>NC_140587.1:874889091-876307231 GCF_964204655.1 Triturus cristatus
TGCACGGTGCTGGGAGATTTTAATTTTTATCTGGATGCTCCTCAGGATCCAGATACTGCTCAACTGGAGCAAATTATGGGGGCAGGAGATCTAAAGCAGTTAGTGAAGGTCTCGACCCATGATAGAGGGCACACCCTGGATGGGATATCTTCTAACAATCGTGACTTAGTCTGTAACTCAGTTCTTCCTTTATCATGGTCTGATCACTGGGCCATTCAATTTGAACTGAACAGTCACGGTGGCCATTTAGCCAGTGCAAAGCCAACTCAGGAGATCGCAACTAGGGCCTGGGGAAGAGTGGACACAAAAAAACTTGGAGATGCTCTGAGATGCTCAATGTGTCCTCTTCCTCTGGAAGTGGAAGAAGCCACACAAGCCTATACACAATGGCTAGGTACAGCTTGCAATCTTTTAGCCCCTGAAAAAAAGTGGACTCCCGTATGGGCTAAACCCTCAGCACCCTGGTACCCTGAGGAACTCTGAGTCAAAAAATTGGCCTGTAAGCAACTGGAATGGGTTTGGCACAAAAGGTATGCAGGTGTCGACAAGGAAAGTTATAAACACAGTATCACCATCTATAAACAGTTATTATTAGAAGTCCCCCAAACAAATTTCACATCGCAAATAGCACTAGCCAAATCAAATTCCAAGGAACTTCTTTAAACTATAAAAATACTTGCCACCCCGAATGTCCCAAAAAGTCAGAGTAATCCTGAACTTTATGATAAACTAACCGACTTATTTAAACAAAAAGTAGAAATCATCTTACCTTCATTTACGCAAGCTGACAAAAAGGCACATGTACACCCATGCACGGATGGGCTGGACAGTCCCTGCCCTGCACCAGTGTTAGAACAATTGAAACTTCTTGGGATATCAGATACAAATACATTTCTGAATTCTATCCGCTCTGGAGCCCCCACCGATCCCTGCCCAGTGCGGATTATCATGTAAATTCCAGAAATTATCGGAACTGCACTTACACCCCTGCTGAATGCTATATTCAGATCAGGCACATTTCCCAAAATCTGGAAGAAGGCCTTGGCTCTCCCTTTGTTGAAAAACAGACCTTGGATCCTCAAGATTCTAACAAAAACAGGCCAATCTCACGGCTCCCATTCCCTGCCAAACTTTTGGAAATAGCTATGAACACCCAACTCAGTGTGTTCCTTCAGTCCGAAAACTCCCTTGACCCATCCCAATATGGGTTTAGAACAGATCACAGCACGGAGTCGGCTCTACTTAAATCTAGGGAGGATATTAGAGAAGCCCTGGACAAAGGTGGCAATGCTATTCTGATCCTGTTGGATCTCTCCGCGGCCTTCGACACAGTCCATCATGAAGTGTTGATGGACCGGTTGTCTGATATAGGAGTGGAAGGTCGAGCATAGAAACTCCTGCAATTATTTCTTTCCGACAGATCACAAACTGTAAATCTGGATGGCAACATGTCTAAATCATTCTCCCTTCCATATGGGGTGCCACAGGGCTTGTCACTAAGCCCCACACTTTTCAATATCTATGTGGCACCCCTGGCTGAAGTCATTATATCATTTGGCTTCCAACTCACCTCCTATGCCGATAACACTCAAATAGTGTTGTCATTGACTGAGGGGGTGCAAAAGAAAACAGGGACACATTTCCATGACTGTATGGGTGCCATTTCGGGCTGGATGTCCTTCAGCTGCCTGGAGTTAAACTCCAGCAAGGCCGAGGTCATAAAGTTTGGAAACAATCCAAGGGTGTGGACACCCGAATGGTGGCCTGAAGATCTTGGCTCTTGCCCCATACCCACTAGGAAAGCAAAAAACCTTGGGGTACTGGTGGACAACAAGCTCACTATGGGTGACCATATAAGCATGGTGATCTCGGCCTGCTTTCTGGCCCTAAGAATTATAAGAAAAATTAAGTTCTTCCTTTCTGAAAGCAGCCTCCAAACAGTGGTAACAGCCCTCATAATGTCACGCCTGGACTACTGCAATGGCCTGTATCTTAATTCTCAAAAGCAACACATCAATCAGCTCTAACTAGCTCAAAACACAGCGGCCAGATTGGTGTCAGGAACTCCTAAATTTGTCTCCGTAAAAGAAAAGCTGAGGCAACTTCACTGGCTCCCGGTGAAACAAAGAGTACACTTTAAGGCACTGTGCACTGTCTTTAAGGTTATTAATGGAGAAGGACCTGACTTCCTTAGGCATAATTTCCAATGGTATGTCCCTGGAAGAATATTACGCTCCACCGGAGCTAAACAAGTTCAAGTACCCCTATTTAAAAGAGTCAACTGGGGAGGCAGGAGCTTCATTATTTGTGCCTCTAGGGCATGGAACAAGCTTCCTTTTCATCTCAGGAATGCCCCGGATCTCCTCTCCTTTAGAAAGGGGCTGAAGACATGGCTTTTCACTCAGTAGTACACTTCCCTTTGTTCCCTAGCAACCAGTTCTTAGCGACAGGATACCCCAGGGTAACCGTGCGCTCTACAAGTGTGATTAACATAAAATAACATCATTCTTTAGTTCACTTCGCCACCCCAGTTCAGACACAGCTATATGCAAATCAGTCTTCACCCTGTGCCTCATGGAAACAGCCCAGACGTAACTGCCAAGCCATTTCTTCCCTGGACCGAAAAAAAGCACCCTGGAACCGGTTTCGGGATAACACCCCTCATCAGCCAAGCTAGCTTGAATCCAGTGGCAAAGTGAGCAAGGGACCCACGTCTGGGCATACCTTGCCAACATAGGGGGAACAAAGCAAACACAAGGAGATGATGGATGAACAGAGCGCTGAAACTCTTCAGACACTCACCCCTATTCACAAATATGGGTTGAATCCATCATCATTCTTTAGTTCACATTGCCACCCCTGTTCAGACACCGCTATATGCAGATCAGTCTTGACCCTGTGCCTCATGGGAACAGTCCAGACTGAACTGTCAAGCCATGTCTTCTCTGGACCAGAAACAAGCATCCAGGGACCGATTTTGGGGTAACACCCCTCTCAGCGAGGCTAGCTTGAATCCAATGGCAAAGAGAGCAAGGGACCCACATCTGGGCATACCCTGCCAACTTAGGGCAAACAGAGCAAACACAAGGAGATGATGGATGGACAGGGTGCTGAAACTTTTCAGACACTCACCCCTATTCACAAATATGGGTTGAAACCATCATCAGCGCTGGTTGCCTGGGCGAAGCTGTGTTCAATGTTCGCCAGGAGAGGACCATTTTGGTGTGTTTCTGAGTTATTTTAACAATTTTAACTACTTTTAGGACAGTCTCTTGCTGCTAACTTGCTGCTATTGCCATTTTGCAAAAGGGAAGGAAGGGAGGGAGGGGATCGAACCGGTGGGCTGCCATCTTGATGGTTAGTGGTCTAGTGGCTAGACGCTGGGTTATTTAACCAGCACGCGGACGTGCAGCGCTGGTTGCCTGGGCGATGCTGTGTTCAATGCTCGCCAGGAGAGGACCATTTTGGTGTATTTCTGAGTGATTTTAACAATTTTAACTACTTTTAAGACAGTCTCTTGATGCTAACTTGCTGCTATTGCCATTTTGCACAAGGGATGGAAGGGAGGGAGGGGATCGAACCGGCGGGCCGCCATATTGATGGTTAGCAGTCTAGTGGCTGGACGCTGGGTTACTTAACCATCACGCTGACATGGACGTGCAGCTCTGGTTGCCTGGACGAAACTGTGTTCAATGTTCGCCAGGAGAGGACCATTTTGGTGTGTTTCTGAGTTATTTTAACAATTTTAACTACTTTTAGGACAGTCTCTTGCTGCTAACTAGCTGCTATTGCCATTTTGCAAAAGGGAAGGAAGGGAGGGAGGGGATCAAACCGGCGGGCTGCCATCTTGATGGTTAGTGGTCTAGTGGCTAGACGCTGGGTTACTTAACCAGCACGCGGACGTGGACGTGCAGCGCTGGTTGCCTGGGCGAAGCTGTGTTCAATGCTCGCCAGGAGAGGACCATTTTGGTGTGTTTCTGAGTGATTTTAACAATTTTAACTACTTTTAAGACAGTCTCTTGATGCTAACTTGCTGCTATTGCCATTTTGCACAAGGGACGCAAGGGAGGGAGGGGATCGAACCGGCGGGCCGCCATCTTGACGGTTAGCAGTCTAGTGGCTGGACTCTGGGTTACTTAACCATCACGCTGACATGGACGTGCGGCTCTGGTTGCCTGGACGAAGCTGTGTTCAATGCTCTCCAGGAGAGGACCATTTCGGTGTGTTTCTGAGTGATTTTAACAAGTTTAACTAGTTTTAAGACAGTCTCTTGCTGCTAACTTGTTGCTATTGCCATTTTGCACAAGGGAAGGAAGGAAGGGAGGGGATCAAACCGGCGGGCCGCCATCTTGACGGTTGGCAGTCTAGTGGCTGGATGCTGGGTTACTTAACCAGCACGCTGACGAGAATGTGTGTCACGGGCGCGCCAAAGGCGCGCCTAAGGCAAGCCCGTCTGCGCCTGCCCTTTTACTCACAGATATGACAAGTTACACTAAAGAAGAGCTATGTAGGCTGAATCCTGATAAGGGAATGCGAAGCTGCCCCACTATCCCCCTAAAGGCCACTGACAAAGGCATGGAAAGCCCTTGCCCCAGTTGCCGTCTATACCTTCCCCATATTTTTGACCTGCCAGCTTCTGGTCCAGGTGTCAGACCAGCCAAGAAGGGTAATGCAGCTGATGCTGATCCATTAAAATGCATCTTAATAAACACCAGATCATTAATCAAACATAGCGTAGAATGTGCTCTACTACTGGAGGAACTTGAGATTAAGTTGGCCTTCATGATTGAGTCATGGACAGATAGTGCCTCTGGACCAGATCTTGTGAAAGCAACTCCTCCAGGTTTTCATTGTTATACACTGGAAAGGCCACATAAAAAAGGGGGAGGGTTGGCAGTTATATATCATGATTCAGTGGAACCTATTTTTCATACCACCTCCAACACTTCCTGTGAGGCCTCAGCCTTCAGTATCCACAGAGCACATTACAGGACCTATAAAGGTATACTGCTTTACCGTCCACCAGGCCCTAGAAGAGGATTTCTGGACAAATTAGGCACCTTGCTCGAGAAAGGGCTATTTCTAGACTCCTGCACGGTGCTGGGAGATTTTAATTTTTATCTGGATGCTCCTCAGGATCCAGATACTGCTCAACTGGAGCAAATTATGGGGGCAGGAGATCTAAAGCAGTTAGTGAAGGTCTCGACCCATGATAGAGGGCACACCCTGGATGGGATATCTTCTAACAATCGTGACTTAGTCTGTAACTCAGTTCTTCCTTTATCATGGTCTGATCACTGGGCCATTCAATTTGAACTGAACAGTCACGGTGGCCATTTAGCCAGTGCAAAGCCAACTCAGGAGATCGCAACTAGGGCCTGGGGAAGAGTGGACACAAAAAAACTTGGAGATGCTCTGAGATGCTCAATGTGTCCTCTTCCTCTGGAAGTGGAAGAAGCCACACAAGCCTATACACAATGGCTAGGTACAGCTTGCAATCTTTTAGCCCCTGAAAAAAAGTGGACTCCCGTATGGGCTAAACCCTCAGCACCCTGGTACCCTGAGGAACTCTGAGTCAAAAAATTGGCCTGTAAGCAACTGGAATGGGTTTGGCACAAAAGGTATGCAGGTGTCGACAAGGAAAGTTATAAACACAGTATCACCATCTATAAACAGTTATTATTAGAAGTCCCCCAAACAAATTTCACATCGCAAATAGCACTAGCCAAATCAAATTCCAAGGAACTTCTTTAAACTATAAAAATACTTGCCACCCCGAATGTCCCAAAAAGTCAGAGTAATCCTGAACTTTATGATAAACTAACCGACTTATTTAAACAAAAAGTAGAAATCATCTTACCTTCATTTACGCAAGCTGACAAAAAGGCACATGTACACCCATGCACGGATGGGCTGGACAGTCCCTGCCCTGCACCAGTGTTAGAACAATTGAAACTTCTTGGGATATCAGATACAAATACATTTCTGAATTCTATCCGCTCTGGAGCCCCCACCGATCCCTGCCCAGTGCGGATTATCATGTAAATTCCAGAAATTATCGGAACTGCACTTACACCCCTGCTGAATGCTATATTCAGATCAGGCACATTTCCCAAAATCTGGAAGAAGGCCTTGGCTCTCCCTTTGTTGAAAAACAGACCTTGGATCCTCAAGATTCTAACAAAAACAGGCCAATCTCACGGCTCCCATTCCCTGCCAAACTTTTGGAAATAGCTATGAACACCCAACTCAGTGTGTTCCTTCAGTCCGAAAACTCCCTTGACCCATCCCAATATGGGTTTAGAACAGATCACAGCACGGAGTCGGCTCTACTTAAATCTAGGGAGGATATTAGAGAAGCCCTGGACAAAGGTGGCAATGCTATTCTGATCCTGTTGGATCTCTCCGCGGCCTTCGACACAGTCCATCATGAAGTGTTGATGGACCGGTTGTCTGATATAGGAGTGGAAGGTCGAGCATAGAAACTCCTGCAATTATTTCTTTCCGACAGATCACAAACTGTAAATCTGGATGGCAACATGTCTAAATCATTCTCCCTTCCATATGGGGTGCCACAGGGCTTGTCACTAAGCCCCACACTTTTCAATATCTATGTGGCACCCCTGGCTGAAGTCATTATATCATTTGGCTTCCAACTCACCTCCTATGCCGATAACACTCAAATAGTGTTGTCATTGACTGAGGGGGTGCAAAAGAAAACAGGGACACATTTCCATGACTGTATGGGTGCCATTTCGGGCTGGATGTCCTTCAGCTGCCTGGAGTTAAACTCCAGCAAGGCCGAGGTCATAAAGTTTGGAAACAATCCAAGGGTGTGGACACCCGAATGGTGGCCTGAAGATCTTGGCTCTTGCCCCATACCCACTAGGAAAGCAAAAAACCTTGGGGTACTGGTGGACAACAAGCTCACTATGGGTGACCATATAAGCATGGTGATCTCGGCCTGCTTTCTGGCCCTAAGAATTATAAGAAAAATTAAGTTCTTCCTTTCTGAAAGCAGCCTCCAAACAGTGGTAACAGCCCTCATAATGTCACGCCTGGACTACTGCAATGGCCTGTATCTTAATTCTCAAAAGCAACACATCAATCAGCTCTAACTAGCTCAAAACACAGCGGCCAGATTGGTGTCAGGAACTCCTAAATTTGTCTCCGTAAAAGAAAAGCTGAGGCAACTTCACTGGCTCCCGGTGAAACAAAGAGTACACTTTAAGGCACTGTGCACTGTCTTTAAGGTTATTAATGGAGAAGGACCTGACTTCCTTAGGCATAATTTCCAATGGTATGTCCCTGGAAGAATATTACGCTCCACCGGAGCTAAACAAGTTCAAGTACCCCTATTTAAAAGAGTCAACTGGGGAGGCAGGAGCTTCATTATTTGTGCCTCTAGGGCATGGAACAAGCTTCCTTTTCATCTCAGGAATGCCCCGGATCTCCTCTCCTTTAGAAAGGGGCTGAAGACATGGCTTTTCACTCAGTAGTACACTTCCCTTTGTTCCCTAGCAACCAGTTCTTAGCGACAGGATACCCCAGGGTAACCGTGCGCTCTACAAGTGTGATTAACATAAAATAACATCATTCTTTAGTTCACTTCGCCACCCCAGTTCAGACACAGCTATATGCAAATCAGTCTTCACCCTGTGCCTCATGGAAACAGCCCAGACGTAACTGCCAAGCCATTTCTTCCCTGGACCGAAAAAAAGCACCCTGGAACCGGTTTCGGGATAACACCCCTCATCAGCCAAGCTAGCTTGAATCCAGTGGCAAAGTGAGCAAGGGACCCACGTCTGGGCATACCTTGCCAACATAGGGGGAACAAAGCAAACACAAGGAGATGATGGATGAACAGAGCGCTGAAACTCTTCAGACACTCACCCCTATTCACAAATATGGGTTGAATCCATCATCATTCTTTAGTTCACATTGCCACCCCTGTTCAGACACCGCTATATGCAGATCAGTCTTGACCCTGTGCCTCATGGGAACAGTCCAGACTGAACTGTCAAGCCATGTCTTCTCTGGACCAGAAACAAGCATCCAGGGACCGATTTTGGGGTAACACCCCTCTCAGCGAGGCTAGCTTGAATCCAATGGCAAAGAGAGCAAGGGACCCACATCTGGGCATACCCTGCCAACTTAGGGCAAACAGAGCAAACACAAGGAGATGATGGATGGACAGGGTGCTGAAACTTTTCAGACACTCACCCCTATTCACAAATATGGGTTGAAACCATCATCAGCGCTGGTTGCCTGGGCGAAGCTGTGTTCAATGTTCGCCAGGAGAGGACCATTTTGGTGTGTTTCTGAGTTATTTTAACAATTTTAACTACTTTTAGGACAGTCTCTTGCTGCTAACTTGCTGCTATTGCCATTTTGCAAAAGGGAAGGAAGGGAGGGAGGGGATCGAACCGGTGGGCTGCCATCTTGATGGTTAGTGGTCTAGTGGCTAGACGCTGGGTTATTTAACCAGCACGCGGACGTGCAGCGCTGGTTGCCTGGGCGATGCTGTGTTCAATGCTCGCCAGGAGAGGACCATTTTGGTGTATTTCTGAGTGATTTTAACAATTTTAACTACTTTTAAGACAGTCTCTTGATGCTAACTTGCTGCTATTGCCATTTTGCACAAGGGATGGAAGGGAGGGAGGGGATCGAACCGGCGGGCCGCCATATTGATGGTTAGCAGTCTAGTGGCTGGACGCTGGGTTACTTAACCATCACGCTGACATGGACGTGCAGCTCTGGTTGCCTGGACGAAACTGTGTTCAATGTTCGCCAGGAGAGGACCATTTTGGTGTGTTTCTGAGTTATTTTAACAATTTTAACTACTTTTAGGACAGTCTCTTGCTGCTAACTAGCTGCTATTGCCATTTTGCAAAAGGGAAGGAAGGGAGGGAGGGGATCAAACCGGCGGGCTGCCATCTTGATGGTTAGTGGTCTAGTGGCTAGACGCTGGGTTACTTAACCAGCACGCGGACGTGGACGTGCAGCGCTGGTTGCCTGGGCGAAGCTGTGTTCAATGCTCGCCAGGAGAGGACCATTTTGGTGTGTTTCTGAGTGATTTTAACAATTTTAACTACTTTTAAGACAGTCTCTTGATGCTAACTTGCTGCTATTGCCATTTTGCACAAGGGACGCAAGGGAGGGAGGGGATCGAACCGGCGGGCCGCCATCTTGACGGTTAGCAGTCTAGTGGCTGGACTCTGGGTTACTTAACCATCACGCTGACATGGACGTGCGGCTCTGGTTGCCTGGACGAAGCTGTGTTCAATGCTCTCCAGGAGAGGACCATTTCGGTGTGTTTCTGAGTGATTTTAACAAGTTTAACTAGTTTTAAGACAGTCTCTTGCTGCTAACTTGTTGCTATTGCCATTTTGCACAAGGGAAGGAAGGAAGGGAGGGGATCAAACCGGCGGGCCGCCATCTTGACGGTTGGCAGTCTAGTGGCTGGATGCTGGGTTACTTAACCAGCACGCTGACGAGAATGTGTGTCACGGGCGCGCCAAAGGCGCGCCTAAGGCAAGCCCGTCTGCGCCTGCCCTTTTACTCACAGATATGACAAGTTACACTAAAGAAGAGCTATGTAGGCTGAATCCTGATAAGGGAATGCGAAGCTGCCCCACTATCCCCCTAAAGGCCACTGACAAAGGCATGGAAAGCCCTTGCCCCAGTTGCCGTCTATACCTTCCCCATATTTTTGACCTGCCAGCTTCTGGTCCAGGTGTCAGACCAGCCAAGAAGGGTAATGCAGCTGATGCTGATCCATTAAAATGCATCTTAATAAACACCAGATCATTAATCAAACATAGCGTAGAATGTGCTCTACTACTGGAGGAACTTGAGATTAAGTTGGCCTTCATGATTGAGTCATGGACAGATAGTGCCTCTGGACCAGATCTTGTGAAAGCAACTCCTCCAGGTTTTCATTGTTATACACTGGAAAGGCCACATAAAAAAGGGGGAGGGTTGGCAGTTATATATCATGATTCAGTGGAACCTATTTTTCATACCACCTCCAACACTTCCTGTGAGGCCTCAGCCTTCAGTATCCACAGAGCACATTACAGGACCTATAAAGGTATACTGCTTTACCGTCCACCAGGCCCTAGAAGAGGATTTCTGGACAAATTAGGCACCTTGCTCGAGAAAGGGCTATTTCTAGACTCCTGCACGGTGCTGGGAGATTTTAATTTTTATCTGGATGCTCCTCAGGATCCAGATACTGCTCAACTGGAGCAAATTATGGGGGCAGGAGATCTAAAGCAGTTAGTGAAGGTCTCGACCCATGATAGAGGGCACACCCTGGATGGGATATCTTCTAACAATCGTGACTTAGTCTGTAACTCAGTTCTTCCTTTATCATGGTCTGATCACTGGGCCATTCAATTTGAACTGAACAGTCACGGTGGCCATTTAGCCAGTGCAAAGCCAACTCAGGAGATCGCAACTAGGGCCTGGGGAAGAGTGGACACAAAAAAACTTGGAGATGCTCTGAGATGCTCAATGTGTCCTCTTCCTCTGGAAGTGGAAGAAGCCACACAAGCCTATACACAATGGCTAGGTACAGCTTGCAATCTTTTAGCCCCTGAAAAAAAGTGGACTCCCGTATGGGCTAAACCCTCAGCACCCTGGTACCCTGAGGAACTCTGAGTCAAAAAATTGGCCTGTAAGCAACTGGAATGGGTTTGGCACAAAAGGTATGCAGGTGTCGACAAGGAAAGTTATAAACACAGTATCACCATCTATAAACAGTTATTATTAGAAGTCCCCCAAACAAATTTCACATCGCAAATAGCACTAGCCAAATCAAATTCCAAGGAACTTCTTTAAACTATAAAAATACTTGCCACCCCGAATGTCCCAAAAAGTCAGAGTAATCCTGAACTTTATGATAAACTAACCGACTTATTTAAACAAAAAGTAGAAATCATCTTACCTTCATTTACGCAAGCTGACAAAAAGGCACATGTACACCCATGCACGGATGGGCTGGACAGTCCCTGCCCTGCACCAGTGTTAGAACAATTGAAACTTCTTGGGATATCAGATACAAATACATTTCTGAATTCTATCCGCTCTGGAGCCCCCACCGATCCCTGCCCAGTGCGGATTATCATGTAAATTCCAGAAATTATCGGAACTGCACTTACACCCCTGCTGAATGCTATATTCAGATCAGGCACATTTCCCAAAATCTGGAAGAAGGCCTTGGCTCTCCCTTTGTTGAAAAACAGACCTTGGATCCTCAAGATTCTAACAAAAACAGGCCAATCTCACGGCTCCCATTCCCTGCCAAACTTTTGGAAATAGCTATGAACACCCAACTCAGTGTGTTCCTTCAGTCCGAAAACTCCCTTGACCCATCCCAATATGGGTTTAGAACAGATCACAGCACGGAGTCGGCTCTACTTAAATCTAGGGAGGATATTAGAGAAGCCCTGGACAAAGGTGGCAATGCTATTCTGATCCTGTTGGATCTCTCCGCGGCCTTCGACACAGTCCATCATGAAGTGTTGATGGACCGGTTGTCTGATATAGGAGTGGAAGGTCGAGCATAGAAACTCCTGCAATTATTTCTTTCCGACAGATCACAAACTGTAAATCTGGATGGCAACATGTCTAAATCATTCTCCCTTCCATATGGGGTGCCACAGGGCTTGTCACTAAGCCCCACACTTTTCAATATCTATGTGGCACCCCTGGCTGAAGTCATTATATCATTTGGCTTCCAACTCACCTCCTATGCCGATAACACTCAAATAGTGTTGTCATTGACTGAGGGGGTGCAAAAGAAAACAGGGACACATTTCCATGACTGTATGGGTGCCATTTCGGGCTGGATGTCCTTCAGCTGCCTGGAGTTAAACTCCAGCAAGGCCGAGGTCATAAAGTTTGGAAACAATCCAAGGGTGTGGACACCCGAATGGTGGCCTGAAGATCTTGGCTCTTGCCCCATACCCACTAGGAAAGCAAAAAACCTTGGGGTACTGGTGGACAACAAGCTCACTATGGGTGACCATATAAGCATGGTGATCTCGGCCTGCTTTCTGGCCCTAAGAATTATAAGAAAAATTAAGTTCTTCCTTTCTGAAAGCAGCCTCCAAACAGTGGTAACAGCCCTCATAATGTCACGCCTGGACTACTGCAATGGCCTGTATCTTAATTCTCAAAAGCAACACATCAATCAGCTCTAACTAGCTCAAAACACAGCGGCCAGATTGGTGTCAGGAACTCCTAAATTTGTCTCCGTAAAAGAAAAGCTGAGGCAACTTCACTGGCTCCCGGTGAAACAAAGAGTACACTTTAAGGCACTGTGCACTGTCTTTAAGGTTATTAATGGAGAAGGACCTGACTTCCTTAGGCATAATTTCCAATGGTATGTCCCTGGAAGAATATTACGCTCCACCGGAGCTAAACAAGTTCAAGTACCCCTATTTAAAAGAGTCAACTGGGGAGGCAGGAGCTTCATTATTTGTGCCTCTAGGGCATGGAACAAGCTTCCTTTTCATCTCAGGAATGCCCCGGATCTCCTCTCCTTTAGAAAGGGGCTGAAGACATGGCTTTTCACTCAGTAGTACACTTCCCTTTGTTCCCTAGCAACCAGTTCTTAGCGACAGGATACCCCAGGGTAACCGTGCGCTCTACAAGTGTGATTAACATAAAATAACATCATTCTTTAGTTCACTTCGCCACCCCAGTTCAGACACAGCTATATGCAAATCAGTCTTCACCCTGTGCCTCATGGAAACAGCCCAGACGTAACTGCCAAGCCATTTCTTCCCTGGACCGAAAAAAAGCACCCTGGAACCGGTTTCGGGATAACACCCCTCATCAGCCAAGCTAGCTTGAATCCAGTGGCAAAGTGAGCAAGGGACCCACGTCTGGGCATACCTTGCCAACATAGGGGGAACAAAGCAAACACAAGGAGATGATGGATGAACAGAGCGCTGAAACTCTTCAGACACTCACCCCTATTCACAAATATGGGTTGAATCCATCATCATTCTTTAGTTCACATTGCCACCCCTGTTCAGACACCGCTATATGCAGATCAGTCTTGACCCTGTGCCTCATGGGAACAGTCCAGACTGAACTGTCAAGCCATGTCTTCTCTGGACCAGAAACAAGCATCCAGGGACCGATTTTGGGGTAACACCCCTCTCAGCGAGGCTAGCTTGAATCCAATGGCAAAGAGAGCAAGGGACCCACATCTGGGCATACCCTGCCAACTTAGGGCAAACAGAGCAAACACAAGGAGATGATGGATGGACAGGGTGCTGAAACTTTTCAGACACTCACCCCTATTCACAAATATGGGTTGAAACCATCATCAGCGCTGGTTGCCTGGGCGAAGCTGTGTTCAATGTTCGCCAGGAGAGGACCATTTTGGTGTGTTTCTGAGTTATTTTAACAATTTTAACTACTTTTAGGACAGTCTCTTGCTGCTAACTTGCTGCTATTGCCATTTTGCAAAAGGGAAGGAAGGGAGGGAGGGGATCGAACCGGTGGGCTGCCATCTTGATGGTTAGTGGTCTAGTGGCTAGACGCTGGGTTACTTAACCAGCACGCGGACGTGCAGCGCTGGTTGCCTGGGCGATGCTGTGTTCAATGCTCGCCAGGAGAGGACCATTTTGGTGTATTTCTGAGTGATTTTAACAATTTTAACTACTTTTAAGACAGTCTCTTGATGCTAACTTGCTGCTATTGCCATTTTGCACAAGGGATGGAAGGGAGGGAGGGGATCGAACCGGCGGGCCGCCATATTGATGGTTAGCAGTCTAGTGGCTGGACGCTGGGTTACTTAACCATCACGCTGACATGGACGTGCAGCTCTGGTTGCCTGGACGAAACTGTGTTCAATGTTCGCCAGGAGAGGACCATTTTGGTGTGTTTCTGAGTTATTTTAACAATTTTAACTACTTTTAGGACAGTCTCTTGCTGCTAACTAGCTGCTATTGCCATTTTGCAAAAGGGAAGGAAGGGAGGGAGGGGATCAAACCGGCGGGCTGCCATCTTGATGGTTAGTGGTCTAGTGGCTAGACGCTGGGTTACTTAACCAGCACGCGGACGTGGACGTGCAGCGCTGGTTGCCTGGGCGAAGCTGTGTTCAATGCTCGCCAGGAGAGGACCATTTTGGTGTGTTTCTGAGTGATTTTAACAATTTTAACTACTTTTAAGACAGTCTCTTGATGCTAACTTGCTGCTATTGCCATTTTGCACAAGGGACGCAAGGGAGGGGGGGGATCGAACCGGCGGGCCGCCATCTTGACGGTTAGCAGTCTAGTGGCTGGACTCTGGGTTACTTAACCATCACGCTGACATGGACGTGCGGCTCTGGTTGCCTGGACGAAGCTGTGTTCAATGCTCTCCAGGAGAGGACCATTTCGGTGTGTTTCTGAGTGATTTTAACAAGTTTAACTAGTTTTAAGACAGTCTCTTGCTGCTAACTTGTTGCTATTGCCATTTTGCACAAGGGAAGGAAGGAAGGGAGGGGATCAAACCGGCGGGCCGCCATCTTGACGGTTGGCAGTCTAGTGGCTGGATGCTGGGTTACTTAACCAGCACGCTGACGAGAATGTGTGTCACGGGCGCGCCAAAGGCGCGCCTAAGGCAAGCCCGTCTGCGCCTGCCCTTTTACTCACAGATATGACAAGTTACACTAAAGAAGAGCTATGTAGGCTGAATCCTGATAAGGGAATGCGAAGCTGCCCCACTATCCCCCTAAAGGCCACTGACAAAGGCATGGAAAGCCCTTGCCCCAGTTGCCGTCTATACCTTCCCCATATTTTTGACCTGCCAGCTTCTGGTCCAGGTGTCAGACCAGCCAAGAAGGGTAATGCAGCTGATGCTGATCCATTAAAATGCATCTTAATAAACACCAGATCATTAATCAAACATAGCGTAGAATGTGCTCTACTACTGGAGGAACTTGAGATAAAGTTGGCCTTCATCATTGAGTCATGGACAGATAGTGCCTCTGGACCAGATCTTGTGAAAGCAACTCCTCCAGGTTTTCATTGTTATACACTGGAAAGGCCACATAAAAAAGGGGGAGGGTTGGCAGTTATATATCATGATTCAGTGGAACCTATTTTTCATACCACCTCCAACACTTCCTGTGAGGCCTCAGCCTTCAGTATCCACAGAGCACATTACAGGACCTATAAAGGTATACTGCTTTACCGTCCACCAGGCCCTAGAAGAGGATTTCTGGACAAATTAGGCACCTTGCTCGAGAAAGGGCTATTTCTAGACTCCTGCACGGTGCTGGGAGATTTTAATTTTTATCTGGATGCTCCTCAGGATCCAGATACTGCTCAACTGGAGCAAATTATGGGGGCAGGAGATCTAAAGCAGTTAGTGAAGGTCTCGACCCATGATAGAGGGCACACCCTGGATGGGATATCTTCTAACAATCGTGACTTAGTCTGTAACTCAGTTCTTCCTTTATCATGGTCTGATCACTGGGCCATTCAATTTGAACTGAACAGTCACGGTGGCCATTTAGCCAGTGCAAAGCCAACTCAGGAGATCGCAACTAGGGCCTGGGGAAGAGTGGACACAAAAAAACTTGGAGATGCTCTGAGATGCTCAATGTGTCCTCTTCCTCTGGAAGTGGAAGAAGCCACACAAGCCTATACACAATGGCTAGGTACAGCTTGCAATCTTTTAGCCCCTGAAAAAAAGTGGACTCCCGTATGGGCTAAACCCTCAGCACCCTGGTACCCTGAGGAACTCTGAGTCAAAAAATTGGCCTGTAAGCAACTGGAATGGGTTTGGCACAAAAGGTATGCAGGTGTCGACAAGGAAAGTTATAAACACAGTATCACCATCTATAAACAGTTATTATTAGAAGTCCCCCAAACAAATTTCACATCGCAAATAGCACTAGCCAAATCAAATTCCAAGGAACTTCTTTAAACTATAAAAATACTTGCCACCCCGAATGTCCCAAAAAGTCAGAGTAATCCTGAACTTTATGATAAACTAACCGACTTATTTAAACAAAAAGTAGAAATCATCTTACCTTCATTTACGCAAGCTGACAAAAAGGCACATGTACACCCATGCACGGATGGGCTGGACAGTCCCTGCCCTGCACCAGTGTTAGAACAATTGAAACTTCTTGGGATATCAGATACAAATACATTTCTGAATTCTATCCGCTCTGGAGCCCCCACCGATCCCTGCCCAGTGCGGATTATCATGTAAATTCCAGAAATTATCGGAACTGCACTTACACCCCTGCTGAATGCTATATTCAGATCAGGCACATTTCCCAAAATCTGGAAGAAGGCCTTGGCTCTCCCTTTGTTGAAAAACAGACCTTGGATCCTCAAGATTCTAACAAAAACAGGCCAATCTCACGGCTCCCATTCCCTGCCAAACTTTTGGAAAAAGCTATGAACACCCAACTCAGTGTGTTCCTTCAGTCCGAAAACTCCCTTGACCCATCCCAATATGGGTTTAGAACAGATCACAGCACGGAGTCGGCTCTACTTAAATCTAGGGAGGATATTAGAGAAGCCCTGGACAAAGGTGGCAATGCTATTCTGATCCTGTTGGATCTCTCCGCGGCCTTCGACACAGTCCATCATGAAGTGTTGATGGACCGGTTGTCTGATATAGGAGTGGAAGGTCGAGCATAGAAACTCCTGCAATTATTTCTTTCCGACAGATCACAAACTGTAAATCTGGATGGCAACATGTCTAAATCATTCTCCCTTCCATATGGGGTGCCACAGGGCTTGTCACTAAGCCCCACACTTTTCAATATCTATGTGGCACTCCTGGCTGAAGTCATTATATCATTTGGCTTCCAACTCACCTCCTATGCCGATAACACTCAAATAGTGTTGTCATTGACTGAGGGGGTGCAAAAGAAAACAGGGACACATTTCCATGACTGTATGGGTGCCATTTCGGGCTGGATGTCCTTCAGCTGCCTGGAGTTAAACTCCAGCAAGGCCGAGGTCATAAAGTTTGGAAACAATCCAAGGGTGTGGACACCCGAATGGTGGCCTGAAGATCTTGGCTCTTGCCCCATACCCACTAGGAAAGCAAAAAACCTTGGGGTACTGGTGGACAACAAGCTCACTATGGGTGACCATATAAGCATGGTGATCTCGGCCTGCTTTCTGGCCCTAAGAATTATAAGAAAAATTAAGTTCTTCCTTTCTGAAAGCAGCCTCCAAACAGTGGTAACAGCCCTCATAATGTCACGCCTGGACTACTGCAATGGCCTGTATCTTAATTCTCAAAAGCAACACATCAATCAGCTCTAACTAGCTCAAAACACAGCGGCCAGATTGGTGTCAGGAACTCCTAAATTTGTCTCCGTAAAAGAAAAGCTGAGGCAACTTCACTGGCTCCCGGTGAAACAAAGAGTACACTTTAAGGCACTGTGCACTGTCTTTAAGGTTATTAATGGAGAAGGACCTGACTTCCTTAGGCATAATTTCCAATGGTATGTCCCTGGAAGAATATTACGCTCCACCGGAGCTAAACAAGTTCAAGTACCCCTATTTAAAAGAGTCAACTGGGGAGGCAGGAGCTTCATTATTTGTGCCTCTAGGGCATGGAACAAGCTTCCTTTTCATCTCAGGAATGCCCCGGATCTCCTCTCCTTTAGAAAGGGGCTGAAGACATGGCTTTTCACTCAGTAGTACACTTCCCTTTGTTCCCTAGCAACCAGTTCTTAGCGACAGGATACCCCAGGGTAACCGTGCGCTCTACAAGTGTGATTAACATAAAATAACATCATTCTTTAGTTCACTTCGCCACCCCAGTTCAGACACAGCTATATGCAAATCAGTCTTCACCCTGTGCCTCATGGAAACAGCCCAGACGTAACTGCCAAGCCATTTCTTCCCTGGACCGAAAAAAAGCACCCTGGAACCGGTTTCGGGATAACACCCCTCATCAGCCAAGCTAGCTTGAATCCAGTGGCAAAGTGAGCAAGGGACCCACGTCTGGGCATACCTTGCCAACATAGGGGGAACAAAGCAAACACAAGGAGATGATGGATGAACAGAGCGCTGAAACTCTTCAGACACTCACCCCTATTCACAAATATGGGTTGAATCCATCATCATTCTTTAGTTCACATTGCCACCCCTGTTCAGACACCGCTATATGCAGATCAGTCTTGACCCTGTGCCTCATGGGAACAGTCCAGACTGAACTGTCAAGCCATGTCTTCTCTGGACCAGAAACAAGCATCCAGGGACCGATTTTGGGGTAACACCCCTCTCAGCGAGGCTAGCTTGAATCCAATGGCAAAGAGAGCAAGGGACCCACATCTGGGCATACCCTGCCAACTTAGGGCAAACAGAGCAAACACAAGGAGATGATGGATGGACAGGGTGCTGAAACTTTTCAGACACTCACCCCTATTCACAAATATGGGTTGAAACCATCATCAGCGCTGGTTGCCTGGGCGAAGCTGTGTTCAATGTTCGCCAGGAGAGGACCATTTTGGTGTGTTTCTGAGTTATTTTAACAATTTTAACTACTTTTAGGACAGTCTCTTGCTGCTAACTTGCTGCTATTGCCATTTTGCAAAAGGGAAGGAAGGGAGGGAGGGGATCGAACCGGTGGGCTGCCATCTTGATGGTTAGTGGTCTAGTGGCTAGACGCTGGGTTACTTAACCAGCACGCGGACGTGCAGCGCTGGTTGCCTGGGCGATGCTGTGTTCAATGCTCGCCAGGAGAGGACCATTTTGGTGTATTTCTGAGTGATTTTAACAATTTTAACTACTTTTAAGACAGTCTCTTGATGCTAACTTGCTGCTATTGCCATTTTGCACAAGGGATGGAAGGGAGGGAGGGGATCGAACCGGCGGGCCGCCATATTGATGGTTAGCAGTCTAGTGGCTGGACGCTGGGTTACTTAACCATCACGCTGACATGGACGTGCAGCTCTGGTTGCCTGGACGAAACTGTGTTCAATGTTCGCCAGGAGAGGACCATTTTGGTGTGTTTCTGAGTTATTTTAACAATTTTAACTACTTTTAGGACAGTCTCTTGCTGCTAACTAGCTGCTATTGCCATTTTGCAAAAGGGAAGGAAGGGAGGGAGGGGATCAAACCGGCGGGCTGCCATCTTGATGGTTAGTGGTCTAGTGGCTAGACGCTGGGTTACTTAACCAGCACGCGGACGTGGACGTGCAGCGCTGGTTGCCTGGGCGAAGTTGTGTTCAATGCTCGCCAGGAGAGGACCATTTTGGTGTGTTTCTGAGTGATTTTAACAATTTTAACTACTTTTAAGACAGTCTCTTGATGCTAACTTGCTGCTATTGCCATTTTGCACAAGGGACGCAAGGGAGGGAGGGGATCGAACCGGCGGGCCGCCATCTTGACGGTTAGCAGTCTAGTGGCTGGACTCTGGGTTACTTAACCATCACGCTGACATGGACGTGCGGCTCTGGTTGCCTGGACGAAGCTGTGTTCAATGCTCTCCAGGAGAGGACCATTTCGGTGTGTTTCTGAGTGATTTTAACAAGTTTAACTAGTTTTAAGACAGTCTCTTGCTGCTAACTTGTTGCTATTGCCATTTTGCACAAGGGAAGGAAGGAAGGGAGGGGATCAAACCGGCGGGCCGCCATCTTGACGGTTGGCAGTCTAGTGGCTGGATGCTGGGTTACTTAACCAGCACGCTGACGAGAATGTGTGTCACGGGCGCGCCAAAGGCGCGCCTAAGGCAAGCCCGTCTGCGCCTGCCCTTTTACTCACAGATATGACAAGTTACACTAAAGAAGAGCTATGTAGGCTGAATCCTGATAAGGGAATGCGAAGCTGCCCCACTATCCCCCTAAAGGCCACTGACAAAGGCATGGAAAGCCCTTGCCCCAGTTGCCGTCTATACCTTCCCCATATTTTTGACCTGCCAGCTTCTGGTCCAGGTGTCAGACCAGCCAAGAAGGGTTATGCAGCTGATGCTGGTCCATTAAAATGCATCTTAATAAATGCCAGAGCATTAATCAAACATAGCGTAGAATGTGGTCTACTACTGGAGGAACTTGAGATAAAGTTGGCCTTTAGCTCACTACGCCACCTCAGTTCAGGCACAGCTATATGCAAATCAGTCTTGACCCTGTGCCTCATGGGAACAGTCCAGACCGAACTGCCAAGCCATGTCTACCCTGAACTGAAAACAAGTATCCTGGGACCAGATTCAGAGTAGCACCCCTCATCAGCCAGGCTAGCTTGAATCCAGTGGCAAAGTGAGCAAGGTACTCACATCTGACCATACCCTGCCAACTTAGGGCGAACAAAGCAAACACAAGGAGGTGATGGATGAGGCGCTGAAACTTTTCAGACACTTACCCCAGTCACAGATCTGGGTTGGATCCATCATCATACTTTAGCTCACTTCACCACCCCAGTTCAGATGCACCTATATGCAAATCAGTCTTGACCCTGTGCCTCATGGGAACTGTCTAGTCCGAACTGCCAAGCCATGTCTTCCCTGGATTGGAAACAAGCATCCTAGGACCAGTTTCGGGTTAACACCCCTCATCAGAAAAAGCTAGCTTGAATCCAGTGGCAACGTGAGCAAGGGTCCCACATCTGGGCATACCCTGCCAACATAGTGGGAACAAGACACAAGAAGATGATGGACGGGGAGCTTAAACATTTCAGACACTCACCCCTATTCACAGATCAGTGGTTGAATCCATCATCATTCTTTAGCTCATTTCGCCACCCCAGTTCAGACACACCTATATGCAAATCAGTCTTCACCCAGTGACTCATGGGAACAGTCTAGTTCGAACTGCCAAGCCATCTCTTCCCTGGACTGGAAACAAGCATCCTATGACCGGTTTTGGGGTATCACCCCTCATCAGCCAGGCTAGCTTGAATCCAGGGGCAAAGTGGTGCTTCGCAGCATGTTTACATCACATATGTGATGCAAACATGAGGTAGAGTTTTAAGGCGGAATTCGCTATCCAACGCAAATCCTGATTTGTATTGAATAGTGTTAGACCTGGCATCAGAGGAGTGGTTCTCCGCTAACATTTTTACCTTCAGCCCTCCTGTTTTGCTGACATTTTATTTGCTGGCTTTGGGCCCACATTGCCACTGCTAACTGGTGCTAAAGTGCTTGTTCTCTCTCCTTAAAACATGGTAGAATTGCATACAACCAACTGGCATAATTATTTACTTGTAAGTCCCTAGAGAAGTGGCACTATATGTACCCAGGGCTTCTAAATAAATGCTACTAGTGGGCCTGTAGCACTGATTGTGCCACCCACTGAAGTAGCCCTTCAAACATGTCTCAAGCCTGCCATTGCATCCTGTATGCAGTTTTAAAAAGCCATTTCGACCTGGCAAAATAAAAAGTTTGCCAGGTCTAAGCCTTTCTTTTTAATGTATACGTCACCCCTAGGGTAGAACCTGAACAACCCAGAGGGCTGGGTGCAGTGTATTTAAAAGGTAGACATGTACTGTTAAGTTTTACATGTCTTGATAGTGAAAAACTCCTAAAGTTGTTTTCCGCTACTGCGAGGTCTCCCTCTCGCATAGGATAATATTGTAACATTTAGTAATCTGTAACTTCCAATTGGGAACAAGTTGACAAGTCAAGCGTGATATCTAAAGAATTGTAATTAAAATCTCTCTTTAATGGTAAAGCCTGATTTAGAATCACAATTCTGAAAATACCACTTTTAGAAAGTTGGCATTTTCTGGTCCTAATCATTTATCACTTGCAGCCTGATCCTGCGCCGCATGAGTAGGTGTAGCTGGCAGTTGGCATTTGTGCATTGCTCCCAGACTGTGAGACAAAAGGGAGATAGGTGTTGGCAAGATAGGCACTCAGAGTTAATCAGCTGAGTCTGTCTCCTACCTCATTTCCACATCGCCAAGGCCCCGCCTGAGCAACCTCACAAAAGGATTGTCACTTGTCCATTGTGACCCTATTCAAGCTGGGGCCAGGAAAAGGAAGAAGGAGACGGATTACACCTCAGGGGGGGTGGAAACATCCAGAACATTCCTCAGCTTCTAAGTGGGCACCTCATGTAAGTTTTGGCCCTCCGACCCCCAACTCTGAAGCACAATTCTGGACCTGCCGACTCTGCCAGGATGAAAGACTGCTGTACTGCTGAGAGGACTGCCATTCTGCTGGACTGCTGCTCTCATGAACTGCTGCCCGGCTGTGCTGAAGTTCTTCCTTCGTTATTTTCATGCAAATCTTTAAAGTTGGATATCTCCGATTCTACTGATAGGATTTTTGTCATTTGAGTCTTGCTTTATTTATTAACAGTGATCCAATTTTACAAAATTAGTGTCAGATTTTTCTTGTGCTGTGTTTTCACTTTATTAGTGTTTGAAGGTCTGCACACATACTTTATACAGTGCCCCTAAGTTAAGCCTGACTACTCTGTGCTAGACTGCCAGAGGGTTGAGTACAGGTTAATTTGGGATTTACTTGTGTGTCACCCTGGCAAAGATTGTGATCCTTGCTTGAGCAGGACTTCACCCCACTTTCTTACAGATAGTATCCCAGAGTAATGCCAATTGAGCTATGTGCTGCTTTATGTTATTTTGGATAAAGGAGGCGTTTCATTTGTGTTGCCTGGGTGTTTCCATGCAAATACTCGTAGGTGTTGATGCAAATCTCTAGCTACAAATATTGATAGGCAGGAATTTGCACCAAACCAATATGAATTCTTGAGACAAGCGCAATGAGGAGAAATGTGTTAATTTTTCTACTCTCCCCATCCTAGTATGACTGCTACATTGCCTTAAGGCATGGATTTTATACTAGAAATGACATCTTCGAGTGCAAAACCTATGATTGATAATGCATGCACTCTTGCACTATGGTGCAAGAGTTTGTGCCTTGTCTGCTAAAAGTGTACCTGTGAACAAGAAGAGAACAAATATACCATATCTTATTATATATTGTGCATTTTTCTATCTCCTTTTGATGCAAGGCAGCACAGCAACTTTGATGCACTGTTGCCCTGTTTTAAAGAATAGTAAATACTGGGCCTCAATCTCACTCACTTCCTGTCACTGACTCTCACTCACATGCCAGGCTAATATTCTATGTTACTAATTAATTGCCAAGACATTTAGGGCATGATTTAGGATTTTGCGGATGGTTTACTCCACCAGAAACATGATTTGTATCCTGTCTGCAGTATTACAAGTCCCATAGAATATGATACACTTGTAATACAGTGGGAGGGATTTCCGTCATGCTTGTGATGGAGTAATCTGCCTGCCAAACTCTCAATCAGGCCCTAAATCATGAGATGGATGCTTTGAATGTTCACCTTTCCTCATTACAACTGTCATTCCTGAGGGACAGGCAAGCAGGTGCAGCAGCGCACTGCAGCAGTGCAGTATGCCTTCAGCTTCCGTTGTCCATTGCTTCCATTGTTTTTTTTAAAGTATTACTGGTTTTCTTGATTCTGATTTTAAAGCATTTTGAGCAAATTGTTTATTTTCATTTTTTATTTAATTCCGTTTCTAGTATATCGCTTCATTTATATTTTTATTTAAGTGTATCTCCTGCAAAATGTCCCTCCTCGAAATACATTTTCCAGGTATTGTTTCCAAAAATGTGGTTTCTAATTCACATACTACAGTATTACATACTAATATACTGGAATATTATCACATGATGTCAACCTTTTTGAGTGACCATTATGAGTGACCATTTAATCCCCTCAAAATAAATGATCATTAGTGGTCCCCTCTGAATTAACAGGGCATTCTTAATGAGGGCCTAAATATGAAAACGTACCTACGAATCAGGGTTCAATGTTAGTATTGATGACAACAAACACATCATTGTAAGTAAGATATTGAGCAGAATTTGCATTCTATTATAGCATTTAACCAGCTGATGAGGGCTGTCCTATAGCCTTATAGCCCGCAGTAGAGGGCTATACTGGCTATTAAAGGCCCCCTGCAGCGTTAAAGGCCCTTGCCGAAGGCGAGGGACTTTAACAAGGCAGCGGGACTTTAATAGCAGGTATAGCCCTGCTAGAAGGGCTAGAAGGCTATTAGAACATTCTGCCACTAGAGGGCAGAATGTTCTAACAAATTAAACAAAGGCTTCAGGGAGCGCGAGGGAATTGAAATCCCCTCAGGCTCCCTGAAGCCTTTGTTCACAGCCACAAAGAAGCATTGGAATGTTGGAGCTCCGGGCTTATACCAGCCATTATAAGCCCGGAGCACTCCATTGCTTTCAATGTTCTAATAGTCATTAAATGTCACTTCTCTGAGTTATAGAGTCACAGACAATGGCAAACAACGAGGCGGAATGGTTCTAATGCTATTGTCATATTCTTCACATTGTGTAGAATGTTCTAAATTAAATGAGCAAGTCGTATGAGAAAATCAAAAACATTTCTATGATGAAGAAGACGCTAAATACCAGACACCATCAGCCCTCTACCAGTCAAATAATCGAATGTCCTAAAACACACTTTTAGCAGTAGACATCTATTTAAAGTCATAAAAAGCTCCAACCACAGCTGCGTATACCTTGGAGGCATACACTCATTTACCACTGGGTAATTGTATGCCCCGACTGATCACAACTACACAGGAGTTAATACCATGCAATGGGAAAGGGTGGGCAGATAAAGGTATAGCCCTGCTAAGAGTTTATGAAAGTCCACACACTTATGTTTGTGGACATTCACAAACTCCACTCTGAGCCTTTCCTGTCCTGGAAAAGGCCAGATATTTGCTCCAGCAAAGGACGTGTGTAAACCCCCTTTTAGGGTAGAGAAGAAACAAAACCCCCTCTTTTCGATGGTATGGGAATTGGAATGAGAATTAGTATGCAGTTCCTAAGATGTGACAGGTAATGGTAAGAAAATCAGTGGTACCGGGGTATGGGTGAGGGCGACAGCAGGAGAAAGAATTCCTCCTTATGGAATGGAGACCCTCACACACCCAACAAGCGGGTGTCTTGCTTCATCATCGGGTCTAGCTCCTTATCGGGTCGGTGCTGCAATGCCCGATCAGGCGCCTGGAAGGGGCCTTCTTCACTGAGATCTTTTTTCCAATGCCAATGGGTGTGGTGCATGTGATGACCCTATAGTAACTAGTATAGGTGACAGTGATGTGTGAAATAAGTGAAATATATAAAACAGGAGATAGTGATCCACTCAGAACAATTTTAATGAGTTGTGGTCACTATCCTGATTAAAACCAGAATAAAGTGTCGATTCTTGAGACAAGGAACCATCCGCATTCCTACTCTCTCCCTCTACCGGACCGGACTACTCAGTCCGGTCCGGTAGAGGGAATACGGATGGTTCCTTGTCTCAAGAATCGACACTTTATTCTAGTGCATTCCTCTACTGTTGTCCGATGCCACTCACCACAAACCCAATGAGGGTTGTGATGTTAATCAACTGGTACTACACATTTTTTTAGGGTGCTGTACGTGTGGTCAACTCTGATACCTCCATAAGGTCGTGACCACCACCAAAAAAAGTGAAGGTAGAATTTATTCTGGTCCTGACGAATTGCCAATTAATAGATAAACAGGCAAGAAACATGTTGACCCTTCCAGCACATACCCTCACAAACCTTAGAGTGAGAATGTGCGTTTCACTTTGGTTTTAATCAGGGAGGTGACCACAACTCATTAAAATTGTTCTGAGTGGATCACTATCTCCTGTTTTATGTTTGTCACTTATTTCACACATCACTGTCACCTACACTAGTTACTATAGGGCCCTCACACGCACCACACCCATCGGCATTGGAAAAAAGATCTCCGCGAAGAAGGCCCCTTCCGCGCGCCTGATCGGGTATTGCACCGCCGACCCGATAAGGAGCTAGACCCGATGACGAAGCAAGACACCCGCTTGTTGGGTGTGTGAGGGTCTCCATTCCATAAGGAGGAATTGAAATACCATCAGGATTTTTTTTTCTGTGGGATTGTTTTTAAAGGTGTACAGTTGCACAGCGGTCGTGTCTTTCTGCCATATAGAATTGTTGCACAATTACACTTGATGGATTAAAAGCAACATACCAATACGTTACATGACTTTACCAGTAGTACTCCTAGACACCAACCTGCGGCAACTTATTCACTTTTCCCGGCGTGCTACTCCCCAACATTTGTGAATTCTCAAAAGTAGTTAATCTTCACCCGTTTATAGGAGTACTTCTATTGGAGCCAATTTACTATTTTTTTGTAAATCTGGCACATTAATGATAAGCAACCCAGGTCACATTTTATGATTTAAAACCATTATTTAAAAATGCAATTCTGACTCATATTTTAACAGTGCTTACAATTGCATTGCTTCAAATGCATTTTCCCTTAATAAACTGAAACTTCGATATGTACTAAGAAAACCGAATTTACCTCGTTTTTTTACTTGTGCTCTGTAGTTCCTGGGAGACATTTCAAATTACCTGTACTCTTCCGTCAGGTTTATTTGCCCTCATCTTTTCACTCCGCCTCTCTTTAACCTAGTCTGAGAACACTGATCATATCGCACTGGAACACCACATATTTAATCTGCCACATTTTATTAAATTGTTTTGGAATCAAAACAGGAAATGTAGATTCAGAGCTGTCAAGCATGGCTGCCTCTGTGCTCCGGAGGCATAATTTATAATCACGTCGAAGACAGGTAACAGAGGCAATAGAGACGAGGAAATGAACTGCATTCTCACTGCCTCAGACATCCCTGGAAATAACCCAGTTTTAAGATGGAAATATACCTACCACCGTTCAGCACGCTACTCGGCGTGTCACTGTTCTGTCATTTAGCACTTCGAGCACGCTTTTCCAAACTTGCAATATCAGTTCTAAAATTATACTTCTCTGAAGTTCATAACTCCGATTTAACAACTTGGCAGTGGGTCTTTGAAGTATTCTCAGTTTTGAAATCATGCGCATCCAGGACTTAAGGCAAATACCACATTTATTCACACCAATGATATTAGTTTGTTTGCTAACATTCTTCAGAAGAGCAGTTTGCCCTCAGCCTACAATAAACTCAGAAATACAGTGTCAAAACCAAAAACACAAAACACATATCTGATTTAGTGTGCGAGGTTAGTGTATTTGCACGCATATATATGAATCATACAGGAAGGAGTATCATGAACTCAGTGACTTGTCCTCTCTGGTGAAACCGAATCAAACAGACCTTACTGAATATATACTGGTCCTAAGAGACAAAGAAAATCTCATAAAATACGAGGTTGTGAGAGCTCTTTACATAAAAACCGTGAACAATACACAAACACATGCCTTTTATTACATTACCTGTTACTCATACTCAACTTTCTAAAAGTGTAATTTCCAAAATTGTGACTTAAAACCTGACTTTACCATTGAAATGTATTTTTAATTACAATTTCTCAGACAGTAAACACGATAGAAAGGAGTATGGAGGTAGAGCCAGGAGGATCCCAACAAGCCACTAATTGTGGATTTGAGAATAGTAATTGAATCCAAACTCTGGTGATACAGTTCACTGCACATGAGGCAAAACTATCTATTGTTGATGAACTCTAGTACCTACATTTCGTGATAGTGAGGTATGAGGGAATAATTTACTATTAATATTGCTACAAGGAAAACAAACAAACAAGTTATTCCTAATGGCAGAGCATAGCAGAGTTACCCATTTGCACCTTTCCCCTCTGAAGACCACCAAGATAAAGAACAGTTTTCATCAAAAAAGCAGTGCTTGAAGATGTCTGGCAAGAGCCTTCTAGTTGCCAGCCCTCCTATGTCTGGCATAATAAATAGCATAGGAGATTCAGCATCACTTTCAGAACAATGAATCTGAGTTGGTCAATATTGGGGATGCAAGTTGTCAATGTCCTCATGACCACTTTGGTGGATCAGCCTCAGTTCAGCCTTTGAAGCCGGTTCTTCTACCTGCAGTTAGCCTCACCTTCCACTGCTGTTGGTCCAAGGCCAAAGGCGCCAACCCATCATCAAAAAGGAGAGGATCTCCCCAAAGGTGAGGTGAGTTGGCTTTTGTATCAGTGGTGTGGTCATTTGGCTGAGAGTGCCAACATCTTGCCTGAACTTGCCTGGACTTGCCTAAATCCTCTTTCCCCTAGAGGTGATGTCAGACCTGTCAGCCTTCGGATGGTCTTCCTCCATACTTCTTGCCTTCACCCCTCCTATTTCTGAATTTGTTTTGTTGGCCTTAGAACTCTGTGCACTTTACCTCTACTAACCAGTGGTGAAGTGCTTGTGCTCACTCCCTTAGACATGGTAACATTGTCTTACACCTGATTGGCATGTTTAATATGCTTATATGCCACTAGAAAAGTGGTATACCATATACCCAGGGCCTGTAAATTAAGTGCTACTGTTGGACCCACAGCACTTATCGTGCTCCCCATTAAGTAACTCTCAGGCCTGCCATTGCAGACTGTATGAAGTTTTAAACTGCTATTTGGACTTTGCAAAATAATCCCTTTGCCAAGCCTTAAACTCTACTTTTCTTACATATATGTCAGCCCAAAGACAGGCCCAATGAAGCCCATAGGGTAAGGTGCATTGCAATTAAAAGGTTGGACAAGTACTTTTACATTAATTTTTCTCTACTGTGAGGCTTACCTCTCCCATAGGATAACATTGTCTTGCCCTATTACATGGAAATGTGCTAACTTTTGATGAGAACAGGTAGAGATTTCATGTTTAGTGCCGGAGGAATTGTAATTTAAAAGCCTCTTTCATGGTAAAGTTGGATTTCAAATCACAATTTTCAAAATGCCACTTTTAGTTAGCATTTTCCTGCCTTAGCTCTTTTGTGCCTACAGCCTGTTCCTGGGTCACATACCTGGGTGTAGTTGGCAGTTGGACATTGTTGATTCCTGTAACCACACTAACCCCAGGGATTGACTGGAGGCGGGAACTAGAGGCACAGGGTTCTAGGAGCAGGCCAGCCTCCAACACAAAATGTTCAACACAAATGGGGCCGCTCCCAGAAAAGTGACCAAAGGTGCTCAAGGTTAAATTGTGAGTGTGGACATCTCACAAAAAGTGAAGGACTGGCATCACACATCACCTGGTGTCATGTTTCATCATCGGCAGTCCTCGCCCTCTTAAAACTTTGTTTGATAAAGGGCGGGCATTCACCTGACAACAGGGATGCACTTTTAAACTAAGTGGGGGCCCGTGGGAAGTGAGTGAATTTAAAAAACCATTACCGTTGCCACAATAAATTTTTAATAGGGTAGGCGGCTGTATGGTATTAAAAAAGTGGACGGTGAAGTGGGGAAATGTATTATCCCCTCACCGCAGTGAATGGGGTCAACATGTTTCTGCCTGGTGTCCCTAAGGGGTACGCAGCAATCACCAGGACCTGTATCAAGTGGGCCCCCGTTTTTACCAACTTCGTGGTGAGAAGGTACCACTAGGTGGGGTGACATTTGTCACTCTCCACTTCAGAAGGCTCTCGGTAGGCCTGTAAGAAAAAATTATATACAAGAGAACCATCAGTAGTTGGCTTGGTCACTTAAAGAAAATCATTCAAGACCACAAACACCACAAACACAAGGATTAGCGTACGTGGCTATATGTGTGCAACACGTGTCACTCATCTGTGCACACAATAAAATGAGAGATGGAATCTCTCACACCTTACCCTAGAACCTCAACCTACGTGCTCCATATGAGGAGAAATGGAGGGAGGGCCCCTGTAGTCAAACTCTGGAAAATTAAAAACAATGGTAGCCATGGTAAAAATATACACATTATAATATACTAATTGTAAGGCTTAGGGCACACAGTATGCTCTTTTCATACATGCACACATTCAACACACACCACATGTGTTCCCTTAATGCATCAAGGTGCGCCTTCCGTGGTAGCACATAACCGTGTCCTTCTGTCCTCCCCGGTGGTGACTGAGCTGGCGGTGGGCAAGGTTGAAATAGTGCTCTAAATTGGGCATGTGGCGGCAAAAATGCTGTGATTGGTGATAATTGCCTACATGTTTGTGGGATCCGGTGTCCCAAAATGCACCAGAGAAAGAGTGGTATTTGGGCCTGGCCTGCTCAAAGCATTGTAATCCGTGTCGCATCGCCCCCTCTCCGAGATCCGGTGTCTCCGAATGAGCGAGAAAATTCAGTCAGGCAGGCGCCTGGCTATGGGTGCGGCCTAGTAAGCACCAGGTGTGAATGTTTAAGCCCGCTGCCGGGCGTCATTCTGGATCACATGTATTGTCCACAAGCGAGGGTCAGGCAATGCCTGATCCTTGCGTCGACACAGGGAAATGTCCCGAAATACCGGTCAGGCGAAAGCCTGATCCGTGCGGCAATCATAAGCACAAGGACAACGTAGAGACCTGAAAGGGTTCTCTGTAGTAGTGAGAAAAGGATTGTTAAGCCCAATGGCGCAGGCCTGCAAGGGTTATTTGTAATAGTGAAAAATAGATAGCTAAATACACAAAACCGCTGAGACCCTGATCCGAATGGATCAAGCGTGCCAATTTCATAGGTAAGTATGTACTGCTCTGCAAGTATATTGGCACTTTGTCTACAAACCGGGCGATGTGTGATGCATTGTTCATGACCCAGGTTCAGATGAAAGAAATATTACTAAGGTGGTATGAACACAGCTATGCCTATTTATAATAGTGTGGTGACGATCTCATTCACTTCAAAAGGATTATATGTATCTCTCTATTTTGTTATGTGTGTAATTCTTATGAAAGTACATTATCATGCTCCACAGTAGCCAAACCATTGTGAGAAAAGCTTCAAGTTCAATTTAGTCAGGCAGACAATGTACTGGTTTTTCATTATGGAACATATCCTTTTGAATATGGATTGGGAATTCACCTCTCCGAGATATTTCATTATGGAATGCGCATATTCTCACTAATACAAAGAACCCTTGCAGGCCTGCGCCATTGGGCTTAACAATCTTTTTCTGACTACTACAGAGAACCCTTTCAGGTCTCTACGTTGTCCACGTGCTTGTGCTTATAGTTGCTGCACGGATCAGGCTTTTGATATCGGCGGACGGTCCCAATTCCCGTGACGAAGGTGGACTGACTCGTCCGTCCGCCATCGTAATCAGCCCCAAAGTTCAAATGTGAAAATCTTCTTTGCAACTACGTCCAGCAACTACCCAATGACGACGCCTCTTCCCTGGACACTGCCTGCAGCCCTGTCTCACTGAACCTCAATCTACTTTTTGTTGAAATTTCTTCTAAGTTCAAAGATAAGTGCTGACCAGGATCCAATCCACTTCTTGTTTCCAAACCATGCTCCATCGCGGTCTACCACGTTTTTCGACTTTGACCCAGTCTTGCTTGACTAGATGTCCAAGGTTGGTGCTTTAATCTTTTAGGCACTAGTTTTCACCTTAAACTTTAAAGAATAATAACTTTGGTTGTACTGTTTGAGATTTTGGCATTTTAGTGCAAAATAATTAATTCAAATGTGCCCTTTTTTTCTAAAGTGGTATAGGATTTTTCTTGCATTGTGTTTTTACTTTATTAGTGTCTGTGTGATACATAAATATTTTACTCATTGCCTCTAACTTTTGCCTGACTGCTGTTGGGTCAAGCTGCCAGCAGTTTAAGCACAGGTTAATTTAATGACTTTTGTGGTTCACCCTGCCAGGGATTGTGGCTGTTGCTTGAGCAGGGTTAATACCCTACTCAACGAACAACCCAATTTCTCACAAGCTCCTTGGTTGTTTTTCTGCAGTTGTGCTCAGGAGTTGTGCTTGGGGTACTTCTAATACTGAATCACAGATTTAGTTTGATTCAGTATTTTGCCTTTTGCCTCATAGTACAAGTACTCAAGCCAACCTCTAATGCTTTTGCACATAGTGGGAGTGCAATTTGTTCCTCAACTGTCATATATAAGCATGTGTTGTTCTTCATGTGTTATTGCATGCGCATTGTCATAATATTTGTGACTGATCAGTGCATCTCCATGTATAATTGTTCTAATTTCTCGAGTTATATCTTTTTCACTTAATCATTGTCTGCATTTGAGCACAATCATTGTTTATGATTATGGATTTGCAACTATCAAGGACAGTGTGAGGTTCTTTCCCTTCCTCAAGGCAAAATTACATGCTGATGCCCCTTACGTTGCAATAAGGTCATGTAGCTACTAGCAGGCACAATATAGGGGCATATTATCAAGAAACGGCGTTACAATTACCACCGCTTTAGCGGCAGAAAACTGCCGCTAAAGCGGCGATAATGGGCTTGACAACATTTCCTTGAGAATTCCAATAGAAGCCCATGTTCTGGTGTCAACATGGGCTTCTATTGGAATTCTCTGCGGCATATTATCAAGCCCAAGCTCAAGCGATAATTGCAATGCCGGGCTTGATAAAATGCCCCTAAGTTTCAAGTACTGGTAGCGCCATAGGAGGCTTTCTGGTACATGCAGGGCCGGCTTTAACGCTGGAGGCACCCGCTGCGACAATCACTTTTGGCGCCCCCACATGCCCCATGACTGCCTCCTTGTATTCTTTCATTACCACCTGCAAAAGTGCCCCTCATCTCTACAATCCTAAGATATTGTTAAACACAGCGCCGCCCCTAGGGTCACAGCACCTCCTCCTCAGGTCACCACCCTGTGCAGCCGCACCGGTCACACTGCCGTAAAACCAGCCATGGGTGCATATCGGCAATATAGCCGTCATTGACTCTGTTTGTCTATTTACAGAGAAGAGTGTGCTAGTGATCTATAACTTGTTCATATGTGGTTGTATCTGTTAATTTTTTTTTTTCTATAATTCTGTTTTTTGCCTACTTGTACAGCTTGCTTCAAAGGACAATGGCAGAAGGGAAGAAAATTGGAAGATGGAAAACATGGTCAATAGAATGACTGATTTAATTCCATACACCTTGCAGACAGAAAATTCCTAAAGCATTTTTTCATGATTCTGAAGCTCTAGTGGAAGAAAACAGGTAGGAAAGTATAAACCAGTGATATAGGTTGAGACATCTCACCCAGGGATAGCTCAATGAGTTAAATGTTTGTTGCTGGAAAAAAAAATGATAAGGGTCAGGAGTCAGTTTATAGACAAGGCTGACTCAGCCTTTCATTCTCCCAAATATTGAAAAGCAGAGTATGATTAAGCTAGGTAATAGTAAAACCTGTTACTTACTTTCACTTACAAATGACAGCAGTAAGGTATGTACCATTATATGAACAAATTAATATTACTGATTTGACAAGAGATGAATTTTCTGAGGTGGCAACCGTAGGCATTTGATCAGGTAGAATGGAGCAGCAGCTCAGATAATACTCAAGAGCATGATCATCATTTTGGTAGGGCGCCCTCCGTTGAGCCCATTGCTGTAACCGATACATGTGAAGGTGTGCCATCAGTAATGGTAAGATGCAAAGAAGACAGCATGTGGAAAATATCAAATTGAATATAATATAACTAAAGCAATAATATCCACTTGAAAGTCATACAGTGACAAAAATTAATTGCAATGGAGGTTTTTGTAAGATGTATATTGAATATTCCATGATATTTGATCATGCATTTTCAAGAATTTCACATATAGGGGGTCATTACAAATCATATTTTGAGTATGTAAAGTAGTACCACAGTAGTACTGATCATTTACAACAAGATGTGATTCACAAACCTACATCTCGACCTCCCCTCCTGCTCTCATATCATTTTGGTGCATAAATCTCTTCCAAAGTGGCAGAGATCTCCACAAACGATAGTATACATGTGTTTTGATAAATATGGGAGAGACCATGGGATTGGCTGGAAAGCGATATTTAGGAAAGAGTTTAGTGATGAGCAAGGAGAGGCTTACGGGGGAACATGAGAATACAAGCACCCATCCACAAAATAGTAAGACCATTGTTATTCATAAACACTTTTAAAGTTACTGCAGCCCAAACAGTCACAAAACAGAAGTAAATGTACTGAAGCCCAGCTTGGAGTAAGTCTAACACCACGCATGGTGGCTCACAAGTACTGTAACACACTCCCATAGAAAGCAATGGAGGCAGGAACTTAATATAATACCTCATAATAGGCAATGTTAAAATAATTAAATTAGCTTAATTCATTGGTCAAATAAACTTATGCCTTCACCCTCCTGTTTTCTGAACCAGTTGTTGTTGGTTTTTAGAACTCAGCACACGTTACCACTGCTGCCTAGTGCTACAGTACTTATAAGTCCATAGAAAAGTGGTACCTAGGGCCTGGAAATTAAATGCTACTTGTAGGCCTGCAGCACAAATTGTACCAACCACTTTAGTGCCCTTTTAAACATGTCTCATGCCTGCCATTGAAGCCTGTCTGTGCAGTTTTAAACTGACATTTGAACCTGATAAAATAAATTTTTTGCCAGGCCCAACCCTTTCTCTTTAATACATGTAAGCCACCCCTAGGTTAGACCCTAAATAGCCAAATATCTGCTAGAGCAGGGTGTAGTGTATTTAAAAGATAGGTGTGTACTTTTAATTTATTTCATGTCCTGGTAGCAAAATATTCCTAACTTTCTTTTTCATTACTGTGAGCCCTACCTCTTTCATAGGATAACATTGGGTTAACCTATTACAGATAATAAGTAATACTTTTCAATTGGAAAGAGATGGGAATGTCGAGTTTGGGGATTAAGAATTGTAATTTAAAACCCTCTTTAATGGGAAGATCAGATTTTAAGTCACTATTCTAAGAATGACACTTTTAGAAAGTTGGAATGATCTTGTCCTAATCATTTGGGGCTGTAGCTTGTATCCTGGGTCACTTGACTATGTGTAGCTGGCAGCTGGTCTTTGTATACTGCCCCCAGACAGTGAAACAAAGAGGATAGGTTTTTGCAGGATAGGCCATTGCTGACTTGGTGAGGGGGAGGAGCTGTCACGTATCACATTTGCAGATCACAAAGTCTCCGCCTGGGCACTCTCACAATTAGTTTTTTCACTAATCTTCTGTGTCCCCAGACAAGCTGGAGCCAGAGCAGGGAGGCAGGAAATTACAGACACCTCTGGGGAGGAAACCAGCAGAACCTTCTCCTACTTCAAAGTGGGCACCAGGTATAAATAGTGACTCACAGACCGAACTCTTCAGTACAACTCTGGACCTGCAGAGGACTCAGAAGGACTGCTGTGCTGCTCTTCAAGAAGGACTGTTACCCTGCTGCTTGAGTGAGGAGGACCGGACCTGCATACTGGACCCAGAATCACAAGAGTAACTCCAGGGGCTAGTTGGCTAGACTCCAGATCAGAGCTTCAAGGATAGAAAAGGCTCCAACCACTTTGTAACCAGAAGCTGCCTGTTGTGAGTCTTTCCCCCAAAGTGGTGCCTTCTTAGTCCTGGGCTCTTAGAAGAGCGCCTGAAGGTGCCCTGCCGACCCATCTGTGGTCATGTGAGCAGAACCAACACAGCATGCAACATCTCCTCACAGCCTCCTCGGAACCGCCTCTGCTCAACACATCTTCGGTAAAAGCCTTCGCATCAAATGCCCCTCGTCGACCGCATTCTTGACTATGATGCCCGACCGCTCCCCGCAACTTCCTCTGAATCACCACTGTATGATGCACCCTCAAATCGCAAGTCTCTTGTTAATGGCTTCCTCGATGATGACACTGGACTCTGCATCGTAATGCCGCAGTTACCCTGAAACCTCATCTGTGCAACGCATTCTCAACACAGGATTTTGCAATGCTTCGAAATCCCAGAATTAAGGTACTTTGTTACGGTGTTTAGACAGAATATCGAAAAATATCCCCATACCAAAATTTCGAGCCTAAAATATTGTGATATGGAAAAATCGGCATCAAGAATATCGATGTCAAGAATATCGATTTTAAGGTAAGTAATATTGATTTTTAAAATATAGAAGTCAATATTACAATTTGCAAAAATATAGTTGTTTAATATATTGTTTTTAATTAGTGTTATGTATTTTAGTATACATTTTAAATGTATATGATGTTATTTTTTATATAAGAATTGTTTATGTTTTTTAATATATGTGTTCGATATTCAGTAGTTATTAAATTTAATTTAATTACATTTTGTGATCTTTAGTTCCTTAGTAGGTTGTAGGTTGTTAGGGGGTATAGGGTGGAAAGCAAGTTCATTATAATAAATGAATGATAATTTTTTATTTAATATTATTTATTTAATTGATACTTAATTGTGTTAATTGTGCTTTTGATTTTTTCGATAAATGTTATGTGTGGGTTGTGGGGTTTATAGGGATAAAGGTTAGGAAGTATTGTATTTGTAATACATTATTAACTAGTTGCTAATTAATTTTAATTAATTAATTGATAATTAAATATGTTAATTGTGTAATTCTTTTTTTAGGTGCAGGTTGTGGGATTTTAGGGGTAACAAGGGGGAAGTTGTTTGTTTTTAATTAATTGATAATTATTTATTAAGTAATTTGAATTAATTAATTGTGTTTATTGTGTAACTAATTTATTTTTAGGTGCAGGTTGTGGAGTTTATAGGGGTAAAGGGTGGGAAGTAATTTGTTTTAAATTAATGAATCATTAGTTGATAATTAATATTAATTAATTAATTGATAAGTTATGTTCATTTTTTTATTAGATTTTTTTAGGTGCAGGTTTTGGGTGTATCGGGGTAAATGGTGGGGAGTAAATTAATTGTAATTCATTTATAATTATTTGGTAAATATTTAATGGAAAATGTATTTTTATTGTGTACATTTTTGTTTTTTAGTTTACTTTTCGGTGCGGGTTGTGGGGAATATATGGGTAAAGGGTGGGAAGTTAATTAATTTTAATGAATTATAATTTGTTTTTTAATTAATACAATTTGTTTAATTGAAAATTAAATATGTTTATTGTGCAATAAAACCCTTTTTTTTAGAATTTTGATGTGGGTTGTGGGTTTTATTGGGCTGCAAAATAAATGAATTTTAGCAAGTATTAATTATTATTTTTAATAATATTAATTATTAGTTTAATAATTAATTGTTTTTATCATGCAAATAAGCTTTTTGTTACATTTTATGAGTGGGTTGTGTGTTTTGAGTGGGTATATTGTGGGAAGTACATTAATTAAAATTAATTAATAATTAATATTTAAAATATGAGAATTCATTTGTTGATTTTTCTGGGGTGCAGGTTGTGAGTTTTGTGGTGTTATAGGGTTGGACAAAACTAAAATACATTTTTGTATTAAATAATTTCTACTTAAAAATATTTCTTTGCATGAAAAATATTTTTGTATTTTATTTATAATAATCTTACCATGTATTTGTGATATGTATTTAACATTGTAATATGTTTTAATTTTTTTACATTTTTAATATTAAATATATTTGTATTTTGTTTTTCAACATATTTATATTTTTTATTTACTTTGTTTTTAAAATCATTTTATTTGGTTTGTTTTTAATGTTGAACTGACTAGAGTGGGAATAGTAAATTCTATTCCTCCGCTATCCAACACTTTCACTACAGTTGCATTTATTGGTCTGGGAATAGTAAATGTTACCACTCAACATTGCAACACTTTCCCTACTGTTGTACTGGCTGGAGTGGGACTAGTTCATTTACCACTCTGCATTCCAACAGTTAACCTACTGTTGCACTTATTGCAGTGGGAATAGTGAATTTTACCCCTCCGCTATCCGATACTTTCTCTACTGTTACACTTATTGGAGTGGGAATAGTAAATTTTACCCCTCCACAATCCGACAATTTCCTTTCTGTTGTACTGACTGGAGTGGAAATAGTAAATTTTACCCCTCCACTATCCAACACTTTCCCTTATGTTACACTTATTGGAGTCGGAATAGTAAAAGTTATCCCTCCAGAATTCAACACTTTCCCTACTTTTGTACTGTGTGAAGTGGGAATACTAAATTTTACCTCTCAACTATGAAACACTTTCCATATTGTTGTACTGACTGGAGGGGGCATAGTAAATGTTGCCCCTCTCAAATCCATCACTTTCCCTACTGTTACACTCATTGGGAGAGGGGAATAGTAAATTTTATCCCTCCTCAATTTAACACTTTCCCTACTGTTGGAGTGATTGCAGTGGGAATAGTAACTTTTACCCCTTCGCACTCCAACAGTTTTCTACTGTTGAACTGGCTGAAATAAGTACAGTAAATATCACCTATCCGAAATCGAACTATTTTTTGGCTAATGTTGCATTTATTAAAGGGAGATTTGTGCATTTTACACAGTTTTATTATATTTGCGTTGTGTGACATGGGAGTAGTACATTTTTTATATATTTATTTTGGTCGTTTACGAAGTTTTGTATAAATTGTAGTTGGAATAGTAAATGTATTACATTTTATACTTTATAGGATAGGATAGGATATAGTTCTTGTATAGCGCTCGAATGCCGAAGCGTCTTGGCGCTGGTAAGTACAGAGAGGAAACACAGTCTTCAGATATTGTCTTCTTGGAAAAGGCAAGTTTTTAAAACTTTCCTGAAACGTAGATGATTATCTACTAATTTTAGCGACCAAGGAAGCCTGTTCCAAAGTCCAGCAGCACGGGCTGAGAAGGCTCTGCCTTCCCATCTAACTTTCCTGATCCTACTGATCTGGATGAGGCTCCGAGTGCTGGATCTTAGCACACGGCTAGGAGTGTAGGGGGTCAATAATTTCTGGATATCCTTGGCTCCGCCTCCAAAAACAGCCTTATGAACCAAGCATATGGCCTTAAACTCTATCCGTTGTTGGACTGGGAGCCAATGTAGGGTTTTAATTCCCGCAGAGACCGATTGATCTCTGGGAATGTCCAGAAGTAATCTCGCCGCGGCATTCTGCAGAGCCTGCAACCTTTTAAGCTGCGCCTTATTTATCCCTAACAGTAAGGCGTTACAGTAATCCAACTTGGATAACACAAGCGCCACCACAACAGTCTTGCGCAGCTCTGGCGTAATGAAGGGAAACATTTTGCGCAAGGTCCTTATTAGAAAAAAACAGGATGATACAAGGCTGTTGACATGGGCTGAGAAGTTTAACTGACAGTCAAACAGCACGCCCAGGTTTCTCACCTTGGGCACAGGACAGGGACACTCCCCAGCCCTCGAAGGCCATCAGGAGTTGTTCCACAGGGGATTCCCCTGGCCAAACTCGATGATCTCTGTCTTTTCAGTATTAATCTTCAAGAAGCTCTCATGCATCCAGCTCATTATTTCCGACAGGCAGCTGTGAAATTTGAGAGCTGTGTCGTTGGATTGTTTACCGGTGGAAATGATGAGCTGGGAATCGTCCGCATAAGAGACAAAGGCAAAGCCATGCTTCCTGATGAGTCTGGCCAGAGGAGTCACATAGATATTAAATAGCGTAGGTGACAGCGCTGATCCCTGCGGAACCCCACATGGAAGGTGGAAGCTGTCAGACTGTAGGCCGTCCCAGTGTAGACTTTGCTCCCTTCCTTCCAAGAAAGAAGAGAGAAGGGACAGTGCTAAGCCCTCAATGCCAATCTCCTGTAGCCTTTGTATCAACACCGTATGGTTAACGGTGTCGAAGGCCGCCGACAGATCTAAGAGAACAAGGATCGCCTTACCTCCCTTGTCCACTATGCTGCAAATCTCCTCAGCTGCCATAAGTAATGCTGACTCAGTTGAATGTTGTGCACGAAAGCCATGCTGAGTAGAGTCCAACAGATTATAGGAGTCTAAGTAATCCATCAGAGATCTGTTGACCTCTCTCTCCAAAATTTTGGCTGCAATAGGTAGTGCAGCAATAGGGCGGTAAATCTTCGGTACGTGTGGGTCTAATGTAGGTTTCTTTAACAGCGGTCTAATCGTAGCTATCTTCCAGCTTGAGGGGTAGCTACCGGACTCCAGTACTTGATTGATTAAAGGTGCTAATTCACCTGCAATCACATCAGCAGCCAGGTGCAGGATTGAAGGGGGGCAGGGGTCTTTAGGGGAACCTGATTTAGTTAGGGTAATCAATCTACGAGTTTCTTCTCTTGTTATTGATGGAAATTTCCTTAGACCTGGATGATTCGTAGTTCTATTTATCAGTGGTTGCCCCTGCTTTTCTGATTCCGGGTGTGAGTTTATAAAATCTTTGTAGATTAGCTGAAACTCTTCCTGAAAAAAGGAGTCAAGGTTCTGGCACATTGCTTGATCAGGCCGAAATGTATTATCCTTTATTTTATTTTATGCTCTAGGAGGCAAGATGGCCGCTGACTGACCTTACTGAGAGCAGCGTCGGCCCTCGCTCCTCCTGAGCCACCGAACTGTGAATGGCAAAATATGGTGTTAGGAGTTTACCTGAGCCATTCGGTGTTGGGAAACACAGATACCTGATACTGCTGCGCTGGAATCGGTCTGGGCAGACTTTCAGGTCACTTTCACTGCCGCAACGTGGACCGGGCTGGCGATCTATGGCTCCCAGGGACTTGTAAAACAGCCAAGGAAGCGAAAGAATCCAAAGACGCTAAAGAGGCCACCAAATAGACGGTAAAGGAATCCATAAATGCCACTGAGCGAGGTTCAAATTTGGAGTGGCATGGGGTCCAAACAAAGAAGGGTGATGACAGTGCTATTAAAGTAAAGGCAAATGGAGCAGGAATCGCGGGAGACATCCGCCTCCGTACCGCTGCAACTGCCGGAGAAGGGTCCCTTCGTCAACCGACGTTGACTGAGGTATTCGGATCAGCAACAGCCTCCCCTGGTATGTCTGGCGTGCTTGATGCTCATAAAATGTCCAGTACTCTGGGGGGTTTGGCTGCGGGCTTAAACGTTATTTCAGCTGCGGCTCATGCAGAGATAGATGCAGCTTCTGGGGGAGCGAGCCTTGTTTGTTGTACTCCCTCACCGCTGACTGTGTCTGGGCTGGCTGCAAAACCCGGAGTGGAGTCTGGGGGTGCTGGGTGTCTGGACATTGCAGAGGAAGTTTCTGGAAATGCTGAAATATTGATCATGGGTAGGCAATCATCACAATTATCGCAATCATCGCAACCCATAGAGAAGCCAGCAGTAACTCTGAGTGGGGAGAAGACACCAATTATGATTGGGGGATTCGCTACATTGGTCAGGGGGACTCTGGACAGAGATCAGGTGATTGTTCTGGCAGAAATAGATCCTCTGACAGGCACCTCATCGGATGTATTGGGTCCGCAGCCAGAAGCATTGCTAGAGGTACACCCCCTTTGGAGAATAACTTGGGGTGCGATGCAAATCGTCCTCCCACCGGGATCTCTGGTCACACCTCGACGGTAACATGGTCAAGTGCACCGCTAATGTCTCCAGATGGAGACAAATTTTACTCATTAAACAATGATTCTGTCTCCTCAGGGCTCAGCGACCTTGATTCTTCAGATGAGACTGTCTCAGGGGAGTCATCGGATACTCAAAAAACGCATCGTAGCAGATCCTCTAATTCTAAGCGACAGGCAAGGGCTAAGTCTAGATTATCAAAATCAGAATCGGCCATAGCTCGCAAATGGGATTATTCGGCAACTGCAACATCTGGTATGGCTCATGGACCTAATCCTGCAAGTACGGTGATGGATGGATCCAGCGGCCTTTATCACTCGGAACTTGCAACTCCCGCACCTACATTAGAGCTACTTTATGCCACCCTGAAGCATATGCAGGGAGAGGCTATACAAGAGAGCCGAAGATCGCTCCAGGCTTCTAAAAAACTGCAGGGGGCAATCCAAAAGGTTAATAAGCTGTGCACTGATATGACAGAACGGGTAACGCAAGTAGAGGAAAGAATTGCTGCCATGGAGGTAGAGGTCGGCAAGCTCCAGTCATTTAAAGTAATGCAAGAAAAGCAGTCCATGGATATGTGCTGGGAGCTCAAAGACTTTGAAAACCGGCAGCGCCGAAATAACGGGTGATTACTTGATGTGGCAGAAAATGTGGAGGGGGAGAATATTATGGCTTTTGTCGTGTCTTTGTTAAAGGGTGCCTTCCCAGAATTTGCCCAGTGGAACTGGGAGACAGAAGTTCAGCGGGCTCACCGCTTTCCAATTTTTAGGCGGACTAGTGTTAATAATCAGGGTAATTTTGATCTATGTCCGGAATTTCCTCTTACGGCAGGCCATAATAGATCGGGCCAGACCTGATTCGAAACAATCTTATGATCTTATGAGGGCCACACCTTCTTCGCTCGGCCTGATTTCTGCCATGTCAAGGTCGAGCGGAGATGGAGACTCTGCCAGATGATAACCCCCTTTCAGGGGCTGGGTTGTGAGGCCTCTTTGCTATTTCCTGCCCGGCTTAAGGTTATCACGAATGGGAGGGTGAGAATGTTTTTCTCCGAAATCAAGGCGCAGGAATATATGTCGGAGCTTAAGGAGGCAAAGGGGAGGAACGGAACTGAACGTAATATGCAAGAGAGGCTAACTCCTGTATAGTAACTGACTGTGATGCAGATCCTTTGGGACTCCATGGGCCCGATTCACAGAACTAACTTAAGACAAAATCCTAAACTTACTACCATTTTCGTATTCACAGAAGGCACTTACTCATTTTGAAATTCACAGAAGACACTTACTCACTTCGGTATTCACAGAAGTTAGGAGTCCTAACTTTAGAACTCCTAAATGCCTTCTGTGAATACCGAAAGCCTTAAAATTAGGATTTTTCTCAGTTTAGGAGTCCTAAAGTTAGGACTCATAACTTTACTACTACTAAACTGAGAAAAATCCTAATTTTAAGGCTTTCGGTATTCACAGAAGGCATTTAGGAGTCCTAAAGTTAGGAGTCCTAAGTTTACTACTACTAAATTGAGAAAAATCCTAATTTTAAGACTTTCGGTTTTCACAGAAGGCATTTAGGAGTCCTAAAGTTAGGAGTCCTAACTATACTACTACTAAACTGAGAAAAATCCTAATTTTAAGGCTTTCGGTATTCACAGAAGGCATTTAGGAGTCCTAAAGTTAGGAGTCTTAAGTTTACTACTACTAAATTGAGAAAAATCCTAATTATAAGACTTTCGGTATTCACAGAAGGCATTTAGGAGTCCTAAAGTTAGGGGTACTAACTATACTACTACTAAACTGCGAAAAATCCTAATTTTAAGACTTTCGGTATTCACAGAAGGCATTTAGGAGTCCTAAAGTTAGGACTCCTAACTTCTGTGAATACCGAAATGAGTAAGTGCCTTCTGTGAATACCAAAATGAGTAAGTGCCTTCTGTGAATACCAAAATGGTAGTAAGTTTAGGATTTTGTCTTAAGTTAGTTCTGTGAATCGGCCCCCATGTGTTTTAAGTATATATCTGCCCCAGGTCTACTCTATGGTTTTGTTGACATCTATATTGGTCTATTGGCTCAGTTTTTGATTAGTTAATATAGGTTTATGGGGTGAGCGCACATTGGATTTGGGGTGTCTTGGGGGTGAGGTGAGAGGTTTGGCACGGCTCAAGAGTGGAGATCAGCTGCCGTACATAGGTCATGCTCGACCTATCTGCCTGTAGGCGGTGTGGGGGGGTGGGGGTGGGTATTGTTCCCTCCAATGGAGAGGGGGATAAGAGGGGTGGGATGGGTAAGGGTAAGGGCACAGTACAACAGCACACAGCACAATATGTGAGGGAAGACATCGAGATGAATTTTGAGAATCAAAAATCAAGGAGTCGGAGCTTTGTAAGTTCAAGATTAAGCTATACCGTTTTTTTAAAAGGGAAAGTGCAATGTCGATAGGGTTGTCTGGGCGGAATTCGCAAAATATATTGCAATAAGTTTGCGAATAGCGTCAGTCAATGTCTGTGGGTTAAATGATCAAAATAAATGGCACAGGGCGGCAATTTTGTTCAATTCTTTACCAATTAATATATTATGTGCCCAAGAAACACATATAGAAGGCATCAGAGGCAATCTTTTGGAGCAGTTAGGTTTCAAGGTCATGGTGAATACTAAACATGGTACCCGTACAAGTGGGGTAGCAATTCTTACCCGCAGGAATGATATCACGGTGAAGAGAAAGCTGGCTGACCAATGGGGTCGCTGGGCTATGGCTGAATGCTTGGTGGGTGGTGAAACACTCACTATATGCTCAGTTTATGGCTCGACTGGAGATGACCCTGAGGTCTTTGATTTTCTAGACGCAGAACTTGCATTGTGGCCCATCCCGGTGACTGTCTGCAGGGACTTTAATATTACTGGGCTGGGGGTTCACTGGGGTTCTACGCGAAGTGGCTGTTTCGGTAGGAAAAGAAGGGTCTCTGCAGCCCTTACTAATCTAGTCAGCAACTATGGTCTTACTGATATATGGGCTTATTTGAAACCCGAAGACCCCGGTAGCACTTTCTTCTCAGCTCCACATAACGTTATCTCACGATTAAATTATTTTTTTGTGTCACACCATTTTGGTGCTGATTCCGATCCTGGAAAAACCGGGTACGAACCGTCGGTCGGAGTGTTTTCTCCGTCCGACTCGTACCCGGGAAAAAAACATTACAAACATGCAAGTACGATTCGCACGGAAACACCATTTCCGTACGAACCGTAAAAAACACCGACCGACGAAAATATCCATACAAATGTGATCCGGGAAACCGCCGATGTGACGTCGGGACGCATGCAGCCTGCGTTTCACGAACCAGGAAGTACAATTCGCACCCACAGCAGTCCGGACGGCAATATTTTTACGGCACCCAAAAACTGCCGGGAAAGCGAAGGCAACCCCCAGCCCCCCTGAGTACGTGCCGAACCCTCCCCCAGCCCCCGTGAGTATGCGCCGAACCCCCCCAGCCCCCGTGAGTACGCGCCGAACCCCCCAGCCACCGTGAGTACGCGCCGAACTTACACACCGAACACCCCCCAGCCCCCGTGAGTACGCGCCGAACCCCCCCAGCCCCCGTGAGTACGCGCCGAACCCCCCCCAGCCTCCGTGAGTACGCGCCGCACCCCCCCAGCCCCCGTGAGTACGCGCCGAACCCCCCCCAGCCCCCATGGGTACACGCCGAACCCCCCCAGCCCCCGTGAGTACGCGCCGTAACCCCCCCAGCCCCCGTGAGTATGCCCCGAAACCCCCCAGCCCCCTTGAGTACACGCCGAACCCCCACCCGTGTATGTACACCAGTGTACGTGCAGACCGTACCCCCACCCGTGTATGTACACCAGTGTACGTACGCACCGTACCCCCACCCGTGTATGTACACCAGTGTACGTGCGGACCGTACCCCCACCTGTGTATGTACACCAGTGTACGTACGCACCGTACCCCCACCCGTGTATGTACACCAGTGTACGTACGCACCGTACCCCCACCCGTGTATGTACACCAGTGTACGTGCGGACTGTACCCCCACCCGTGTATGTACACCAGTGTACGTACGCACCGTACCCCCACCCGTGTATGTATGGCACGAACCCCCAGCGCGTAGCGCTGGGGGGTCGTGCCGTACATACACGGGTGGGGGTACGCTGCGTACGTACACTGGTGTACATACACGGGTGGGGGTACGGTCCGCACGTACACTGGTGTACATACACGGGTGGGGGTTCGTGCCATACGTACACTGGTGTACATACACGGGTGGGGGTACGGTGCGTACGTACACTGGTGTACATACACAGGTGGGGGTATGGTCCGCACGTACACTGGTGTACATACACGGGTGGGGGTTCGCGCCGTACGTACACTGGTGTACATACACGGGTGGGGGTACGGTGCATACGTACACTGGTGTACATACACGGGTGGGGGTACGGTCCGCACGTACACTGGTGTACATACACGGGTGGGGGTTCGCGCCGTACGTACACTGGTGTACATACACGGGGGGGTTCGGCGCGTACTCACGGGGGCTGGGGGGGTTCGGCGCGTACTCACAGGGGCTGGGGGGGGTTCGGCGCGTATGCGGGCACATGTCTCCATGGTTGCTATGGGAGTTCGGTCCGTACGGTGCATTTTCCATACGGTTGTAACATCGGACGCACGGGACGGATCGTACTTGCGCGCTCGGACTTCACTTTTCACATTTGTACGTAAAATCGTCCGGGGATGTGTCGGACACTTTTTCCGACCCGAGGACGTGTGGGGACATTTTCCCAATGCGATTCGTATGGACTTTTTCCCATGCGAATCGTACTTGGCAGTTTCTACGCTACTTGTACGATTCGTACGGTAAAAAGACCGGATACTAGTCGTACGGGGAAAATTTTTCCAGGATCGGAATCGGCACCTTTATTTCTTAACTTTGGATTGAGATACACCCCCGGATACTATCGGATCACAACCCACTAGTTCTCACAGCTACTTTCAATGGGTTGGCAAGGCAATAACGGGTTTGGACTTTTGAACGAGGCCTTTTATATGATCCAGACTATGTATCACACATGAAGGGGTGGATTAGGGAATTCTGGGATTTTAATCGGGGGAGCTCTTGTATAGGGATAGCTTGGGATGCTTTCATAGCAGGGGTCAGAGGGGAGACCATGAGTTATAGCCTGCATCGCTGAAAGAGGATGGCACTACAAGAAGAATCTAGCAGGGAAACCTTGTCTAAAATAGAAAAGGATCTGGCTAGTGCCATCAACTCGGGCAGCCCAATAGAGGATATATTATCACAGTTGGCTGTAAAAAAGGCTGAAGCTGGAGAGCAGATCGCTAATAAAGCAGCAGAAACCTATATGGCAAAACGAGAACATTGCAACGAATTCAGCGAGCGGGTCGGGCACACCCTTGCGGTGAGGCTCAGACAAAAACTAGCTCAGGAGAGATCTGTTGAAATTCAGGATATTAGTGGGAATAAAGTAGATGATATCCCTGGTTTTAGAGATGCTTTCCGGCAATTTTATCGACAGCTTTAAGCCATGAACCCTCTAGAGAGCCTAATAAAATGCAAGAGTATTTAGGGAAGATCCCTCCATCTCGGGTTGACTTAGTTGATAAAGAGGCCCTAGAGGTGGTCTTGACGCTAGAGGAAGTAATGGCCGCTTTGCAATATTTACCATCAAGCAAAGCTGCAGGGCCAGACCAGATTCCAGTGGAGTTTTATAAGATTTTTGTGGACTTAATAGGACCGGATCTACTGGAGGTTAGTCGGCAAGCACAAAGGGGTGGATCTGCTCCGGAGTCATGGGCATGGGCAGATATAATAATAAATAAAAAAAAGACAAATCACCGAAGGAGCTAGGCTCATATCACCCAATAACGCTTTTAAACAGCGATGTAAAAATCTACTCCAAAGCCCTGGCATCGAGGCTGAACCCTATTATGAGAAAATCGATTCATCCTTGCCAACACAGGTTTACAATGGGCCGCGGAACAATGCAGCACGTTCACCGATTGATAACATTGCCACGGAGATCTCAGGGGACCCTATGGCTGCTTTGCTTTTGGATGCTGAGAAGGCATTCAATAGGGTCTCCTGGGACATTCTCTGGGCGACTCTGGATTGGTTTGGTTTAGGTGAAGGAGTCACGAAAGCTATCCAGGTTCTATATAGGGCTCCTACTGCTCGATTAAAATTAAATGTCGTTTATACGACGCCTTTATTTATTAAGCGAGGTACTAGACAGGGGTGCCCATGCCCGCTCCTCCTCTTTGTCATATACATTGATCCCTTAATACGAATATTCGAGGCAAAAAATTGAATCATGCCTATAGTCACTAAGGAGCAGGAATCTAAAGTATTGGCATACACGGATGATGTTGCCATCGTTACCGCAAACCCGGCAACCTCAATTATGGTGGTTGAGGCAGTGGCCCAGGAGTTTGGTAGATTTTCTGGGTATGCTTTAAATAAAGCCAAAACTCAGAATATTAAGAATAGACATCTTAGTTTGGCCAACTCGCGTGTGTCTGAGTCAGCAGTGTATTTAGGTATCATTATCATGTCGGACTTGGGGAATTTAGTTGCCAGGAATATTCAACCAGTAATTAGGAAGGTGAGGTCCGACTTTGACAGATTTAACAACTTACATATGTCATTAGTCGGCCACTGCAATGTGGTTAAAATGATGTTTTTACCTAAAATATTGTACTTATTTAGGGCAATACCACTAGAATTCGAAAAACAATGTTTTTTATTTTTGGAGAGTATAGTTAATCGTTTGGTCCCCTTTTCACTTCAGTTGCCTGGGAAACCTGCTTTAAACCGTATACGGTCTGTGATGAAACGCCCTTGGCATAAATGGGATGTGAGTCAATTTTCAGACTCTTTGTTAAAGCTCAAGCTTCAGCTCCCCTCTAATATAGTGGCAGCGTATTTTCTCTTTCAGGACTGGCTGACTCAAGCCCTACATACCTGTATTCCTGAAAAACTTAGTTTAAAGAAAAAACTTGGACCTTCTAATCCTTGGTTTAATGAAACCTTGGCTGAAGCAAAAAAGGCCTGTAAGCAATTGGAACGAACATGGAGGGGTGCTCACGATATGGAAGCTAAAAATAAACATCGAGATTCTAATAATTCGTATCATAAGCTGATCAGGAAAGCTAGAGCTGAATATATTGCGGCAAAGATTTTGGAGAGCAATAACCCTCCTAAAATCATTTTTTCCCTTCTTAAAAAGATGCAACATTCTAACGAAAAAGCTGATTCCTCAGTTTCCTCTAACACTGAATGTGAGGAACTCGCAGATTTTTTTGTGCGCAAGGTGGAGACTATCTATTACAACCTTCCAACTGCCTGCCTCTCCTCGGCTACTTCTGATATTAATCGAATAGCCGAGCCTGAGGATAGGTCAATTTTCTCCAAACCAACGCTGTGTTCCTTCCCCCTACTTTCGCTCTCTGAGATTGAATCTCTGTCCCAAAATTGAATCAGGTTCTCCGGCTGACCCACTGAGACCAGACCAACTTCGTCAAGTTTTCAATTTAATCTCTCCAGCGATTAGGGAATTGGTTAATTTGTCACTGTCCTCTGCATCATTGCCTGCATCATGGAAGCATGCAAAAGTTATACCTCTTTTAAAGAAGCCTTCCTTGGAGCGGTCGGACCCGGGTAACTTTTGCGCGATCTCCCAGCTCCCTTTCTTAGCGAAGGCTACAGAACTATATGTTCACTCAGTCCTGGCCGAATTTGTGGAGCACAACAAAATTCTCGACCCCTCACAAAACGATTTTTCGTCCACGCCACAGCACAGAGTTGGCATTGTTGGCAGTGACCGAGGATATCCGTAGCAGCCTAGATGTCGGGAACTCTTCAGCCTTAATTCTCCTAGATTTAAGTGCCGCTTTCAACACTGTTTCCCAGGACATCCTTTTAGGCAGATTACACGACATCGGGGTCAGGGGGTCGACCTTGGCCTGGTTCCGGTCCTTTTAGGGAGGCAGAACTTTTCAAGTTGTGGTGCCACCTTACCATTCACAGATGCATGCTATCAAGCATGGGGTCCCACAGGGCTCTATATTGAGCCATGCGCTTTTCAACATCTACGTTCAACCCCTAGCACTGAGAGCAAGAAGTAGAGGGTTGTCATTGGTCTCCTGCGCCGATGACACCCAGTTAGTCATCGCCTTCTCAAAAAAGTGTAAAAACAATCTTTTTAAATTTAAAGAGGACCTTTTAGCAATTTCTGACTGGATGACAGCAAATTGCTTACAGCTTAATGCTGCCAAGTCAGAAATTCTCGTGATGGGGAGAGACAGTGCTCTTTGGTCTGAACAGTGGTGGCCGGATAAATTAAAACCAGCACCTCTGCCAAAAAATGCAGTAAAGAATTGAGGCTTTTGGATAGATAGTGATCTTTCATTCGACACACAATCCAAGGCCTTAGTGGGATCTTGTTTTGGTCTCCTAAGGGGGCTGAAACCTTTACTTGGCTACTTTGCACCAAAAGTCCGTCAAACTATTCTTCAGGCTACAATCCTAGCGAGGTTGGACTATGGTAATTCCCTCTATTTAGGTGCCAATCAATCCTGTATTTCTCACCTCCAAAGAATCCAGAATGCAGCAGCTCACGTCCTGCTAGCACTTCCCAAGTTGTGCTCGGTCTCGAATTTCCTGCCTAAGCTCCATTGGCTGCCGATAGCTAAAAGAATTCAATGTAAGTCTTTGTGTGTAGCCCACAACATTTTGACACAACAAGGCCCGCCGATTTTAGCGGATCTGCTAGACTCCCTGATATTTATAAACTCCTGCTCGGGGATCAAGCTGAGAACTGCTTTATGAAATTTAGCGAGCCCAGCTATTATAAGAGAACAAAATTTAAGACACTATTATCCGCCTTTAAAATCTGGGCGGCACTTAAAAGAAAGATTGGTCTTGGAAGGATCAACCACTATACACAGCTTCTTAAAAACCCTATGTTTCCCGAAATAATTTTTGATGCAATTATGGCAGACTGGGAGGAGCGGGGGGTCTGAAATGTGAGGGATTTAATACAGAGGTAGGGCTTTTGCCAGTGCAGGGATATTCAGATGGAATATGGTCTGGATCATAATAAATGTTTTAAATATCTGCAGCTGCGTAGCTTTTTCAGCAAGAAGGTGAGGGGGCTTAGTGGGCTTAGTAAAATTAAAGTTATTGATGTCATTAGAGATAATAATAGATCCTCTATCAGGTTAATTTACGCAGAATTAATTGCACTTAAACAAGATGATTTAGATAAACATGCAACCAAATGGGCTGAGCGGGTGGGTGTCGAACCGGTGAGGTTCCTGGATTCTTCAGAGCTGGGTCAGTTGGTGGTATGCTCAGCTGGGCTCCAAGCACAGCATTATAAAACTCTCTTCTCACTTTATTATACTCCAGCAAGAATTGCCCAATGGGGTGGGCAGGCACGATCCAGCTGCTCTCGGTGCAATGCACCAAATGCTGATTTGGTCCATATGTTTGCATCCTGCCCGTCCCTCGAGAACCTGATAGATTCAATAATGAAGTTTCTTGATTTAACATTAGGCCTGAAATTATCCTAACCCCTGCCCTTATACTTCTCGGATTTAGCAATAACGAGGTACAAGATTCTTCTCATCAATTTCTCTTTCTGGCTATGGCTGTTTTATGGATTAATATTGCCTCTTCCGCTGCCTCCAACTTTCCAGCAGTGGTGGTCACGGCTACTCGCAATATTTACTCTGGAAAGAGCTATATATGAGAGAAAGGGCAAAAAAGCGAGAATGATGTGACGGCGTATCTGGGCCCCTTTAATACGAAGGAAGGCGACACTGTTAGTTGATGTTCCCTGAATTTTATTCTGAAATGGATTGGAGTAATTTTTTGGTGCAATATATTTTAGTATATGTTAGGAAACTTGATCCTTGATGTATGATTTGCTATATGTTTGAGTTTATCTTTAGTATTAACTGTATTAAATGCATCCAGGTTATTGATGAATCTTTTGTTTGATTGTATATAGGAATGTATTGTATTTTGGTTCTTGATGTACTAAAGCCTAATGTTTTTTTTCTCTCTTTGGCCAAAATAAGTGTCGATGTCATCTCACGGTTAAATATGTCATGTGAAATTTATGCTGATAATTAAAAAAAAAAAATCATAATAATTTATTTTATGCTGTTGTAATTTATAGTATTATCTTTTTTGTTTATTTAAAATTATAATACTTTTTATTAAATATATGTTTAATGTGTAAAATAATTTTTACTACATTTAAAGAATTTGAAGTTGTTTAATTTTTGTATTTAATAAGGACAGTTTGTTTTATAAAGATTATGGTGCCAATTAAGATCCGTTAAAAAAATTTACCGTCCGACTCGTATCCGTATTTTTTTACACACGAATCGTACAAGTACCGTACAAACTGCGAAGTACGATTCGTACGTGAAAAATACATACGAATTGCATCGGGAAAATGGTCCAAGAGGGAGCCGTACATTTTTACGTCCGAATAGCGTCGGGAGAAGTGTCCGACAGGAAGCCGGACATTTTTACATGCAAATCGTAAAACAGAAGTCCGAGCGCGCAAGTACGATCCGTACCGCCCGTCCGAATACACAACCGCATGTAAAATACCCCGTACGGAGCGAACGCTGTAGCCTACATGTACACGGGTAAACTTGTGCCAGGATACGAGTCGTACAGCCCCCCTCACCCTGCACATGTCAGCACCGTACCCCCGTATGTCAGCACCGTACCCCCCTCTGCACCGTACCCCAACACCGTAGCACAGCCCCGCACCTGTACGCACCGCACCCCAAGCCCGTCTCCCAGCCCTGCACCTGTATGCCCTGTACCCCAGGACCGTACCCCAGCCCCCACCTGTACGCGCCGCACCCCCGGCCCATCTCCCAGCCCCGTACCTGTACGTACCATACCCCAACACCGTAGCCCAGCCCCGTACCTGTACGCACCGTACCCCAACACCGCAGCCCAGCCCCGTACCTGTACGCACCGTATCCCAACACCGTAGCCCAGCCCCGCACCTGTATGCACCGTACCTCAACACCCTAGCACATCCCCTTACCTGTACGCACCGTACCCCAACACCATAGCACAGCCCCGCACCAGTACGCACCATACCCCAACACCGTAGCACATCCCCGCACCTGTACGCACCATACCCCAACACCGTAGCACAGCCCCGCACCTGTATGCACCGTACCCCAACACCGTAGCCCAGCCCCGTACCTGTACGCACCATACCCCAACACCATAGCCCAGCCCCGTACCTGTACGCACCATACCCCAACACCGTAGCCCAGCCCCTCACCTGTACGCACCATACCCCAACACCCTAGCACATCCCCGCACCTGTACGCACCGTACCCCAACACCGTAGCACTGCCCCGCACCAGTATGCACCATACCCCAACAACATAGCACATCCCCGCACCTGTACGCACCATACCCCAACACTGTAGCACAGCCCCGCACCTGTAAGCACCGCACCCCAACACCGTAGCCCAGCCCCGTACCTGTACGCACCGTACCCCAACACCGTAGCCCAGCCCCGTACCTGTACGCACCGTACCCCAACACCATAGCACAGTCCCACACCTGTACGCACCGTACCCCAACACCGTAGCACAGCCCCGCACCTGTACGCACCATACCCCAACACCTTAGCACAGCCCGCACCTGTACGCACCGTACCCCAACACCGTAGCACAGCCCGCACCTGTACGCACCGTACCCCAACACCGTAGCCCAGCCCCGTACCTGTACGCACCGTACCCCAACACCGTAGCCCAGCCCGTACCTGTATGCACCGTACCCCAAAACCGTAGCACAGTCCCGCACCTGTACGCACCGTACCCCAACACCGTAGCACAGCCCTGCACCTGTACGCACCGTACCCCAACACCTTAGCACAGCCCCACACCTGTATGCACCGTACCCCAACATCGTAGCACAGCCCCCCACCTGTACGCACCGCACCCCAGGCTCGTACCCCAGCCCCGTACCTGTACGCACCATACCCCAACACCATACCCCAGCACCCTCACCCAGCATCGCGTATGTACGGACCTTACCTACGCGAAAAAGACTCGTACAGAACCAGGACACTGTAAAACAGCACCAGGAGGGTCAATTCGACTCGCACAACACCACAAAACACGTCAACATGACAAAATACATCTCTATGACTGACCTGGCACATCCAAACAGGCAAACAGAGGCCCTAAATCACAACCACCTCTTATAACACACCCACCACAAATTCAAACCCAGCCACACCCACAAATGGACCAATAAAAAGGGCCCACACACACAACCCATGAGCCTTTGCAACAGACTCACTGCTGCCAGACCCCACAGACAAACAACTGCACCTTACTTACACCTTAACTACACCTTCACTTACACACCTTCACACAACCTCATTCACAAACACCCCCTCTTCACATTCACACACACACCTACACCTTCACACCCACACACCCACAACCATCCACACCCACACCCCACACCATGCCCACAGACAAGAAACCAAAGTTCACAAGGGCAGAGCTGGACCTCCTTGTCAACGAAGTCATCAGAGTCGAGCCACAGCTGTTCGGAACATTGGTCAGGCAGACCAGCAAAGCCCAAAAAACAAGCCTGTGGCAGAGGATCGTCGATAAGGTGAATGCTGTTGCGCCCATCCAAAGGACCAGGCATGAATGCCAAGCCAGGTGGTACGATCTGCGCAGGGCAGACAAGAGGAAGATGAACGAGGAATACGCCCAGAGTAACATCACTGGAGGCGGGCTGCCCCGCAGACCCGTACATTACCATCCCTGGGAGGAGAAGGTGATGGCCATGCTTCAGCTGGTGGGAGTACACGGAGTCGAAGGAGTCGCAGAGCCTGGTGAGTACACAAACAGCTCACGTAACATGGGGGGAATGCCATCCACACCACAAATACACCAAATGCACACAACTTCCCCCAAGCCCTCACCGCACACAACCACACTTAAAAACCAAGCTCATGCCACTAATGTCTCCATGCCCCATTCACAAATAAAGGCAATGCCATATCCCAGGCCACACCAACCACAAACCCAAGACTGGATGTCCGAGATTCTGGGAGGGTGGGGCTCACACAACACATGTGCAACTCCGAAGCAGACACCAATGCCCTCAGCCCATATGGCCTAGGTACATACCCATGCACCATGCCCAATGCACAGGGACTGGCAAAGTACTGACAAGGTAGCTGACACTTGGCCCTGCTGTATGCAGCACAAGGCCCTTCTGTGACCACTGTACACTCAAACACCAACTACACAAGCTCAGATAACTAGCACAGGCACTCAAACTCACTGTCATGCCAGCATGCACCATGAGGGAACAGACACATCACCTGGGAGACCCAATGACAAATCACACTACACCCAACAGCAGGCCCGGTCACACACCCCCCCTCACACAAGCACACACCCCCGGGGCAGGCAACGGATTTACCCACTCTCACAATGGACATGTGACACAACAGAACCAATCCATCGCCAAATAAGCATCCAAGCCAAAATTCTACTGGTCAAACACTCAGGAGAACATACCAAGCTGTCCCCCGCAACATACCCATCCTCAAGTGGACATTGAGAGGAATGCTAGGCACATCCAACTACCTGGAGGATCTGTGACAACATGGATGTGGCATGAAACAGTATTAACATTGTCTCTCTCTCACACACAGGGCAACGTCATCGACCTCCCCCCAACAATGGGGGGGAACAATCACAGTCCCAGGCTCAGCGTGAAGATGATCCCACCGGCAACGACGACTCTCACCACTCTCTCCACTCCGTGGATGACCCCGACCAACCTGGCCCCTCTGGTGCCCAAGCCCCTGCAGCACCTGCGTCAGGTACATCTGTGCCAACCACCACCCCTATTCCTGCCACATCCCAGGAGACACCCAGGAGCCCTGCTCGCACTGAACAACACAGCCAGTCTGACCAGGAGGGACAAGGTTCTCCAGGCACCCAGGAGGGGGCAGACAACCCCGATAATGCCATCCCTCAGGGGTCCCGTAGACCCGATGTGCCCACAACGGCAGGCCAGGCTCGTGTGAGCAGGGGTGGTGGGAGTGGAGGCAGGCGGAGGCGCGAACCTGACCAGCCAGCTGAGGGAACCGGTATGTCACACATACGCCACATCCTGGACACATACTGGCGTGACACCAGGGGCATCAGCCAGGTAGTGTTGAGCCTCACAGAGATGAAGGGGACCCTCGACGAGATGAAGAACCTGCAGGCCGAGCAACATGCCAGTCAACAACAACACCAAGGACGGATGGAGGCAAGACTGGCTGAGCTCCTGGCAGTACAAACGGACATGAGCCGTTCCCTCCATCGGATTGCCGACAACATGGGCAACCCTCCCTGTGACACCAGGCGAAGACCAGCACCAGCCACAGGGAGGGAGGAGGAGGAGGAGGATTTGTCCGACGGAGCATCACAGACATCGTCAAGGCCTGCATCTGAGTGTCCCCGGAGGAAGGTGGGTCATCCACGGAAAAGACCGTGAGAGTCAGCGGACCATCCACATCTCCCAGGTCACCTGGCCTGGCACCTGGCCCTCTGGCGCAACAGTACCACCTCACCCAATGACATTCTCTGCCACATGGACTTGCTGGTCACAGTCTGACCAATGATGACCAACACTGTGGTCTGGACTCTGATGACTCCAACTGACAAGGATGCCATCTCCACCTGTGAACTTTGGATTCTATGCACCCCGTAGAGCACCTTACTTCATCCACCAAAAGACTTACCCCACCAAAAATAAATACTTTATTTTATCATGGGATGTTGCTGTCATTTGGCATTATTCCCCAACATATGTGTGTGTAAATGTCAAACTATGCCTGAGTGTTGAACTAACTCCACACATCCATACCCTGGGATAGGAGTCTGGTACAGGACACACATGGGTCACAATGTATCATTCAATGCAGACATGGAGCACAATACTCACCTGTGATGGCCTCAAGCTGCTGAGGGGGTGCATGCAATACTGTGCGGACAGACCTATTTGGAAGAGTACCATCAAGGCGTAGAGGTCATGCCTCATTCGGAGGTTCCCAGGGAGGGAGTCCCAGGTATGTGTTCCCAGGTGGGAGAACTATGTCCTGCATGCTGGAGTACGGTGGATCTGAAGAATGGTGGCCAGGTCACGGTTGGATGCATGGAGATGGCACTACGGGGTCTCGGATGACAGTGGTACAAGGTTGGTGTTGGGTTGGGGTTGTGGCCTGGCTCCTGAGTGTGGGTGGGGAGTCTGAAGGTCATCCTGCAGCACACAGTGATCCATTGCAGCTATCTCTGCTGGACGGTGATGTGGCTGGGGCGCGGGATGTTGCAGCTGAGGTGTGCAGATGCAGCCTGGATGTGGACAAGTGTCCTGGGAGTTTGGATGTGGCTGCCCCGTAGAGGGCAGGGCAGTATTTGACACGGATGTTGTCGTGGACCTGGGGGATGGTCTGTCTTTCCTTGGAGTGGATCTATCTGGAGATCATGTGCATAATGCAGAGGGTGTTGCAGTCTGAGGCACAGATGCTGGTGATTACCATGGCAAATGTGAGCAAGCAATCCATGATGCACACCATCTTGTGTGCATGGACACTGGGTGCTTGTGCGGGTCTTCTGCGGGTGGGACACAAGCAGTTGACCCAGCTGTAAGGGGACAATCCTCAAATGTTGACCTCAGTCCTGTACAAGTCCAGCCTCAGGTGGCTGCTGTTCTGCCATTCATCAATGGATCTCATGCAATCTAGAATATTGGAACTGGCAATGTCTGCGCCCTTGGTGAGGGTGAGGAGCACCTTGCCGTCAATGGCATATGAGTTGATGAAGAGGATGTGTGCGCATGTGATGGTGGAGAGGGGGGTCCTGGACACATTGTAGTTTGACACGCTGACAGATGATACCTGTGCCATGTGCCTCACAACGACAGCATACTACATGCAGAAGCCTTGAGTCCCACTCCCATGTCCTTGCCGGGGTACAGAGCCGGTGGGGAGTAGGAGGGATATGACCTGGTGGGTGTGACAGGGACTGGAAGGTGTGGCAGCACTGTGTAGGCAGTCGGAGTTGCACACTCATCATGCAAAGGTGTTGTGTGTGCGCTTAGTGTATGCCTGAGAGCTGGCGGCAGATGTGTGGATGGACATTGCTTGCAGGGTGGCTGCAACATCAGACTGTAGTGTGATGTGGGTCATGCAAGGACATGAGGCTCGTGCAATGTGCACGTTGCATGTGCAGACGGTCCAGCCTGTGGGACGGCGTACCCGCAACTGTGGCACAGACAAGCTGATGACAGCCAAATGAATGGGTTGATGGAGGAAGGGAGGAGCATCTTTGATGTGTGTGTGTTGCCAAATCAGGAAACTTCGTGTGCCCTTGCTGCAGTGGCTGCAACAGCAGGCGGCATGTCCTGGGAACTATGCCACAATTTCCACACAAAGACTAGGATGTCAGAAAGGACTACTGCAACAGGTGTATGTCAAGGAAGGAGTGACCGGTTTTCAATGGCACACCCAGAGACAAAGGATGCACAATCCCCAAAGATGACTGACACTGGATCATGAAACTGAAGGCCAAGCTGCGTACAGGAAACACACCCCAGAAGGTGTTGACGGCCCGTTGTGGGGACCAACATACCAAAACACATACACAGCCATGGACGTCATGCAGAATAGAGAATCAAATACATGTAGAACAGCATGCAGGTTGCTAATCTACACATAAACTCATATGCACAATCCTTGACAACCATGCCAGAGATGGCGCATGCACAGTGGCAAGAGACCTGCATTGACAGAGATGAGGCACCTTGGAGACTGAGGAACACCTTTATTACTCAGGCTCACACCTATGGAAACGCATCAATATTAACAGACTCACATGGTCTTTTGGATTAACATGTGGGACCTACACTGGACACCCCCTTTGCACCACAGATGCTGTCAATCCATGGGAGTGGCACACAAGTGAAGGGGTGAGCCAAACATCCCCTGCTGCACACAGAGAAGCTGCAATTCCCCATTGAGCCTCTCATGGGGATGTCCCGCAATATGTCCACCCGTAGCCTCCCGTATGTTTCTGAGGGAAGTTGTACACACATAGATGCCTTCATCAAAATCCACAATCTCATAACAGATGACTGTCACGAAGTGTGACTATCAATTCATGTGAGTCATGCTACATGTTATGTGCCCCATGGTGAGTCGACATGTATGCATAGTAACAATACCTGCACAGGAGCAGTGCCCACACATTACAAACAACTACCACACTCAAAAAGCCTTGCTGCAATCTTTACCCAAAGGAGACTTCTCACCATGTCCGTGCATGTAACGCTGATTCAGCACATGTTGCATTACTCATGAGGAATAGCAGGAGCACAACGATGCCACGAGCAGACAGCATGCGCAAATACCTGGGGATGAGAGACACACAAGAAGTCAGGAAACACATAGTCATCGGCATGCATGGTCATGTACTCTACATGAATAAGGTTGACACCATGCTAGTTGTCAATTGAGTGTGTCAGATAAAATGTGTGGAATGACATCAGCACTCGAGTGACACATCAGCACACACCTCAAAGTCACTTTGCATACAGTCAGCTGGACACACAAATTGCAACACATGCCACACAAGGCTCCAAGCGTGCACACTCAGACCCAGGGACTCACCATTATGAGAAGAAGTTGCGTATGAGCTGACTCCGGATGTCCTCCTCCTCCTCCTGCTCCTCCTCCTCCTCCTCCTCCTCCTCCTCACTTGCCTCGTGACCAAGGCAGTCATCCTCCACGGGTGGATGTTCCTGCTCATCTGGATCCAGGATGAGTGGCACAGCTTTCTCCAATGCCATGTTGTGCAGCATGCAGCACACGAGGAAGATTTTGCAGACATTCACCGGTGCATATGGGAGGGACCCGCCGGTCTTGTGGAGGCAACAGAATCGGCTCTTCAGGAGGCCAAACGTCCTCTCAATCACTCGCCTGGTCTGCCCATCGGCGTTGTTGTAACGGTGATCTGCAGCTGTTCTCGGGTTGCGGAGAGGCGTCACCAGCCATGGCATATTGGGATAGCCAGAGTCCCCTACATGGAAACATTATGTAAAGCAGTGGGTCAGGAGATGCCGTCACATACTAAGATACCGCTGAATATTGGACAAACAGAGTCTACCCACCAAAAAGACATGCTCGTTCGTTGTGCAGCTGCAGCATCATTTCTTGCACCCTGCTATGCCTCATGATGTAGGCATCGTGTGCTGACCCTGGAAAATGTGCACAGACATGGGAAATCACCATGTTAGCAAGACACACCACAAGGGCATTAATGGAGTGGTAATGTTTACGGTTACGAAAGGCTACCTCCTGTGCCTGTGGTGGTACCAAAGCCACATGTGTCCCATCATTGGACCCAATTACATGGGTCATCCCTCCCAGGGCATAGAACTCACCCTTGATACCTGTCAACTGCTCAGGAGTTGGAAAATGGATGAATTCATCCAGGTGCTCCAACATGGCTTCTAAAACATCATGCAGGACACGGCTGAACATGGTCTGGGACATGCCACCCACATCAGCTATGGTCAATTGAAACGTACCGATGGCAAAGAAATGTAGGGCTGACATCACCTTCATCTTGGGGGTCAGCGCAGTCGGATAACGGTGTCGCGGTTGGAGGTGTGGGGCCAGCCTGTTTGTCAGGTCCACAATTAACCGTTGGGGGAAACTGTAGCGGCGTATGCAGTCGCATTCCCTCATGGCAGCCAAGTCTGGCATTGGTCGGGGGAGAGGCGGTGCCCTGCAGAAATTTGGAAGGAATAACGATGATTGAGTACATTACTACACCAATGTCAAAGAACTGAGCACATGTTCAACAGCTAATACACATATGCTACATACAGAGTCTGGTCTGTGCAATACATCCTGCACACGTATGCCAGCCAGGTGATACTCCTAACAAGAGCCAGCTGCAAACGTGGATTGTCAAGGTCTACATGACATGCCATGAAAGTAGCTGTGGGCCAGTGTGAGTGAACAGCTAGACACATTACAGGAGTGACATACATCCACATATGTGCATTTGAAGGATGTTATCTCATACAGACAGCTGCTGGCAAGCTAGATGCACAGGTCACATGTCATGGAAAAAGGACAGACCACACACCTTGCCATGAAGGGGTACATGTCAAAAATGATCACACAGACATTGAGACTACGCTGATATGTCCTAAGCTCGCAAGTCCCTGTGCGATGCATACAGACACACGTTACGTGTTATTCCACATGTGTCCTGGTGTGCGTAATAGTGTGACATGGGCATCTACACACAGACACATGTTGGATGCAGCTACATCAGATGCTGTTGATGGAACACCAACATCAAGATCATGGAAACACATGACACACACATGACATAGTCACATCAGGGCATGCTGGTATTGAGATGTCAGGTGTCATCATCCGTGTACCTGGCATCAGGGGACAGTTGCGGGTGTTGGTGACTGTGCCATGCCAGTGATGCAGTGCTTGACAAGTTTGAACTACATGCACACATGTAAAAGGTGTGAAGGGGAAGTGCGCCACATAGTGCCCCATCACACATGTGTACACAGGTCATCACACAACTATTGGGTTAAAACATGAGGAGACATGTGCCAGCTCACTGCCTGTCACACCTAGGCCCTACACATGAAGCACTGCACTGACAATGACTTGATGTCCATCCTTGTGCAAGTCATACACCTCCATTCCTTTCCTGTGCGCCTCCTATCACCAGTGTGAGGTGTGAAACGCATCGTACACACGCTCTGAGGGCGTGTGTACGGTCATATCACTATATGGGGTTTGGGTAGGAGTATGCGTGTGTGTACGGACCGTACACACGTACGTGTACACACTGGTCCAATACCTATGGGAGTGTCGCCGTAGGCGTACGCCATAGAGATACGGCTCGTACATGCATGTGTAGGGCCCGTAGCACGATGGCGTACGCCTACGGCAACACCACCATAGTGCTACGGCTCGTACCCGTGTGTGTAGGGCCCGTAGCACCATGGCAGTGTTGCCGTAGACGTACGCCACAGTGCTACGGGCCGTACCCGCGTGTGTACGGCCCGTAGCACGATGGCGTACGCCTACAGCAACACCACCATAGTGCTACGGCTCGTACCCGCGTGTGTAGGGCCCGTAGCACTATGGCAGTGTTGCCGTAGGTGTACGTCACAGTGCTACGGGCCGTACCCGCATGTGTACGGCCCGTAGCACCGCAGTGATATGGACCCTACACATGCGTGTACGGACCGTATCACTATGGCGTACGCCTACGGCAACACTACCATAGTGATACGGACCCTACACACGCGTGTACAGACCGCATCACTATGGCGTACGCCTACAGCAACACTACCATAGGGATACGGACCCTACACACGCGTGTACGGACCGTATCACTATGGCGTACGCCTACGGCAACACTACCATAGTGTAACGGTAATAAGCTGTGTCCGGCATGGTCCGGGCCTCTCGCACCCCCGCAAGTCCACCTGCAGTTGTGGGCAATGGTGTAGGCGGTCAGGGCGCCGACGGGACTGCAACTCCCAGGAGGCAATTGGTCCTGACGTGCAACAACACGGCTCCCATACGCGGCATTCCCTACTTAAGCACCGCCTCCGTAATGGGAGGGTGCTTGACAATCCTTCCCAGTAGCTGATGGCGAGGGGACGCTTCCCGTCCTCCTCGCAGTTCCCACCCTGTTTGCAGTTACCCTGTCAAGCTTGAGGCTCGCGGACGCTTGCCTTCCCGCTGGGAAATTCTGTTCCTGCAACATCAACCGCCGGGCGCCGCCGCGCACCATTCTGGACCCTGGGAACACGAGACATCGTTATCGGAGCTCCGAGGGCGGACGCTTTCCTTCCCGCCTCAGAGTGAGTAGGGTGATCTGAGGGCGGACGGTTTCCTACCCACCTCAGAGTCGAAGAGTAGAGTCCCCGTCTTGCACAGGTAAAGAGTACGTTACCGAACCTCCATCCTCGGCATTTCCACGTTTGCCTTGACTCAAAGGGCAAGACGCTGAGAAACGCGAGGGCTCTTTACACTAAGTACTACATTTCCTTAGGATTCCCTTGCAGAGGGAGCAACATTGTTTCAGTGGTGCTTTTTCGTGCTTAATCATATGTGACGTGGAGAAATCTTTATTTGGGGAACGTTTGTTTACCACTTGCTGTGGAGATAACAGCCAGGCGGCTTGATTTCACGTACAAATCCACCTAGTTATGTGCATGTTCTTATGAATCTAATTCTGGCGAGGTAGCGAAAGGACACGGATAAAGACGCCAGTATCTTCAAGACACTGTGAGTGAACTAAGGGTTATGTCTATGGGGGTGACAGTCACCTAGAAACACCCTAGGTAGTTGAATATCCGTCTATCTTTTGTCATTCTGCAGTACGTCGATAGAAGGATCCTAGACCTGCCGCAATACCCTGAAGTGCAAGACCCCTGCACTGCCTAATCCATCTTCCCTTCCCTGTTCCCCAGAGTGCTAGTTCCCATAGATGTGTTCCCTACACTGTGGGGGGTTGTGCCCTGGAGAATAGGGAGGCCTTGCTGCTTGCTGTCGTCCCCGCTGGCTGTTGTGTTAAGGTTAGTGGCTTGTTCTTCTCTCTTGCGCTACTGACAACCCCGACACATAGTGATACGGACCCTACACACGCGTGTACGGACCGTATCACTGGAGTAGTGGTGCCCTAGGGGTATGTGTGGAACGCACCGTACCTGTGTGTGGATAGTGAAATAACATAGGGGACACATGAGGGACAAGTATAAGGGCCTAAATGCATGTTGGTTGTCATGGAGACCGAGTTTCCAGTTGTTGTTGACTTGACATCATGATCAAATTTTGAACCATGCAAAGGCCCACACCGGGATAGGTTTAAAGGGATTGGAGGAAGCGTAGGATGCAAATGAGATTGACCAATCACTCTGTACTCCTGTAAATGAAACAGCCCAGCAAGGCAGATATAAGGCAGCCAGGACCCATGAGAGAGCACTTGCCTGCACAACCTTTCATTCCACACCACTGCTGTTGCTTGTGATTCCTCTGGCACCATGTCCAGGTCTGTGGAGAGGGCCCAGCCTTTCACCCAAGAGGAGAATGAGGCGTTGCTGGACGTCATCCTCCCACAGTACCCCTGCCTTTATGGGAGACCAGGGGAGCAGGTGAGTGCTGACTCCACTAGCTTTGACTGTGCCCCTTTTTTGTGTCTGTCACTTCTGGCATTGTGTCCAGGTGTGACAGGCATGCAATGTTGTTCATGGTGGGTCCCGGGGGGGGGGAATGCCTTATGTCTCCCATGCAGAGCATGATGTGGTTCATATCTGCACTCCTCACTTGCATTGTGCTTACTGTGACTATCACTGCATGGTGCATGCCACATTCAGCCTGGCTAATCCTCTTGGGAATGTTGTTTCTATAGTCCTGATGTGATTCTGTGGTCCCCCCAGTGTGACAGGTGACTGTACCCACAGATGTGTGTGAGTTGAGTGTACCTGTGGTGAGAGTGTCCAAATGATGTGTATGGGCCCTGGACATTGGTGTGTGTGTAAGTCCCCTGTCATGTGGGTGAGTGTCTATGTGGAGTGTTGCACCCCAGCTGCATGGAGGATGCATATGCCCTACCCATCTGATGTGAGCAGGGAGCCGTGCTGTGTGTCTGACGTGTGAGCTAGCCCCACACCTGTGACACCCCCAGTCAAGTGGCCCATGTGCAGAGTGAGGTTTTTACCCGCAGTTGCCAATGGCAGATGATTGGCCTGTGCCTGTGTGTGTCTGTGTACTCCGCTGAGGTTGCGTGAGTGGCCTGGGGCATGTGACTGCTTTGAGGTGCTGTCCATAATCCTGGTGTTGCTTGTGATGCACAGTGTGAGCCATGATCAGTGATTGTGTCGCACCCCTCATGCCACCTGTGTACTTTCAATGCCACGTAGTGCTTTTGGCCTTCCCCAAAGGATAATGTCCCTATGACAAAGGTGCAATGAGTTGGCTGCACACTATGCCCTGTTCAAACAAGTCAAATTGTTCTAATGTGTGTCTCTGTGACATAGAGCAGGTGTATTGATGTTGTCTCACTTTGTCATCCTCACAGGTAGCCGCCTACGCCAAGGGGGAGATATGGAAGCGGGCCGTCAGGGCCATGAGGTCGGCGGAGGGTCGCAGTCGGCGCCTGGCCCAGGTGAGGAAACGCTGGCAGGACATCGGGTGCTGGACCAGGAGGATCGCCCGGGTCCTGCTGGGGGACTCACCACCACGCAAACACGGCGGGCGCCGGCGCCTGATCCACCAAATGAAGCGTGTCCTGGCGGTGGTCTTCCCTGACATTGATAGGTGGCTACAGGAGAAGCAGCAGCAGGAAGGGGGTAGGTACATGTGTGTTTGTTGTGTTCACCAGCTTTTGGAAGTGATCAGTCGCCTGGATACACTGCCAGGGTTTATATGTGCAGTGCATATCCTGTTCCCCCAAGTCACCCGGTGCTGTTCTTCCTCCCTTCCCCTCCTTGACATGTGTTCCCTGGTCTGTGTGCAGTCACTCTTGCACAAGGTAATCTAGGCTGCCAGTGAATCCAAGTGCTCAAAGCTTGCAGCATCATGTGTGGGGGTGGTCTGTGACATGTGTTGGGACCATGCCTCTGCCCTGTCCAGTTCAGTTAGTTTGGGGTCCATGATTGTTGGCACTGATGCTGAGTCTCAACATAGGAGTGTGAGGCTTGAAATGAACAGACTTGCAGCATGCATGACCGATGTTGTGGCCTCAGACATGATGTGCATGAGGGGGAGATCTGCATAGTGCGGGGACGGTTGCTCCTGTTGCAGTCAGATCTATCCAGGACCATGGAGCAGTGTGGCCACTACAGTCCCCTGAGACACCTTTTCCTAGGAATCATGTGTGTCATCCAACACTGTGGACATTCTCTGTGTCTTCAGCATAGGTTGGGCTCTGTAGCATTTTACCCTGGCCTCATTTGTATTTACGTAAAGTGTGCTACATGTGTCCACTGTACAGGGTGACCCAATGTGGCTTGTGCATACTTATTGTGGCCAGTGCCTGTGTGTCTCGGTACAATTATCTGATGATGGTTGTTTGTCAATAATATGTGTGGTCAGCCCCACGAGGGGTAGTTAGAGTGCACTTTGGATTTAATGAAGCCCATTTTTGTGATCCCAGATGAAGACGTGTAAGTCCCTTCTCTGTCTCAATCACATAGTCTCAGGTGGGGGGGGGGGGTTGTGCGGCCAAGGCCTACATGTCCAAACCTTATGTCTCCTTTGCAGGTCTGGCCTGTGTGTGATGACAGTCTGAACAGACACTCAACAAGTATTGACCCAGTCATGTAGTGCAGGGTTTAATGTTTGTGCTTTGCAGCATGTGTCTAAAGTTTAAAGACATGGTTCCTGCTCATCTTTTTTTGGCAACGGTGTGTGGTCCAGATGCTGTGCACGACTGTCCACAGACACTTGCTTCTCTGTATAATTCGATATCAAGTTATTTGCTGTTGTGTCATGCTCTCCATTGTTTCCAAGTGGCATGGTGGGTCAACCAACTGTGTAGTGCAGGGCCTACATATGTGCGTAGTATTGTAGATGTAACTCATGATGCTTTTCATGCTATGCACTGTGACCTGTGTAGTTTGGACTCTTGTGTCATATGTATACAGGTGTCTGATTATTTCCTGTCTCTTCACCTTGCCCACAGCATCGTCGGGGGACAATGAGGGAGACACCGGCACGGATGTGGAGGAGGGATCCAGCACCGGTGCCACCAGTGCTGGGGAGTCTGGTGCAGCAAGTGGCACGGAGGGCGAGGGGAGTCAGGCGGAGGACCTGTCCAGTCCCAACACCGACTATGACGCTGACGGGTCCGAGGCTGAGCTCCCATAGGGGGCGGAGGCTGCTCCCACAGCTGAAAGCAGCACTCCATCTCTCGCCGCCCCCTCCATTCCCATCACCGCCCTCCCACTTGCTCGGGTCCCTTCTGTCCGTGCTAGGCGACAACATGTCTCCTTCGTGCCAGGCACCGCACCCCCTGCCCCTGTCTCTCCTGCTGCCGTCAATGCCGAGTCTGTGGACATCCTGCGGCAGTTGCAGGTTGGTCAGACATCGCTGCTTAATGTCCTCCATGGCCACACCAGACTGCTGACACAAATGGTGTCGTATATGGAGGGCATGTCAGCAGCGATATCTGACCAACGGATGTTGCTGAGGTCCATGGACTCATCACTGACAGCATCAGTGGGTCTCCTGCAGTGCTCCGTCCCCCCCTACTCCTGCACCATCCACACTTCCCACTCCCATGCCTGTCCCAAGCACACCCAGACATCCCCATGCACGCACCCCACCAGACACAGGCAACACCCCAACAGGGAAGTCCAAGCACACACTTCCTGTCACGCACGCACAGGGGGAAGTAGGCACACCCACTTGGTCGGGGGGGAAACGGCAGACACGCAGCCACAGTGGGAGTCCGCAGTCCTCATGACCCACTTCCTCCAAAACCACTCCCCTTAGCTCCCCTGCCCAACAGTCAGACAAAGAGTCCTTCATGGCCAGTCTGTCCCTCAGCCCCAGTGTGACACCACCCCGCAAGCGGTCGAGGAAGTCCCCGGGCAGGGGAGTTGAGTCCCCCCCTGTCCACACCCTCCCCCAGTAGCACTGCAACCCATCCCTCAGACCCCCCCTCCTTGGGGCCTGTGGTTCCTTCGGGTGCAGGGGAGACACTGGAAGACCTTGCGACCGTGTGCAGCGCCATCCTAACCACCACCTTTGGCGCTGCCCCCACCCCCTGTGTTGGAGTCATCCGTCCCTGCACCCACAACACCTACCCTTGCCCCTCCTGTCCCTGCAGTGCCTGGTCCTTCCCCCCCACATGATGCCCCCCTCCCTGTGGATGAAAAGGAACTCTGAACTGTGCAGGCAAGCTAGGGGAGACGCGTCCCAATGTGTCCCCCCCCCACGAGTTCGCATATGGACTGGCCTCTGGGCCTTGTATATAGTGTACATTTCAATTCAAATATTATTTTTATGCTGAATAAAGCATTTTGCTTTTCATTTGCACACTAATGCTTTTCTGGTATTGCTGTTGGTGCTGCTGCTCCATGAGTTGGGGTGGTGATAATGTGTTAGGTGTCTGGGAAATGTTGTAGTGTGCTGGTCATGGGGTAGACCCTGGTATCTGCGTGCCATCACAAGGTCTATGCAAATAATCTTTGGTCATGTAAGCTCTTACTGTATGGTGACATTGTCCCAAGGAGTGTTCCTTCCTCTGTGGCACCTGACATCTTCCCTGCAGGGTGTTTCCCAATTGTTGTGCTGACCTGTGTCTACATTTCCTTGGTGTGTGATGGATCCCTTCAACTTTGGCCATGCCTGCTGAGCAATGTCTCCGCCTGCATCGTCTGTGCCATCCTTGGTAGTCACTGTACTTGTGTATGGAGTATGTTGCCATGGCTTCATGTGGACATGGTCCCTTTTCCGCACTATGCATGTGTGTACTCCCAGCCTAGCACACATGTGTTACTTGTTCTGCAGGGTATTTGGGCACCTGACTGACAATTGTGGGCATTGTATCTGTGGGTACTCCACCCTTTTCCTTCCATGGGAGGCAACAACTTGTTGGCTGCCCCAGTGCCTGTACATTCCTATTAGCCTTGGAATATGCGTGACAGTGTGTGTTCCCTTAGGCTCTCTTAGTTTAGTAGGGTTTAACATGAGTATACAGTCTTGTTGCATGATCTCAGTGTGTGTATTGTGCTGCCTCCGCCAGGGGTGGGTATGCATGTGTAATTTGTCATCACACCCACATGTGGTGTGTCATGCAGTGGGGGAAGGACATCCATCCTCATGGGAGTGGGACACTGCTGTCAGTGATGTGTTGTCATGGCACTCTCAACATAGTCGCACATTGTGGATGCCTTCATGCACCCATGGAGTTTTGGTCATCGGAGGAGGATGTACACACCCCCATGTCTCTGTCCACTGCTGGGATTCCTCTGCACACACCCCTCACGTGTCTGGGCACTGCTGGGAGTGATAGGCACCCACCCCTCATATGTCTGGGCAGTGCTGGGAGTGATAGGCACCCACCCCTCATATGTCTGGGCACTGCTGGGAGTGATAGGCACCCACCACTCATATGTCTGGGCACTGCTGGGAATCCTCTGCACCCACCCCTCACATGTCTGTGTCCACTGCTGGGAGTCCTCTGCACCCACCCCTCATATGTCTGGGCACTGCTGGGAGTGATAGGCACCCACCCCTCATATGTCTGGGCACTGCTGGGAGTCCTCTGCACCCACCCCTCATATGTCTGGGCACTGCTGGGGGTCCTCTGCACCCACCCCTCATATGTCTGGGCACTGCTGGGAGTGATAGGCACCCACCCCTCATATGTCTGGGCACTGCTGGGAGTGATAGGCACCGACCCCTCATATGTCTGGGCACTGCTGGGAGTCATGGGCACCCACCCCTCATATGTCTGGGCACTGCTGGGAGTGATAGACACCCACCCCTCATATGTCTGGGCACTGCTGGGAATCCTCTGCACCCACCCCTCATATGTCTGGGCACTGCTGGGAGTCCTCTGCACCCACCCCTCATATGTCTGGGCACTGCTGGGAGTGATAGGCACCCACCCCTCATATGTCTGGGCACTGCTGGGAGTCCTCTGCACCCACCCCTCATATGTCTGGGCACTGCTGGGAGTAATAGGCACCCACCCCTCATATGTCTGGGCACTGCTGGGAGTGATAGGCACCCACCCCTCATATGTCTGGGCACTGCTGGGAGTCCTCTGCACCCACCCCTCATATGTCTGGGCACTGCTGGGAGTGATAGGCACCCACCCCTATGTCTCTGTCCACTGATGTGGATCGTAGCACGACACACACCCACCCGCCTGCACCCTTGGTGCAGTACACTGCTCACCTGGACATACACCCCCCCCCAATATACTGGTCAGATGCTGCACCAGGCCCTATCCCATCATTCGTGGCGTGTGTATGCCTTGTATCAATGATGTGCTGGTGCCCTAGGGGTACGCGTGATGCGCTCCATACCCACGCTCTGAGAACGTGTGTACGGGTCGCACCACGCGTACCCCTACGTCACCCCAACAATAGTGGTACGGTCCGTACCCAGGCCTTGAGAGCGTGGGTACGGCCCGTACCACGCGTACCCCTACGTCACCCCAACAATGGCGGTACGGCCCGTACACACGTTCTAAAGGCCTGGGTACGGGCCGTACCACCATTCTTGGGGTGACGTATGGGTACGCTTGGTACGACCCGTACACACGCTCTCAAGGCCTGGGTACGGGCCGTACCACCATTGTTGGGGTGACGTAGGGGTACACGTGGTGCGACCCGTACCCACGCTCTGAAGACCTGGGTACGGGCCGTACCCCTACGGCACCCCAACATTGGGGGTACGGCCTGTACTCAGGCCTTCAGAGCGTGGGTACGGGTCGCACCACGCGTACCCCTACGTCACCCCAACAATGGCGGTACGGCCCGTACCCACGTTCTAAAGGCCTGGGTACAGGCCGTACCACCATTCTTGGGGTGACGTAGGGATACGCGTGGTAGGACCCATACACACGCTCTGAAGGCCTGGGTACGGGCTGTACCCCCAATGTTGGGGTGCCGTAGGGGTACGGCCCGTACCCAGGCCTTGAGAGCGTGGGTACGGCCCGTACCACGCGTACCCCTACATCACCCCAACAATGGCGGTACAGCCCGTACCCCTGTTCTAAGGGCCTGGGTACGGGCCGTACCACCATTCTTGGGGTGACGTAGGGGTACGCGTGGTGCGACCCGTACCCACGCTCTGAAGGCCTGGGTACGGCCGTACACCTACGGCACCCCAACATTGGGGGTACGGCCCATACCCAAGCCTTCAGAGCGTGGGTACGGGTCGCACCACGTGTACCCCTACATCACCCCAAGAATGGTGGTACCACCCGTACCCACGCTCTTAAGGCGTGGGTACGGTGCGCACCACAATTGTTGTGGTGTTGGGACGCGTCCACGTCCACTTCCGTTGTGGCGGGACGCAGGCCTTGGTGGACACGTCCCCACACCCCCGAAGTGACCAGACCCTGGAGGTAAGGTATGTACAGGGCATGTTTACTTGGGTGGGGGTTATGCTTCCTGCCCCTGCCCCCCACCTTTGCCCCTGGGTGTTGTTCTGACCTTCTGCGGCGTCTGCGTCGGTTCCTGTGCACCAGGTCGTAGGCTATGAGGGCCGGGATGACACGTAGGATGGGGTCCATGGCTGTCGTCGCGTACAGGTGCTCCTTCTTCGCGTTGTCCTCAATTTCCCAGCAGTTTTTGGCTCCCGTAAAAAATGCTACGTGCGGAGTGACGTATGCATGAATCGTACTTGCTGGTTCGTAAAACGCTGCCTGACTCCGTCCGGACGTCACGTACGTGATGCCCCGGATCGGAATTGTGGGTATTTTTTAGCCGGTCGGTGTTTTGCACGACTCGTACGGAAATGGCATTTCTGTACAAATCGTACTTGCGGGTTTGTAAGGTGGTTTTCCAGGGTACGAGTCGGACGGAGAATACACTCCGTACGACCATTCGTACCCGGGTTTTACAGGATCGGAATCGGCACCTTTATGTTATTGGTATATTTATATATATATATATATATTTATTTGTTTTTGTAGTACTTTTAAATTATAATATAAATTAAAATTATTCGTTTCATAAGTGTTTTTGTAAGTAGATATATGTAAATATATATTTTAATTATTATTGACACAATAGGGTTCCGCACTAAACAATGTGATATAATAGTCAAAACAATATTTGCATGCTCATTGAATAACTTCCAATTCATGATTGTTTCTTTTTGATCCAAACTGTTCTTTATAACATTTTCGATTATAATTCAATAGCCATAGCCGACGCGTTTTGTCCCCAAAGGGACTTCTTCAGGGCTCCACAGTGTAATAAATATTTTCCACCAGTGACATTTGTTCTGTATTCTGGCTTAGGTCGTCTGTTCAAATATTTAGGGGTCAATTAGGATGGCGGTCAGAAAACCATCCCGACCGCCATGGTAGCGGGAAAAGACCGCCCGCAGGGTCCAGCATGAAAAATGCCGGTCAGATTATTATAAACCGCCAAAATATTCCGACCGCGACGGTAGAAAGCATCGAAAAACCGCCCGTAACCGGTGGAGCTGGAGAAAATCCGACCGCGACGGTCGTATTCGCAGCGAGAAATATACAAACCACCGCCAGGCATGCAGAGTAACCGTCCGTGACATTATGATATCCCCGATTCCACAGCGGTATGTTCCACTGTATCCGACTGCCGCGGTCGCAAACAGTGATGAATGTGATAGCCGGCGGAAGAGCTGCAGCATAGCCATCGCTGCGGAGGATCCATGAAAAACAATGACAGCTGATGAATAAAACACACAATAAGGCCACCAAATGCACACAGGGAAGTAGCCCTGCCCCCAAATCAACCTAAAACTGCACAATGACACTCCCCCCATGGCAAATTCGAACCAACAAATCACAGGACAACCCACACAACACACATGGCAGCATACACTAGCATGCCACACCCACATAGCTGAGCACAAAACCAGCCCCTTCCCAGACCACAATCCTTTGCAATACACCACAACTGAAGGACCCAACACCAGCGAACAAAGGAGAGGCAAACCTGCACACATCAATCCACCACCACAACACACACACACACACACCTCCTACACCACCCACACCACCCTCACAACTGCACCCCAAAACATCAGCACAGCATACACCATGGCACCACACAAAATGCCATCATTCACAGATACAGAGCTGGCAGTCATGGTAGATGAGATAATCAGAGTTGAACCACAACTTTATGGTAAAATGGTCCAAGAGACACCATTAGCCACCAGAACCCAAATGTGGGTGAGGATAGTGAACAAGGTTAATGCAATAGGGACCACCCCCCCCGCAACAAACAGGAAATACAGAAGCGGTGGCATGACCTGAAGAGCGTGGTCAAGAAGAAGAGGGCCAAGAACCGTGAGCTGGCTCAGAGGACTGGCGGAGGCCCTCCCATTCCACCTAAACCATTCTCTGAGTGGGAGGAGAAGGTGCTTGCCATACTGCATCCAGAGAGTCTTGAAGGAACACCCGGGGGAGTGGAAGCTGGTAAATACTAACAAATGTAAACCATCACACTGCTATGAACTGTCTTGCACAACTACAAACCTACACCTCCTAGGCCCAAGTCCATTGTTCTGCCCCACAATACCCAAAACAGGTCTCACAGATATAACCTCCACTCAACCTGATACACCACAAAGGTACCCAACATCAACCGTGTTGTATGTGTCCAGACAATAAGCACTACAACTCCCACCAGGCACCCTTGTCCCACCCTTCAGCAGGATGGAGCACTCCACCCCACCCAGAAGCATGTGTTAGCCATTGTCTGCTTCACCCTCACCTAACAGGTAGGTAGCCATCTTCACAAGGAGGGGGGATGTGTCTTGGGAGCCAGCAATACAACTCACACCAGGCCCCCCTGTCCCACCCCTCAGCAGATGGAGCACTCCACCCCACACAGAAGCATGTGTTAGCCATTGTATGGTTCCCCTCACCTAACAGGTAGGTAGCCATCTTCACAGGGAGGGGGAATGTGTCTTGGGAGCCAGCACTACAACTCCCAACAGGCCCCCCTGTCCCTCCCCTCAGCAGGATGGAGCACTCCACACCACCCAGAAGCATGTGTTAGCCATTGTATGGTTCCCCCTCACCTAACAGGTAGGTAGCCATCTTCACAGGGAGGGGGAATGTGTCTTGGGAGCCAGCACTATAGCTCCCAACAGGCCCCCCTGTCCCACCCCTCAGCAGCATGGAGCACTTCACCCCACCCAGAAGCATGTGTTAGCGATTGTATGGTTCCCCCTCACTTGACAGGTAGGTATCCATCTTCACAGGGAGGGATGTTTGGGGGTGGGAGGCCTGCAATACAACTCCCACCAGGCCCCCCGTCCCACCCCTGAGCAGGATGCAGCACTCCACCCCCCTGAAGCATGCGGCAGCCATTACAACACTACAAACAAACTAACAGGCAGACAGCCATTTACTAATGTTATTCTGTCTGGGGGTGGGAGGCCTGCACTACTACTCCCACCATGCCTCGCCGTCTCCAAGTTCAGCAAGATGGAGTACTCTCTCCCACCCAGATGCATGTGTCAGCCATTGTATGGTTCCCCCTCACCTTACAGGTCGGTAGCCATCTTCACAGGGAGGGGGAATGTGTCTTGGGACCCAGCACTACAACTCCCAACAGGCCCCCCCTGTCCCGCCCCTCAGCAGGATGGAGCACTCCATCCCACCCAGAAGCATGTGTTAGCCATTGTATGGTTCCCCCTCACCTAACAGGTAGGTAGCCATCTTCACAGGGAGGGGGAATGTGTCTTGGGAGCCACCACTACAACTTCCAACAGCACCCCCTGTCCTACCCCTCAGCAGGATGGAGCACTCCACCCCACCCAGAAGCATGTGTGAGCCATTGTATGGTTCCCCTCACCTAACAGGTAGGTAGTCATCTTCATAGGGAGGGATTTATTTATTTATTTTTTTGACAGGTGTTATATAGCGCTGGCTAGAACTGGAGGTATCAGAGCACTTCACAGGTGCCTGAATAAGATTCCAAGAGTTGATCAAAAACACAGTATATACAATACAATAAAAACAGACGTTGCATTGAGGTTTGATAAACATGGTCACTACAAAAGCATATAAATTTGCATATAAAGTGGCTGGTGGGGGGAACACGCTTCAGGGCTGAGCTGTCGGTGAGGTAGAAATTTGCCAAAGGATAGGCGAGGGGAACAACAGATTGGGGGGATTGTTAAAAAAAAACAGCATAAACAATAGCATAACAACAAACGTTTCATTGAGGTCTAGTAGACATACACATAACAAAAGCAGGTAAATATATGTATAAAGTGGTAGGTGGGGGAACAAGCTTCAGGCGAGGTGGGATTAGGATAGGGAGATATAGAGGGGAAGGGGGATAGGTGAAGGGGAGGGAATGAATTAGAGGAGGGTGGGGTCGGAGAAGGTCAGAGGTCTGATTAAGGACCCCAGTATTTGCCTAGGAGGTGTGGTTTCAGGTCTTTTTTGAAGGCACTGTAGGAGGGGTTGCAGCACAATTCTTTTGGGAGGGCATTCCAGATGATCAGCGCGTTTCCAGAGAAGGAGCGAGATTGAGTGGTTTTCTTTTTGAATGAGGGGGGGATGAGGAGGAGGGAGTTTGTGCTCCTCATCGTTCTGGCGCAGCCTACTTTTTTAAGTTTGTTCGCGAGGTACAGCGGGGCATTCTGGTGTAAGGCTTTGTGTGTGATGCATGCTGTCTTATAGGAGGATTCCTTCTTCAGCTGGAAGCCAGTTGAGAGCCTTCAGGGATGCGGAGATGTGGTCAAAACATTTATAGCCAGTGATAAGCCTGGCTGCTAGGTGAAGCACCGATCTGGGTGGGGCTAGGTGGACTTTGGGGGTTCCTGTGAGGATAGCGTACCCATAGTCGATTTTTGAGAGTACCAGGGATTGGACGACCCATTTGAAATCGTCAGGGGGGATGAGGCATTTGATTTTCTTCAGGTGGCGGAGAGTGAAGAGAGCTCCTTTAGCCGAGTTTTTATGTGGTCATTGAGGGTAAGATTTTTGTCAACGGTGAAACCAAGGGATTTCGCTGAGTTGGACAAAGAGAGCAAGCAGTTGAGCAGATTTAGGTCAGAGATCCAGTTTTGGATGGGAAGTCCATTGTTTTTAAGGGAGAAGAGGATGATTTCAGTTTTCTTGGGGTTGAGTTTGAGATAGTTGTTGTGAAACCAGTGTTGGATCTTGTTTAAGGTGTGGTTAAGATGAAGTACATCAGCGTGGGACCTAATCTTATAGTAAAGTTGTGTGTCGTTGGCATAGAGGTGGTAGTTAATTCCAGCTTGTTTCAGGATGAGTGCAAGAGGTTCTATTAAGAGGTTTAAGAGTGAATGGGAAAGAATAGAGCCTTGGTGGACACCTATGGGTGACCGGAGAGGGGTTAGAAAGACAGGCATTCAATTTGACTTGTGTACTGTTTTGGAGAAAAGAGGTGAATCATTTAAGGACCTGGCCGTTAAGGTCAAAGCCGGACTTGAGTGAGTTGAGAAGGTAGTTGTGGTAGACTATATCAAAGGCAGCCGAGAGGTCAAGGAGAATGAGTAGGCAGGCTTCACTGTTGTCAAGGGAAGAGTGGATGTCATTGATTATATGTAGCATGGCGGTTTCCGTGCTGCAGCCTTTTCTAAAGCCGGATTGCAGGGGGTCTAGGAGGTTGAAGTTGTTAATGTGTTTATCTAGTTGGAGCAGGGCACATTTTTCCAGGGCTTTGGAAAGGAGAGGTAGGTTGGAGATAGGGTGGAGGTTGTTCAGGTCATTAGGGTCTGAGGAGGGATTTTTAGGGATAGGTGTGATTTGTCCAAGTTGAAGTGAGTCCAGGACACTACCTGTGGAAAAGGAGGTGTTGATGATGTTGGTCCAGTACGGGGCAATGATGTGGTTGAGATTCTGTATGAGACTAGAGGGGATAGAGTCTTTTGAGTGTGAGGACGGTTTGAGTTTGGTTATGATGTTAGAGACTTCGAGTTCGGTCACGGGGTGAAAATTAGTTCAAGATGCATAGTTTTTTAATTGCAGGGGGGTAGGCTGGGTTCAGGAGGGGTAGAAGGGAGGGGGGTGGAGGGGTAAGAAGACAGAACCAGGACGGGAGGATCATTTAGTGTATTGTCAGCAACGAGAGGGGAGATAGGTGGGATCTTAGTTAGATGGAAGGAGTGATCGATTTTATCCGAGAAGAAGTTGGCAATTTCCTCACATCTATTTGTCGAGGAAGTAAGTTTGAGGGGGGCCATGGTTGTTTGTTTGCGAACAATGTTGAATAGTTCTCTGGGTCTGTTTTTAGCTCGATTGAGTTGTATTCGGAAAAAAGAGGCCTTTTCCCTGAAGATGTGTTTTTTATAAGATGATCTAGCAGCCCTGAGACTGGCAAGGTGGGTGGCTGAGGGGTGTTGTCTCCACGATCTTTCAGACAGTCTGAGTGTCCGCCTTTCGTTGTTCAGGTCAGGGTTAAACCAGGAATTGGATGGAATGGTTCTTTGCTTTTTTAGTTTGGGACGTTCTAGGAGGTCAATGACCTCACTGGCGGTCTTGTTGAGTTTGGTGAGCTCATTTGTGTCTTAGGAGGGAGGGTTGAGAAGAAGTTGCGTTTGTAGTTTAGAGTCGAGTTCGCCTGAAGGGATTTGGTTAAGGTTTTTGATCCATTTCATGAGAAGTTGGTTTTTGGTATGGGAGGGGAGCCGATTTGATCTTGAATAGGATGAGGTGATGATCAGACCAGTCAATGGGAAGGATGCTGGAGAGGGAAACCAGGTCATTTTTGGATATGATGGCATCGAGAGTGGCCCCTTTGATGTGGGTGGGTGAGTAACAAAGTTGAACGAGGCCATTGATTTCTAGAATGTTGTTGAGATGGGCGACTGTGGGGTCAGCAGTATTGTTCCAGAGAATGTTAAAGTCTCCAAGGAAGATGTTTTTCCAGTTGGAGAGAGCAGATTGAGAAAGAAGTATGTTTAGTTCCTCAGAGAAGGGAATTGGATCGCCCGGAGGGTGGTAGATGTTATGTAGTCGAATTGGGGGGGAACCCTGGATAGAGAGATCGGCGCCAAGGTATTCAAAGGTTAAGTGTTCGGAGTTTTTAATACAGGAGAGTTGCAGTTCATTTGTGTAAATAATAGCTAGGCCACCTCCAATTCTGTCTTCTCTGTCTTTCCTAATGATGGAGTAGCCTGGGGGGGGGGGGGGGTTAGTAGGTCAAGGATGGCCGTTGAGTGGGCGTTAAGCCAGGTTTCTGTAAGGAAGGCAATGTCGATGGATCCAATTAGGAAGGTTTTGGATATTTCAGTTGCGTGTCAGACAGCCGAGTGACAGTTTTCGAGCATGCAGGAGATGGACGTAGGGTTGGCTTTGGCGGAAGTGCACGAGTATATGGTGGTAAGTTGGGTTGGGGTCTGGGTGAGATGGGAGAGGTGGGTGTTCTGCTAGTTCCAGGAATCACAGGGATGCAGGATATATGGGGAGTGTGATCAGGGGTCATGGGTTAGAGAAGGTAAGAGTTGCATAGGTCCGTAGTGGCTGAGGGGGAGAGACCGTTTCTAGCACAATGCGGCCTACAGGATCTGTTATTGAGGGGAATAGTTTTCCAGAGGTTATGTTGGGAGGGGTGAGTGAGGCATAATGATTGGGGAGGACCTTGTTGTTCAGACCCCTGACGTCTTCTCTGAGTCTCATAAGTTCAGTCTGAACGGTAGAAAGATGTAGTTCCATGTTGGAAAGTGTTAGAGCGATATGGTTGAGAGTTGGCTCGGGCGGTGAGAAGGGGGTGGGACATGGGTGTTCGATGTTGGCCGGAGACAAGAGCCTGAAGGTGGGAAGGGAGAGATGTAGCTTGATGGGATCAGGGGGGAGCTAGTGCAGTTGGATGCTGAGAAGTGGGGTCACTAGTGCTGGTTGGTCGTGGGGCCGGGGGGAGATATGTTGGAAAAATGGGAGGGCGGCGATGAGGGGGTGGAGCTAGTGCTGTTGGACGCTGTGGTGGGGGGTCACTAATGTTGGTAGGGCATGGGGCCCGGGGGAGATGTGTTCGAGATAGGGGAGGGGGAGGTATGGTTCTGGTGAGGGGGAGGAGTGTGATTCTGTGTTGGAGGTAACGGTGTAATGGGGAGGGGTGGGCAGCACAGGGTGAGGGGTCCCAGACTTAAATTCATCTGCGTGCACGGGATGAGTGTAGTTCGTAGTGGGTGTTGTGTGTTTCGGGAGGGTGGACGTTCAGGGGGAGGGGCCCGGTAGAAGTGTAGAGGCCTACGGCAGCGAGGAAGGTTTGGGGATGTCGGTTGGAAGGTGAGGTGGGGATTTGGGTGGTGGGACGCGCAGTACGGGTGACTAGGGGGTGTGGGCTCTGGGCTAGTGGGGGGAATATTATGTGGGTGACAGATGTAGGTACAGAGGGTTTGGGGATGTCAAGGAAGGTTTGGGGATGTCGGTTTGTAGATGAGGTGGGGATTTGGGTGGTAGGACACGCAGTTAGGGTGACTAGGGGTTGTGGGCTCTGGGCTAGTGGGAGGGGGGATGATAAGTGGGTGACAGACGTAGGTGAGGGAGGAGGATTGGAGGCAGGTTTGGCTAGAAGGTCTATCGGGGAGCTGTAGAGGTGGTCAAAGGTGTTGAGGTGATGCTCTGGTGCTTGGATGAGAATGTTGCCGGTTTTGAAGATGGAGATGTCAATTTCTCCACAAAAAGCAGTGGAAGGGTTGGTAGAAAGTTTGAAACCATATGGGATAACGCCGGATTTAGAGATGGTGAGATAGCGCAGGAAGATGCTTTTCCATTTGGAGGGACATTTGAAGTAGAAAATAAGGTTGATTATTGTAGGCAAGGTAAGGCTAAGGTAGGAGTCAACTATGAATGTTTCTGGGAGTTGAGTCAGTAGTTTATGCTTAAAGTTTTTCTTGGCATGTTTGGACAGATTGGATGGGTATAAGATGATCCAGGAATTGGGACCATGTCTTGAGAGTGCGGGGTCAGGGGGAATGGGGCCAGGGGATGGGGTTGTTAGATGGGCCATCAGGGGGGAATAGGGAGGAAGAGAGCGGAGGGGGTGGGACAAAAGAGGTGAGAGGTAGGAGGCTCATGAGAGAGCAGGTCAGGGGGGATGATGGGCTGTTGGGGGTGGGACAACAGAGGTGGGAGGTAGTAGATATTTGAGAGAGGGGAGATGATGGGCCATTGTGGGGAATTTAGAGGGAGTGGAAGGAAGTCAGAGATATGAGACCGGGTAGTAGTGGGGGGTGAGGCAGTTTAGCAGTGAGTAGGGGGGCAGCGGATTAAAGTAGGAGAGAATAATAAGTGGGGGGAGATCATAAGGTAGAGGGAGTACAGCCATAGAGCACCTAAATAAATTAAGGAAAATCTAAATAACGACGGTAACCATGAGGGAGCTGCAGCAAAGCTAAATTACTGGGGTGTCACCAGAATTAGACAATTTAGAACACAGCAGGGTAAAGCCAGGTAGTGATAGCGTAACGATGATAATGATAATGGAGCATCAAAATTCTAGTGAAATTACACAAGGGAGCAATACTTATAAAGATAACATAATTAAGGTGGTAGCACGCCCGATTAGTCACAGTAAAAACATAACAGACATGATGGAGAGACATCAGCACTCAATTAAACAGGGGAGCAATAATTATAGAGATAACATAATTGTAGTGGAAGTAGGCCAGATTAGTCATAATAACATAATAGTAATGATGACAAGACATCAACATTCAATATGAAATTCAAAAAGGACAACAAAAAAAAGACAATAGCACATCACAATACATAAAAGACACTAATTATAGAAATAATAGGAGTGTATGTCAGCCGAGCAAACTTTGGGAAAATTCACAGTCCGGGTAGAGAGTTTCTTTCATAGTGAGGCTCGGTTAGACATGAGGACAAGTAACCACTCTCCCTGTTCTCATGAGGGGGGGGTAACTCGTAGGCCATCTTGGGAGCGAGAAATGGAGGAGTGTTTGGGGTGGGAGGCCTTCAATACAACTCCCACCAGGCCCCACGTCCCACCCCTGAGCAGGATGTAGCAATCCACCCTCCTGAAGCATGTGGCAGCCATTACAACACTACAAACAAACTAACAGGTAGGCAGCCATTTACCAATGTTGTTCTGTCTGGGGGTGGGAGGCCTGCACTACTACTCCCACCATGCCTCCTCGTCTCCAAGCTCAGCAAGATGGAGCACTGCCTACCACCCAGCTGCATGTGTCAGCAATTGTCTGCTTCACCCTCACCTAACAGGTAGGTAGCCATCTTCACCGGGAGGGGGAATGTGTCTTGGGACCCAGCACTACAACTCACACCAGGCCCCCCTGTCACACCCCTCAACAGGATGGAGCACTCCACACCACCCAGAAGCATGTGTTAGCCATTGTCTGTTTCACCCTTACCTAACAGGTAGATAGCCACTTCACAGGGACTGGGAATGTGTCTTGGGAGCCAGCACTACAACTCCCAACAGGCACCCCTATCCCACCCTCAGCAGGATGGAGCATCCCAACCCCCTCCTTAGCATGTATCTGCAAGTCCCCTAAAAGGAAAACTGGACAGGTGAGTAGACAGTGCATTCACCCCACCATCCCTCACCAAAAGCATTGAGCCATATGACAACACAAGGCCTAAATTCACACCAAAATAAAACTAAACAATATATCTATTGACAGTATGCAGACAGCTAAGCGTACATAACTGTGACAGAAACAGAACTGTGACTCACCAAAACTTATGTGTAAGCAAATCGGGGACCATACATGCACTGCCCCGAATGTCATCTGTAACTTCCATGGGTGCTGAGTATGAAGGACCATGGGAAAACTAAACAAGCATGGTCTGTTGTATGAAGAAATACAAGCACAGGACATGACAACGGTATGCATGAGATGACAATGGCTAGTTCATGCGCACATGTAATGGCTGTCAGGCAGAGTAATCAGCAAAGATGCTTCACATCAAGTTGTAGTTATGCCAGTTGTCAGATGACAACCTTTCATCGTAATCAGAAATCCTACACGTGGGGCATGGTATCCAATCACATGTCACACCATGGAAAATAATGAATGTGACGCACATCACTGTGCAGTCATACAATGTGTGAAATACTACTGTGTGTAGCATAACATGTAAATAAGAGATATCAAACACAGCAAGCTTGAGGGGTGTAAGTCAATGACCATCTACCCTCTGTCCCACAGGTGACCAACAACTGACTGCAGAGGACGACAACCTTAACCTGCAGAGCCAGTCTCCTCCCTCGGAACATGGACACTCTGATGCAGACTCCCAGGATACTGAGGATGTGGAGGACCAAGCCGGCCCATCTGGTGAGCCAGGGCACAATCTGTCCCAGGCCCCCACTGCCCCCCCCCTCAGCAACAACATCAACGCTGAGCCCTGCTGGAACGACCTGTGCCACCGCCACCACCACCACCACTTCCACTGCTGCCCGCCCCAGAGGACAACCAGTCCACCCCAACAACTGCGGAGGTCAAGGAGAGTAGGCGGGTGCCCACAGTGGTGAGGCAACGGGTCCGTGACAGCAGGCCAGGTGGGAGGCTGAGGGGTATTCAAAGCCAACAGGACCCTGGGACCGAATCCCTGGCATACATCCCCAGAGTTGTTGGTGTCTATGAGCAGGCCCAGGGACAATTGGGGCAGGCTCAGCTAGATGCCCATGAGCAACAACAGATGCTGCAGTCCATAGACAACTGCATGGGCCAACTTGTGGACTGCCTGGGCCAAATCATGGACCTCTTGGGCCAGCTAGTGGCGGTAGTGGGGGACAGGCCTGTGGCACGACCAACACCTCCACCTCCCTCCGGTGGCCCGCAGGATGACAGTTCAACATCCTCCCCTGCGGTCACGGAGAGGGGGGACTCCTCAGACCCCACTGGTCCTGCACCTGTGTTCCCCCCTGCCAAAAGATCAAGGGGCCGTCCAAAGAAATCCTTGGGAGCATCCCGTGACAAAGCACCTGCAAAACGCCAGTCAAGGAGCCAGCCATGATGGCACCACTCTTCACCCTGCCATTGATTTTGTATACTGTCCTCCCCCACACTGCCGTGGAAATGTCATCTCTCTGTTGGACTGTGTCACCATACCAATGTGGTGTTTACTCGATTGTCTCATCTACCATCCCTGCCAAATCATTGATTCACCATTCACATGTATGTAAATATCCACTTCTCTCTCACAGATACCCATTGTAAATAAACACTAATCACGCACCAATGTAGTTGTCTCTACTCCATGTTTATCACAGTATGTAAAATGTTACCCATGATTACAATGTCACAGGAGCAGGGATTCTCTGCAAGCAAGTAGAGGCTGAAGGGACCTAGGAAAACACAACAGATCATTAGTCGCTACTCAGGTGGTAGCCTATCAACCATCACACAACATTTGTCATCAAGATACTCCAATCTGCACACATTACAATGGGCAACAGTTCCGACATAGACATCAAGTAGCTGTGCCAAACTACCATGTTCACAACACATTTGCAGCCAGCTCTGACTCAACAACATGCTGCAGTCACAAAGCTCACATAGACCTATTCACCAAGCACAACATCACCAGACAATGGCCACGTTGCACATTGTCACTCTCCTTCAAGTGAAGTAGTTGTTGATGAGCTGCTGACGCTGGTCGACACCTTCCTCCTCTCCACTATCCTCGTCACTCGACATTTGGGGGTTTTCAGTTGGGGGCTGTGGCTGGTCATCATCATTCAGGATCAAGGGGATTCCCTTCCACAAGGCCAGGTTGTGTAGCATGCAGCATGCTACCACTACGGGTGAGTACTGCAGAGCCCCTCCGGTCTTGTCGAGGTAGCGAAAACGCGATTTCAGGAGTCCAAATGTTCACTCAACCACTCGACGTGTCCTCCCATGGGCATTGTTGTAGCGGATTTCAGCTGGTGTCCTGGGATTGCGTAGGGGGCTCAGCAACCAAGAGCCATTGGGATATGCAAAGTCACCTAAGTGTGAAATACACATGCAGATTGAGTGTCTGAAATGTGGCCGAGGACAGCAGAGCACACAAACAGCACACGACTTGCCTCTTTGTACTCACCCACAATCCATGCCCGCTCCAGAAGCAGATTGGCCATCAGCTGGGGCACAATGCTGTTGTGCATGATGTAGGAATTGTGGGCTGATCCTGGATACTTGGCAAAGACGTGTGAGATGATCATATTGGCCTGGCACACCACCTGCACATTGATGAAATGGAAATGTTTCCGATTCCTGTATATGTGCTCCCGTGCCTGTGGTGGAACCAGGCCAACATGTGTACAGTCTATTGCACCAACCACATTAGGGTTGTGTCCAAGGTATAAAATTCACCCTTTACATCCGCCAATTCCTGCCTCCGGGGGAAATGTATGAATCGGTCCTTGTGTTGCATCATAGCCAACAGGACATCCTGTAGCACCATGCTGAATGTTGGTTGGGACATACCCCCTGCAATGCCCTCAGTGTTCCGGAATGACCCAGTAGCCAGGAAATGCAGGAATGCCATCACCTTCGCCATTGCTGTGAGTGCTGTTGGATACGTCCTGCGAGGATGCAGGTGTGGCTCTAACATTGCACATCAGTCTTGTAGGTTTGTCCCGTCCAGACGGAATCGCCATATAATGTCGTTATCCTCCATGTCAGCCAGCAGGGTGAAGGTACGATACATATTAGGTCACCTCCTAGATGAGAGGAAAGTGAACACGTCATTGCAACACACAATTAGATGTGCACATAATTGTAAAATTCTTCCTGTCACAGCGCTAACATTGACTGACATCACTGAAAGCATACAGCGCAAGTTAGATGTTGTGCTACCTTGAGACAAAATAGTCGTACACCTGTACTGTATTTGCACAGTGAGTAGAACCAATACGGAAACTGTCTCTGTGAATGCTAATAGTTACATTTCAAGCTCTTGTGTACCCAGCCCTGAGAGAATATGATATAGGACATGTGGGAAGAAGAGACACTGCTGGCTTCCACGTGGCTGTTGTACATGCCACACATTCTTGTGCAATCATGACAGGGGACACATTAACAACACAATGTGGCTAGTTCAGTAGGACTGTTTTTGTATTCAGTGCCACTTTAAAGACACACAATTTCAGAGACATTCATATACATATTCACAAGCATGTGCCAATATCCACTGTCATCAGTAGACAGGCCATATCTGCTGCACTCTACAATTCAAAGTCTGACAGTGACAGATAATGCAAAGCATTTGCAGAGTATGTGTTCCCATGTAACAAGTCACCATTACACCACTGCCCAATACTCTCAACAAGCAGACAGATTGTCAATGTGGCACACAAAAAGTGGATAAGGTACGTGATCAGCAGGGACTGTAGACAACCTTTGTTCTGCCCTTAAGTTGAACAATGACATGCAGTATGAAGGTAGCACTGCCCAAAGACACATGTGAACTACAACAGATGTCATGGCGATAATCATCCAGCTGGTTGGAGACACAACAGTGCCACAACACCAACCTACAACACTACCAGGACAAACCCACCCCAGTATACCAACAAGTCAGCGCATTAATAGACTGGATGCCTTACAAATGCACAACAGCCTCAGACACATGACACCAGTGGATGTAATTGCACACCACATGTCCCAAAGGACATGCATCCTGAGCCTCATTCCACACAGGCTGGCAGGGCCGACACAGCGGACAAAAAACATCCCAACGCAGACAAAGCTGCTGGATGTGCATCACTTGTCGGCCACTGGTACCTCCCAATGAACAAATGTAAGAGTTGGATGAGTGTCACAGGCAGCCCTATTAAGGTACATCTCACCTGTCTTGGATGCCCTCTTCATCTTGATTCACCAGCACATTCAGTTCACCCACACTGTGCAGGAACAGCTGGTGAGCAAGCTTGGCTACCATGCCATAGCAGGCACATACACTTGTGTTGGTGGCAATAGACTGCACACGTGTCCTACTTTTGCAGGCCACCAACACTGCATACAATTACTGCAAATCAAGCACACCCATTCTATCAATGTGCAGGCAATAGCGGACCCCCGTTGACTGTTCACAAATGCCATATCAAACTCTCCAGGCAGTGAGCCCCATCCACAATTTTGCATGCAGCCCATCATCCAAAGCAACATTCTTGATGTGAACAATGGAAATGCACTGGTCGTAAGTGAGTAGCAACGGAACACACCACACTACTCAAATCCTATATCAACAAAATCACAGTTGTGAAAATATACATGTGACAAAATCACATACGACAGGCCTAACAACATGAGTACAGACCAGACACAACAACATAAGTCACTGTGGTAACAGGTGGCAGACATGTAGACAAAACATCCACTCAGGCATATACCCAAGTGACAAAGAATAAGAATGTACAGAATGCCAAGTGTGGCGCTGATGTACTTAACATCCTTGAGTAGGTAGATCACCCACATGTACATGTGGACATACACTGCTGGAGTTGCCTGTGTGTACAATAACATTACATGAAGGCTGTAATAGGTCTTACCAAAATGACAACAGGGTGACATATGTGTCCAGTGATGACATTCATGCTGAAATGATGAGTAAATATTGATATTTAGGGTGACATATGGGCTCAGATATGAAACTGGGGTTAAATTAGGGGGTCGGATATGAAATTGGGTGTCATTTCTGGTGTCAGATATGAAATTGGGGTCCATATAGGGGGTTAGATATGAAATTGGGGGTAGATTTTGTGCAAAATTAGCCATTACAGGGTGGCATTTGGTGTTAGATATTATGTAAAGGCTGTCATTTGTAACAAGAGACCATATTAATGACATCCAGTGCCATGATTAAATGTAAGTGTCCACTGTTTGAAGTCCATAAATTAACATTGATATTGACACAGCATTATGTGTCCGTAGGTGCCTTAAACGTGTTCCAAAAACCCAATAAAGCATAGAGTCAACATTGTGTTGCTGCAGCCTCGCCGTAGCGACCGCCCATACTGTCTGTGATTTGGGTGTCAGAGCATGCCAACCGCCATTTGAAGCTATGTAGATGCCTACCACTACTGCCAGTGTGTCTTGTAATGCACATGACACACTGGCGGTAGTGATAGGCATCTACATAGCTTCAAATGGCGGTTGGCATGCTCCACCACCCAAATCTCAGTCACCCATGTAACTGTATGGCACCCAAACAACAGTAGCGCCTGCTTGGACCCTAAGGTGTGTCACCACCATGGACCATGCCCTTACAACCAATGGGAAAAGCTATCGCGGATATGCATCCAATGACCAGCTCCGCGGTGGCAGAGCAGGTCATTGGATGCAATTGAAAGATGCACAACTGCGGTAGCGCCCGCCTGGCCCCTGCGGTGTGTCACCGCCATGGACCATGCCCTTAAACCAATGGGAACCGCTATCGCGGTGCCCTGATGCAATTTTGAAAAATGCGGTAGGCGTGCTCCGCCACTGCGGAGCCGGTCATTGGATGCATTTGAAAAAGGCTGACCTGGAACACCAATTGCAGCAGCTTAGGACCACTGAAACGACATCAGGGGGCTATATATGTGTGGGAGGGAGCCCCACATTTTCACTGCTCACAGAGCCTGCTGCCTGAGACCCCTCACCTGCTGCTGCCTCCAGGGACTGCTGCCTGAGACCCCTCACCTGCTGCTGCCTACAGGGATTGCTCTCTGAGACCCCTCACCACCCACTGTCACCGCTGCTGTCTCATGTCCACAGTGATGGCAAGGATAGAGAAGATCTGTGTCAGTCCCTTCACAAGCGAGGAGCTGGAGGTCCTGGTGGACGAGGTGCTCACACAGTACCCAAGGCTACATGGTGCCCCAAATGTCATGGTAAATCTTCAACAGAGGGGGTGAGAGTGCAGGGGGGGCCCACATGTAGTTGGTCAGATGCAGTATGTGCCTGAGAGTGTGGGTGTTGTGTCATGCTCTGCCTAACATGCTATTTCCTAGGGTGAAGGGCGGTGTACCCTACTCCACACGTTTCCCTGACTGCACATGAAGATTGGAGGGACATGTGTTGTCTTGTCAGCCATACAGTGACGCAGCAAATTGGTAATGCAGGAGTCAGTACAGTGATTGCTTGTGCGAATGGCTGTGTGGGTCCCTGCCTGTGCACCTTCTCATGGACTCACTCTGCACCTTGGACTGGCCACTGGCCTTGCTGTTTGCCCCCTGCCTGTGCAGCTTCTCATGGACTCACTCTGCACCTTGGACTGGCCACCTGCCTTGCTGTTTGTCCCATGCCTGTGCAGCTTCTCATGGACTCACTCTGCACTTTGTCCTGCCCACTGGCCTTGTCTATCACTGCTGTGTGCCCCCTGCCTGTGCAGCTTCTCGTGGACAGGCTCTGCATTTTGTGCCTTGCTCTTGTCTAATATTGGTGCCTATCTGTGCAATATGTGAATAAAGACAGTTGCTCCTGTTGTCAGTTGTGTCAGTGTCCTTACTAAATAAAGTTTTTTCGGTCTGTATATGGTTTACTGTGCCACATGCTCTGTGTGCCACTTCAACTGTGCCAACTGCTTGTCTCACTTATTCTATTTTTACAGGGGTAACAGGGACTTCAATTCTTCCTGACTCTGATACTTGTGGGTGCAATGATGTTGTTTTTAGATGACATACCGTGTTCATATTCATTGTTTGTTCATGTTGGCTATATTTTACACACGTCTGGTTTGGGGGCACTGCTAGCACATAGTGGGATTCTATCCACAGGATTGCAGGCAGACTGGCCAGGGTCATCATGTATGTGTGTTCTTGCTTTCATATGTGCCCAGCAGTGTAGGTGTATGGTCAGTCATCCTAGTCACATGGTTTACATTCAATGTGTGCACTTGGGTGGTCAATTAGTGAGCAGTGAGAAGGTTGTAAGTTTGTTGTGAGTGTTGATGTGTGTGTGCTAATGCAATGTCAACTAAACACGTGTCACCCAGGAGTAGAGTGCCTGTTTGTGTGATTGTTCTGGCCTGTGATTGTGTACACATGTGTGAGTTGCATGTTGTGCAATGTGCAGTGTGTTGGTGTGTCCTTGCAGTTCTGGCTGACTTCTACTTGTTGCTTTTGCCAATTGTGTGTATGCAGAGTGTGTGACTGGCAAGTCAGGGTTTTGTTTTGGCGAACAGCCGTGTGTCTTGATACTGTACTCACTGTGCACACCTGCTCAACCACACAGACAATGTGGGTGTGATGTTCTCATGCATTGCTGTCACATGGTGCTTTATTGCCTACTGTGTGGCATGTGGTGTGCGGTGTGATACCATCCGCTATCTGTGCTTCAGATGCCTTGACATTGTGAGTCAGCACTCCCTTTATTAGTGTATGGTACACTCCTGCCATGTCCACTCATGAGGTGCACCCCACTTCACTTTGATGTCAGCTGTCACCTTGTGTTGCCTGTGTGTGTGCCTCCCCATCACTTAATTTGTGACACTGTGCTTTGTGGTCTGTATCTTTGGCCAGGGGCACTGTGCCACTCATGACATTTCCCCAATTAGTTATCTTTGTTGTTCTAGTACTGTTCAGCAGGCATGGTTGCTCATGTTTATTTATTTTATTTTATAGTTTTATAGAGCGCGAACCAGAGCCGTAAGGGTATCAGAGCGCTTTACAGGATTGAGGGGGAGGAAAATAAAGCATAAGGATGGGAGGGATCAGATTGGGAGAGAGAGGGATACAAGAGGAGCACGCAGTCTAAAGTCCAAGCTACATGAGGGAGAAAACTGAAGCATGCAGATAAAAAAATACAAAAAGGTTTCCATATCCACGAGTTGCACCACATCAGAGGCCGAAGCTACATGTGGGATAAAAAATTAGAGCGGGTAGTTATAATATACAAGAAGGCGCGCAGTCTCAGCTCTTGGGGGGATGCCCAGGAGTCCAGAAAGATGTGTCATCTGTGGAGGCCGTGGATAATGCAGAGGTGGAGGATGGAACAAGTCTATGAGGTGATTTTAAAGTATTCATTAGTAGAGGTATTTTCCCATTAAAAAAGTTTTGGTCTCCTTCTTAAAGTGTGCCAAGGACGGAAGTCTTCTGATGGAGGGTGGGAGAGAGTTCCAGATTCTTGGAGCAGCCCCAGAAAAGGCTCGATTGTAGGTTTTTTTCTTCCGGAAGTGTGCTGGCTGCAGCAGCAGGTTTTTGGCAGATCGGGAGTTTCTGGCCTGTCTGGATATTACGAGTTTTTGTGCAAGAAATGTAGGTGAATTCGCGTACAGAGCTTTGTGAGTTATGCAAGCCAATTTAAATTGGATTCTGGCCTCCAGGGGAAGCCAGTTCAGAGCTTTGAGGTGGGGAGAGTTGTGGTCAAATTTTTTTGTGCCTGTTATGAGTCCGGCGGCGGTATTGAGGCAGGCTTTCAATGGGGCCAGAGAGTTCTTGGGTAGCCCTGCAAGAGTAGAGCATCCATATTCAAGTTGTGAAATGACTAGGGCCTGGGTTGCCATTTTAAGGTCGACACATCGAGGAAGGGTTTCAGGTTTCTTAGATAGCTCAGGTGGAATCTAGCCGTTTTGGCCATCGCGTTTATATAGCCATGCATATTCAAGCTGCTGTCAAGGGTTATTCCCAGGGATTTCGCCGAGTCAACAATGGTAGGAGGGCAGTTTAGTGCAGTGATGGTCTTGATCCATTCCTGGATTTGGTTTGGGTGGGGAGATAAGAAGGAATTCCGTTTTGTTTGCGTTGAGTTTAAGCTGGTTGGCGGTGAGCCAGTGGACTGTCAGCTTCAGTGTCTCGTTTAGGGAGAAAATGTCCTCAGGGGAAGAGATTTTTATGTAGACCTGTGTATCGTCGGCGTACATATGGTAGGAGATGTTGGCGGTACAAAGCACCTCAGTGAGAGATTCAAGGGAAAGGTTGAAAAGGGTAGGGGAGACAGTTGATCCTTGGGGGACTCCAACAGAAACTGGAGAGGGGCGGATAGATCACTGTTGATGAGGACTCTCTGTGAGCAGTTTTGGAGGAAGGATCTAAACCATTCAAGGACGGTGCCATCCAACCCCATCCTGAGTTTGAGGCGTTCAAGGAGAATTTCGTGGTTAACCGTATCAAAGGCGGAAGAAAGGTCTAGAAGGATTAGGAGACAGGTTTTGCCTAGGTCTAGGGCTTGGAGAGCGTCATCAACAATGTGCAGGAGGGTGTTTTCCGTGCTGTGTCCGGGTCTGAAACCTGATTGAAAGTCATCTAGCAGGTGAAAGTTGTTGATGTGTGGGCTTAGCTGCTGTTGCAGACATTTTTCCAGAACTTTGGCAAGAAGTGAGATGTTGGATATGGGTCTATAGTTCTCGGCGGAGGCAGGGTCCAGCGTTTTTTTTTTTAGGATACGGAAAACTTGGCCTGCCTTGAGCGAATCAGTAATTGAGCCCTGTAGGAGGGAGGCATTGATTATTGAGGTCTAGGAAGGGATGATGGCATTGGAGGCAGCAGCTAGGCAGTTAGCTGGGAGAGGATCGTTAAAGTGATTGTTCGGGTTTAAGGAGGCAAGAATTTTTCAGATAGAGTGATCGTCATAGATTTTAAAATTGGACCAGTGCGCTAGGTTTTTGGGTGAGGTTTGGGAGGACAACACGGAGAGAAGAGGTGGAGCTGACTGATTTTGATTTTGGTGGTGGGTTGCGGATTTAAGTTCATTTCCTAGGGCAGAGATTTTGTCACAGAAGAAGGAGGAGAATTCCTCGCTTGATTTTAATGGTTTAGGTGTTTTTTTTTGGCAGTTTTCACTAGTTTGTTGGATTGGTGTTTGACCAAGTCGAACAGCTTGCGAGGCCGATTTTTAGCGTTCAACAGTTCAGTTCTGAAGAATTCTTTTTTAGTGTTGAGGATTTTCTTATTGTAGGCATTTCTGGCCTGTCAAAGGAGTTTTAGATGTGCTGCAGATGGGTGTTTTTTCCAGATTCGTTCAGACTGTCGAAGGGATCTCCTCTTCTTGTTGAGGGATCCACTGAACAGGGGTTTCTGTCTTTGATCTGGGTTCTTTTTAGTTTTAGCGGTGCATCAAGAATGTCGGATATGGTGGAAGAGTAGTAGTCCGCTAGGTTTGTGACCAATGTGCACTGTGGAGGGGGGGAGGTCAGACTCACAACGAGCTGCCAGTTTCTCGTGGTCGAGGTTCTTGGTGTCCCTAACCCATCGTTTGGGAATCATGGGTTGGGGGCCCATGATTTGTGGGTGCTGGGCAGGAGGAAAGTGATGGCGTGGTGATCAGATCAGTCACAAGGATCAATGGAGATAAGTTTGACCGCTGATTCCTTAGCAATGATCCAGTCGAGGGTGGCACCTTTCGAGTGAGCAGGGAGGGAGCAGGCTTGGGTAAGGGCTTGATCAGCCAAGAGGTCTCTGATGGCATTGACCTGAGGGTCTTTGGGATCGTTCCAATGCAAGCTAAAGTCACCAAGAAAAATGTCGTTAGAGTTTGGGGACACCTTGGCTGTGATGATTTCCATGAGGAGGTCTGTAAAGGTGTCGTTCTTGCGGGGGGGGGGTGGTAAAAGATGTGCAGTTTGCACAGCTGTGAGGTATTATTGGAGATGGCGAGTGCGAGGTATTCACAAGAGTCTGCGGGGTCCACCGGCAATTCCGTAACAAGGAGGTTGGAGCGGTAGATACAGGCAATGCCACCCCCTTTTTTCTTTGAGTGCCTGTACATCCTTACGATGCTATAGTTGGGCGGGACTAAGAGGTCACGGTAGGGCGATGAGGCATCCTTGAGCCAAGATTCAGTCAAGATCGCTAGGTCCGATTTATGATTCATTATGAGGTCAGCGACATCAGATGCATGTTTTACAGCTGACCGGCAGTTTATTAGGAGGCCGGCTAGGAAGGGGTAGGAGTGGGTGTCGACAGTAGAAGCAGAGGTGGGAACTTTAGCTAGGTTGCTATTGACCACCCCTCTGACGCAGCGGGTAGCAGATCTGTTAGGGTTGGTTGCAACCGTGCAGATAGGGTGTTCTCCTTTCGGGTCTAAGGGGCATGGGGCTGTCAAGGCAGAGTCGTAACTACGGAAGAGGTCAGCCACTTTTTCCTCCGTAAGCTTGTGCTGCAGCCCTTTTTTGGGCACAAGCCTCAATGCTGCAAAGCATGTTTCTGACAACCTCCATTTTTATAAAGCAAAATCTGGCATGAATAACTTAGTAAAACTAAAAAGGCCATTGCTTACCTTTTAATAAAAAAAGAACCATGCATTAGGGTATACCTATAGCTTATCTTACTGTTAGTTACGTCTACTAGAAGGTAGGTTTAAGACTTGGTGAAGGGCTTTTTCATGGCAAGTCGAGCTGGCACTAAAAGTGCACAGATATCATCTGCATTAGTAGTCCTCACCTAAAAATGCAGAGATACCTTCTAGAGAAGTAGGCATGACATATGTTTAAAAGATTACTTGACTGGATGAGTGACTTGATTGTATCAGAACTTTGCTGCATATATTAGTAAAAGTAAGAGTACACTTGTAGGAGTACCATCAGATGTTTAACTAAGTGTGTCAGTATGTGACTGTCTGTTTAACTAGCCCTATGACTCACTAAACCTGTATGTAACTGGCCGAACAAATAGGTCAGTACTTCTGTTGGTGAATACAGGGGTATGTAAGTGTGTCTGCAACTCCCTTTGATAGGGCTGAGAACATAACTACTATCTGAGCATTTGAGTGAATTCACAAGTGCCTCTGCACAGTCTGATTGTGTGAGAGAGAGACCCTATGCTTTTCAGAATGTATATGTCACTCACATTATGGGTGGTAGACTCTATGTGGTTTTTGGCAAAGAGGTCTCCAAATAAACAAGACACCTAGTGAAACTGAAAAGGAGATCTCTAATCATTTAAACACAAACAACCATGCATTATGGCATACCTACAGCCTATCTCAGAGGTGTATTATGTGTGCTAAAAGCTGGGTTTAAGACTTGGCGAAAGGCTTTCTCATGCTAAGTGGAGGTGCCACTTAAAATGCACAGATACCCTCTGAAGTAGTAGGCCTCACTTATAAATGCAGACATACCCTCTGCAACAGTAGGCCTGACCCATGTTTAAAGGACTGCTTGACTGGATGTGTTCCTAGGTTGTATCAGTATTTGGTTGCATATTTAAGTATGTGAGGAGTACTCCTGTAGGAGTGCCATCAGATGTTTAACCTACTGTACCGGAAGTGACTCTCTGTTTAACTAACTCAATAGCTCACTAAATGTGTAAGTAAGTGGCTGAACAAATAGTTCAGTGACTGTGTTAGTCAATACAGGGGTATGGAAGTGTGTCTGCAACAGCCTTTGATAGTGCTAGGGCCATAAGTAGTGCCTGAGCATGTGAGTAAATACATAAATGCCTGTGCGCTGTCTGAATGTGTCAGAATGAGACTCTGTGCTTTTGAGAATATGTATGTTATTTGCATTATGGGTGGTATACTCTACTTAGTACTTGGCATAGTGGTCTGCAATGGCACAAGTAATTTAGTGAAACTGAAAAGAACATCTCTTAACTTTTAAGCATAATGCACCATGCATTATGGCATACCTACAGCATATTTCTAGGGTGAGTTATGTGCACCAAAGGGTGGATTTAAGACTTGGTGAAAGGGCTTTTTCATGTCAAGTCGAGCTGTCATTAAAAGTGCACAGTTATCTTTTGCAATAGTAGGTCTCATCTTAAAATGCAGAGACAGCCTCTACAGTACTAGGCCTGACCCATGCTTGAAGGACTACTTCACTGGAAGTGTGACTAATTTGTATCAGCACTTGGCTACATATCTAAGCAAGTGGAGATGTACTATTGTAGAAATGTCATCAACTATATAACTAAGTGTACCCGTATATGACTCTCTGTTTAACAAATTATATGGCTCACTAAATGTGTATGTAAGTGGCTGAACACATAGCTCAGTGCATGTAGTGGTGAATACAGGGGTTTGTAAGTGTTTCTGTGTTAGGAAGTACCCTTTTTGTCAAGGTCACCCCACTTTTTGCCCTAGATGCTGTCATTCTAGAACTAGAAATGTACTGGGACCTGCTAACCAGGCCCCAGTGCCATTGTTTTTTTCATTAGACTATAACTGTTTAACTGGTACACCAAATTGGGAAGCCCTTATCACTCCTTATAATTCCCTAGTAGGCAAGGTTGATGATAGGGGTCACCAGGGATGTAGCACTTTATTGTGCCACCCTGAATGACCAAGGTAAACGTATGTCTGCAGGTCTGCCATTACAGCCCTACATGAGCAGCCTTAGGAGGGACTTACTTACCTTAAGGCAGTGGTGTGGCTCTACAGCACATGCTGCGTGCAGAGTCACTTTCGAGCAGCCTGTCTGCTTGAGAGTTACTCTGCACACACCATGTGCTGCAGAGCCACACAACTGCCTTAATGTAAGAAAGTCACTCTTAAGGTTGTCTTCCTAAGCCCCGGGAGGTAGAGTGCATTGTATTAAAGGAATGGATATACATGCACATACATATATATAACTACAGTAACCCTGTAAAGCTGGGTTTTACTATAAGTGACTGGAGTAACATGGGCGGGCTACTCAGAAAACTTGAGATAGCCAGCTCTGTTGTGGAATGACCAAATTGTGTCATGTTTGGTATAAAGCACATTGCTTTTACAGTCCCTACACAATTTTCGTGTTGAGTGTGAGCTGGCACGCACCCTGCATGGGTACCCCCTAGGATACAAAGTTCCAGTGCCTTGGCCGACTTCCCGAGCTGTTGGTCACCAAGACAAGAGTCTGCCCTCCTGCTGAGATGTGCTAGCACTTGCCCAGGATGGAGACAAAGGCCTGAGAAGGAAGGAGGTCACACCTCCTCCCTCCCAGGATGGCTAGTGTTTATAGTCATTAAGGCAGTAAGCCTAAAAGGCTTTCATCACCCTTGATTTATAATTACTTGACCCACACTCAAGGACAAAGCACTCCCCGCTCTGTCCATGCAGACTGGTCTGAAAATTTGGAAGTCAGGAGAAGCATACCTCCAAAAGGCTAGCCACACATTTAGGGTTGGCTAGCAGGTCTATACAACCAAGGAAGTGTCTATACAACCAAGGAAGGGTTCTTGCATTTTCAAAGACTCTAAAATAAAGTATTGTGGGTAGCATGGTGACATACACCCACAGGATTTTGTCACTACAGTAGCAGTTTAGCCACAGGGACCAGTAGCCCATTGGCTACAGTACTCACACCCTTAATACCCCCGAAACTAGGATTCAAGAGGCTCCCCTGGCACCAGAATTTTATTTCCAACTTGGAATCCAAGAGGAGACACAGAGAAGATGCTGTCACCAAAAACAGGACTTTGGACTCTGCTGCAGCACTAAATGAGGACACCTAAGTGCCCTGAAGAGACATATACTGGAACCGAGTGTCAACGTGTGTCCGTGGTGATAAATCCTTGCTCCCAGCAGCAAGGACTCCAGTAGAAACCAGAAATCAGAAGCAGACTCCCCTGACTAGTAGAACCAGTCAACTGCAACCTGCAGAAGAATCGATGAGCTGCGTAGCAAGAATTGCGCCCCACTGGGCCTGCAAGAGTGAGCCCAAAGAGAAGTAGTGTCCAGCAAGCCCTGAGTGGTAGCTAAGATCTCACCACGTTTTGAGCCACTAGTCCATTCCTGTCAACCTCCAGCTGCCGAAGTACCTGAGGTCTACATTTGCCGCAGCCAAGGCTTGTTGATCACCAGTTGAGTGTTTATCTCCTTGAGTGACATCTCCAGCCCAAGAACAACTCTCAACGACCACTGTCGGCAACTACCCCACTGCTGTGTTCCTGCATCTTGAAGTTGGAGTTGCCGAGTGTGGTAAAGCAACTTTGGCTTGATTTGCCCCGGTGATTGACAGCTGCTAACTACATCTGCACCTGGAACTGCAGAGCAATGTAGAAGAAATCCAACTGTTGCACCCAGGTCCAGGGAACCCAAAGGCATCTACTTTCCAAGAGTAGAATGCAACTTCGTCTCTAAGTTTAGTTTTGCCAAGTGGTGCATTTTTGAAAGCTTCTATGGATCCTGTCAGCACCAATGACAAACAAATAACCTCTGCACCCAGACTGCAAGAGCAAGATAATAAAGTCTGGGGTCTGGAGGTGCACAAGTACTTTAGTGAAACAGAAAAGAACATCGCTTACCTTTTAAGCACCATGCATTATGGTATACCTACAGTTTATCTCACAGGTGAGTCGTTTGCACTAAAAGGTGGGTTTAAGACTCCTCAAAGGGTTTTTTCATGCCAAGTCAAGCTGGCATTAAAAGTGCACTGATAGCTTTTGCAGTACTAGGCCTCATCTAGAGATACCCTCTGCAGTACCAGGTCTGACCCATGTTTAAAGGACAACTTGACTGGATGTGTGACTAGGTTGTATCAGTATTTGGTTGCATAACTAATATCAACATATAAGTAGTACCTGAGCCTGTGAGTAAATGTATATGTGGCTCTGCGCAGTCTCACTGCGTGAGAGAGAGACTCTATTATTTTGAGAATATGTCTGTCACTTGCAGTAAAAGTGCACAAATATGCTCTGCAGTAGTAGGCCATAACTAGTTTGTGTCAATACTTTCATATAAATCTTATTGAGAGTAGGAGTATATTTAACTGTGCCTAGGGGTCTCAAACACACATTTGAATGGCTGAGGCTTTAAAATGCATGTCACACCTTCTAACCACATAGTACTCTGCCCTATGGCCTACGTACACCTCAACTTAGGGGTCACCTATATATAGTAGAAGGGAAGTTTAAAATTTGGCAAGGTATTTTAAATGTCAATTCAACCTAGCAGTAAAACTGCAGAAGCAGCCCAGCACATACTTTTAGGTCTACTTGTCTGCATGGGTGATTAGCAGTATCACTACTTCAGTACATATCTAAATAATCTATCAGTCCCTCTCTGATTGTGCCACTAGATGTGTAAACGAGAATATGGTTATATGACTAGTTGTCTTTCTATCTGTATGGGTCTCTATATGTGTATGTTACTGCCTGTATGGATTACTTACTGGCTGTATATGTGATTGCTGGGGTATAAAACTGTTTGTGCAACTGGTTCTCTTACTCTGTGATTTATAAGGGTTGTTTTGCATGTGATTGAATGAGTATCTGCTTCTGGCTCTCTCTGACTGGCAGTATGAGTATGTCTATGTTTTCCTTAATGGATATGTGAGTTGCAGTATGGGTGGATGTGTAATTGGACATATGGGTCTATGAGTGCACATATAGGTTAGCAAAGTTAAAACTACATTTAACTAGAAAGCAATTGGTCCTAATGCCTACCTACAACCTACCATTCAAATGAGTTATATGTAATGACTGCTGCATACATAAGTTCTGTATATGTATGTCACCGAAAGCAAACATACCTCAGACTGTGTCTGACAGACTACCTGAGTATTAATTGTTTCCTACATATGTATAAAACTTGTACAATGTTTGCACTGTTTATTTAAATATACCTTTGGACTCTCAAGCTACACATGTAACTCAGTAATATTTTAAACAGTATGTCTTACTATCTAAGCACATAGAGACCTGCCCTATAACTTACAAATAGCCACCCTAAAGAGTATCTAATAAATAGCTGCCAAGTTTCATAGATTCATGCGTTATTTACTGCTCTAGGGCATGGTTTTCCTTTCAAGTCTGTGACTTGTAGTCCTCTTCTAAAATAGAATAAATAAGACTACAAGTTTCTGAGTTCGAAGAAAAACATTTGTTTTCAGCAGCACATGAAGAATAGACCTCTAAAATTTTGCAGAGTTTCCACTACATTGTTAAGGATACATTTAAAGCTTAGCAACCAGTTTTTATGCCAACTGAACCATGCAGCAAAACAACACTTGTACAATATACAGTTCTAAGGCAATACTTCGTTAAGCAACCTCTCCAACACCTAGCCTCAATCTCAGACAAAAGTCACAAACTCACACATCCAGAAAGAGACTTACTCACCCACTTATAAATATACAAAAAAAATCAGACAACCACTCATAGATCTTCTCATACAGTTATAATACTTTTCTGTATATCATACTCACTTTTATCAACCTCATGTAAACATCTACCTTCTAAAACAATTTTATTTTAAAGTTCAATCTAATCCACACACCTAAAAATTGAGCATGTTTTGTCAAGTACTTTTTTTGTGCTTATTAAATATATGAAATACTCTCAGAAATTGTGAAAACTAAGCATAAGAATGGCGCACCACTCTCATACAAAGAAACCATTAATGGCAACCTTTTCAACTTTACAGTCTCTGATACTGGCTAACGCAGCAAATAAAAACATTCCTTTCATATTTTAATTTTAGTACTCTACATCAGAATGGTTGGAATGTTTTAATGCTTTCATGAACTTTTATAAAGAAGCCCAATATAGAAGAATTTTTGTGCATATTCGTGAATCGTTGACGACCGTCGCAATGAATTTGTGAATAATGTGGGAGTCCAAAATCACATTTAGCTAGGTTGTTTTCTTACTTTAAAGCTACACCACACTTTAAAACAAAGCCTTCACTAGGAAAACAAACCCTAATTCTTAAACAATGAGTCTAAGATCCTCGCATTTAAAAAAAGACGTGTTTATCTTTAACACCCTTCCCCCAACACTCTCTTAGCAGAGCCTCCATAGCAACCCACTAGAACCAGTAGGTCACAGGTTTGCAGCATATTCTAGAAAGACTGTACTAGTTACATCAAAAGCAGCAAGTGTGGTTGACTATACACAATTAAAAGCATGTCTAAATTTGCATTATATTTTGTTTTTATAAGAATAAACCACTGATGTACATACTTATCCTTTAAAGATGCTACCTAATGTTATTAACATGCATATTTCCACTAACCAATGAAATATGTGTTTTTTTAAACCAGGATATCACCTACATTTTAACTGTGTTTCATATTGAAAATTGTCTTATTCAGCTCAAGCCTTCTCCTATCTGCTACTGCTGCTTCACTTTGGAGTGGATTGTGAGCCACAGCTGTGTGCTTTGGGCTACAGAGTGTGCTAGAAAGAGTGGAATTGACAGGGACTTGGGTTTGACTAATGTGGACATTACTTGGATTGCCCAGAGAGGGCTAAAGTGCCATCAATTACTATCTTTGGTTGAAAGCATTGTGGATTGCCAACCTCCTGACCTCATGATTGTGAACTGTGGTGGCAATGACATAGGCACACTGACTGGGGTAGGACTGGAAATCCTAATGAAAGAAACCTTTGCAGAAATAATGACACTTTTCTCTCACACTGTCTTGTCTTTGTGTACTCCAACATATGCCAAAGGCAGAAATGGAAGTGGTCAAGTCAATTCTGTCCACAGATTGACAAATCCAGAATATATGTTAATGAAACCGTTTTTGCATTCCTCAGAGCCCTAACATGGGCTCTATCTACAACAACAACCTGTGTTTTTGACATGCATGGAATCTATTGAAGTGATGGAGTTCACCTCACACACAAAGGCAACAGGATGTTTCTCAGCAACTTGATACTCTGCATCCTGTCTTATGTGTAGCTGTCATATATACACAACACAAAGGCTCTTCTCAGAGCCACTCTATTTCCCAAAATGTTATTATTATTATTTTTTTATTTGCAAATACATTACGAATGCGCAAAGCAAAAGCAGACATTAAATATACACCAGCACATTAAAAATCCATAACTATATATTTTGATTCTGTGCATCACAATGGGTCCATCAGTATCTAAATTACTTTATAAGCGCATTTATGGGTATCTGAGTGCAATTGTGAGTGGGTCTGTGAGTGTTTGAGTGTGTCTGTCAGTGGGTGTCTAAGTGTCTCTGTAGGTCTGCCAGAGAGTCTGTGAAGGTGTCACTCTGTAAGGTAGTCTGCGAATGTGTGCATGAGTGTCTGATTGAGTCTGTGAGTGGATGCAGAAGTCTCTGAGTAAATCTGTGAGTGGATGCATGAGTGTCTGCATGGGTCTGTAAGTGGGCGTGTGAGTCTCTCTGTGGGTCTATTATTGGGTGCATGAGTCTCTGAGTGGGTCTGTGAGTGGGTGCATGAGTGCCTGAGTCGGTCTGTGAATGGGTGCATGAGTGCCTGACTGGGTCTGTGAGTGTGTGCATGAATCCCTGAGTGCATCTGTGAGTGTGTGTAAAAATGGCTGAGTAGGTCTCTGAGTGGATGTGACAGTGTCTGAATGCATCTGTCAGTTGGTGCATGAGTGTGTGAGTAGGTCTGCAAGTGAGAGCATGAGTCTCTGAGTGTGTCTGTGCTTGAGTTTCTGAGTGGGTCTGTGAGTCAGTGCATGAATGTCCAACTGGCTCTGTGAGGTGTACCCGAGTGTCTGAGTGAGTCTTTGAGTGGGTGTATGAGTGTCTGTCTGTCAATAGGAGCATGACTCTCTGAGAGGGTACATGAGTGTCTAATGGGTCTGTAAATTGAGCCTCTGATTGGATTAGTGAGTTAGTGTTTGAGTCTCTGAGTTGGTATGTGAATGGGTGCATTAGTGTCTGAGTGGGTCTATGAGTAGGGGCATAAGTCTCTGACTGGGTATATGAGTTAGTGTGAGTGAGAGAGTTTGTTAGTGGATGCATGAGTATCTGAGTTGGTCTGTGAGTGGGTGCTTTTGTATCTGTGTGGGTCTATGAGTGGGTGTATCAGCATCTGAATGGGTCTGTGAGTGGATGCATGAGTCTCTGAGCATATCTGTGAATGCGTGTAAAAGTGTCTGAGTGGAATTCTGAGTGGGTGTTGCAGTGACCAAGTGTATCAGTGAGTAGGTGCATGAGTGTGGGTCAGCCTGTGAGCGTGTGACTGTCTGAGTGGATCAGCAAGTGGATAAGTTGGAATCTCAGTGGGTTTGTGGGTGAGTGTCTGAGTAGATCTATGAGTAGATGCATGAGTGTCTGAGTAGGTCTGTGAGTGAATGCATGAGTGTCTGACTGGGTCTGTGAGGGGGTGCAGAAAGAGGCAAGAGATCTGCAGAAAAAAGCAACAAAGGTGTTGAAAGAGGCAAGTGAGGTGCAGAAAAAGACAAGAGAAGTGCAGAAAGAGGCAAGTGAAGTGCAGAAAGAAGACAGTGAGATGCAGAGAGAGGAAAAAGGTGCCAAACCATGCAAGAGAAATACAGAAAGAGGCAAGAGAGGCACAGAAAGAAGAGAGGTTGGTGCACCATTTATACCAATTTAACACCCACATTTAGCAGTAAGTATCACGTGACCACTTAAGCTTTGCAAAGGGCCTTCCACCATGCTGTAACACGTCACGCTGCATTTTTGCAAACATTTGAGCTAGAAACAAGGCTTTTTTGTTCAAATCTGCAGATTAGGCAGCAGATGATGGAATATTTGGCAAATGCGGAAAATGTTTGATTATGTGAAAACTGGTGCAGCCGAACAGTCACATAATTCCAGTGGTCCTGCTCATACCTCTGACTAGGTCCAGAAGTGCTCCTCAGTGGTGCCTACTTTTTTTGCGTCTCATTAAGTTTACAGTTTAGCTTCTATGGAATCAAGGAAGACTAAACCTAAGGTTACCACTCCAGAACACAGACTACAATACCACATAATTACTCTCCAAAACACATAATCCCACTCCACATATTTGCTATACACTAAATACCACATACTTTCTATTCACATAATTTCACTGCACAACATATCACATAATTCCACTACACACAACGTACATCCACTCCATACCAAAAACATTAGTTAAAAACTTTTACATTTACAATGCCAATAGCTCTAACTCTCGCAAATGCAAAACCTATTACATTGCAAATGCTTCTTTAACTAGTATTCCCGTTTGCAGAGTGGTGGAGAAAGGGTGCTGGGCCTCCAACCAGCGCTCAAGAATTCTGCTACGTAGGACATGCAGGAGGTACTAAGAGGGCTTCTTGGCCCCAAAGTCCCTCAGGAGTAAAGTGGACATCATTCCCCATCCCGTAGTCTGTCAGGAGGCGTGTTTGCAGAGTGGTGGAGAAAGGGGACATGGCCTCGGAAGATGTTTTAGCAATCCCACTGTGTGGTACTTACTGGAGGTAACAAGAGGGGTAGTTGGCCCCCAAGGATATCCTTGGGGGACAACTACCCCTCCTATTACCCATCCTACCATTACTACCCCTCCTATTACCCTAGTCCCACACAGCAGTATTACTAAGTTCTCATAGCAAACCATGCCCCCTTTTCCCACCACTCTGCAAACGTGCTCCCTGATGCGCTCTTGGATGGGGATTCAAGTCTCCTTCACTGCTAGAGGGCCTTAGGGGCCAAATAGCCTACCTCTTACATCCAGTAAACCCCACACAGTGGGATTGCTGATAGATGGACACAGGCCATGCCCCCTTTCTCCTTTCTCTCCTGGCATGCTCTTGGTTGGGTGATGAAGTCCCCTTTCCTCCTGAGGGTCCCTGGGGGTCAACTAGTCCTCCTGTTACCTCCAGTACGCCCCATACAGCTGGCTTGCTGGGAGTGCTCAAAGGCCACTCCCCCTTTTTACACCACACTGCAAACGCGGCTCCTGGTGCACTGCTGTTCAAGGGGATGAAGTCTACTTGTGTCCTGAGGTCCTCAGGACACAAGAGGACCTCATCGCCACACCAGCAGTGCGCCAAGAGGTCTGTTTCCAGAGTGGTGTAAAAAAGGCCGTGGCCTCGGACTACCTCTCAGCAATCCCACTGTGTGGGGCTTTCTGGAGGTACTTGGTAGGCTAGTTGGCCCCCAGGGACCCTCAGGAATGAAGGGAATGTAATCCCTCAACTTAGAATGCGCCAGGGAGCACGTTTGCAGAGTGTTGCAGGGAGGGGATGGGCCTCCGATGAAATGCTGGCTGTTCTTTTTTTTGGTTTTGTTAAATGAGGGGCTGTGTGGCCCCCTTTCTCTTACTATTCTTTGGGGCCCTGGGGCCCCATCCCACAGGGCCTGGCCAGCCTTCTCTTTTTTTGGAGGGGGTCCACTTCAGGCCCTGGAGACCTCATCCCCCAGGGCCAGCCCTCAACATTTGGGCCTGCAGGGGGAGCCCCAATTCCCCTGCGGTCCCAGCCGGCTCCCCGCCTCCTGTGGGAGCCGGCATTGCTTTTGGTCAAGGAGAGCTGCTAACATGCAGCTCCCCTTGCCCAAAAGCAATTCTGCTTTGCATCTTGGAAGTGAAAGCAGGTTTCCTGCTCTACCTTCCAAGAAGCAAGGCAGTGTTTGCTATGGCTCCTGCTCTGCCGTAGCAAACGGCAATGTCCCAGGGGTGGACACACCAGGACATTGCAGGAACTGGCCCTGGGCCTGGGGGGTGGCAGTCCCCAGGGCCATCGAGGGCTCCAGGTAGGGGGCCGTGCGGCCCCCCTCCCAACTGTTTAAAGCCCCGGAACGTGGTGGTCCCCAGGGCAGTGTGGGGGCAGGAACCCCCCACACTCCTCTAATTAGATTGGAGCCCAAGGGAGGTGGCTGTCCCCGGGGCTTGGGGAGGCCCGCGAGGCCTCGCAACCCCTATTAAAGCAAAGCCCCAGGAAGGTGGCAGTCACTGGGGCAGTGTGGGGGGCAAGAGGCCCCGACGTATATTTTTTTTAAAAGTCCTGGAGATGTGGCGCTCCCCAGCGTGAATTCTGCTGATTTATTTATATTTTAATGCTTTTTTGGGCCTGGAGGACCTTGTGGGACCACATGAGCAGGCCTAGGGGGTCAAGGTGTTTCTACGCTGCCCCATTTCTTGTTTTTTATCATTTATTACCTGTTTTCTTGGGACTCAGTTACCGAGTCACATGATGGCTGCCAACTCTTCCTGGTTTGGAGTGTTGGCAGCCAATCAAAATAAAGCTTGTGCTCCGGAGAATTTGCAAATCCTCCTCAATGCTCAGATATCGATATTTTTATTTTTTGAATTTCTCAGCAACTACTCAATGAATTTTCACCATTTTAAAAAAAGGGCGCTTTCTGAACCAAGAGCTACCTTTTTGCCAAATTTGGTGTAATTCCGTTCAGCAGTTCGTGCTGTAGCCTGTTCCAAAATTCCTATGGAAATTAACATGGGGAATACGCATTTTGGGACCCCTCTTTTTTCTCAGCCCCCGCTTGACGAATCACCCCCAAACTTTCAAGACAGGAGCTGACCTGAGCTGGTCATTAGTTTGGAACATTTTGTGAAGATTCGTCAAACGGCGCCAAAGATTTTGGCAAAAGTAAAAACGCTTTTTGAATAGAAACAAGGTCCTAAATATAACTACCTACTGGCAACTGCCAGTAGGTAATATATATATATACATATATTTATATATATATATATGGTGAGTAGACAAAATATCGGAAATGTAATATCGATATACAGAAATATCGAAGTCAAAATATCGATGGAACAATATATCTCTGTCAATAATATCGATGTAAAAAATGTCGAGATTGTGATGTGTAGTAAAATATCGAGGTATAGTATATCGAAAGACATAGGTGCCGATCACGATCCGGCAAAAACCGGGTACGAACCGTCGGACGGAGCATAATCTCCGCCCGACGCGTACCCGGTCGTCAATTTTTACAAACAAGGAATTACGATTCGCACGGGTACACCATTACCGTACGATTCGTAAAAAAGCCCGACCGAACAAAAAACACCTACCAATGCGATCCGGGAAAGCGCCGACCTGACGTCGGGACGCTCGCAGCCAGCCATTCACGACCCAGGAATCACGATTCGCACCGACGTCACCCCGCACGGTGAATATTTTGCGCCAGCCAAAAACTGCCGGGAAATCAGGACGACGCGAACAAGGACCACCAGTACGCGACGGACAGACGACGACGCGAACAAGGAGGACCAGTACGCGACGGACAGACATGGACCCGAACCTACGAGTCATCCCTGCCCTCATAGCAGTACACCTCCTCTACAGGTTACGCCGCAGACGCCGCAGAAGGTCAGAATAACTAAGGGAGGGGGGAAAGTGGGGTGGGGTGGGGGTGGCACGACCAGGGCAGGCCACAAAACAACCACATAAGTCACACACCACACATGGCCTGGACATACCTGACTCCCATGCCCTGGTCACCACGAGGGGGTGGGGGCGTGCCCTGATAAGCCAGCGACCGCCACAACGGAAGTCCGTCACCACGCGAACCGGCAACACAACCAGACAGGTACGTCCCGTACCCACGCCTGAAGAGCGTGGGTACGAGTCGGACCACGCCCACACACGTCACCCCAACAATGGCGGGACGGATCGCACCCACGTGGCAAAGGCCTGGGTACGGGCCGCACAAACATCACATAGCGTGGGGACGGATATGTACGGACCCTACCCCCACCCCGTATGCAAGGAGCGTACCCCCCAGCCCAACAGTGAAAGTACGACCCGTACCCCCACCCGCGTATGCATGGAGCGTACCCCCACCCCAACAGTGTAAGTTCGACCCGTACCCTCACCCGCGTATGCATGCAGCGTACCCCCCATGCCAACAGTGTAAGTACGACTCGAACCCCCACCCACGAATGCAAGGAGCGTACCCCCCAGCCCAACAGTGTCAGTACGACCCGTACCCCCACCCGCGGACGTACGGAGCGCACCCCCACCCCAACAGTGTAAGTCCGACCCGTACCCTCACCCGCGTATGCATGGAGCGTACCCCCCATGCCAACAGTGGAAGTACGACTCGAACCCCCACCCACGAATGCAAGGAGCGTACCCCCCAGCCCAACAGTGTCAGTACGACCCGTACCCCCACCCGCGGACGTACGGAGCGTACCCCCACCCCAACAGTGTAAGTCCGACCCGTACCCTCACCCGCGTATGCATGGAGCGTACCCCCCATGCCAACAGTGGAAGTACGACTCGAACCCCCACCCACGAATGCAAGGAGCGTACCCCCCAGCCCAACAGTGTAAGTACGACCCGTACCCCCACCCGCAAATGCAAGGAGCGTACCCCCCAGCCCAACAGTGTAAGTACGACCCGTACCCCCACCCGCGAATGCAAGGAGCGTACCCCCCAGCCCAACAGTGAAAGTACGACCCGTACCCCCACCCGCGTATGCATGGAGCGTACCCCCACCCCAACAGTGTAAGTCCGACCCGTACCCTCACCCGCGTATGCATGCAGCGTACCCCCCATGCCAACAGTGTAAGTACGACTCGAACCCCCACCCACGAATGCAAGGAGCGTACCCCCCAGCCCAACAGTGTAAGTACAACCCGTACCCCCACCCGCGTATGCAAGGAGCGTACCCCCCATGCCAACAGTGTCAGTACGACCCGTACCCCCACCCGCGGACGTACAGAGCGTACCCCCACCCCAACAGTGTAAGTCCGACCCGTACCCTCACCCGCGTATGCATGGAGCGTACCCCCCACCCCAACAGTGTAAGTCCGACCCGTACCCTCACCCGCGTATGCATGGAGCGTACCCCCCATGCCAACAGTGGAAGTACGACTCGAACCCCCACCCACGAATGCAAGGAGCGTACCCCCCAGCCCAACAGTGTAAGTACGACCCGTACCCCCACCCGCGGACGTACGGAGTGTACCCCCCACCCCAACAGTGTAAGTCCGACCCGTATCCTCACCCGCGTATGCATGGAGCGTACCCCCATGCCAACAGTGGAAGTACGACCCATACCCCCACCCGCGAATGCAAGGAGCGTACCCCCCAGCCCAACAGTGTAAGTATGACCCGTACCCCCACCCGCGGACGTACGGAGCGTACCCCCACCACACCAGTCAGTAGACTCGTACCCTCACCTCGAATGCATTGTGCGTACCCCCACCGTGTATGTGCCAAGCGCACATATCCTGAAATCGGAGGTGTGTGTGCAGAGTCCACCCAGCAGTGCCCTGACACAGGAGGGGTGGGTGCCTATCACTCCCAGCAGTGCCCTGAGACAGGAGGGGTGGGTGTGGAGTCCTCCCAGCAGTGCCCTGACACAGGAGGGGTGTGTGCAGAGTCCTCCCAGCAGTGCCCTGAGACAGGAGGGGTGGGTGTGGAGTCCTCCCAGCAGTGCCCTGACACAGGAGGGGTGTGTGCAGAGTCCTCCCAGCAGTGCCCTGACACAGGAGGGGTGGGTGTGGAGTCCTCCCAGCAGTGCCCTGACACAGGAGGGGTGGGTGCCTATCACTCCCAGCAGTGCCCTGAGACAGGAGGGGTGGGTGTGGAGTCCTCCCAGCAGTGCCCTGACACAGGAGGGGTGTGTGCAGAGTCCTCCCAGCAGTGCCCTGAGACAGGAGGGGTGGGTGTGGAGTCCTCCCAGCAGTGCCCTGACACAGGAGGGGTGTGTGCAGAGTCCTCCCAGCAGTGCCCTGAGACAGGAGGGGTGGGTGTGGAGTCCTCCCAGCAGTGCCCTGACACAGGAGGGGTGGGTGCAGAGTCCTCCCAGCAGTGCCCTGACACAGGAGGGGTGGGTGCCTATCACTCCCAGCAGTGCCCTGAGACAGGAGGGGTGGGTGTGGAGTCCTCCCAGCAGTGCCCTGACACAGGAGGGGTGGGTGTGGAGTCCTCCCAGCAGTGCCCTGAGACAGGAGGGGTGAGTGCAGAGTCCTCCCAGCAGTGCCCTGAGACAGGAGGGGTGGGTGTGGAGTCCTCCCAGCAGTGCCCTGAGACAGGAGGGGTGTGTGCAGAGTCCTCCCAGCAGTGCCCTGAGACAGGAGGGGTGAGTGCAGAGTCCTCCCAGCAGTGCCCTGAGACAGGAGGGGTGGGTGTGGAGTCCTCCCAGCAGTGCCCTGACACAGGAGGGGTGGGTGTGGAGTCCTCCCAGCAGTGCCCTGACACAGGAGGGGTGGGTGCAGAGTCCTCCCAGCAGTGCCCTGACACAGGAGGGGTGGGTGCCTATCACTCCCAGCAGTGCCCTGAGACAGGAGGGGTGGGTGTGGAGTCCTCCCAGCAGTGCCCTGAGACAGGAGGGGTGGGTGCCCATCACTCCCAGCAGTGCACTGAGACAGGAGGGGTGGGTGTGGAGTCCTCCCAGCAGTGCCCTGAGACAGGAGGGGTGGGTGCAGAGTCCTCCCAGCAGTGCCCTGAGACAGGAGGGGTGGGTGTGGAGTCCTCCCAGCAGTGCCCTGACACAGGAGGGGTGGGTGCAGAGTCCTCCCAGCAGTGCCCTGACACAGGAGGGGTGGGTGCCTATCACTCCCAGCAGTGCCCTGAGACAGGAGGGGTGGGTGTGGAGTCCTCCCAGCAGTGCCCTGACACAGGAGGGGTGGGTGTGGAGTCCTCCCAGCAGTGCCCTGAGACAGGAGGGGTGAGTGCAGAGTCCTCCCAGCAGTGCCCTGAGACAGGAGGGGTGGGTGTGGAGTCCTCCCAGCAGTGCCCTGAGACAGGAGGGGTGTGTGCAGAGTCCTCCCAGCAGTGCCCTGAGACAGGAGGGGTGAGTGCAGAGTCCTCCCAGCAGTGCCCTGAGACAGGAGGGGTGGGTGTGGAGTCCTCCCAGCAGTGCCCTGAGACAGGAGGGGTGGGTGTGGAGTCCTCCCAGCAGTGCCCTGACACAGGAGGGGTGTAACACATGTGTGTGAGGCCAGAATTATCCACATGCATACTGTCTACAAGGGAACATGTCCCCATGAACTCATGTCAACAGACTCCACACACAAGTACAGTGATCACCAAGGATGCCACGATTGTCGCAGGTGGAGACATGGCCCTGCATGCATGGCCAAAGTAGAAGGGCTCCGTCACACATACAGCTCATGTAGACACAGCTCTGCGCTAAACATTGGGAACACCCTGCAGGGAAGAAAGCTGGGTACACAGAGGAAGGAATACACCCTGGGACAAGTGCACCATGCAGTAACTGCTTACATGAACAAAGAAAGTTAGCCAACACCTTGTGATGGCACACAGATCACAGGGTCCCACCAATGAGCAGTACACTACTACATATCCCACACACCCAAACCCTTACACACCACCCAAAACCATGTAGCAGCCCCACCAACACCAATACCAGCATAGCAGTAGTGTGATAATGAAAACAAAATTAAGCTTTATTCAGCATGAGCACAATGTCCGTGGATCGCAGGCAGTTCAATCTTCACAAAGCCCATAGGGCAGTCAATGATTCTCAGCTGGATGGGGGACACAGTGGGATGCGTGTCCCCTACCTTGCCTGCACAGTCAAATGGCATCGTCTTCCACACTGGTGAGGGCATCAGGGGGGGGGGGAAGCAACAGGCACCGCAGGGACATCAGGGCAAAGGGGCGGCGTTGTGGGTGCAGGGATGGAGGACTCCACCACAGGGGGTGGGTCAGTGCCAAAGGCGGAGGCCAGGATGGCACTACACACCTTTGCAAGGTCCTCCAGGGAGTCCCCTGCACCCGAAGGGACCTCAGGCCCCAAGGAGGGGGGGGGTCAGAGGGATGGGTCGCAGCCCCACCGGGGGAGGGTGGAGACAGGGGGGGAGACTCAACCACCCTGACCGGGGACCTCCTTGACCGCTTGCGTGGTGGTGTAACTGTGGGGCTCAGGGACAGAGCGGCCATGAAGGAGTCCTTGGGGGAGATGTGGCCAGGAGAGCTGAGGGGAGGGGATTTGGAGGGAGTGGACTGGGTGGAATGCGGACTCCCACTATGGCTGCGTGTCACACGTTTGCCCCCCGACCCAGTGGGTGTGCCTACCTCACCCTGTGCGTGCGTGTCAGGAGGAGTGCGGTGGACCTTCCCTGCTGGTGTGGTGCCCGTGTCCGTTGATGTGGGTGCATGCCGACGTCTGGGTGTACGTGTGACAGGCATGGGAGTGGGAAGTGTGGATGGGGCAGGGGTAGGTGGGGGGAGGTCGCGCTGCAGGAGACCCACTGCTGCAGTCAGTGAGGGGTCGATGGACCTCAGCAAGTTGCGTTGGTCAGCCTGCGATGAATGAATGCCCTCCAAGAAAGCCTCGATGTTGGTGAGGGTTTTGCCGTGGGCATGGAGGACATTAAGGATCGCAGCCTGACCAACCTGCAGTTGCCGCTGGATGTCCACAGACTCTGCATTGGCGGCAGCAGTGGAGACAGGGGCAGGGGGTGCGGTGCCTGGCAGGAAGGAGACATGCTGTGACCGGGCACGCTGGGAAGGGACACGAGCAAGTGGGAGGCGGCTGGTGGAAACTGAGGGGGCGGTGCGAGGTGTTGTTCCGCTGTCAGCTGCTGGTGCAGCCTCCGCCCACTCGGAGACATCGTCCCCGGACCTGTCAGCTTCGTAGTCTGATGTGCCAGTCGACAGGTCCTCGGCCACACTCTCCTCCGCCTCTGTCCCACTCGATGTGCCAGACCCGATGTCACGGCTGGCACTGGTGCTCGGTCCCTCCGCCTGGTCTGTGTCCATGTCTCCCACTGTGTCCCCCGACGATGCTGTGGGCAGGGTGGAGAGACAGAAATTATTCAGACACCTGTACACATCTGTCACATGAGTCCAATCTACATAGGTAACATTGCATGGCCTGAAAAGGAAGATCCCTAACATCTACTGAACAGGGTACCGATGTAGGGCATGAAACACACAGTTGGTTGAGCCACCATGCCACTGAAATACCATGGAGAGCATGAGACAATAGCTAAACACAGGAAAAGGAGTCTGACATAGCACCCAGGCCCTGGGGACAATCCAGCACTGCATCTGCACCACACAGCGTTGGCGAAAATACCGATGACCAGGGACCATATCCATGAACTTGAGACACATGCTGCATAGGTAAGGCTGAAAACATGCACAACATGACTCGGTCACTGCACATTGCGTGTGTGTCCAGGCACATCACACACTGCCCAGACCCAGCAAGTGGTAATCAGGATTTAACACATAGGCATTGCCCGCCCCAACAAGACCCTACACGAGGCAAATTGTTGAGACACAGGTGGCACCAACATCTCATAGTCTGGGTGATACACACAGGGGCAGGCAAAAAGCAAGATTGGACGCCAAACAGCCAAGGTGCGCCTGTACAAATAATGAGGTACCAGTGCCCATCCTCAGATGAGTATAACAAGACACACAGGCACTGGCAACTGTGAGTATGAAGAAGGACAATCAGGTCAGGCTGCACAGTGGACACCTGTACAAAATAGCACGTCTATATACATGGTGACAGGGGACAATGGCACAGAGCACAACTTACGCTGTAGACACTGACAGTGGCCACGTTTATGATGACACATACACCACTGAGGAAAAGGTGCCCCAGGGGACAGTAGTGGGCACGCAACTACATGCTACTGAATGGTAATGACTGCAACACACGTCACCATCCCTGCACTATGTGTATCGCACACTCATGCACATCATGTCACAGGCCACTACATAGGACATGCGCGCTGTAAGGCATGACACATGAGAGACCAACTCCCATGTCTGGAGTCAGCATCAGTGCCAACTGACATGGAACCCACATGCAGTGAACTTGACAGTGCACAGGCAAGGTCCCACAACCTGTTACACACCACCCCCACACATGATGCTACAGACATTGTTCCCGTGGACAAAGCGCCAGCCTACATTACCCTGTGAAGGAGTGACTACACACAGACCAGGGAACACATTGCAAGGAGGGGAAGGGTGGCAGGGGCACAGCGCTATACTGGGGCAAACAGGATCTGCACAGCACCTTTAAACCCTGCCAGTGGATACATGCTACTGTGCCCTTACAAATGCCGGTGACACACAACAAACACACATGTACCTACCCCCTTCCGGCTGCTGCATCGCCTGTAAGCGCCTCTCCAGGTCTGGAAAGACCACCGGCAGCACACGCCTGTGGAGGTGGCTCAGACGGCGGCGGCCGCGGTTCTTGTGGCTCTCAGGTGAGTCCCCCAGCAGGAGCCGTGCAATCCTCCGCGTCCAGCACCGGATATCCTGCCAGCGTTTCCTCACCTGGGGCAGGCTCCGCCTCCGACCATCCACACCCCTCACGGCACTGACGGCGGTCAGCCAGATCTGCTCCTTGGCAGTGGCGCCTACCTGTGAGGAGGAACAAGTGACACCACATCAATACACCAGCCACATGTCACAGAGAGACATATGGGTACAAATTAGCTGGTTACAACAAGGCATGTCATGCAGCCAACGCATTGCACCTTTGTCATAGGGACATCATCCCCTGGTGAGGGAAAAAGCACTACGTGCCACAGTGGGTACACAGGTGGAATGATGGCAATGTCACAATCAATGATCAAGGCTCACACTGTGCATCACACCCACCCCTCCTGTCTCAGGGCACTGCTGTGAGTGATAGGCCCCCACCCCTCCTGTCTCAGGGCACTGCTGTGAGTGATAGGCCCCCACCCCTCCTGTCTCAGGGCACTGCTGATAGGACTCCACACCCACCCCTCCTGTCTCAGGGCACTGCTGTGAGTGATAGGCCCCCACCCCTCCTGTCTCAGGGCACTGCTGTGAGTGATAGGCCCCCACCCCTCCTGTCTCAGGGCACTGCTGGGAGGACTCCACACCCACCCCTCCTGTCTCAGGGCACTGCTGTGAGTGATAGGCCCCCACCCCTCCTGTCTCAGGGCACTGCTGTGAGTGATAGGCCCCCACCCCTCCTGTCTCAGGGCACTGCTGGGAGACATCAGGCACCCCCCCCCTGGGACCCCCCCGACAGTACATGGCATGTGTGTTACACCTGGACGCAATGGCAGAAGTCACAGTCACCACATAGGGACAGTCTGTGGCAGTGGCCTATGCACTCACCTGATAACCTGGTCGCCCATACAGCATGGAGTACTGTGGGAGGATCACATCCAGCAGAGCCATGTTCTCCTCCAGGGTGAATGGCTGTGTCCTCTCCACAGCCCTTGACATGGTTCCAGGGAATCAGTAGCAGCAGCTGGGTCGACGAATGCAAAGATGTGCAGGCAAGTGCTCCCTCATGGGACCTGGCTGCCTTATATGTGCCCTTCTGCCCAGTCTCATGCACAGGAGTACAGAGAGATTGGTCACTCACATTTGCATCCTATGTTTCCACCAATCCCTTCAAACCTAGCAGTCTGTGGGTTCTCTATCGGTTTCATTCTCCTGCATGATGTCAGCCCCACAAACACATTGCAACAAAGTAGACAAATCCCAACTGACTTCTGCTGTGCACCTTCCAGAACAATTTTGAATTTTGAACTTGGTCTCCATGACAACCAGCATGCATGTAGGCCTTAATACTTGTCCCCTATGTAATCTGGAGCATCACACACAGGTACGGTGCGTGTGGGGGCCCTAGGGCACCCCAAATGCATGGCAACGGCCCGTACATGCATGCATACGCTCTCCATCACTTTTGGTCTGCACGCGTATGCGTACCCGTAGTGGTACGGACCGTACACTCGCATCTACGCTCTCCATCACTATGGGTCTGCACGCGTATGCGTACTCGTAGTGATAGTGAGCGTAGATGTGAGTGTACGGTCCGTACCACTACGGGTACGCATACGCGTGCAGACCCATAGTGATAGTGAGCGTAGATGCGAGTGTACGGTCCGTACCACTACGGGTACGCATACGCGTGCAGACCCATAGTGATAGAGAGCGTAGATGCGAGTGTACGGTCCGTACCACTACGGGTACGCATACGCGTGCAGACCCATAGTGATAGAGAGCGTAGATGCGAGTGTACGGTCCGTACCACTACGGGTACGCATACGCGTGCAGACCCATAGTGATAGTGAGCGTAGATGCGAGTGTACGGTCCGTACCACTACGGGTACGCATACGCGTGCAGACCCATAGTGATAGAGAGCGTAGATGCGAGTGTACGGTCCGTACCACTACGGGTACGCATACGCGTGCAGACCCATAGTGATAGAGAGCGTAGATGCGAGTGTACGGTCCGTACCACTACGGGTACGCATACGCGTGCAGACCCATAGTGATAGAGAGCGTAGATGCGAGTGTACGGTCCGTACCACTACGGGTACGCATACGCGTGCAGACCCATAGTGATAGAGAGCGTAGATGCGAGTGTACGGTCCGTACCACTACGGGTACGCATACGCGTGCAGACCCATAGTGATAGTGAGCGTAGATGCGAGTGTACGGTCCGTACCACTACGGGTACGCATACGCGTGCAGACCCATAGTGATAGGGCCGTACACTCGCATCTACGCTCTCTATCACTATGGGTCTGCACGCGTATGCGTACTCGTAGTGGTACGGACCGTACACTCGCATCTACGCTGGCCATCACGATGGGTACACATACGGCAGCACTCCCACAGTGATTTGGGAACATGCACAGGCCCTCTCAGCAGCAGTACGGCGGATTTTACACATCACTGTGGTGATAGGCGACACACATGTGGGAATAGGGCGGACATACTTGTCCATGGATGGACATACTTGTCCAGGAATGGACATCAAGGCATCGTCTGTGCATTACCACATGTGTGGGGCACAGGTGTCACAGGCTGTGATGTGGAACATGCCTCCTGAGTGGAGAAGGCACCAGATGTATGATGAGATGTGTACATGTGTACTGTGTGAGGGTGCAATGTGTGCCAGGCATGCCCTTGACTCCTTTGACATGTGTGCATGTGGGACTGCGCACTTGGGGTGAGCGTCACTGGCATGGCACGGGCACCAACACACGGAAGTGTCCCATGATGCCCGGTACAGGGGTCATGACACATGACTTATCACTACCCACAGTGCACAATGTGACTATGCCATATATGTGTCCGGGATTTACATCAGGTTGATGTTGTAGCACCCTCAAAAGCTGCAGCCGTTGCAGCAACCAACATGTGGCTGTGTGTAGATTGTCATTGCACACTGTTCCCAACACCATGCCACATGTGTTCTCGGATGTGAGGTGCACATGTATGCAAGGGACACGGAGTAGCGTGACAAGGCCATGTCAGCAAACTCACAAGGAATGTGTGGTGAGTCATGACATGTGCACCTTCATGGTAAGGTGTGTGGGCTGGACTAGTGTAATGTCATGTGACCTGTGGCTCAAGTGTTCCGCTGCCAGTCTCTGCAATCGGCATCACACTTCTGCTGATGTGTGGGTGTATGTCACTCCTGTCTTGCGTCGGGCAGTGCACTTGCACTGGGACACAGCTATTTCCATGGCGTGGCATGGGGAGGTTCTCAATCACCGTGTGTAGCTGGGTCTTGGAAGGAGTGTCACCTTGCATCCATACGTGTCCTGGGCATGTAGCACATGCCTGACTCCCTATGTGGCATGTGTGTATTGCCAGATTTACATGTGCTCAGTAGACATGAGTTGTTCTCGTAGTGCACTCACTCTTCCTTGTCACTTCAAAATTACTGCAGAGCGCCTCCTGTTGCCCGAAGAATTCCAGACTTGGCCACCATGCAGGAGAATGACAGGATCCGGCTCTACCGCTTCACCCAACCGTTGATTCTGGAGTTGACGGCGAGACTGGCACCACACCTGCAACCGCAGCACAGGTATCCTACGGCACTGACACCCCAGCTGAAGGTAATGGCTGCCCTACATTTCCTTGCCACGGGTAGCTTCCAAAATACCATAGCTCATGTTGGTGGCATGTCCCAGAGCATGTTCAGCGGTGTGCTGCATGATTTCTTGGAGGCCATGTTGATTCACCTGGATGACTTCATCAAGTTCCCACCCCTGAACAGATGACTGAGGTCAAGCGTGGTTTCTATGCCCTGGGAGGGATGCCCCATGTCATTGGGTCCATAGATGGGACACATGTAGGTTTGGTACCACCACACGCACGGGAGGTGGCGTACCGCAATCGGAAGCACTACCACTCCATCAATGCCCTTGTGGTGTGTCTGTCCAACATGGTGATTTCACATGTCTGTGCTCGTTTCCCAGGATCAGCACACGATGCCTACATCATAAGGCATAGCGGGATGCCTGATATGATGATGCAGCTGCGCAACGAACGAGCATGTGTTGTTGGTGGGTACAGTCTGTCTGTCCTGTATTCTGTTTGGCCGAGCAGCACTACCGCTTCGCCAGTTCTAACGATATCCATGTGCTTTCCATTTAGGGGACGCTGGCTATCCCAACAAGCCTTGGCTGCTGACACCTCTCCGCAACCCCATCACGCCGGCCCAGCTCCGCTACAACACCGCCCATGGCCGGACAAGGCGAGTGATAGAGAGGACGTTTGGCATGCTGAAGAGCCGATTCCGGTGCCTCCACAAGACCGGCGGCGCACTCCCATATGCCCCGGCAAAGGTTTGCAAGATCTTCATGGTCTGCTGCATGCTGCACAACATGGCAGTTGAAAGAGCTGTGCCACTCATCCTGAATCAACATGACGAGGACCATCCACCCGTGGAGGACGAAGGTCTTGGCAATGGGGCTAGTGATGTGGAGGATGTGGAGCCGCAAGAGGACATCCGGACTCGGCTCATACGCGACTTCTTTGCTTAGTGGTGAGTACCAGTGTCTGAGTGTGCACGCCTTGGTCCCCGTGTGGCATGTGTTGTGATGCGTGTCTCCACCTGCATGTATGGCACGTGAGTCAGAGGTGTGCGTGGGTGTGTCACTGGAGTGATGGTGGCAGTGATGGTAGTATTTCCCCACTCATAATTGTGACCTAGCATTTTTTCATCCATACATGTGTCGAGTCAATGCACATGCAAGTGGCTGTGCTTTTTGTGGCTGACTTCTTGTGTGTCTCTCTTCCCCAGGTACCTGCGCATGCCGTCTTCTGGTTGCATTGTTGTGGCACTGCTATTCCTCATGGACATGGCATCGTGGGCTGACTCAGCGTTACAGGCACGGACACGTTTGGAAGTCTCCATGGGGTAAGGGATGCATCTGGGGTGTATTGGGTGTGGCAGTTGTTCACGATGTGTGCACACTGCCCCGGTCGGGGTGTGGTTCCTCTGCAGACATGTGGCATCCCCATGGGACACAACATGCAGCTGGGTACACCTGAATAGATGGGCTGCCTGGTTGTCAGTCATCAGTGATGGGATAGTGGATTGTGATGAAGGCATCAATGTGTGTGACACTGCCCTCGGACACATACGGTTAACATTGTCTTGACATGGCGTGGGACTTCCACATCAGCGGATGTATGGTGTATGGCAGTCTCTCCGTGAGCAGCTGTGGGTATTTAGCTGTTAGCCGACACTTGTGTGCCAGTTCCATGGCTATCACGCATTTGTGCTGCAGAAGGGGGGTGCCAGTGTTTGAGCCACATGTTACTCCACATGATGTGTTCATGTGTACTTCAAGTTGCCTCTGCAATCCCAAAAACATGACTATTAAAGGTGTCCCTATGCCTCCAAGGTGCCTCTTCTCAGTCAATGCTGGTGTGTTGGCACGGTGCATCCTGCATGTCTGGCATGGTATTCCCTGATTGTGGCTATGTGTCAATGTGTCGAGTGGCAAGATGCAAGCTGTGTGTGTGTGCTGAGACTGTGTATTGGGCATGAAGTCCATGACTGTGTGGGTAGTGTGACATGTGCCATCCCCATGCATCCAACGTTGTCCAGGCCCCCATTCTCTGCATCCACCGGACTCAAGCTTGCAGGACATGGTTCTGCCACCTGTCTACACGTACCTGGGTGCCCCCCAGGACACGGGCCAGGATCCCTGACCTCTGCGCATGACTGTTGCTGTACTCAATGTGTCTGTCAGCACGGTTGTTCGGCCACCCCCTCAGCTGGTTCTGACCATCACGGGTGTGTATGGTGCTCCATGTCTGTCTTGCCTAACAAACTGTGACCCATGTGTCCTGTGCCAGACTCAGGCCCCAGGGTGTGGATGGTTGAAGTGAACAGATGACTCAGGCATGTTTAGACTGTACAAGACACATGTTAGGTGATAATGATACCAGCAGGCATCTACTCTTAATAGTGTGATTTATTATTGGGGGGGGGGGGGGACAAAGTGAGGGGCTTTCCGGGATTAGGGAATCCAAAGTTCAGTAGGGGAGTTGGTGTCCTTGCCATAGGAAATCCTCAGAGTCCATGCCACAGTCTTTGTCAACATTGGTCAGCCAGTGACCAGCAGGGCCATGTGGCAGAGAATGTCTCTTGATGCTGTGATGCTGTTGCTCCTGTGGGCCAGGTGCCAGGCCAGGTGTCCTGGGAGATGGTGATGTAGCAGCCACCCTCACGGTCCTTTCCGTGGACGACCCGGCTTCCTGCGGGGAACCTCAGCAGCAGGCCGTGACGACGTCTGGGATGCTCCGTCGGATGTTTCCTCCTCCTCCTCATGATCCCTCCCTGTGGGTGGTGATGTTCTCCGCCTTCTGGCACAGGGAGGGTCGGCCATGGTGTCGGCCATCCGACGGAGTTCAGCGTGAATCCCCTGGGACGCCGTCACTTGCTGAGCCTGTCTGTCCTCCATCCTCCGTTGGTGTAGCTGTAGACAGGCTATTAGCTCCGCATGTTGCTGGGCCTGCTGGACCTTGATCCTCTTGAGGACGGACACAACCTGGGCCATGCCCGTGTTGTCCTGCCGGTATGAGTCCAGGATGTTACGGACATGGGAGAATACCGGATCCCCAGCCAACTGGTCAGGCTCGTGCCTCCGCCGTCCTCCACTCCTACCACCCCTGCCCACTTGCGTCTGGCCTGCACTTGTGGGCACATGGGGTCTCCGGGACCCCTGAGGGGTGGCATTGGCGTTGTCGCCTGCCTCCTCCTGGGTGCCCGGGACACCGTGTCCCTCCTGGCGAGCCTGGCTGCATTGTGGTGTTGGGGCAGGGATCCTGGGTGTCTCCTGGGATGTGGCAGGAGTGGGGGTGGTGGTTGGCACGGTTGTACCTGACGCAGGTGCTGCAGGTGGTTGGACACCAGAGGGGCCAGGTCGGTCGGGGTCGTCCGCAGAGTGGTGAGAGTGGTCGCTGCCGGTGGGATCGGTCTCCTGCAGATCCGGGTCCTGTGAGTGTTCCCCCCCAGTGTTGGGGGGTGCAGCACGACGTTGACCTGTGTGTGAGAGAGAAAATGTTAATTTTGATCCATGCAACATCCATGTTTCATCCGTTACAAAGTTGGCACATTTCCTCTTGGAATTAGGATCTGTCTTGCATTCCACTCACAGTGCACTTGTGCATGTGTGTGTCCCTTGGGCACCAATTTTGCCCCTTTAACTATGTGTGGCACAGTCTTACTTGCTGCGTCAAGTGTGACTGCAGTCAGCAGTGGAGTGTGCATGTGTGCCGAGCTATGCATTTGCGCCTTCCTTGTAGCACTGTACATGTGCACATGGAGTGGATCCACACACTTATATGATGCAGGTGGCTGTCCTTGTGCTCGTGTACAGGTTGTGACATGGCCCTGCGTTTTGCCATGATGAAGAGGGGGGGTGCTGGCACTGGCCACCCTTGTCTACATGCACGCAGTCCACCTGCTGACGAGCAGACATTCCCACACACCACAGGACTGATTTGCTCTCCCTGTGTCTCCCTCCTTCTCTGTCCCCCTCTCCCTCCCTCTGTGTGTCAGCCTCCTCCCTCTGTCCGTCTCCCTCCCTCTCAGTCCCCCTCTCCCTCCCTCTGTGTGTCAGCCTCCTCCCTGTGTCTATCTTCCTGTGTCTCCCTCCCTCTCTGTCCCCCTCTCCCTCCCTCTCTGTCCCCCTCTCCCTCCCTCTCTGTCCCCCTCTCCCTCCCTCTGTGTGTCAGCCTCCTCCCTGTGTCCGTCTCCCTCCCTCTCAGTCCCCCTCTCCCTCCCTCTGTGTGTCAGCCTCCTCCCTCTGTCCATCTTCCTGTGTCTCCCTCCCTCTCTGTCCCCCTCTCCCTCCCTCTCTGTCCCCCTCTCCCTCCCTCTGTGTGTCAGCCTCCTCCCTCTGTCCGTCTCCCTCCCTCTCAGTCCCCCTCTCCCTCCCTCTGTGTGTCAGCCTCCTCCCTCTGTCCATCTCCCTCCCTCTCAGTCCCCCTCTCTCTGTGTGTCAGCCTCCTCCCTCTGTCCGTCTCCCTCCCTCTCAGTCCCCCTCTCCCTCCCTCTGTGTGTCAGCCTCCTCCCTCTGTCCGTCTCCCTCCCTCTCAGTCCCCCTCTCCCTCCCTCTCTGTCCCCCTCTCCCTCCCTCTCTGTCCCCCTCTCCCTCCCTCTCTGTCCCCCTCTCCCTCCCTCCGTGTGTCACCCTCTGTCACCTTGGCCCAGCTTCCTGGGCACACACTGTTAGCAGATCTTTGAGTGGCCCTTGGCCTGTTGATGTGAGTTTGTTTCTGATCTCCAGGCACCCATTTTGTCTGCTGTGTGTCTGTGCGCTGCTGCTGTGGTGGTGTGTGCTGCCACTCTTTCACACTGTTGGCTGTTCATTAGCTGCTGTCATGTGCAAAACAGTGCCTTCACCCCCATGTGTTGATGCAAGGCGTCCGCCATTTGCTGGCAAGTCATTCCTGTGTTGGGACACAGTGTTTGTCTGGCTGTGACCTAGGCCATATGGGCAGAGGGCATTGTTGTCTGCTTTGGAGTCGCACTATGTGATTCTTGGTGCCCAGCCTCCCGCCATCCGGGTTACCGTGTCATGTGTTGTTGTCTTCTGTGGCCTGTGACTTGACATTGTCCAGCTGGGTGCATGGGGCATGGTGGCAGCAGTGGCATGTGCCTGCTCATGGAGTGTGGTTGAGTAATGCGATGGCTTGTGGTGGTTGCGTGCCTGTTATTAATTTTGGTTGTGGTTGCAGTTCCCCCCATGTGAGGTGCGTTGTTTGTGTACTCACCCGGGTCTCGGAGTCCTTCTACTCCTTCAACTGCCTCCACCGGCAGTATGGCCATCACCCTCTCCTCCCAGGGATGGTACTGTACGGCTCTGCGGGAGGGCCCTCCTCCGGTGGCGTTGGCCTGGTCGTGTTCCTCCTGTCTCTTGGCTCTGACCCTCCTCCGCAGATCGTACCACCTGTTCTGGCAATCCTGCTTGGTCCTCCTGGTGTCCGCAACAGCATTCACAGCATCGACGATGGTCTGCCACATGGCTGTTTTGGCTGCCTGGCTGGTGCTTCTGACCAATGTTCCAAAGATCTGTGGCTCGACTCTGAGGATTTGATCAACAAGGACCTCCAACTCTCGGTGACTGAACTTTGGATTCTTGGTAGTGGGCATGGTGAGGGGTGTGGGTGGGGATGGTGTGGGTGTGGGGGGGGTGTGGATGTTGGGGGGGGTGTGGATGGTTGTGTGTGTGTGTGAATGTGATGAGAGGGTGTTTGTGAGGGTGGTCGTGTGAAGGTGTGCAAGTGTAAGATGTGGTGTCGCTTGTAGTCTGGTTCTGTGGTGTCTGGCAGCAGTGGGTCTGTTGCAAAGGCTCATGGTTTGTGTGTGTGGGCCCTTTTCATTGGTCCATGGGTGGGTGTGGCAGTGTTTGAATTTTGGGTGGGTGTGTTATAAGGAGTGGTGGTGTATTGGTCCTCTGTTTGTTTTTGACAGTTGCAGGTCAGTGATTGTGTTATTTTAGTGGTTGTTGGCCATGTTTAGTGGCTGTGTGCCTTTCGAATGGTGTATTGTTGAGTTGTTTTGTTTTGTCCTTGTTGTGTACGTGCGTTTTGAGCGTGTGTACGGTGTGTACATGGGCCATTTGGTTGTACGATTTTGTCCTTGTGTGTGGCTTTGTAAGACTCGTACATGCGGTTGTGATGTTGGGGCATGGGGTGCGCTCCGTACTTAGGAGGTTGTGTTGGGGGTGCGCCAGGAACGTACTGGGGTGGGGGTACGACTGGAACGTACTGGGGTGTGGGTACGACTGGAACGTACTGGGGTGTGGGTAGACGGGGCTATGACACGTCCTGGGGTGGGGGTGTGGCTCGCACGTACTGGGGTGTAGGTACACGGGGGGTACGACACGTACAGGGGTGGGGGGGTGTACATGGACGGTGGTACGACACGTACTGGGGTGGGGGGGTGTACATTGACGGTGGTACGACACGTACTGGGGTGGGAGTACGACTGGAACGTACTGGGGTGTGGGTAGACGGGGCTATGACACGTCCTGGGGTGGGGGTGTGGCTCGCACGTACTGGGGTGTAGGTACACGGGGGGTACGACACGTACTGGGGTGGGGGTACGACTGGAACGTACTGGGGTGTGGGTAGACGGGGCTATGACACGTCCTGGGGTGGGGGTGTGGCTCGCACGTACTGGGGTGTAGGTACACGGGGGGTACGACACGTACAGGGGTGGGGGGGTGTACATGGACGGTGGTACGACACGTACTGGGGTGGGGGGGTGTACATTGACGGTGGTACGACACGTACTGGGGTGGGGGGGTGTACATTGACGGTGGTACGACACGTACTGGGGTGGGAGTACGACTGGAACGTACTGGGGTGTGGGTAGACGGGGCTATGACACGTCCTGGGGTGGGGGTGTGGCTCGCACGTACTGGGGTGTAGGTACACGGGGGGTACGACACGTACTGGGGTGGGGGTACGACTGGAACGTACTGGGGTGTGGGTAGACGGGGCTATGACACGTCCTGGGGTGGGGGTGTGGCTCGCACGTACTGAGGTGTAGGTACACGGGGGGTACGACACGTACAGGGGTGGGGGGGTGTACATGGACGGTGGTACGACACGTACTGGGGTGGGGGGGTGTACATTGACGGTGGTACGACACGTACTGGGGTGGGGGGGTGTACATTGACGGTGGTACGACACGTACTGGGGTGGGAGTACAACTGGAACGTACTGGGGTGTGGGTAGACGGGGCTATGACACGTCCTGGGGTGGGGGTGTGGCTCGCACGTACTGGGGTGTAGGTACACGGGGGTACGACACGTACTGGGGTGGGGGTACGACTGGAACGTACTGGGGTGTGGGTAGACGGGGCTATGACACGTCCTGGGGTGGGGGTGTGGCTCGCACGTACTGGGGTGTAGGTACACGGGGGGTACGACACGTACAGGGGTGGGGGGGTGTACATGGACGGTGGTACGACACGTACTGGGGTGGGGGGGTGTACATTGACGGTGGTACGACACGTACTGGGGTGGGGGGGTGTACATTGACGGTGGTACGACACGTACTGGGGTGGGAGTACGACTGGAACGTACTGGGGTGTGGGTAGACGGGGCTATGACACGTCCTGGGGTGGGGGTGTGGCTCGCACGTACTGGGGTGTAGGTACACGGGGGGTACGACACGTACTGGGGTGGGGGTACGACTGGAACGTACTGGGGTGTGGGTAGACGGGGCTATGACACGTCCTGGGGTGGGGGTTCGACTTGAACGTACTGGGGTGTACCTAGACGGGTGGGGGTATACATATACGGGGGGTACGTGTCGGACGTACGGGGGCTGGGGGGAGTGTTGGGCGCGTATGTGGGCACATGTCTCCATGGTTGCTGTAGGAGTTCGGTGCGGACGGTGTTTTTTCCATACGGTTGTTACCTCGGACGCACGGGAGGGATCGTGATTCCTAGGTCGGACTTGGTTTTTCACGTTTGTATGGTAAATCGTCCGAGGACGTGTCGGACACATTTTCCGACCCGGGGACGTGTGGGGAATGATTCCCAGTGCGGTTCGTATGGACTTTTTACCATGCGAATCGTGATTGCCAGTTCGTACGGCACTTGTACGATTCGTACGGTAAAAAGACCCGATACGAGTCGCACGGGGACATTTTTTACCGGATCGTGATCGGCACCATAATATCGTGTAGTAAAAATATCGAAAAAGTATAGTATCAAGTTACTTTGTGATTTGTCAAAAATTATTGTTTAGAAGTGTCAGCAAATGTTTATTTAAGTGTATTAAAAATAACAATTATGTTTTTTTTAATATAATTTTTTAAATTTTGATATATAATTTTAGGAGCAGGATGTTGGGTTTATAGGGGATAAGGGTGGGGAGTGTTTTAAAAAAATATATTTGAAATAAAATATTTTAATAAATTTTTGTAGAATTTAAATTTAAATTTTGAACAAAATTCAAATATTTAAAATTTAATTATGAAAAAAAAAATTTTTAGTGGGATGTTGTGTATATAGGGGTTAAGGGTGGGGAGTATTTTGGAAATAAATATTATATTTAATATTTTAGGATATAATTATTGAAATATTATTAATATAATTTTTTTAATTTGGATATATAATTTTAGGAGCGGGATGTTGGGTTTATAGGGGATAAGGGTGGGGAGTGTTTCAAAAATATATATTTGAAATAAAATATTTTAATAAATTTTTGTAGAATTTGAATTTAAATTTTGAACAAAATAGTAATATTTAAATTTTAATAATGAAAAAAATATTGTTAGTGGGATGTTGTGTATATAGGGGTTAAGGGTGGGGAGTGTTCTGGAAATAAATATTAAATTTAATATTTTAGGATATAAATTTTGAAATATTATATTTAAAAAAAAAAAAAAAATTCTAATTTGTTTTTAAATTTTAAATGTGAAAATTGTAATAATAAAATAAATGTAATAAGTGGGATTTTGGGGTTATAGGGGATGAGGGTGGGGAGTGTATTAGATATATATTTAATATTTAATATTTAATTAAAAAAAATATTTCAATTTTGGTATGAAAATTGACAATTAAAAATTTTACTAATAAAATTTAATAATTTATGATATAATTTTTGAAATATTATATTTACAAATAAAAAAATTTCAAATTAGTTTTAAAAATTTAAATGTGAAAATTGTAATAAGCAAATAAATGTAATACGTGGGATTTTGGGGTTATAGGGGATAAGGGTGGGGAGTGTTTTAGATATATATTTATTATTTAATATTGAATTCAAAAAAATTAAAATTTAAATTTTTGTATTAAAATTTACAATTAAACTTTTTACTAATAAAATACATTTAATAAGTGGGATTTTGGGGTTATAGGGGATAAGGGTGGGGAGTGTTTTTGAAAAATATTTAATATTTTATAACAAAATAATAGAAATTTAATTTTTGGGTTTAAAAATTAAAATTAAAAAAATTACTAATACAATAAATTTAATAAGTGGGAATTGGGGGTTATAGGGGATAAGGGTGGGGAGTGCTTTCGAAATATATGTAATATTTTATATTTGAAAAATATAATGGAAATTTCTAATTTCTTAATAAAAGTAAATTTTAATCTTTTTAATAATAAAATAAATTTCATAAGTGGTATTTTGGGGTTATAGGGGATAAGGGTGGGGAGTGTTTTAGAAATATATAAAAATTTTATTATTCATAAAAAATTATTTACATTTAGAAATGTTATTTTAATTAACATTTAACAATTTTAAGAAGATAATTCATTTAATAAGAGTGATGTAGGATTTATAGGGGATAAGGGTGGGTAGTGTTTACAAATTAGTAATTGTTTGAAAAAATCTAACATATATAGTAATCCTAATTCAATATAGATTGGAGTGGGAATAGTACATTATTTATGGTCACTGTCCAGCACCTACTATAATTTTTTATAGACTGGAGTGGGAATAGTAAATTATTGATGGTCACTGTCCAGCACCTACTCTAATTTTTTATAGACTGGAGTGGGAATAGTAAATTATTTATGGTCACTGTCCAGCACCTACTCTAATTTATTATAGACTGGAGTGGGAATAGTAAATTAGTTATGGTCAGTGTCCAGCACCTACTCTAATTTATTATAGACTGGAGTGGGAATAGTAAATTATTTATGGTCACTGTCCAGCACCTACTCTAATTTTTTATAGACTGGAGTGGGAATAGTAAATTATTTATGGTCAGTGTCCAGCACATACTCTAATTTATTGTAGACTGGAGTGGGAATAGTAAATTTTTTATGGTTAGTGTCCAGCACATACTCTAATTTATTATAGACTGGAGTGGGAATAGTAAATTATTTATGGTCAGTGTCCAGCACCTACTCTAATTTATTATAGACTGGAGTGGGAATAGTAAATTATTTATGGTCAGTGTCCAGCACCTACTCTAATTTATTATAGACTGGAGAGGGAATAGTAAATTATTTATGGTCACTGTCCAGCACCTACTCTAATTTATTATAGACTGGAGTGGGAATAGTAAATTATTTATGGTCACTGTCCAGCACCTACTCTAATTTTTTATAGACTGGAGTGGGAATAGTACATTATTTATGGTCAGTGTCCAGCACCTACTCTAATTTATTATAGACTGGAGTGGGAATAGTACATTTTTTATGGTTAGTGTCCAGCACCTACTCTATTTTATTATAGACTGGAGTGGGAATAGTAAATTATTTATGGTCACTGTCCAGCACCTACTCTAATTTTTTATAGACTGGAGTGGGAATAGTAAATTATTTATGGTCAGTGTCCAGCACCTACTCTAATTTATTATAGACTGGAGTGGGAATAGTAAATTTTTTATGGTTAGTGTCCAGCACCTACTCTATTTTATTATAGACTGGAGTGGGAATAGTAAATTATTTATGGTCACTGTCCAGCACCTACTCTAATTTTTTATAGACTGGAGTGGGAATAGTAAATTATTTATGGTCAGTGTCCAGCACCTACTCTAATTTATTATAGACTGGAGTGGGAATAGTAAATTTTTTATGGTTAGTGTCCAGCACCTACTCTATTTTATTATAGACTGGAGTGGGAATAGTAAATTATTTATGGTCACTGTCCAGCACCTACTCTAATTTTTTATAGACTGGAGTGGGAATAGTAAATTATTTATGGTCAGTGTCCAGCACCTACTCTAATTTTTTATAGACTGGAGTGGGAATAGTAAATTATTTATGGTCAGGGTCCAGCACCTACTCTAATTTATTATAGACTGGAGTGGGAATAGTAAATTATTTATGGTCAGTGTCAAGCATCTACTTTTATTTATTATAGAGTGGAGTGGGAATAGTAAATTGTTTATGGTCAGTGTCCAGCAACTACTCTAATCTGTCTGGTATTTAATTAAATTAAATTACATTGATATAGCAATTATAAAAATATATTTAAGTCAATATTATTTGTATTGTATTATTATATATTGGATTTGTACTAATTAATTCAATATTTATAGTTTAGGATAATATATACATGTAACCTTTTAATTTGATATGTTTGGAATATTTAATATTATTATTAGGAAAAATATATGAATATTTTGTATTGGAATAATGGGTAATGGCATTCTGTAATTTTATAATATTGATTGATTTGTAATTTTTTATAAAATAATTATTCTATATGTTAAATATTCATAATAGAAGATTAATATTAATAATCAGAGAAACACAATTAATAAGACAAGAACATGGTTTTTATTGTAGTTTTTTAAATTTGTTATTGTTTATTCATTTGAGTAAGATCATTCAGAAATAGCATTCTTTACATTGTAATTACATTCAAACATATTGAATATAGGTCAGAACAAATTTTATGTACATTAAGTATATTTTCTAACATTTTTAAGTAAATTATAAAGATTATTAATAATGTTGTACAATGTAGTGTTTTAAATTAAAATTAACATAGCAATAGGTTTTGTAAATCTTTATACAAAACTTTTAACAAATATTTTCATATATAAACATTTTAATATTTGTAGTACAAACATGTTATACCTTTTTTATTCATATTAATATGTAAAATATTAATATTAATTATTTTTACAATGTTTTCGAAACAAACATATTTTTAACATAAATAAAATTTTAGCATTCATGCAAAAACATTTTAACAATTTTTCATACATTGTTCTGTAGTATTATCTTTTTAGAAATTATAATAATAAATATTTTAAATTTTAAAATATTTATTTATATAATTTTACAAATTAGGAACATTTGTTGACAATTTGTAGGTAAATGAAAAAAATAGGTATATTTTTGCTAAATAATATAAAATATTTGTGTGTGAATTTACTGTTTTACCTGATTTATTTAGGGCTTTTTAGTATAGTTAAATGTTTTCTTATGTTTTGGACACTCTATTTTGTAACCGGGTAATGTTGTTTTGGGTCATTTGGTTTGAAGGGAAGCTCGCGGTTGGGAGTTACTTCGCGTCGTGAAAGGTAAGGTTTGTTTTATGTGTTTTAGATGGTTTTAAATTTTCTTTTGAGCCTAGTTAGATAATGTTTAGTGTAGCTGTACATATATTAGTTATATTTGGAAATGTTATGTGTTAGAGTTGCGTGTTGTGTTTTTACGTGTTTTTAACGATGTGTAGGCATGTTTCGAAAGTTAGGTTTAAGGTGTTTAATGTATATTTAGAACTGTTTTAAATCTAGTATTATTGTTAGTAAGTGTTTATGTGTTGTTTTATGTGGGTGGGAATGTCAGTTGCTTTGTTTTTACTATTTCTTTTCTAGGTTATTCGTTTCGGATGGACTCTTTTTTTTTTTTAAAGAAGTGTGTGTTCGTTTTATTGAACAATATGTTTTTTACACTACTTTAAATGTTTCGGTTTTCATGGATCGTTTTTTAATATTTTTAGCTATTTTCGGGTTTTTCATGGTTTTTCGAAGGATATTTGGTGAATGGCTTATGGATTTAATCGCCAGTTGTATTTTTGCATTTTTTTTTGGGAACCTTTTTTTTTATGTTTGGATTGTGTAAGCAGGAAATGGATTTTTCAGACTTTGGAATAAACGTGGTAAGTTAATTTATTATTATTTCTTGTGGGTGGGTATTGTTTAATATTATTGTTTATTTTTATTTTATTACAAATATTATTAATGTGTGTTAATATATTTTTGACAATATGTATAAATATGTTACACACAGTAATTATTTTTGTAATAAGATACATATATTTTATGTGTTTGATATTATTGAAAATGGGTAATTAGTCATTTATTTGTATTTGTACTTTAAAGAAGTGTTTTAGCTATGATGTTTAGGTATTCTAGGCCTTTGGTAGTAGGGTACAATTTTACTTGTTGCTCTAGATATTTATACATTTGTTTAGTTTGTTTTGAGGTTTTTGGAGTTAGCTGAGTTATGGATTGTTCCATTCGGAACTCTTGATAACTCTGTTCTTTTTGTAGGCATGATATAAATCTTTCTAGTGTTAGTTTTGTTCTGCCTGTTGATTGTAGGAAGGCGTTATGCCATCCTTCAACTGCGTTATTAGTTTTGGATTCTCCATTTAAGGTGCTTCTGTATACGTTCCACCAGGGAATTAAGAATTTAGGGTTTCTTCTGTGGCCAGATCTATGTAGTCTGCCGACCCATGTATCTTCGAAATAGTCCAATAGTGAACTTAGTTTTTCTTCATTTTGTTTGTAGAAGGCGCTGTCTATTAAAATGTTGTAATGTTCTGTTACGTCTGTGTCAGGTACATAAGCTAGTGCTATGAGTTTTTTTATTTGATATGCAAAAGATGAATTAGTTGCATATTCAATGCTTAGGGCTGATTTTTGCATGTGTCTCCATAGGCATTGATTAAAATGATAGTAACAGCCTTGTATGGAGGTATGGGGGTGTGTTTTTAATATAGAATTAATCATTGCATGTTCAAAATCTAGGATTATTTTTTGTGGGGAAAAGTCATTTGTTTTTTGTTTTATTATATTTAATAGTTCAGTGTATGTGGAGTTATGTTTGTTTGGTAATAATGTGTAAATAAATGGTATATTGCAATTGTGATATAGGACATGTATTGTATATAGTTGGAAAAATGGTTTGGGACATATGGTAAAAGTCCCATCCATCATCCAGTTATGTGATTCTTTTAGTTTACAGAGATTATTAGCTGTTCCAAATATTATTATTCTTTTGTCATTGTTTTTATTATCAAAAATGACAAATGGTTCTTTGTTTAAAGTTATACTTTGTTCTGGACTTAGAATAACTTCACTGTATGTGTGAGGAATTGGGGTTGAAGTAGTAGTGGTTTTTTTAGTACGTGCTATAGTTCTTTTGAGTGAAGTTACAGATGGCATTTGTGTAGTAGCAGTTTTAGGAATTTTGGGAAGCTGCTCTTTTAAAATTACACTGGTAGGTTTTTGAGAACTTGTGCTAGCTTCCTTTATAGTTTCTAAAGCAGATCTGACTTCGATTTCAGTAATGTTTGGTGGGTGGTTATGTTCTCTAGTGTATAGTACTGTTGTTTGTCGTGTTGTAGCACGCCCATAGCACTTATTAGAGTAGTATTTAGTGCATTTCCAGTTAACTTTTAAACCATACACTTTTTCCTGTGTGTAAGTGTATCCCATATAGCATAGTAACATTTTTCCCTTCTGGCTTGTTATGAATTCAGCTCCTTCAGTCATTTTGATGTAGCTTTATCTATGAAAAATATATATTATAGTTATTATATATGATGTTATATTAATTTTCAGTAGAAAAAAACAAGATTTAGTTACTATATACTTACAAAGTTGGTTTTGATGTGTTTGAGTAGAATGCTCCTGATTCTTTATTTGTGGGATTTTCCTCTAGTATTTTCTTTGTCTGGAAAAGAAAAGGAAATGTGTTGTAATAATTGTTTCTATATTTTTATAGGGAATGGTTAGGGGATTTGCAATTGGGATTTAATTAGGGTGGTATTTTAATCTATTAGTTGATTTTTGGTTGTGAAATACTTACTTTTTAGTTGTATCTTTTTTGGTGCTGTTCTGTATTTGCTTAGTTTCTTTTGGAGTTTCCTGTAGTGAAAACATGAAATAGAAAGAAGACATTAATTTATTTATAGTGTATGTATATTGTAATTACAATTTATTCTATTTGAGTCTTCATGAGAATAATATAGTTAACTTACTTTTGATAGTTTTAAACATTTCCTCTATGTTGATTTTCTTATATCTGTAGTTGCAATCCAGTAGATTTTCCTCTTCATTCAATTTCGTTTTTTTGGTTTTGGACTGTGAATGAAGTTGAACTTCTTTTTATAGTGCTTTGGATGTTGTAATATGTGTTTTATTGGTCAGTTTGAATTCGGAGTGTTTTTATTGGTTAGTTCGAATTTTTTTTTTTTTTTCTGGTAGTTAGTTTCCTAATAAGGAAAACGCTAATTAGTGGTTTTGTGGTGTATTATTCTATATGTATTTTTCTAAACATTATATTATGTATTGGATGCATGAATTGATAAAGTATAATTTAATAATATAGTTGTTTAATGTAGGAAGGTTGTTAATAATGTTTTAGTAAAGAGTTAATTATTTAAATCCATTTTTAAATGTAGTAAATATATAATTGTTTAATAATAATTTTGTGTAGAGATAAAAGACATTATTTGGTGTTTATGTAGTTTGATTTTAGGTTTTAATTAAATGTTATATAGTCGATATTAGTAAAATGGAGATATTTTAGTGGTCGATATTTTAGTTTACGATATTTTGTTATGAAGTATATGTATATTACTGAGCATCGATATTTTAGGATTTCGATATTTGTGTTGCCGATATTTTGTGTACCTATATTTCTGTAGTTCGAAATTGTGTGTTCGATATTTTTGTAATGTTTTAAATAAGTATATGATGTCGATAATAATGTGATCGATTATTTTGTATCGATATATTTGTAGGTCGATTTTTAGTCTTTCGATATTGTGTCAGTGATTCTATATATATATCAGTTGTTTTATTATTTCATAAATATTTATTATGAAGAGCTAATATGCTCTAATTTATGTTCATAGTTCATATACATTTTCAAATTAATGTACTATTCATATTTAAAATACATTTATGATGTTTTTTTAAAAACTGTCATGATCTTTGGGGTCTCCTTGGCTGCAGGGGTCAGAGTTCAAACCCCCTAATGCGAAGACTTAGTTGAATGCACCAACACAAATTATAAATTCAGTTGACCTGTGACTCATACACAACCCTGTAAGCCATATTATATGGGTGGTATATTCTGGTCATGATCAGTCTTTCTAGATGAGTTCAGGGATGCAGCGGTACTCTAAACTATCTTTTGCAATAGAATAACATCATCAAAATAGCACTATGAAACACAGAATAACATTTAAAAACGTTTATTTCTAAACCCCAAGTCTAGTGCCTAAATTGCTAACTGTAACCAGACAGAATGCAATAAAACATGCAACAATCCATGACGTGGTCAGTAAAATTATATGAATATTCCTAACATGGTTTGCAATTTCCAAGCATCCTACCACCCTGCAGCTACTTCTAAGCGCTCAACTAAAATGTAGCTAAAGGAGAAAATAGCAAGACTATAAATGGAGTTTCTTGAGATGCACTGCACCTAATTCCTTTTCTCAGTAAGAAATGAACTGTTTAGCTGTTCTATATAACAGTCCTTATTGGATATGATAAGCAGTGCTGGGCTGAAAGCCACTTCTCTGCTCTCGCCAGCCCTGAGCAATCCCTGACTGAGGCTGGTTAGTTTCAGCACACTAGTGTGATCTCTGGCCTGATAGTTCCATCACAAACCTGCTTCAAACAATGGCCAATACAGGGGCTTTTATAGCACCTTATTGCCGATTTTTATCTCATGTTTATAATGTCAGTGACATTAAAGTCCCTACAACACAAAGTAGGTATGGCAATAAAAGCGACATCTCAAGTCACATGTAGACAGTTTAGCCTGCACTGTAAACATCCATATTAACATGACTGCGACCATAAGATAAAAAACAAACATATATCAGCCGAGATAAGAGGTAGACATGAGGCTATCATATCTGAGCATGTCTAAACATCACACTTTCTATTAGAAAGAGATAAAAGAGGTCTGCAGACAAGCACATGATAAAGTGATATGCACTGTCCGCCCTTTCACAGTGTTCATGTCAACATGTTATTAGTTTTCTCCATGGCTGGAGAGCACTACCTACACTTGTAAAGTTAGTAGTAAATGCACACTCTTGCGTTGACCCTTAGATATCACCAACCCCTGAAATGATGCAGGGAAGATATTTAGCTGTAAATCTACACTTGAAAATCATGAATTTTTCCATGCTTTCCCATATAGAGATCTTCTTCACGGTCGGAGAGCACTACCTACATGTGAAAAGTTATTAGTAGTACATTTGCACTCCTGAGTTCTGACTTAGGTGTCGCCAACCACTGAAAAGATGCAGTGAAGATATTTAGGTGTAAATTTACACTCAGAAATCATGATCAGAAAACGGTGTCCTCTTACACCTATGAGCAAGAGTAGATTTAGATGTGAGTAAATAGACTATGTGTAAATATATTTTGAGTGATTAGAGCACCAAAGGTTTTGAAAATGTGCATTTTGCCCTTATGTGTATAATGTTGTTATAACCTCTTAAAAGTATAACAACATAAAACACATATAAGAATGGTGTATATATTATTTTCATCATTTCTATTCTTCTCTGTTGTATGCACAGTCTTTGGCACATATTGACACCGTTGTCCTTTGTGGTATCAACCTTTGAACTATAATTCATGAGACTTTAGCCTCCCAGCTATTGACTGCACACAGATGAATTTCTGCTATCAATGTCAATTACATGATGAGAAATATCAGCTAGTTATATCGTATTGATCTGCCAGTAGCCTTCATTCGCCCTTTCATTAACGCCTGTCTCAAGACTCCGGTACTTGATTGCGCCTTTCAGAATATTGTTCATTCCCTTTTGATTTATTTAAAATGTTTTGCTCATGAAAGTATTATTTCCCATAAAATTATACTCACCCTCGATGATGTATGTTTTGCTTTCCACTGTTCTGCAATTACATGCATCCCTGAACGTAACTGTTCACCCGTTCCCACTCAGTCCCACAATGGCACCCACCTTTACAAGCCACGTCTCAGTGCTACCTCGTATTTATACACAACCATGACCATATCTTTTTTACACTATTTTCTAGTACCGCTTCTGTGCTACTGTCCTGTAGCCCCTTTCACATGTGATGAAGTAGCCCATCAAATGTGTTGATATTTGCATTCTACATGGTAACCCTTCCAAAGCATGTATTTGGGACGGATGCTGATCACAGACCGCATTGAACTGTTTTTATTCACACTTTGACCTATGCTGCCCTGCGTGAGTGCGATGTTGTAAAGAACCGTGAAGGAAGGGTACGGGGCTCTTTAATTGGGTGTTCTAACATGCTCTTTCATTCCTGTGCACACTAGTCCGCATTTTGCAGTTTGTCAAGCTCATCTCGCTCTCTAACGAAGTAATCGGACCCCCCCCCCCCCCCCAGTGAGACACTGTTCAATGAATATTATGATGTAATGCCTCTATGCGAATCTTACAACATTCATACATATTTCTAATCTAGAGTGCTAGGTGATATATAATGAGAATGCTAGAATTTTAATTTGCACGCAAAAAAACTCTTTTATTAATAACTACACTCATTTAACTCATGTGAAGAGTTCTTCCTGGGGCCGTATTAAAAGTCCCCCAGGGTCTCAATGGGCGTTTGTGCCCGCTTTGCGTGTACCAGGGGCCCTTTGGTATTACAGAAGAGGGCTCGGAAGCTTGTGCGTCCCCTTCAGCACATACCAATAGTGCTGGTGCACTTAAAGCGCCAGCCCTACCTTCGGGGGGCGTGTCTTATGCAAATGAGGGAATTCCTTTGTCTCTGCTCTATGCCATAATACAGAAGTGGGTGCAGGGGCAGAAAAGCTCTCAGGCGGCGCCCTCACAGTGCACCACCTTCTTGGTGGCGCACTGTGAGTGCGCCCTCTGAGAGCAGCCCTCTGGAGAGTAGAAAGGGGGTCCTATGGTCCTATGGCTCGGCGCAAACAATGAAAATGCGTAATACGACCCCCGGTGTTTATTCCATTGTGTAATTACTACTATATTTATTCATTCCACCTCTCTGTTTGCCTTGGAAAAAGCCCATGTGCAATTTACGTAAGGAAAAAACACGTAAGCACATCACTAGGGTGCCGATCACAATCCGTTAAAAACCGGGTACGAACCGTCGGACGGAGCATATTCTCCGTCCGACCCGTACCCGGTCGTCAAAATATACAAACATGGAATTACGATTCGCACGGGTACACCATTACCGTACGAATCGTAAAAAAGACCGACCGAACAAAAAACACCTACCAATGCGATCCGGGAAAGCGCCGACCTGACGTCGGGACGCACGCAGCCAGCCATTCACGACCCAGGAATCACGATTCGCACCGACGTCACCCCGCACGGTGAATATTTTGCGGCAGCCAAAAACTGCCGGGAAATCAGGACGACGCGAACAAGGACCACCAGTACGCGACGGACAGACGACGACGCGAACAAGGAGGACCAGTACGTGACGGACACACAGGACGACGCCACCAAGGAGGACCCGTACGCGACAGGACGACGCGATCAAGGAGGACCCGTACGCGACAGGACGACGCGAGCAAGGAGTACCAGTACGCGACGGACAGACATGGACCCGAACCTACGAGTCATCCCTGCCCTCATAGCAGTACACCTCCTCTACAGGTTACGACGCAGACGCCGCAGAAGGTCAGAATAACTAAGGGAGGGGGGAAAGTGGGGTGGGGTGGGGGTGGCACGACCAGGGCAGGCCACAAAACAACCACATGAGTGACACACTACACATGGCCTGGACATACCTGACTCCCATGCCCTGGTCACCACGAGGGGGTGGGGGCGTGTCCTGATAATCCAGCGACCGCCACAACGGAAGTCCGTCACCACGCGAACCGGCAACACAACCAGACAGGTACGTTCCGTACCCACGCCTGAAGAGCGTGGGTACGAGTTGGACCACGCCCACACACGTCACCCCAACAATGGCGGGACGGATCGCACCCACGTGGCAAAGGCCTGGGTACGGGCCGCACAAACATCACATAGCGTGGGGACGGATATGTACGGACCCTACCCCCACCCCGTATGCAAGGAGCGTACCCCCCAGCCCAACAGTGCAAGTACGACCCGTACCCCCACCCGCGGACGTACGGAGCGTACCCCCAGCCCAACAGTGTAAGTACGACCCGTACCCCTACCCGCGGACGTACGGAGCGTACCCCCAGCCCAACAGTGTAAGTACGACCCGTACCCCCACCCGCGGACGTACGGAGCGTACCCCCAGCCCAACAGTGTAAGTACGACCCGTACCCCCACCCGCGGACGTACGGAGCGTACCCCCAGCCCAACAGTGTAAGTACGACCCGTACCCCCACCCGCGGACGCACGGAGCGTACCCCCAGCCCAACAGTGTAAGTACGACCCGTACCCCCACCCGCGGACGTACGGAGCGTACCCCCAGCCCAACAGTGTAAGTACGACCCGTACCCCCACCCGCGAATGCAAGGAGCGTACCCCCCTGCCCAACAGTGTAAGTACGACCCGTACCCCCACCCGCGTATGCATGGAGCGTACCCCCCATGCCAACAGTGTAAGTACGACTCGAACCCCCACCCACGAATGCAAGGAGCGTACCCCCCTGCCCAACAGTGTAAGTACGACCCGTACCCACACCCGCGGACGTACGGAGCGTACCCCCACCACACCAGTGTCAGTAGACACGTACCCTCACCTCTAATGCAGTGTGCGTAACCCCACCGTGTATGTGCCAAGCGCACATATCCAGAAATCGGAGGTGTGTGTGCAGAGTCCACCCAGCAGTGCCCTGAGACAGGAGTGGTGGGTGTGGAGTCCTCCCAGCAGTGCCCTGAGACAGGAGGGGTGGGTGCCCATCACTCCCAGCAGTGCCCAGAGACAGGAGGGGTGTGTGCAGAGTCCTCCCAGCAGTGCCCTGAGACAGGAGGGGTGGGTGCAGAGTCCTCCCAGCAGTGCCCTGAGACAGGAGGGGTGGGTGCCCATCACTCCCAGCAGTGCCCAGAGACAGGAGGGGTGTGTGCAGAGTCCTCCCAGCAGTGCCCTGAGACAGGAGGGGTGGGTGCAGAGTCCTCCCAGCAGTGCCCAGACACAGGAGGGGTGGGTGTGGAGTCCTCCCAGCAGTGCCCTGAGACAGGAGGGGTGGGTGCTGAGTCCTCCCAGCAGTGCCCAGAGACAGGAGGGGTGGGTGCAGAGTCCTCCCAGCAGTGCCCTGAGACAGGAGGGGTGGGTGCCCATCACTCCCAGCAGTGCCCAGAGACAGGAGGGGTGTGTGCAGAGTCCTCCCAGCAGTGCCCAGAGACAGGAGGGGTGTGTGCAGAGTCCTCCCAGCAGTGCCCAGACACAGGAGGGGTGGGTGTGGAGTCCTCCCAGCAGTGCCCTGAGACAGGAGGGGTGGGTGCAGAGTCCTCCCAGCAGTGCCCTGAGACTGGAGGGGTGTAACACATGTGTGTGAGGCCAGAATTATCCACATGCATACTGGCTACAAGGGAACATGTCCCCATGAACTCATGTCAACAGACTCCACACACAAGTACAGTGATCACCAAGGATGCCACGATTGTCGCAGGTGGAGACATGGCCCTGCATGCATGGCCAAAGTAGAAGGGCTCCGTCACACACACAGCTCATGTAGACACAGCTCTGCGCTAAACATTGGGAACACCCTGCAGGGAAGAAAGCTGGGTACACAGAGGAAGGAATACACCCTTGGACAAGTGCACCATGCAGTAACTGCCTACATGAACAAAGAAAGTTAGCCAACACCTTGTGATGGCACACAGATCACAGGGTCCCACCAATGAGCAGTACACTACTACATATCCCACACACCCAAACCCTTACACACCACCCAAAACCATGTAGCAGCCCCACCAACACCAATACCAGCATAGCAGTAGTGTGATAATGAAAACAAAATTAAGCTTTATTCTGCAGGAGCACAATGTCCGTGGATCGCAGGCAGTTCAATCTTCACAAAGCCCATAGGGCAGTCAATGATTCTCAGCTGGATGGGGGACACAGTGGGATGCGTGTCCCCTACCTTGCCTGCACAGTCAAATGGCATCGTGTTCCACACTGGTGAGGGCATCAGGGGGGGGGGGAGCAACAGGCACCGCAGGGACATCAGGGCAAAGGGGCGGCGTTGTGGGTGCAGGGATGGAGGAGTCCACCACAGGGGGTGGGTCAGTGCCAAAGGCGGAGGCCAGGATGGCACTACACACCTTTGCAAGGTCATCCAGGGAGTCCCCTGCACCCGAAGGGACCTCAGGCCCCAAGGAGGGGGGGGGGTCAGAGGGATGGGTCGCAGCGCCACCGGGGGAGGGTGGAGACAGGGGGGGAGACTCAACCACCCTGACCGGGGACCTCCGTGACCGCTTGCGTGGTGGTGTAACTGTGGGGCTCAGGGACAGAGCGGCCATGAAGGAGTCCTTGGGGGAGATGTGGCCAGGAGAGCTGAGGGGAGGGGATTTGGAGGGAGTGGACTGGGTGGAATGCGGACTCCCACTATGGCTGCGTGTCACACGTTTGCCCCCCGACCCAGTGGGTGTGCCTACCTCACCCTGTGTGTGCGTGTCAGGAGGAGTGCGGTGGACCTTCCCTGCTGGTGTGGTGCCCGTGTCCGTTGATGTGGGTGCATGCCGACGTCTGGGTGTACGTGTGACAGGCATGGGAGTGGGAAGTGTGGATGGGGCAGGGGTAGGTGGGGGGAGGTCGCGCTGCAGGAGACCCACTGCTGCAGTCAGTGTGGAGTCGATGGACCTCAGCAAGTTGCGTTGGTCAGCCTGCGATGAATGAATGCCCTCCAAGAAAGCCTCGATGTTGGTGAGGGTTTTGCCGTGGGCATGGAGGACATTAAGGATCGCAGCCTGACCAACCTGCAGTTGCCGCTGGATGTCCACAGACTCTGCATTGGCGGCAGCAGTGGAGACAGGGGCAGGGGGAGCGGTGCCTGGCAGGAAGGAGACATGCTGTGACCGGGCACGCTGGGAAGGGACACGAGCAAGTGGGAGGCGGCTGGTGGAAACTGAGGGGGCGGTGCGAGGTGTTGTTCCGCTTCCAGCTGCTGGTGCAGCCTCCGCCCACTCGGAGACATCGTCCCCGGACCTGTCAGCTTCGTAGTCTGATGTGCCAGTCGACAGGTCCTCGGCCACACTCTCCTCCGCCTCTGTCCCACTCGATGTGCCAGCCCCGATGTCACGGCTGGCACTGGTGCTCGGTCCCTCCGCCTGGTCTGTGTCCATGTCTCCCTCTGTGTCCCCCGACGATGCTGTGGGCAGGGTGGAGAGACAGAAATTATTCAGACACCTGTACACATCTGTCACATGAGTCCAATCTACATAGGTAACATTGCATGGCCTGAAAAGGAAGATCCCTAACATCTACTAAACAGGGTACCGATGTAGGGCATGCAACACACAGTTGGTTGAGCCACCATGCCACTGAAATACCATGGAGAGCATGAGACAATAGCTAAACACAGGAAAAGGAGTCTGACATAGCACCCAGGTCCTGGGGACAATCCAGCACTGCATCTGCACCACACAGCGTTTGCGAAAATACCGATGACCAGGGACCATATCCATGAACTTGAGACACATGCTGCATAGGTAATGCTGAAAACATGCACAACATGACTCGGTCACTGCACATTGCGTGTGTGTCCAGGCACATCACACACTGCCCAGACCCAGCAAGTGGTAATCAGGATTTAACACATAGGCATTGCCCGCCCCAACAAGACCCTACACGAGGCAAATTGTGGAGACACAGGTGGCACCAACATCTCATGGTCTGGGTGATACACACAGGGGCAGGCAAAAAGCAAGATTGGACGCCAAACAGCCAAGGTGCGCCTGTACAAATAATGAGGTACCAGTGCCCATCCTCAGATGAGTATAACAAGACACACAGGCACTGGCAACTGTGAGTATGAAGAAGGACAATCAGGTCAGGCTGCACAGTGGACACCTGTACAAATTAGCACGTCTATATACATGGTGACAGGGGACAATGGCACAGAGCACAACTTACGCTGTAGACACTGACAGTGGCCACGTTCATGATGACACATACACCACTGAGGAAAAGGTGCCCCAGGGGACAGTAGTGGGCACGCAACTACATGCTACTGAATGGTAATGACAGCAACACACGTCACCATCCCTGCACTATGTGTATCGCACAGTCATGCACATCATGTCACAGGCCACTACATAGGACATGCGCGCTGTAAGGCATGACACATGAGAGACCAACTCCCATGTCTGGAGTCAGCATCAGTGCCAACTGACATGGAACCCACATGCAGTGAACTTGACCGTGCACAGGCAAGGTCCCACAACCTGTTACACACCACCCCCACACATGATGCTACAGACATTGTTCCCGTGGACAAAGCGCCAGCCTACATTACCCTGGGAAGGAGTGACTACACACAGACCAGGGAACACATTGCAAGGAGGGGAAGGGTGGCAGGGGCACAGCGCTATACTGGGCCAAACAGGATCTGCACAGCACCTTTAAACCCTGCCAGTGGATTCATGCTACTGTGCCCTTACAAATGCCGGTGACACACAACAAACACACATGTACCTACCCCCTTCCGGCTGCTGCATCGCCTGTAAGCGCCTCTCCAGGTCTGGAAAGACCACCGGCAGCACACGCCTGTGGAGGTGGCTCAGACGGCGGCGGCCGCGGTTCTTGTGGCTCTCAGGTGAGTCCCCCAGCAGGAGCCGTGCAATCCTCCGCGTCCAGCACCGGATATCCTGCCAGCGTTTCCTCACCTGGGCCAGGCGCCGCCTCCGACCATCCACACCCCTCACGGCACTGACGGCGGTCAGCCAGATCTGCTCCTTGGCAGTGGCGCCTACCTGTGAGGAGGAACAAGTGACACCACATCAATACACCAGCCACATGTCACAGAGAGACATATGGGTACAAATTAGCTGGTAACAACAAGGCATGTCATGCAGCCAACGCATTGCACCTTTGTCATAGGGACATCATCCCCTGGTGAGGGAAAAAGCAGTACGTGCCACAGTGGGTACACAGGTGGAATGATGGCAATGTCACAATCAATGATCTAGGCTCACACTGTGCATCACACCCACCCCTCCTGGCTCAGGGCACTGCTGTGAGGACTCCACACCCACCCCTCCTGTCTCAGGGCACTGCTGTGAGGACTCCACACCCACCCCTCCTGTCTCAGGGCACTGCTGGGAGGACTCTGCACACACCCCTCCTGTCTCAGGGCACTGCTGTGAGTGATAGGCCCCCACCCCTCCTGTCTCAGGGCACTGCTGGGAGACATCAGGCACCCCCCCCCCTGGGACCCCCCCGACAGTACATGGCATGTGTGTTACACCTGGACGCAATGGCAGAAGTCACAGTCACCACATAGGGACAGTCTGTGGCAGTGGCCTATGCACTCACCTGATAACCTGGTCGCCCATACAGCATGGAGTACTGTGGGAGGATCACATCCAGCAGAGCCATGTTCTCCTCCAGGGTGAATGGCTGTGTCCTCTCCACAGCCCTTGACATGGTTCCAGGCAATCAGTAGCAGCAGCTGGGTCGACGAATGCAAAGATGTGCAGGCAAGTGCTCCCTCATGGGACCTGGCTGCCTTATATGTGCCCTTCTGCCCAGTCTCATGCACAGGAGTACAGAGAGATTGGTCACTCACATTTGCATCCTATGTTTCCACCAATCCCTTCAAACCTAGCAGTCTGTGGGTTCTCTATCGGTTTCATTCTCCTGCATGATGTCAGCCCCACAAACACATTGCAACAAAGTAGACAAATCCCAACTGACTTCTGCTGTGCACCTTCCAGAACAATTTCCAATTTTGAACTTGGTCTCCATGACAACCAGCATGCATGTAGGCCTTAATACTTGTCCCCCATGTAATTTGGAGCATCACACACAGGTACGGTGCGTGTGGGGGCCCTAGGGCACCCCAAATGCATGGCAACGGCCCGTACATGCATGCCTACGCTCTCCATCACTTTTGGTCTGCACGCGTATGCGTACTCGTAGTGGTACGGACCGTACACTCGCATCTACGCTCACTATCACTATGGGTCTGCACGCGTATGCGTACCCGTAGTGGTACGTACCGTACACTCGCATCTACGCTCACTATCACTATGGGTCTGCACGCGTATGCGTACCCGTAGTGGTACGGACCGTACACTCGCATCTACGCTCACTATCACTATGGGTCTGCCCGCGTATGCGTACCCGTAGTGGTACGGACCGTACACTCGCATCTACGCTCACTATCACTATGGGTCTGCACGCGTATGCGTACCCGTAGTGGTACGGACCGTACACTCGCATCTACGCTCACTATCACTATGGGTCTGCACGCGTATGCGTACCCGTATGCGTACCCGTAGTGGTACGGACCGTACACTCGCATCTACGCTCACTATCACTATGGGTCTGCACGCGTATGCGTACCCGTAGTGGTACGGACCGTACACTCGCATCTACGCTCACTATCACTATGGGTCTGCACGCGTATGCGTACCCGTAGTGGTACGGACCGTACACTCGCATCTACGCTCGCCATCACGATGGGTACACATACGGCAGTACTCCCACAGTGATTTGGGAACATGCACAGGCCCTCTCAGCAGCAGTACGGCGGATTTTACACATCACTGTGGTGATAGGCGACACACATGTCGGAATAGGGCGGACATACTTGTCCATGGATGGACATACTTGTCCAGGAATGGACACCAAGGCATCCTCTGTGCATTACCACATGTGTTGGGCACAGGTGTCACAGGCTGTGATGTGGAACATGCCTCCTGAGTGGAGAAGGCACCAGATGTATGATGAGATGTGTACATGTGTACTGTGTGAGGGTGCAATGTGTGCCAGGCATGCCCTTGACTCCTTTGACATGTGTGCATGTGGGACTGTGCACTTGGGGTGAGCGTCACTGGCATGGCACGGACACCAACACACGGAAGTGTCCCATGATGCCCGGTACAGGGGTCATGACACATGACTCATCACTACCCACAGTGCACAATGTGACTATGCCATATATGTGTCCGGGATTTACATCGGGTTGATGTTGTTGCACCCTCAAAAGCTGCAGCCGTTGCAGCAACCAACATGTGGCTGTGTGTAGATTGTCATTGCACACTGTTCCCAACACCATGCCACATGTGTTACCGGATGTGAGGTGCACATGTATGCAAGGGACACGGAGTAGCGTGACAAGGCCATGTCAGCAAACTCACAAGGAATGTGTGGGGAGTCATGACATGTGCACCTTCATGGCAAGGTGTGTGGGCTGGACTAGTGTAATGTCATGTGACCTGTGGCTCAAGTGTTCCGCTGCCAGTCTCTGCAATCAGCATCACACTTCTGCTGATGTGTGGGTGTATGTCACTCCTGTCTTGCGTCGGGCAGTGCACTTGCACTGGGACACAGCTATTCCCATGGCGTGGCATGGGGAGGTTCTCAATCACCGTGTGTAGCTGGGTCTTGGAAGGAGTGTCACCTTGCATCCATACGTGTCCTGGGCATGTAGCACATGCCTGACTCCCTATGTGGCATGTGTGTATTGGCAGATTTACATGTGCTCAGTAGACATGAGTTGTTCTCGTAGTGCACTCACTCTTCCTTGTCACTTCCAAATTACTGCAGAGCGCCTCCTGTTGCCCGAAGAATTCCAGACTTGGCCACCATGCAGGAGAATGACAGGATCCGGCTCTACCGCTTCACCCAACCGTTGATTCTGGAGCTGACGGCGAGACTGGCACCACACCTGCAACCGCAGCACAGGTATCCTACGGCACTGACACCCCAGCTGAAGGTAATGGCTGCCCTACATTTCCTTGCCACGGGTACCTTCCAATATACCATAGCTCATGTTGGTGGCATGTCCCAGAGCATGTTCAGCGGTGTGCTGCATGATTTCTTGGAGGCCATGTTGATTCACCTGGATGACTTCATCAAGTTCCCAACCCCTGAACAGATGACTGAGGTCAAACGTGGTTTCTATGCCCTGGGAGGGATGCCCCATGTCATTGGGTCCATAGATGGGACACATGTAGGTTTGGTACCACCACACGCACGGGAGGTGGCGTACCGCAATCGGAAGCACTACCACTCCATCAATGCCCTTGTGGTGTGTCTGTCCAACATGGTGATTTCACATGTCTGTGCTCGTTTTCCAGGATCAGCACACGATGCCTACATCATGAGGCGTAGCGGGATGCCTGATATGATGATGCAGCTGCGCAACGAACGTGCATGTGTTGTTGGTGGGTACAGTCTGTCTGTCCTGTATTCTGTTTGGCCGAGCAGCACTACCGCTTCGCCTGTTCTAACGATATCCATGTGCTTTCCATTTAGGGGACGCTGGCTATCCCAACATGCCTTGGCTGCTGACACCTCTCCGCAACCCCATCACGCCGGCCCAGCTCCGCTACAACACCGCCCATGGCCGGACAAGGCGAGTGATAGAGAGGACGTTTGGCATGCTGAAGAGCCGATTCCGGTGCCTCCACAAGACCGGCGGCGCACTCCCATATGCCCCGGCGAAGGTCTGCAAGATCTTCATGGTCTGCTGCATGCTGCACAACATGGCAGTTGAAAGAGCTGTGCCCCTCATCCTGGATCAAGATGACGAGGACCATCCACCCGTGGAGGACGAAGGGCTTGGCAATGGGGCTAGTGATGTGGAGGATGTGGAGCCGCAAGAGGACATCCGGACTCGGCTCATACGCGACTTCTTTGCTTAGTGGTGAGTACCAGGGTCTGAGTGTGCACGCATTGGTCCCCGTGTGGCATGCGTTGTGATGTGTGTCTCCACCTGCATGTATGGCACGTGGGTCAGAGGTGTGTGTGGGTGTGTCACTGGAGTGATGGTGGCAGTGATGGTAGTATTTCCCCAGGCATAATTGTGACCTAGCATGTTGTCATACATACATGTGTCGAGTAAATGCACATGCAAGTGGCTGTGCTTCTTGTGGCTGACTTCTTGTGTGTCTCTCTTCCCCAGGTACCTGCGCATGCCGTTTGCTGGTTGCATTGTTGTGGCACTGCTATTCCTCATGGACATGGCATCGTGGGCTGACTCAGCGTTACAGGCACGGACACGTTTGGAAGTCTCCATGGGGTAAGGGATGCATCTGGGGTGTATTGGGTGTGGCAGTTGTTCACGATGTGTGCACACTGCCCCGGTCGGGGTTTGGGTCCTCTGCAGACATGTGGCATCCCCATGGGACACGACATGCAGCTGGGTACACCTGAATAGATGGGCTGCCTGGTTGTCAGTCATCAGTGATGGGATGGTGGATTGTGATGAAGGCATCAATGTGTGTGACACTGCCCTCGGACACATACGGTTAACATTGTCTTGACATGGCGTGGGACTTCCACATCAGCGGATCTATGGTGTATGGCAGGCTCTCCGTGAGCAGCTGTGGGTATTTAGCTATTATCCGACACTTGTGTGCCAGTTCCATGGCTATCACGCATTTGTGCTGCAGAAGGGGGGTGCCAGTGTTGGAGCCACATGTTACTCCACATGATGTGTTCATGTGTACTTCAAGTTGCCTCTGCAATCCCAAACACATGACTATTAAAGGTGTCCCTATGCCTCCAAGGTGCCTCTTCTCAGTCAATGCTGGTGTGTTGGCACGGTGCATCCTGCATGTCTGGCATGGTATTCCCTGATTGTGGCTATGTGTCAATGTGTCGAGTGGCAAGATGCAAGCTGTGTGTGTGTGCTGAGACTGTGTAATGGGCATGATGTCCATGACTGTGTGGGTATTGTGACATGTGCCATCCCCATGCATCCAACGTTGTCCATGACCCCATTCTCTGCATCCACCGGACTCAAGCTTGCAGGACATGGTTCTGCCACCTGTCTACACGTACCTGGGTGCCCCCCAGGACACGGGCCAGGATCCCTGACCTCTGCGCATGACTGTTGCTGTACTCAATGTGTCTGTCAGCACGGTTGTTCGGCCACCCCCTCAGCTGGTTCTGACCATCACGGGTGTGTATGGTGCTCCATGTCTGTCTTGCCTAGAAAACTGTGACCCATGTGTCCTGTGCCAGACTCAGGCCCCAGGGTGTGGATGGTTGAAGTGAACAGATGACTCAGGCATGTTTAGACTGTACAAGACACATGTTAGGTAATAATGCTACCAGCAGGCATCTACTCTTAATAGTGTGATTTATTATTGGGGGGGGGGGGCAAGTGAGGGGCTTTCCGGGATTAGGGAATCCAAAGTTCAGTAGGGGAGTTGGTGTCCTTGCCATTGGAAATCCTCAGAGTCCATGCCACAGTCTTTGTCAACATTGGTCAGCCAGTGACCAGCAGGGCCATGTGGCAGAGAATGTCTCTTGATGCTGTGATGCTGTTGCTCCAGTGGGCCAGGTGCCAGGCCAGGTGTCCTGGGAGATGGTGATGTAGCAGCCACCCTCACGGTCCTTTCCGTGGACGACCCGGCTTCCTGCGGGGAACCTCAGCAGCAGGCCGTGACGACGTCTGGGATGCTCCGTCGGATGTTTCCTCCTCCTCCTCATGATCCCTCCCTGTGGGTGGTGATGTTCTCCGCCTTCTGGCACAGGGAGGGTCGGCCATGGTGTCGGCCATCCGACGGAGTTCAGCGTGAATCCCCTGGGACGCCGTCACTTGCTCAGCCTGTCTGTCCTCCATCCTCCGTTGGTGTAGCTGTAGACAGGCTATTAGCTCCGCATGTTGCTGGGCCTGCTGGACCTTGATCCCCTCGAGGACGGACACAACCTGGGCCATGCCCGTGGTGTCCTGCCGGTATGAGTCCAGGATGTTACGGACATGGGAAAATACCGGATCCCCAGCCAACTGGTCAGGCTCGCGCCTCCGCCGCTCTCCACTCCCACCACCCCTGCCCACTTGCGTCTGGCCTGCACTTGTGGGCACATGGGGTCTCCGGGACCCCTGAGGGGTGGCATTGGCGTTGTCGCCTGCCTCCTCCTGGGTGCCCGGGACACCGTGTCCCTCCTGGCGAGCCTGGCTGCATTGTGGTGTTGGGGCAGGGATCCTGGGTGTCTCCTGGGATGTGGCAGGAGTGGGGGTGGTGGTTGGCACGGTTGTACCTGACGCAGGTGCTGCAGGTGGTTGGACACCAGAGGGGCCAGGTCGGTCGGGGTCGTCCGCAGAGTGGTGAGAGTGGTCGCTGCCGGTGGGATCGGTCTCCTGCAGATCCGGGTCCTGTGAGTGTTCCCCCCCAGTGTTGGGGGGTGCAGCACGACGTTGACCTGTGTGTGAGAGAGACAATGTTAATTTTGATCCATGCAACATCCATGTTTCATCCGTTACAAAGTTGGCACATTTCCTCTTGGAATTAGGATCTGTCTTGCATTCCACTCACAGTGCACTTGTGCATGTGTGTGTCCCTTGGGCACCAATTTGGCCCCTTTAACTATGTGTGGCACAGTCTTACTTGCTGCGTCAAGTGTGACTGCAGTCAGCAGTGGAGTGTGCATGTGTGCCGAGCTATGCGTTTGCGCCTTCCTTGTAGCACTGTACATGTGCACATGGAGTGGATCCACACACTCATATGATGCAGGTGGCTGTCCTTGTGCTCGTGTATAGGTTGTAACATGGCCCTGCGTTTTGCCATGATGAAGAGGGGGGGTTCTGGCACTGGGCACCCTTGTCTACATGCACGCAGTCCACCTGCTGACGAGCAGACATTCCCACACACCAAAGGACTGATTTGCTCTCCCTGTGTCTCCCTCCTTCTCTGTCCCCCTCTCCCTCCCTCTCTGTCCCCCTCTCCCTCCCTCCGTGTGTCAGCCTCCTCCCTCTGTCCGTCTCCCTCCCTCTCTGTCCCCCTCTCCCTCCCTCTCTGTCCCCCTCTCCCTCCCTCTCTGTCCCCCTCTCCCTCCCTCTCTGTCCCCCTCTCCCTCCCTCTGTGTCCCCCTCTCCCTCCCTCCGTGTGTCAGCCTCCTCCCTCTGTCCGTCTCCCTCCCTCTCAGTCCCCCTCTCCCTCCCTCCCTGTCCCCCTCTCCCACCCTCTGTGTCCCCCTCTCCCTCCCTCCGTGTGTCAGCCTCCTCCCTCTGTCCGTCTCCCTCCCTCTCAGTCCCCCTCTCCCTCCCTCTCTGTCCCCCTCTCCCTCCCTCTGTGTCCCCCTCTCCCTCCCTCCGTGTGTCACCCTCTGTCACCTTGGCCCAGCTTCCTGGGCACACACTGTTAGCAGATCTTTGAGTGGCCCTTGGCCTGTTGATGTGAGTTTGTTTCTGATCTCCAGGCACCCATTTTGTCTGCTGTGTGTCTGTGCGCTGCTGCTGTGGTGGTGTGTGCTGCCACTCTTTCACACTGTTGGCTGTTCATTAGCTGCTGGCATGTGCAAAACAGTGCCTTCACCCCCATGTGTTGATGCAAGGCGTCCGCCATTTGCTGGCAAGTCATTCCTGTGTTGGGACACAGTGTTTGTCTGGCTGTGACCTAGGCCATATGGGCAGAGGGCATTGTTGTCTGCTTTGGAGTCGCACTATGTGATTCTTGGTGCCCAGCCTCCCGCCATCCGGGTTACCGTGTCATGTGTTGTTGTCTTCTGTGGCCTGTGACTTGACATTGTCCAGCTGGGTGCATGGGGCATGGTGGCAGCAGTGGCATGTGCCTGCTCATGGAGTGTGGTTGAGTAATGCGATGGCTTGTGGTGGTTGCGTGCCTGTTATTGATTTTGGTTGTGGTTGCAGTTCCCCCCATGTGAGGTGCGTTGTTTGTGTACTCACCCGGGTCTCGGAGTCCTTCTACTCCTTCAACTGCCTCCACCGGCAGTATGGCCATCACCCTCTCCTCCCAGGGATGGTACTGTACGGCTCTGCGGGAGGGCCCTCCTCCGGTGGCGTTGGCCTGGTCGTGTTCCTCCTGCCTCTTGGCTCTGACCCTCCTCCGCAGATCGTACCACCTGTTCTGGCAATCCTGCTTGGTCCTCCTGGTGTCCGCAACAGCATTCACAGCATCGACGATGGTCTGCCACATGGCTGTTTTGGCTGCCTGGCTGGTGCTTCTGACCAATGTTCCAAAGATCTGTGGCTCGACTCTGAGGATTTGATCAACAAGGACCTCCAACTCTCGGTGACTGAACTTTGGATTCTTGGTAGTGGGCATGGTGAGGGGTGTGGGTGGGGATGGTGTGGGTGTGGGGGGGGGTGTGGATGTTGGGGGGGGGGTGTGGATGGTTGTGTGTGTGTGTGAATGTGATGAGAGGGTGTTTGTGAGGGTGGTCGTTTGAAGGTGTGCAAGTGTAAGGTGTGGTGTAGCTTGTAGTCTGGTTCTGTGGTGTCTGGCAGCAGTGAGTCTGTTGGAAAGGCTCATGGTTTGTGTGTGTGGGCCCTTTTTATTGGTCCATGGGTGGGTGTGGCAGTTTTTGAATTTTGGGTGGGTGTGTTATAAGGAGTGGTGGTGTATTGGGCCTCTGTTTGTTTTTGGCAGTTGCAGGTCAGTGTTGTGTTATTTAAGTGGTTGTTGGCCATGTTTAGTGGCTGTGTGCCTTTCGACTGGTGTATTCTTGTGTTGTTTTATTTTGTCCTGGTTGTGTACGTGCGTTTTGAGCGTGTGTACGGTGTGTACATGGGCCATTTGGTTGTACGATTTTGTCCTTGTGTGTGGCTTTGTAAGACTCGTACATGCGGTTGTGATGTTGGGGCATGGGGTGCGCTCCGTACTTAGGAGGTTGTGTTGGGGGTGCGCCAGGAACGTACTGGGGTGGGGGTACGACTGGAACGTACTGGGGTGTAGGTACACGGGGGGTACGACACGTACAGGGGTGGGGGGTGTACATTGACGGTGGTACGACACGTACTGGGGTGGGGGTACGACTGGAACGTACTGGGGTGTAGGTACACGGGGGGTACGACACGTGCAGGGGTGGGAGGTGTACATTGACGGTGGTACGACACGTACTGGGGTGGGGGTACGACTCGAACGTACTTGGGTGTCGGTACACGGGGGTACGACACGTACTGGGGTGGGGGGGTGTACATTGACGGTGGTACGACACGTACTGGGGTGGGGGTACGACTGGAACGTACTGGGGTGTTGGTACACGGGGGGTACGACACGTCCTGGGGTGGGGGTACGACTCGAACGTACTTGGGTGTAGGTACACGGGGGGTACGACACGTCCAGGGGTGGGGGTACGACTGGAACGTACTTGGGTGTAGGTACACGGGGGGGGTACGACACGTCCTGGGGTGGGGGTACGACTCGAACGTACTTGGGTGTAGGTACACGGGGGGTACGACACGTACTGGGGTGGGGGGGTGTACATTGACGGTGGTACGACACGTACTGGGGTGGGGGTATGACTGGAACGTACTGGGGTGTAGGTACACGGGGGGTACGACACGTCCTGGGGTGGGGGTACGACTCGAACGTACTTGGGTGTAGGTACACGGGGGGTACGACACGTACTGGGGTGGGGGGGTGTACATTGACGGTGGTACGACACGTACTGGGGTGGGGGTACGACTGGAACGTACTGGGGTGTAGGTACACGGGGGGTACGACACGTCCTGGGGTGGGGGTACGACTCGAACGTACTGGGGTGTACATAGACGGTGGTACGACACGTACAGGGGTGGGGGGGTGTACATTGACGGTGGTACGACACGTACTGGGGTGGGGGTACGACTGGAACGTACTGGGGTGTAGGTACACGGGGGGTACGACACGTACTGGGGTGGGGGTACGACTGGAACGTACTGGGGTGTAGGTACACGGGGGGTACGACACGTACAGGGGTGGGGGGTGTACATTGACGGTGGTACGACACGTACTGGGGTGGGGGTACGACTGGAACGTACTGGGGTGTAGGTACACGGGGGGTACGACACGTCCTGGGGTGGGGGTACGACTCGAACGTACTGGGGTGTACATAGACGGTGGTACGACACGTACAGGGGTGGGGGGGTGTACATTGACGGTGGTACGACACGTCCTGGGGTGGGGGTACGACTGGAACGTACTTGGGTGTAGGTACACGGGGGGTACGACACGTCCAGGGGTGGGGGTACGACTGGAACGTACTGGGGTGGGGGTACACGGGGGTACGACACGTACAGGGGTGGGGGGGTGTACATTGACGGTGGTACGACACGTACTGGGGTGGGGGTACGACTGGAACGTACTGGGGTGTAGGTACACGGGGGGTACGACACGTACTGGGGTGGGGGTACGACTGGAATGTACTGGGGTGTACATAGACGGTGGTACGACACGTACAGGGGTGGGGGGGTGTACATTGACGGTGGTACGACACGTCCTGGGGTGGGGGTACGACTGGAACGTACTTGGGTGTAGGTACACGGGGGGTACGACACGTCCAGGGGTGGGGGTACGACTGGAACGTACTGGGGTGGGGGTACACGGGGGTACGACACGTACAGGGGTGGGGGGGTGTACATTGACGGGGGTATGACACGTACTGGGGTGGGGGTTCGACTGGAACGTACTGGGGTGTACCTAGACGGGTGGGGGTATACATACACGGGGGGTACGTGTCGGACATACGGGGGCTGGGGGGAGTGTTGGGCGCGTATGCGGGCACATGTCTCCATGGTTGCTATGGGTGTTCGGTGCGGACGGTGTTTTTTCCATACGGTTGTACGGTCGGACGCACGGGATGGATCGTGATTCCTCGGTCGGACTTGGCTTTTCACGTTTGTAAGGTAAATCGTCCGAGGACGTGTCGGACACATTTTCCGACCCGAGGACGTGTGGGGAATGATTCGCAGTGCGGTTCGTATGGACTTTTTACCATGCGAATCGTGATTGCCAGTTCGTACGGCACTTGTACGATTCGTACGGTAAAAAGACCCGATACGAGTCGCACGGGGGAATTTTTTACCGGATTGTGATCGGCACCTTAGTGTAGAATATATGTAATTCAACAAATGCAAAGGAACACATCATAAAACTTACAAACACACTTTTGCAATAGCATTTCTTTCCGTCTTGCTTTCAAATGAATATTGTTTCTTTTCTTATATTGACATCACATGTATATCAACAATGAGGCAGACATACAAGAAGGTGCCGCAGCCTGGCACCACAAGCCCTTTGGCTGCGCCACGCTGCGGCACTTTCAGAGCACAGGAATGCGACATATTTACAATGATATGTCGCATTCCTGTGCTCTCCCCTGCACTGGTGCACAAACTGCTGCCCTGCGCCGGCGCAGGCACCCTTGCACCTTAGCGCAAAGATGCCTGCGTCATGGGGGGATTGTTTTTGTGCAGGAAGGGGCGCCTTCCTGCACAAAACCAATCACTACAGGCATTTCCCTCTTTCAATGCATGCTGTAGAATGCAGCACACATTGAAAGAGTAAAAAAATGAGGAGAAATGAAAACATTTCTCCTCGTTGCGCCTGGCGTAGCGTACTGACGCATTTCCAGGTTTACAAATCCTTGTAAATCTGGAAATGTGTCTGGTTCCATGGGTGTTGCGTGGGAACAACCACAGCAACACCCATGGAACGCCCCTTTCATGCAGAGTGCTGCATTTACAAGGATAGGAAAAGCCATGCAGGTGGCTTTTCCTGACCTTGTAAATATAGGGCAGAGAAATGTGCTGCCAGTGCGTCACAAAAAGTGAAGTACTGGCAGCGCCAAGGGCTTGTAAATCTGACCCAATGAATTTACTACGTGTGTCTGGCCTTGAAAACAGGTTACTGGGACCTAAGGCCAATCTGAGTGAGAAGCAAAACAGCTGCTTTGTATGTATCCAAATTAGGGGCATGTAGCTGGAGACCTTGACCCCAAGAGATACCATCCTACGAAACCTTGTATGTCACAAGATATACTTTAATTCGAGAATTGAATATTTCATGCTGATGTGCAGGATGGACGAAGGGCATATTAATTGGAAGCAATGTATGTTCTCTGGGAGCCATTGACATAATATCCAATTACGCTGCCTTGACTCAGAGCCAGTTTTAGCTCACCCATGCTTGCGCTTGTGCAAGGCAAGGCGATCAATGATAACTTATCGGTGTTCCAGGGTGTTCAGTACCTTTATGTAGATTTGGAAGTCATCAGTGTACAGGCAGTATCCAGCGTTGTTTTTACTGGAGATGGTCCTGAGTGGCGCTATGGGGCCATTGAATAGACCTTAATGTGACGAAGATCCTTAAAGAATGTCCTAGGCCATTTTGGTGCAAACATTCATCTGACTAGTAATATCTAATATGGATTGCACGAGCCACAGGAGTGCTGCTCCTTCAGTTCTGGAGTTCATCTCCAAATGAGTGAGAGGGGCTTTGGGGTCTACTGTATAAAAGGCCAGGAAGAGTTTGGGCAGAATTAAAGCATAAATCAGGCCTTAGTCCCTGACAGAGAGACATTTTCCACTAATGTCCTTTAAAGTGGTTGTGGTCCCCTTACATACGATTGTATTTTGGACAGTATTCTAAGCACATGGCTCACCTACTTTTAGCAGGTGCAGAGGTACTCACATAGCCTGGGCAGCCTACAGTCACACTTTGGTGGGAAAAAGTAAGCGTTTGTCCAAAACAGGACTATCAAACCACTTGTATAGTTTGTTTGATTCACGATGAGGACAGAGCTCTGAGCTTATTTATTTCCAAATAATATTTTCAACACAAGTTAAACCAAAGATTGACATTGTTTTGATAGATAGTAATTAGAAGGTTCTTGGAAACTATGCCAGACCTGAGGAAAGTATCCGGAGTATTTATTAACCACGGGTTACTACTTGAATATGATGGGAGATGGGTCTGGTACTGCAGTGCAGGGTTCAAGGAGGGAAGAGACTGCATGTGCTTCCAATAACAAGGCTACTTAATTTCTGAAAAAGGCATGAGATTATGATCATGACTTCGGATTTTGTGCAATATTGGTTACACAAATCTTCTACATCTGCATGTAGCAGTCGCTCATGATTATTAATTCCTTTGTAAGTGATATGCGCAATCTTTGCCCAGGGGGGTCCTCAGAACGACTGTATCTACCGAGTAACAACAGATATTAACACGATTTAAACGTTTACACATTCGACTTCCTAAACACGGACCACCTAGCTCAAAATGGCGGAGCGTCAGAACAACTCCAGTGAGAAACCACTAGCGTTTTACTGCTTGCCCGTTTCCTCGTGTCTGTTACAAATCAAAAATCCCGTCCATTGCTGTGCTCGGGAATGTCACCAGGGATGCTTAGATGAGATGAATTAACGCAGCTACTCTCTTTTTTTATTTTTAAAAAGTGCAAATGTGAAATCTCATGGTTACAAAGTATAACACCCTAAAATATTACGCTCCAAACCTGCCGCTCTTAAGAATTGCTTCTTATTTACTTCTAATAATACTGGCAATACTTGCATTCACAGAAGAATAGTAAAGGCTACAATTAACTTTCACAGATGGCTGCGACGTACCTAACGGCTGCCACAAAAAGCGACCGCGTTTGCGCGATCTAAACCTAAAATTCCTGTGGCAGCACAATATTTGTAATATCAATAAATAACAGCTACGATCTACGATCTAAACATTTGCTGAAGTAAGCATGCTTCATTATTGCCAGAAAGGGAGTGTGCAATGGTATTAAATAAATTACGCGACCACAGTCTGTTCCGCCTTTTGTCACAAACGCATCCATCTTGATATAGGAGAAAGAGATGCCTGTAAACTTGGGCGCTTCCCTATTTCTCCGTAACTTCGTTGCACAGTCCCAGATTCACCAATTAACAGTCATCCGTTTGCACCTGAACATGTTCTCGTACGCTCAGATGTAGATGCAGTTCATTCGCACTACGAGGAATGTCAATGGAAAGGTGCTATTTCCCGAATGCAGGGTTGCAATCAAAGTACAATTCTGAATAGGGGAGTGCTAGACTGCTGTGCAAATGTATTTTTTTATTCCATGAGGAAGCATTTTTCCACTGAAAACAACCCCGCTGCAAGAATTTGGTTAATGGTTGAGGGTGGTGAAACACTATTTAAGTAGGAACCACAATCATTCTCAGGTTGAAGTCACAAGCAAACCCTAAATTAACTCTCAGGTAGTTTGGCACAGAGCAATAGTGCCAATATCGGCAACAGTTATCACAACACACATAAGTACATAAATAAAACACACGACACTGAATGTAAGTGGAGAAATATTGCTGCAGGTTTATTAGCATAAGCAATATGCAAACATGGTGGGTTATCTTACGGGCGATCCCAGGGCAGGCCAGCCCCTATGCCGCCTGCCCGTCTGATAAGCCTAGAGTCACCATGGCAACGCCAATTGGTGTATACCTAATGTTGGGAGGGTCCCCCCCTCCCACCTGTGGACCACCAGTCCACTTGCTACACACGCCCCCCCGTGATGGGTGGGCGGAGCATACATGGCAGCCCCCAGTTGCTCAGACCCACAACCGCCTGTCGGTTAGCGGGGCGCCGTCGGTCTTCCAGTGGACACGCTAAAGATCCCTGGGTATCCTGGCTTAGCACCACACGGTGCTGCTGCATGCTATACCCCTTGGTATGTGCAGACCCTGGATCGCCCTGTAACTCCTCCTGCAACACAAAGTGAGAATTGTTAGAAAACCTGGCCCCCCCATTGTCCCTCCGGACGCCGGGTAAGCGGATGGGCGGGCAAGGCGAACGAGCGGACAAGAGGGCGAGGAGGGGGCGGAGACAGAATATGTACCCCCCTGGCTCCTCCCCGCCGGAAGCAGCTATCTGCTGGGGTCTCCCTTGGTCCATCCCAGGGACACGACCTCCCACCCCTGTGCCTTCCTGTGGCACTAAGGCGGCCGCCCTCAAAGGGGCGGGCCGCTGCGCAACCCCCCCCCCGGGCAGCCTTACATAGTGCCAATATCGGCAACAGTTATCACAACACACATAAGTACATAAATAAAACACACGACACTGAATGTAAGTGGAGAAATATTGCTGCAGGTTTATTAGCATAAGCAATATGCAAACATGGTGGGTTATCTTACGGGCGATCCCAGGGCAGGCCAGCCCCTATGCCGCCTGCCCGTCTGATAAGCCTAGAGTCACCATGGCAACGCCAATTGATGTATACCTAATGTTGGGAGGGTCCCCCCCTCCCACCTGTGGACCACCAGTCCACTTGCTACACACGCCCCCCCGTGATGGGTGGGCGGAGCATACATGGCAGCCCCCGGTTGCTCAGACCCACAACCGCCTGTCGGTTAGCGGGGCGCCGTCGGTCTTCCAGTGGACACGCTAAAGATCCCTGGGTATCCTGGCTTAGCACCACACGGTGCTGCTGCATGCTATACCCCTTGGTATGTGCAGACCCTGGATCGCCCTGTAACTCCTCCTGCAACACAAAGTGAGAATTGTTAGAAAACCTGGCCCCCCCATTGTCCCTCCGGACGCCGGGTAAGCGGATGGGCGGGCAAGGCGAACGAGCAGACAAGAGGGCGAGGAGGGGGCGGAGACAGAATATGTACCCCCCTGGCTCCTCCCCGCCGGAAGCAGCTATCTGCTGGGGTCTCCCTTGGTCCATCCCAGGGACACGACCTCCCACCCCTGTGCCTTCCTGTGGCACTAAGGCGGCCGCCCTCAAAGGGGCGGGCCGCTGCGCAACCCCCCCCCGGGCAGCCTTACATAGTGCCAATATCGGCAACAGTTATCACAACACACATAAGTACATAAATAAAACACACGACACTGAATGTAAGTGGAGAAATATTGCTGCAGGTTTATTAGCATAAGCAATATGCAAACATGGTGGGTTATCTTACGGGCGATCCCAGGGCAGGCCAGCCCCTATGCCGCCTGCCCGTCTGATAAGCCTAGAGTCACCATGGCAACGCCAATTGATGTATACCTAATGTTGGGAGGGTCCCCCCCTCCCACCTGTGGACCACCAGTCCACTTGCTACACACGCCCCCCCGTGATGGGTGGGCGGAGCATACATGGCAGCCCCCGGTTGCTCAGACCCACAACCGCCTGTCGGTTAGCGGGGCGCCGTCGGTCTTCCAGTGGACACGCTAAAGATCCCTGGGTATCCTGGCTTAGCACCACACGGTGCTGCTGCATGCTATACCCCTTGGTATGTGCAGACCCTGGATCACCCTGTAACTCCTCCACAGCCTTGGGAGTGGCCACCGTCACTACCAGGGCCCCCCACCAAGGTAGACCTATTTCCTTACAACCTGCTGCAGCCAAAGCTTCCCCTAGGTCCAGTCGGAAAAGAACCGTGCCTAAACTAGAGAGGTGCACCCCATCTCCCTCCCGGCACCCTGTGGACTTGGCGTGTATAAGATCATGCCTGATGAAGCCCAAACCTCTTTGCTCTGCGCAACTGCGCATGGCTCCAGGTAGACCTTTTTACCTACAGCAACTGATACCGGGCTTCTCCCAGGTCCAGCCAAGACAATCTACGCCCAACCGAACCGGCGGGCGGCATGCCCCTCAGGACAGGTGCCCTCATCCTTTCTAACTCCCCCGTGGATTTTGACTGAAATGACCGTAAACCTAAAACTAGGCGTGGTCCAATGAAGCCTTTGAATGGCTGAAGAACAATCCCCTTGACAAGACACTCCTGCCTGGCAGTGCCAATGCGGGAGGGGTAAGAGTTGACAAGCCCGCCTTACCTCCTCCTTCACTCAGTTGGAGTATGTCCATCGCATTCCATCAGTCACCACCAAATGAGAAGCCTTGCCCTCCCAAACTTTTGCTAGTATACCAGGGAGAGACAGGACTGAGTGACCACAAAGGAGGACCAACGTGTAAAATTCTTCACTATCTTGGATACTGGGTAAGCCAGTTGTTCTCCTGCTAATTGGTAGCCCAAAAGCATTACCCCGGGGTTTCCCTCAATCATGTGGACCATATCGGCCCCGAGAAAGGCCACTTCCACAACCTGCATAGCTGCCAGCCAGTGCTGAAGGGCAGGATACGTTACCCGGTACCGATACTCGCATCCATGGTACCTGTTTCGTCGAACTCAAGGACGGGCTACTCAGTGAGCAACCAGGCTCCGCCCACTCATGCCTGGCCGTGCCCATGCGGGAGGAGGTGAGGGTTGACCAGCCTGCCTTCCTTCCTCTTTCACTCCGTTGGAGTACGCCTATCGTATTCCATCAGTCACCGCCAAATGTGAAGCCTTGCCCTCCCAAACTTCTGCTATTATACCAGGGAGAGAAAGGACAGAGTGACCACAGAGGAGAACAACGTGTAACATGCTTCTCTATTTGAATACTGGGAAAGCCAAATTGTTCTCCTGCAGATTTGTAGCCCAAAGTGTTACCCCGGTGCTTCCCTTAATCATATGGACCATGGCCCTGTTGGAAGGCCACCTGCATAGCTGCCAGCCAGTGCTGGAGGTCGGGAGAAGTTACCCGGTACTGATGCTCGCATCAAGGTACCTGTTTCGTCTAACTCAAGGGCGTGCTACTAAGTGAGCAGCCAGGCTCCGCCCTAGTACCCCGAGGCCAAACCCACGCCCCTCCAAGTTCTGCTGCTTCACCTGCCTGTTAACACGAATCCCAGGGCAGACCACCGGCCTATAACCCATGCTTGCCCATGCCTGAGATAAAATACCTCTGAACAGCCTGACAACAAGCTAACCACCAGCAAAGAGTTCTGAATGTTTCTGACGCTGCCAAGAAACATGCGCATAACTAAAGCAACTGGCACCATGCCATAAAAGTGACAATTCAACCTTCTATGAAACAAACGTGCCCTTGTGGCGATCCGAGTAGTGCTCCCTCCAGGCCAGCAGCCCTACTCAGGCAACCCGCACCCTCTTGGCACTGGCACACCCCCGCCACAGCTGCCCTCGAGTGCTTGGTCGTGTGTAGCCACAACCTAGGTTTCATCACTGCGTCATACCGGGTATGATGACCCATCTAACTCGACTGCTGAGTGCCCATTGCACCATCGCAAGTATGCCTTTGCCTGCTCAGAGTCTGGCTGTAAAGTTGGAAGGCATTGACCCCCCAGCCCAGGGTGAAGATGGCAGCATTACAGTACCTGGTGCTATGGACGGTCCCCGTACCCTGATGGGACAGAATGCAAATCCCTTGCTCCTGTACAATTTACGCGAAGGAGTGCAGGCGTGTAGGAATCAGAACCTAACAGTGACTGTGCACAGGAACTTGTATTCAACTGCGACCTATAGAAATGCATGGTGCTATGCAGCACAGCTTGGCCCATCTGATCCACTTTACAAACCTTGGAAGCAAGCCTTTGCTGGTTACCCTCAGATCCTAGCCGTGCGCACCTAAACCAGGGGGTTCCCTTTACTAACGAAGCATTAGTCCTAATGCTAGCAAGCTTACCGCTCAGTGTCCCAGGACATAAAATGCTAAATCTACCACATAATCTACATTCTCCGACCGCAAGTGAAAGGATGTGTTCACCCAACCAATGTAAACTAAAATTACCACAGGGGAGCACACAGTTACTGTGAAAATGGGTACTCCTACCTTCAACCGGATCCAACAAAAGACCGTCATGCTAGCCCTAGTGGTATAAGTTCCCCTGCCTCACTCATGAAATAACCAGGCACCCAAAGTGAACGGCTAACATAAAGACACCAACGGGCAGCGGGAGCCCTGCGCAGGGTGCAAGGAACGTGTAACAGTTGACTAATCTGCAGGGCTGCACAGCACCGCACCTTTACTAGGTGTTCCGCGCACTGAAAGGTATGACTGATCACTATTCATGGCGTTCTCACGCGCAGTGAGAATACGTCTTAATCGACAAATGGGAATGATGTTACGTGCGATACTGAGCACATGTCATGCATCCCTATATTAACTACAAAAAAGGCACTCCCTACAACAAGCCCATCTATTGGCTAACCAGCTAAACCAACAGAAGCGGAATTAAACAGGGTCGCACGTGCCGTGGGCCCACTGGAATGCAACAGCCATATGACGCCTGACTGGGATGTACACTCCTTGCGCTGGCGGTGAAGCCAACCACCTTCTAGCCGGCTGCCGCTCAGGGCCCCCCTCATTTCCTACGAGGCCCTGAACCACAGACCTTCCTTACACTTTCACGGTCTTGGGGCGCTGGCCGTTACCGCACAGCTGGAACGTGCGCAACACGGCGGCTTTGTTGACAAGGTTGAACGGTTAACAGACCCTCCCCCTGCAGTCTTCCATATCTTAAGACAGGCAGCCGAAGAAGGCTGGAAATGGGAAGAGGAACCTGGGCGACGCGACAACTTGATTATGCCTGAATGTTTCCGTAGCGCGGACACGTTGCTCCAAGCTCATTACGAACAGTAAACCCTTTGAACGGCGAGTCCAATCTTAGCTGACACATTAATGTCAAAAATGCCCCCCAAGGCGGGTGCTGATCCAAGCAGATTAAACTTCTCGCCTCATCTCGGAGGACTGCACAGCCAGTCTAATACCACTGTGCTGCCCAAAGGACACGGTTGACGATCTCAGCACTGGCACCCTACCCTGCCCAATATGGTAAACACACCCCATCGCATTAATTTGGGATTGGCAACCAAAAGACAGGAATATCCTCAACTCCCTAAATTATAATCGAGTTAAACACAGCTGGGGAGAGAAATGCATCCAGTGATGACCAGTGTTCCCCCAGTGGGTAACTGTGCCGAAAGCACCCAGCCTCCCCTAGGAAAGCTGGTCCTCTTACCAGGAAACGTTCAGTGACCCAAGCATATATAAATAGCTTGTATGCAAAGTTAACATCTGGCACAAGGTGCTAGGTGAGGCGCAACACATTGGGGAAGGGCAGGGGCTTGGTGAAAGACTTCTATAAGTTTTAATGTGAGCGTGGCGGCGAAAGCTTCACACTTCTTATAAACGATGTCAAAGCACTTACATGGGTTGCGGCACGTGCCATGGAATTTCTACTATACCAGCTACAAACTATCTTCCGTACCCGGCATGCACTGCGTGACTTGTTGGCATCCTTGTAGATTCCGATAATATGATTAACTACAAGCATGCCCAGACCCCAATACCCGGGAGCTCTTCACTATCAATGAACGTCACGAAGCGCCGTCCAAGAAATAAGCCGTTGACTGCGTCCAATCCACTCACTCGTCATTGGATATCTAACACAGTAGAACTTTCCTTCACCGCAACACGGACCATGTATGTTTCTAAAACCTCCCGAGGCTCGCTTCAATGGATCTCTATGATTTACTACTAGCAATTTTATTGAAAAGTAAGTTTAGCACCAGCATCTTTATTTACAAACCCAGTAAGTTTTAGCTGCTTATTTATAACACAACCGCCTAGCGTTATGGGACATTACGGTTTATGTGCAGATTATCCAAACACAATAGCGTGTGCAGAACTAGAATGACAGCTGGAAATACTTCTGGTTGGTGAGGGTGCTTGGTCCTGGCATATCCCGGAGGCTCTTCACCCGGTTTCCTAACAGAGCCTGGGCCGAGCCCTGCATGATCGGTGCTGGCTGAAGCGGGGTCTGCCCGTGCTCTTCAGGTAGCAGCTGCCTTTGTTTCAACCGCAGCAGTACCCCGGTTACCTGCCCATCTCCTATCCCGTTTTCCAAAGGGAACGCCTTGGGAAGCCTGCAGGAAGCACGCGCCCAAAACACCACTGCCTTGCCTGGGCATCAGTTTACACACCATGGAGTAACACTCCCTCCCACAAAGGCTGAAAAAGGGCTGGTGGTCTGGAGACTGGTGCGAGTGGCGAATAAAAAGGGGGGCTAATATGGCTCAGCTCTGGTAAAGCGCTACTTAAGAACGCAATGTTAAGTGTTACTGTAACTACAAAACCCTTTTCTCCATGCAGACTTTTTATATATTTTTTTTTTTTTTTTTTTTAAATAAACGTTTACAGGTAATTAGCGCCATTTTAAGCAAAAAGCGTTAACCCTTTCCTCTGCACCTAATCTTACATCTAGTGTAAACCAAACACTTATTCCTGCCTAAACACCATTGTGGGCTAAAAATATCACGTTACATTAAGGATGTTAAGTATGGCATGGAACCTGTGGATGCCGAACGGCAGCACGTATCTAGGTAACATTACACCCAAGATCGAGGAAAACGAGTTCTTGAATTTGGAGAGATAGAGTGTAACTAACCGGAGGACGTGATTTATGGGGACCAACAGGTGTCTCCGCCGGGTCTGCCTGCTTGTTGTACAGTACACCGCTGCGACCCAGGGAGCAATGCCGACTTATCACCGGCGAAACATAAACGCGACTGTGGGCGCAAGGAAGCCTGGCCACTGCGGTGCGATCAGTCGCCTTACGGCCCCCCAAATTCCCCCCTCCTCCGCCCCCTATTCCTGGTTGGAGTCTGCCGGTCTTGGTCGGCACCGGAGTTGCAGCGCAGGGAACTGCGACATCCGTAGGTTGCATGGTGGAGTAAGAACGGGCCGAAATTGCAAAGTTCCCATGCCGGTGTTCCATGCAATATGTCATAACTAGTATTTTGCAATATAGCAACCTATGATGTACTTTGGTGTAGTAGTGTCCTTCTGTGCAGTCCGGTGCTGCCGATAGCTGCGCTTCATATTACATTTGTCGGTAGCAGTAAGGATGTGTGTAGCATGGAGGGTAGGAGTGATTTAAGGCAGTACCCGGCTCCTGTTAGGTGTGTAAACCTAACACTTCTATATGTTCTTCGTGATGAGAAGCAATGCATATCTCTCATGCCAAGACATCAGACCTCTTACCCTGCTTCTAGTGCCTAGACCCATCTCTCTCGACTTAGCGCATGGCTTTGCCCAGTAGAAAATCAGAACGAGACCTGCTTTTAGGTCTCGAGTTAGGCAAGAGCTTATGATTTTTAAAAGGGTTTCTATTAAAATGGAATTCAAGTTTTTTGTCAGAGGTGGGAATCGAACCCACGCCTCCAGAAGAGACTGCGGCCTTAACGCAGCGACTTAGACCACTCGGCCATCCTGACCCCAAGTGTATTGGGTCCCAGACTGAGCAGTTTCTCAGCGGTGGCGATGTAATCTGCTAAGGGGAATATCGCCTGTGCGCTCGGGCTTTGGAAGCACAAAAGGGGGGGGCGAGCCCCCGCAGCAGGCATGAACAGGATGACTCAACCCTGGAGCTGTGGAACACAACGCATAATTCGCTTTAGTGCCCCTTAACCCAGCACATACTGTGCCGACCCAGAAAGGAGGGGGCCCCTGACCCGGCCTCTCTAGCCCACAGTGGAATTAATAAAAGCGCGCATCATGCCTGCTGTGCATAAAACATGGTTAGACGCCACGTAGTAAGTGACCGTGCCTTAAAGTCCGTATATTCAACCGTGAACTATAAACGTTCATCCTATAACAGCATACACACCGCTAACCATACATTAATAGAAAATGGATTACTGTTGGAAAAAGGGTTAATTTTGGGAGGCGGGAGTTTGCATAGCGCGAGCTTGACCCGGATCGGGCAGCATAGCGCGTTCTTAGCACAAGTTACCTCTCATGCTGGTATGTACGCATAGTATTGTATGAAAGGGGAGGTAGCATTCCCCGTCACAAGAATGGAAGAGGTCCTAGTGGCCTTTACAACACATATACGGACTTAAGTTATAACTTGCAAGTAACAAGGGGCGCCTCCTTTGAAAACAGTAACCTGCTGACCTATTTACATCAAATGCACTCTGTAATCTACTTGGCATGCGTTCTTATCAGGGACATCGACCCTCTGCACTAACTTCCCCTTAACCGAAACCTCAACTCCACAACATGCTGATCTCTCTCCCGGAAGAAAATTAATCACGAGTTATCTTGACCCACATGTGAGACCTGGTAATCGCCGCGGAAAGCGACGCTGCCTCCGGTGCTTCAAAGGGCTAATGAACTCCCAAACCCGGCGCCCCCAAGTAGATAGCACCACGGTCGCACCGTCCTAAATCCAGCCCTGCCGGGGCCGACAGTGAAGGAGCGCTTTACATGCCACCGAATGCGCATACACATTCAGACGCGCTGCCTCCGGAAACTGAGGGATTTGCCCTCGATGGCGCGGGCGTTCTCGAGGCCACACCGCCTCTCCCTATAACGCCTACGCTGAGGCCCGAACCTGGAACCCCAGATTGAAGCCGCCTGTCCTGCCCACTGAGACACCCTTCCACACACCAGGAACACCGGACGTGTGCGCGACCTATCTTTTTTATCACAAGTCGGCAGCAAGAAATGCCCATTCCAATCATCGAGAAGACTCCGAGAGCTACCTGCACAAATCATGGGCTCTGGTGGCCTGCGATGCCCGATCGATCTGCTACACCTGCGTGCCCCCACCCCCCGCCGTACGCGCAAACTCCCAGGCCGGGACTTGAGCCTGGCCTGGCACCCGCACCCCCCCACCCCGTGGTATTCAGACCACGGTGCCCAGTCGACTGGCGCTGACCAGGGACAAGGCCGGGGCGGGGAGAGGGGACAGAAGACTCACCGCAACATGAGGCTCCAAGGCGCACGACGGTGGAGTTGCGACCGGCAAAGCGAACGCCCCTCCCCCGCAGCACCCACAAGCTCTGGCCGGCGCTTCGTGCCGCAACCCCCCCCCGCCCGTGGTATTCCGACCACAGGGCCCCGTCACCTGGTACTGCCCAGGGACCGGGCCGAGGGCGGGGAGAGGAGGCAGGCAACTCACCGCAAGCGAGGAGCTCCGAGGCTGCTGAGCACGCGACGACCGGGCTGCAAGGCGAACGAGCGGACAAGAGGGCGAGGAGGGGGCGGAGACAGAATATGTACCCCCCTGGCTCCTCCCCGCCGGAAGCAGCTATCTGCTGGGGTCTCCCTTGGTCCATCCCAGGGACACGACCTCCCACCCCTGTGCCTTCCTGTGGCACTAAGGCGGCCGCCCTCAAAGGGGCGGGCCGTGGCGCAACCCCCCCCCCGGGCAGCCTTACATGAGACTTAACTCAGAGGCAATGTGTAAATTATTTGGGCAACACTTTAAACAGTAACACAGTGGAAACACATCACAGAAATTGTCCCAAAGATTGGAACCATAGAGAAAAATGTAAAAAGTAAAACAGGGCTCAAATGACACGAATACAATCAGTAGAACCAGAGACATGTAGGTTTAAAGATTCAAGTGAAACTAACCCCACAAAGCGCCAACTGTGAATATCTGGTTGCGCCGAACGGGGACAAAGTTGCAATTTCAGGCGAAAGTGACAGAGCACAGGCCAGCTACAGCGACCCTGTGAACCCCACTCAACAAGAGTAACTTAAATCCTGTTTGGGCAGAGTTACAAGGTCCCTTGTTTAGGATATGTCACGCAACGGAGGTGATGCATCGATTCTGAGGAGTTGCGGGACTACGGTGTGAGGTCCTGCATCATCGTTGAGGATCTAGTTGATGATGGCCTGGCAATGCAAGGGCCTGGGTTGAGGATGCTTGGCATAGCGGTCTGTCCGATGAAGGCGAGTTTAAAAGCGCTGCAGAGTCCTTGAGACGGTTGAGTCCACGCAGCAGAGGCGGTGTGTTGATTCTGCTATGTCCACAGATCGGCTGGCAGAGCACCTTGAGGCCTACTTCAAGGGGGCCAGGGATGGGTTGGCACTACTTGGCAGGGTAGGACTTTTAGTTGCAGAGTCCAGGTGCAGGTTACAAGAGATGTGCCCCATGGAGACACTCTGGTGGTCCTGGGTACAGATTTGCATGGCCAATCCTTCGCACCTAGGCAAGAGGGCAGCAGGCAGCAGTCCTTCTGGGCAGCAGTCCAGCAGAGTGGCAGTTCTTTCAGAAGCACAGCAGTCATTCTTACTGCCAGAGTCTTCCACAGGTCCAGAAGTGTACCAAAGAGATGTTGTCTGAGGTTCAATATTTCTACCTGATGCCTCCTTTGAAAATGGAAGAAGATCCTACAGGTTTCCCTTTGAAGTGCAGTGATTGCCTGCTACCTCTCCCTGCCTCCAGACTTACTACAGGGGGTATGGAATCCCTTGTGTCGTATCGCAGCGCCGCAAGGAATACACAGGACACGGTATGGCTCATGTGACCTTTATTATCTTTCCTCTTCGTGTGCCCACGTCTGCTCTGCTCCCCTGCTTCCTGCTTTCTCCCTTCCCCACACCCTGACCGGATGTGGTGTCCGGTGACCTCCCTGCCCTTTGCCCAGTTCAGGGTCCTAGTGTCCATTCCCAGGACACTACATCTCCCCCCTTTATCACAAAATCAAAATGCGCAAGTTGGTCAATGATACTTTGATAACATAGATAGAACATCGAATGGGTGCATCACATTTCTTCTATTAGTCTTTTCGGTCTATTTGTTGTTCTTCTTGGCCGTTGCCCTATGTCCTGGCCCCTTGCTGTCTCCCGGTCACCTTCTGTTTCTGTGTCATGGCGTTCCCGCTCTGCTGTTTCTTCTGTGCTTGGTGTTTGCTCCTCTTTCACTTCCTCTTTCAGTCCTTTGAAGTGTGAGCTGTTTCGCGTGATCCTTTGCCGTCCTGACTCTGCCGTTATCATCGTTCCCTTCACTTTAGTTATTGTCAGTGGATCATGTGAAAACGTGCTGTCAGACTTCCGGTGCTGTCGCTGTCGCACTATCACGGCGTCTCCCTCTTGTAGATGTGACTTGGTGGCATTTCGTCTGCTGTCCGCATACTCTTTCATTCTTTCTTTTGCCTCCTTGTCTCTGTCTGCTATGCTCTCATGCCCTGATGTTGTTGTTGTCTCTACTTGCGGGAGTCTTGTCCTGCTTGTCCTCCCCAATACTAACTCCGCGGGGCATTTTCCTGTGGAGCCATGTGGTGTGTTCCTGTAGTCGCGTAGCACTTGGCAGAGTGCTTGGCCTAGCGAAATCTGTGACAGTTTCGCTCTCTGAACCGCCTTCTTAATGTTCCCCATGGACCTTTCGACCATGCCATTTGCCTGGGGCCACAGCGGCGTTATTTTCTTATGTTGAATTCCGAGGTATGTCATGAATCTTCTGAATTCATCCCCTGAGAATGGGAGACCGTTATCTGTTTTTAAACTTTCTGGGGAACCCCATGCTGCAAAGATATCATCCAAGATCGGTAAAGTTGCGGTTGCTGACGTTGACGAGACTGGCCTCACGATGGGGAATCTGGAGTACTCGTCAATGACCACCAGTAGATAATTTCCTGTATCCAGCGGTCCAAAGAAATCAGCTGCTAATGTTGTCCATACCGCTCTTGGCAGTTCTGACATGTGCAGTGGTTCTCGCCTTGCTGGCTGTCCTGTCACTTGACAGAGGTGACAGGTCGCGATGGTGTCCTCCACTAGACGGTCTAGCCCAGGGAACCATACTTTCTCTCTCAGCAGTTTCTTTGTTGCAACGATGCCTCTGTGCGATTCATGTGCAATGTTGACTACTTTGCGCCGTAGTGAATACGGTATCACTATCCTGGTGCCTCGCATTATTATGCCTTGGCTTGCTTCCGACAGTTCTTCACTTATTTTCTGCAATGCAAGTATCTCTTCTTTGTTTACTCCCCTTTTCCACATGGAGTTGTTGTTCACGTGTCTCCACCGTTGTTGTCTCATTGTCTCTTTGGCCATTTGTAGCGTGGCGTCCTCCTCAGTCTCCTTTCCTATCTCCGCTAGTGTTATGGGTGCTGGCGCGCTTTGTTTTAGCACGAAGTTGAGGTATTCCTCTGCTACTGACGCTTTCTCTTCTCCATTCGGTAATGGGTGTCTCGACATGTAGTCTGCTGGGTTGTGCTCTTTCCCCGGTTTGTGGACAATCGTGAAATCATAGTCGATTAACCTGATTCCCCAACGCTCTATTCGTGGCGGCATCTTTGCTGACGGGTTGCCATATATCGTTACCAGTGCTTGGTGATCCGTGATGATCGTGAATTTTTTTCCATATATGAACATGTGATAATGCTCACACGCCCATACCACCGCTAGGCTTTCTTTTTCTGGCTGTGAATAGGCCCTTTCAATGTCCGTAAGGCTTTTGCTGGCGTAGGCAACAATTCTCCTAGGTGAGTCCCTCCCTGGTTGGTGTTGCGCTAGTATCGCCCCTAGTCCTACTGGGCTTGCATCCACCGTCAGTTCAGTGCAGAGCAGAGGGTCGAAATATGCTAGATGTTCCACTGTCATCACTGCCTTCCTGATCTCCTCGAATGCCTCGTTGCATTGCTGAGACCAGATGAACTTTTGGCCCTGTTTTGTCAGTTCTCTCAGCGGGGTGCTTACCGTTGCAAAGTCTTGTATGTATCTGGCGCAGTAGCTGGCCAGTCCTAAAAATGACCTTATTTCCGCTGCATCTTTTGGTGGTTTCGTGTTCTTCAGCGTCTCCACTTTGCTGGGATCTGGCCTCATCCCTTTTTTTGAAAATATGTGTCCGAAAAATACCAGTTCTTTTCTTTCTAGTTCACATTTTTCTCCATTTAGTGTCAACCCTGCTTGTTCCAGCTGCTTGCATACTTGACGTAGAGCGCTGTTGTGCTCCTCATCAGACTTCCCAAATACTAGAATGTCATCGCTAAGCTTTCTAATATGTGTGGCTACCTAGCAGGAATACACAAAGTACAACTGCCAATTACAGCTAGTCATGTGACCGAGAGAGAGGCTGCAGACACTAAATGGCTGAGGTAGGAAAATGCTAACTTCCTGAAAGTGTCATTTTCAAAATTGTAATAAAAATCCACCTTCACCATAGTTGAGGACTTTTGATTACAATTAAAAAGACACCAAATATTAACTTTTTACCTGTTAATATTTGGACGTTATGGCTTTCTAAATGTAAATATTAACTTTTTACCTGTTATTATTTGGACGTTATGGCTTTCTAAATGTAATAAAGTAACTCCAGGGTTATCCTATGGGTGAGGTAGGCTTGCAATATTGGAAACCAAAGGTAAGAGTTTTTCACTATCAGGCCATGTAAAACTTAAAAGTACATGTCCTACTTTTCAAATACAGAGCACCCTGTCCTGTGGGTTCTTTAGGGCCAACGCCTGGAGTGTCTAATATGTATTAAAAGGAACATTTGGGCCTGGTAAAAATGTTATTTTGCCAAGTCAAAATTAGGGGTGGGCGGAATTTGCGGAATTAACCTTCGCAAATTATCGCGAGAATGTTTAAAATTATCGCAAACAAGCAGAAATATCGCGAAGATGCGGAAGTTTTTTTCCGGCATGTTCGCGAGATTTTCTGCATGGTTGCGGGTCGCCAACTTACCCATGTGGTTGCTTGCGGGCGCGGCCATCTTGTTTTGAGTTGTTCTCGCGGTGCATGATCGCGAGAAGAAAGACGTGATCGCGCGACGCATGACGTCACTGCGGGCGCGAACTGTCGCGAGACAGCGCAAATGGCTAAAAACAATACAACATCTCATGGAGAACGCGACCGGATCAAGAAAACTTGTCGGCGAACGCAGGGATTCAGGTAAGGCGATCGCGCGCGCGCGAGAATGTATTATTTTACAGCACGAGCAAGAAACAAATTATCGCCAAGCTGCGGAAACCGGAATTTTTGACATTTTCGCGCTCTCCGCGGAACGCAAAAATGTCAAATTATCGCAATTTCCGCGAACGGAACGAAATTTTTGCCCAGGCCTAGTCAAAATGACAGTTCAAATCTGTACATACAGGTTAAAATGGCAGGACTGAGACATGTTTAAAGGCAACTTAAGTGGGTGGCACAATCAGTGCTGTAGGCCCACTAGTAGCATTTAACTTACCATTGGTGGGAAGAGGTAGTATCACTCAACTAGGGACTTATAAGTAAATTCAACATGCTAACTGGGGATAGTCAATGTTGCCATATTTTAAGGAGTGAGAACACACACTTTAACACTTGTTAGCAGTGGTAAAGTGCACAGAGTCCTTAGGCCAACGAAAATTAGATCAGAAAAGTATGGAGTAGGAAGGCAAAAAGATTGAGGGAAGACCGCCCTAAGGCTGGCCCATTATCATTCACACCCAGATTTGTGTACTTAGTCCAGAACTTTTCTGGAGTAAATCTTTGACCACTTTCAGGGTAAGAATAGGTTGGGAAAGACTTTGCGAATGCAAAAATGTCACAAGTTTGTGGAAGTTCACATACTCTCAGAGCAAACCATATTTTCATCCCACTGCACACCACCTGCGAGGGGTTTACTAGTGCATATTTGTATTAAGTTATGTCATACAATTACACAACTGTAAAACTTTTTATTGACATTTTTGCCCATAAGCGTTGGTTTATGGCCAAAAACAGATTTGTGAATGGTGACCATAGAGTTGAGATGTATTTGATGCACATCGCAACAAGATTGAAATAACTTTTTATCAAATACACTTTCTTCTCAACAAAAGCTGGTGGATGTACATACACTTGAGATGTCATAAAAAAAGCAAAGTACTGATATTTCAGCAACAATAACAATTGTCCAAACTTCATATTGTTTAGTTACTTTAGTTTCTTTTATTCTTTCTTCAGGTGTTTCATACCAATATAGCCAAAGAGCCTTTTATACAATAAGCAGCAACAGAAAACCGCCAACACATTTTTCGCGCTCCACTGCGCTTCTTCAGGGCTTCCAATTCTATATCAAAAGAGCTTCACGATCTCATGCTTGCTTCATGCTTGTTACAATAATTCCTGCAATCGCTAGACTCAATTCGTTGTGTTGGGCATTAGCCTAATTTTGATTTAATCCAAATATTTATTATTTCACAGTTAACATTGTTTACTAATCAGGTTCCCCTTGATACTTTACTAATACTAAAGTTAGACTTATGGTCTAAGTTAGACATTTGGTCTAAACTTAGACCAAAAGTCTAACTTTAGTAGTAGTAAAGTTAGACTTTTGGTCTAAACTTAGACCAAAAGTTCAACTTCAGTAGTAGTAAAGTTAGACGTTTAGTCTAAGTTAGACTTTTGGTCTAAACTTAGACCAAAAGTCTAACTTTACTACTTGTGAATGCCCTTTCTGAATACCGAAAGTTGTAAAGTTAGAATTTCGTATCTGATTACTTCTGCGAATTGGGCCCTTAGACGCTTCAGAAATTGGAAAAAGACCGAGTCTACAAAGATGGATGCATTTTCTAGTAGACTTCCCTTCCAAAACACTATTGGGTGTCTGGGTGGTCTCTGGCTGGCCTTGTGGATTTTTGGTAAATGATAAAAAGTTTGGACTACTGGGTACTCGACTTGACCAGAAGCAAAAGAGGGCCCCATGAACACCCATCTTTAATTACCCTTATGCCTCTGAATTTGGCCTATCTTGGACCCGCAGGAGCTTATGCATCTTTTTTTATTACATTTTGCCAAAGATTAGTGTCTCCACCCGCAAATCTGTCACAATTTTTTTAAAAAGCGCTTTACCCCTGGCAGATTCCCAGTGGGAACACCATTATATCTGGAGGGTTCAGGGTATTCCTACCCTGCCCCCTTTTCATAATTTTTTATGTTTTGGGGGGAATCAGATGCAAGCTAAATCCAAAGATGTCTTCCAACACTTCCTAGTTAAAGTGTTGGCAGCACATCACATTTTAGGAAGATCCGCAAGTCTACTGCAAGGACTCTTGTCCCCAGATATCTATATGTTTTAAACTTTAATATCTCTTAAACTACAGAATGGATTTACACCAAATTACAAAAAGCACACTTTCTGGACAAACATCTAGCTTTCTGCCAAATTTGGTGTAATTCAGTTCAGCAGTGTACTGTGTTAAAAAAATTAAAAAAAACCATAACATAACATGGGTAAAACGCATTTGCGACCACCCTTTTTCTTGGCATCCGCAATGACTAATCACACTGAAACTTTCAACACAACCACTGAACCAAAAAGGGAACGATTTGTGAAACTTTTGTGAAGATTCGTCAGGCGGTGCCAAAGTTATTGACAAAAAAAAACTTTTCCTATCGAAACTTTGGTCCTAACTATAACTACCTACTGGTGACCGCTTTATATATATCCTACTGCTGTTCACCAGTAGGTAGTTATAATTACGACCTAGTTTCCATAGGAAAAGCATTTTTTGACTTATCTGTGTGAGTGACTGTATTGGTGAGTGAGTGGGTTTGCCAGTGGCTGTATGGGTTTAATGAGTGGCTGTATGAGTGACGGTATGGGTGGGTGTGTGGGTGTGTAAGTGACTGTATGGGTGAGTGAGTGGGTGTTTGGCTAAGTGAGTTGGTGTGTGAGTGTCTGCATTGTATAGTAAGTGTCTGTGTGAAAGGATGTATGGGTGAGTGAGCAAGTGTGTAAATGGTTATAAGGATGTGTAAATGGGTACGTAAGTAGTTGTGTGGGTGGGTGAGTTGGTGTGTAAGTAGTTTTATGGGTGAATGAATGTCTGTTTAGAGAGTCTATATGGGTGAGTGACTGTGTGAATGGCAGTATGTTTCAATAAGTGGTATGGGTGAGTGTGTGGCTGTGTGAACAGCTACATAGGTGAGTCATTGGTTGTATGAGTAGTTGTATGGGGGAGTGAGTGGTTGTGGAGTGAATGTATGAGTGAGTGGGTATGTGAGTGGCTCTATGGATGAGTGAGTGGTTGTATGAGTACTTGTATGGGTTTTTGAATGGGAATGTGAGTCGCTGTGTGGCCGTGTGAGGGGATGTATGAGAGGTTGTATAGGAGTGTGAGTGGGTGTGTGAGTGGTTCTGCGAGTGATGTCCTCAGTGATATCACCAGTGATGTCATCTTTGTCATTTGAGATGTCGTCAGTGATATCACTAGCCATGTCATGAGTGATGTGAAATGTGAGATAATAAGCAATGCATTGCATAGGTGTATGTTATAGTTAGCTCAGGTAACTCTGCTGAATTTCATTAGTTTTTTTATGAGTGAAATTTGAGCCTAATTATAACGTCCCTTTAACATTTGTTTTTTTCAGTGAATTTCTAAGGTTGTTTTATTCTATTTCCTAACTATAGCATCCCTGTAACATTTTGTTTAATCAGAGAATTTCTAAGGTTTTCTTATGTTGTATCCTAACTCTAACATGCATGTAACCGTTGTTTTTTAACAGAATTTTTAAGGTTTTTTAAATTATATTTCCTAACTGTAACCTGTAACCTTTGAGAGTAAGTGTTTGAGTGAGTGCAGGAGTGCGTCGGTGTGTGTGTGAGTAGGTGTGTGAGAGTCTGAGTCAGTATGTGAGTGTCTGAGTGGCTGCATTAGTTTCTGCGTGAGTGTCTCAGTGGGTGTGAGAGTATCTCAGTGGGATTGGGAATACCTCCATGAGTGTGTGAGTTAGTCTCTGAGTGGGTCTGTGAGTGGGTGTGTGAGTCTCTGAGTGGGTCTATGAGTGGATATATGGGTCTGTGAATGGCTGTGTGAGAGAAAGTATGGGTCTGCGTGAGTGTCTGAGTGGATCTGTGAGTGGGTGCATAAGTTTCTAAATGGGTCTGTGAGTGGCTGTGTGAGTTTGCAAATTGGTGCATGAGTGTCTGAGTGAGTGTCTGAGTATGTCTATTAGTGGGTCTGTCAGTGGGTGTCTAAGTGACTGAGTGTGTGTTGGGGTCTATGTGTCTGTGTGGGTGTGTCAGTAGCTGTGTGAGTGACTCAGTCACAATGGAACTGCTACCGCCATTTTATCTATCAAGAGTCTGCAGTTTTGCCAAAATATTCACCCATGTGGAGTTCTTTCTATTGGTTAATTACTAAGTGCTACCTCCTTGGGTAAATGTCCAGTACATATTCTACATTAAAGCTGCGTATTGGAGCATGAGGAAATGCCACTAGTGACCTTGGCTATGTGATTGTACCTGGTGTGTCCTTATCTAGAAATATGTGATAACATAAATCCTCCTATAGTGAATTCAATGAGACTTCACCAGACAAGGGTCCATCCTTTTTTCTATGTGAAGCAAGTGCTTCTTTGCTTGGTGGAGATGTCCTCATATTCCTTGGCATCAACAACTGCTCACCAAAGTCAGCAGGTAACATGTTAGGGGGTCTCTTTTTAAGCTGTCCATCATGCTGGCAAAAGACAGAAAAACCTTTTACTATTAAGGTGGGCAGGGCCAAACATGGAAGCATTGAAGTGAATTCTACATTTGCATACTCTCAGCAATTTGAAGGGAGAACCAAGGGCTCAGCTCTCACCGGGAGAGGACAAGAAACAACCCACTTGTCACAGTCACAGACAGATTACGCTTCAATAGTTCAACAATGTAGTTACCCCCACGAAGGATTTTTTAATATGAAATTGTTGGGAAAACACACTTGCTTTGCCTTCACCAAACCCAGGAGTTAGGATAATTTACAGAAGTGTTGCATCAAGGGAGCTGCCTGCTATGTTTATATTTGTTAAGTGTCTCACGTTGAGGTTTAATTCGTGTCAAATGAGCTTTTGGGCCAAAACAACCCAGCAAAAACGTAATGGGGGCTCGCAGCCTTCTTCCTTGAGCCAAATACGAACCCAGGGACCCCAGGGCCTGGCCACAAACAATTAGGGGAGGGAGACAGCCCCCGGAACCCCATCCCCTGGGGCCCAACCATGTGTTCCTGGGTGTCCTGGTTCCACTCAGGGCACCCAATATGCTATGGGACCGTGGGGGAGCCTCAATATACATACAGATTGTGTTACAATAGTTCAACAATGCAGTCACCTCCACAAAGGATTTTAGATTGTTTTTCAATATGGAATTGCAGAGAAAACACATGTATTTTGCCTTCCCCAAATCCAGGAGTTAGGATTATATGTCCTTTACAGAAGCGATGCTTCAATGGTGGCACCTGCTATGTTTATAAAGGTAAGTGCTTACTCTTGAGGTTTAATTTTCTCTCTCAGCCGATTTAAGCCCCAGGGCCCCATATCCACAGGGCCGGGCCACAAATCAATAGGGGAGAAGAGCCACACAGCCCACCTCCACATGCCAATTTCAGCCACAAACAACCCATCCCTGGGGCCTTCTTTGATTGGGGATGGGGGCTGTGTTGCCCCCCTCCCTTGGGTCAAATCTGGTCCCGGAGAACTCATCCCCTGGGGCCCAACAATGTGTCCCTGTGTGCCCTGGTCCCATTCAGGGCACTGCATGGGGAGTCTCAAGGCCCCGGTGGTCCCATCCATCTCCCCACCTCCTGAGGGAGCAGACATTGCCCTTGCACACAGGGAGCTGCTGGGAATGGAGTTGACTGTGTGTGAGAGCAATATTTTCATCTCTTTTTCTTCCTGCATGTCTGTTGGCAGGGAAAGAGATGAAAACTCCCCTTCCAGCAAGCAGGAGCACTTTGACAGCTTCTGCTTGCTGGGAGCAGAGTTTTGTATTTTGTTTGGCATGAGCTGCTAGCTCCCACCTAGAAAAAGCAAACAACTGTGTCTCGGGATGGGCACCAGGGTGTAAGAGAGTGCCTCTTTTTACATGATTAGCCCCCTCTCTTTGCTTGTAGTCAGATGTGATTTCGAACTGCAAATGCAATGGGTCCATACTAACCAGGTTCCCAGTGCCAGATCCCTTTCCCAAGACTGTACCATGATTGGCACAACTTCAGCCACCTCTGTAAGTCCCTAATAAATGTTACCCCTGGTAGCTAGGGCATGGGAACTGAAGAGGGTCCACTGGCACTGCAGCATGAATTGTGCCACCTGAGAGACCCCTCGCCAAGACAATGCACACCACCATTACAGGCTGCATGTCCTGGTGAAGAGAAACCAAAGAGATGACATGGCACACAGTCCTGTGTGCCATTCCCTCATACACTGCATGAGGTATAGGCAAGTCAACCTTACTGCAGGCCTCACGGCCCTAAGGCAAGGTGCACTATACCCCATGTGTGGACATACCTGCACGAGCAGATATGACCCTACAATATCTAAGCCATTCTTATATATTGTAAGTGCACAGGGAAGCTATGGAGAGCACATGGGCTGGATACTTGTCATTACGACTTTCTAGCTTCATGATGGCTTCTCTGTACCCTAAGATAGTTGGCACCAAATATCTTGTCTAAAGAAATCCTCACTGATGCCAGTTTTGGATTTCTTGATAAATGCACACAGGAGATCTTTTAGAGCGTCCCCTGAAAACCTACCAATAACTGGTGTGGTCTCTGACTAGTCATAGCCAGAATGCCACAGCTAGACATGTTTCTGACTTCATGGGGTGAGAGCCTGTACCTCAGAGACCCAGAAACAAAGCCTGCTCTGGGTGTAGGTGCTTCATGCCTCCCCAAGGCCGGAATGGTCTTCGAGAGTGGGCAGCTTTAAAGGTGATGCCAACTTTGAAGTGCAACCCAGGCTTCCCCAGAAAGGGAGAATGCCAAACCCCCTGTCCTGCTTCACATTCGGCAGTAGGACAGGCAGGAAAATTAGTTGGATGAAGAGGAGTGTCCAAATTTAGTCTGCTAATGAAGTTCATAGATGGAGATGCATCTCCATCTATGAACTTCATTAGCATTACTTTTTTCATCTCAAACGAGATTGCACCCACGATTATACTGAGAGTACAGGAACATAAAGCAAGGACATGATTAAAGCAACGTTATGGATGGTGAAAATCACAGGAGCTGGGTTTCCTTCCATGTTGGATCATCAGGCAACAAGGAGCATTTTATAAAAACAATCATGAAGTTTCAGAAAAACTACAAACTAGTTGTTACAAACGGACTCATTGAACATAATGGGAATGAGCGCAATAAATGCGAGCATTATATGAAACAGTACATGAAGGGGGGTGAAACATAATGCATTCTGGGAGTTGTAGTGGTACCGTTTTTAAGTAACTAGAAAAATGGAGTCCAGTTAGTCCGTTGTTAATGTCAGTCTAAAACTTTGGGGAAAACATGTGCAGTTAATTATCTGGTGACGTCGAATATGGGCGGGAACACACATACCAACGCTTTCGCATTCATTGATCTAATTCACACATAAACGTGTGACAAGCGTATCTGTCCATCAGGAAATGAAAGTATGGAATGATTCATTTTAAAAGATCGGTGTGATTAACAGACCACGGTGAGCATATAGCAGTTTACATTTGCACTTATGTTCGTGGTAAAAGTTTATAGTTTTGTTTAGCAGACAGAAAGTGAGGACTGATTAGTGAATGAAACGCTGGCCTTAACTTACAAGACTAAGGAGAGTATGTAAATGGATGAGATGCACTATGTTGGTGGCTTTTGAGTTCAGGTTGATTTATTGCGCACATTGTTTGGAAAACACGAAAATATGATTGAAGCTTTTAACTGATGAGTTTTTGTTTTGAATGTAGAGAAGTGTTGCATAGAGTTAATGAATATGGCTAAAACCTACATTTGTATATGTAGATGCCCCTGAAGAAGGGAATTAATTTACTGAAATGCATTGAGTTGTTACAATAAACGTCGTGGTATGTGAAACCCATTTTGCTATCCTTTCGCTTTTGTGAAAAATCAATGTCAACATAAGGATTGAATAAAATAAATTGAGCACATGTGAAGAGTGGATAAAATTAAATGGTCTAATAATGAAGAAAAAATGCATGAAATTGATTCATTGGATTCAAAACAAGTCATGGCTGTGCAGCCTGGTGGAATCGGTAAAGGGTTCCTTCTTGGATTTGCAAATTTAGTCTGCACCACCCCTATGGGGTGACAGGCAATGTGGAACACTCTTGTGAAAGTCCACCACCTTGAGATGGTGAGAAAACCACCTATCGGGGCTAAGGTAGTGCCCTTTCGAATAGAAATTGGTCACTTAGAGGGTGGAGACACCCTTAAGGAAGGTAGCCCATTAGATATTACCTGTCTCCCACCTGTAACGCCCCTAAATGTAATATTTAGGTGGCATCCCTGGACTTTGAACCTTAGATTTGACAGACAAGAAGAAGACACGGACAAAAGAAGAGCTGCTGCCTGAGAACTGAGCCCTGCTGCAGAGAAATTGGCACCAAATCTTTCCTGCTGCCTGAAGGACTCGACAATCATGGTTGTGCAGTGTTTTCATTAACCTGTGAGGACTCCAAGAACCATGGAGCACCTCCAGCCTTTAAGAAATCACCAAGAACCTCCCTTGGAGTGAAGGTATCACTTCTCTGCACACGCAGGCACTGAACTCATGAAGTCCAGTTTGTCGACATGCTGCTCCACTATGACTCCGATGGAGCAACCAAACCAGAAGAGGTTCATCCACTCTGAAGGGTCAGATCGGTCTTCCCACCAAGTTTGGAGGCACCATGGTCTACCGGAGGCGCACTGTACCAATACCTGGGTTACCAGACCCCGTTCAGCAAACAGCTAGACAGAGAGTCCGTTCTGAACTCCAACCACCCTAGAAGCGAGCATCCATCAAAAGACATCAAGACCCCTGAGACCACATCATGAGGGGCCCAACTGTCCCAAAATTGCCTCTTCAATTTGCCTGCTCCTAACTGAGAGGACATCTCAACACATGGCACCTGGCTGACCTATCTGCTCTGCTCCCAGCCTATCAGCCCCGGAAACAATGATCCAGCTGTCTTCCCTTGGTCCTGAGACACTTGCAACCTCCTCCCTTGAGTGGGACAACCTGGACTTACCTTGAAGTCTTCCTGTGCAGTGGCTTTTCAAGTTGCCCCCTTCATTGTAGCGCACCAGCTACCAACACCCCCATTCATAGCCTGGTAAAGTACTCCAAGCATTCGCAGTACAATTTATGTTTCACATGAACACATCACATCCAAATTGAATGGTTCCCTAACCTTTGCTATGCAGTTAGGATTGATTTACTGTGTCCACATTGTATTCCATGTAAATCAAATGAGGCTTTTTTGACCCAATAAAGTACACAACATTTCATAAACAATAACATCTTGATCCCAATAATTCTGTCATATCCAATAAAGTAGCAAAGGCCTCTATATGATTCACTTCACATCATTTATCAATACTTCCAGTTCTAAAACACTGCTTAGTGTGCTTCATAAAGTGCTATGTTTGCTGGCTCGGTCAAACCTGGGTATTTAATCCACAGCCTCAAAGTCACAAATATTACAACACCTAAACAGATAGACTTATCTCAATGACTCAGCACACAACCTGTAAGTCACTATTGTCATCTAAATCCCAGCTAGTATTCTTATAAGAAGATGAAATGTGCCTTTGATGAACTCCATTTGGGGAAAGGGGACAATGTTGACAAACATTTCTATTGGCTATCAATAACCATGAAATTTGCTGTATAAACAGAAGTGTTCATGAGCTTAGGATCCATTTTCAAATCCACAACTCTGGTTCAAGGTCAGCAGATGACTCTGAATGCAGGAATATGTCTTTCAGTTGTCCACACCCAGAGTGTTCACATAGTTATGAGTCAAAATCCATACTAAAGTGTGGTGTGTGCTTCATGTAAACATCCTCAAGATGTGAAAAGTAGACTCTGTATAAGAATAACCCCTTTTATAATTACACACACAGGATAACAAATTGCTAAAAGGTAATTTCTCTGTTGGAACTCATCCTCTAAACAATCATAAGGTGGAGCTCAATTTAGAGTGCCAGGAAAATTTATGGAAACATTTGAAGTAAAGTGCTTATCAGGTATCAATCAAATCCATACGTATGTTAACAAAGAGATGTGCATATTGTAAAATTCTGACAATGGCTTAAACATAAATGCCTGTTGAGACAAGACAGTTAAAATTGAGATGGAGTTTCCTCACATTAGACTAAAGCACCCTGGAGTTAAAAATTAGATTGAACAATTAAAAACATTCATCGGTAATGACTCAGTGAAGTTAAAGCCACTACTAGAAGCAAGGAAAAATCAGAAGAGGTAGGAGAAGGAAAAAGAAGAGCACACAAGAAGAGAAGGAAGAAAGGAAGAAAAAGAAGGAATAAGGATTAAAAAGAGAGAGAGAGAGAGGGCCAGAGCAATGCAACCAAGGTCTAATAAAGTGGCGGTGTGCCTCTATTTGTGAAAAACAGCTAGCAGTAAAATCCCATATCTTATGTCACTGTATCATTTCCCTCAAAAGAATAAAACCTCCAGAATGCATTCTGAAATGGTACTACTGAGTACAACAACACCACCAAAGTAACTACTCGTTCCATAAGAACTTAAAGGTGGGCATAAACTTTGGCATCTGTGTTTAGACCCCATGGTGTTTCGTTTTGATCATGATAATCCATCTTGATTTTAATCTTCTTAAGGACATTTTGCGATCCAGACATCTAGGATTAGGCAGTATCAGTTAAATTCCACAGAAGCATAAACCACTTCTATCACCTTTATGTTCTACCCAGAAGTGTTTTGCCATCACATATGCAAAGTCATTGTTGGAGATTTTCATGCAGGTGCTGGAGTTTGCAAAGTTTCAGCTTACAGATTGTGCTGTCTACGTATTTCTTGCTGCAGCTACATTCTAGCATGTACACCACATGTATTACTGTCACAGTGTATGATTTCTTTGATCTTTTTAGTGTGTCCATCCCATAGTACAAAAATGGTCCTATTATCCCCCATGGTACAGGCATTTACACTTTTGACACTTGTTAAAGCCTGTTTTTCTTTTTTTTAAGTAACCAGTTGGTTGACTCATTTCTTTGATTGGTCATGAAGCTCCGAATCAGGATATCTCCTAGGGACAATGTTTTTCTATATGTTATTTGGATGCGCTGACAAGAATGGTTTTAAATCCTCATTTTTCTTCAAAATGCTCCAACTATTTCTAATCAATGTCTTGATTACCTCTTCTGGATGATTGTTGAAGTCCATGATGTATCTAATCATCGTCTCCTCTATCACAGCTTCTACTTTCTTGGGGATCAAATGTTCCTGTTTGTTTCTTTTCCTCGTTCTCTCCAAAGCATCTTTTAGTACTGAAATGGGATATCCATGTCTTCTGAATCTCCGGAACATCTCCTGTACATGACTTTCAAAATCCTTGTCTTCCAGGCAATACCTTCTTACTCTTAAAAATTGCCCGTAGGGCACACTCCATTTTAAGGCATTGGGATCTGCACTGTACATATATGTGTGTGTATATTACCAACTGGCAGTCAACAGTAGGTAGTTATAGTTAAGACCTAGTTTCAATAGGAAAAGCATTCTTTGTTTTGCTATGTAACAACTGTTGAATCTTGGTCTAGGGACCTGCAGAACCTTAACCACAAAAGGGTCCTTTGAGCTCACCCTGCAAGTAGCTTAGTGCTAACTGTGTTTTTCTGCCATTGACTCCAATGATAAAGGTTTGACGGATTCAACTGCATTCTTCATTTAATGTGTTGAAATTCTATAACTCAGGTTATATGCAAAGTATCAAGTTTGCTTTGGTGTCTATAGTTATATAAAAAATACTAACTATTTTTATAAATTGTTGTCAGGATTTCTTTTGAGTCGTATCACTTACTTATTGTCATGCTGGCACTGTGAAATGCTTAACACATGTTCCTCTGAGTACACCTGACCGGGACCGAGGTAAGGCTGCTAAGGGTGAATCTGAGGTCCACTCTTGTGTATTGTATCATTTAATTATTGTCAAAGTTGGTGCATGAAATTCTTTACACACGTTCCTATAAGTAACCCTGACTGATTTCTGCCACTCTACTAGGGTTGAGCTAAGGATTGCTGTGAGAGAATACGAGGTCCACTTTTGTGTATTGTGTAAGTATTACATGATAAGGCCCACCAGCAATATCACGTAATACTTCCGTCTTGCAACATTGGTGTTTTAGCAGTAGGATCTAGAACCTGTGTTTCATTTGTACCACCTGTCATTAAGTAGTTTTTCCAGTGAACAAAGAAATCCTTAAATTGTCTTCAGACATAAGGTAAAACCTTTTTTTTACATTGTTCTAAAAGCTAGATTTAATAGGAATTGCTAGGGCCCTGTGTTACATTCCTATTCCACTTGCATCAAAAGCTTAAAAAAGTGTTTTAGTAAATTTAGGAAAATGTTGAAAAAGTTCTTAGGATTTTTAATAAGAGCCCATAAATTTATAAAATAAGTAGTGCACAATAAGAAAGTCCTGAGCCTCGATCAGTCTGTTCTCGCCACCCTGAAGGTCAATGACCTGAGAGCATTATGCAAAATCAGAGGCATTAGCTTTAAAGCAACCTCTAAGAGAGAGGACCAAGAACAGGCCCTCAGAGACTATGAGGTAGAAACCCTCCAGAGAAATTACCATTCCTCTATTGTAAAGTAAGTAAGTAAACAAGCTTTATTTGATTTCTGTACAAGAGAATCATAAAAGCACATCATAAAAATACATTATTATGCAAGCTTTTAAAAAACGTTGGCTCATTTCCCGTAGAAATGAAATTATAATGCAGGTAGTTAGTTCATTACAGTACTATCGACTTCCTACATTTTATCACGCTATTCAGAAAATTTGTTAAAATCCATATAATAAATTCATTGTCTAAAAGTTGTAAGACTAAAAACGCTGGTCAGCATCTTCTAAAAGCAAGCTTCTTTAAAAGTGGCACTAGCCATTTTTTCCTTTGTATATTATAAGATTTACAGAAAAAAGCTACATGTATTGTCATTTGCTCGGATATATGTTATCACAGGGGCATAATTGCATCACCCTTACCCATTCATTCATTTTTGGGAAACTGGTTATGCGATGAAAAATGTCTAATCTGAATCTTGTTAACAATAGCCTGTCATATTGGCCACGCACCAAGATGAGATAGGGTTGGATGTTAAAAGTTATTCCTATCATCTGATGGTGCCGTACTGTGGGCTTATCGATTTCTTCTGATAATTGACATGATTCAAGTAGTGATAAGCATTTATATTTCAGTTCTTTTCTTGACGTCAGACTCATTGTGGTTGGCTCATTATAAAACTCAGGGTATCCTAGATCACACAGAAAGTCCCAGACATATTTTAACCATTTCACTTTTAACACAAGATTGCCAAAGCAATGGGGGAAGTTAAATCAGGATCCCTTCTCGACCCATGTCCACACTTCATTTTCTCACAACTTACAACTATCTTGTGCCCCTACATCACACAACTGTTCAACCAATCACTGGAGACAGCAGTCTTTCCAGAGGTTTGGAAACAAGCCTTAGTAACTCCCTTACTGAAAAAGATAGGATCTGATGTAAACAACCCAGCCAATTACAGACCAATTTCCCAGCTCCCCTATCTTTCCAAGGTACTGGAGAAACTTGTCAATAAACAGCGAACTAATTACCTAGAATCAAATGAGTTGTTGGACCCCACACAAACAGGTTTTAGGGCCACCAACAGTATGGCGGCAACTCTCCTGGCTGTCCTAGACAATATAAGATCATTGCTGGACAAGGGAAAGGCCTTAGGCCTGATCCTGTTAGACCTGTCGGCGGCTTTCGACACGGTCTCCCAACAACTTTTATTGGAAAATCTGCATGAAAAAGGGATACATGCTAAGGCCCTTCAATGGTTGAGCTTATTCCAATGTAATAGAACTCAAACTGTACAGCTAGGTACTTTTTCTTCCACTCCAAAAAACCTCAACTGTGGAGTTCCGCAGGGAGCATCCCTGAGCCCCACATTATTCAACGCCTATGTTTCATCTTTGGCAAAAATTGGCATGAAATGGGGCTTCGAAATCTGCTCCTATGCGGACGACACCCAACTGACAATAGCCATCGGAAACAAGCATGATGACACCAGAGCCAAACTCAACAACTGCCTTACTGAGATGGCAAACTGGATGTCAGCGCACTGTCTAAAGCTCAATGCAGAGAAATCCGAAATCCTGCTTCTCGGCAGAGCCAATCACATTTGGAACACATCCTGGTGGCCCCCCTCTTTGGGCGGGGCGCCAGCTCCAAAGCAGTGCGTCAAAAACTTGGGCATCATCATTGACAACACCTTATCAATGAGAGACCATGTGCAGATCCTGTGTAGTAGAAGGTTCGCCACCCCGAAGCTCCTAATAAGGCTATTCCCTTGGATCCCACTGAAAAGCAGGAGGACCATTACACAGGCACTGCTTGTCAGCAGGCTGGATTACGGAAATGCACTTTTTGTCGGCATGCCAGATTACCTTTTTAAACGTCTGCAGGTCATACAGAATGCAGGGGCTAGACTAGTGTGCAATGAGGGCTGATACAGTTCTGCGACAAAATGCCTGAAGCAACTTCACTGGCTGCCCATGCACAAAAGTGCGTGTTTTAAACTTCTAGGACATGCCCATAGGGCACTTTATTACACAGGCCCCAAGATTCTCCAGCACAGAATCAAATTTTATGTCCCACCCAGATGCCTAAGGTCATGCTCCTTAGCATTAGCTGAGACCAAAAGAATCAGTAAGAGTAGGACAGGTGGACGCACTTTTTCGCACTTTGCAGCACTTTATTGGAACGAGCTTCCACTGGAGTTACGACTAGCCGAAGAACATATGGCGTTCAGTAAGAAACTCAAAACATATCTATTTCCCTAGCACTAAAAGTTTTTGGGCCTCAAACTAAAATAACCTGACTCATCACTCTCCAGCTACAGCCAGCGCCGTGATATCCCAGTGGGATGAATGTTGTGCTTTATAAATAAATAAATAAATAACACACCATTCATTCCCAAAACATCATTTAAAATCTCCCGATTCAAGTGGGTTTCCTCGCACCTCCATATCCTGTACCAGAGCATAATTGGTTCTATTTTAATTAAATCTGTTAAGAATGGAACCCCCAGTTCCATGTGGCAGACATATGATGATACTCGGGAGGGCCAGAATATATCTTAGGAACTGATTCTCAACCGTTTGTAAAAGTTGGATGTTACAGTGTCCCCACACTCCCGCGCCATACGAGGCTGTCGATACACATTTAGCCCAGTAGATTTGTAGTAGGACTTGCGGGGGCTTCATTCCAATTTTTTTTGAAAAATTAACTAAGGCTGCAGTAGTTTTCATAAAAGCGAGTTTTCTCATCTGCACGGCCTGCGTCCATGTAGCTTTATTATCAAATAATATTCCCAAATAACTAAAACTATTGATAAATGTATTCTTTGTTTATCAATGAACATGTCTCTGCATTTATTACTCCCTGTGCCACATCTCATGATGAACGTTTTTGATGTGTTTACCCTTAGACCTAGGTCGCGCATATAAGCAGCAAAAGCATCCAATAGTCTTTGCAGGCCCAATTGGGTGCGACACATCAAGACGGCATCATCTGCATTCATTATTGCCGGTATGGGTCGACCTCTTGTCATGGGGTAGTCTTGTCCCACTTTCGTCAGTGCTTGTCCTAAACCGTTTGTATACAAATTAAAAAGGAAGGGGGCCAGCACGCACCCTTGCCTGACCCCCTTTCTCGATTGGAAAAGGTGCAGTGCGTTCTCCGTTAAATCCGTATTGAACTCTGCCCTTGGCATTCTGGTAAAGGTGTTTCAAAAAATATATAATAGTATTGTTCACCCCCAAATCCCGCAGGGCTCCCCACAGCCTCTCGTGTATTATGCAATCAAAAGCTGCGATTAAGTCAACGAAGGCTACAAATAATCTTCCTTTTTTTAGACAAGAATATTTACTGATAAGAATGCTCAAGTTAAGGCTTTGTTCGACGGTTCCCAATCCCTTGCGAAATCCGAATTGTAAGTCTGACAATATTTTATTTTCCTCTGCCCAATCTTGTAATCTCTCTTAAACTATCCGCCCCGCTATTTTCGCTGAGGAATCTAACAGGGATATTGGTCGCTAAAATGTGGGATCTTGTTTATTTCCCTTTTTAAAAATGGGAACTAAAATGGATTCCGACCAAGTCTCTATATGCTTAAGAGAGCTACTGGCCGTAATTACTTGTGTGAGTATTGGGCCCCATAGTTCTAAATTGCTTTTGTATAAATCTACGGGGATCCCGTCGGGGCCAGGCGCCTTGCCCCCCTTACTTGCCATAATCGCCCTATTTACCTCATCCAAAATAATTTGGAGGTCATTCTCTGTTATCGGACATGATGGTATGCTTTTGTCACCTTCCTCATTTAGAGTGTCTGCAGCATTTACCATGCTGTTATTACTAAAAATTGTCGTATAGTGCTCCACCCACTGTTCTTCCATGATTGCTATTTCAATAGTAGGGGTGTCCCCTGGCTCCAGAAAAGTACCCCTACGGCCCGCCAAAAGCCCGCCCCGTCCTTAGACTCAGTGGTTTCGTAAAGGGTCTGCCATAGCTCTTCTTTTAACACCCCTTTACGTTCTTTAATCACGTTATTATAGGCCTTCCTCACCTCTCTTAGTGCTGTCCGGTTTCTAGGGATACTATGGGACATTTTTTTCAAAGCGTACTATGCCTTTGTACACTTTGAGTCGAACCATCCTTTGTGCTTTCTCATGAGATTAGAATTTGATACCCATAGGGCTTCATTGATCGATCTTGTAATGTGTTGGAAGGCAGTCAGAACTATTTTGTGTATTGCAGTTTCGTTTGAAATAGCTTCCACAGCTAGGTTAATTTTTGCCACAATTTTCCATGTGGTTTCTAATGGATCAGCCATCAACCATTTCAGAGCATAACCGTTTTTTCTATTTATTTCCATATGTTGGGGGGCATGGACAATTTTGTGATTGTGCTTTGTTTGGTGTATTAATAATTTCAGGGAAATGCTCAAAGGGTAATTATCACTCAAAATAATGTAGTGCGTTTCGAATTGTCTCATCTTTGGGGCTAAATTAACAGAGAGTAGAATGTAATCTATTATTGTAAAACAGCCTCTTTTGTTGAAAGTACTTTTAAAAGGCACCGGGTTAGGACTTATCTCGTTTGCAAAGCTGAGGTCAAGACCACACACCATTTCATTTAGAACATTCCCATATTGTGAGTGTGAGAAATGGGATTCACTTTCCCCTTCTTCGTTCGTAATACCACATACATCTATTCCATTTTTAGAGCACAGAGTAGTTAAAATCCCTCCCAAGCAATTAACACATCCCCTTCACCTTATCTTTGCACAGTTTTCAAGACATTTAACAAGTTTTCTAAAATTCCCCCTATTTGGTCCTTCTGTGCGTTATTATAAAAATGTATCAATACCACTCTTTGTTACCTCCCAGTATACAATTCCATTACTTGGTAATATACCTCCTCATATTTCAATAGAAGTTTCTTAATATTTTACATGTTAGATATATAGATAGCTAATCCCCCCTTTGCCCTCCCGTGATTTCCTGGTACAGCAGGCATATGATATGTTCGATATCCATTCAGATGTATGGGCTCCTTTAGCCACGTCTCTTGGAGACATATAATGTGAAACCCCGTCATAAAATCGGACCACACCAGATTGCCTATTTTAGTTTGTAGCCCTGCTATATTCCAGTAAACCAGTTTGATAAGGTTATCATTAACGCTTTGGGCCATATGTAGGAAGCCAAATACCGTTTGGTAACGGCCGATTTTCGGTAAATTTCCCGTTACCGACCGGTATTTAGGCATTTGCTATGTAGGGGGCATATTTCAGGATTCGGTAAATTACCGAATCGGTAAAATTACCGATTCGGTAAAATTACCGATTCGGTAAATACCGAATCCTGAAATGAGATGTAGGAAACACTCTAATGAGTGTTGTGTAGGAATTAGAATTCGGTATTTACCACCAAATATAGGTTGGTGATAAATACCGAATACATTGCAAAAAGCAATATTTTGCTGAAATAAGAGTGCCATGTGGCAGACATACATGCCCTTAGGGCATGTATGTCCGCCACATGTGCACACATGCAGGAATCAGGGGTGCAACAGGGTGTCAATGTGACACCCTGCCACCCTTGAATGTGCTCCCCCCATTACCAAATCGGTATTTACTGATTCGGTAATGAGGCATACCTTCCCATTGATTCAATCAATGGGAAGGTATGCCTCATTACCGAATCGGTAAATACCGATTCGGTAATTACCGAATTTCTCCGAATCGGTAACATTTACCGAATTATTACCTACATACACTTTACCGATTCTTAAATACCGAATCGGTAAAATTCGGTATTTAAGAATCGGTAAAGTGTATGCCACCTACATATGGCCCTTTGTGTTCCTTTTACAATGTTTACATCTAACATGGGAGAGATGGGGAAAGTCGCTGATAGTGTAGTCTGATGTGTTCCTACTTTTGAGACTTTGGTCTCTACTCTTTGTATTTGCGTTTGTACTGCCTTGGTTATCTCTTGCACTGCTTGACCATCTGCTGGCTTTGGTGCAGAGGTCGGGAAATGTTTTAACTCTGTCTTAGGCTTAGGGCAACTGTTTGTCTGGACTTTCCGAGTGCTACCCTTTTATTATTTTCTGTTTGTAACATGGGTATCTTTAACAATCAGTCTTGCTCTTCTAGATTGTACAAACTTTCAAACCTATTAGCTGAATGGACATTGTACCTCGGGTGACTTTCCACTGAGCGATCCTTATTTTTATTTAAGTTTTCCCAGCCATTTGGAGATTTATAGAAATACCCTAATGGCACAACATTTATGTTTTTGGGGCTCATGAAAGTGCTCCCTGATTGCTCCAAGATTGTTTTCATCAGGTATGTGGAGCCGAAAGATAATACCACACAGTCCCCTGTTAGTGCTTTTTGGGTTTCCCCCACCCAAGGCGTTCTTCTGACCATTTTAAATTCCGAGAACAGTACTCTATGTAGTCCTGTCCTGGTACTTAGCCAGTGTAGGGATTTATTTCTTAGAGTCTCCCAGGATTTATTTTCTCGATTTAAGAGCTGCAGAACATTTGTTAAAATTACAGTATATGGGGTTGCGTCAGGGAGAAGATCTAAAGGTTGGGCTGTGTGTTCATTTTTGGCTTATGGATGTTATGTGGAGTGAGAGCTTAAATGGGTGTAATGCATGGGGGTTACGTTTGTTTTCCTCCCCTGCAGGTTTCCCCTTTCCTCCCCTTGGCCATTTCGGTTTTGTGCCGAGATTTCTGTGCCCATCAGAGTTTTTATACCCCTTATTCCTGTCTGGTTATCCTGCCTTACTAGCTATATATCTTCTCTTTCTCTATTAGCTATGATATTGGTGTTAGTTGATATGGTTGGTACTTCCCATGATCTCACGCTTGTTGTATTTGGCAGTCTGGGTTTTATTGGGGCCCCACTCTCTCTAATCTCCTGGTCGCTGTGTGACAAATTCTTCTCCTGAAGTTTCCCTAGAGCTGCCTCAATATTTTTTAACCTTTCATCCATCTTTCCCAATGATTCTTTTAGGGTGATTTCTAGTTCTTTTATCAAGATGGAGACATCTCTAGAGTCTCTGCAAGGCTCGTTCAGAGCTAGTCGTTTAACATTTTGACATACTTGCATTGCTTTTTTTCGCTTAGTCACCTTCCTGTGCTGTTTGAAACTCTGAGTTTTTTGCCCAACGGGGTTCCCATGTATGATCCCCTTTCCTCCCTCCAGGTTTCTCACACGATTAGAAGGGGATTGGTATTCTCCTTTCTCCTTGTCACTGACCCACACCTGATCAGAAATATTTTGTACACAACCTTTTGTAGTGGGAATTATAGGTATGGGTATTGTTTCTATCCCCGTTGTGGCCTGGGTACTCTCTGTTTGGTTTTCTTCTCTGGCTTCAGCATTCAGTGTCTCTTCCACTGTGCTTATTTGCTTTTCTATTGCCCCCATCGTACCCGTCAAATAGTTCAATAATGAGGAGCGAGTGCTCGTGGCCTTTTTGGAATCCATCTTCCTGCACAGTCCTTTGCTGGATTCTGCCTTTCTTTTCCCCATACTGGCTAGTAGTAAGATATATTACCAAGATCGTCAAAAAATCATCCAGCAGTAGAATAAAATATCCTGCAGTGTCACCAAAACTTATGATTTTGCAAGGCCTACTACGATTTGTCAATTACATATATGTGGCAGCTTAGATACTTGGAAAATATCAAAGTAAATGAGAAAATCCTTCACGGATGCTCGACAGGCAAAACTAGTACTTTAGCCAAGTAGGAATGGCCGCTTCGGGTACTCACCGAGCAAGAGGGGCTGAACAGCAATAACAGGTGTATTTGTACAGCGCACGATTACCAGAAGGTGTCCTGGCGCTGAATAACAGATGTTTATTGTTACCCAACTCAATGGTACTCATTTTATCGACCTCAAATGGATGAGAGGCTGAGTGGACCCCCAGGGATTTGAACCTATGACCATGAGGTCGAACACAGGCCCCCAGCAGTGTCTGCTTTAGTCCACTGAGCCACCAGACCCCGCGGGAGCCCCAGCAGGATTTTGAAGCGCCGTCTGGCGCAAAGCACTCTTTGGCGGCTGTGCGACGGTGCTGGAAGCCGCTGGGGAGGCTGGGAGATGTAGTCCCGGTGCTCTCCCGGTCTGCTTCCCTCTCTTTCTTCCTTAGCCCCTTACGAGGTGCTGAACAGCAATGACGAGGCGTCCCGCGCCGCGGGAGCCCCAGCGGGATTTTGAAGCACCGACTGGCGTGAAGCAATCGTTGGCGCTGCACGACAGCGCTGGAAGCCGCTGGGGAGGCTGGGCGATGTAGTCCCAGTGCTCTCCCGGTCCGCTTCCCTCTCTTTCTTCCTTGGCCCCCTACAAGGGGCTGAACAGCAGTGACACTCCTCTATTGATCAAACAGCAGAAGAAGGAAAGGATGTGGCCAAGTTGATTTGGGGGAATACTCTGATTATCCTCAATAAATTAACTTCCCCAGACCCCCTACACCAATTGAAAGTGACAGAGGTCACTCTAGAATCCCCACCATTGATAGGAAACTTCCATGACCAGCTTGATGAATTCTCCTTGGAGGAGAAAAATTGTACTTGGATGAAAGGTGACCAGCCCTTGAAATCAAGATAGCTAAGATGGGACTAGTTCACAAGGATGGTGGCAGCAATTTTAACAAGGATAAAAAGGACTCTTTTGATCCCAAGGTCCCTAAAAGATTTGCCCATAAGTTTATTGATGGAGATGACATAAGCAAATGGGTTGCAGAGTTTGAGAGAGCTTGCAGAATGAGAAGGTTAGGTCGCCAACACTGGAGCTCTCTACTTTGGGAGTTATTCTCAGTGAAGGACAAATATAGACTTCTGACCCTTGATGAGAATGTGGATGAGCCCTTTTCACACATGAAAAAGACACTGATTGGGGGGTTTGGACTCACCACAGAGGAGTACAGAGTAAAGTTCAGAGAAAACCAAAAGAGGCAGGACCAAACTTGGGTGGACTTTGTTGACTCTTCAGTCAAAGCACTGGAGGGCTGGATCGTAGGTAACAAAGTGGACACTTAGGATGAGCTATATAATTTCACTATGAAGAAGTACATGTTGAGCAATTGTACAGCATCTAGTAGATTCTGACTTGTTTTCTCCTGTCGAGTTGGGGACAAAAGCAGATAAATGGGTCAGAACCAGGGTATCCAACAAGAAGACCCATGATGAGGGTGACCCCAAGAAGAGTGTTCAAACTTCCCAGAAGGGGACAGAGGTGAGCACTGACAAAGAAATAGATAAAAAGAAGTAGTTCTTTATAGGTCCTGAAAGATCTTGTCATGAGGGTAGGCCCGAGACTCATCCCAGTCCAAAGGAATGGTGTATCAGAGTAAAAGCTGTGATCCTAAGAAGGCCTGGACATGCTTTGATTGTAGCCAGCAAGGGCATAACTGAGGTGATCCGCCATGCACCAAGAAGTCCCCAACTGGTGGAACTTTCAAGGGTTTAGCTGGTTTGAGCATGGAAATGGATGTGTACTCTGAAGAGGCCAAAGGATACAGAGAGGCTGCTTTAGTTTCCCTAAGTGGGGTAGACATTGAACCTCTGAATACTCTGCCTGACCACGTGTCTAGGTTAAGTGTGGGTTGGTGAACTCCACTCCGCCAGTGGAGTTTTCAGAGTTTTGCCAACTTTGCGCTCCACTGGGAGAGCGAAGTTGGCAAAAAAAACTCTGATTCCGTCACGTGGCAGAGTTTGCCCCTGCCACCCACCCCTAAGGTCAGACAAGCCCAGCTCCTGCCCAAGTACTTCATACCTGGAGCTTGGCGTAGCATTTTTACCTGTGCCCAGGCTGCCTCCTCAGTCCAGGATTCTTCTTACAGTCCTGCTGTGAAACTTCCCTTTGCTGCAGGACTCGCAAGGACTGCACAGTTGAGGAGCTTGGGCCTGGCAGAGCTTAATGATGGAGGGGGACCCTCCAGAAAGGACCTGTGCACAGAGGAAAAGGTGTCTCCTACCCTAGAGAGCCAGAGGCAGCAAGCTGCCAGGCAAAAAGAGGATGATGTGATTGGAGCTCATAGGGTTTATTGTGAGGGTAAACTCTTGTATGCTCAGGCCAGAGACCCCAAACCAGGGGCAGCCAGAAGAGTGGTGGTCAACCAGGCATGCAGGGAATTCATTCTTACATTGCCCCATAACATCACCCTCACTGGACATCTGGGACAGACTAAGACCTGGGAAAGGCTAGTCAACCATTTCTATTGGCCCCAGATGTCTGAGAAGGAATTCTGTTGCTCCTGCCCAACCTGTAAAGCCAGTGGCAAGACAGGATCAGCTATAAAGGCTCCTTTAATTCTACTACCTGTGAATGGGACTCACTTTGAAATGGTAGGGATTGACATGGTTGGTCCCCTGGTCCCTCCTACTACACCTGGAAACAAATGTTTCCTAGTGGTGGTGGATCATGCCACTAGATATCCAGAAGCAATTCCCCTTAGCACTGTAACTACTCGTGCAGTAGCAAAGGCCCTCCTTGGCATCTTCACCAGTGTTGGGTTTCCTAAGGAAGCGGTCTTAGATAGAGGGACCAACTTGATGCCCGCATATCTCAAGACTATGTGTTATAAATGTGGTATGAGTTACAATTTCACAACCCCTTATCCCCCAGACTAATGGCTTAGAAGAGATATTCAACAAGACCATTAAAGGAATGATCCTGGGACACCCTGACATCTCAAGTGAAGATGGGATGTCTGGCTGTCATGCCTCCTTTATGTCTACAAGGTAGTTTCCCAGAAGAGGGTTGACTTTTGCCCCTTTGAACTTCTGTTTGGACAACCTGTAAAGGGTACTCAGAGTCTAGTGAGGGAAGGTTGGGAGAAGGCTCTCAAGCAACACACACAGGACAACAATGGACTATGTACTAGACTACGCTCATGTATTGCAGAGTACATTAAGAAGGTGGACAAGACTCTGCAGGCCAGCCAGGAGCTCACAAAGCTCTGGGATGACCAGAAGGCAGCTGTTGTTGAGTATCAACCAGGTCAGCTGGTATAGGGGTTTGGAGCATGTGGCCCCCAGGATCCACCAGGACACGTGGACTGGGCCCTATTTATTATGGAAAAGAACGGGGGACACCTACTTGGTTGACATAGGCACCCCTAGGAGTCCTTTGAGAGTACTCCATGTCAATCACCTAAAACCACACCAAGATAGAGCTGACATGTTCATGATGATGGTCACCGATGAGGAACAGGGGGAAGATACTGAACCTCTACCGGATTTGGTGTCAATAAACCCTCAAGATGGTACAGTGATGGGTGTAGTCTTATCTGACACTCTCACTGCACAGCAGCATACTGACTGCAGGAATACAATCAGCCAGTTTGCAGAGCTCTTTTATTGACCCTTGGACAGACAATGTGGTGTACCCATGATGTGTACACTGGTGACAGCTTCCCTGTCAAGAGCAAGATTTACAGACTGTCTGACCGAGTCAAGGCCAGCATCAAAGTTGTGGTTAGCAAGATGCTAGAGCTTGGGGTTATTGAACCTTTCAACAGTCCCTGGGCCATCCGAATGGTACAGGTCCCCAAACCTCACCAAAAGGGTGCCAAGATGGAGAGGTGCTTCTGTGTGGATTACGGAGGGTTAAATACAGTCACTATGACTGATGCTCACCCCATCCCAAGAGCAGATGAGATTATTGATAAGCTTAGGCAGCCAGATTTCTAAGCACCTGTGACTTGATGTCAGAGTTGTAGCAGATTGGCTTGACCCAAGGAGCAAAAGAGAGATCTGAATTCTCCACCCCACAGGGCTTTTTTCAATTTAAGGTGATGCCCTTTGGGGTAAAGAATGCACCTACCACTTTTCAGAGGTTGGTGAATCGAGTTCTTTCAGACCTGGATGACTTTAGTGCAGCTTATCTCGATGATATAGCTGTCTTTACCTCCACCTGGGAGAATCACCTGGTCCACCGCATAAACATTTTACAGGTCCTGCATCAGGGAGGCCTCCCACTCAAGGCAAACAAGTGCCAGATAGGGCAGAGTACAGTTGTGTACCTGGGCCATTTTGAAGGTAAAGGCCAGGTAAGACCTCTCCAACCCAAGATTCAAACTATTCTGGACTAGAAGCCTTGGAAGGCACAGACTATTCCAGGGCATTTTTTGACTTGACTGGCTACTATAGGAGGCTTGTGAAGGGGTGTGGTACCATTGTGGCCCCTCTCACAGAGTTTACCTAAAAAAAGCAGCCAAAGAAAGTCCTTTGGACGACAGGCTGTCAAAATGTCTTTGCCACCCTGAAAGCAGCTATGTGCTCAGAACTTGTCCTAAAAGCACCTGATTATGAGAAACAAATAATTATTCAAACAGATGCTACTGAACATGGGATTGGGAGTGTATTTACAAACCAATGAAAAGGGACAGGATCAACCGGTTGCCTACATTAGCAGGTGACTCCTCCCTAGAGACCAGCACTTTAGTGTCATTGACAGGGAAGGCTTTACTGTGGTCTGGTCCCTATAGAAGAAGCGAAGATCCTACTGGTTTGGGACTCACTTCAAAGTAAAAACCAACCACAGGCCACTGAGGTGGCTGGTGCACGTGAGAAGAGAGAACCCCAAGTAATTGAGGTGGTCCATTTCCATACAGGTGATGGACTTTGTAGTTGAACACAGACCAGGAACTGACCATGCCAATGAAGATGGCCTTTCCAGGTTTTTCAACTAATTGACGCTGAGAACTAGCAAGAGGGAGGTAAGTGCTCATCACCTTTCATCTGGGAGGAGGTCATGTTAGAGAGTGTGTTTCTTGTCATGTTCACACCTCACCCTTTTGCTCTAGATGCTGTGTTAATAGGTCTGGAAGTACACTCGGATCTGCCAACCAGACCCCAGTGCCAGTATTTTTTCCCTTAAACTGAAACTGTGAATTGTTACACCCAATTGGAAAGAAATGATCACTCCTTGTAAGGACCTAGTAAATGATATCAGTGGTGCCCAGGGCAACGGTGATAAGAGGGGTCACCAGGGCTGCAGCACCATATTGTGCCACCCTGTGTTACCCAAGTTAAAAGTATGTCTGCAGGGCTGCCATTACAGCCCTGCATGAGAAGCATGCCTTCTCAATAGTGACTCTGCACACACCATGTGCTGCAGAGCAACACCACTGCCTTAATGTAAGTATGTCCCTCCTAAGGTTGTCCTCCCAAGCCCAGGAGGTAGAGTGCATTATATTTAAGGTGTGGATATATATATATTCATACATATACATCCCTACAGTACACCTGTAAAGCAAGATTTACTGTTAATGTCTGGTGGTCTATAGAGTAACATGAGCTGGTTATCGAGCAAACTCGAGATAGCCAGCTGGATTATGGTAGCACCGAATTGTGTCATGTTTGGCATCAAATGCCGCACTTTCTCACCCCAGCCATGATTCTCATGTCAAGGGTGACCTGGATGTTTAATTACCTTGTCCCCCACTTGAGGACAAAGCCCTTCCCACACTGCAGCTCATGCAGGCAGTAAAATTAGTTATTCAGGAGGTGTACAGTGCCCAAAGCCTAGTCATACCATTCGGGCAGGCTAGGAGTTCTGTACAGCCAAGGAAGGGTTCTGTCTTTTTGGCAGACCCTAAAATAGTGTGTCCTGGGTAGAAAGGTAACGTACTCCCACAGGAAGTTGTCACCACAGGGTAGGGTTAGCCACTGAGATCAGTAGACCATTGCCCACTGTCCCTCACACCCTTAACCCCTTCTAAACTATAATTTAAGGGGCTCCCCTGGCACCGGAAACTTAGTTCTAACTTGGAATCTGAGAAGACGCAGGAAGAAGATACCGTCACTGACAACAGGACAAATGTAATAGCTGAATGGGTGGCAGCAGGTGCTACAACAATAAGGGACCTGTACAGGTAGGGGAAGTTACTCCCCTTCAAGGATGTCTGATTGGAGTTTGCTTCACCACAAGGGGCACTTCCTCCTGTACAGAATAATGACTGAAGCCATACAACGGCACTGGAAAATGGGCAACGTGAAACCGCACCCCTATAAGACCTGCCAATATATAGGCCTGTCAGGAGGTATGTTTTAGATGGTCACATGCCTTTACAAAGCAATAAGATGAGACATACTAATGCCAGTAGATGGCCTCCGAGCTAGATGGGAGGAGGATATAACACTCCCCTGATGAACAGAGACTGGGAAGGTGTCCTGGAGCATACCACAAGGGTGTCCAGGAATGCACGCTTTAAATTGATTAACTTCTACATTTTCCATTGAGCATACCTCACACCTGGCCGCATCAATAAAATATTCCACATGACGGATGCTGCCTGCCCCAGATGCTTAGAGGTAGGAATAGAGATCCTATACATGATATAGTCCTGCCCGGTATTACAGTATTACTGGAAAGGGGTGACCAAAACTGTAGCTGAATTTACAGATAAAACAGTGCCCTGCCTGCCCACTCACTGCTTGTTTGGGCAGTTTCCTCATATGTTCAAAACAAAGGTGACCAGTAAATTCCAGGACTTAGCCTTCATACTAGCAAAAAGAGAAATACCAAGAAACTGGAAAGCCTCGGGCCCCTGCTCGGCGGCATGGCGACAAGAACTAGTGAAGTGGGCAGAAGAGTACTGATCAGAGAGGTCAAATGAGGGATAGGGCTATTAGACAGAGCCAGGACCTGGTAAACATTGGTAGATACTGTGAAACACCCAGCAGATGCCACAGGGCAGATACACCAGGGGGATCGTCAACACAGAGCACCCCACGTTCATCCTAAAAATTACTAGAGTTAGCAATAGGAATGTAGACACATGAGGCCTGTAATCTGCAAGGGGTGGCTATGCCAGTCAGAACACAGGAGAATGGAAGAATATAAGCATGGGCATAAGAAGATAATCGATTACATACACAAGACACCACTGGGGGAATGTGACCCATCCTACCGAACCACCACATTGAATACACCAGAAAGGACTCACACACACCTGTGTCCATGACTCACAGGGAAGGGAGGGGGAGGGGGAAGGGGGTGTAGACTCACATACACAATATAGGAACCTGAGGGCCAAGCTGACTGACACCAATGCTGCTATGAGTAGGGACAATACTAGTGGGGGATGCTATCTGCCAATGCCGTGAAGTGTAGCAAGTTAAGAAAATCCATAAAAATGTGTTTAAACAAAATCACTGACAACAGGACTTTGGAATCTGCTGCAGTGCATAGATAGGACACTTAAGTGCCCTGGTGAGAACATAAACTGGGACCAAGAGTTTGACTTATGTCTGTGGCAAAAGCTCATTGCTCACAGATTGAGGGACTCCAGTGGATACCGGAATCCAAAGCAGAATTTCCTGACTGGTGGAACCAGTCTCCTGCCAATTGCTGCATCACAAACATTGCAACCTGCTGGGTCTGTCAGGAGTGAGCCCTAAAAGAAGTGGTATCCTGCAAGCCCGGAGTTTTAGCTAACCTCACACCAAGTTTCAACCCACCAGTCCACTCCTGTCGACCTTCAGCCACTAAGGAAATGGAGGACCACATTTGCAGCAGCCAAGGCTTGGTGATCTCCAATTGGGTGATTAACCTCATAATCCCATGTCCTGGGACCCCCAAAGGCCTCTACACTTTGAGCTTAGAATGTAACTCCATCGCCAAGTGTGGTTTTGTCAAGTGCTGCATTTTTTAAAGCTCTCGGAGATTCTGTCACCACCAAGGTCAGCCAAGTAACCTCAGCACTCAAGCTCCCTGGGCAAGGTAACAAAGTTACAACTGTTGAGCCTTGGTCACAGGACCCACAGAGCCTTAACCACAAGAGGGTCCATTTGATGTTTTGACATTCTATAACTCTGGTCAAATGCAAAGTATCAAGTTGGATTTGGTGTCTACATTTATATAAAAATATAAACAATTTTTATAAATTGGTGTCAGCATTTCTTTTAATTTGTGTCACTTATTTAATGTCAAGGCTGGCACTGTGAAATGCTTAACACATGTTCCTCTGAGTATGCCTGACTGCTCTGTGCCACACTACCGGGACCAATGTAAGGCTGAGAAGGATGAATTTGAGGTCCACTCTTGTGTATTGTGTTAGCATTACACGACAAGGCTCACCAGCCATCTCACTTATTACTTCCTCCTTGCAAAAAAAGGCAAAAAAGAGGGTGGAGAAAAATTAGCAGAAAAGGCAAAACAGAGGGCAGAAAAACAAGCAGAAAAGGCAAAAAAGAAGGCAGAAAAATTTGCAGAAAAGGCAAAACGTAGGGCAGAGAAATAAGTAGAAGAGACAAAACAGAGGGCATAAAAACGATCAGGAAAGGCAAAACAGAGGGCACAAAAACAAGCAGAAAAGTCAAAACAGAGGGGAGAAAAATGAGCAGAAATGGTAAAACAGAGCAAGAAACGAGCAGAGGAGACACAAACAGAGGGCAGCAGGTAGTCAGGCAGCAGAGAGTAGCAGACTGCGGGGAAGCTGGACAGAAGAACTGTCGCATGGGGAGCTGGCATGATTAAGGAACTGCTTAATTTTTACAGAAATTGAACCTCAAAGGGAAACACACATAAACATAGCAGGTGCCCCAATTGAAGCTCCACTTTTGTAAAGGAAAAATGATTCTGACCTCCTGGGCTTGACAAAGGCAAAGAAGTGCATCTTCTCAGCAATTCCACCTTGAAAGACGATCTGACGTGATTTGTGGAGGCGAATGCATCGTTTGTCTATTGGAGCGAAATGCATAGCGACTGTGACAAGTAGTTTCTTTCTTGTCCTGACCTGCTTAGAGCAGACTCCATAGTTCTCCCTTTAAATAACTATGACTATACAAATTAGCAAAATCACAAGAAGGTCTGCCTGTTTGGTACCGTCCTGTCTACCTTAGTAATATGCAATGGTCTTCTCGCCTTTTTCTAGGATGATAGGCAGCTTACCAAAAGGCCCCCAGCACTTTTCCTGACAAATTTGGTGATGTGTTCTTGATACTGTGGAATATAAGGACATCTCCACCAAACAGAGAAACTCTTACTTCATATAGTTATGAGGAAGGACACTTATATGGTGAAGGTTTACCTCTTTGTACTCTCATCATCTTCTCCATAGGATTATTCATGTTATCACAAATTTCTGGATAAAGACACACGAGGAACGATCACATTGCCAAAATGCACACAAGGTCAATGGTGACATTTACATGCGATCCATTATGTAGCTTTAATGTAGAATGAGTACTGGACATTTACCCATGGAAGTAGCACTTAGTAATTAACCAGTAAAAAGTATTCCACTTTGGTAGATATTTTGTGCAAAACTGTGGACTCTTTTTGGATAAAGGGGCGGGTACAGTTCTGTTGTGGCCCAGTCCTTGACACAGCTACTGACATGCCCACACAGACACTTAGACCCAAACTAACATACTCAGGTACTCACACACCTATTGACAGATCCACTCAGACATTGTGACACCACTGACAGACACACTCAGACACTCACACATCCACTCACAGACCCACTCAAAGACCTACTCAGACATTCTCACATGGACTCATAAACCAACTCAAATATTCATGCACCCACAGACACATTCAAGCACTCCCACACCCACTCACAAACCCACTCAGGCATTCATGCACCCACTACTAGAACCACTAAGACACGTATGCATCTTCCTACAGAACCACTCATACTCTTCCACACCCACTTACAGGCATACACAGGGACTCATGTACTGACTCACAAACTCACTCAGACACTCATGCACTCACTCACTCACAGACTGACTCACACACTCATGGAGACACTCGCAATCCCACTCAGACACTCTCACACCCACTCACAGACCCTCTCCGGCACTCACTCAGACGTCATGCAAGCCCTCAGACACTCACTCAGACAGTCACACATCCACTCACAGACCCATTCAGACACTCATGTACCCACTCACACACCCAATAAGACACTTATGTAGCCAAACCCAGACCCGCTCAGACATCCACACACCCACTCACACACCTATTAAGACAGTCACTCACACCCACAGAGACCCTTGTGTACTCACTCGCACACTCAATCTCAAATGGTAAAGTTTACCAAAAGGAAATAAATTTAAAACAACCTTAGAAATTCACTTAAAAAACAAAGATTACATGGATGTTGTAGTTAAAAATTAATGGCAAAAAGCTGTAGAAATTCTCTCAAATAAAAAATTACAGGGACATTATAATTAGCAAATAACATTGGAAAACAACTTGGAAATTCAATGAAGGAAACAAAGGTTACAGGTAATTTATAGTTAGGAAATAGAATTTTTTTTAAACTCAGAAATTCACTGAAAAAAAAAAAGGTTACAGGGGCAGATATGTAGGCTCAGATTTCACTCGTACAAAACCAATTAAATTCAGTAGTTATAGGTAACTGAGTTAACTATAACTTGTGCTCCCGCAATGCACTGCTTATTACCTCACATATTATATTACTCATGACATGGTCAGTAACATCATTCATCTTGTGCCATGCTAAACTAGGGGCTGGCCATTTTAATGCCACAGGTTCCAGTACCTAGAATTGTATCACAAACTGAATCCTACTACCAAACGTGCCACACACTCACAACATATGCATGCACTCCAGGCACATACTAAATGTCAGCAGAACAGCTTTGGGTTCTGCACCTTTAATCCAAAAGTACTAAACTAGAAAAAAACAAAAGAAAGAAAAACAATATTTTAGCGACATCTCTAAACAACAAAACTCAAGCAGAATCATCTTAGACCAGTTTTTCCTGCTGCTACCTTGTGCAACAAAGTTACATTGTGTTGGCCCTTTCAGCAAAGAATAAAATTACTCAGTGACTCTTATATTCCTTTCTTTGAATTACATTTTAGTGCATTGTTCTACAGGTGGGATTTTAGCAGTTATTATAGGTTTATATCTAAAACGGAACAGCCTACCTATTTATTATCATTTTACAGTGAAAGCAATAATAAAACGTGATAACAAGGAAGCCAGTCCACAAAAGGTAGGATACATGTTATCTTCCCATGTACATTGTTACAGCTAAGTTGCAGATCTAGATCAAATAAGGTTTTATTAAAAAGAAAGTGAAGATCAACAAATATTCAAAAGGCCGTATCACATATAGGGCCTCATGTAGGTAGCGTACCAGTTACCACTTCTTAAATACCGAGCCGTACCGACTCGGTATTTAAGAAGTGGTAACTCGTATGTAGGTAATGAGTCGGTAATTTTTACCGATTCGTTACTAGTCGGTGATTACCGAATCGGTATTTACCGATTCGGTAATGAGGCACACCTTCCCATTGATGGGAAGGTATGCCTCATTACCGAATCGGTAAATACCGATTCGGTAATGGGGGGAACACATACAAGGGTGGCAGGGTGTCACATTGACACCCTGTTGCACCCCTGTTTCGGCCATGTGTGCACATGTGGCACACATACATGCCCTAAGGGCATGTATGTATGCCACATTGCACACAGCTACGCGCGTAAAAATGCATTTACACATACATTCATTATTTACCACCAACTATAAGTTGGTGGTAAATACCGACTCATAAACACACACACACACTCCCCCTACATCTCGATTTTGCTTTCGGAATTTACCAAATCGGTAAAATTACCGAATCGGAAAAGTTACCGATTCGGTAACATTACCGATTCGGTATTATTACCGAATCGGTAATTTTACCGATTCGGTAAATTCCGAATTCCCCCTACATACCAATGGCCTAAATACCGGTCGGTAACGGTATTATTACCGAAAATCGGCCGTTACCGACCGGTATTTGGCTTCCTACATGAGGCCCATAGTGAGTACTGGAAGAACTAAATTCAGAGCCGGTTTCTGTTACAGTTTTGGACTGACTGACGCCCAAAGTAAGTGATCGGCTTGAGCAGGGCCATGGTGTCATCTTAAACAATGAGAAATGGGTGCCTTTAGCAGGAACTTTCAATTCAAATGCTGCTTTTGACTGGATATGTAGCAGGATTTGTTTACATATCTAATGTAAACAACATAACATCATAGCATACACAAAGAAAAAGAAAAACATAAGTAAAGCATAATATGGCACATCACAACAAAAAAATAAAAACAAAAGGGAACACAATTGTAGTACAAGCGCAAAATCAGATTGTAATAATTCTGTACAAATACACAAAAGCAAAGCACAAAAAACAACAGAACACATCACCACCACTACAAAATACAGCAAAAGAAAGATGCACAAATTTACTTGTTACACGTTACCACTTCCAGAATTCGTTTTAATAGTACAGTGGGGAAAGGGTATTTGGAGCAAGCATTGTTTTAACATAAAATTAAGGACATGAATACTGTTAGTCAAATATATTTTGAGGCCTGACCCAAAGAATCACAGACATGTTACTCTTTGGAATTTGCATGGCACATATGTGTTATTGGCCAGTTCTGCACTTTTACTACAGTCTTTCCCAACTACACTTTCGAGGCAGTGATAAGTTTATTGTTACCAGAGTCAGGATTGCATGACTGAAAAAAGTAATTTCGCCAATCAAGATTCCTCCAGTCCACCTTCACCCTTTGATACACTGCTCAATAAATAGGTGCATCTTCTTTTACACACTGTGGGGCAGATTTACAAGAAAGTGACGTATCTGTACAGATGCGTCACTTTCCCTGCGCCACCCTTAGAAACCCTTGCTCCACCATAGCTGCGCCGTATTTACAATACGGCGCAGTATGGCGCAAGGATTGACAGATGCGTCAGAAATTCTGACGCATCTGTTGGTGGAAAAGTCATGCATTGCTGGAGTCGTGTCGCAAGCATGACGCAACTCCAGCAATGCGTGTTGAGTCCTATTCCCACTGCACTTCGTCACTTCGTTTTGACGCAGTGGCGTCCTAAAAGTGGCGCAGTGAAATCTTGTAGATTTCACTGAGTCACTTTTACGAGGCCTTCCTGCGTGGGAACGCCCACCCTGCATACACTATACCTGACGCCGGTATAATGTGACGCAGGGCTTTACAACGTAACGCATCTCCATAGATGCGTCACGTTGTAAATAGGCCGCATTGTTTGCGCCACTGTTGCGTCAAAAAAGTGACTCAACTGCAGTGCAAAAGTCACGCAAGGGCTTGTAAATCTGCCCCAAAGAATCAAAATATATTAAAAAGTCATATAAATCCTAATTTCTTAGTTACATGACCATCCTACTCTTTAATCAATATTTCAAAAGATACCCTCTATCCCCAACCGGTCAGCCTAGCCACCGAATAATCATTTGTTTACCAGTTTTCACTGAACAAGATTTGCATTTTTTTTATCTGGTAACATCCTTGCATTAGAAGGTATTCAGTATCACAAGCCATTACTAGGTGGTGGTGTGTTTCAGCCTGCCATCTTTAGAGCACTTCTAGGGCATCGCTCTATTTTAATTTGATACTTAGGGGCAGATTTACAAGCCCCTTGCACCACTTTTGCGTCACTTTTAACATGGGAAAAGTCACGCAAAAGTGGCGCAAGGGGCTTGTAAATCTGCCCCATACTGTTTGGTTGTTGCGCCATTGGTGAACGTAAGTTACACACAAAAGAGCGTTCTCATATTGAAAGATTGAAAATACTTCAAAGCGCTCTGGCTCGTTTTAATATTTGACTAGAGGTTCAGAACACTTGTTGAGGTGGTATGTTTTAAGACTAATATTTATGCTTTTCCAGCCCTTGGGCATTCGCTAGAACATGCAGAGAAATTAGTATGCCTTGCATTATCCAGGGACGCATGATAGCAAGTCATTACTAGGTGATGTTTTGTGGCCTTGCCATCATTGTTGAGCTCCCTAGGTGTATTTCAAAGTACTGCTGCTAAAAGGTGTTTTTTCTAGCTACACTGCTAAACTCTAAGGGGCAGATTTACAATAACTGAGGCATCCTTGCATTTCAGCAGGGATGCGCCAGTTATTGTGCGTCACGGCTCCGGCACCATGGCTGCGCCGCATTTACAATGCGGCGCACCATGGGGCAAAAAACGGACAGATGCGTGACGCATCTGTGCCATAAAGGCAGCGCATTGCTGGAGTTGCGTCGCAAGCGCAACGCAGCTCCAGCAAGGCTCTGGGGTGCCCTATCTTCACAATGCTGCGTCAATCCTTACGCCTCAAGCAGGCGCAGAGTTTTGACGCAGCATGGGCTCAAAAGTGACTAGGTGAAATCTTGTAGATTTCACTCAGCCACTTTTAAGAGGCATTCCTGCGACGGAACGCCCCCCCCCCCCGCGGAGGAATGCCTACTTCTGGCGCAGGGCTTTACAAGGTGACGCATCTCTCAGATGTGTCACATTGTAAATACCCCGCAGCATGGCGCTGGTTTTGCACCGCTGCTGCGTCACAACGGCGGCGCAAGGGGCTTGTAAATCTGCCCCTAAGGGTGCAGATCCAAGTGTTTCTCTAGGTGATGTTCTGTTGCCTGGAATCATTGTTGCTTCACTGTGATGTTAGTACCTTAGACTCATTGGTAGGTTTATTTTTTGGGAAAAAATAATAGTGAAAATAAGAAAGAGAAGAAATATAAGAAGGGAATCAATTGCTGCAATCTCAGATCAATTAAGGGTTGTTGCAAAAAACGATATATATATGAAAATCAAAAGTGAATCTGGGTATCAAACACATGTTACTGGTTGTCATGCTCAGAGTAATCGAGGGCTGCAGTTTAGAGCCAGAGCACCATTTTACTGGAGTCAACATGGTTTGATACAGGAACAATAAGTGCCATTGATAAACCTCCTCACACTTTTCTCCCTCCACGACATCCCCAACAATAATTCCGCTGATTCTTCTTTCACACTTTTAATAATCCACATTTGTAAAGCGCGAACAATCACTCGTAAGGATCTCTAGACGCTGGGGGCCATCGGGAAGATTAAGCAAGCTATTGCCCAGAGTCACATGGTGCTGGGCTAATCTGCCACCGGCACCGGGGATCAAGCCGTGATCCCCAGATTCCGGATTCAATCACCCTGGCCGCGGCGCCACACCTCTTCCACCTATTTACGATTACGGATTAGAACCTTCTCCAATTTGCTAGGGATTATGCAGCAGGGAGTCTTGAACAGTCATTTCAGTTTTATTTTTGGCAGGATATGATCACTCTCCTCTCCATGCACAGCTGCCTCAATCCTTGCATGCTTTCTAAATTGCAACATCCCTGGATAAGCAGGATTGACGTGCCTAGTACACAGTACACAAGGTGGTGTTTTGAAAGCTACAAGTACTTAAATTAAAAGTAGTTCAAAGGGTTGGAGGGTTTGCAAAACATTTTTACTTAAAAATGTTACCAAATTGTGTAATATTGCGTTTTTGGGGAAATATGGTTTACTGTATCCTACTTGACTTTTTTCCCACATGCATGCAATTTGATTACAAATATTTTGCAAGATACTAACCAGGGGACTGCTTCAAGCAGAAAAAGGCTTGGGCCCAGATTAGCTAACATTATTCATTGTTGTAGTGCCAAATGTTTTAGCACAGCCATGATAGTAAATGCTAGTCAAGTTTCACAAAGCCACTTAAGGGACAATTTGCGTCACCTTGCTTGGCTTTGTAAAAACAAAAAAACAATGCAACACAGCCCTTTGCTCTAATTGTTGCATTACACTGTATCAGGGGCTGAATTGCATAAAGTGCCCCGGTGGCACAATGTGCATTTGTGCATGAGTGTTCTGCGTATCTCGGGGCACTTTGGTATTAGAGAAGGGGCCGCAGTCGCTTGTGCGGCCCTGTCTGCAATACCAATAGCACTGGCGCACATGATGCAAAAGCACTTCCGTCAAAGGGGTGTTACCTCATTTGCATGGGGGTGTGCCCCATGCAAATGAGGGAATCCCTTTGCCTCTGCGTCTTCGCCGTATGACTGATGTGGGCGCAGAGGCAAAGAAGCCCTCAGGAGGCACACAGACAGTGCACCACCTAAAAGGTGGCACACTGTCTGTGCGCCTCATTAGAGCAGCCCTCTGCAAGGGGTAAAAGGGTCCCATGGACCCCCAGACATCAGCCTTGCAGGCGGGTGCAGTCACTGACTTCACCAGTCCGCAAGGGGCTCTCTATTTCCCTTTAAAAGTGCAGGCGGGTTGCCGCCTGCACAGTGAAACATGGAGCTGCTGTAAAGCAGCCGCTCCATATTTCACGTAAATGTGCTACCCTCAGGGCAGCACGAGTTTGTGGCTGCCCTGGGGGCAGCTAATTTCCCATAAGGCGGCGCAATGAAGGAAAGTGCGCTGCATGTGTAATGCGGCCCTAGGAAGACGTTACATGTGTTGAGCATGGGCATTCACATACAATTCCCCCCCAGGTATTTTTTACTCAATCCCAGATTTACTGAAGGTATTTAACTGGAGTTTGCTCCAAACTGGAGTGCCTCCCTGAGAGAGGCGTAATGAAGTGAAATATCTTCATTTCTCATTGTTGCTTCCTCTTTCTACGTGTAGTGCATTCTACAGAACACATAGATAAAGGAATGTGTCTCTAAGAATTGATTTTGTAGGTATTCCTGCACAGAAATATTCTAGCTTGTAATGCAGGCATTTTGCACCGTGGTGCAAGGGTGCCTGCATTGGCACTAGACTGCCTGGAGTGTGCCAGTGCTATGAGAGAGCCGATGTGCACATTTCTTCATAGATATTTTGCATTTCTGCTCCCTACTTTTCACACAACGCAGTTCAGCAAGTTACTTTACTGCATTGGGTTGCAGAGATTTTGTGTGAGAATATGTCTGTCATGTGCAAAAATTACACATATATGCATAATGCAAAGTTTCCCAAATTGCATGAATTTTGCGTCATGCAATATTTGGGAATCGCAAAAACATTGCCAGCAGTTTGAACATTTGTCTTGAGCCTAATTTTAGGTGGCATTTATCACTATTACTTAGGCCAAGTGACTATTTCATATTTATAATCATGCTGCTGTACCACAGAGAATTATATAAGAGTGTGCTTTGTGTTAAAGTTCAACTATACTTCAATATACCCTAGCCTCTTTTAGGGGCATATCAACAACAACCGGCGATAATTATCGCTAAGCGCACTTAGCGCTAGGATAATTATCACCGGCTAGCGTTGATTTTTATCGCTGAGATAGCGTGCTATTAGCAACGCTTATCTCAATGGCGATAAAAATCCTCACGCTAAGTGGCTAACGTGAGATTATCGCTGGAAACCCAGCAATAATCTCACGTTAGCTTGTTGATAGGGACAGACAAACTTAGCCATGATATCCTCCTTCCATAGGATATCATGGCTAAGTCAGAAAAATACCAGACGTAAAAAAGCAGCGTTAACCGCGGTTAGCGCTGCTTTTTTGTCTCTAACAGGGTTAGCGATATTCTTGATAATTGGAGAAATGTCGCTTCGCGACATTTCTCCTATTATTTTACTCTGGAACGCCCCCTTTGCATCTCATTAGAGATGCAAGGGGGAGCGTAGAGTAAAAGGGTGCTAACCTGCAAATTTGCATGTTAGCACCCTGTTGTTGATAGGGTGCTAGTTTTATCTCTGCTTTTTTGGCTTTTAAAGCCAAAAAAGCAGATATAAAGCCCTTGTTGATATGCCCCTTAGTTTTTTGCCCAACGGTTTAAAGCACTTGTGCTATTGAACTTATCCAATGTAGAAATGTCACGCAGTCTGCTGATCTTCACTATGCAGTCAGGGCTTTTTCTTCACTAAAAACAGGATAACAAGCATTCATAACATAATGTCTGCAGTTGTAGACATCAAAAATGTTCAACTCTCCCAATGACACCCCTTAGCAGTTCCATTTCTTTTCCCTTCGACTACTTTTTAGAATAGGCTGGCACATCCTTCAGCATATCAATTGCATAATTTCAAACTCAATTATATAAACATCTATGGATGGACAGTGATGCGATAACAAAAGGTGTAACTTTGTGGTAGTTTGCAACTAGCATGATGCTGTGTTACATGGGCACTTTACAACAGGGTACTTCTAAGTGGATTTCTGCATTGTCATTGGATTGCAAAGTTGCAATACCACAGGTGTCTAAGAGGTGGAGTTCTGGCTCGTTTAATTTCAAGGATGCCATACCCTATGCTGTTACTAGGTTACCGTTTGCATCTTGGACTCATTTCTGCAGTACAGTGATATTAGTACCACCGTCTTCTTGCTAGTTTATCTTTAACAAAATATTTATTGAAAATAAGAAAGAATGGGTGATAAAAAGAAAGTCAGTCTTCTTAAGGTGGCATGCATTTGAACTTTTATAATAGTTAGCTTGTGGAAATTTCACATTTAGATCAAATAAAGATTTGTGTACAAAAAAAGACACACAAGCAAGAAATCAAATGCATCAAAGAAATGTTCATTTATTTTAAGTTATGAAGCAAAGATCCCCACTTTTCTGCAGTTGGCTAATCACCACTTCCCAGCCAGAGCCAGTGGTTTTTCCAAAGCTGAGATTGAATGTATTAGAAATTGTGCTTCTGGTTGGCAGAAGTATGAACCGTGTCCAAGCAGGAACCACAGTACCTTCAGGGTAAGTCAGAAACACCATTTGAATTAACCTGTGCTCACCCTCTAGTAGCTTGGCACAGAGTAGTCAGGCTTAACTTAAGAGGTAATGTGTAAAGTATGTGTGCAACAGTTCAAACAATAACATGATGAAAACACTGCAAAAAAACTGCACACAAGTTTAGAAACATAATTTATGATTTTATAAATAAAACAAGATCAAAATGAGAAAAATCCAATAAGTAGGAGTCAAGATATGAATTTTTAAAGAATAAAAGTGTCAATAGCGCTCCAAAGCAATAAGTGCCTATGGGGTATCTGGTCATGCTGGACCAGGGCAGAGCCGAGAGTTCAGGCAGACAGTGAAGGAGTACGGGCTGGATTCAGGAGACATGCAAGGCTCTCTGAACAAAGTACCTTGATCCTGGTTGCAATAGCGAGATTTGGGGTGCAGGCAAGCAATGCGCCGGGAACGATGGCGCAGTCAAGATGATGCGTCAATTTTCTCCACACAATGATGAAGATGCACCAGTTCTGTTGACAAAGCGCTGAAATCGAGAGGCATTGGTTCTGAAGCTGATGCACCAATTCTCTCAGGGCAGTCGAGGGAATGCATTGATTGTCTCTCACTGCAGCAGCGGCAGTGTGATTGTTCTGATGATTCAGTTCTGGAGGCGATGTGCCAGTTCGGTTCCCAACAAAGCTGCGATGCGTCAATTCTGCTTCACGTAGCAGAGGATGCATCAGCTCGGCTGGAGCAAGCACCTGGATCCATTTCCAATGGACCAGGCCCAGGAAGAGTAGGGGAGATTTGGATATCCCTGAGCCTCAAGACAGGAGGCAAGCCAGCATGCCCTTGGAGATAAGTCTGGGTTCAAGCAAGAGTCCAGTTCTTACTCAAAAGGGGCAGACGGTAGCAGGCATCAGGGCAGCACAGCATAAGAACAATTCTTCCAAAGCAGCAGCCCAGCAGAGTGGCAGCCTTGTAACAGCACAACAGTTCTTTTTCTGGGCAGAGTTTCTTTATGGGTACAAAAGTGTCTAATTTGGTGGGAACAGAGACCCAGTACTTATACCGTATTGAGCCTTTGAAGTGGATGTGACTTCAAAGAGGGGCTTTGAAGTGCACAGAGATCCTACCTTCCCAGCCCTGGCTCCAGGCGCACTACAGGTGGATATGCTTTCCTTTGTGTGGGGAAATGACAGTGCCCATTTAGGTGTGTCTGCTCCTCCCTCCCATCCTGCCCAGGATGATCCATCAGGATGCAGATGGCCTCTCAGTCATACCTAACCTTCCTTCGTGTATAGCTGTCTAGAGGGAATGCACAAAGTCTAGCTGTCATGCACCCTAGATGCGTATTGGAGACATCTGCAGACACACAGAGCTTTAAGAGCAGAGAAATGCCATCTTTCTAAAAATGTCATTTCTAAAACAGTAATGTTAATGCAAGCAATCAATCAATAAACTTTATTTCAGTCGTCAGACCATAAAGGAACATATCTACAACCCAATATAATTTAGATATAATAAAAATCATAAGTTACACTAAAAAACTAAAAGATCATATAACTTAATGTTATATAATGCAAGACTTCTCTAGAAAAAAAATTTACATTGGTTACCTTTAAAAAGCTACTAGCTGATCAATTCATATTGCATTATGGATAAAAATACAATATTTCCTATAGGCTTTACCACTAAAATGATATGCATTGATTTATTAGAATAGTACTTCCGCTGCCTTAGGGATCATAACGATATAATAAAAAGGTGTTGCTCAGTTAACTACACTCCATGGAGATTGGAGTAGATTCCCCCACTAGCAATGCCTAAAGGAATATGATGTACAATGGACCTGTTGGGGGAGATAATGGGATGGGTTTTAGGGCCTTCCTTCTGGTTCCCCACATGTGGCCCAAGAACTTTGCTATTGCACATAAAAAAGAGGTTCTATGTCTGTTTATAGCATGTGCATAACTACCACATGATCTCTGGTTCCGAGCTGTTTGAGATAGGGATTAACCATTTTCTTCTGGATCCAGAGTATGCAGGGCAACCAAAGAAAGTGTGACTGATTGATTCAATTGGGACAGAACAGCAGGGACAGCCTCTAATCTGAGCAGCATTGGATGGCCACACGTTTGTAAGGGAATTAAGGGGGTAGAGAGCCATGCCTGAATTGGATGTAGAGTTTTCTATTGGCCAGCACCAGAATAAGGTCAAGGTATCCTTTCAAGGTACATGATATTTTAAAGTCTGTGAATTCCTCGGTTAGTCCGCCCCGACTGCTTCCCCGGGCATCATTCTGTGCTACCCAGTCCCAATACATTAGTTTCATTTGTTTTTTTGTAGGCAATTCTAGGCAATTGATACTATTCCCCTTTACCCCAATTTTGATGAGTAGGATTCTAATGTTCCTGATCCAGCCTATTTACTTTGATGTGCCTAGAGACCAAACTTCTTCAAAAGCTAAAGCATATGGCGACAGTTTGGGGGTTGAGACTAATTCTGCCAGAATATGAGCAGGTGACGTTTTACCAGATCTTTGACAGATTTAAGGCCCATATACAGTTTGAGAGGGGAAAGTGGTGTACTTTGGGGAAGGGACACTAGGTTGCTAAGCAACTTATTCTCCGTTACTGTAAAGTTGTTAACTTTTTCAAAACCCCACAACTCAGCCCCTTAGAGAGAGCTGCTTACAGCCTTGCTTTTGTAGATCCCCAGGGATGGTGCAACCAGCTTTGTGTAAGAGCAGCAGTGTTCCTTCCTAAGGGCCCGGTTACCTGAATAAACTTACGGCTGGCCTTACGAAGATGTTGTTTCCAGGACATGCATTCTGACTATTTAATGTCCAAATATTCTAAACAACTCACTGTCTCTAGGGGGATCTTATTTAAAGTTAATCTTCTTTTGAATGACTTGTGAGGGTTCAATATCATTAATTCTGTATTTGAGGTATTTATTTCAAGACCCCTCTTATCACAGAAGGTCTTGAATTGATTTAATAGCGTTTGGAGCCCCATAGGCATTTTGGAGACAAGAAGGGTGTCACCTGCGAAGAGGAGTGTTGCAATTTTCTCATTTCCCAAGGATGGCACTTCTGCTGGTATTTGTAGCTAAGAAGTCAACCACAGGGTTCATATATAAAGAAGATAACATTGGGGCTAAAATGCAGTAATTTTAAATCCATCTTTACCAATAAAGAGGACTTAGCATTATCATTCCAAGGATATTGAATATGACATAACCATCCTTCTCAATCAGGAATTACAGATCAAAGTGTAATAAGGGATTCCCAATGTTAACCCTTGAGCGGGGCAGGCCTCAAAGTAATGATTTTGTTTTAGGTGTTTTTCACTTCCAGGACATGTAAACCTTGAAAGTACATGTCCTATCTTTTACTTACACAGCACCCTGCCCTATGGGCTACCTAGGATCCACATTAGGGGTGGCTTATATGTAATAAAACGGACATGTAAGGCTTGGCAATGGGTTTATAAAGCCAAGTCAACATGGCAGAGTAAAGTACACACAAAGATTGTGCAGTAGCTGGCCTGACACATGTTTAAAGGGCTCCTTGTGTGGGTGGCACAATCAGTGAGTGCTGCAGTACTGTACTCTAAAAGGGACTCAATGTAATCTACTTGGGACTTTCAGATACATTAAATATATCAATTGTGGATAAGGCAATGAAACCATGTTTAAGGGAGAAGCACATGCACTTTAATAATAATAATAATACAGACACTTATAAAGCGCAACAGCTACCTCAAGCAGAGGTGTCCCGGCGCTAAGCGATCGACAGTATGCAGATGGAAACCAGTAAGCAAAGCCACAGACCCATTATTCAGCCCTAAAGAGCCAGGTCTTAACTTTTTTCCTGAAAAGAGGCTCTGCCTCAATGTTGCGTAAGTCGTCTGGCAGGGAGTTCCACAATTCTGCTGTCCCAACGTGAAAGATCTGCCTCCTAGGCGGGCCTTGTTAAAACGAGGTATGCAGAGCAGGTTTTTTGAGTTAGACCTTAGTGATCTCGTCTGCTTATAACCAGGTAGTCTTAGTTTCAGGTAGCTGGGGCAGTTGCCATGGATAGCTCGGAAAGCCAACGGCAGCGCCTTAAATTCGATCCTTTTAGCAACGGGTAACCAGTGGAGTTCTTTTAAGTGCGGGGAGACATTATGTCGGAAAGGGACCTGCCTAATCAGTCTTGCAGCCGCATTCTGGACCATCTGAAGGTGCCTGATTAGATACTTTGGTAGGCCTAAATAGAGGCTGTTGGCATAGTCCAGCCTGGAAGTCACCATTGCATGGACAGTAATTTTCCGGCACGCTTCTGGCAGTAAATGTAGAAATTTGCATACATTTCTGAGTTTAATGAAGCAGGTGGTCGTCATCTGCCGTATCTGAGCCGAAAATGACAAATCAGACTCCCACATCACCCCAAGATTTTTTATACTGTCTGCAGGGTACGGAGGCGAGCCCATTTCCTCAGGCCACCAGAGATCCGCTGCCATCTTTCCTGCGTTGAGTTTCAGTTTGTTGTTGTTCATCCTCAACACAATATCTCTTAGACAACCTTTGAAACTCCTGAAGGAGTCCTCAGACTGCTCTTTAAAAGAGAAGACAAACTGGGTGTCGTCAGCGTATGATATCGATTTTACCCCCCAACTGGCTACCACAGAGAACAGCGGAGCCAAGTATAGGTTAAACAGGAGAGAGCACAACGCTGACCCCTGAGGGACTCCACACCATAGTGTTTTTGGCTTTGACAAAAATGGCTGTACTGAGACCTTCTGGGAGCAATTGCTTAAGTAGGAGTTCAGCCACGCCAGCACCGTACCACCTATGCCCAGCTCCTGCAGTCTCTGAGACATCAAGGTATGGTCAACAGTGTTGAATGCCGCCGATAGATCCAGGAGCACCAACATAGTGGATGTCCCTGAATCCACCGCCAGTCTCACCGACTCAGCCACCTTCAAGAGTGCCGTCTCGGTACTGAAACCCGATCTAAAGCCCTAGTGGGTATCATGTAAGCTACCTTTATTCTCAATTAAATTAATCAGTTGCCACTGCACCAGTTTTTCCAGCATCTTGCCTGGTGCAGATAGCAATGAAATAGGCCTATAGTTGTTTAGATCCCCAGGATCCCCATTAGTTTTTTTCCTCTGGGGGAGGAGTGTGGCATGTTTCCATATGTCGGGAAAAATGACGGATGTCAGGGATAAATTTCAAATGTGTGACAGCACATGCTTAACAGAGTGTGTCATGACTTTCCATAGTTTCTGGGGGAATGGGTGGTCTGGAGCCCCTGACTTATACCCCTGGATTTCCAGCACCGCTTCCTGCATTGGAATCGGGCTAAAATTAGTAAATGAGGGGTCATATGCGACTCCCACCTTACTGACCAATTTTACTCTTTCCCGAATCTCAGAGAAAGTCTGGTAGACCTTCTTGATTTTGTTGTCAAAGAAGTCAGAGATGTTTTCGCACTGGGAGATAGATGGTTGTACACTGGTCTCTAGTGCTTTTGGCTTGAAAAAAGAATTGACCACCTTAAATACCTCTTTAGTAGAGTTTTCAGCTTTGAGTATACAGCTAGCTATGTATTCCCTCCTGGCAGCTCTGATTAATTTGTGCAGATCGTTCAGTGTGTTTTTATAGATAGTTTTGGCTGTCTCACAATAGTTTGCCCTCCACTGCCGTTCCAGGCATTTACACCTGCTCTTGGCCACTCTAAGGGAGTCCGAGAACCAAGGAGCACAAGGGGAGAGCCTCGCTGACCTCTCAGCTCTAGCCGGGGCTAAGGATTCAACAGCTGTAGAAATCCAATGATCAAAGGCCCGAGAATCCTCATTAGGATGGAATGAGAGAGTAGATTGACTGGCTTGTAGGATGGGGGCCAAAGATGCTTCTGACAAGTTTTTCCAATTTCTTTTAATAAAGAGTTTGCTGGCTCTATTATAGCCGGATTTCTCCATGCTGAAGGAGAAAGGGATCGGATAGTGGTCAGACCAGACCAGTACAATGAGGGCCTCTATGCGAAGAGACTCCAAGTTAGAGAACACCAGATCAAGAGTGTGTCCTGCCTTGAGGGTGGGGGAAGTAACATATTGCATTAAATTGGCCAACGCAAAGGATAGCACTAACTGGGTTGCCTGCGAGCAAGATGGGTCATTCACATGATGGTTAAAGTCACCAAGTACAGTAAAATTAGAATATAGTAAGGATTTCTGGGCAATGTAGTTGCAAAGATCATGATTTAGATTAGGGGCACAATTTAGGTTGCCTGTAAATGAGGATGCCTGAGAAGGAGGTAGAGGGGTCCAGTTGAAAGCAAAAATGAAGACCCTCTATCCCCTCAATATTGAGAGGAGTTGATGACGCTAAAACCCATGCCTCCTTAAAAATAATAGCTACCCCGCCACCTCTTTTGCCACTTTCCCTGTTTGCGTAGCACATTTTAAAGCCAGGAGGGATGGCTGGGGACACTGCAGAGGCGGAATCCGTGTTCAGCCAAGTTTCTGTCGAAACATGACGTCCCACATGTTCCCCGATAAAATCAACCATAACTCCTTGGCGTGCTTTGGCAGGGATCTACAGTTTACTAGGCCGGCTTTGATCCTGTCAGCATGCCCCACCTGCCCCCTGATAGCATGATCTCTATCATTACCTACCGTGTACCCTGTGTGCTTCCTCATTTCCCAGGAGCAATCAGTGCATGTATGTGGAAGCGGCGTGAATGCTAGGTCGATGGTATGCATTTTCTGGCATGTCTTTAGCATTGGTTAACAGCGGTAATGTGCTCAGAATCTAAAGGCCAACAAAAAGGTGGTTAAAAATGAGGAGGAGGAAGGCAAAATGTTTGGGGTGACCCTTCAGAGAGAGCCATTTTCCAACAGCATGCCTTAAGTACACTGCTTCTGTTGTTGTGTCAACTCTAAATTCTTTATTTCAACAATGCTTTCTTTAGTATTTATTTTACACTTTAACCACTGATTATAGAATGCAAGACCTTAGCCACCAGGAAATCAAAAATGTTGAATGGCCATATCAGTTTTCATTTCTGAGGTTTTGGATCACTCTCCATTGTAGTAATTACAAAAGATACGCTCTTCCAACAGTCCTTCAGCCTAGCAAAAGCTGAATTGTTTGTTCGTTCAATAGTCTTTATTGGTCTTAATAGTGACCATAAAAACACAAATTTAGATTTAGATTTTTAGGGTCAGATTCCTAAATGTAAAAAAAAAACATCAAACATCAATGAAACATAGTGTAAAATATGCACCCAAAAATATGGTGTATAACAGCAAGAGGTTGTGACATAGCATGAGAGATGTTTAATAACAAATAGCAGACAATAGAAAATAGGTATTATTATAAAGCATGCTTCTTCCTCAGTTTTATTGCAGACGATGTGTAATTAGGAACAGAAAAACAAAGTGTAGGTGTATTTAAGGATTTTAAAAATAAAAGATCAGCCTCCTTGGTGAGATGTAAGGTATGGAAATCATTTAAGGCATTTTTAGGGGCAATATAACTAGCATTTCGGTGCATAAAAACAGAAAATATAAGGGAGAAATCTTTGAGTTAGAGAGTAAAATTAAAATTTCACAAACATTGCTCGACCTCCATAACCCGTGTTCTTCTGTAGTAATACAGGCCAATATACGTGATCTTAAGGGGCAGCTTGAAGCCGTACTAAGTTCACGATTAATGCAAAGGTGGCAGGCTAGTAGGATAGCCCATTTTGAATATGGTGAAGGTGCAGGGAAACTACTTGCCTGGAAAGTAAAATCTGACCAAGCAAGAAATCATATCAGCTCTGTCTTCAAGGATGGTAAATCTTATACTTCTGATGTGGATATCAAAGAAGCGTTTCACTCCTTTTTTCAGGAAATTTACAGGGAGGATGGAAATCCAGACCCTTTGAAAATTCAGTCCTGGTTAAGTAATATAAATGTCCCTGCACTGAACCCGGAACAACAAGCATTGCTAGATCACCCGGTAACTCAGGAGGAGGTGTATAAAGAAATAATGAGTTTGAAAAGAGGCAAAGCAGCAGGTCCGGACGGCCTTCCCTCTGAGATATACAGATGTATTGTTAAGGAATTCGTTCCGGTTCTGACTATCTTATTTTATCAAATCCTTCAAGACGGAAAGGCGCCCCCGTTGTCTTGGAACAATGCAACCATGACCTTAATATTAAAGCCGGGAAAAACACCTTCAAGCTGTGAATCATATAGGCCAATTTCTATATTAAATGCGGACTATAAAATCTACGCATCTATATTGGCAACTAGGCTTGGAAAAGTTGCAGGGGTTCTCTTACATCAGGACCAAAGGGGCTTTGTAGGGGGGCACCATCTGTCAGAGCTGACCTACGACTTGATTGGGGCTATAGATCTGGCTTCAACTTGGTCTCTTCCACTTGCGGTGATGACTCTTGATGCTGCTAAGGCCTTCAACAGGGTCAATTGGTTGTTCCTGTCGGAGGCCTTGGCAAAGTTTGGGATCGGTGGTAGATTCAGGCAGTCTATCGCACTCTTATACAGCAAACCTTCGGCCAGTTTATTCATTAATGGATCCTTGGCTGAACCCTTTGAGATTTCTAGGGGTACACGTCAGGGTTGTCCCCTCTCCCCGTTATTGTCCGACTTATATATCGAACCTTTCGCGCAACTGTTGAGAGAGGAACATAGAGTATCTTCTTTCAAGTATGGGGTATGGGAGAAAAAAGTGGCCTTGCACGCTGATGATGTTTTGATATTTACATCAGACCTGAATAGTGCTTACCCCATAATTATGGAGCTGGCACAAGAATTCGGTACAGTCTCGGGGTACAAGGTAAATACGTCTAAAACCGAAATAATGGCGTGGAACATGCAGGTTCAAAATCTGCCCTTCCTTTTAAAAACGAATATGAGATATTTGGGAATATACATTCTTCAAGACATTGAGAAGATTACTAATTATAACTTAACACTGGTTGCAAGAGAAACTCGGAAGTTAATTAAATCCTGGGCTCTATTACCATATCAATACTGGGGCGAACCAACCTAATTAAAATGTCTGTTCTGCCTAGATACACTTTTCTTTTCGATGCAATTCCCTTATTTTTTGACATCGGTATTCTGGCTAAAATTCAAAGCGAATTCAGTACATTTATCTGAGCTTCCCGTCTTTCTAGGATAGCCTGGAAGAAAATCAGAAGGCGTAGGCAGAAGGGTGGCCTAACAGCCCCCGATTTACAGCTGTATGCCTGGGCGTTTCAACTCTCCCATTCGCGTATGTTATTAAAGACACCTACTAGTAAGGGAGCTGGCAGTATGTTCTTGGCCATGTTGAGAGGGTCTGGTATCCCAGAGGATGGTTTCCTTTATAAATATGGTGACCCCAAGTTCTTTAAAAAAGTTAGGCTGAAGGTATTACTGGGGTTGGTAAAAATGTGGGTTAAGTTGAGGGTTTCGTTGAAGTTGGGTTATTTTTCTAGCTGTGCTCCAATCTGGAATTCTCCAGGGACTCCAGAATGTCTGTTAGACAGTCTATCAATACCCCTTAGGACGGCTGGAATTGAGAGGTGGGGAGATCTTTTTGTGGAAAACACATTAGTTCCCTGGGAGGTTCTCAGAGAGAAAGTAGGTCCATCTCTTTCTAGATTTAAATATCTGCAACTAACTAGCTTGGCTACTGCAGCTGAAGCCTCCCGAAATAAACAACTACTGGGTAATAGCAACCAATTTGAGCATCTGATTTTGCAAAAATCACCAGCAAAGAAAGAAGTTGCTTTTTGGTATTGGTGTATTATGGAAGAGGAGGACGGTGAATTTCAACTGCCAACCTTACTCTGGGAGAACTGCATCCCACGACAAGATCTCCAGTCATTATGGCTAAATTCATGCAAAATGATGTGGGACATCGTAAAACCAGCCTGGCTCTGCAGGAATCACCTCTTTACAATTCATAGAGCCTATTATTCACCTCAGAGGCTAACAAAATTCTCAAATGGTCTACCAATATGCTGCGAGAAATGTGGGGAAACCGCAGCATCAGATAGCCACATGTTTTTGAACTGCCCTGCCCTCACTGATTTTTGGGAAGGGGTGGGTAATACACTTACAAGGTCACTAGGGATCCAAATTGCTATCAATCTACCAATGCTCATCTTTGGCCTTGCAGATAATCTGAAAGGTCCATCCAAGAAACTTTTATTCTACGCTTTTCTACTCGCTAGAAGAGAGATTTGTATTAAATGGAAAGATGCTTTACCACCCACATTCCAAGATTGGCAGTCTTCTCTTTTAAGGATTTCCAGATTGGATCTCTCAAGGGCATGAAATAAAAAAAAGCGAGACTTCTGGAATTTGTTGAAATGGAGCTAGGGTTTTTTTTTTTTCCCTAGTCCAAGGATTACACAGCCCTCCCTCTCTGGCATACCCTCTATCATCTCTAAGGGTACTTTGGAGATGTTCCAGCATTATAAGCTGAGTAAAGGGCCTCCCAATAGGGCTTTGTCTCTCAAAACTGTCTGATTGAGATAACACCGGCAGGCTGGGCCCCTTTCGATTATTAGCCTGCAGATGCAGTATACTGAGACGGTGGAACCTTTCTCTTATCACCAGTAAGGGCAAGCCTAAGTGGGTTGAGAATGAGGACAAAAAATAAAAAAGAGATGTAAGGTGCTTGCGCTTTTAAATTGGCTGTAAAAAGCATGTTCTCAAGCTGCTATATAGAGTGCAGAAAAGTATGAAGTGAGCTGTCATTTGAGACGGGGTGCTATTACCTTGGCAGCCTGGAAGAGATTCAAACCAAGAGCCAGAGATGGGAAAAGCAACTAAATAGTGAATTGAGTGTAGCCTACGCCTTGTGAGGAAAGACCTATGTTCTGTTTTTCCAACCCACATTAAATACTGCTCCATCCCAGGAGCTGTAGAAATTGGCAAATAGTTAAGAACTAAGGTCATATAGATTGACCTCGCAATTCTAGTCTCCTCATTCAGCATGAATAATGTTTCCTTAACTATAGCCTTAGTTTGGGGCCCAACACTATATGGAGACTCAAAAAACTTGCTCAGGCCCATTTCATTACAAGTTCTTCTTACAGAGGCCTATCAAGGGATGGAGTATCTATTGTATAACAATCACTCAAAATGTTCCTCGAAAAACCTGCCTCTGGGGTAGTCCAGATTTTACCTCAGAGTAAAATGGGGGCCATTTTAACTTGGTCTTCCAAGAAGCCCATGCCAAATTCACTATAGGAAAGAAAACTTTGGGTCAATTTAGAGACAGACAAAATCCTGCGGAGGAACTTGTTTTTAAAGGCCTGCATTCTAGCAGAACATCATGGCTCCACACACCTGCTCAGTATGTTCCAACACCCAAGCTTTTAGTTTTATGTAGCTGAACCATCTCTTTAATTGGCTTGTGCTCAACATTTTTTGCGAATCAAAAAATTGATTCACAGGCTACTCGCATTTTCTGAATTCTTTGGTTGGTCATGCCATCTCATTACAAATTATCTTCAAACAGTGTGCTAAGAAAGTTAAAATGAGAAATTTTAGTGATTTGGGTCTCACCCAAAAAAAGGATTTTGATTAAGTGTTTTTGGACCGCAGGTTAGGAAAAACTATTTTGATGGTTAGGCTTGTTATAACCTCGCCTCGCTGCCCAGGTTGTCGGCTCCTCCGCCCAGCATGTTTCCTCTCCGGGGGGTGAACATTTTCGCACCTCTCTTTTTGGCGATGTCCATTCTCCATTCACAGCGATGAAGCCTAGCTGCCAGCAAGGGGGAACGATGTGTTCATCTCTTCTCTACCAGCCGTGTTCCCGCCGGATAGGGCCCGATTACTCCCGGCGCAGCCTTCCCCCGCGACGGTCTGGTCTCACCAGCGATTATTTCTTCTCTCTACTGTGCTGGTGCTGTCCTGCCTATGTTCGTAACCTCCTCGCCAGCGGCGCTGCTTGTTCCCCAGCACGTCGACTTCTTCCACGTTCATTCCCCCTCCACCTTGGATGTTGTTTCTTCTTTGCTGGGATTCCTGCTGGCGGCATTCTTTGCTGCCTCAAATGCATGGGTGGAGGCTATAGTCAGCTGCCCCCGCTTCGATGGGGGCCCCGCTGCCCCAAATGCACTTGTCTGCCACAGAGGCTGGGGTGGAGGCTCCGATCACCCTGCCCCCCCGCCGTGCAATCTTCCCGCCGATCTGCTGCAGTTGGAGGTGGCGAGGGTGGAGGCCCTTTTACCCGCAGTCCCTGCAGACGCTGCCCTCACTGTACCCGGCGAAATTCCTGCTGATGCCCGGCTGGAGGGTGAAGCAAGCCCACAGGCTTGTCGTTGGTGATGGGAAACAAAAGGCGCGAAAATCTGCCCCGTCGTCAGCGATCGTCCAACGTCGAGTCGTCCGGCAGCCCGTCGGACAGCAGGTATTCTTCTCCTTCCTATTACGAGTGGGGGGATGAACGCCAACGTTTGAGGTCATCAACCATCTCGGGGGCATTGCCGCCCGCACTGACCACCATGTATCGGCCAGCCATCGCAAGGTGCTGCCGGAGCTCACACCCGATTAATCTGCGCCCCCATCAACAACGTTGTGCTGGCCCCATCGTTACGCCCGCTGCCTTTCTCTTCTGGTCTTCCATCTTCCAGGTTGCGGGGCAGCTTCTTCAGTAGCCCCAATAGTCTCAGGAGGAGCAAGGGTCAAAGACGAGGGCACCCGATTCCTTTCGTCGTCTTCGGAGTCTTCCATTCCTTTAAACAAGAAAAGGGCGTGAAAAAGTTCAGTTTGGCAATTTGCTGCTGGCGTCACTGTTCCTGCTGAAAAACAGAGCCCGGCGGGGGTGTAGGCTCTGCTCGTGTTGCTCCCGTCCTTGCAGAAGTCAGCAAAAGGGCGTAGGGCAAGCCCCCGCCGTAGCTCGTGCCTTGTCCTGGTCCGCCGCTTCTCTGTCCCCAGAAGCGGCGCCGTCGTACTCCAGCAGCATTCCTTTCTTCTTCTGCTCCCACCAACGCAGATTTGACTGGGGGTTTCTTTGTCCGGCAGGAGTGGAGGCTCTTCTTCACGCTGCTCCCACCGTTGAAAGACCTGGACTCGATCCGCAGGCCAGGCTCAAGAGGAAGAACACAGGGAAGTGGGGGATTCCTAACTGTCGTTTGCCGTCGGTGAGTCCGCTTCCGTTCTTCTTCTTTTCTCTCAAGGACGGGGGTGAATTGTGCCTTTTGGGCCGTTGGCCCCTCTTTTAACACCCTCCTTGCCTTACTGGCTCGCCCCTTGATTGGGGGGAGCCTTCTTTTGTTTCTGGGCCAATCCTGGCCCCCCCCCAGCCTAGCTGGAATTTTGATTAGAGGGGGCGGGGTGGGCTCCCGCCGCTAGCCAGTATTTTCACCCGGGCCCCCATCAGGTCCGGCTCTGCCTTCCCCGGCCTAGGTCCATTTTTGATGGTTAGGCTTGTTATAATACTAATAAAACGATTTACAACTTTCTCGAGGCAGATGCTGTTTGTGAAACTAAAACCACATTGTCCACATATAAAAGAACTGGGACTGGACGAGGGGCACTTCTGGGGGTGTTGTTACTACATAGGCCCAGGGATGCATCAAAGGAATTAATATAAAATAAAAACAAAAACTGTGCCATTATGCAGACCTGCCTAACTCCTCTGACTACCTTGATAGGTCATGCGCAGTCACCTTGTTGTGTATAGCAGACCTTAGTAGTAGTGTCCCAAAAGTGTACACGCCTTATAGAGTTCAACAATGGCGGGTTGCCCCAGCTGACTCCGTCAAAGTCCACAACTTTCCCCTGTCAACCAAATTAAAAGCGCAGGAGAGGTCCATAAACACCATGTGTAATGAACTTTTCCTGACCTTGAAATATTTTCCCATAATAAGGGATAAGATGAGTGCCTGCTTGATTGTCCCCAAGCCCAGGCAAAAGCTGTATTGGGTCATTGATAAGAAGGAATTTGTTTCTGCCCATGCTTCTAACTTGTCCAAGATGACACGTCCTAATGTTTTTACAGTGGCATCTAACAAAGAAATCGGCCGGTAACATGTAGGGGAATTCCTGTTCCCCCTATTAATTATTGGCACTAAAGTGGATTCCCTCCAGGTGTTAATTGGAGTCCCCGTCACAACTGCTCTCTATACATTAGTAACTAATGTCCCCCAAAATTCCAGGTTACGTTCTAACATATCAATGGGGACTCAATGGCTGAATAAACTGTGTACTTACATCCACTGAAAAGGATTTTCATCTTTTCATTCTCTCATCATCCTCGTGTGAGCTGTTACAAGTGGCATTTGCAACCAGCGACCACTGTTGAGTAACCAAGGTGCATCACATCAAGCCACTACTCAGCTTTCTGGAGAATTACATAGATGCAGTAGCAGACACCCTTATTACATGCAGCTCTGTGTGGTAGCATTAACCTATTCCAAGCATGTGGTAACACATGCCGATACTAGCTGATATTTTATATCTTGGAATCGATGAGCCATTAAAGGATGAGGCATGCCACAGGGTTATACCTACTTAGGCCCATATCACAAAGAGTGGCTCTGAGGAGCAAAAGGCGTGTGAACCTGCTTTCTACAACCCCGGGCACTATGGTTTTTACAGAATGGCTAATAGATGCTTGAGTGGCCCCTTTTCTAATACAAATAGTGCTGCCACTATTCTAAAGAAGTGTTTTCACCCCATGCAATTCACAGAAAATCTATTGAGCCTATTCATGAAATGCATTTGATAGAATGTCAGGTACTACTACTCACATACTACTAAATGCTACTCACAAACCTACATGGGGAGAGCTCTGCCTCTCCTATCTTTTCTGTGCGGAAATTTCTACACACTGAAGTCTACTTTACTATTTAGTATTAAATGTCGAAGCGAGAATGGTGTCATGAGGAACATGTATCAACCCACAAAAGAGTAAGCCCAATCCTATTCACAAACTTCTGCAGCTCGGACCTGGAGTAAATCTAGCTCCACACATTGCCAACCACTGGTACTGCAATACCCTCCCATATAAAATAATGACGATATGGACTTAAGACATAACTCTGTAGGAAATAATGTATCAATATACACATATATTTTTAAGTTTTAGAATATCAATTTTTACAAATTAAATAGGCCTCAGGGGATAGGGTCACCTTCAGCATCTCATTCAATTGTTATTTAGCACACCATGCCACCTCACTTTGGACCCATCCATAGGCAAATCAGTCATGACCTTGCTGCAATAGGAACAGTCAAGTCTTAACTACCAGGAGAGGGCCTCACTGAAAAGGAACACAAGCAATTAGGGACAGTTTTGCCCTAGTTAGGGCGCATCAGCCTGGTACAGCTTGGTTTCAGTGACACATTGTGCACAAGGACCATCTGGTTGATTCATTAGGATGCAACCCTGAGCAATTACCAGTGACTTAGATTAATCAAGCATTTCATCCATCACTTTTTGTATACTTTAACTGGATAGGACGGGGCACCAAGGGGAAAAAGAAAAATGGCTAGATCTTGCAGGCACCGGATATAGTTGCTGGCTGGGGAGCCATAGGCGCAGCAGCGGCTTTGGGCTCCCACATGGTCCCCAACTATACATAAAGTGTGGGTGTTCTGGGTAGGACCGAGACACTCAAAAATTAATAAAAGTGGGAGTTTGTAATTTGAAAAGCAAAAAAGTTTGTCCCTTCCCTGACACACAGGGAGTTTTTCCATGGGCGAAGGTGGTGGCGTTTTGTATTTTCGTGTCCCTCAGGAAACAAGGAACAGGAAAAAAAGGACACCACTGTGTCCCCTCTAAATAAGGCAAGTGGTGTAATGCCCTTCCTCTGATAGCCCACACTCCATCAGGACATCAGATGAAGCATTCCATTGATGGAGCCAACTGAGGCTCCGTTGAATAACAGCTGGCAGTACTCGCAACCCTAAGTAGGGTGGGTGAACCTTCAGTTTACTGAACAGGATACACTTGTGATGGAGTACCCTATCCACGAGACTCTAAACCTACCCCATAGTTTTTTTAAAGCATGTTAGTTTCATGGAAACTCCTAGTTTATTGCTTCAAAGAGACTTGCTTATTTTATAAGAGAAATATTGTATTTCTTTCGGATCTGTCTTAATCACTTTTCCAAGTCTGTTTCTTTGTATTTGCTCATTGCTTGTCTGTCTTTAGTTTTTTTTATTTATTTACTCACCCATCCTGCAAAATCGTTTTGCAGTCATGCATCATTTCTGGCTTACAAGGATGCAGCCCTCCCCCATTAATCTTCAGTTACTCAGCTATGCGCCCATACCCATCCAATTTCAAACCATTCACTCATTCACAAACTTATCCGTGCACTTTGCCACACACACAAACCAGGCAACTAAAGAAGAAACACTATGGCCTATTGGCTTTACCAGAGCCTTTTGTTTATACAGTTTTTCTAAATTCTTGCTTCGCAGTTAGCATATAGGTAATAAACTCGATGTATGCAGTTTGAATTCACAGTACTTTAAAAACAAATCTTTTCAATATTATTCGCAATATATGCAGAAAAATTCCTACTCTTCTTTAGCTAAGTCTTATTGTTGTTTAGTTAATGATCTAGACAAAACCAAAATACCTTTGCCGTCATGTAAAAGTCAGACACATTCATCAATGAAAAGCTTGGCCATGTACAGTAATTAAATGCTGTCTCCTAAACCGAAATGACTCACAGGTACACTGCTTATTAGTTATCTCTACCCTATTATAGGTTCCATTCTGTCATCTGCGAGGAAACATTTGCCTCACGTACAACATTTTCTCCATTTTTCTAATTGTACCTTCTTTGAACTACTAAGTATGATCGACTGAAAGCCGATCTAGACAGCAATTAAAAAGCAATTGCAAAGACAGAATTTAAAAAAGAGAAGCAAGGGAGAGAGTATGAATGGCGAGGATGTGAGGCTTTCTCTTAGGGCCGCATCACAAAACATTTGTCACTGGCGCTATTATTCACCTGGTTCGTGATGGGTTTTCCTGGTGCAGCCTAGAGCCAAGCCAATCACCTGCCATATGAGCCTGCAGTGTGTAAAGGGAATTCATTTAATCCTATATTTCTCTGAGTTACTGCTTTATTGTCAGACGCGCATCTCAGAAAGATGGAAACTTTGTTTAAATAAATAACAAGTTAAATGAGTTCAATTTAAACAATGAAAGTGCATAGAAAAGGCATTCGGCTCTGTGCTGACCCAGGAAAGCCTACCATACTTTGGTGGTAAGCGTGGTAGTATTTGGTAGAAACACTTTTTAGCATTGTATTATGAAAGTAGATTTGTGGTAGTGGTAATAGTGGCAACAATTAGGGGTGGACGGAATTTGCAAAAGCGACTTTCGCAAATTATCCCGAAAATGTTTAAAATCTCCGCAAACACGTGGAAATATCGCGAAGATGCGGAAGTTTTTTTCCCGTCCGTTCGCGGTATTTTCTGCGTGTTCGCGGGTCGCCAACTTACCCATGCGGTTGCTTGCGGGCGCGGCCATCTTGTTTTCACTCTTCTCGCGGTGCATGATCGCGAGAAGAAAGACGTGATCGCGCGACGCATGACGTTACTGCGGGCGCGAACTGTTGCGAGACAGCACAAATGGCTACCAACAATCCAACATCTTGTGGAGAACGCGACCGGATTGGGAAAACTTGTCGGCGAACGCGGGGATTCAGGTAAGGCGATCGCGCGCGAGAATGTATTATTTTACAGCGCGAGCAAGAACCAAATTATCGCTAAACTGCGGAATGCGGAAATTTTGACATTTTGGCGCTCTCCGCGGAGCGCGAAAATGTCAAATTATCGCAATTTCCGCGAGCGGAACGGAAATTTAGCCCAGGCCTAGCAACAATGTTTGTGAATATTTGTAGCAGTGCATTTTATGGAAGTGGTTCCGGTCTTGATTTTAGTGGTGTGCTAGTCCAGGGCTGGCTTTAGGGCAGTGCGGCTGGTGCGGCCGCACTGGGCGCTGACCTGTGAAGGGGGCGCTGACCTCAGGGGGTGCAATGTGTTTAGCAATAACGTATGATTGGAGTGCTGAGGGGCACATTTGCCCTGTGGTAGTGAGAGAATCTGAGGAGGTGGTCATGGGGAGTGGAGACACCAAAAATACTTGTTGCACCGGGCGCCACCAGTGCTAAAGCCAGCCATGTGCTAATCTATTGCACTACCGTATAGTGTTATTTTTTAATTGTGCAGTGATTGTGATATTGTGTTCTGTTGCCACTGTTGTGCCCTATGTTTTTGTTGTGTTGTTACTTTGCTTTGTTTAACGCTATCGTGTTGTGTGCACTTGTGCTATTTAATTGCTTTGCAGATTTCAACAAACCAAATGCAGCCTTTCCTATAAAATCCTAGTGACAAACATAAGTCACAGCAGTCTCGCGTGGTAAAATATCACTGCTCCCAGTCATCCACTGTTTAATACACCAATCTGCACCACACTGTTTGTGAGACTGGTTTAAATTAGAGTTCCCAATGTTAACTTTATGTGATCCTGTTCAAGATTTCAAAAGACACTTTGGCCCAGATTTAAAAATAAATAACATATTCAGTGCAGAAAGTAAAGTTGCTGTGCTGCATTGTGTGACAGGGCAGAGCAGAAAAGGCCCATATTAGAGCTCTTCTGCTCTCTTCCTCATAGGGTATGCTGAAAGGCAAGTTATTGTATGTATGTGTACTGAAGGAAGCAGGACCCACAAAAAATGTGAAGAGATCAAGGGGCATATTATCAAGACAGGCGATAAAATTATCGCCGCAATGGTCTTGATAATATGCTCTATGCAATTCCAATTGAAGCCCATGTTGGATGTGAAGGACATCTAACATGGGCTTCAATTGGAATTCCATAGAGCATATTATCAAGCCCATTATCGCCGTTTTAGCGGCAGTTTTCTGCCGCTAAAGCGTCGATAATTTTATCGCCTGTCTTGATAATATGCCCCATAGTTATTTCTCTGTTTTATGCCAGCCACGGGTAGGTGCAGGATTTTGGCGTAAATCCATGTCTGCAAGTTTTGTAGATATATGTTTGCATAAAAATATATGAGTGGATGCACAGGAATACCCATGTGTAGGACCTGGTCCTTTCTACAGGGTCATCCTCAAACATTTTGCCTTAACGCTCTTGTTTTGCTGACTTCGTTTTTGTTGGCCTTTAGGACTGTGCATTTTACCACTGCTAACCAGTGCTGAAGTGCTTGTTCTCTCTCCTTAAAACACAGTAGAATTGGCTTATACCCAATTGGTTTATTTATTTTAGTTGTAAGTCCCTAGTTAGGTGCCACTATATGTGCCCAGGGCCTGTTAGTTAAATGCGACTAGTGGGCTTGCAGCACTGATTGTGCCACCCACTTAATTAGCCCTTTTAAACATGTCTCAGGCCTGCCATTGCAGCCTGCGTGTGCAGTTTTAAACTGACAATTCAACCTGCCAACATAAATCTTTTGCCAGGACCGATCCTTCCTTTTTAATACACAAAGGCCACCCATAGGCTGGGCCCTTGAAAGCCCAGAAGGCAGGGTGCTATGTATCTAAAAAGTAGAGCATGTACTTTTAACTCTTACATATCCTGGTAGTGAAAAACACTTACATTCGTTTTTACTACTGCAATACCTACCTCTCACATAGGATAACATTGGAGTTACCCTATTACACATAATAAGCTCAATAATTGTAAAGTCAGATTTCAAATTACAATTTTGACAATGTCTCCATTATATAGTTGGCAGTTTCCTGTCTTAGCCATTTAGTGCCTGTAGCCTGTACCTGAGTCACACGACTAGGTGTAGCTGACAGTTGACCTTTGTGTATTCCTCCTATACAACCACACACAATATGGAGCTTAGGTGTGCCTGGATGGGCCATCATTGGCAGGAAGGGAGGGAGGAGCTGGGCACAGCCCCTATTACACTTGAATAGGCTGTGTCCTGCATCCCCACAAAGGGCTGCATAGCCCTTGTAGTTAGTCTTGAGATAGGGCAGGGAAGGAAGGATGCCTGAGGACTTCAAAGGGAAACCTCCAGAAACTTCTTCCCCACTTTGAAGGCACAACTGGAGCAAATCCTGGACCTCAGACACCAAGAGTTCACTACAATTTTGGACCTGTGGATACTCTGCCAGGAAAAAAGGACTGCTGTGCTGCTGAAGGGACTGCCACTCTATCAGACTGCTGTTCTGATGGACTGCTGCACTGCTAGGCCGATTTGCTGCCTGCTGCCCTTTTGCCTGGGTAAGAAGAACTGGACCTGCATCTCTTGAACTTAAAATAGAGAGTGACTTCAATGGCTAGTTGGCTGGCCTCCTGATCTGAAGCCTCAGAGACACATCACGCTTCCGACAACCTTGCACCTGCACCTGGACTTTGCCATTTGTGAACCTACCCAGAAAAGTGGTGCCACAGCAATCCTGGACTCTTGGAAGTAGGCTTAATGTTCTCTCCCAGTCCCTGTGGATCCTGTGGAACCCAAGCATCTCCTCTGCTGTGCAGTGTAAACCTGAGCAGAATTGACTCATTACTACTGCTGATTGGATTGGACTCGTCACAAAGACCTCCATCACCTTTGCAACCCCATTGGGAACCCCACTGAATGGCGTGTCCTCAGGCACACATCCTTGCATCCCTCATTGACAGCAGACTCGATGACCACACTGGACTCCACAGAGCAGCCTCGCAGGTCCCCGGAATGAACGCATCACCATGACTGCCTGTCAGATCATCGACACCGGGCTTTGCATTGCAGTTTCACTGGCAAAGATGCACGCCCCCACATCACCGTCTAACCCCTTCTTGGAACCAACCCATTGCTTCAGTTGTGTGATGAAATACCACAAAAAAACGAATTTTGTATTTTAATCCAATGCCATCCATGGCCTAAATTATGCTTTTATTCAACAGACACAACAAAAACAGTTGTTTCATGCACCCATGACTAGCACTGGGCAAACTGGCTGGAAGGCCTATCGTCAGACTAGGCCACATAGTGAATTAAATCATTATTGCAAATCTATTACAAACATGGAGAAATGTAGTGAACTGTGCAACATGTTTCCTTTATAAAGGTAGAAAAATTACTTGCTAAGAAATAACCAGGCCCCTACTGAAACTACAGGCCACCCACCACAATACATTTTAAAAATCAATTAAAAGTATAAATAAATCCAGGTTCATGGCCTCAATCAAACAAACAACACTAGTTTTTCAACTTATTTGCCAAATCTCAAATACAAAGTCCTTTAGTCCAATGGTATATGCAGCATACACCAAGAGTGATCCTTCGAGCTCCAAATCCAAATTAAAAGTGACCAGGATATGGACAAAGTACTGGGAGGAGTGTGCTAGACAGGATCAGGAAGTTAGAGACTCTGGGGTACTTCATTCCTATTGGAAAAAAAGTACATAAAAAAATTGACTCCTCGCACAAAAAACAATGGCAAAGATCGATTTGAGGAGATTTTTTTGACTCCAAATCATAATTTTGGGAAGATTTGGATGCTTCTGGAGGAGGGAGTCATCCCCAGATTGCAACCACGTAGATCCTGCGTATTCAGGATTGCATATATCACAAACGATCCTCCTGCATTCACTGGCGTGCCCGAATGATGTACTGGCAACCGCAAACTCTTGTGGGACCACGCAGCCGGCTAGCAAATCTTATGGTGCTCTCAAACTCCTCTGAAAATTTTGTGGGCGATCGAAGCGACCGACAAGCTGCTCCCGCGTGTGCGAAAGGACTTTTTGAGCGCACAAACAAAGAAAAACTCAGCTCACTTGCAGAGTGTGGAGTTTATCGGTAACTACACATTCTATGTGGAACACAGAGTTGCTGAACTCTGCAAACTCGGCCAGTGGCACAGAGTTATACACAGAGGCCTAGTTGTAATACATTGGCAGCTGGAACCAATATGACAGTGTTTCCTGCCCGGGATTAGGGATGGCAGCAGGGCCAGTGAACATCTCTAAATTTGGTGCTTGGGTAATCATTCAAGATAGCAGAGTATTTTAATCTGTTGCCCTCACATTTAGTTACCCACTTTATAGCACTCCTTAAGAAATTAAAAATGGCACTTACACGTACTAAACCGCAGAATTCGAATAAAAAAAGAGGATGGTTTGATCATGAATGTTCGACAGCAAGGGCAGCACTTAAGAAGACCCTTAAAGCCCAATGCAGAGACCCGTGGAGCTCAAACTGTTGCGCGGTAATTATAAACAGGTCAGGGAAAAAAGAAAGAATGAGATAAGGGAAAAGGCATGGGGCGACTTGGAGCAAGCCACGACCTTGGGCAGCAGTAGGATTTTTTGGAGAGTCATAAACGCCCCTTATTTTAACGATTCTTAGGATCCTTCTTTGGCTTCTCATGTAAACGAGGACAACTGGGTGACCCATTTTGAAGGCATTTTTGGACTCAAAAATACTTCACCTCTAGCTCCGGCTGACCCTGATGAAATGCCATCAGGCTCTCTGAAATTTTAATTAACAGAGGTTAGAAGAAGTTTGGAGTCTTGCTCACAAGGAAAAGCCCCAGGCCCTGAAGGGATCCCAATAGATCTTTTCCAGCAGCATTATGACTTATGGGTCCCCTTATTAACAAAGGTGTTCAATCAAATAGCAGCTGAGGGTCCCCCCCCATCTTGGAATCAGAGTGTCATTGTCCCTATATACAAGAAAAGGGATAGGGGTTCCTCAAAGAACTACCGCCCCATTCCCCTTCTGGATACAAGTGCAAAGCTTATGGGCCGGTTTTTATTAGCCAGATTGGAGAACTGGGCTGAAGAAAATAACATACTGATGCAAGCACAATATGGGTTCCAGAAGGGAAAGGGGATGGTGGACAATGTTTAAATCTGTCACTCTGTATTGACAAGTAGACGAAAGCGAAAGGGGGAAGAATTTATGTGGCGTTCATGGACCCCTCTGCCACTTTCGAATATGTTTCCCATCAAAAGTTGTGGCTTATGCTGGAAGAGATGAGAGTCGACCCACTGATAATTTGCTTCATCCGCCAGTTACACGCCAATGCCTCTTCATCTGTTCGGTATGGTGCATATAGGGAATGCACACGCCCATTTAAAATCAAGAGGGGAGTAAGGCAGGGCTGTGTCCTCACCCCATTTCTTTTTTCCATCTACACTAATGGGGTGGAGGCCGCCCTATCTCGAGCTCCCTTGGACCTCCCTATTTTTGATAACCGGCTCCTACTGATATTGGCGTATGCAGATGACGCGGTCCTAAATGCCAGGACAGGGGTGGCCTTACAGTCTCTTATACATCGTATGCCCAATTTATGGCCTCATTAGACCTGAGAGTAAACAAGGCAAACACATTTATTGTGATAGTAGGTGCTAGAAGAGGAGAAAAACACCCCCACTTCCAGCTGGCCTCAAAGAAACTTGAAGTGGTTGACTCCTTTTCCTACCTAGGGGTTCTATTTGACAAGAACCACTCCTGGAAGAACCTGGTTGTGGGAAGAACTTCTGTTATGGAAAGGAGTCTGCAGGCTATTAAGGGCTTTGCTAGGAAACTGGGCACCAGTCCTTTGGATACAATTAAAAACTTCTATTGTGCGAAAACAAAGGCAATGGTAACATACAGGAAGGGTGTGTGGGGGAGTGTAAACGCTGACCCTCTCCAGAGAATGGAAGACACCTTTTTCAAAAATCGGGTATCCTTACCCCAATCACAATCAAACTATACTTTACATTTGGAATTGGGGTTACCTTACCTGCTTGACTGCATTAGATTGGCCCCAGTCCTGCTCTGGCTCTCGATTTGGCGCAGGTCCCCGGTTAATTGAACACAACGTATAATTACTAGTTGCACGAAGTTGGACCATTGTAGCAGGATTGGTTGGCTTAGCTATTTAGAGGGTGAATTGATCTCAATTGGGCAGGGTAATTTATTCAGTGACTCCTCACTGTGTATGAAGGTTTAGAAGAGGCAAATCACCGAGCTGTACTTTCAAAGGGCTGACTTTCTCAGGAGGGAAAAAACCACAAACCAAGGGTTGTAGCTGTTTACGATCTCATCCCCGCAAGATTCTGTGATGGTTTTTCATATCTTTGGTGCATTCATTTTGCTTACCACAAATGTATCTTATTACGTTTCCGCCTGAAATACATCCCTCTGATGTTAGCCCACCCAGTGAGGAAGTTCAAACACTCAGATTTGTCACCCTGCCCCTGTGACAACCATTCCCCCAATCAGACCTACACATACTGTTTTTTTGAAAGTTTTATTATACTGAAAGGAAAACTTTTATACTCCCAGTTTTAAGGAATCATAAATTTACTAAACGCAGGGTGGCACTGTTTTTGCTAAAAGCACTCCATGATCCCTTTGTGAGCTTTTCTGTAGCCTGCTTTTTGTGGGCATGCATGAGCAGGCGAAAGAGCTGGGACTTTCATAATTAAATTGCTCGAAAATTGATGACTAGTTTGCACTTTAAGGATTGGGGGCCCTAGTCATTGGAACAGTTTTTTGTGCATGGATGCCCTATACATGATTTTAAACTCTATATAATATTTACAGTGATAGAGTCTGTTAGTGAAACTATTGTTTTTGAAAATATTTAAAAAAATTTTAATCTGTGATTTAAGGAAGACCTTTTTTAACACTGTATCATGACTACTTGATGAATTGATTCTTTTATGACCTGTTTCTATAAGAGATCGAATAAAGATTAAGATTGGATAATCTGTTGATTTAACATAGAATGAACTGTACTCTGCACTCTAAAATAGGCCCTTACATACAATAACAGGTATAGGCAGCATTTGTTCAATGAACAAAAGTGTTTTCAATAAAAGTTAAGGTTACAACAGTTAGAAACTGCAGTAAAATATCTCAACTCAGCAAAGTAATTCAGCAAATGTGCTTTTTTAAAATCTTTCTAATATTAAAAATAGTAGTTGACTAATGAAAAAAGGGATCTGATAATAAAGGCAATGAGTTGATATTGACCCTCTTTTGTCAGCTCTGATAACACTACCCCAATACCATGTTCTGAAGCATATGGCTGGACCACAAACTTCTTGCTAAAGCCAGATGCTTGAGGATGGGTGCAGTGCACAGCAGCTCTTTCAGGGTGTCAAAGCTCTTCTGACATGCCTTGGCCCATAGGAACTTCTTGGAATACATCTTAGAAGTCAGGGCTGTCATGTGGGTAATAATGATGCCATACCTCTTGACAAACCTCCTTTAGTAGACTCCATGGTGCAGGACCTGGAGCACTTCCCCGAAGTGAGCCATATGTTTCTGCTAGATGGAGTGAAAGACATCCATAGCATCCAGTTATGCTGCACTAATGTTCTCCAAACCAGACAGTACCCAATTGCTAAACCTCTGAAAGGTGCCAGTTGCATTCTTCAACCCAAAAGGCATCTCCATGAATTGAACGTATCCTGAGGAGTTGAGAATTTTGATCTCTCTTTGACTCCCTCAGTCAGGGCAATCTGCAAGTTTTTGGAGGTCAAATCAAAAGTACTGAAGTTCACCACACCTAATAGGTCAATGGGCACATCATCTCTGGGAAAGAGGTGTGTGTCAGTCTTGGTAATGGCATTGAATCCTCTGTAGTCCATAAAGAACCTCAGATCTGGGGTCTATACTTGGGGGGTGGTCTTGGGTACCTGATTGACTAGCTGGACAATGGACTACTAGAGAGCTCAATCACCCCTAGGGAACACCTTGAATACTTCCTAGTTACTACTGGTTCTTACCTTATCTGACAACCTACAGACTTTATTTTTAACAGGTAAGCTGTCACCAGTGTCAAAGTTATTGACACACCACTGTGTCAGTTCATGTGACAGGGTAATAGTCCAGTAAACTGGCCCAACAACTGGCAACAGTCTCTCTGTTGTTGCTCCACCAGTGTAGATGAGAGCACATCGCCCTCCACTGAACCATCTTTGGCATTTTGGAACAGGGCATCTGGGAGAGATTCACTTTCCTCTTTTACTACTCTATTAGTCACCATCAACATGATCAGGCCCGCCCTGTCAATGTGGGGTTTCAAACGGTTGGCATGGATCATTCTCTGTAGGTTTCTCAGGGTGCCAGGGTCCACCAAATAGGTAACTGCAACCATCTACTTCAGCACCATGTAGAGCCCGGTCCACGTGTCCAGGAGGGCACTGAGAGCTACTGGCTCTACAACCCACTCCTTCTTGTCTGTAATCCGCCAAAGTGTCTTTCTGATCAAACCATGGATTGATCGGCTCTTTACTGGCCTCCAAGTTCTTATTAGTTTTGTTCATTTAATCAGCCAATTTGGGTCTCAGGCCTAGCACATAGTCTAAAATTTCCTGCTCGGGTTTCTTGTGAGGTTTTTCTGAACCTTCTCAGATGGACTTAAATGACCTTTGACAGGGTGCCCATGCAAACAATACAATGCATGTGAACACAGTTCTCATTTAGCCCATAATTATGCATTTAAGGGTCTTGTTGAATCTCTCCACAAGTCCATTGATTTGGAAGTAGTAAGATGTAGTGAACTTGTAAGTCACCCCACACTAATCCAACATAGCCTGCAGGTACCCTGACATGACGTTTGCCCAACTGTCTGAGATAAGCTGTTTGAGGAACCCTACTCTGGAAAATATACCAAACAGGGCCATGGCCACCATGGGTGCAGTCACTGTGCTAAGTACTGTTTTCTGTTTTCTAGTGGAATGGTCCCCCAACATGAACCTGATCTCTGAGGGCTACATATTATGTAGGGGCACAACAATGTCAATTTCCACCCTCTCAGAAGGCATCTCAACCATTGGCAGTTGGATCAGAGGTGTCTAAGGTTGTCCTCCTGTGTTGCTACTGGCTTGACGGATGGTACAGGTAGTGCAGAAATCATTCACTGTCTCTGGGCCATTAGAAGCGGTTGATCAACCTGTCCCAGGTTTTGGTCTGCTCGAAATCCCCAGGTAAGGAGATGTCATAGGCTAAGTCCAAGAAGAATGCCCTGTAATGCTGGGGAACTATCAAGCTCTTGGCTGCCTCAGGTTTTTAGTCTATAGCCATATTGTAAAGGATACCCTCTTCCCAGTACGTTCTGTGGGCTCCACTGGTATCCACTGTTCTTGGGCCTCAGCCTGGTGCCAAAGAAACTCAAGAGAAGGGCATTATTTCTGCACTTGGCAGAACTCCTCATGGGAGTATCTTCCTTCTCCATGCAACTTAAAAGTTCTGGCAGGTCTTCCAAAACTGGGCCCTTTTCTTCTTTAGGCTCCAAATTTGCTCCTAGGGGTTCAGACTGACTCTGGGCAGTGGGATGTTTTGAGGCCTGGTTTCCCTTATCCTTTGCTCTTCTCCATGACTGCAGAAACCTGCACCATCATTCCAGACCGCAGGATCCCTTAAATTTCCTGACAGGTTGTTAGGGTCTTTGTAGCCATGCATAGCCACTCAGGCACACCCAACATTTCAGCATGGGTCCTCCTTTCCACCTCTAACCAAGCAGAGCTTTCTAGGTCATTCAAAAATAGATACTCAACTGGTATGGTATGGCTCACAGAGTGATGGTTTCACAATTGCTTGTACGTCACCATGAGGGAAAGCAAGGTGGCCATGATTGCAAAATCCGTCCCACCCAACAAGAGTATAATGTGTTCAATCCAACCCATTTTACACTGTACCAACTTTCATCCCAGTTCCTCTACCAGCAGTCCCTTGAGACTTCCCATCTGTAGGGAGCTTCTTGGAAAAGACAGCGTCTCCCTTCAGATTCCCAGAATGTGACAGCCCAGGCATATTCAGGCCTTCAAGGTGTCAAAGGGTTTTTCTCTCTTGTAACCACCCCAATTAAATGTAGGAAAAATCCATGACACCCCCTCTGTGTTAGACCTTTGGCGCCCTTGTGAGATATCTTACTTTTTATCCTTGTTGCTCCACTTTTTTCCCCATGGAACAGCTCAACCCCTTTTCTTGGAATCACCCCTTGGATTTGACTTTTTAGACAAACTAGTGTGCACATACACATCAGCTGTCATACCAAACTGCCTGGGGTCAGACAATTTGGAATCCATTAGATGCTAGTGTATTTTCAAATGACAATTACTTAAGTTGTGCTCCTTCATGGTCAACTTATATCCTCCATCATAAATATCCACTCTATTGCCATCACCCAGCCTTCTCGTTCATTTAATGAAACATCTACAAAATCAGTCCAGAACTGTTGTGATGCATTGTGTGTGTCATGTAAGTTATTCTAGTACTCCTAAGGTGTAAGACCAAACTTCTGCATTAGGGCATCCTTCATGTGTGTGTATGAGTCAGCTATTCCCTCCTCTACAGTATGGAGCCTATCCCTCTCCACTGTAGGTACCAACTCCTACAGCAAGGCTCCATAATGCTGCTTGAAGAGGTGAAAATGTTTTCAATGTCATCCACAACACAAAGCTAGACACTGTACCCTTTGTCAAGTGAGGGTTGTGTGCCCCTCCCTGTAGACACATAATCATTGCTGGCTTCATCTTTTTTGTACTGCACAAATCCCAATTTGGCCTTCTTGTACTCTAAGACTGAGGCCTAGCCCTTTTTTCTGGTCTCCACCAGATTCTTGCCTTCTGTTGATGAACCCATTTTTGTTGGCACTAGGACTCTGTTTACTTTTACCCTGCTAATCAGTGGTAAAGTGCTTGTGTTCTTTCAGTAAAAACATGGTGTAATAGATATCAACCTGATTGGTACATTTAAACATACTTGTAAGCCCCTAGTTAATGACACTACATGTACCCTGGGCCTGTATATTAAACACTACTAGTGGGCCTGCAGCACTTATTGTGTGACCCCTTAAAGTATCCTTCTCAAAACATGTCTCAGGTCAACCACTGCAGATTTTAGTGCGGTTTTAAGCTGGCATTTTAACATGGCAAGATAAACCTTTTTCCTTCATTCTAATACTTATAGGTCACCTCTAAAGTAGGCCCTAAATGTTTATAGGGCAGGATGCATAACCCCCTCCCCCCACACAGAGGCTGGCATAAATATTGGACCTCCGGAGCCACTCTTCAGAACACTCCTGGACCTATGGAAGTTACAGAAGAAGGACTGCCCTGCTGCCAGAGGACTGCCCTGCTGCTGAAGGACTGCCTACCCATCTGAGAAAGAAGATTGGACCAGCTTGCCTTCATCCCAGGCTACCCAGAGTGAATTCAAGAGCCAGTTGGCTGACATCCTGTTTGAACTACAGGGACAGATGACCTTCTGCACTGGACCTGCAACTGGGCCTGCCTGAGCCCTCCTGCTGGCCTCTGCCCAGAGTGAGTCCTTATCCCCAAGAGGTGCCCCCCAGGTCCTGGACCCTTGTCTGGCATCATAGTGCATTCCACACTGCTTGTGGATTACATCTAATCAGCTGCAGTGCAACCAAACCAGGTGCAGGACATCTCATTGCAGCACCTTGCAGCTCCTGATCGATGGCTTTATCTGGAACCGGCGCAGGAGGATACAACTTGATGTAGGACCTTGCATCGCATCACCTCGCAGCTCCTGATTGATAGCTTTATTGGAACCAACGCAATGGGACAAACTTAATGCAGGATCTCACAGTGCAGCCCTTGCAGCTCCTGATCAGAACCAACCCAGCACAGCATGGAGACTTGCATCAAGGACACAAGGTACAACTCTCAGCAGAACTAACCCTGTCCCTGCATCCGGTCTGCCCTGAATTTCAGTCGGCTTGAACTTGCGGCTTTGTCCCAGTCTGCTGCGACCAGATAGCTACTTTTGACGCTTTGTGCTTTTTGGCACTATATTTAGTAAAACTGTTGAAAGTCAATAACTCCAGTTCTACTGCTTGGATTTTTGTCTTTCTTGTATCATTTCATTTATTAAGGATTTTTCTTGTGTTGTATTATCACTTTATTACTGTTTGTGTGCTGCATAAATACTTTCCATCTTGCCTCTGAGTTAAGCCCGAATGCTTTTGTGACACGCCACTGAATTGTTAAGTACAGGTTCATTTGGTGACTTTTTTGGTCCACCCTGACAAGGACTTTGATTGTTGCCTGAGTCAGGTACCCACCCTCTAAACCAAAAACCCAAATTCTTATTAAGACTTTAACTCCAGTGCTAACTTCTTCTTCTTCAGAGCTATTCTTGCCACTTTCGCCTGAAGCTCCATTACCTACTGCAGAAGGGCGTAGGCTGTTGGAGTCTGTATCACTCCCAGCCTTGTAATGTGCATTAGAAACTTCATTTTGGGACAGATTATCTCCTTCGCCCTCCTCTTCATAGGGTTCCTCAAAATCGTATTCCTTCACTGAGGTGGGCTATAGCTGAAGGACCTCTTGACAGGCCCTGAGGGCTTTGTGGAAATCCTTTTTCTTCACTTCCCTGCTCACCTTCAGCCCTCTCAATTTCCCCATGCTTCTCAGGTCTGCTATGCAAAGGCTCTCCATGGTAGATAGATCTGCTTCCATGTTCCTAAAAAGGTAAAGTGCAAAGATTTGAATCAGAAATACATTTGGAAAAAAAATAAACAATAACCCAAGCAAATAACTTTTTCAATTATAAATCCAAGATCAATTTAGCTGTCAGTTTAGTGTAGGGATATTTTATTTAAACTTTTCTAATTGAGTGGCCCGCTAAACACAAGTTCTTGATCTCAGTGCTGAACACCAATATAAGAAATTGAATTATTTACTGGGCTGTATGGTAGTCCACCTCAAGTAATACATTCACTAACCTGAGTTGAGCCCATGTAGCTATGGTGCAAGAGTAGACAGCCTTAATTTAGAGAAAATATCAAAAGTATTTAGAAGTACCAAAAGGGTTAAAAAGTCAAAAACACAACACAGTAAAATCCCATTCCAATTTATAAAAATTTGAAAAATGATAATAAGCAATTTTTAATGAGGAGAACCAGAGCTATGAATGTTTAAATATTTAAGAGAAAAAGTAAACACCAATCAGTAATCAGTGTTCACAGGTGACAGGGACCTAGGTGTTATTTGAAGCCAGCTGAGATGGAGTATGGATCAGATATACCAAGCAGATTTCACCTTAGGACTTAGGGCCTGATTTAGATCTTTGCTGATGTAATATTCTGTCACAAACGTGACAGTTATTCCATCCACCATATTCCAGGTACATTATACCCTATGGCACTTATTACATGGTGGATGGGATATCTGTCATGTTTGTGACTGAGTGTCCTATTCGGCAAGTTTTTAATCGGGCCCTTAGTTACTGAAAAAAAATTCAAAATTCTTTAGCGATGCAAGGTTGTAGTCTGTATCTGTAGAAGTACTCTCTAAGCTAGATCGCCGTTGGATGAGGTCCTACTGAAGCTGTTTGTTTACGCAGGATAAGCTCTAAGCAGGAAAAGTTGAAATTTCACAACATGAGATGTCCTCTCTTCAGTTGGATACGTTTTTAGTCTTCGTCCGGTCACAATTTCTTTGTTGGGACTTAGCCTCCTTTGTAGAGCTTTGAATCCTCCAGAGGTAGAAGGCTGAAGACTGAATCCAGAAAGGTCACGCGGCAGTCAGATGGGTTTGCCACGTGGGTCCTCTGAACAGTTTGAGTGGCAGAAAGCTCCAAGTGGGACACACTTGCTTTTCCTGCCAGTGAGGCTACAACTTGAAAATATTAACTTGGATAGTTGGTCTAGGTTTACCGAGGTCTGGAATTCCAAAATTTGTCCAAGCCCCAATGTTTCAGACATTCAGCTAGACAGAGCCAAGGGTTCCAGAACCTCAGGGACAGGACTTAGGTTCAGAACTCACTCTAGCAGAGGCTACCAGCAGGTCCAGTCCAGATCCAATTGCAAATGATCAGGTAAGCCCTTCAGGAAAAAGGCATCCTGCAAACTGTGTGCCCCTGTAGCCACATAGGAGGGCAGCAATCTGACTCTTGAAGTCCAGTTGGCTGTCGGTACTAGTGGAAGCAGGTCCAACCCTTCAGGTCTCCTCACAGCTTCCAGCCAGTAGGTGCGTCCCAACAATACTTCCACAAGTTTAGAAAGTATTTGGAGGAGCTGCTGGTAAGGTCCATATTTGTACACTTAAGTAGCCAGTGGGTGGGGGTAACTCCTTGACACTCACTATAAAATAGGGGAAAAGTTCTGCAGGGCATCTCTATACAGGTTTAGAGCATAAACTATATGTTTTACTGCTAACTATTCCAGAATTTTTCATGGAGATCCAAGATGGCACAAGCCTTCTGCCTTTGGAGGGAAATTGTGTAGTCAGGTGTGTGTTTAGGGAAATAAGCAGTCCCTTGCCCTATGCTACACAAAACAAATTCCCAGATAAACTCCCCCTCCTATTGGGGCAGTGTCCATCTGTCTACCTTTGTCCTAAGAACAAAGGCTGTCCCTTCTGTAGATCTCCCAACATACTTAATTCTGACTGGGCAGGCATCACCTCTGTCTCTTCATCGTTAAAGAACTTCCTGGAACCCCTTCAGCTACCCTTACTGATCTGATGTCTATCACTCTCTCCACACACAGCCCCCCCTGTCGCCAGGTCTAAGACGTTGTCCCTATTCTGGGAGAAGTTTTCATACCTCATTAAGGTCAAGCACTAGCAGGGCAGTTGTTCTCAGGCTAATGCAAATTGCCTTCCAGGAGCTGTAGGCAGGGAAAAGATAACTTTCTAAAAGTTACTTTCCTAAGTATAAATTAAAATTCTAAGTGCACCATTAGATTGGACTTTTATTAAATACTAAAAATAGTGGTGAATCATTTTTGTAGATTGTCCCAAACCTGAAATAGCAGAATTTCACTTGAAACCCACAGCTGAAGGTGATTGGTGGATGTCATTCTTGTTTTGAGTAGTGGCAAACAGAGTTTTTCTTTTTTTTTATAACCAATTATTATTGACTTTTGGTCTAAACAATATTATTGACACACAATGACTAGTTCCACATGTCCACATCATATGCATTAGGTCAAAATATCTATCTATAAATTTGCAACATCTAGCCCATTGTACTCCCAACATTTACCCCAAACATTATCAAGTTTCCAGCTTTGTAAAGCAAATTTTCCAGCTTTGCTTTACAAATCAGTCGTTCTTGCTGAGTACACCAGTCCACTCTATTCCACCATTGACGGGAGATCTGTGGATTTACAAGAAATGTAACGTTTGGCCACCATCATTGCCACCCTAATGAAAACCTGTTCCAACCTCAGACTGCCCACCTCCTCCAACAAGCCCAGCAGGGCCACCTGAGGGGATAAATTCAATCCAGCATCCCATATTGTGTTTTCTGAACATTACCCAGTACACATTGTGGTGTCCTTTTGAGCCCTCTTATGTTGTTAAGTGCTTATAATTAGCGGCATGCATGAATTTCATAGGGTTATATTTTAGGAATGCTTTCAAAAGGTTTCGGCGGTATGGGTAATAGGAGATAGGCGCCACAAGTATTTACACTTCAAGTGTTAAAGATCACTCACTAATTCTGAACGGTGCTAAAAGGTGAGGGAGAACCACCAGCCTCCCCAAAGGATTTGTGGCAAGAGCAACAAAATACACAGATTTAAACACCCTAGCACACGTAATATTCTGATTTCGGTTAATTTCCTATATTATTCACAACACAAAAATTCAGGCGAAGTCTTTTCCTTTTTCTGTCTTTTAATCCAGTCGGGTGTTCATTACATAGATTTATTTTCAATCACATACAATCTTCACTTTTTACATTTGTGCTTTATAATTATCTCTAAGCTAAGAGTGAAGGATATACAATGTTAAATAACTTCCCATAAGTGGTTCTAAGTTCTAATATGCTTCAATCACTGTGTGTTGTATATGCACAGACACTTTCACATTTATTTTAACAAACTTTTTGTATGATTGTAAATACTGCCCCTAAAGTTTGTAACCTAAGACACTGTACTGTGTGTTTTCCCATTTAGCCGTGAACAAGTCGTATGTATTAGACTACAGAGACGACGAAACACGTGTTGGCTAATGAACACCCGACTGGATTAAAAGACAGAAAAAGGAAAAGACTTCGCCTGAATTTTTGTGTTGTGAATAATATAGGAAATTAACCGAAATCAGAATATTACGTGTGCTAGGGTGTTTAAATCTATATTTTTGGAATCAATAATTTTTATTACGTGGTTGCAAGAGATCAAATACACAGCGTAGCTGTCTACATCGTACTGCTGGCAGAGCGACACCACTATAGGGAACACAGCGTTTAGGTCTACATCCCTGAGGCCGACCCCGCGAGAAGTTCAAACCATAGTGAGACACGAAGACAGCAAGCAAAAGGTGCCACTTTTATAAACATAAACCGAAGAAAACAAACCCTCTATCTCCTCACCCTCCCACCCTCCCTCCGCATCAGTTTGATCTGGCAAAGTCAGCCATTCGTGTCACCTGGCATTAAGCAATTAACCAGCGCTCAGGTCGGGGAGACCCCAGGCAGCTCTAAAGGGATAAGACGCAGAATTTGCAGATATTTCGGGCACGTGACTTCTCTCATATCTTTGGTAAGTATTTGCAAGAAAGGAGCCCACAGCCGCGCGAAGTCCTTGCCTTTCCCATCCACACTCATCGACAATCGCTCCATCGCTAAGAGTTGCCAAAGCTTCTGAATCCAATCCCGGGAGTCCGGAACCATCTGCGACCCCCAATGGGCTAGTAGGACCTGTCGCGCTGCTAGTAACGCCATAGCGATTTGCTTACCCTTCAACGATTTCAATGGGAAGAACTTAGGGTGGGGGAGACCTAACAAAGTAGACTCTGGAGTACGGGGAATAGACACCTGAAATGCAGCATCAATGTCATCAAGGACTACTGCCCAGTAGCGCACCAGTTTGGGGCAGCGCCAAAGGAGATGTACCAGAGTGCCAATCCGCCCACACCCCCGCCAACAGAGGTCTGACTTGGAGCTTTCCCAATTCTTAATGCGCACTGGAGTATAGTACCAGTGAGTGACCACCTTATAGACAGATTCCGCTCCCGTCGTGTTAGAAGCAGTATGGTGTGCCCTATAAAAAACGTGTTCCCACTCTTTATGCGACAATGGCCTCCCCAAGTCAGCTTCCCATCGGACCTGCGCTTTTGTGCGGAGCCTCTTATCTGAGGCCATGATCATAGCGTAAAGTTCAGAGACAAGCTTACTATCGTTCGTTTTACACCCAAGCCATTTCTCAAAGGCCGTCAGGGGGCGAGACATTAGAGGGAAATTCCCCGGGCGGGTAACCCAGTGCACCACCTGTGAGTAAGGAAAGGCATCGGAGTCAAGCAAACCATAGTCCCTACGTAGCTGAGGAAAAGGAACCACTTCCCCGCGCTCAAACAGGTCACCCACTCTTATGCACCCCTCCTCCCGCCAGCGTTGAAAGGTCTGGGATGCCCATCCAGGTGGAAAGTCGGGGTTGTCTACTATGGGGGACAGAGGGGAAGGGAAAGTAGTCCATCCTCGTGGGCCTGCCAAGCGATCCCAACTTGAAGTGTCAGAGAGGTAACCGGAGAGGAGTATAACCCCCATGCCCTATGCCGCCGCAGAAGCCACAACTCCCGCCATATATTTCGACCAGCCACTGTTTGATCCATAAAATTCCAGTGTTTACTGGAAAGTTGTCTGTTCCACTCCGTAATGAAACGGAGACACGACGCCTGATATTAGGCACTCACTACAGGGAAGCCGAGTCCACCCTGCACTTTCGGGGAGGCAACGTGCGCAAATGTGAGCCGTGGTTTCTTGTTATCCATAAGTACTTATTAAGAAGGCCTTGCAGTTTGCGGAGAGCCCCTGTGGGCGGCCTTAAAGGAAGCATTTGGAAGACGTAGAGGATGCGCGGGAGCACCGACATCTTTACGGCCGCCAACCTGCCAAACCACGCTAGCTTGAGACGCGACCAAGTCGCCAACGCCTTGGCCGTTTGCTCCAGCAACAGGGAGTAATTAAGAGCAGCCGTTTTAGTAATGGAAGAGGTCAGGCGAATACCCAGATAGGTAATATCCGTAGACACCCACTGGAACTCAAAATCTTGTTGAAGATCCTGAACCTCCTGCTCCGGAATAGAGATATTAAGGATTTGCGATTTGGTGAGGTTGACCTTAAACCCCGCCACCGCTCCAAAGGCAGAGAGCTCCCTAGTCAGGTACCGCAGCGTCGTTCGGGATGCGTGAGGGAGAGAATGACATCATCAGCGTACATACTAATCTTATGCACGTCGGCACCAGATTTCAGACCCTCAACATCAGGATTGGAATGAACGCGTTGCGTGAAAGGCTCCATTTAGAGCGCAAATAAGAGTTGGGACAAGGGGCAGCCTTGCCGCATGCCCCGGGTAATAGGGAAGAGGGACGACTTGCAACCATTGACCCGCACCGCCGCCATGGGGGAGACATAGAGGCAACTAACCCAGCATATGTAATTGTCCCCAAACCCGAACCTGCGCAGCACTGCAAATAAGTAGCCCCAGTCAACCCGATCGAACGCTTTCTCCGCGTCTATCGAAAGCAAAAGGGCCGGTGTACGCGACCTGTGAATGAAATCAATAAGGTGCAATAGTCTCTTAGTATTATCCCCCCTCTGCCTTGTCGGGATAAAGCCAGACTGATCCGGATCCACTATGTTGTCCATGAAGGGACTAAGTCGTGCGGCCAACACCCCCGCAAATATTAAGGAGTGAAATCGGCCGATATGACCCACATTCAGCTGGATCCTTCCCGGGCTTTAGAATCACAGAGATGGCCACCTCAGACATGGAAGGCGTAACCCCTCCAGTGTCCAAGAAGGAGTTAAAAAGCCGTGTTAAAAGGGGAGCCAGCTCTGCGCAGAACTGCTTGTAGAACAGGGCGGAAAAACCATCCGGGCCCGGGGACTTAGCCAATTTGAGCCACACTATTGCCGAGATCACCTCCTCCAAGCGAATAGGGGAGTCCAAGTCGTCAGCCGACGTTTTGAGCAAGGGGGTGATAGAGCAAGAAGCCAAATATTCCCGTGGGTCATGCCCCTGGGTGCATTCCCTCGAGTAAAGGCGCTGGTAGAACTGACGGAAAGTATCCGCAATTAGGGCATCCGTGGTATGTTCCACTGCATTCTGCCCTCGTATAGCGGAAACCGCAGACATCTGCGTCTGGGCTCGCAATCTATGGGCGAGCATCCTCCCACACTTGTCTCCACTGAGGTAGAATTTGTGCCGCAGCCGCAGGAGCGCATGCTCAGCCCTATCTAAATCCAAATGCTTCAGCATATGACGCTGCGTTTCTAACTCCCTCCATATGCGCTTATGGACTACCTCTAGCTCTTTAACTTCCTTCTCAAGCTCCGCTCGCTTGGCTTTGCGGAGCCGTGCGAACGAGGCCGCTACCGCAATAAATTCCCCCCGCACTACTAATTTAAAGGCTTCCCAGACGGCTTCAAGTGGCGTACCCCTTGATCATTCTCAGCAAGATAATGGTTTATAGCATCCCGTATCCGTGTAACCACAGCGTCCGAGTGGAGAAGGGAATCGCGAAGGCGCCAACCGGGAGGGGTGGAGCCTGCGCAGTGCGCCGGAAGCTGGACAGCAATGAGGGCATGATCCGACAGGGAGCGAGGGGCAATATCTGCGGTGCCCAAGTGGGGGAAAAGAGATGTAGATGCTAGGAAGTGATCAAGATGCGCATATGTTTTGTGTGCCGCTGAGAAGTATGTGTAGTCACGCTCTTGCGGGTGCTGCAATCGCCACACATCTCACAACCCGCAATCAGACAGCCATTGCCTCCCAGACTGTGACAATGTCCCGGCTTGATTAGTCCTCTGCCCCGATCTGTCTAGGTCCGGATCCATCACTACATTTAAGTCACCCCCAATTAGAAGCGCCGAATCAAGAGAAGCGAGAGCCTCCGAGAGGGCCAAGCCCCAAAAGCCCCAAAGGGGTTCTTGCCGCTCATTCGGCGCATAGAGGGACCCAACCGTAAACTGCATATCTCCCCTCTGCACTCTGAGCACCAAGAATCGCCCCCTCAGCTCTGCCAACGAGGAGACTACATTGCATTGTTTATTGTGCACTAAAGAGGATCGCTACCCCATTGCGCTTGGACAACCCCGAGGACCAAAACTGAAGCGGAAAACGCCGGTCTCGCATCCGTTTGGTATCTTTCGGTAAAAGGTGAGTTTCCTGCAGTAAACAGATGTCCCCCCCAGCATTCTCTAAAAGGGAAAGAATTGCTAAGCGCTTAACGGGATTATTCAGTCCCCGCACATTCAGGCTCACAATTTTCAGATCCCTACCCACCATGGTGACAAGGGGGTGAAAGGCCACACAGCTGTCCTAGCCATCACACAGGAACTAAATGCTCGCCAACCTAACCTTGAACTGATGTGGAGTCCCAAAAAAAAGGAAAACGAAATACCCCCAAACCCCATCTCCAAACAGTGGAAACAGTAAAGTAAGAGGCAAGCAACAAAGTCTAATACATAAGACAAGAGTTCGTCATGGTGGTCAAATGTCCAGGGGGACATGGCCACTCCCAGCCCATGCCAAGTAATACAGAGGTACCACTCCAGGAGCCAGAAGCAAAAACACTCCCTTCCCTCCAGCGCCATCACATGGACCCAGACGGGAGCCAAGCCTCAAGAGGTGCAAGGAACGCCCGTGCCCTCCGTTACCTGCGAGACCGATGAGAGGGCGGCATCTCTCTCCAGCCTGCTAGTCTCCGAATCCGGTTTCGAACTGGGCAGTGAGCTCCCAAGTTGCTGCCACTCAGAAGAGCGCCGACTGTGGCGAGGAAGAGGCCCGTTATCACTGGACGCGGCAGCCGGCAACTCCAGCTCCAGAACCTTACAAGCGGCCTCTAGGGAGCAAACTTGCTGGAGTCTGCCCTGATACTTGAAGATGAGACGAAACGGGTGGCCCCAGGAGTAAGGAATACCCTGGTCCCGGAGATGGCCGGTGACGGGCTTGAAGTCTCTGCGCTTGGCCAAGGTAGAAGCTGCCATGTCCTGGTAGAGCACCGGGTGGTGGTCCCGGAAGCACACCGGGTGGAGGTCCCGCGCCCGACGAAGGATACGCTCCTTCAATTGAAAATCATGCACGCATACGAGGATGGAGCCTTAGCGCCACGTGGAAGTCCCACCCTATGGACTCGGTCCAGCCGGAGCTCTTTTTTTTTTTGCAAAAACAATTTTTATTGCTTTACACAGTTACAATTACCGTCATCAATTATCATCGTGCCGATAGTCATATCCAGCTGCTATGAACCAATGCATAACCTAAGCTAAACCACTACCAACTAGCAATTCGTTGTCCGTCAGCACTCCCATATGCATATACACCCTCCCCCCTCCCCCATGTCAGTGTGCCAAAATACCAGGTATAAGGATAATTCTCTCTTTTTAAGTTGCCGTGTTATTGGTTGCGGGCCACTCCCCACCCCCACAGTCAGGCTCAGAGCTGTAGGGAGAAGTGAGGTACTCTTGCCATCGCGCGTGTTCCACCAAGTACCTCTCTATGACTGCGCTTCTGCAGGTTGCTCCAGCGTTTCATCATCCTCAACTACATCCGTCCCCCACCCTTGGAGCTCAACCACTAGTGCCTCCCATGTACGCGCCATGTCCAGCGCCTTTTCGTCGTTCCTCCTTAACGCTAACTGTAGCCTGTATGTGCCCTCACTACCCGCCCATTTGGTGAAGGTCGCCTTCCACCTCTTAAAGCTAGGACCAGCTCTCGCTTTCCAGTGCAGGGTGATTTCTCTTTTAGGCACGACTAGCCCTAAATCGCAAAACTTGCTCGTGATTTTCGTGCGCGGAGTATGGGGAAACCATGACAGCAGACAAACTCCCAGTTCCACCTCCAGATCTCACCCTGTCACCTGGGTCAAGCAATCAATAACCTCCTCCCAGTAGCGACTTAATGCCGTACAGGACCAGAACATGTGTTTGAAGTCAGCCCCCTCCTCCCCACAGCGAGGGCACTGCGGTGTGGGGCCCCCAAAATACTGAAATAATTTTGCTGGCGTCAAGTATGCCCTATGCAAGATGAAGTACTGCACCAGTTGAAACCGGGCATTACGTGTGCTCTTCCAGGCCCGTCTCTGCAGCTTGGGCCACGTCAGTGCTGGGATAGGTTTCCCGATATCCATTTCCCATTTGTCCTTCAGTGCGTGCAAGGGGGCTAAGTCCAGCCGGAGCTCTTGACCCCCATCCTCACCGAGTATGTGACGAAAGAGCCCGCTGACATACGCCCGGAGGTCATCACCTTCCCCTTTCAAAGGGACTGCCCGAGTGCGAATGTTATTACGCCTAGAGCGATTCTCTAAGTCCTCCGCATGGGCTTGAAGATCCATAGTCTGGTCTCTAAGGCGGAGCACCTCCTGCTGCAGTTGATGCAAGTCATCTTCTCTCCCCAAATCGTGCTCCTCCAGCGTTGCCACCCTTTCCCCAATGGCATCGACATCGCGTCGGACGTCCTTTAGATCAGAGGAGAGCTGGGAACGTAGATCCAAAATATCTTCCTTGAGGGCTGAGAACAACTCAACCATAAAAGCCTTGGTTGCTGGCGTATCACCCTCCTCTGCTTGCGGCATCTTGGGGTCAGGCTGGGGGCGGGGCGCTCCGAGGCTTTCTGCAAGAGGTCCTTTAGGTGTTTCTCTTTCCAACCCCTGGCCGAGGTCATGGCGCAATACACAGGCTTCAATCCGCCCCAACGTCTCCCCCAGAACAATTCAGAAGGGGATAGTTCTCAGCCCCCTGCAGTCCACCTCTATGGGCACAAAGCAGCCAGACACCTAGGCAGGCAGGAAAGCAACAGCTATGGCCGCACTGTATCGAGGCTCCGACCCAGGCTCAAGAGACAAGCTTGTGCCAAGCAACCGCCGCCAACAGGCAAGATCACCTGCCCAACCAGTCCCTCCCGTCCGTAAAGCCGAAGCACAAGCCGAAGGGGAGGCAGGTCACAGGGCATGGTGCTAGGGACCAAGCGGCGCGGCGATCCAACCGTCGGCCCGGCAAGGGCAGGTCCACCAGTGTTCACCGCAGGCTTGCGGAAGGACCCACGCGCAGCCGAAGGCGCAGTGGAGGGGGAGCACCTCAAACACCTTCCCTCCCCCACAACGCCCAGGTCCAAGATGCCGGCAGAAGAATCAGGGCCCCAAGGAACTCTCTAGTGGTGCCCAGGCCGTGTCACAGCCCAGCGACGTGGGGCCCAGCCGTGGCGCTCCAACAGTTTATCTCTGTGCCACTTAACCCCACCAGGTGCTCTCTGACCCAAAAGTGCAGGTGGCCATACCCAACCGGGCTCACAGATGGGGAGGTAGGGTCTCAGCACATGCCCTGCCAAGGCCGACTCCCGCACCCACCGCTACTGCGGGCGGGAGGGCCTCGCAGGAAAACAAAAGCCGTCTCTGTCCCTGCAGGGCCCAGTCACCTCCACTCAGCCCCGGGCACAGGCCCCACCATCTAAACAGGCCTCTCTCTTCCTTCACGCCGACCGCCAGGCAGCGCCCGCGGCGTCTCACTGCCCTGAGTTCTTCGATGAGAGGGAGGACCCGCAGGCCAAGGTCGTTCCGCAGCACAGGCAGACGTTGTCCCCAGCAGCACTAGCGCCGTCCGCCGATGCGCGGACCGAGTCCGTCACCCGGCGGCGGCGCCGAGCCCGCCACCCTCCACTCCTCACCTCAAGTCAAGTCTCAGGATCAGCTATACGGCCAGGCAGGACCACCGGACCACCACCACCATCACAGGTCCCCCGCTGGCTGCCGGGCACGCAGCATCAGGCCCTCTGAGTCACCTCTCCGAAGGAAAGTACCTGCAGCCTCTCGGCACACAAAATGGCGGCGGCCTCGCAGCGCTCCGCCCGACATCCTCATCGGGGTCTCCGCTCTCCGGATCAACCACCTCTGTATCGGAGAACAGCAGGGCCAGGTGCCAGTTTCCCCCGGTAGGCGGCAGCAAGCACCGGAGCACCAGTAATCAGGCACCGCAGGCGTCCCTCGTCAGGCCCGCCAGTCCGCTAGAACAAAGGACGAAAGCCACCACGCAGCTGGGATAAAAGCTCTCCACCGGCTCCAGGACGAAGACGTGCACCGCTGCTCTGGACGGTGAGTGTAGATGGGCTCCCGGTAGGGTGAGAATACAAAGCTATTTGCAGTCGGCGCCGGAGGGATAAGGACACACGTTCTATCTCGCCGCCATCTTAGCCACGCCCCCTAGGGTTATATTTTAAAGGAATGATTTTGCCTTGTAATACATTCATTTCAATCAGTCAGAGTTCCTCTATTGCATGCCATCTTGTGACAGTGGCTGGAAACCATACTGTGCTCAGTTTGCTATACAATTCATTGTGTTATAAAGTACTGCCTGATGCACAATCATGTGTGTCTCTTGCTGCAAGTAGTAATCAGCACTACCAAGTACCATGCATCAGCAATTAGTCTGACACATTTTAATGTGGTGATCTGCATTAGTATGCATCAATCATGCATTTTTAGCACCCTGACCACCTGCATGCTGTGCCTGGTGAAGCAGGTAGTGACCGTGGTCACACTGCATTACAGCAGCGCAGGGTCCGTGCGCTCAATGAATGACAGCTGGGGCAGAGCCATTCTGGGGCCTTCATAGCCAGCTCCTGCACCGTGTGGCAGAGCAGCTTTGGTAGAGGAGCATGTATCTGCAGTGAGCAGAGCACTGAAGTCAGCCCCAGGAGGTACCTTTAAATTCCTCTCCATCTCTATCTGCATCACAGTTTCATGGAGGGTGCTTCTAGCCTTCCCCTGGCACTGCTGCTCCAAAGAGCCATCCCTGCCACACTCTACAGCCACCCTGGATGTACTGTTATTCACTGCTGTGCTCAGCTCTTTGTGTTGAGTGCAGACTGTGCTGCAAGTTCTGCCACTCATACTAAGCTGGCCGCGGTGCTCAGTCTCCACAGTCAGTGAATAATTAAAATATTGACTCAGATTGACACACAGCTCATTGTTGAGATTATAACTACACTTCATATAATTTTAGCGGCCCGAGCCGCTGCCTTCAAGAACTCTGCTGATAGTGACTCAAGTCATCCTCTGGCTCTTGCCATCGGGGCTCGGCTGGGCTCAGCTGACTGCATTGGCAGCAGCTGAGACATCGCCTGGTTGCCTCAGCTGTCTGCGACTGTTACGTGGCCTGCAGAATTTTGTGCTATTTAATTATCCAGGAGGTTGGCACATGAACTGGATGTTGCTGTTTTCCGACAACAACTGGCGCCATTACCCGTGTCACTGACTTTTTCTTTTAGCGGCTTTGGATTTGGCCCGCTGGTGGCACCTCTCTCTTTGAGATCCTCACAGGTCGGTCATGGTCAGGTCCCGCATGGACATACTCGAAACAAGGGCCGGGGGAGGAGAAGTTGGACCTGAAAGGGGCCCTTGTCAAACGCCGCCTGGAGCGGGAGCCCTCCCCATCCCTTTCCTTTAGCAGGCCTGCAAAAAGGAGATGCACCGGATTGGTCACCCTATGGCAGCTTCTGGCCTCCCAATCAGGGGGGGAGGTGGTAAGCAGCCGGGGAGGGTTAAAAAGGGGTAGAGGTCCCCATTTTGAGCACACTAACCCCCCAGTCGATAAGGAATCCCACCCACTCACGACAATTGAAGCAGGAATTACAGTTGCAAGGTGAGGGGCGGAAGAAACCCAGGGAAAGTACCAAAAAAGAGGAAATTACTAGACGTAGATGAGCTGCTCACTCAGTGTCCTTGGGATGCCTCTCGGCAGGGGCACTGAGGGAGCGAATGACAGCACACAGCCACAGGCAGAGTAGATGAGATGCTCGAGCAGGGTCCTTGGGATGCCACATGTCAGGGGCCCTGAGGAGCAGGCGAGTGGCCAGTAAGGGCCAAGACAAGAAGAACGGCACTTGCAGCCTAGGAAGGTCCTAACGGGCGCAACCCCACAAGCACCCCGGACGACCAGCCCGGGACATCAGGGACAGCGAAGAGCAAGGACAATAAGACGAGGAAGACAAAGTTCAGTCTGCAGGCGAAAAGGATCATAGTCACAGAGGTGATGGAACACCATCAACAAATCTTTGTCACCTCCAACGTGTCATTGGGCACTAAAACTGGAATATGGCGGGACATCTTCGACAAGGTGAATGCCGTTGGAGAGCACAAGCGGACAATGGACGAGGTCAAGAGGCGATGGAATGACATCTAGCGGAAGACCAAGGAGAAACTCTACGCCAACCAGAAGGCAGCAACGCAGACCGGAGGTGGGGGGCCAGCGCCACAGCTCATGCTGGATGACATGGAGGAGCTGGTGTCGACAGTCATCACTGTGGATACTATGGCCGGAGTCGGGGGACCGGACACTGCTCGACAGGACACAGCACAACCGCAACAGGGTGAGTGACCACCAGGTACTGGGGGGATGGGTGGAGATGGCCACAATGGCACACATGCACAATCAAGCAGAGCACAGTGCACACCCACAATGACTCTGGGTCATGGCCCAGATCTACAGACTGTCACAATGTACAATGCCATGCTGTCTGAATGTCAACATGTACCATGCGGCTACATACATGTGGACACATGGTAATACACCATCTCCCCTGCACATTGTAGGGGCACCGTCAACACCTCCTGCAGAGCAGTCCCAGCCACTCTTCACTGATGACGAGGAGAACACCCCCAGCATCAACACCCAAGCCCTCCAAGATATCATTGACCTCATCCGCCACTCACTTCCAGGGTCAGGGCAGCCAAGCTACATCGATGAGACCCCACCCACCACCCATTTCACCCAGCAGGAGGCACCCACAGCCCCAGCACCCTCCCAAGTCCCCCAGGAACAACAAATGGCCTTCCAACGCCATGTGCTGGAGGGCCAGAGGAAGAAGTCTGAGCAGGTGTGGGTGGGGTTCGAATTCATGGCTGCCAAACTGGACACCCTCCTTGGGTGTCTATGTTTGCCCCATGGTCTCCAACGAGCCCTGACTAACATCGCTGGAGTCATGATGCGGAGAGAAGAACAGCTGTCCGCTCAGAGTGGCTCCAGCGATGCCAGCCATGAGCTGGCACACATGTGAAGGCTCATGGAGGACATGGTGTGGATGGAGGCAGAAAGGATGGCAACCACCGCAGCACATCTTCGAAATGTAGCTGGGATCTATCATGGCCTGCAGACCTCCATCATGGCATTTCTGCCTCAAGGCGTGGCGCTGATGAATGCTGCTGCCCCCACACCATCCACATCCCCACCCCCTGGTGTGTCAGTGCCTCCCAGTGCTACAGGCACATCCACTCAGGCACCAGATGTGTCAGAGGCACACAGTGCTGCTGACAATCTCCCTTCGGCCCCTGATGTGTCAGTGGCACACAGTGCCGCAGCCGGTACTGCAACACCCACAGGTGGGGCAGAGCATACATCCGGGGATGAGGACATGGATGGGTTTGTGATCAGGAGGAACTAGCAATCATTTCTGCCACCTGGCCTGTTTCTGCTTGGTGCCAGGGGGCCATCATTGCTACCTGTCGCAGGCGTACTCGCTGGTGGTGTGCAGGTCACTGGTCTAGTCGTCAGCATGTCACAGCCACTCCCTGAGGGCAGGTTTGCACACACACCACACCCATACGGCACTGGCATCACTGGCCATGTGACTACGCCAACATAAGGGGCAAACAACGTCATATCCCCTCTTGCAGTGGTGACTGGATGACGTCCGCTCCATGCTCCTCATTCATAAAGGGCCCATGAGTTGTTGCACACTGGGTTGGTGGCATCCGAGGCCTGGCGGACGACATGGGCCTACCGCCACATGGCGCAGACTGGGGTTGCACAGGGTTAGTGGCATCCAAGGCCTTGTGACTGGCACAGGCACCCCACCACGGGACGGTGACTTTGGGTGCACTGGGTCAGTGCCACTTTAAGCTGCTGATGCCCCGTCCCAGCGGTCTGGACAGCTCAGGTTTAGTGTGCCCTGCTGGACTGCAGTGTAGGCCAGAGCCAGCGGGCAGCGCGGGCCTACCACCACGTGGCATCGCTTCCAGGATCTCAGGGTTAGTGGCACCAATTGGGCTGAGCTGGTGTGCAGCCTGCGATGGTGCCGGGTGCACTGGTATGTCCTCTGCCATGGAGTAATCAAGAACCAACACCAAACGTGAGACCTGTTGGCCTGCGGAGTGTGGCTGCATGGTGTTGAAGGTGCCATGTCCGCAGGCCTCGGGCTTGTAACTGGCAGCGGCACGTGGTGGGACCTCCTGTCTACGCACCGGTGGTGGAAGGTGAGCAATAAGCCTGGGTGTGCATGGGTGGGCATGCTCCGATGGGCGGTGGGAGGGGTTGGGGTGCCTCTGCCTGGGTGTGCCTGGGTGTGCATGGGTGGGCAGGGGATGTTGTCTTGTGTAGGTGTGTGTACTGTGCCAGTCATGTATCTGGACTCTGTTTCAGCTGACGGCTCTGACTCAGATGTGTTACCTGGTGAACTGCTATACATACCGGCACGTGGTTGGAGACACACCGGTGGCAGCAGGTGAGCAGTGTAGCCTGGGTGCGCAGGGGCGGCACTCTCTCTCTCTCTCTCTCTCTCTCTTCTTCTCTCTCTCTCTCTCTCTCTTCTTCTCTCTCTCTCTCTCTCTCTCTCCCTCTCTTCTTCTCTCTCTCTCTCCCTCTCTTCTCCTATCTCTCTCTCTCCCTCTCTTCTTCTCTCTCTCTCTCCCTCTCTTCTCCTATCTCTCTCTCTCCCTCTCTTCTTCTCTCTCTCTCTCTCTCTCTCTCTCTCTCTCTCTTCTTCGCTCTCTCTCTCCCTCTCTTCTTCTCTCTCTCTCTCTCTCCCTCTCTTCTTCTCTCTCACTCTCTCTCTCTCTCTCTCTCTCTCCCTCTCTTCTTCTCTCCCTCCTTCACTCTCTCTGTCCTTTGATGTGCGCAGGACACACCTTCGCATCATGTTTTTTGTCTTGCAGGCTGGGACCTACAGATTGTCCTGAGGGGAGCGGCCATGTGTCTTCATTTCATTTCAGTGTTAATTTTAATAAAGTTTCATTTGTTGCTTCGAAAGAGAATGTGTGCTGCTCATTTCTGTGTCGACACTTGCATGTCACCAGTTGTGATTGTGCGACGTCAGGCAGATTATTTTGTACATGTTTAGGTGTAGCTGATGTAGCATGTCTTTGGTCGGGGGGTGCCAGGGAAGGGTGGTCATGGGGGTGGTGGTGGTGGGTGCTGTGGCCCTCTTGGGTGTCTGGGCAACTTGATGGGTGTCTCCATGGCATCTGTTGCCCTTCCGATGTGGCCCTGGGCTGTGCTCCCTTTTGTGGTGCATGCTGCCGTCAGACTTTACACCAGGTCAGAGAAGGTGTAGATTTCCTGGTGTTAACACGCCTTATCACCTGTTTTGTGTTTTTGTCGCAGATCTGGCTGGTCGTTGAGAATGTTGAGGTGTGATGTTGTCACGGCTTTTGGCACAGGAACGCCCACTCTGCATCTCATTAGCGTTAGTTGCGGGGGGCCTCTGTGGCGATGTTTTTTGCGGCTGCTATCGCGGGTAAACTGGTGCTGTGGGCTGCTAGCACCAGCATGTGAATGGGGAGGTACATTTATCACGACTTTGGCTGCGATAAACTGCCATTAATTCGGTGATATCTCCTTGTGAATATGTCCCTTAGTGTAAGGAATATGGCACTGTCATCCTCTGGTACTTTTATCCGCTTTGTAAGCTGAGGAGGACAGTGTGTACCTGCATGGGGACTGCAAGTCCCAGGGAGCTCTGCTGCTAATTGCCTGCACCTGTGACTGCCTGTGGGAGCCTACTTGACTGCTCGCGGCACCCACATTGCGGGAGCTGCTTCATAAGCTGAGGAGGACAGCGTGTACCTGCACGGGGACTGCAAGTCCCAGGGAACTCTGCTGCTAATTGCCTGCACCTGTGACTGCCTGTGGGAGCCTACTTGAGTGCTCATGGCACCCGCTTTGCAGGAGCCGCTTCGTAAGCTGAGGAGGACAGCTTGTACCTACACGGGGACTGCAAGTCCCAGGGAGCTCTGCTGCTAATTGCCCGCACCTGTAACTGCCTGTGGGAGCCTACTTGACTGCTCGCAGCACCCGCATCGCGGGACACATGTGGGCGCGCACCGGGCAAAGCCCGGGCCAAGGGCTGGCCCGTTTGAGCCCGTTAGAGACCAGACGAGGCTGGGCACCCCCTCTAAACCCGTCAAAATCCCGAAGGTTAGTCTGCTTCAATTTATTGTCTGTCCTCCCTGACGGCGTTATTAATTAGGAATGCTGTTTTGTTACTACACCCCGCCCAAGGATGACTATGCGAGAGGGAAAGGGGAGAAACGAGCTACCCAGCGGAAGTGTGGCGGGGACATTGGACCATATTTTAATTAGAGTCAGTTCTGTCCTCGTCCACGAGATTGCGCTGACCGAGCGCCGCCTATCTCTCGATCCCCTCCAGTTTAAACGATCGTCATTGGGCGGTCTGATATCTGCTCATACTCCTGACCGCTGCCTGGTCACAGATACTGATTCCTATGATATGGCAGGCGATGTCAGTCAGTCCCCGAATGTGCCATTGGAAACATCCACCATACCGGAAGCTCATATCATCCCCTCATCCATTGAGTCGGTGCAAAAGGGCATAGCAAGTAGTTCACTTCCACGCATAACTACGAGGTCTGTGCCCCAATCCAAAAATCAAACTCTTGATCCAATCCCGGAGCCTTCATCGAAGAGGAAGCGGGGAGGGGACCCTGAGAGGCAGAAAACAGCAAAATTGCAAAAGACAAATAAAAATGGAGGAACTGCATCTTTAATACCACTAACGATAGTAGATCCTCCCCCCACCACCTTTGGGGGTTCGAATTTAGACTTAGTAGGTGACCCCTTCCCCAAAGCTAATGAGGCCATGTGGAACAAACTGGGAAATCTAATTTCAACATCTTTAATTCCTATCATCCACAGACTGAGAAAGACTGAGGAAAGACTAACTAATTTTGCATTGAAGGTTATGTCCAATTTCTGCACTATTGAGGGTTTATTGGCCCAAACTAACTTGTCTCCTGTAATTACATTCAATGAGTTGAGTAACACTGTAGTAGCAAAGCCTATACCCCCCAAACCTCCATCAACTACGCCATTGCTACTACCGTCTAGGAGAAATGGCGCGACAGCTACCAATTCTGATGTTGGTATAGTTGTGTCGGGTATCAAAGTGGATGAATTAGGGAATATGTCTAGCAAATTTGCTCAAACTATCCCGAGCACTCCGGGGGGGAGGAAAGCAGACCCTGCGCAAGGCCAGTAAGCGACATTGCACAAATGTCCACCACTCGTGCCTTAGCAAATGAGGCCAGCTCTGTGCCAGGGACATATGGCCGAGAACCCCCCCTGATGCATGAGAGATTGGACTATAGCTCAGCCTCAGAAGGCCCCGGGCCCTACACCTTCCTCCGGCTGCCGCCCCTTTGGTGGTGGTCCTGAGGAACGTTCCGGCTCTACAGGTTGGGCAGATTTAATCCACCGAACAGTTAATGGCTAAAACCATACACTGGCTTACTACACAATTGAAGGAAGTCGGGGTCTGGGATTGGGATATTTGTAATCAGATGATTATGGGCAGACGCTCAGCATGGATAGGACATTCCACGAAGGATGGGAAGGGTGATTGCGTAGTTGCCAACTTCAACAATGAGCATGTTGTTAGACTTCTCCTGGACCATCTAGGTAGTAGAAACTAAGGGTACCATTCTGGGAAAATCTCTCTCCTGCCCTTAGGGTTTTTTTATAGACCCCACCACTCCCCTCTGATAGGGTGGGGCACATAATGTGTAGCGAAATGTCCATGGGTACCCCATAGAACTACACATAGGTCCTCTGATTTAAACTTAGCTAATAGATTTGCCCCCTTGTCCGGTCTAGATGCTTGCGACTGACTACAATCTGTAGATTTACCCAGGATAGAGAATACCGTTATTCAGCTTGCTCTTTCCCCCGTGACCGATTTGAGATCTCAGCTAGTAACCCCAAACCCCCCAGAGAGTACTGAGAACCCATTATCGATAGGTAGGGGAGACAGTACAGTTTCTACCACACTAAGTATAATATCTTGGAATATTGCTGGTCTTCCAACGAGGACTACTGCTTCTGATTGGTCATCCTTCATAGAGAACTATGACATCATCGCCTTTCAGGGGACTTGGTCACTGAGTACGATCTTTCGTCCTGGGTATTTGGCCTTTGGTAAACCGGCAATCACACGACTTAAAGGGAGACTCTCTGAGGGATTGATTATTTGGGCTAGACAGCAGGCAGGTTATCAGGTAGAAGAGCTAACGATTGACAACCCTGATATCTTGGCTATTAAAATTAGTTCTGAATATGAGCCAGAGCTTATATTGATTAATGTTTATGCAAGAGGGATGGTGGGAGGGAAAGCCTCACCAACAATTTCTAGACTGGACTCCTTCATTGAATCATTAAAAGGGGTATATCAACGGGTAATTGCCAGTGATTTCAAGTGTACATTCGAGCCACTTGGCTTAGAAGATGGAAGTCTTACCGGTGACGAGGATGCGACCTGGGGTATACCACTTTTAACGCTCCCACAATTAACAAATGGTCAGAGGCAGTTCTCCAATTAAAAAGCTTATCTTTGGAGAGGGGCCTCAGAGCCGTCAATGGGAGATCAAAATCAGATAGTGAAGGCACCCATACTTTTAACAATGGTTTAAGAAGTAGCAGAATTGACTACTTCTTTATTCATTTAGAACTATGGTCAAGTTTAGGGGATATTGGAGGTTAAACATAGATCAGAGGGTGACAACGATCCATTAATATTGACACTAGAGGTAAAGGGCCAACCCATGGTGAGGGTAGGACCCGAAATCGCGACGGCAGACGTAATTATGTCCCAAGACTGTTGCAGACTAAAATGGGCACTGGTCTCAGAAGATGAGGGCACCATGAACTTGATAGAGTCAACTCTTGAAGACACTCTATAAGCTCTCTCACATCTTGATATGCATGAGGCCTCTCTTCCTGCCTTTACAAAGGCTCATGAGGACCTGTTTGAAAAAAACAAAACACACTTTAAGCAGGCTATCCAAAAATCAGCAAAATGGTACAATGGGGTATGTAGGATAGCATTTAGGCACCTCTCTCAAGCTATCTGGTTGGGAGTCCCGCAGGAGGTTAGGAAAGCAAGGTCTGAATATAAGGAAACCCAACAAAGGGCAAAGAAGACCTACGATGAAACTAGATGGAAGGATTTGCTACATGCAAGCAATGGGAAAAACTGGTGTCGGTTCTGGCAAACAGTTAAATGGGGTAGTGGTGACATAGGGCCGGTACCAGTTAATAACGTCCCACCAGAAGTATGGGTCGCGCACTACCAGACCCAGTTTGCATCTACCACAGGTAGCCCAAGACATTACACTCGAGTAATTTCTGATAGAGTCCTAACCTTTTATATAGGGGAAATTGAGAGAGTTTTGGATGGTGTCGCAGCAGGCAGGGCCCCGGGTCCGGATTGTATCCTGGCGGATATATTTAAATCCGATACGCAGAATTGGCTCAAATACATTCTCTTTATAGTCAATGGCCTGGCAAGAGCTGCCCCTTACCAGAATCCTGGCGCGCGGCAGAAATCATTCCTATTTATAAAAAAGGGGACCGCGCCAGTCAAAGAAACTATAGGACTATAAGCCTTGTAGACACTTTACAAAAGATTGTGGCCAGACTAGTGCTAAGTAGGGTAAATATGTGGATAGATGACCATTCAAGCGGGTTTACATCCTCACGGTAGCACTATCGATCAAGTTTTTAGATTAATGATGATATATTGGAACACTGTGGTTTTAGCAGGGGGGAACTCTCTATGCTGCATTTATAGACCTTAAATCGGCATTCGACTTAGTGCCCCGTTACACGTTGTGGGACACACTTAAGGAAGCAGGGATGCCCCCTGAGATTCTAACTTTTATTATTAAGCTTCATGAGTCTAATTATGCCCAGGTTTGGTGGGGACAACAGGGTGAGTTAACAGATCGCTTCCCTGTGAACAAGGGAGTACGGCAGGGGTGTGTTTTGGCCCCTGCCCTTTTCTCATTGTTCATAAATAATGTTATCTCATATTATACTGAGTATCCAACTGACGCCCCTACTCTTGCCGGTTCGAGGGATCAGCTTTTAATGTTTGCGGACGATACCTTAATTTTGTCCAAAACCCAATCTGGTCTGCAACGACTATATTTTGCAATGACCACGATCTAGTAGTTAACGTTGACAAGATCAAGTTCATGGTGTTGCACAAACATAAAATAGTGACAGGGAGAGTAGTAATGAACAATGCGTCTCTGGAGCAATCTGATTATTTTACGTACCTGGGCGGAACGATTGGCAAAAGGATGAATTGGAAGCCACAGATAGATTTATTAGTCCTTAGGCACAACCAATTAGCAGGGGCCCTTTTAAAAGAACACCGGCTATCTCACACTAAACCAGTTGGACCGGCACTTACTATATATCAAGGGTAAATTAGGGCTTCAATAATTTATGGTGCAGAACTCTGGGGCTTTGAAAATGTAGGTCCTTTAGTCCTAGCCCAGAACAAGTTTCTGAGATCATTGACTGGTCTCCCTCAATCGTCCCCCCTTAAACCCCTACTTTTAGATCTGGGATGCACTTCTTTTGAGGAGGCAGCGGGTTTCAGACCCCTGGCGTATTGGAGACGGCTATGGACAACCCCGGAGTTAGCACCCTATGCTAAAACAGTTAAGCATATTAGAGAAGCCGATAAGTCCTCAAATAGTACTTGGTTACAAGAGATTAAGGGCACACTATTTGATATGGAGCTCAGCCATCTGTGGAAGGACCCAGAAGGGAGCTTCTTCCCAACTAAAAATTATTTTAAAGCTCTATATAGGGACATGGTCTGTCAAAAGTCCTTGTCATTGGTGAATAGTGCCTCCCTAACAGGCCTCTTTTTACAACATATGTACGAATATAGGCTGGAGGCCTACTGGGATTTTATTACGAGACCTGGTGACAGGAAACTCTATTACCAATTTAGAGTGGGTACCCTCCCCTTAAAATCTTTTACGGCAAAGTGGGATGATGACCAAGACACAAAATGCCACATGTGCCTATCTCAGGAAGAGTCTTTAACATATGTATTGTTTGTGTGCCCAGCATACACGGCCCCACGCTATAAATAGCTCAAGCCGATCTGTTTAAAAATTGGCACAAGATCATGAATGAATGAATGAATGAATACAGACTTGTATAGCGCATGGCTACCCGAGGGCATCCCAGCGCTTCCTGTGACATCTTATCACTCCCTGCTACTTTCGGAAAGAGAAAAGTCTTCAACTGCCTCCTAAATCCAAGATAGTCCTGCTCAAGACGAATATGGTGTGGGAGCCGGTTCCATAACATTGCCGCATTGTAAGGAAACCGGCGCCCCCCCATCCTTGCCCGTTTAATCAGAGGAACCACAAGGAGTCTTTTGTTGCTGGATCTAAGAGTTCTGTTAGTCCAATATAACTGCACCATGGGCTTAATTATAGGAGGACCGGTACCCCCGAGCGACTTGTGAATAATACACATAGCCTTGAACCTAATTCTCTCCAGAACTGGAAGCCAGTGCAGCTGCCTAATGGCTAACCCGGCCGAGCTGTGTTTTGGGACATTCATTAAAAGGCGAGCTGCGCAATTCTGAACGGTCTGAAGAATCTTTGTGGTTCTTAAAGGCGCTCCCAGATAAACTGCATTTGCGTAATCCAGCCGTGAAAGAACCAAAGCTTGGACCAGCAACCGCCTCGCCTCGAACGGGAGAAGGGGAAGAATCTTCCTCAACATCCTAAGGAGGCCATAACAACTGGCCGCCACTTTGCGCGCCTGGGCTGTAAAATTTAGGTTGCAGTCAAACCATACACCCAGACTTTTAATCTGAGTCTTGGGGGACGGGGAGGGGCCAAACAGCTGGGCCATATCGCATCCAAATTTGCATGGGGCGCATGGCCTAAGATCATAATTTCCATCTTGGTCCCATTCAATTTGAGGAAAGATAACTCCATCCACTGAGAGACCTTCTCAAGACAAACAGTCAAGGTTGACTTGACTCTATCTTGATGACTGAGCGAGACGACCAACTGAGTGTCATCGGCGTACATAACAGTGTGGATTCCCCAGGGAGCCACCACCTCCGCAAGGGGCCTCATGTAGATATTAAACATGGTGGGGCTGAGAGAGGAGCCCTGGGGAACCCCACAGCGCAAAGGAATCTGATTAGAGAGAGCGTCCTCCTCAAAAACCGCAAATGACCGATCAGCCAAAAAGGACTGCAACCACTTAAGGGCAGTCCCTGCTACTCCTATCTCACTAAGGGCCATATGTAGGAAGCCTAATACCGGTCGGTAATGGCCGATTTTCGGTAAATATACCGTTACCGACCGGTATTTAGGCTTTTGCTATGTAGGGGGATCATTTCAGGATTCGGTAATTTACCGAATCGGTAAAATTACCGAATCGGTAATTTTACCGATTCGGTAAATACCGAATCCTGAAATGAGATGTAGGGGGAGTGTGTCGTGGGTGTGGGGATTCGTTATTTACCACCAACTAAAAGTTGGTGGTAAATGACGAATAGGTGTAAAAAAGCATATTTGTGCACTTTGAAGTGTGCAATGTGGCAGACATACATGCCCTTAGGGCATGTATGTGCGCCACATGTGCACACATGGACGAATCAGGGGTGCAACAGGGTGTCAATGTGACACCCTGCCACCCATGATGATGCCTTCCCCATTACCGAATCGGTATTTACCGATTCGGTAATGGCAACTGGCTTCCCATTCATTCCTATGGGCCTCCAGGCCCACAGGAATGAATGGGAGGCCAGTTGCCATTACCGAATCGGTAAATACTGATTCTAAAATACCGACACTTACCGATTCGGTATTTTTTTACCTACATTACATTTACCGATTCATAAATACCGAATCGGTAAAATTCGGTATTTAAGAATCGGTAAATGTAATTTACCTACATATGGCCCTGAGTCTTTGGACCATAATTTGATGATTCACCATGTCGAAGGCTGCGCTAAGATCTAATAAGATGATCGCAGCGCAGCCTCCATTGTCCAAGATCTTTCTTGACTCTTCGACCACTGCGAGCAATGCCGTCTCCGTGCCCTGATGACGCCTGAAGCCTGTCTGAGTAAAATGGAGGCGACTATTCTCCTCCAGGAAACCTGCGAGTATTGAGTTGGCATGTTTTTCGGCAATTTTACAGATCCCTTGCAGCAAAGAGATCGGACGGTAATTTGCCCAGTCTTCAGGATCTAGGTTAGGTTTTTTAAGAAGGGCTTTAACTCTGGCTTGTTTCTAGAGCAGCGGCACCTGCCCAGTGCTAAGCGAGAAGTTGACTACATGCAAAATGACTGGGGAGACAGTCTCCCAGGCCAAGTTCAGAATGGATGGTGGAGCAGGGTCGGCTGGGGACCCAGATTTAAGCTCCCGCAAAAATCTCTGTAAATCCAACAGAGTCAGCGGGGTAAAGTACTCAAGCATGGCCTGGCGTACTTGTCATCACAGTAGTCTGAAGAAATGTAGAGTAGATGTTGTCAATTTTTGCTGAGAAAAAATCAGCTATTTCCTCGCAACGCTTTTGAGCGTCCCCAGGGTCAATAAGAGGAGTTGGAAGGGTAAGCAGGGATCTCATGATTTTAAAGATTTTCCTAGGGGAATTGGATGCAGAAACAATTTTTCCATGATAATAGGAGGCTTGAGCGCTCTTTATTTCATTTTGCAAATCAGAATTGCGCATTCTAATGACAGACACAAGGGAAGTCGTAGTTATAGCTATAGCAAAATTCTTGAGCTGGACATGGGCCCTCAGAAGGAATAGTTTGGTTGCAAATGTAAGCTCTGCATTGCATTAAGTAACCTGTCTATATTACGTTGTGATGCCCTTTTCCTATTGCCAACCATGGGTAAATTGTATTTATATACTTATATGTGGTTTCCTTAAAAAAATCTAACCTCGCTCCGCTATGGATATAAATGTTATTATGATTCTTTTATTCTTTTATTTAATCAATTTTCATTACTAAGAATTGTTACAGTGCAGAACCTTTTAATGGAATGTTTATCCAACCCTAATCTCTATGATACTGTTCTTTTAAAACATTTTATGTCATTTTACTATATTGTATGTATTTTATATGTGTCTTTTATGATTGAAACTTATCGAATAAAGACTAATTTGACTTGACTTGACTTTTACCGCAATACTGTGAACAATCTGACTGGGCTGTTAGCTCTGTTCTTAGTTTATTTTCTTATTTGCTGTTTTGTCCAGTTGGGCAGGTGTTGTACTCAGTCTAGACTGTATGTACATATGGACTTTAATAGTACATTGCTTATTTTTTAATGCAAGTGACAATCTGTTGCATCCAGTAAGCTTTTTTTTTTGTATCTAACTTTGCAACGCATGTCTGCATATGTGCACAGAACTTTAATAAAGCACTGCCTCTGAAAGACTTGTTTAATGTTTACTATCAAGGCTACACATTTGTTTTATAATACGATCTGGTTACAAGGGCACTTTAATCGTGCCCTTCCACTTTTGGTCCTTTACTGCCGTTTCAATATCTTCTTAAAGTTTCTCTTTGCTGAAATGGGTGTAATTTCTAATATTTATCTGTTTCCCTGGACTTCTTTGTAGATTTTACACATAAGAAAGTGCCAAGCTAAGTATCACTCATTTGAGCATTAAATGTCACTCATAACGGCAACGGATCTGTGAAAATGTCCCACATAAGGAATATGAAACTTTGACAGCTATTAGTAATGCATGACTGTATCTCTATGCATGTATTCTTGTATGTCTGTCTGGGTGAATGTATAACATTTCATCTATTAGTCTGTGTGTCTGTCTGTCTCCGTGTCTTTTGTATTATATCACCTCACATGTACTGTGTGGACATGTATGGCGATAAGCTGTATGCCTGTCTGCGTTCACTGTACAAAGGCTACACCTATTGACTTTGCCAATGCTCACTATTTTTTGGCATTGACATATTCAATTAATGTTTGGAAACTTTAAGTGGTATTTTCTGCATTTGCATTACAGTTCTTTCTGTACGTTATGCAGACCTTCTCCATGATTGAAATTTTACATTCACTACTGCACGTTCTGATGCTTATTATCTGTACCCAAAGATAATGCTCACGTACGAAGGTCAGTTTTTAAAGTTTTTTAATTATATTTCAAAACACAACGCCAGGTGTTCTGCAATTAAAAAGTGTCGCAAATTGAAATATGTCCCAAGCGCCTCTGAAGCAACATCTGCTGAGAAACTGCACACTGTTGGATAAACGTTTAATAATACTGCTTTGTTTGGAATTTTCGATAGTTTCCAGATAGGAAGTTTCCCCGGATTGTTTTACGGCATAAGCCTACAATGACTAACATTTAGCAAGCAGGAGCTACACAGACCATTTTATGCCTATAACTGCTAATTAATCGAGTTAAAAGATCGACATTATTTACAAAACTAGGGAAATTTAATTTTCTCTAGAGCAACGGTGCAAGCCAAATTTTCGCACTACATAGGTTTTGTTTTGTTCAATTACTCCAAAATTTAAGATTTGCTCTAAAAATGATTAGACATCTCTCAATACATGAAAATGTTTTTTTTTTTTTTTTAAATATTAACATTTACTTTTGCAAGCCATTCGGGGGTGTACCATTGAGTAGAAAATAAAACACCCATTTCTGGTGGGGAAAATTGCTGTGATGCGGCAGATTTGGAAATTAATCCCTGCTAGACTCAGGGTAAATACATTTCCACCTTCCCTGTTTATTTCTCGCCTGGCGAAAACCAGCGCATGCGCTGCTTTCGTCAGAGAGACCTTTTGGAATCGATTCTCCACCGTGGGCTCATGCATGCGCCTGCATGGACAAAGATGGCTGCTCTCGCCATCTGTCCAAAGCAGACAGCATGCGCGTGTCCGTGGGACAGTGGACAGTGGACAGTCCGCCGCCATCTTGTTCACGCTGGCTTCCTTCAACTCTGGCTCTGGCGTGCTTTCACTTTAAACAGTGCACGCGCGCGCGACGGACCCAGAGTTGAAGGAAGCCGGCGCGCAACATCTTCAGTTCAGGCCTTAACAGAACACAGTGTGTGGCAGAATGCACACACGGCCGGCCTGACGTAATTAAAAACATTCAGTTACTCTAATCTGCCCGGGCCTAAAAACTGGTTCTCACGTACTTATGTTAGATGCTACTAATGTTAGATGCTATAGTGATCACGTCGTTTACGAGACTCTGTGCTATCAACACTTTTTAGTGAGGCGCTGTATTGACCTCGTGCTCATGTGAGGTATTGTAGTAAACACATCATTGTTTTAATGAGACTCTAAACTGTCAACTTGTTTTTGTGAGGCACTATAGCTTTGTGCTAAAGAATGTCCCGAGGTTCAAGACATAATGTAGTCGTATGCTTAAATCACATGATGCGTCCCGCACGTCACGCAAGTGAGAGAGCCCTACTTTAGGTGGGATACTATGCATGGCAACAGAACATTACCTCCTCGTTAGTCTTCCTCGCCACATGACTAACAAAGTGAGCTTCAGCTCCACACCAGAACCCTCCAAAGCACAAAAGTCAGCCTCCCATGCCTCCCATCCCTTCCCAATATGGCCGACCCAGTACACCCATGACCTCTACAAGAGGCGGGCCGGCCCAACCCATCAGCCTGTTTTTTTTGTTCTGCGCTGCAGATTCTCCTGAGCGTCTTATCAGGTAAGTTGGGCTGAGGTCCTGCTCCAGCGGGTCCCTGTGCCCTGGGGGGGAGGCCCTGCTCCAGCAGGCTTGCTTTCTGATTCCCCTGCCTTCTTGCCCTCGCACTGTCCCTTGGGGTTCGACGCTCTGCTCTAGCGGGCTTCTGGTGCTGGTGGGCTCTGGAGAGTTTTTTCTGCGCCCTCGCCATTCCTTGCTTTGTGCCCTGCTTTAGCGGGCTTTGTTTTGGGTGGTGTGTTGTGGGCTGTCTCGTAGTCGCTGTGTTCGACCTCTGACTCTTGCTCTCCTGGTGTTCTGTGTGCGGGGTTCCTGGCTTGTGGACCTCCCTGCCTCTCATGCCTCGCGGGGCTTGCTGTTGCCCTGCGACCGGCTTCGATGCATGTGTGTTGCAGTGGCCGTCCTGCCCGTCGGGTTTTCTTTCCCCGGCTTGCCCTGCCCCGACCCGTCTCAGTTGGATGCGGCGGGGGAGGGGGGGCGAGGGGTTGCTGCCTGCTGTCTGCCCTGCGCTTGCCCCCTTCTTTCTTTTCGCTGCCTGCGTTCTGGTAGGGCGCTATGGAGATCTCCCTCATTCCCGCGGCCCTGGCCCACTGCTGGGTCAGCTCCACCTGTGGGTCTACGTCCGTTCCTGCGGACGCGCCCCCGTGTCCCGGTCTCCCCCGTGTGTTTCCCTGTCCGTTGGGCGCGTGTTGGTTTGGCCGGGGCTGCTGTCCCGGGCTGGGCTTACCTTCGGGTGCTTGGGCTGGTACATTCCTCAGCGCTCCGGGGGCTGCTCGGGAGTTTCGCGGGGTCTGCGACTCCGTTGGTTGAGTCCGGGCTGCTGCCTTCTCCTCCTGGTTTCCGGCTGGCGTTCTCGGGTCCGCCTCCTCGGGGCGGGTCCTGCTCCCCCGGCTTCAGTCTCTGTGCGAGTCCCGCACATCGCTCTGTTTTCTTCCGGTTGGGGGTCCGGCTGCCGGGCTGCCTCCCTTGCGGCTGCTGTGGGTGGGGGCCCCACGGTTGCGTTGTGTCCAGGAGCTATAGCTCTTTGGTTTCTCTTGTGCCTGTGGGTTTAACGAATCTCACAGGGGATGGTTTCGGGTCCCGCATACGCTGTCATGGTGTCATGAGTTGGCATAATTTCGATTTGGCCCGGAGTTGGCCGGCGGGTTCACTTCCTCTGATGTGTGTTCTGCGTTGGTCCTCCGTTCCCTCCTGGGTTTCCGGTTACTTTTTTTTGGCTGGGCATTTTGCCCCTGCTTTCCGGTTCCCTGTTCTTTTCGAGATCAGTCGTGTTTTGCACATGGCTGCCAGGATGGCCGAGTGGTCAGAAAACGTCAGACTCTGTAGGGCTCACCCTTCAGTGCGACTGGGACTTCTAGTCTCCTCGTGGAGGCGTGGGTTCAGTTCCCACTTCTGACAGGTCTCTTTACTGCATGGGACGTCCTTGTCGCCGTAGTGTGGGACTTGGTCTGGCCTTCGGTACCAGGAGCTATTGCTCAATGGTACGTCTTGTGCCTCTGGTCATCAAGGCTCTTGCAGGACAAGTGTTCGAGTCCCGCAAACCGCTGTCAGAGTGTCATAGTGGTTGGCAGTTATTTTTTCCTGTTTGGGTGCTCGCTTCGGCGGCACATCTCCTGCGATTTGGTACGGTGCAGTATGGTTCTGCGTGGCCCCTGCGCGAGGTTGACACGCGACTTCGTGTGGCGTTACATATGGCTGCGGTTTTCTGTAGCTGCGCCTGCTGGTTGGGGTCTTTCTCTCATTCTCTGTGGTTGGGGTGTTCGATCCCTGGTCTTTCATGGTCTCTGTTTGCTAGAGACGCTGTGGCCTCTTGGTTGGGGTCAGAGATTCTTGCTCTCTAGGTTACTGTTTCACTTGCCATTGAGTCTGTTCCATTGTTCACCTCAGGGTTATGTTGTCCTCTCATTATATCTGCTGTGTTGGGATTGATATTCCCTTCGGGCGGTTGGGGCCTATTTTGACGGGTGTGGATCTGATTCTGGGTGTCCGTGCTCGTCGGGTCCCTGGGTTCTCTGCTTGTCGCAGTGTTTGTCCATTCCTGGGCGGTCTGTCTCGCCGCCTTAGCCCTGCGGCCGTTCCTCCCTGTAGCCCCTGCTCTCGTCTTTCTCGGGTGCGGGGCTGGTTGGTTCCTGGTTGGCGGACCGCCTGGGTATGCCTGGTGTTGTGGACATGGTGTCGGGCTTTTCGCCCAGGGGGGTGTGTGTTCCCGTTCCCGGGTTTCGCCTTCCTTCCTGTGTTCTCCTGTACCTGCCTGTTCCCCGCTGTTGTCCTTGGCCATTCCTGGTTGATGTGGCCTTCGGGGTTTTCGGGTGCTGTGAGCGCCGGCTTGTCGGCTGGGGTGGGTCCTCTGTTTACCCCTGTTCTGCTCCGGTTGTTGCAGTTTGACTTGCCTTTCTCGGGCCGCTGCAGTGGTGTCCCCTCCTCCTCCTGCTCCTTGGCCCGGGGGGCGTCCCTTGCACCTTCCTCCTCGTCGTTGCCTGTGTGTGACTTGTTGCGCGCTCCCGTGCTCCTGTTGTGGCTGGGGTCACGGTTCTCGGTTGGTGCCTGTGGTGCGTGTTCTCTTCTCCTGCATCCTTCCGTGGGCTCTGGTGGTTTTTACGCTGGAGTGGCGTGGTGTGCTTTGGTGTCCGGTGGATTTGGTCCCTGTTCCCTTGTGCTGGCCTCGTCCGTGCGGTCCTTGCCGCTGGTTTCTTGCTTGCTGGCTGTATGGGTCTGGTCCCGCGTGCTGTGGCTCTGTGGTTGGTCTCCTGCCTTGGGTGGCTGTCCCCCTTCGTCTGGTTTGGTGTGGCCCCCAGGCTGTTCTTGTCTGGGTTGTCTACCCGGCTGCTGGTCTTCCGTGGGGTCGGTTTTGGGCTCCTTCTACCTTGTCTGTCGGTGCTTGCCTGGTCTGTCCGTTGGGGGTCCTCCCCGTCTGGTTGGTCCTGGTGCTCTGTGGGGTTTCCCGCTTTCGCCTGTTCCCGTGGGTGTCCCTTTCGGTGGGGCGTTTGGCTGCGGTTCCGGGTGTCCCTGGTTCAGTTCCGGGTGTCCCCTGCCTCTGGGGATGGCTCTCCTTCTGCCCTGTCTGCCCATGTGGCCGGTGGTCGTGGTGTTCCAGTCTCCCCTTCCCGGGTGTTGGCATCCTCTCCGCCTGTGGGGCGTGCTTTGGACTCTGCTGGGTCGGTTGTTCCGTTTTTGGCGGTGTGTCTTCTGCCTTCTGTTGGCCGCTCCTGGCTTGGTTTTGCCCCTGCCTCGCGGGGGCTTCCTGGGGCTCTTGCCTCGGTCGCTTTCTGCCTGTGTCCCGGGTGCTGGTTCGCGCCTGGGCTTGTTGGCCTGGCCTGGTTGTTTCTCCTGTTGGTGAGGCTCGCCTGGGTGCTTCCCGGTTCGGCTCCTGCGGCTTGTGTATTCGTGTCCTGCCGCGTTTTTATGTGTTGCCCCTTGGGGTTTTTTTCCTCACGCTCTGCTTGTGGTCGTCCGAGGCTGCTGGTTTTCCCGGTTCTCTTCAGGCCTTGTGGGCTTTTCCTCCTGGGGTCTTGAGTTTGTGTCCCGGGGTTGGTTGGTTTTGCCTCCCGGGTGCTCGCCTCGGCGGCTCCCTTGTTGCGTGTGGACGGTGCTGGGGCGTTTTGCTCCTCTGCCCTGGGCTGTGTTGCTCGTACGTTCTGCTTTCCCCTTCCTTCCGGGTCCGTGGTACTTCTTGTGTTTGGGTCCCCGGGTGGGTGTTTGCCTTCCTGTTTGGGGCTTGGCCTTAGTCGTCTCGATGGCCTTGCTGACGGGGGCACCTTGCTGTGGTTTCCTGTGCCCCCCGGGGTCTGTTCTGCCTTGCTCCTGCCTGGGCTCTCTCGTTGCTGTCGCGTTCCCGTCCGGGGATCCTTTGGGCGGCTGTGGTCCATGTCCCTCCTGCCTCTCCTTGCTGGTGGGGCTTGGGTGCCCTTCGTTTTGTTGTTCGGGTGGGGTGCTGGTTTCCATTTCTGTGCCTCCGCCCGTTCTTGCGGCTCCTGCCGGTCTGGGTTCCCTCGGGTTCCTTTTGTTTCTGCCCCTGGTGCCTCCGGTTCTGGTGGCTTTTGTTTTCTTCTCGCCTCCGGTCCTTGGTTTGGGGTTGGTTCGTCTCTCTCGCTGTTGGTGGTCCACCGTGCGCGTGGCTGGGCTTTGTTCAGCCTGGGTCTCTGGCTGCTGTGGCCTTTTTTGTTGGGTCTCTGTGGTGTGGCTGCCTTCTGTTTCTTCTTTCCCTGTGGGGCTCCAGTGGCTCCTGGGCTGTTTGGGTCCCACCTCGCTTTGGCCTGTCCGTTGGGCGGTCTTGGCGTTTTGGTCCGACTTGCTGCTTTCTGTATGTGGGCCTGTTTTCGACTGGTGCCTTGCCTTCTCTGTCCTCCTTTTTCCTTGGTGGGCGGATTTTCTGGCGCCGCTTCTTGTCTGGGGGGGTCCGGGTTTTCGGCCCTTCCGGTGTTTTTCTGTCCCGGGCTGGTTCCTCCTGCCCGTGGTTGCCTCTCTCTTGGGTGGTTTTCTCCACTCGTTGGTCTGTTGGGTTTGCCCTCTCTCGTGGGTTTCCCTTCTGGTCCCTTGTGTGTTTCTATGATGCCGCTTGGCTTTGGTATGTGCTCACTTTGTTAGTCATGTGGCGAGGAAGACTAACGAGGAGGTAATGCCCCGATTACTTACCGGTAATCTTCATTACTCCGAGTAGAGTCTTCCTCGCCACATGAGTTCCCATCCCTCCCTCCCTGTCTGGCTATCGGCTTCATGTTTATGCTTGGGAGTTTCAGGCTGATGGGTTGGGCCGGCCCGCCTCTTGTAGAGGTCATGGGTGTACTGGGTCGGCCATATTGGGAAGGGATGGGAGGCATGGGAGGCTGACTTTTGTGCTTTGGAGGGTTCTGGTGTGGAGCTGAAGCTCACTTTGTTAGTCATGTGGCGAGGAAGACTATACTCGGAGTAATGAAGATTACCGGTAAGTAATCGGAGCAATACCTCTGTAGTCCAGCAGGAGACAGTGGCTTCGAGTAAATCGTTGGTAGCAGAGCTACCTCTCAGATTGCACAAATACATTTGGGAGACATAAATATCACAGACAGAATCACATGGATACAGGGTTAACAGGTGCCATCCATGGATCATTGTTTGACCTCATGTCCACAGGTTTGAATCCTGCGGGTCCACTCAGTCTTTCATCGTTCCGAGGCCGATAAAACGAGTGTCTTCGAGTTGGGCAACAATAAACATCTGCTATTTCAGGGCCAAGATAACCTTCAGGGAGAAAGGGCACTTGCAAAACACTCACGCTATGTTATGCTGTTTTTTAAATTTCTCAGAATTCTCAGCAGCTATTTGTTTCACACACAATCTGTAGCTGCCTTTACCATTATAAATGTAGGGAAATAAATAACATTTAATATGAACATGAAATATCCCTAAGGGTACCACGTGTTTGCTCAGGTTCAGGACCGGATTCAGTAGCCCGAAGATTTGCCCGGACAGCATTTCATCCAGCCTGGCAGTCATCTCATGATACACCCGACTGAAATCTCCCTGGAGCTCCCTCTGCTATTAAAGGCTCATCCGGGCTTTGGAGAGCTCTGATGAGCCAGAGAAGCTTTGCACAGACTTAACAGGCTCGGGCCTTCAACAGCAGTGTGCACTTCGAGAGACACCTGGTATCACACATCTGTGTGATGTAAACTCAGCCGTGAGAGCCTCAGTTTAAATAATGAACTGACCTCTAATCTGGCATGCTGAGGCGTGACTGTCAAACCACAGCAGACGTCAGCAGCGAGCGTTCAATTCATTCAGCTGCCTTAAAGCTAGGCCTGATTTTTTTTTAAAAAAAGCTAAATGTTTTAAGCAAACTGAAGGACAGGCGCTTCGCATTTGTAAGGACATGTGTATAGCGCATCGGTACAATAGCTTTGTTTAGACGCTGCGTCATTCCCTTGATTATGGATGGGCAGTAGATCAATTATTTTAGTCGATCAGGGGATCAAGTAGATCGATAGCTTAGAAATGCAGCACATTGAAAAGTGTTCATTGGCAGGACCGCAAACAACCCTCAATGGACCAAAAGATGTGCCGCTGATGGAAACCGGAAGATTCAGAGAGCTTTGAGGGGCCTCAGTGAGTGAAGGAAAGGGCAGGCCGGTGGCCCCTGGTGGCCTTGCCCAATTCATGGGAGTGTCTGTAAGGACGACACATGCTTCGTTGTTTCAGAATCCAGACCTTGCTCCCTGTTTCACGCTGACAAGACAGCTCAGCGGGTCAATCTCACACTTTCCATTCATGAGGCTTTCAGGCAAACGAGACAAGCCCGCAGTCTGCTGAATACACTCTCATGTTCCTAAGCGCCTCGAAGCCTCAGAGTGCATGCTCGCATGCTTTCCCATTGAATCACAACACACTGTACAAACCTCAACATTCGAACTAGGCAGGCCTTACCTCCTCAAACGGACGGAAAGATAAGATGGGTACCATTTTCACCAAAGATTAAATGTAGTGGTGTCCGCTGTAAAAAATGGTCACATTCATATTATTAAAATGCCTAAATGAAGAGGTGCATGTATACGTCGATTAACCCATGCCTCATTGGCTGCTGTATCTAGGTGTGATCCAACTAATTTTAACGAAGCCATTACATAAAGCCAAAATAATTTGTCATGGGGTCTTTAAGGGCTAAACGTGGCCCGTGGACAGCGCCATTAATTCAGCCCGGGGTGTCAGTGCGGTGCGGGGCACTGACTGTCCTGGTAGATAGCTCAGTTTAATTTCCTGCACCAGCGATGCTTGTGCTGCGCCAGGCGGTGGTGCTGTGCTGCTGCACACCAGGGGAGGGGAGCTGAACCCCCATCCCTCGCCTCCCCTCTCATACTGGAAGAGAAAACGGCCAGGATTCTCTCCAGAAGTGCCCGCCCCCCACTTTCGCCTCTGCCTGTTTTTCGCTTCTGCTACAAAACGGCAGTCGGGCGCGCTGGGGCCTTCTCTTTGTAACATTTAATTAACTGCGATCCGCATCTGTTCATGTGCAAAGGTTATCGTGACAGTAGCCAATCTGGCCGACACTTTTAGGATCAGGACGTGTGAGTGGCGATGACGGCAAGCGCGAAGAGCGGCCCTTGACAGGCCCAGAGTCACCAAGGACCTGCGCTGGCCATGGTGCTTACAATCCAATAACAAGCATCAAAAATGCAATAGGTCTCGCCTTTTACTAAGTTAAAGCCATTTGATTTGCTATACAATACCATTAATCAAGCAAATGGCTTTAACTTAGTTAAAGGCGAGACCTACTGCATTTTCAATGCTTGTTTTGAAATTGTGACTGTATGCAGTCATGCTCTGCTGCTGCCTGACGCCTAGCGACGACGAGCGTTTGTGTGCGTCTGTAGCGTCCGTGCCCGCCTACCACCGCATCACGCTGTACCGTTACAAGGCCGCAGCCACGCTGAGAGGAGTTGTTTAGCAATTCAGAGGCAGGACGTTGAAACGGACAATCATCGCAGAACCCAGAGCCGCTAAGTAAGGCGGCTGTTACCCCCTCACAATCGTCACATTGGCCTTTAGCTCATTGGTAGAGTTAATTCCACACGGCACGGCAGCATGGCAACTGCTCGCGGCTGCTTTTAGGGCTTGGGTGAGTTAAGGGAGAGCAGAAGCTCGCGACATCATCTGTAATAATACTGAATAAAATGATAGCTGAGAAAGAAGAGAAAGCAGGTAATTTGGGTGGTGGGGGCGACAGTAAGGTGACACAATACAACACTTCGAACAAACAGGAGCAGCAGAGGTAAGTGAAGTGTTTTATCAAATAAGGTGGTGAAGGTGCCAGGAAAAAGTTTGAAATATCAGTGGGAGATGGCACCCAGGAGAGGTAAATCTCGCAAATGGCAGGGCAGCCACCTACAAATGGACTCCCAGATGAGGGTGAGGTAGCTCCAAGAGAAGAGGAAAAGTCAACGCGTCGGATTACCAGCAAGCAACTTCATGTAGGCCCCCAGCAAGGCGAGAAGGGAGGAGCATCAGTCACCAACTTCATCAAGGGATTCGTGGGGAATCACTTTAAAAGAAAATAACTATTTTCAGACCCTGGTGCAAGTGATGTAGGGCAACAAATCAATGTTGAGCCTCCCAGTCCGAACTCAATGGACTTTAGCCTACCCACCTTAAGCAGCCAAATGCCTACAAATCAAAGTGCATTTTCTTTCGAACCAAGGTTGTCTTCGTCACCACAGCTATTTACTCCTCTGGCCACTGGAGATTTACATAAACAGGAGGAGAAGCCTGGAAATATAGAACACTGCGGCACAGAATTGAGGAGCAATGAAAGAGAGTGGGGAAGCGGAACAAGAGTATGGAGCAACCCCTGAAAACAGAAAATGCGGACACCACTACAAAACACACTGCAAGGACTACTGGAAGTATCCATAATGAACAATGATATAATGAAAGTTCAAAAATATCAGCTATGGATCATTGTGGGTGAACTTCAACAAATCCATGAGCATATGCCATCTATTGTCAGACTGGTGGGAAGTAATAATTCAAACGTGGAGTCTGAAGGCTCAACAGTGCCAAAAGAGACAGCTGCACAGTTAGAAGGGGGACAGTGCGTATTTATTTTGAGTTGCCCCATGCTTGTAAAAAAATGGGGAGATAACTAGATATAGAGAATATATACCTAGAACAAGGTGGCGAAGAGCATAAAGGGGAGAGTGAAATTAATGGAAAAAAAGGGTACTGCTATGGTCTGTAGGAAGAAGAAATTAGAAAAAGCACATTCAGGAAATCACTCCCTAATAATACAGAAGGAGCCTGAAAACAGGATGAGGTATGAAGATAAAAGAAAGAAATCACAAGAAAGAACAAGGACAGTGGCCTCAAGTTCTAGAAGCAGGAAAGATGGAAGTATTAACAATCAGGATGGTGGTTTAAGTAGATTACAAAGGAAGGATAATCTGATAGAACAAGGTGCTAGTTCCAGGAAACTGAAAATAAGGGGGATGGTGGTCATGGGTAAGGACAGAGAAGGACCCCCAGATGAGGACATAGGGATGGAAAAAACTTGTGCCGTACCTATAACCATCACAGTATAGGAAAGGAAGGAAAAGAGTGAGAAAGCTACACCCCTTAAATCAATCACAGTTATTGTTTACCTTTTCTAAATGTGCCATCCTAAAAGAAATAGGGACAAAAGACGTCTGACAAGTAGGATTTATGCAAAATAAAAAGGCAAACAAGGTCACTAAAGTACTGATGTATTTTGGTTTGGTAAAATCAACATTATTAAAAACGGAAAATGAGATGTTGAAGGAAGGAATAAGGCTAGTCTTTAGTGGGCAATCATGGAATAGTAGTTCTGAGTCAACATGCGGGACTATGGCAAAGGCAAGTAAGACTAATTGATTAGGCATTGAATGGAAAGGATGGTATAGAAATTACAGTGTTTAGTGTGAGGTATGAACCATACTATACCAGCTCAGAAACAAGAGGGGTGGTGAAGCTAAATAGATTAGGACGATGGGTCATCGCTCAGCCTTGGGGTCCAGTCTTGGAATATAAATGGGTCCAGTAGAATATCAAAATTAGGAATTTTCATAAAGCAAATAGATACTTCTGAGATTGTGTGTCTGCAAGACACATTGCAACCCCTGTGATTGATGGGTATGTGCAGGTTCAAAAGTCTGCTATGAGGAGACAGCAAGGATGACCAACGGGAGGTTAATCACCCTCATATCCACCAGTATGGAATATGTTGACTATCTTTGTGAAAATTACCAAAATAATATTCTGATACTGATGGGGGATCTGAACCATACATGTAAACCAAATAAAGTGGATATTTGGTCTAAGGAAATACAGAGTTCATATCATGTAAAGGTGGCAAGTTTCCCTAAAACTAAATGGTCTAAACGGGATAGAGATTTGGGAAAATACCGATGTTCAAGAGGCTTCTTTTGTCTGAATGGTAGGATGGAGGAGAATTGTCCACCACAACAGACTTTTAAGGTTGGCCAGCAGTGATGCCTAATTGATTAAATGTTTATGCATACCTAGAATTCTTTTTTAAAATAAGGGATTTTCAAGTGGGGTCTGAAGAGTGAAATGATCACCATCTGCTCAAAGTAAAATTAATTGGAGGCAAAAGGATGTCGAGAGAAAAGGTGATCCCTCTTAAAATGGATTATCCAAAAAGACTGAACACTAGATTAATGGATGAATCTATGAAAAAAATGTATTCATTTTCAGCAAAAAAAACATGGAAGGACGCCAACACAATACATCTGGAGTGGTATGAGAGTATAATCAGACAGGTGGTACAGTGCCTCAGGGTAGATCTAAAAGGAAAGAGAGCATGGTATTTGAAGGTTCTGAATAACCAATGCAAGAACAACAAATGGTTTACTGAAGAATGTAAGAATCTAAAGGCACAGATGAGGAAATGAGAATGAAACCTCAAAGTAAGATATGAGGTTAAGGAGGAGGTAGAGAACCTTAATTTAGAGGCCAGAAAAGAGATCACAAAGTGTAGTGTTGGGGTCATATGCTAGAAGCAATAGAAACCAAAAATATAAACTGTTTTGGAAAATGGTACAGTAACGGTCAGGAAAAACGCAGGGTATAACGAGCTGTGTGGTAGAAGAAGAGGCTTGATTGGATTATATGGAGGAGATCTATGGCAAAAAAGGGGAGTTAGTAAGCAGACTACCAACTCCCTGGGAGAAAGTGGATGAGGACTTGAGGTCCAAACTCTCACTATGGAACATTAGAAGTATTATCACAATTTTAACCCTGAATTGCACGACCAGACCTGATAACGTGCATGCAATAATTATAAAAACCCTCATTGAGTGGTGGGCGGAGCTATTGTATAGGTTGTTTACTGAGATTTTGGATACGGAGAATATCCCAGAAAACTGGAGAGGCGCAATTATCAGGCTTGTCCACAAAAAGGAGATTTAAAACTCCCAAAATTAAAGGCTGATTAATCTTTTAGATGTGGCAGGAAAGGTATTTTCAAAAATAACCTTGGGAATGTTGAAGGAGTGGGCTGACTCAAATCATATAGCGCCCAACAAGGGAGTTTCAAGGAACGTCATTCTACAATTGACTACTGCTTTGCGCTTTGGTCCAGAGCAGAGGGGGAACTTATTCTGCTGCTTCGTAGACGTCCGCACAACTATTGATCTGGTAGACAGGACTTGCTATAGGAAGCATTGAAAAAATATGACATCCCAAAAGACCTTTGAAGGCTAATTCAGGAGCTACACAGGAGCAATTGGGCTCAGGTCATTATGGACACAGAGGGGACCTTTACATATAAAATGCAAATTAATAGTTGAGGCAGAGGTGTGTACTAGCCCCCTTACTCTTCTCTCAATGTGTTGCTAATCTGCCACGGTCCTAGGGTCAGGCAAAGGATTTAGCCTCAGAATAAATGGAAAGCATGTGGCATGCCTTCTGTATGCAGCCGACCTTGTGATTTTAGATCAAACAGAAATAGGTCTGCAAAGGAAACTAAAAGAACAACAATTGATGGACGGAATGCAGAACAATGTCATACATTCTCCCCAGTACACAGATCTGGGCCTAAATCCATAGTTTTTTTTGCTCACCATGCCATTCCAGTTTGAACCCAGCCATATGCAAATCAGTCTTGACCCTGTGCCTCATGGGAACAGTCCAGCCCGAACTCCCAAGCCAGGTCCTCCCTGGACTGGAAGCAAGCATCCTAGGACCGTTTCGAGCTTTCAGCCCTCATCAGCTAGGATAGCTTGACTGCAGTGGCATGGAGAGCACGGGACCCACGTCTGGGCATAGCCGTCCCACTCGGGGTGACAAATGCAAAAACAACAGGGTATGCCCAGACGTGGGTCCCTTGCTCACTTTGCTACTGGATTCAAGCTACCCTGCCTGAAGAGAAAAAGGCTGTTAGCCCAAATCCGGTCCCAGGATGCTTGTTTGCGGTCCAGGGAAGAGATGGTGTTGCGGGGAATCTGCTTATGCACAGACCTATGCGCAGGAAACCAGGACCTCGGTGAATTGTGGTGTACCAGAAACTCACCTCAGTACCCAGAACCCCTATCCGACAGGCATCTGTGTCTCATTTGTTCTCCGTACTACAGTAAAGCTACCAATAATTAGACAACCCAGAACAAGCGACTTAGGATACTCTCAGGAAGGGTGGGAATCAAGAATACTCTTTCGTCTTTATTCTCATATCAGTCCATAACGTGAGTAATCAGAGACACGGAAAAGTTTAAAATGTTTATTTTTAACTACGTGCTCTAAGATGCAGTATGTTGGCTAACATAAGGAGACAAATGATTAGAAATAAAACCATCAGCATTGTTACAATTCCATAAAACACAAAGGGAGAAATCATATAATAATGATAGTGGAAACAGGTCTTATAGCGCCTTGTGTACCACCCTCCCCTGGCTATAAGCTAGTTTTATAATAATAGAAGGTCTCTAGGTTTGAATGGGGAACCCCATACCTCCAAGATCAGCTTAGGTGAATCACATCACAGGATCAGCATTTCTCTCTGTGTCTGGAAAGGTTTTCTCCAAGTGCCAGCATCATGCATGCAATGCAATATTAAAGGCACTCGAGTTTCAGATATTTGCAGCTGTGTGCTTGTTGTGTCTAGAGTGTGGGCCGATCAACCTGAATTCAACAGCATACATTGTTATTTGACCTTGACGGCTTCTGCACACAGTGTTCAGACTAAGGTCGAAGTGTAAGTCTAGGAATGTGAAAAACAGACCGTTCTAATGTGAAGAAAAAGCAAGCAAGCAGTTTTACTTATGATAACAGCTACCTGTAGTATCGTGTGCAAAAGCTGCAACAGTAGCAAGATGGCGTTAACATCTAAAACACTTATGCTAACATAGCAATGTGTGCAGGCAAAACCCTGTCTTCACTACAATGGCTTGGCAGTTTGGGCTGGACTGTTCCCATGAGGCACATGGTCAAGACTGATTTGCATATAGCTGTGTCTGAACTGGGGTGGCAAAGTGAGCTGAAGAATGATGATGGATTCAACCGAGATCTGTTACTGGGGGTGAGTGAAAAGTTTCAGCCCCCTGTCCGTCATCTTGTGTTTGCATTGCAAAGGAAACTAGACTTGTTTGGAGAATATTGTAGTAGTAACATTTGTGGTAAATATAGATAAAACCAGGGTGCTTTACTTTTGGAAGCAAAAAGTAAATTTAGTTGGCATCTAGGCCCAGAGAAGCTTGAATCATTAACACATATAGGTATCTTGGGGTCTGGTTTGAGAGGTCCCTGAAATGGAAAACACATTTAGAGGCACAGAAGATCAGGGCTATGACCTCAATGAGTGGCCTGAATAAATTCAATAGGGACTTTGGAGAAATGTCATATAGACCAGTTTTAAAACCCTATGTAGCAATGTTTCCCCCGCAACTGCAATAAGGATCCGAGCTGCTATGTATTAGTGGCAAAAGAAGGTGGGATGCTGAGGAGGGGAAATGTTTGAAGAGATTATTGCCCTTCCTCAAGTCAAGATCCAAGCAATAAGAATAGAAACTGGCATGACATCATGGAATATATTGGCTGCAATGGCGCTAATAAGATTCTGGAAAAGTTTGAGTGGGGGGACAGAAACTTTCTCAGTGGCGCAAAAATTGTTAGTAAAAATTTGGGGGCTGTCTGTAAGGATATGAAAGTAAAGCTTTGCCTACAGAACCTACAAATTGAACTCTCAAAGTGTGAGTTAAAGGTGCTACGTAAAGACATGTCACATGAAAATTACTATCATTATTTAAGTTGGAAAAGATCGGTACAATTTATGTTAAAATCTAGGCGGAATAAAGAGAGATTTCCATGTGTGGATATATTACCAAATCAGTTGCTAAGAAGTGAATTATTGAGAATAAGGATTGGAATTAATCCCTGTCAGATAAACAATATGGTAAAATTTAAAATGATACAACCAGGAGGCGAATGCACTTGTGGTCTGAATACTAAGTGTGATATGTTGCACATTTTGCTGGACTGTTTAAAGGTGATACAGCAGCAAATACAGTTTTTAAGCCCAGTAATATTAAAATACAGAATTTATACCCATGAGCAAGTTGCAGAATCTTTAATTGTTATGTGTTTTCTGGACGTAGCATAGGCCGTTGGAAGATTCATGAGGGCAGTCAAAAATGTGATAATTGAATTATAGTAAGAATGGTGTTTTAAGTAATTTATAGAATTGTACTAGGTATTACACTCGAAAGCATATTTTAATGAGCAGATTTATATAAGATTTTATTTGATGAAAATTAATGATGGTTATTTATATGTATCTAAAATTATTTAAAAGGATTGAATATGTATACAGTGTAATAGTAATAAATTGTTGTATTCTTTAAATACTTATGGTCTAAAACGTTTCTAATGTGTTTATGATAATACAAAGGCTATTTTTTTATATAACCTTGGGTGGAGTTTCTTTTGTGGTGTGCCTACTGTGTTGCTGCTGCGTGTGTGTTTTGCGCAAACTCTTTACACATTGCCTCTGAGAGAAGCCTGACTGCTTGTGCCAAGCTACCAAGGGGGTGAGCAGGGGTTCTCATCAGTGTGTAACTCCCTTGCCCTGACTAGAGTGGTGGCTTCTGCCTGGCTTAGGCGCAAGCCCTAGCCAACCAGAAATCCCATTTCTAACAGTTACCTAAAAATTGCTAAGAGATGTTCATGTATTCAGTTTAAGAATGGACCAGAAAAACAGAACTGGGTACCCAAACCAAAATAGTGGTCAGGACATTTCAAGATTCCATTGCTTCACAGCTGTTGCTGAGAAACAAAATGGCCAAAGGATGACACAGATGAGCACTCTTTGCCAAAACGCATCACACCACAGGTGATGAGTTCAATACCTATCAATGCTAGCTCCAAGTTCCATGCTTTTGAGGTCTGTAAATTGGGCATCCACATAACTACATTTTACTAACATACTCTGCGCTAGCTGCTGCAAAGTCCAGAGCTGTAACTTGAGTTTGTCATGATTTATGGAAGCCTTACATCTACATGCTATGGGTCACATTTACTCAAAAGTCTTGAAGACAGTGCAGCAACCAAAGTTGCTGTGCTGCATTGTCCTAAAGAGAGAAAGCATCACAGAGCTATATGCACTAAGAAATGACACTGCTGCTCTCTTTCCTTGCACTGGTGCAGTTTAAGCATCATTGCTTTGGACAAGGTCTAAAACTTTTCACACATTGGTAAAGCACACATGCAATGTTTGAAAAGTTTTGTGAAAAATAATAGATTTCACCACCTTAACATCTGCCCCAAGGAGATGTTGTTTTCTGCACACAGACCTGTATGCCAATGTTTGTATATAGACCTTTCCATTAAAAATGATGGGTGGTAGTTTCAGAATGCCCAGTAACCACCTATGGGATGCCCTCTTTACTCAAACAAATGCAAAGCAGCATAAAGAGATAGTTGCTGTACTTTAGGGCCACTTTCCAGCACATAAAATGTTTTTCCTGAAAAGTAAATAGTTAACCAAAATGTAGTTCTACTTTGCATCACCCTTTGTGACTATGTGGCAGTGCAATTGATGACAAAGTTTACCCTGGTTGTGCAAGACTAGGTGAACGTCATAAGTTCAGGCTGAAACCCATGGATTGTGGGCTGGGTACAGGGATCATATTAATCCCACTGGGAGAGTTGCCTTCAAGTTCAGCGCAATGAGTTTCTTTTGTGGGAGAAGGAGCAGTGAGGAGCAGGGAGAGACTCCAAAATGGCTGTCAAAGTAGCATGAACAGAAGGCTGGTCTTCGCACACAATCATGGCTGGCACTTCGTTCCCATGAGTGGCTGGTGCTGTAGCATGAAGAGTTGGTTCGCCAGAACTTTGCTTAGGTGATGGGTGTGAACAGCAAGGTTTTGTTGCCAATCAACCCATTGCAGTTCCAATCTACTCTTTCAGCAAGCAGGGCAGCAGGCAGCAGAGCTGTAAGGCAGTGAGTGGCAGTCCTTCCTGCCGCAAAGGAGCACAGCAGTCCTTCTTCTGTAGTATTCACAGAGGCTGAAGAGTTGGTGTCTGAGGTCCAATATTTGTACCTAGTACCTTCTGTGAAGTGGGAGAAATGTCTAGAGGATTCCATTTAAAGTGCTTAGGCATCCTGCCTTTCCTGTCCTGGCTCCAGACTAACTACAGAGTATGCAGCCGTTTGTGCTGAGACAGGACACAGCCTATTCAAATGTAAGTAGGGCTATTCTCAGCCATAGTCTCACATCCTGCCGGTGTTGCCTCATCCAGACACTCCTAAGCTCTCTGTTGTGTGTGGCTGTCGAGGGAGAATACACAGAGCTCAACTGTCAGCTACAACCAGCCATGTGCCCAGAGTCAGGCTCCAGCCACTAATTGGATAAGGTAGGAAAATGACAACTTTCTAAAAGTGCCATATTCAAAATTGTAATTTAAAATCCAACTTCACCATTGGTTAGGACTTTAAGTTACAATTCTAAAGACACCAAATATGATCTGTTGTCCTGTTCCCATTTGGAAATTACAGTTATAACATGTAATAAAGTAAGTCCAATGTTATCATATGGGAGAGGTAGGCCTTGCACTAGTAAAAAACAAATGTAATAGTTTTTTTACTAACAGAGCATGTAAAACGTAAAGATTACTTGTCCTACATATTAAAAATATGGCACCCTGCCCTCTGGGCTGTGCAGGGCCTACCCAAGGGGTGACGTATATGTACCCATTGTGTGTGACTGTCGAGGTGGACTACAAAAAGAACAACTGCCAACTACACCCTGTCATGTGACCCAGAGATAGGCTGCAAGCGCAAAATGGCTAAGGCAAGGAAATGCCAACTTTCTTAAAGGGCCATTTTCAAAACTGTTATTATAATATGTATTAAAAAGAAAGGTTCTTGCCCGGCAAAATGTTTATCTTGGCAGGTCAAAATGGCAGTTAAAAACTGCGCACACAGGCTGAAATTGCAGGCCTGGGACACGATTTAAAGGGCTCCTAAAGTGGGTGGCACAATCAGTTCTGCAGGTCCACTAGTAGCATTTAATTTACAGGCCCTGGACACAGGCAGAACCACTTTATTAGGGACTTATAAGTAAATTAAATATGCAGTTTGGGTTTAAGCTAATTCTGCCATGTTTAGAGGAGAGAGCAAAAGCACATAGGCACTGGTTAGCAGTCATAAAGTGCACAGAGTCCTAAGGCCAACATAAACAAGATCAGAAAAATATATCAAAGGATGGCAACACATTTGGGGAAGACCACCCTAAGACCGATAGGTGTAACATGTGTCCCCCTGGCTGAAAGTAGGGTGAACTACACAACCTATTGGGAGGTCTCATCATTAAAGCAGAAGAACCTGAATAGACCATCAGCAATGGTGTGGTCTGTCCCAGGACGGTACTCCACTGTAAAGTTAATTTCCAGTAGGGATATAGACCACCTCAAAAATTTGGGATTTTCACCCTTCATTTGCATGAGCCATCTGAGGGGCCTGTGGTCTGCCTGAAACTGGAAGTGCGTCCTAATTAGGGGGAACAACCTTTACAACGCAACTTTTACAACGCACTACCTTTACAACGCATTTTTTACAACGCATAATCCATTACAACGCATGACATTACAACGCATACCATTACAACGCATTTTTAAAAACTACCTTTACAATGCATTCCATTACAACGCATACTACCATTACAACGCATACCATTACAACGCATAATATTACACTACACTATCCAACACTTACCCTACTGTTGCACCCCCTGGAGTTAGAATAGTAATTTTTACCCCTACACTATCCAACACTTACCCTACTGTTGCACCCCCTGGAGTTAGAATAGTAATTTTTACCCCTATACTATCCAACACTTACCCTACTGATGCACCCCCTGGAGTTAGAATAGTAATTTTTACCCCTATACTATCCAACACTTACCCTACTGATGCACCCCCTGGAGTTAGAATAGTAATTTTTACCCCTATACTATCCAACACTTACCCTACTGATGCACCCCCTGGAGTTAGAATAGTAATTTTTACCCCTATACTATCCAACACTTACCCTACTGATGCACCCCCTGGAGTTAGAATAGTAATTTTTACCCCTATTCTATCCAACACTTACCCTACTGATGCACCCCCTGGAGTTAGAATAGTAATTTTTACCCCTATACTATCCAACACTTACCCTACTGATGCACCCCCTGGAGTTAGAATAGTAATTTTTACCCCTATACTATCCAACACTTACCCTACTGATGCACCCCCTGGAGTTAGAATAGTAATTTTTACCCCTATACTATCCAACACTTACCCTACTGTTGCACCCCCTGGAGTTAGAATAGTAATTTTTACCCCTACACTATCCAACACTTACCCTACTGTTGCACCCCCTGGAGTTAGAATAGTAATTTTTACCCCTATACTATCTAATACTTACCTTAAATGTAATTTAATATAATGCGTTGTAATGGTATGCGTTGTAAAGGTAGTATGCGTTGTAATGGCAATGCGTTGTAAAGGTATTTTTTAAAAATGCGTTGTAGTGTCATGCGTTGTAATGTCATGCGTTGTAATGGATTATGCGTTGTAAAAAATGCGTTGTAAGTGCATGCGTTGTAAAAGTGTGCGTTGTAACGTCATACATCCCCTAATTAGGTATGGTCTCAGCTTTTTCAGTGCCCAGACCACATCAAAGGCCTCCCTTTCAAATGTACTATACCAGGGGAAGTAACCTCCTGAATATGGAGGCTACTGGTTGCTCTAGGCCTTCCTCATTTAATTGTGCTAGAACATCCCCTATGTTATGCTTTGAAGCATCTGTCTGCACAATACACTCCTTAAAAAAGTTAGGACCCTTGAGTACAGGTGATTTATACATAGCCTCCTTCAGAGTGTTGAAGTCTTTCTTACAGGCATCTGTGCAGGACACCTTTCTGGGCAGCTTCTTAATCATCTGTTCTGTTAAGGGGCAACAATGGTGACCTATCGCTTAACAAACAACCTATAGTATTCAGTGAAGCCCAGGATGGCCCTCACCACAGTCTGTGGTTTAGGGGGTTTACAGGTCAGGATATTCTCAATCTTAGAATGGAGGTGCTGCACCTACCCCCGCCCACCATGTGGCCCAGATATACCACAGAGCCCTGCACCATCTGGCACTTACTAGCCTTGATACCCAGGTCTGCTTGCTACAGGGCCTGAAGGACCTCCTTGAGGTGCTGCAGGTGTTCCTCCCAACGGGAGCTGAAGATAAGCAATGTCATCTATGTGGACTGCACAGAATGCCTCCTTCCCAGCTAGGACCCTTTTGACCAACATCTAAAAGATGACAGAGACATTTTTTATTCAAAAATCAATTTGGAGGGAGAAAGAAGGGCTTAGATCCACTCAGCTTCCTTGTCTCAATATATCGAAAAATCAGTTGTAGAGTGGATCACATTTTTTAGGCAAAAGGGCATCACCCTGAACTGAAACTCACCCCCTGGGGTCGAGTATGCAGACCTCTCTTTCGCCCCCTCAGTCAGGGCAAACTGCCAATTCCCTGATGTAAGATCAGAAGTAATGAGTAACTTGGCAGAGCCCATTCTGTCTATGAGATCATCAGCTCGGGAGATTGGGTGCGCATCATTCTTAGTGATGGAACTGATCTTCTGTAGTCCACACAGAGCCTCAGTTCTGGAGTGCTACCGGGTGTGGCATCCTTGGGTTCCAGCTCCCTGCGGCTGGACCAGGACTGTTGAAAGGCTTAATCATCCCTATCACCAGCAGTTTGGAGACTGCATCATAGATACGGGTCTTCACCTTATCCGACAGCACATAAATTGTATTTTTGACAGGTGGACAGTTTTCAGTGTATAAGTCATGGGTACACAAATGTGTAAGCCCGTCTGAGGGTGAACAGAGAGGAAAACTGCCCCAACAATTGATGACAATCACTCTGCTGCTCTAAAGTCAGAGTAACAGAAAGGTTAACACCTTCTACTGACCCATCGTGCTCCTGGGCAGACAGGAGGTCAGGAAAAAGTTCACCCTACTCTTCCACCTCCTCATCTATCACTAGGAGCATGCTGATTTCATACCTCTCAAAGTGGGGTTTGAGGCAGTTTATGTGGAGCACCCTTAAGGGGTTCCTAGGGGTCTTGAGTTCCACCAGGTAGGTGGAAACCCCTTCTGCTCTTTCACCTTATATGAGCCTCTCCAGTGGGATGTATGACGTTACAACGCATACATTTACATCGCGGTACACTACATCTCGGTTTTGACAACGCAAGTCGTTACAACGACTTGCGCTAGATGGCGCTCTAGGACAAGGAATAGGATTTAGGAGTAGTATAATTTACTATTCCAACTCCAGTCTACGTACAGTAAGGAAGGTGTTGGATAGTAAATTATACTATTCCTTGCCCTAGAGCGCCATCTAGCGCAAGTCGTTGTAACAACTTGCGTTTTAAAAACCGCGATGTAATGGCATCGCGATGTAATCCCCGCGTTGTAAACGATGTTTCCCTCTCCAGTGTGTAGGATAGTAGGATCTACTTCACATGTTTACTCCCACTTTTTGCTGGTGTTTCACTGTTTTTCGACTTTAGTCTGGCTGGGACCCTGCTATTCAGGGCCCCAGCCTAGCTGATTCCTCTCTAAATTGATTGCATGTACTTCAGGTACACCACAGGTTGGATCCTGAGGTACCCTTGTGAGTCCCTAGTATATGGTAGACTATGTACCCAGGTCATAGGTACCCCAGAGGCCTACCAGGGTCTGAAGCATGTATTATGCCACCCCTGGAAAGCCACCCAAAATGACACTACAGATCTGCTACTGCAGCATGGGTAAGGTGGTGCATGCACCCCTTACTGTGATATAGGTTACCTGTATCACTACATATATACACACATATAAACCTATAAGTCACTCCTATGGCAGGCCTTATCAATCCTGAAGGCAGAGTGCTTGGTTCTTATGTGAGAGGGTGCCACTGCATCAGCAGTGCACCTCTGCAGTGTTCGGAGTCCATTCTCTGATGCTGTTTGTAGTGCAGCCTGACCATATACTCTTAAGTGCATTATAACCCAACGGTGATTGCTAACTTTGGACTGGCTGCACGGAAACATGTCGTGTTTGGTGTCAAACACCTTGGAATCATACCCACACACCAGTAACTTCTGGTGTGGGAGTATGATCCCACCCTTCTAGAGGGAGAGACATGGCAGCACTGGTATACCCGGTAGAAACTTAATAGAGCCCTGGCATCACAAAATGGATGTTGCAGCCACAGACACGGGTCTGGTCTCCTGCTGCTGACCGAAACTCTGGCAGAGGAGGCCTGGACAATAGGTTTCCTGTCACAGGGAGGTGTAACCACCTCCCAGACAGGTTTATGTGTATTGGGGCTGGGTGGGAGCACTCTCTAAGTGCTTTGAAGTCCTGCACTGGGGGCACATTTGGTGTCCCTGTGCATAGTCCAGCTCAAACCAGTTCAGGGGCTTCCAGCCCCTTCTCTGGCATGAAACTGGACAAAGAAAATGGGTGTAGCCACCCCTCTTTCCAAACCCTCCCATAGGTGGGTCCCCAGAGCTAGTCCAACCCCTTCTTAGGTATAAGTAAGGAACCTCTGTAACCAGAACTTTAGATATCCCGGGACAAAACTCTGAAGCTGAATCCTGGAACTTCGACGCTCTACTCAAGACTAGAGGACTGAAGAAATCTCCCTTGGGGTCAAGGAGTGACTCCCCTGCTTGGCAGGTACCAACAAAGCAATTTGCCGGTCTGCATTTCTGAAGCTCCCGCCAAGTGGTGAGTCCCACAGACCTTGCTGGGTTGCACCGAAGCATCTTTCTCCTTTCTGCGTGGGTTGCTGTTGCCACGGCTTGGTGAGTCCAATCTGGACCCCGACACCGCAGCACTCGACATCCTTTGTGGGACAGCTCAAATCCAACTCCTGATTGTCCTCGACGCCTCCTGGTCCTCGTGGCTGAAGAGTCAAGCTTCACCTTCTTCACCTGAAATCACCTGACATCGGTGGGCATCTGCCTATCGCCTTCCTGGTCACTGGCTAGTGACCCAGACTCTTCTCATCTTCGATCCAGGCTTGGATCTCTTTGGACACTTTGCATCTTCCCGGCAGCAGAACTTCTTCGCCAGCTCCCACTGAAATCGACGATGCAACTACGACACCATTTGACACCTATGCACCCCGCTATTCTGCGTGAGGTAACACGAGTACTCCAGTGCTCCCGTGGGTGTTGACCCTAGAACTTCCTAAGTCCCAAAGGGTTTGGTCCTTACTCAATTCTAAGTGTCCCTAATCTTTAACAATCTAACCGCGACTTTCCCCATAGAAGCTAACGGGAGCTTGCGGCTGTGTTCTCACACTGCACACGGCCGTCAGGCACTGCAGCGCCGGCCTGATGAGGGGGCAACCGCCCGATGATGAAGCATGACACCTCTCGGGTGTGTGAGGGCATCACTAAGAAAGACCTGTCTTTCCCACACATCCCTACAGGAACTGCACACCTTCTCTAGATCTTAGCCTTAACTGGGAGCCTGTGTGCAGGACCTCACGATCCGGATCTCTATCCATCCATTTTGATATAGCTTCTCTCTGATGACAGGAAGAACTCAGGAAGCTCAGCAGGGGAGTGTGAGGTTGTGCGAGTTTAACAGGGAAAAAAGGTATCCACGTGGGACAAAGTTCCATGGAAATGGGGTGCAGCAGGCTGCATCGGTGCTGAGGAGGGTTGTCTGACAATAGGGGTGCAGGAATGGAGACGATAACCATTTACCTTCTGGTTTACACCCACTAAGCAATCCATTATTCAATGAATGCCTTGTATGGGGCACAATGTGAAAACAGTGTTTTTACTATGGTAATGTTAAGGTGTCCGATTCGTCGGAAACCCTTTGATTAATGATGACGTCCACTTCACCTAGAATTAGTGCAGTGAAAGCGATTGCAGGCGCTGGCAAACCTTTTCCCTATAATATATTCAGGCACCACGCAGAATGCCAGGGATATTATTGGTGACATAAGGGCGACCGGAACTGACCGTTCATAACTGTTACTGGACCAGTCCTCCCTTGTCATTTAAAACATGTAATTGTACACACTAAAACAGCAGACTGGCTGTCAGGTAAAGTGTATCCTCTCACCCCTGTTGATGAAAAGTATTTCTCTTCTGTGCGCACCATTCGGTGTGATTATGTGATACGGGTGCATGCCAGGCCGTGTCTCCATGTTAGTTGAACCAGCTTTGAGAAAAATCAACACAGAGCCGAGTAGGGACTCTTACGAGCCCTGATGGTAATCCCCAAGGAGCAGCCTCTAATGGTTTATATGGTATGTACTAGCAAATCGGCTTTTCGAAATTGGAACCGAATTTTGCAATTAACCATGACAAATAATGAGGCACGTTCAATTGGTTATGTAAAGAACATATATTACCGGTTTCAAAAGCAACTGGAAATGTTTCCATAATCGTTCTCAGCCCATAAGCCTTCACCTATATATACTGGTGATAGATCTGGTGAAATGTTCACCAGGGAGTGTGGCACATATTCAATGTAATGATTATCCCTTCTACTCACTAAGAACCCCAAACCTCCCCCGAAAAAAAACCCACGGCAAACCAACACAACAGTATATTTTCATCGCAGGATCTGCTCTTCAATCCTTTTTTCTTCCTTCTGTGCACCCATAAATAGTTACTGATTCACAACCAACTATATGTTGATAAGTGGGCAGTAAAGCCAAAGATTCCTAGTCGTTTTCGTTTGGTTTTATTGAAGAATACAAACTATGTCGTTTTTAGCTTCCAGTGAAAAAAGCAAACAATGAAGTATAGAAAGCGTGCCGAAAAATGAGTGGCTTTATTTCTCTAGCACTTTGTGCTTAGCAAATTATAATCACATGTACTGTGAGAGAATCTGGCCCGTCGGTTAAACTGCAGACTTTGGTGCTGGCCAGGGTTCGTGCCTCGGGGTCGCGTCCACATTCTGTGCAAATCACTGAGGGGAAGATTTATGAGGCCCTTGCTCCTCATTTACGCCGCCGTTGCGTCACTTTTGTGACGCAGCGGCGGCGCAAATCCTGCGCCATGCTGCGGGGTATTTACAACGTGACGCATCTGGGAGATGCGTCACGTTGTAAAGCCCTGCGCCAGCAGTAGGCGTACCTGTGCGGGGGGGGGGTTCCGTCGCAGGAACGCCTCCTAAAAGTGGCTGAGTGAAATCTATAGGAGCCCATGCTGCGTTAAAACCCTGCGCCTGCTTGAAGCAGGCGTAAGGATTGACGCAGCATTGTGAAGATAGGTCCCCCCAAAGCATTGCTGGAGCTGCGTCGCGCTTGCGACGCAACTCCACCAATGCGCCACTTTTACAGCACAGATGCGTCACGCATCTGTGCCGATTTTGCCCCATGGTGCGCCGCATTGTAAATGCGGCGCATCCATGGTGGCGGAGCTGTGGCGCACAATAACTGGCGCATCCCTGCTGATATGCAGGGATGCGCCAGGTATTATAAATCTGTCCCTGAACTCCCCGTTCCTGAATGTGTAATGTAAATACGGTGCTCGTGTAAAGCGCTCCAATACCTTCGCATCGAGTTCGCGCTATATAAATATAAAAAAAAGTGAAAGAAAGAAAAGTGACCCCTCCCATCTTGAAGTACCGGGACAGACTGTGCACATACAATGCTGTAATACAGTAGACCTGTGGAGGGCTTTTGCTGTCTCACTGCTTGCCAGTGACTCTTACCTGACAACCAACATGAATGAGTCAGCAACGGGCCCTGCATCAAGCACATTTCTGGGAGACAGAATCAGCACCTGTCACTTCACCTTTTTTTTCACCACAAACTTTTACTACACACAGAGCAGGCAGGCTCATCATCATCGCCAATGTTCGAGGGGGGAGGAGAAAAGTTGCCCATCTCTGGTGGGTACAGGAAAGTCTAAGGAAATATTTACTAAACCACGGTGTGAAGGATTCCACTCCTCTTTTCAGTTTGACATTTAGTCGTAGATAAGATGACAGCCCGTGCACTACTTACATGAACCGTCCATGAATTCAGACCAATGTTCGCTGTGCCTTGTTGATCTTTTACTTTTAACGGGTGTCACGTGCATGTAATTTTAGTATTTCCGGGTTGTGTACCAATTAATCCCACTGCTGAGAATATCCGAGAATCGCATGAGAGCGGGTGTCAGAGAGGCTGCTGGGAGCAGCCCTAGGTGGACGGCAGACAAGATCTCTTGGTGGGTGCCTGGCAGGGAGCTGCAGGATTGCCAGGACAGAAAGAAGGGTCGACTGGGGCTGCAACCGCTGCAACACTTCCACGGGTGCTAAGGGAGCAAACAAGTAAGTGCCTAGCACTGCAAGAGCTGCCGGGTCTGTGGCTGATAAGAGGACCTTAGAGCAGCACCTCTGAGCTATGCAGCTCTTGTATGTACACAGTGCAGAGCAGCTCCACCCGTGAGCAGAACTCTGTGAAGTAGAATGGAGTTTTGGGGCGCTTCGTGGAATTTCGCGTAGCTGAACTCCGTGAACTCCTTCCACCCCTAGTCATACCAGAGTTTTATGGTTGCTTGATTAGCCTTAAAGTTGTCTTTTACCTTCTTTCCAGATGCAATGAATCCGGTTGCGGAATGCCAACATGTAGCTAACCACATCCTGACAGGGTTTCCTTGGAGCTTGCTCCGACCTCTCTCATACAAAGCTGATAGGTCCCCTAACAGGGTATCCATACAGGAGCTAGAATGGGCTAAACCTAACTCTCTTTTGTGTCACCTCCCTGTAAGCAGAAATAAACCATGGCAGGAGGAAATCCCACTTGTGCTGTATGGGCTCAGGTAGGCCCATTACCATGCTTTTATGGGTCTTGTTGAATCTCTCTAAGAGCCATTTGGTGTAGGGGTGATATGGTGTGGAGAACTTGTAAGTTACTCCATGCTCATTCCACATGGACTTCATACATGCTGACGTGAAGTTAGTATCGCTGTCACACGCTACCTCTTTGGGGAACCCTACTTGGGTAAAAATGCCCATCAGGGCCCTGGTCACTGCATATGCAGTCACTGACCTCAGAGGGATGGCCTCTGGGTAGCGGGTGGGGTGGTTCACAAAGACCAGGATGAAACTGTTGCCTAAAGCTGTCTTGGGGTCCAAGGGACCAACAATGTTGATGCCCGCTCTCTCAAAGGGAATGCCAATGACAGGTAATGGCATCAGGGGAGCCTTAAGCATTTTCCCTGACTTCCCTCTGGCCAAGCAGGTGGGACAGGACCTACAGAATAGAATGCATGTGAGGCTGTCTTCATCCGGGGCCAATAGAAGTGGGTGACAAGCTTAGCGAAGGTCTTGTCTTGCCCTAGAAGTGCTGCTAGGGGGATATTGCGGGCCAACCCAAGTAGGAAGGCCCCATAACACTGAGGGACCACTAGACCATGTGCTGTTCCAGGAACCTTAGGCTCACTGTGAAGGAGGTAATTCTCCCAATAGATAAGGTGAACTCCAGATGTATCACCTGCTGCATGGGCCTCAGTTTGACGCCTCAAGCCGTCTAGAGTGAAGCACTCTTTCTGCACTTTGTAGAATTCCTCCCGGGTGGTCCACCCTCAACTTGCCATTCAGTAAGCTCCGACAGGTCACCCATGGTAGCAATGTCCTCTCCAGTAGGTTCAGGAGCATCCTCCTCAGGTGCTCCATCAAGGAGGATGCTCCATTAACCTGGACTATGGGAACTCCTGGGATTGGTTTCCCATTCACCTTGTTGTGACCCTTCTCTGCAGCTGTCTAAGCCATATTTCCAGGTCCCAGGCTCCCTTGCCTTCCTTCCCAGGCAGTCAGAGGCCTTTAGTCATACAGGGTGTTGGAAATGGTCCTTTTTGGTGTGCTTTCCCCCGACGTTATGCTTTTTCCCTCCTGGTTTTCCAATGATCTAGGTGCTAGCCTTAGGACTTTGAGCGTTTTTGACACTGCCATTCAGTGCCAAAGCACGGTGCTTGTCATATACATACTGGTGATTGGTGTATACATGATTTTCTGATTTGAGTTAGCTGTCAGTCCCTTGACTAGGGGTAAGACATATACCTAGGTCATGTAACTGAAATGATTCTCTGTGGGCCTGCAGCACTGGTTGTACCACCCACGGGGGTAGCTCTTCAAACATGTCACAGGTTTGCCATGACGTGTTATGTGTGTACAGGTTACCGTTACTCCGTTTGGTATTTAAATAGTTACTTGTCAAGGTTATACATGTCTATTGTTACATCAGAGTACTCCTTTGGAGCAGGGTGCCATGTTAGGAAGAGGTAGGGCATGTGTGCGGGTGTAGTACATGCACTGGTAGTGAATGACACCGGTTGGTACAGTAGGGCCTACTTCTCACATTCGATTGACATGAGAGATCTGTGAAAAGGCTATTGGGCTGTATGTCCTATGAGCGGAAGAGTGGCAGTATAGTGTTTGATATTGATGAGTTACTAAAGGCAAACCCTCTCCTGTGGTGCAAGTGGATTCGACATTACTAATGTGGAAATACCCTTTTTGAAAGTGGCCATTTCTGGGCTTGTGGCTCCGTGTGTCTGTCAGCCTGTCTCCAATTCACATCTAGTGGCAGTGGGACAGCTACTTCTGTGCATTCCCGATAGAAGGCCATAAACTAGGGGCTCAATGTAAATTGCAGACCTCTGACGGGCCTTCCTGGGATGGATATGTGGGTGTGGAAATAGTACCTTCATTCCAAGGGGCAGTGTCTCAGCCCCACTATAGAGATTGATCAAGCCTCCCAGGGTAAGGTGGCAGACAAGACAAAATTCGGAGAGGGCCTGTGCATTTCAAAGGTGTTCTTTTAAACTGATCTCATCTTCAGAGGCCATTGTGGGTATAACATCTGGGGTCTCTGCTTTTGGGATTGGAACCCTGTTATGCTGGTTCGAAGCTGGGACTTTGACAAGAGGAACTATTGAGGCAGGATGGACTGCAACTGGATTATTCGCAGACTTGTGGTGGTTTGGGGCTTGTCATGCTCCAGGAAGGGGATTATCACTTAGTGGATCTTGCCTGGAAGTTGCTAGCCAGCAGCTTATTGCCAACTCTCACGGCACCGGTCCCTAAGCACTGTCCAAGGGCCGGTTGGCTGTCCTCCTGTCCACGAGATTCCAGGGACAGAAAGGATTTCCCTGTTTCCAGAAGAACGAAAGCACCCCGCTGGGTGCGGTGACAATGGGTAGAAGTGGTCGCAGGTTCGGACAAGGACAATCCTGACGTACGCCGTAATCACACTGTGCAGATGGGTGTGCTCGTACAGATCAGAGGCCCACCTGGAATGCCAGAATGTGAGGAGTTTGAGGAGTGTGGGGTAAGTTTTCTGAGTCCAACGGAACCGGTGCTTGCAGCCAGAAACCTGTGGTAGCTTGCACTCTGTAGCGTGTGGTGTCTGAGGGGTGTTGGGGGATGTTTGTCAAGCCCGCTGGACCTTTTCTGGAAGACTAGACTGTCTCAAAGCTCCAGAGCAGGAGGACAATAGTGCCTGATGTCGCCGCCTCCGTCCAAGGCTGCTGGCTCTCTCTCTCCAGACCCATGCCACAAGATACTCTTTTATGGAGAATATTGTCCCCAAGGGGTTTCATGGTGCCTTGTGGGCACCCACGGCTGGCTGACTGGAGCAACTGCAGCTCACACCGCCGCCAGAAGGGAAACATATCTCCAAACGGGAAGCGCGCCAGCTTCTGGTGTCACAGTCTTTTGCCTACGGGGGGGGGTTTAGTGATAACACAATCATGAAGGTGCTGGGTGTGCCTGAAGGCCTAATCTGGATGGACGAAACCCAGTAACTGTTTCCTTCCATTTTAGGTGGTCCCGATAATCTAATCAAAGTGTTGACAGCAAGGGCAACGTGTATTGTTGGCTGGTGCTGTTTGAGTGACTGATGGGCTGGGTCATGAGGCGTAGTCGAAACCTGTGATTATTTTGACCATTGCAACTCTATGGTGTATGCAATATTGGGTATGTCCTCTTTTAAGAATACCTATGAATAGTGCATATATGTTCATGCTGCTCTGCTGCTAATGGGAGAGTTCTATAATTGCATATAACTATAAAGTATATATTCAATGTGTATGTCATGTTGCTTTCAATGCGTGTGTAAAGGGAAACAGCCTTTGCAACCCATCCGTTACAACGCATGCCATTACATTGCGTGCCATTGCAATGAAAAAGGTGTGCAGCAGTGGGTTGGAGGTATTTGATTTAACTCCAGCGCCTTCCCTACTGTTGCACACACTGGAGTTGGAATAGAAAATGTATCTATTCCTACTTCCAGCGCTCTCCTGACAGACCCATTTAGGTTATCCCAACATCTTCAAGTGTGAGTTCTACCTCTTTCCAGATAGTGTACTTAAAGTCATTTTCCAACAGTCAATCTACAGGTATGACAGGGCTCACAGCTACTTTTAGAAAATCTGAGACTAACCCCACTCCACTTAAAACAAACCCGAGCCACCGGTAAATGACTCTTGATGTTGTCTGCGATTATGACTTGGTGGAATGCGTTAGGGAGGACCTGCACTGAGGACAACAGCGGACACCTCACAGTAGTTGCCCATTGATGTTGACCCACTGTCTATACTTAGGGAAAGCTCTATCTGCTCTCCAAAGCTACCTTAGACCATCTCCTCCCGAGGCGCTACACCAGCCAACCCAGGTGTCTGCCCACAGGTAGGGGGCTTTGCCCTCTTAGGAAATTTGGTGTCTGCCTTGGAGTGCCCATACTTGTAGCAACCAGTACACTGGAGAACAAGCCTATGTCTGTTTATCAAATAAACCTTTCTTCTTTGGTTCAGATTGTGACTATTTACTGCTGTTCCCCTGGCAATTATTTTGGGGGGCTTTATAGAACTCCTTATTTTTAAGTTTTTGTACTCCCTCTCACCTCTGTTGATACACCTGCAAATGTTTTGGGAGTCTTCCCAGAATCCTTTTTGGACACTCTGGTGCTGTCCCCGATGTCCATCTTCTCAGCAGGCTTCCCAGTGTAAGCCAGATGCTGGCACAGCATTGTAAAACAAATATTGAGCATGTGCTCTCTGAAAATTAAGTTGTACTGCCTGTTGTAATCATTAACTCTGCTGCCACTCACCCATCCATTCTCTGATCCACCCAAGACTGATTTGGAAGCTCATGGCTGTCTCTGAACCTTTGGTGACACTTTTCAGGGGTCTCCCAAAGCCACTCCCAACCCCTCAATGCACCTCTAGGATCTTGTGTACCCTCAGGGTCATCTCATAAGCAGAAAATCATTTATGTATGCCATCTCCCACCACATACTTGGGCACAAGATCTTTAGGTATGTAGACCTTTTTGTCTCCTTCAGACACTGAGTGTAGGCTGCCACCATTGCTGCGGGACTCTGCTTCTTTAACTTTAAGGTCCAACTCTCTGAGGCTCCTCTCAAGAATCATTTTCATGAGTCATTTTTATCTTCTCCTGAACCAATAGCCTTTCCTCCATCTTGAGTTGAGCCATTTGTAGCCTTAACACCCTCTATGCCTTCCTACGCATCCGTTTCTCTGGAGACAGGCATTGTGAGGATACTCCTCTTCCTGTTCTGACAGAGAGTTCGAACTCAGGAGATAGATCCTCCTCCTTCCCTGAAGGATGTGTTTCAGGGCTGATATCCAGGTCCTGATCCTGCACATCATTCTCCTCATTTCCATTCTCTTTTGGTGTTGTTAATTGGTGGACCTCTGTCCAGGCTCTCAGAGATTTCTGAAGCTCCAACTTCTTGGTGCCCTTTTTCAGTTGCAGTACCCTTTCTGTACAGAACTGTTTGAGCTCAACCACAGTGTAACTTCCCACGTAGGCCAGCTCAAACTCAATTTCTGCAGGTCTCAGACAGTTTAGTGGCAATGAGAGATATGGAAAATGCAAGAGAAGACAATCAAGGAGCATTTCAAAAATTGAAAAATGATTTTAAAAGTATTTATATGGGATGGTACTATAACACAAAATTACTGTATGGCACTGCACAAACACAAGTCCAAATCCTCACTGCTGATCACCATTGTAAGAAATTGGGTTACTGGTTGAGGGAGGATGAAACATTACTCAAGCACAAATGCAATCCTTGTCAGAGTGAATTCTCAAGCAATCCCAAATTAACCTGTGTTTAAGTCTCCGGTAGCTTGGCACTGAGCAGTTAGGCTTAATGTAGAGGCAATGTGTCACGTATTTGTGCAACACTTCAAACAGTAATAAAGTGAAATCATAACACACATGAAAGTTCCCTCACCAATTTAAAGCAATAGAGTAACATTTGATAAATATTTTGACACCAAAATGAAATAAAAATTTGATTGGTAGAGCCGGAGATAAGAAATGTTAAAGATATAAGTGAAAATAGCCCCAAAGCAAACAAAGAGCCAGCCATTGCTATCTGGTCATGCGAGACCAGGTAAAAGTCATACGTTCAGGATGACCTCGATGGAACACAGGCCGGATACAGGGCCCAGATTAGTACCACTGAAATAGCAGCTTCAAGTCCAGCACAACGTGTTCCATTTGTGTTGGAAGGGGCAGTTAGGACAGTTTTGCAAATAGTAGTCGAAGTAGTGAGGCAGGTTAGGCATTGTGGATAGTCATCGCTCTAGAACAAAGTTCCTGTTGGCATCGCAGACGGTACTTGCTGGTGCCGTGGGTTGGCGGTCCCCGTGAGCAATCTGTAGCATGAAGAGTCGCATCTCAAGAACTACGCATTGGTGATAGGTGCGGGCAGCAAGATTTTGGTACCAACAGGCCTGTTTGCAGTCGGAAAGAGGCAAAAAACTTCAAAGAATCTCAAATGAGGCTACACCAAAGGTCTAGGTCCTGAGGTGCACCACTTGGGGGTCAGGAACCCACTCCAGCAGAGTCCAGCAGGGCTCATACAGGCCGAGTTGCAGGTGCAGGCAGCAGGTCAGCTGGGCAGTTGCAGGGAGTCTCTGGGCCCTGTTATGTCCCTGTAGCTCTAAACAGGAGTTGATTTGGCTGTCCCTTCGAGTCACTTCAGCTTGGGATGAAGAGTGCAGGTCCAATATACCTTCTCATCAACCAGGGCAGCAGGCAGCAGAGCAGCAGGGCAGCAGAGTGGTAGCAAAGCAGAACATCAGTCCTTCTTGTGTGTCTAATGTCCAATATTTATTCCTGGTGCACTCTTTGAAGTGGGAAAAACTTCAAAGAATTCCCTTTGAAGTGATCTGGTTTACTGCCTCTCCTGCCCTGGCTCCAGACTAATGATAGGGGGTATGCAATTCTTATTGTGAAGGTAGGACGCAGTTTATTCAAGTGTAAGTAGGGCTGTGTCTAACTCCGCCCTCCCATCCTGCCACTGACGGGCCATCCAGACCCACCTAAGCTTTCTATTGTGTATGGCTGTCTAGCAGGAATACACAAAGTCCAACTGCCAACGACACCTAGTTATGTGACCCAGAAACATACTGCAATACTTAACAGCTATGGTTAGAAAATGGGAACTTTCTAAAAGTGGCATTTTCAAAACTGTAGTTGAAAATCCCACTTTACCTCAAAAGGGGATTTTTTTATTACAATTCCAAAAACACCAGACAAGAACTAATAACCTGTTCTCATTTAGAAGTTACAGCTTATTAAATGTAATAAGGTAATTCCAATGTTATCCTAAGAAAGAGGTAGGCCTTGCAGCAGTAAAAAACGAATTTAAGAGTTTTGTAATATCAGGACATGTAAAACTTAAAAGTTCATGTCCTACTTTTTAAATACATTTCACCCTGCCCTGTAGGCTCTTTAGGGCCTACCCAAGGGGTATGCATTGAAAAGGATGGCTTGGGCCTGGCAAAAGGTTTATTTTGTTAGGGAAACAGTGATAATACAGTGCACTCAATCTTTCTCTCTTATGTTCAATGTAAACAAAGTAAACTTTGAGAGAGTGCTGCTTTAGAACGGAGCGCGACTGTCTCTGTGAAAACTTTGAAAGAAACTAGATAACTACACGACTACCTACAGCCAAAGCCCACAACTGTGTGAGCCCGTTGGCTAATCTTTACCCTTCTTACTTCAAGGTGAATTAATTTTAAACACAAAAGTCAAAGTACTAACACATTTCAGTGCTTAATAACATAATTTTAACTTATTGTACATCAATCCTTTCTTTGGACTGTTACACAAATGTTGCTTCACATTTTGTAGCTGTAAGTGAATAAACAATGTAGTACTACATAACTGTTGTATTCTTTAGAGATAAATTCTCATATAAACAAAAGAAAGAAACTTCATGGATCTCCGACCTAACCGCGAAAGGCCACGCATGCCCGCATTGGTGAAAATTAACAATGAACATGTTGAAAAGACTCCAAGGTCCCATCATTTAATAAGGTAATGGCAGCATCATTCTCAGCCCCAATAAACAAATGAGCGAAAAATGAAACAGTGTCACTTGCCGCATGCATTACCATAGGACGAGTGAAATGTGTGTTGTCTTTCAATGGAAACTCACATACCCCAAATGCATTCTTACTGCACTAACAATGTTCTCAACTAGAGTTGGAATTAAGCAACCCTCAATTTGAGAGCAAGAGGAAAAAAACAACAAAAATACAAACGAGCAACAAGGTTATAATGTGGCTTTACTGGTGGACATTGATATGACTCAGCATGATGAATTACATGCCTACTTACAGCCTGGCGTACAAACTGATTAACTAAAGCAGTTCTCAAGAATGATGAGTGGAATAGCAAAAACCTAGTGTGAAAAAGCAGTCATTCAAACTTCAATACTATACGTGATGAACAACTCAAAAGCTGAGAACAGATTTCTGAAAGTAAGTTAACTCTCAGCTGTGTTCCTGATTCCACATAACCTAGGTGCTCAAATCCGTCCTCGTGTAGTGAAACGGACTACGGAAAGTGTGTCTTGATAAACCTGTTGTAGTGTGTGATGTACAATCCAGTAGATATAAAGGAAAGACCCTTGGCCCAAACGTAAACCGCAAGTAAACATAAAAGCATAATCCAATGAGTTTAAAATAATGCAATTGCTAACTTAAATTAATGTGATCTGATAACTTTATTTATAAAGACACTATTCAAAACACCCGATTTGAATTTGGAATAATGACCAAGAGAATTTGCATAATAGGGATATCCCTACAAATTATAACAATGTATTGCATGCTACCTGTACCCAAGACCACCAGAGTGACTTCAATGGCTAGTGTCTTATAACCAGCACCTGGACTCTGCTAATGTGAATTCTACCCTGCTAAGTGGTGCCACCGCAGTCCTGAACCCTTGGAAGTCGGTATGAAGGTGCTCTGCTAGGCCAGCTGTGGATCCAACAGAACCAGCACATCTCCTATGCTGGGAGGTGCAACCCCAAGCAGAACTGGACCAGTGCCTCTGGGGTGAGGATTCTTCCAGCTTGAGGACTCTGCTTCAACTTCACAGCCCAAATCGGAACTGTTCTGGTGCAACGCAGGCTCACGCATCATAAATCTCTCATCGACTGCCGGCTCAACGGCGAAGCAGGTTCTCGCAAGACAGGCTCACATCTCCTCTGAACCAATGCATTGCCTCAGTTACATGACACATCTCAGATGCTGGATTTTGCATTGCAAGCCCTCATCGTTGGGATCCTCGACACTAATGAAGGACTTAGCATCGCTGCTTCGCAGCTCCTCGGAGTTGATGCATAGTCTTATCTGTGCGATGTAGCCTTGGTTGGAACCTCACAATGCTCCACATTCAGGAGTTAAGGTATGCTTTTTCAGTGGGCCTAACCGAGCCCCTGCAGCCAGCCCATGCGCCATCATGGTTGGCCTGAACTTGTGACTTTGTACAGGTGTGGTACCACCAGATTTCCACAGGTGGTGCTTTGTGGTTTTGGCAAAATCTTTACAGAAATATTAGAAATTGTATATCTCCGGTCATACTGATTAGATTTTTCTCATTTTGGTCTTATTTTATTTATTAAAATCTGCTCTAATCTTTTAAATTTGGTGTGGGATCCCTTTGTGGTTCATTTTCACTGTGTTATTGCTTGAAGTGTTGCACAAATACATAACACTGGGTTATCCTGACTGCCCTGTGACCAGCTACCAGTGGGTTAAGCAAAGGTTAATTTGGGATTTGCTTGTAACTTCACCCTGACAAGGAGTGTGGTTGCTGCTTGAGTACGGTTTCAACCCTCTCAACCAGTAACCCAATTTCTTACAAGTCTTATATACCAAAACTACTAAATAATCTAAAATAATCTAAAATAGTGGCGCATATGTATTACACAGAGGCCAATATCTTCATCCATATTTGTGCTATGCAATATACCCCAAGACAAGCTGGCTTACTTGTAATCCCTAAAATGGATAGTCATGAAATCTGAAGCTGGTCTACTTGAACTCCCACTCTGCTGAGCCTGAGCTATGAGAATGAAGAACACCAGCTGCAAGTGGGTGAGGTTCAGGTATGTGTGTATCTAGGCCTACGTGCATGGTGCAGATAAGAGGTAAACATAAAGTCTGCCTCCAAGCTTTAAACACTCCACTTCAATGGACATCATTCTAAATAAAAACACAAAAAAAAATTAATTAAAGCATCAATGCAGCATAGTTGACCATCAGAAAACCGAAATAAGAAACTCCAGCACCAAAATATAGGTCTAACATAACAAACTGTTCAAGGAGCAGCACTAAAAAGAGGAAATCTAGACTGTTGCTGATGTCATAGAGTTGTGTTGTAATGCTACATGCCTCTGGTTGTTCATTTTGCTGCAGTTTAAGGGGCTATAATAAAGACAATGCAGGTGCTAAACTCCACCAGACTTTAAAATAAATGAAGAAAGGTTTCATTTGTGCTACTGGTCAATGTTCACCTACGCATTGCAACCTGCTAGTAATCACCTATTCAGATAAAACAATGCGCCAAATTATCAAGGAACGGCGATAACATTATCACCGCTTTAGCGGCAGGAAACTGCCGCTAAACCGGCGATAATGGGCTTGATAATATGCCCTTGTGAATTCCCATAGAAGCCCAGGTTCACACCAGAACAGTTTCCTGCCACTAAAGCGGCGATAATGTTATCGCCGTTCCTTGATAATATGGCCCAATATTTGCTCACAGTTATATAGAAAACCTACAAATTCCACCTCCAGAAGACACATCATACCATACTAATCTCATCAAAAAATACTGTGATGAAATGTATTGTAAGCAGCTGAGAAATCAAGCAGCAACAAGAGCGCAGTTGACCTCTCATCTGTGATCTTAAGCAGGATATTTGTAAGTTAAAGAGATCTGCCTCCATTGTTTGAGCAGGTCTATAGCTCTGTTGGTATTGATCAACTCTCAAGTCACCTCTAAACATGTACCTAATTGTTTGGCTATCATCTTTTTAAGGCTATTGGTAAGAAAAGAAGCCTCCGCAATAGGTCTATCATTTTCTGGGTAAGCTGAACTGAGAGTGACTTTTTTTGCTCATAGTTCAGAAAACTCCCAGGAACAACGGGTTTCCTGGTTCTCAAACCTCCTCCTGTGTGGCAACTGACATTCAAGACCGATGCCCACTTATTAAAGGACTAAGTACACATAAGGCTGACTGACCAACCCTGCCTTACACTATAAAACTCTTGGCTGAGGACCAGTAATACTTATATAGGCTCAGCCCACAGAAAGATGAGTCCTGCTTTTATACACACATACACATAGAGACTAACTTAATGTAATTTAATTTCAAGGGAAAGGGTAATAGAGGCATCTAAGCAACTCATTGTTTAGAATGGATGAGAGGAGGGAAACTAAAAGTACCGTGTTTCAGTTTTATCAGGAGATGACTGGCATCTGCAAACGTAGAACAGAGGAGTACATTACAATGTCGGTGGCACTGCTACTAACAGACCGTCAGTGGTGGTCCCACTGCCAGGCAGCCCTCTGGTCGACCATCGCATTAGAATGGAGGTGGTCGGACCCTTGTTTGTCGGTTGATGGACCACCGCCTCCGCCAGGATCTACTGATCCCAACTGTGTGGGGGTTGAAATAGTGTTCCTGAATGGAGGCGGTGTCTGCTCAGGCACCGCCATCAGGATCACAATCTCGATTTCCCACAGCCTTTCATGGCAGTCCCACTGCCATGAAAAGGCTGTCGGAAAGGGACTTTGGGGGCTCCAAGTAGGGCCCCCGTCCCCCGTGGGCCACTGCTAAGTGGCTAGGGGGCACATGTGGTGCTGCCCCAAACATTCATGCATGTGCCAGGCACCACACAGTTTATATCACACAGTGCATGGATGTTTTAAAAATGCCATTTTCTACTGTGGCTCATGCAGCAGCATGAGCCACAGTAGAAAATGGCATTTTTAAAACAGCCCTTTTCCTGGCCGCAACACAAGCCACAGTAGAAAAAGGCATTTTACGACTGCCTGGACAGTCGTTTGAGACTGTCGACTCCATGTCAACTGGTCTCAATCCTGCTTCAGTGGCAGTGGGACGCTCGTCGGACTGCCATCGTAATGAACTCCAAAGTTAGGAAACAAGGAGAGAGAATTTTAAATAAGATTTTCTGTCACCATTTTGGGAAAATGAAACATATAGCCTTATGGGTCTGATTTTGCCAAAACACATCAAGTGTTGAGGATGATAAGAGTGCATTGCATGGAAATTTCACCATGAAAACTTTGGAAAATCTACCAATCATTGCTTTGTTTGCTTTATAACTTATGGCTCTCATCATGCAACACAGTGGTGCCTGGGAGAGGACTGCGGACTGACCCTTCTCTTTCCCTTGAATATTGGACTCAAATAATTATGCTGATTACGAGGCATATCAGTCTTTTGTTAATACCACAAGGAGAAAGACTATTCTGGACTGCCTATTGCCTTGGACTAAGACTAACATGTTCCATAATGAAGGGAGAGACCAAAGTAAGAGTCAGAGGCAACGTTCTATAAAAAACATTATGTCCATCTGGAATTGGATTAGTGGCTGTAGTCCGGAAGGAAAAGGGGTGAAATACATCCTCAAACTTGAACCCATAGTCTGTAACTAAGTAATAATTCCCCAAATCCTGGTTTGCAATCATCATGAATAATATTTTACCTTTGGAGTAACGAGGCAAAGGACGAAGTCTACCTGAAAAGAAACCATGGGCCATGTTAACAAGGACGAAGTTAAAAATATCTCCGTTTTAGCGGCAGGAAACTGCCGCTAAAACGGCGATAATGGGTTTGCTAATATGCGTTATAGAATTCCAATAGAAGCCCAGGTTAGATGTGCAGGACATCTAACCTGGGCTTCTATTGGAATTCTATAACGCATATTAGCAAGCCCATTATCGCCGTTTTAGTTGCAGAGTTCCTGCCGCTAAACCTGAGATAATTTTATCGCTGGTCTTGCTAATATGCCCCTAAGTGCTAAAATAAATTAGGGGCATATCAGCAACAGCCGGCGATAATTATCGCTAAGCGCACATAGCGCGAAGGCTAATTATCGCCGGCTAACGTGGATTTTTATCGCTGTGATAGCGTGCTATTAGCAACGCTTATCTCAAAAGCGATAAAAATCCTAGCGCTAACTGCCAAACGTGAGATTATCGCTGGAAACCCAGTGATAATCTCATGAAGTTTGGCGTTAGCTTGATGATAGGGCCTCACATACTTAGCCATGATATTCACCTTCCATAGGATATCATGGCTAAGTCAGTCCTGAAACAGGCGTAAGGAAAGTAGCGATAACAGGAGTTATCGCTACTTTTCTTACCGCTATGCTTCATAGCGTGGGGCTTGATGATAGGAGAAATGTCGCTTAGCGACATTTCTCCAGTCATGTCAGGTCAGGAACGCCCACTTTGCATCTCATTAGAGATGCAAAGCTGGGCGTTAAGAATCCGGGCGCTAATGCAAGGTTTCACGCAATAGCGTGACCTTGCTAATTAGGCGATTAAATTATCGCTGCTTTTCGCCTAAAAACGGACGCAAAAGCGGCGATCATTTTATATCGCCTCGTTGCTAATATGCCTAATATGACCAGTTACCCTTACCTGACTTTTCCTCCATCACCAGTTAGCCATAAATGCCTGCATATAATTTAATCTAGCAAGTGAGCAGCCTATATCGTGCCTTGCTCCATTAAAGTCTAGGCCTCAGTCAGTGCATAGCACCCAGTTAATGCCCTGCCTCCTCTACTATGCCAACATGACGTTTATGTTTCTCGTTGCTTTCAATTTAACTTTTTTCTAATTTTGTTTTAAATGCATTATTCCTGTTTCCCTTTCCAAATTTCTGTCCTGTTGGAAGTCTTTATAATTATTTGATAATATTCCTTTTTACTAAATAGTTTTTAGGGAAATTAATTTAACCTTTACATCAGATATGTTTGGCACGGCGATTTTACACAAGACATGCTTTCTCAGTGTGGAAATCCTAGCTGCTTCAGCCAAGCTGTAAAGGTGATGTCAAGATTCCTCTAAAAAAAAACTTAATTTTATTTTCAGTATTTTATTTGAGATGCTTGGGCGTTTTACCTATGTGAGTGCTTCACCACAACTCAAATCAAGATTGAGCATTCCCCCTGCCCCCTCCACCCAAAATGATCACAGTCTGATTTCTTACAACACGTGCAGCATTTTATATCTGGGGTTGGCAAGACAAAGACCACTCACATTTACATCACCCTTTCAAGAGTGAACGTGAAGGCAGAATTTATGGTGGTGGTGGTTAGAGGGGTTTTTCCAGTCCACCACATCCACACTGAAAGAGAAAGCCGTAGATGCTTACCTTTCGTGTGAGAACAACACAGAATCAATCCCCTTCTGCTGGCCAAAAATATATACCCCCGGAGCTCCAAAGGTAAGCTGTGAGGATAGGTGAGGCATGTAATCCCTCTCTTTCATGATTTTACAGCCAATTAAAAGGGTTTTCTGATCACCACAGCAGGAAATTATGCTTAAGGATGGAGGTCCATTGCATTATAAAGCTCGAAACTGACTGAAATGTATCACTATCCACTACTGTCAGGCCATTACGCATTCCGGGGCGTATTAACAAGGAACAGGGAAAATTAACGCTAAGGGCGCTTAGCGTTCATTTTTTTAACGCCTGCTATCGCTGGATAATATCGCCTGGTTATCGTGTTATTAACAACGCTAACCGCCTAGGCGATAAAAAATCCAGCGATAGCGTCATTTTGGGATGTTATCGCTGGTAATGCAGCGATAACACTACAAGGATAGGGATATCCTTGTTGATAGCCCATGGTGGACTTAGCCATGTAATCCACCTCCCATTGGATTACATGGCTAAGTCTGAAAATTAGCAGACGTAAAAAAGCAGTGTTAACCGTGGTTAGCGCTGCTTTTTTTGTCTCTAACAGGGTTAGCTTGAAGCTTGATAATAGGAGAGATGCAAAGGGAAGCGTAGTGGAAAAGGGTGCTAACATGCGATTTTGCATGTTAGCACCCTGCTGTCGATAGGGCGATATATTTATCTCCGCTTCTTTGGCTTTTAAAGCCAAAAAAGCGGAGATAAAGCCCTTGTTAATGTGCCCCTCCCATCTCCCCACCACTGAAAATCCTCCCCACATTTTTAAGGTGACTTTTGCCACATGATAGGAAAATTCCCCAATCGGTTGTTGTTCAGCGCTTTTTGCATTTTTCTATATAACATTTTTGTTTCTCTTGTTGAGAAACAAAGGACTAAACAAAAAGTTCTCTACACTCCATTGAATATCTCGGCATTTCATTCCCCAATCCACTAGGTCACAGTCTTATATCAAAACGTGTTGTCAGGGTGGAAAATGCTTTTAATTGCACACAGAGTTCTGATTGTATCCCTTTCTCAAACAATTCAATTCAAAATATCATTATTTGATTTTAAATGACAAAATCATAAAAGCGACACAAACATTACAGTGCGGTTTCATAACAGAACAGTGCATTCCGTTGCAGTGCTTGCCTTTACCACAAGTGCGTTACAATGGGAATACCTTTACCACGCATTTTCTAACAATGAATAGGGTAAATTCTCAAGAACGTGTGATAACCATCGCAAAAGAAACTTAACGCAACTCTCAACATCGCAGTCCATCGTGGGAATATTACGCCGTGTTAACTAAGTATTCACAACACAGCGGCACCATGCGACAGTCACCAGATAACACGTCAAATTAACGCATTAAAAACAATGCCACGCCGCAAAAATGCGAAACACAAACGCAAAGAAAGCTGCGATGAGGCAAATCGCGATACAAAAAGCTGCGAAAACCAGCGACAGGCCTGCAAATCCCATGCGTCTTGCGGGAAAGTGCACCATAAAGGCAGAGTTAAAAAACGGTAAGATGACAACGTACGAGCACAACACCACAGCTGTGACGCAGAACAAATGACCATTGTCTAAATCAGATAGGCATTTCCCCACAAACAACCGCAATGTACATTGACATGCATCCAGTACATAACCTGCGCCAATGCTGAAACAAACATGGAACACACTGGAAACCGCATCACCTCTTCATATTGCAGAGGGACGTACAGCACCCCCTGCACACCGACGAACCATGTCCATGAACAAACAATGATGAAAGAATGGACCAATGCAGGGGCAGTGAATCCCCCTACGTACATGTCACCCATGTCATGGGACTTGAGTCACAGGGTGCATCCCTGCAACATGGCGGCACATATCAGAGCCCAAAAGAATCCCTGTTGACACCAGTAGGCCACAAATGACAGCCAAAATGGAATGAATTGGGACACATGTGAAACGCCGAAGAGTGGGACACCGTAACAACTGTGATACACAGAACTGGCAGTTCGAATACGTGACACTCCAAACAGCCTCACTGCCCAGAGGTGACATACCCACCATCCAGCAACAAATTACAAAATTGTCAGCACAACATGTCGCACCCACACTCGTCTGAGTGAAGTACCTGTACAGATGAGTGACATGCACGCAGGGAATGTGTATTGGAATGCATTTATTAGCATATGCTGTGTCTGTGGTCAGTCAACACACTGTTCCATTACTGCCAAGGACTGTCACAATGTGACATCAACTAGAGAAGAAATTGTCAATGATGTAATCCCTGCGGGCAATTCCTGCTGCTGCTGCAGTGGGGTGTGGTCTACCGGCCTCATCTCAATCATCATCTTCCAGTGCATCTGGCACTCGTATCTATGGGGCATTGCTGCGTACACATATGTTGTGCAATACACAACATGTAACGATCATCTTGCACAAAGGCTCTGGGCTGTACAGGAGCCTTCCACCTGGGACGTCCAGGCACCTGAAACGGGACTTTAACATGCCAAATGTGTGATCCACAATGCCCCTGCTGCGTTTGTGGGCCAAATTGTTCTGCCTCTTGTCCTGTGTGTTCGTGCTTCGGAGGGGTGTCATAATCCAAGCGCAGAGTGCATATCCTTGGTCACATGTGAAAGTGCAGAGAGACATAAGTCAAGACAACACACTGCATGATGTGTTTGGCAGTCTCACTGGTTCCTTGGTGTGTGACATGTGTGAATCTGAAATTCCTGTATGACATCAATTGCATGTTGCAAATGGGTGGCATCACTGTGTATCACGTAGCCTCACTGCTGCCTCTCCCCCCGAGCACATACACCTGTGTGCGCAGAGAGATAGCATCACATGCACGCCAATACAGCACACCATTGTCATGCCTGTCTGCGCATGTCCTCAAGCCTGACTATGACACAGTGATGATGCTGCGCAGAATGTGTCCGGCTACCTGTGTGTAGGCCCATTGCAAGGACAGGACTGACACAGATGTAGAGCACCGGCCTGGCTGAACTCAACATGCAGTTGAGGGTACATCATTGGCTCATGCTGCACTAATAGCGACACACACAGCAGTTGGCATGTGTGAACCCTGACCCCGAGTAGCCATGCCCTCCCCCATGAACCCCTTCGGCTGAGCATGCACACCGGAGGCATGCCACATAGCAACATCGTCGATTGTGGGACAGGTGGCGCAGACCCTACAACAGAGACACATGCATCAGCCACATCCTTGGCATTGCCTACACTGCACCACACCCAGATCCACATGTGGAGTAGCCACACCCCTGCGCAGTACTGTTGTACGCCTGTCCACCCCGCTTACGCTCACATGGAGGTACTACACGGTGTCATGTCCCAGGTCTACACCACTGCCTGCGGTGACATGGATGCGCACGCTGTACACAGCCCAATGTCATGTGGAATGACCCAGGTCCCTCATGCATACATAATAATCACACGGAGTGAGTTTGTGGGACTGGCTACAGGCATGTGCGCCCGGCCCCTTTCATTGCCAGTGTCACATCTCTAGTGACGCCTGTGCTGGGAGGGTGTTGGGTACTGTAAGCCACCACTCAGGGTTTGGTTGGATGCTGTCAAAATGCACAACAGTGAGCAGACAATCAGCAATACAAGGTACGAACATCATGGGTCCCTGACTTGAGCAGAACAGAGTTTGTGGGCCCGGTTGCACAGCGGCCGGCACAGGCACACCGCCACAGGATGGTGACTTGCGTGGCACTGAGGTAGGGCCACGCGAGCTGAGCGTGTACTCATCCATGTCCAAGGGGAATGTCACAGAGGGTTGCGGTGCACAGTGGAAGGTGTCCTTTCAGGGCATGATGCAGAGGTCAGAAGCAAGCAGAAACAGGCTGATGGTGGAGTTGAATGCTGCAGACCCCACTTTTCCACCTTGTCAGTATCAGCTACATGTAGATAAGGACAACCTTCAGCCCATGGGCTCAGATGCCACCGACCTTCAAACAGAGAAAGCCCATGAATTACAGGGTACACACTCAGTGGCACCAATGCTGGAAGGGGATGCAGTCTGTGATGAGGCCTGTACAATGACATGGACTCTGCCATGTAGAGAGCAAGACTCAGTTCATATTGTGTGACCTACTCCATCGCAGTGAGTGCCGGAGGCTGCAGTCAGCATGGGCCCACAGCCACGTGTGGTAGGCATGCGCTGCACAGTCAGTGGCACCAGTGCAGTTGTCGATAGTGTCCCATCACCCACCCACCCCTTGTCTCCCCTGGACTGAAGCATGTCTTCCTCTTACTCCTCTCCTTGCGTACTGTGACATGAACACTGCCATGGTGTAATCAAGACTCAGTTCCAAATGTGGGTCCTACTTCTCCGCTGTGTATGCCGGTGGTGTACATCAATGATAAAGGAGTTCCGCGGGCCTGTGTCTTGGAGGCTGTGATGGGACGAGTAGACTGCTAAGGTCGGGGGCCTAAGGCTTTGAGCCTGCACCGGCACGTGGTGGGCCCTCTTTGACACATGCTGGTGTTAGCAGGTGGGCATTGAGGTCTGGGTGCTCAGGGGCAGGGAGGAATGGTACAGGGACCAGTGCCCCTGAGTGCAGCAGGCGCACATGCTTGCAGGTAACCCCGCTCACGGCGTAGGCCTCGTGGCGGGGTGAGAGGCACCGCTCTGGCAGGGACGTTGGGCATTCCGGAAGAGGACCACACCCAGGGCTACGTGCTTTTTATTCACACCCCTACACTGACCTGGCGTACACCAGGCCAGCCCACTCCGCACACGCTTACAGGGGGGGACGTAACAAGATAGATTTCCCTGTTCTCCCCCCCTGACTGGGGTGACATGGTTGAGTCCACTGTCCACTACACTCCAAACACCAGCAGTGTATGTCTACATGGATAAGTGTGTGGTCTGCATACTGCAGTCTGTCCTGCACAACCACGCCACACTAGGCAATGTGTGCAGTCTCATTCATCGGTCAAATCGCCTCCTTCGCACATGCCTGGTCCCCACCTCTTCCGACATTCTGCTATTGTGTGGCTGAGGTGCCTGGCCGTTGATGGCTAATGTGCATGGCTGGCCCAGGTTCCCACAGTGAGTTGTGCTGTTGTGTCTGGTGGGTGTGCATATTCTGTGTGAGCTTGTGACGTGTGCATTTCCTGTGTTGTGAGATGCATGATTGTCGATTGGAGGTGTGTGGTGTGTTCATTTGGTAGTTACCAAAGAGCAGTGCATTTCCTTAGGTGCCATCCTGGAAACGCTGGTTGATGATGGACTGTCGGAAGTTGTATAAATCATGCACACTGCCTGGGTAGTTGGCGACGACATTGGTGAAGAGTCCCTAGTGGTCCACTAGTGCCTACACATTAATGGAATGCGTGTGCTTTCTGTTGCGGTAATTGTGTGCAGTGTCGGCAGGGGGCATAAGTAGGACATGTGTGCAGTCAATTGCCCCCAACACATGAGGAAATCCGGCTATGGTGTAGAAGCCTTATTTGGTTTCCAGCTGTTCCTGCGCAGTGTGGGGCAAGTATAGGTACTGGGGTACCAAGCTGATGATGGCATCCAGGACAGGTTTGAGGAACTTGGATAGGGCTGGCTGTGAGAGGCCAACAGATGCAGCACAGCCAGCAGCTTTGTCTGCGGAGGGATGTTGGTTGTCCGCTGTGTTCGTACCATCAGCCTGTGCGCTATGATGTTCAGGATGCAGAGGATGGTTGTCCTTTTGAGCCTGTAGTGGGCAATTACATACTCTGTGTTGGAGAGTAGGATCTGCTTCACATGGTTATCCCCACTTTTGCTGCTGTAACACTGGGGCAGATTTATGTTTGACTTGCGCCTCATTTACGCCTCCGTTGCGTCACTTTTGTGACGCAGCAGCGGCGCAAATCCTGCGCCATGGTGCGGGGTATTTACAACGTGACGCATCTGGGAGATGCGTCACGTTGTAAAGCCCTGCGCAAATGTAGGCGTTCCAGGGCAGGTGGGGGCGTTCCAGCGCAGGAACGCCTCCTAAAAGTGGCTGATTGAAATCTACAAGATTTCACTCAGTCACTTTTGAGCCCATGCTGCGTCAAAACCCTGCGCCTGCTTGAAGCAGGCGTAAGGACTGACGCAGCATTGTGAAGATAGGGCCCCCCAGAGCATTGCGCCACTTTTACGGCACAGATGCGTGACGCATCGGTGCCGTTTTTACCCCATGGTGCGCCGCATTATAAATGCGGCGCATCCATGGTGGCGGAGCTGGGGCACAATATAAGTGGCGCATCCCTGCTGATATGCAGGGATGCGTCAGTTATTATAAATATGCCTCAATGTTTTTTTGCTTTAGTCTGGCTGGGACCCTGCTATTCAGGGCCCCAGCCTAGCTGCTTCCTCTCTAAATTGATTCCATGTACTTTAGGTACACTCCAAATTGGATTCTGGGGTACCCTTGTGAGTCCCTAGTATATGGTATACTATGTACCCAGGGCATAGGTACCACAGAGGCCTACCAGGGGCTGAAGCATGTATTGTGCCACCCCTGGAAAGCCCTCCCAAATGACACCACAGGTCTGCTACTGCAACCTGGGTAAGGTGGTGCATGCACCCCTTACTGAGATATAGGTTCACTATATCTCACCTATCACTGCACATAGAAACCTATCAGTCACCCCTATGGCAGGCCTTATCTATCCTGAAGGCAGGGTGCTTGGTTATATGTGAGAGGGTGCACAGGCATGAGCTGAGTCCCTCTGCAGCCTTCGGAATCTCTTCTCTGGGTTGTCAGTGGTGCAGCCTGACCATAGACTCTTATGCGCATTATAACCAAACGGTAAATGCTAACTTTGGACTGGCTGCACGGAACACCTTGGATTCATACCCCCACACCAGTAACTAGAGGGAGAGACATGACACCTCTCTAGAGGGAGAGACACAACAGCTCAGGTATACCCAGTACCAACTTAACAGAGCCCTGGCATCACAAAATGGATGCCGCAGCCACAGACACGGGTCTGGCCTCCTGCTGCTGACCGAAATTCTGGCAGGGGAGGACTGGACAATAGGTTTCCTGTCACAGGGAGGTGTAACCAGCTCCCAGACAGGCTGATGTGTATTGGGGCTGTGTGGGAGCGTCTCAGAGTGCTTTGAAGTCCTGCACTGGGGGCACATTTGGTGTCCCTGTGCATAGTCCAGCCCAAACCAGTTCAGGGGCTTCCAGCCCCTGCTCTGGCATGAAACTGGATAAAGGAAATGGGTGTAGCCACCCCTCTTTCCAAATCCTCCCATGGGTGGGTCCCCTGAGTTAGTCCAACCCTTTCTTAGGTATAAGTAATGAACCCCTGGCAACAGGACTTTAGATATCCCTGGATGAAACTCTGTAGCTGAATCCTGGAACTTCGACGCTCTACTCAAGACTAGAGGACTGAATAAATCTCCCTTGGGGTCAAGGAGTGACTCCCCTGCTTGGCAGGCACCACCTAAGCAGTTTGCCGGTCTGCATCTCCAAAGCTCCCGCCGGACTCTGAAGTATTTGCAGCCCAGGAAGAGGATTTCCAGAATTCTCAGAGGCCGACCCGAGTACTCAGCAAAGCTGAGACCCACAGCCCTTGTCAGTAACGTGGAACCGGAACTCCTGGTCACCATGCACATTTGCAAGTGCATTGTCTTCCCGATGTCTCCCAAAGTCGTGATTTGGGTTACTTGTAGCCCACACCCCGAGCACCATCTGCACTGAAGATTGTGGGCCTACACGCCACAAGTGTTCCTTGAGCCCGCGTTTTGAATTTCAGCTCAAGGCTCCTTCGCGATCCCTGGTCCGTCGACTGGTGGGTCCCTGTGAAGGCAACTTTGATTTTCCTTGGGCTTCCCTGGTTGCTCCAGATGAGCCCTGACTCCCCACCACGTGGTGAGTCCCTCAGACCTTGCTGGTCTGCACCAAAGCACCTTTCTCTTTTCTGCGTGGGTTGCTGTTGCGACGGCTTGTTGTATCCAATCCAGGCACCAACACTGCAGCACTCGACATCCTTTGTGGGACAGCTCGAATCCAGCTCCTGGTCATCCTCGACACCTCCTGGTCCTCATGGCTGAAGAGTCAAGCTTCATCTTCTTCACCTGAAATCATCCAACATCGGTGGGGTTTGCCTATCATGCCCCTGGTCACTGGCGAGTGACCCAGACTCTGTCCCCTCTGCTTTCAGGTTCTTCTCGACTTCGATCCAGGCCTGGATCTCTTCGGACACTTCGCATCTTCCCGGCAGCAGCACTTCTTTACCAGCTCCTATTGAAAACGACGACGCGACCCGACACCATTTGACACCTATGCACTTCCCTGGGTGAGGTAACTCGAGTACTCCGGTGCTACCGTGGGTGTTGACCCTAGAACTTCCTAAGTCCAAAAGGGTTTGGTCCTAGTCCTTTCTAAGTGTCCCTATTCTTTAAAAAGCTAACCGCGACTTTCCCCATGGAAGCTAACGGGAGGTCGCGGCTGTGTTCTCACACTGCACACGGCCCCCTTGGGTCCCCTGTGTCACTACCTTGGGTGGTTCCTTGGGGTCCCAGCGATTCTACAGGCTCAAGGCCTTGTGTCTAGTTAAGTTGTGGTTCTTATACCACTATTTTAGTATATGGTTTGGCTCGCCCCTAGGGCCTGACATGTATTTGTGCTATTTTACTGTAATATTTTCAGTGTAACCTATGCGTTTGGACCGCTAGTCTCATAAAGAGACTAATAGTTTGTGTTTAGAAATAAATACATATATTTTATATATATACCTGGTGTAGTTCTCTTTCCTTTAGCCATTCAAGAGATTATATCTACTAAGAAGGGGGACCCCTGAGAACTAATGTAGGCAGGACTATCAGGGGAATCAGCATACAATTAAGAGGAAGAAGAGAGTACCTGCCGCGAATAAATCACATGAAGGCCCTAGAGGAGGGTCCAAATATTTCAAAAACAACCAGAGGCAAACCAGCGAAAGTAGAGCAATTAGAATCTGGAGGAAGGAACGTATTTTTAGAAAAGATCTTTTTTATTTATTTTATAGTGATGATTATTATAAATACGACATTCATTTTCAGTGCATATGATGAAAGGTTAGACAGACTAAATCAAAGAGGGTGGTCAGACAAGCTTCAAAATAATGCAGTTTCAATACAATAATAACTAATGGTCCCAAGGGTGCTCCTTCAGACAAGACACACATTCATACCGACAGTCACATAGGGAAACATATAATTACAATGCAATTTTATAAAAACATATAGCAATGTGAAATAATTATTTAGCAACAAAATTCTAGACCAATTAAAGGACTGAACTCAGTCCAGGCGGCTAAAAGGGCATATAACAAAATTCCACGTTGGTGGTGGCCGGGGTTGTAATAACACAGTGCCAACGCGCGTTTCGGTGATCAAGCCCCCACCGGGGCTGCACCTTCTTCAGGGCGAAGGAGAACACAGATGAAGGGACAGGTACACCTAAAAGCAAAACAGATATAAACGATAGCAAACAGGCAGAAACAATTTATGTAATAACCAAGCCTAGTTAGTCGATAGCATCAATATAGATAATCACACTTCCGACAGAACAAGAAGGTACTCAATGCGATCTCGTTAGTTTAAAGATGATATTTTTTTATATATGGACATGGTTTGCCAGAGGTAGAAGCAAAGATATACAGTTATTGCAAATCAGCTTAAAAATTGGAATAGAGTGCAACAAGAGAAAACCACCACCAGATACACCGGGTACTTTGTAGAAATGGGAGAGACAAAGTGAACACAAGATGTATAGACTCCTCAACATATATAATATAGATGGAGAAAAAACAGTTGATATTCTAAGGGCATGTATATACAGTATAAATATAGCTAACAATGTAAATAGAGTGTGAAATGATAATCCTATATAAGGAAGTCCTATATTCATTAGAAATGATCAGTGTAACCACGGGATAATAAACAGGGGGGGACAGGGTGCGCTCCAAGATGGATGAGTACATAAAGATAACGTGGTAAAAGATGATATAAGATATGCAGATGTGCCAACACCAAGCCCAAAGCGAATCAAAAATAAGGGTAATAACCTTATGGCCCTCCAGAGGAAAAGGAAAGGGGATACAGGTAATAGGGGAAAGAGCAAACGAATCGGGCCAATACCATAATCGACAGAAAGCGTCAAAGCGCTGCTCACTGAGTTCGGCGTTCTTCGTAACGAGAAACAGAACCACGCGTAGGTTCTCAGGAGGGATAGGAAACCGCCCCCAACGCTGGTGATCGTTATCACAAGAAGAGGCAAATTAGTGGAGGAATATGAGCCTCGCTGGATCCAAAGCCTGTATGGGTATTACGAAGTCATTAGAAATAGATAACAAGTCCGCAATTAATAAGTGCTGAGCCCAGCGTGGTAGAGACACGCGAGGGGGAGGAAAATTCCCTACCTATAGTCAGGTCATCTCTTGTAGTAGACAAAAGTCCTTTCTTTTGGTGAGACAGCGAATAGATCAAACGCCTCACACTCGGGTATATATATGCGCGGTTTTTTTTATATAAAAAAGAGGACAATACTCGGGGATATACCTGGAATAGTAAAAAATAAAACGAGGTCAGAAACATCCTTAAGGAGTGGCACTAGAGTAGGAGAAATAAATGCCTGAGGGAGAGCGCTTACCGTATTGAGTATTGATGGATCGGCAATCGGGAGGCTTCACACGCAGCTCTCAGCGGAGTCGATAGCAATCAGGGACTTCCGGGGACGGACAGCTGGCTGGGAAATGAGAGCCGTCTTTTATGTCAATTTCAGATAATCTAGCGACCAATGGCCCGCAAAGGCGGGGCGATTGGGAAAGGAGGTACTAGAGGTAAAGAAGGGACCATACAGGCAATAAATGGAACAGCCATCTTTGAGTGGTCGACAGAAACAGTCGAATATCACTTAAGGTGACCAACTGGCAGGAAAACAAGGGCAAAGTACCCCAACCTCACAAGGTGAAGGAGATAAAAAGTGGTTTTTTGAAAATAAAAAAAAAAAAAAAAAAAAAGAGATTATAGACTGGTAAAACAAGCTGCTTTACTTCTTCAAGACTTAGCCTGAAAGTTGCTCTCCATAGCTACCACTATGAAAGCTTTCAATAAAGGTTGTTTTTAACCTATCATGAAAAAGGGGTTGTTTGGACTGGTGCAAGGTGCCCACTATAATTGGTGGACAGCATATACCAGGCCAACTTCTCACGCTCTGGTGTCATGTCTGTGAAGTTGGTGCCTTTTCAGAAGGTCCACGGTCTGTGTCTGTGCTGCCTGTGGTGGTCCGGGGGGGCAGGGGTGGGAGTTCCAGGGGGGTGGCTCCATGGCATCTGTTGTTCTTCAGGTGTTGTTCTGGGCTGGGCTCCCTTTTGTTGCACCAGCTGCCGTCCTACTTTACACCAGGTCAGAGCAGGTGTTAATTTCCTGCTGCTAATGTGCCTTATCACCTGTTTTGAGTTCGTATCACCGATCTATCTGGTCGTTGAGACTGTTGCGGAGTGGTGTTGAGGCATTTGGCCCGGGAACGCCTACTCTGCATCTCATTAGCGATAGATGCCGGGGTCATCTTTGGCAATGTTTTTTGTGGCTGCTATACGGCACACCATTGTCATGCCTATCTGCGCATGTCCTCAAGCCTGACTACGACACAGTGATGATGCTGCACAGAATGTGTCTGGCCAGCTGTGTGTAGGCCCATTGCAAGGACAGGGCTGACACAGATGTAGAGCACCGGCCTGGCTGGACTCGACATGCAGTTGAGGGTACATTTTTGGCTCATGTTGCGCTAATAGCGACACACACAACAGTTGGCATGTGTGAACCCTTACTCCGAGCGGGCATGCAATCCCCCATGTACCCCTTCAGCCGAGCACGCACACCGGGGTAAACTGGTGTCATGGGCTGTTGACACCAGCTTGTGAATAGGGCGATAAGTTTATCGCAAATTTGGTTGCAATAAAGTGCCATTAACTCGGCGATAGCTCCTTGAGAATATGTCCCACTATGCCTTCACCATGCATGCGTTTACCACAATGTGTTTTGTAAAAGCATGAATGTTAAAGGCAAATGCGTATTAAAGGTTTTTCCTGACCCCTGCCCTGAGCCCTAAAACCATTACCCGTCAAGATCCCCCCCAGCCCTTTTTACAAATACCTAACCCCTGCCCTAAGCCCTAAAACAGTACCACGGGGCAACCCCCTCACCCCCTGGCCCTCAGCCCTTTTTAAAAAGGCCTTTTCCCTAAACCCTAAAACAGGACCCCTGCACGACCCCCTTTAGTCTTTTTAAAAAATGCACTAAAGCCCTAAAACTGTACCCCACCTAAAACCCTAAAAATGCCCCCCCCCCTCTGCCCCAGGCCCAATCCCCATTTCCTCACTCACAACGACGACGAGTTATCTCTTCAAGCACGGCGCAGGTCGTAAAGACGAAGGGTATCTCCATTTCCTCTTGTTTTGTTCGCCCTAAGTTGGCAGGGTCTGCCCAGACGTGGGTCCCTTGCTCACTTTGTCACTGGATTCAAGCTAACCTGGCTGATGATGGCTGATTAGCCAGAAACCGGTCCCAGGATGCTTGTTTCCGGTCCAGGGAAGACGTGGCTTGGCAGTTCGGACCGGACTGTTCCCATGAGGCACAGGGTCAAACTGATTTGCAAATGGCCATGTCTGAACTGGGGTGGCGGAGTGAGCTAAAGAATGATGATGGATTAAACCCAGATCAGTTGACTGGGGTGAGTGCTTGCAATGTTCAACACTTCGTCCATCATACCCTTTGGTTTTGCTTTGTTTGCACTAAGTTGGCAGGGTATGCCCAGACATAGGTCCCTTGCTCACTTTGCCACTGGATTCAAGCTAGCCTGGTTGATGACTGCTGATTAGCCAAAAAGCGGTCCCAGTATGCTTGTTTCCGGTCCAGGGTAGACATGGCTTGGCAGTTCGGGCTGGATTGTTCCCATGAGGCACAGGGTCAGACTGATTAGCCAGAAACCGGTCCCAGGATGCTTGTTTCCGGTCCAGGGAAGACGTGGCTTGGCAGTTCGGACCGGACTGTTCCCATGAGGCACAGGGTCAAACTGATTTGCATATGGCCATGTCTGAACTGGGGTGGCGGAGTGAGGTAAATAATGATGAAGGATTAAACCCAGATCAGTTGCCAGAGGGTGAGTGCTTGCAATGTTCAACACTACGTCCATCATCCCCTCTGGTTTTGCTTACCACACAACGGCACCTTTACCATGTATATACCCTTACCACCAGTACCACGCATATGCCCTTACCATGCATACCTTTAAAACTTTAACTTGTTGTAAAGGTAGACGTGGTAAAGGCATTTGTGCTGTAAACAAATGTGTGGTAACGGAAATGCCTGATAAAGGTGCATACATTGTATCGCACGCGTGGTAAAGACATGCGTGGTAACAGCCGAGGTGTTATGGCTGTTTCCCGTTCTGTACAATACTTTGCTTCTAAAAGAGAAGAATATAACAAGATTTTATTTTTTTTAAAAGCTGACAGAGAAAAACAATAAGAACATACGAATACTGATACGCCCAATGGGTTCGAGTACTACAAAGTGCAAAATATAGAAATTAGCAGAAATAATTTTCCCAAACGTGGAACACCACCATTAACATATATTACTCGTCAGTCATTCATTGATTCCCTATTTCTAACTGCCATTATGACATGGCAGCATACATTGGAACAAATGATCAAACTACCTAACGATTGGAAAAATAGTGAGGCATCTTTACATTTCTGGTAAGCAAGGGGTTTCAGAATATGTTTAAGACAACATAGGAAGAATGGTCTATAAAATGAAAAAAAATCATAAAATGCAGCAATGGTTGTTCAGTCGCTCCATTGCATGGGCAGACGGTTAATTTCCCCAAACAATTTAATATCTGACATACCCCAAACATTCTGTTTTACTTTTTACAGTCTTTAATGTATCCTGAACAAATGTGCACCTAATAAGTACATTGAATTCTGCACGATAAGGAGGTGGTGACGTTTGAATGTACAAGATGCATTTATGTTAACTTTAAAAACAACAACTTTAAAAACAACAGCATAGAGCGACCCTTGAGTCGGTCCACTGGTACCAAAGAGACCTTACATGAAAGGGCAAACTCTAAACGACTTTTCCTTTTCTCATCAGTTTGCAAAATATATATATATGGCAGATTGAAAACACTATTTTGCGCTCTCAAAGACAGCGATCACATATGTCCCCATCTGTGGGAATTCAATATCCTGTATTATGCGTGAAAAAAACTCTATTGCAGTAATGAAGTACTCTTACTTGAAATATACATTTTACTTTAATGTTGTAGACTATAGTGGTACAAAGAAACGCAGGCGTATTCTTAGGAGTTATGTTTAAAATTCAGGAAATGTACATCTGATCTGTCCCACTGAAGGGAAGCATTTGCCAAAGTCAATAATGAGACAAAGAAAAAGGCAAGTATTCTTGATCAATACATAGTTGGTTAAGCGATATTGTTTATCAAATACATGTTTTATGGAAAAACTTTGCTCTGAACTTTCAAATTCCTTTCATGAATGTTAGATCGGGGGTCTCTAGTTGGAAGAGATAGGTATCTTTGACCAAATAGAAACCCTTGCTTCTAGTCAGGGTACGGAGGATACACACTTTAGATAACCCCTGCTCACCCCCTTGGTAGCTTGGCACAAGCAGACAGGCTTATCCCAAAGGCAATGTGTAAAGTATTTGTACCAACACTCACAGTAACACAGTGAAAACACCACAAATGGGCACCACACCAGTATAGAAAAATAAAATATCTTTATCTAAACTAAACAGGACCAAAACGACAAAAATCCAACTTACAGATACTTAATAGAATTACTTTAAAAAGGTATTTGCAAAAATAAACTTGTAGATGATAAATGCAACACTTTAGTATTAAAGTACCTGGGATGCGTAACGCAAACAAACAAAAGGGGCATCAATTCTTCCTGCGCTCCGGTTGGTGCCTCGATGCGTTGCGACTTTTTTGCGATGCAACAACAGGGGGGTGATGCGTGCACGGCCGATGGCCGTGCGGTGAACTTTGTGGTTTTCCTGAGCCGTGACAGGCCCTGCGACACGCTTCTCCGGTGATGCGATGGCACCTTCTGTGGCGGCGACACGCTTCTCCGGTGATGCGGTGGCGAGCTTCCTCAGCAATGCAACGGCCCTGCAACACGCTTCTCCGGTGATGCAACAGGACCCTCGGTGGCGGTGGCATGCTTCTCCGGTGATGCGACGGTGAACAGTGGCAGCAGCGACACTCTTCCTCGAAGGTGCAACAGCGGCTGCTGCATCGGCGTCACGCTTCTCTCTCGTTGCGTCACACTTCCAGCTCCCCACATCAAACAGGCCTCACACACAGTTACAGGCCCTCCTGGCAGACTGGAACTCCCAGTAAGGAAGTTCAGGGAAGCTGGGGGTGAATTCCTTTTGTGCCTGGGACTTCAGAAACAGGAGGCCAGCTCTTCTCAGGACCTTGGAGACTTCTCTTCAGTTGGACACAACACTCAGCAAAGTGCTTCTTCAAGCAGGGGGACACAGCACACAGCAAAGTCCCTTGGTCCTCTCCTTAGTAGAAACAACAAACTGCAGGCCAGCCCTAGACACACTTGGGCAGTACTTCTCCTCAATCTCTTCAGCTGATCTTCGTTGGCAGGGATTCCTCTTGATCAGGAAGTAGTCTAAAGGTCAGGGGTTTCAGCTCTGATATTTATACCCAAAAGTCTTTGTTCTCTATGTGTGAGGGGTCCTGGACCCAGTCCAAACAAGTTCTGGGTGCACTCTGCCTGTGCACAACTTCTTCCTTTGTTAGTGTGGGCCACGGTCATAAGACACACCACAGGTGGTGGAGCCAACAATGTGGAAGGCAGGCACGGGCATATTCAGGCCCAGGTGCTACTCCTCACCCCACTTCAAATGCAGATTGGCCTATTCAACCTAGTGCTGACTCGCCCATACTCCTGGACCCAACCCAGCCCCTGTCACTCTCAAACCAGACAGTCAATCCACAAACAGACAGAGCCACACAGAAAGGTTGAACAAGAAAATAGCCACTTTCTGAAAAGTGCTATTTTCAAACACAGCATTTAAAAACTATCCTTCCTAAAAGATGCGTTATGAAATTCTGAGTTCAGGGATACCAGACTCCAAGTTTCTATCTCACTCCTCTGGGAAGATATGCAGGTAAACATGTTACAGAGCATTCCCCATTCTGTCCTATGGGCAAGATAGCCTTTCAATAGTGAAAAACAAAATTGGCAGTATTTCACTATCAGAACATGTTATCCACACTAGTACATGTCCTACCTTTCACATACACTGCACCCTGCCCAGGGGGATACCTTGGGCCTACGATAGGGGTGCCCAATGTGTGAGAAGAGAGGAAGGGTTAGGCCTGGCAAGTGGGTACACTAGCCAGGTCAAAATGGCAGTTAACAAACTGTGCACAGGCACTGCAGTGGCAGGCCTGAGACATCTTTTTAGGGCTACTCATGTGGGTGGCACAATTAGTTCCAAAAGCCCACTAGTAACATTTGAATTCACAGCCCTGGCACAGTCAGTGCACTTTACTAGGGACCTACTGGTAAAACAAATATACAAATCATGGCTAACCAATCACAATAACAATTTACACAGAGAACATATGCACTTTAGCACTGATCGGAAGTGGTAAAGTGCCCAGGGTCCTATAGCCAACAACCACAGGTCAGGAAAAATAAAGGAGGAAGAAGCAAAAAGTTTGGGGATAACCCTGCAAAAAGGGCCATTTCCAACAATGAACATGACTAGCAGATAAGGAAAAAGGATTGCTTATAGTAACACATTAAGAATTATTCTTCTATTTTTGAGAAACATACATAAGGATCTGACTTGTAATTTAAAATGCCAGTTGTAATCATTTTCCCTACTTTTATATTTGTAAGAGAAAGTCGCACTATTTAATGATCCAATTTATAGGTTTCAAATCGGCATCTTGGCATGACATGGGAGGTGACACTAGGCATAACCGAGGGCTGGGGGAAGGGCCACTCACCTCCATGAGTAGTACCAGGTTGTAACATAAAGAATTACAGGGAGTGGGGTGATGCCACCTTCGGAGATGGTGACATTGAGGTGTGTGGCCCACCTCTAAACTGGAAACAGCGTAGCAGGAGTTTTTGAAACCACAAAAATAAAGTGTGTGACAATATAAGGGCTGCTACTCTGTCCAACACACCAGTAGTGAATCTGCTCAACACAGATGCTGAAAGAGTGTATTTATGGGCTACGGGTTACTCAGTGTACTCAGGAGTTTGTGGGTTAATCCTCAAAGCTAACTGGCATTCATCAATGCCCTCGACCTGAGGGAAAGCATTCAAACTGAGGTGATCAGGTGTATGCTCATGGAATTCAACTTCTCCGATCTTTTTTTAGTTAAATTATTATTTTTTGACATTTCAGAACTGTTTAGCCCGACAAAGCACAGTGTGTCTTTTTACCAAACTTTGTGCAGTTTTCATCCCGTGAGGTAGCTGCAATAAATGTGAATATGTACCCTGTTGGCCAAAACGTGGTTGAAGTTATTTTATTTTTAGGTCTTGAAGCTGAGGTTAACCCGAACAAAGCAAATAAGTCATTCTACAACTAATATTGAATGAGTTCGTCAACTATTTTCAATTTCTGGGTAGATCGTGATCCGTGAATGCTGATAAAGTAGAAGACAATGGTATTTTTAGACCAGCAAGGGAAGGATAGATGATTCTGTGAACTGAATATTCTCTGAGTATTTGATTGGTTAAGAGTTCAAATCCTGGTAAGGCCAACTCGTTCTTCCAAGGTCAGTAAATTTACTATCAAAATGGGGCTTTTGGGGGGGGCGGCCGACCGTAGGGAGGCTCTCCCCCCGGGGTTTTTTGGGCCAGTGGTGCAGCCCAGAGCCCAATTGGGCTCGTTTGGCTACCTTTTTGGGCTTGGGGAGCGGGGGTTTATAACCGGACATTTTGCATGCCATGTCACCAATTTTGTAAGGTGACAGGGTAGCCGGTTGTAGGTCAGGGTAGGCAGGGAGATTGAGGAATGTTTCCAGGAGATTCCGAGTTATGATCTTGGCCTCACCCCTGGTTTTATCACATGCCAGTGAGTATGTGCGGCTGTGCTGCAAAGCAGCCGCACATGGGTAATGCTGCGAATAGGGACGAGAGGGTGCGGCCGCCGGGGGGGTTGGGTGGCTCGCCGAACCAGCCTTGCAAACAGGAGAGCCGTAGTTCTGAACTGGGCCTCAACCCTGCTCTTAACACATGCCGGTGAGTGCATGTGACCATGCTGCTAACCGGCAACATGCTGCTTTACGCAGCGAGAGGGGGGTGTTCTGCACAGCGTTCTGCGTTCTATTCCGCAAGGGGAGGAGGTGGGCGGTTAAGGACATGGGCTCATCTGGCCGCGGAGGCCGTGCTCGACACGGGTGGCGCGAAGGCTGGGAGAAGACCCCTCATGATGCCAAAGCATCAGATGGGGGCATAAGACAGGCAATTCCCTGGAGGGTGTTGGAGAGCCTCCATAGTCAGTATTTTGGGGCATGCAGCCGTCATCTTAACAAAAAGCTTCCAGAATAAGAAGAGGGGAGGGGCAGGGGGAGTTACGGAAGAGGGGGGTTCCGAGGGAAGGGGATGGAGGGTGGGGGCAAGCATGTCCCTAGGACACAGGGAGGGGAAAGGAGCAGAAAGGTGTAGGGAGGGGGGGAACCCGATAAGGGGGGCAGAGCGTCTTAGGCCCACAGGGGGGTTGAACCATAAGAAAAGGGAGGGTTTAGGGGGTTCGGCTGCAGTGGCGCTGAGGCCGGATTGGAAGAGGCCGGGGAGGGGTGCGAGGGCAACTGCCTCAGCCCATGAGAGTAGGCAACGGCGGGGCCTTCATTTTAAATTATAGGGTCAGCAGGCACAGGAGGTGACGGTCTCAGGTGAGTCGCATGTGGCTCCACGTTACCGAGAGGAAGAGATGGTAATGTCAAAAGAGGACAGCCGGAACATCGAGGGAAGGGCAGTATGAAATTTAATGGCGAACAGAGAAGTTAGTGGTAGTACAACAAACCTAAGAGGTTGCGGTGGTACAACAACCCCAAGGGGTCGATGTGGCCACGGGAACAGTGGCAGGAGATGCAGGGCAAGAGCCCCGGAGGGGTAAGAAGGGCCGTTTGCTCAGAGGTATACAGGGATAAACCTGGAGGAGCGATTGAGCAGTAGGAGGAAAGAAAAAGGAAAGAGGGTTTTGGGGGCATAGTAACAATGTGCATAGTCCATTTCAGGTTGAAAAGGAAAGGAAGCGGCCGGCCCAGGCATGCTGGAACCCATGGACGACTGTTTAGGTGGCGCAATCCAGGGGATTTTATTGTAAGGTCTAGCAGCTGCAAAGGTCAGTGTGGACGGAAGCGTATAAGGATGACAGGGAGGGGGAGGTACATCCGATGGAAGGTTTTACGTAAAAATACAGGGTTAGGTACTGGAACGCAAATTTGGATGGGGAGGGAACAAAAGGGAGGTGGTAGAATGTCGACAGGATAAGGGAAGGAGACAGCGGCCTGTAAGGACGAGGCAAAAACAGAAGATCGCAACAGCAAAGGGGTGCAGGTAGGGGAGGACAAAGAGAGACACGAGGTACAGTTTTAAGGGCTGACATGCAGGGTAGTGGCATAAGCTTGAGGACCTTAAAGCTGGTGGGAGGTGAAAGAATAGATTCAGAGAGGGCAGTTTGAAGAGACGTTTAAGTTGCAACACAGGGAATGTAGGACAAAAGAGGGTGAGAAGGGGGAAGAAGTAGCGTTGGCGAAGACCTAAGCTAGCCATGATCATAGGGAATTGGCCGGGGAACTTGAATTGCAAGCTCAAAATACAAAAATTAGCCAGAGGATACACATGCACTGGTATCAGCAAAGAAAGGTGGTATTCAGGTAGGGGAAGACTTATTACACGGCAGCCATTTATCCCGTTGGTATACCGCCCCCCCTTTTTTGTTTTTCAGAAGCACCCACTAGAGGAGTATGCGGATGTTACGCTGACGAATGCCAGGGGGGAGTACAGGGGGCTTTGGGTGATTTCCCTAAAGGGATCGTGCACAAAGGAGTACAGGGGACTCAGTATAAAACAGGGGTCATTAAAACAGGAGGCAGCAGGGGCAGAAGAGCACAGGGCACATGGTACTATGGGAAAAGGCTCTTACACCCATCAAACAGCCATGTGTAGGGGGGCGTGGCCAACTGCCATGGGAAATGGCCGTGCTGTAGTTCAGCTCCGGCATCCCACTACCGATAATCCGACAAAAACAGCATCATGCCCCGAGTGAAACTTGCTTAAAATAAGGCTAGCTACTCTATACAACACAGATATCCGAGGTACCGATCACCTAATTAATTGGGCGACTGCCAGCGGAGTTTTAGTTCCAACTTGGGCCTCCGAAGCGCGAGAAGTGAAGTACGTCACATGGACTCCCGGCCGATCTGTAGTGAAGGAACCGTGAGTGCTGTAAGAACTAACACATCGTTACTGTGGGGGATACAGAACAGCAACCACTGACAAACGCACTGGCTTCTTAGGTGTCTGGCCCCCGCGAGTAAAGGGAGACCGCTGAGGCCCAGGGCTCCCCGTCATTTATCAGCGCAGCTGGTGGCCGCAACGGGACCTGGGCTCTTGTGGATGGCCCCCAAATAGACCTGACAGACGTGGGGGCGCAGGGAAGGCACGCTTATGAGTAGGGAACTGATTGGGGAATTGCAGTGCGAACTGAGCTTCACCCAGACCCGGGACCCAGAGTTGGGAGTCACGGAGAGCATTACAATGCCCCTGGTCCACCAACGCAGCTGCAAATGCGAGTGAAGTAAAGGGGAAAGGAACTGTACACTACTGGGGACATCGCCTTCACTATTGCCAGACCTACCTGTTTTCTGCTGACTTTGGCCCCCACGAATATCAGGTACTTACCGCGCATAGCAGATGGCCCGCCAAGGTCCCGAGCAGTTGGCAGCAATGGCAGCATACACACATCACCTCGCACCAATGGTGCCTGGGAGCGCAGCAAACACTGGAAGGTGGTGAACCCCGGTGCTATATAATACACGAAAATGGCAGGGGAGACTGGAACTCCCATATACCAAATAGAGCTCCCCCCCTGAAAAGGTGTGGGATACGGACTGTGTGATTCCCTCAACTATAGTAACCAGTACGCCCCAACTTTCTCCTGAGGCTGTACATTACTTGACAAGCACAAAATGGTGAGTGGCAGGAGTGGCCACAATACTCTGCAAGCAAAGCTGGATAAATATGCGTGGCAGAAAGGCTAGGAAGACACATCAGTGAACTCCAAACCAACAGGGGAACCACCAGAGCCCACATTGCAAGACATCTTGGCGGCCATAACGATGCACGTCCCTGGAAACTCGAATTGTCACTGTCGCCTCGGAAGTCTTCCTGACATGCGCAACATGAATGGGCGAATAAAGAAGTCTGAATCCACAATTAAGGCCCTAACAACCGACACCACCCTCCTCAAAAGCCAAGTTGCAGATCTTCAAGCTGGCCATAAGATGCTGGAAGGACAGCTTGAAGACTATGAAGGTAGGATGCGGTGCAACAACATCCGTGTCTTAGGGGTGCCAGAGCGAGCCAAGGGGCAGGCGGCGGACCTCTTTGTGGAGGAACTGGTAATGCAACATCTCCAACACAAGGGGCTATCCAAGTATTTTTCTATTGGTGGAAGATCAAAGCCAGGCGCACATCCCAGGCCCATCCTGGCAAGAGTATTTAATTTACGGGACAGGGACAATATACTTCACACAGCAAGGGTGGCTCACCGATCCACTTTGAAAACAGTCAAATAACCTTTTTTCCTGGATTTTACACTGAGAGTGCAGCTTCCTGGAAGTGAAGCACGCCCTCCGAGACCAAGAAATCAAGTATGCCATGCTGTTTCCAGCAAAATTACACATCGAGTCTGAAGGAAAAACATGTTTTTTCACTGCTCCTGAGGATGCTTAGGGCTGGCTCAACGGATGGCGCACTCTCGGTAAGCATAAACGGAAGGACAACTGTGGCAGTGGCAATAAGAATGGGACTGGTCGCTATGCGGGATCGCCCAATGGCCCCACCATGGAGCAAGGCTCGCCAGAATCGCAGAAGGAGGACTGAAGTTCTCAAGACCTTGATTTCTAGCGGACGGTGTAAAACTTTTATGGCTTACACCTTGCATATGATAACCTGGCATTGACAGGCTCCTTATCAGAACTAGGAGGTCACATGGTGCTACAGCCAGCAGCTTTAAGGATGTTATGTATTCATATACGGAGTATTGTTTTTTCTTGTCATACAAACCATGATATTGTATCCAGTATCATAACAAGAGACCCAGGGAGTGGGGTTGGATTACGTACCCCAATTCAAGGGTGAGAACTAGGCACTCTGCTAGGTCGGGAGGGCGGGAAGTTCAGTGCCCGCTATGAAAGGAGGCAGGAAGGGGGAGAGGAAGGGACTTTTTGTTAGTTCACTTAGGTTTTGTAGTTGGTTAAGGGTTGAAGCACAGGAATCAGTCACACACCATATCTCCACACTTGTAGGGAACAAAGTCACGTTGTTATTTAGGATCGATATGCCTGAATGTCATCTAATGTCTGGAAATGGGTGATTTCTATTGACTATCACAATCACTGCCCCAAATGATTTGCACCAGGGCCCACACAACACTCATCTAAAGGAATCATGGCGGGTAGAACCGTAGAGACATCACTTTCCATACTGACCTGGAACATCAACGGGTTGGGGCATAAAATCAAACGGGACATTGTGTTACAATATCTTAAAAGACAGGCCTCTGATTTGGTCCTGTTACAGGAAACACATCAAGTTGGGAATATGTGTTAGGCCTTGTCGCGATGGGGATATAAACTCCTGGTTCAAAAAAAGTCTTGCAATCAATCTGACATGCACATGGGTGGCCCCCAAGGTCGATTTGCTGTTCTGGAGGACAGTTGGGAGGGAAAGGCGATTCAACCTCCTTACTAACCTTCTAGAGATTAGTGACCTTAAACAACTTTGCCATTCCCCAACCCACAACAAAGGGGCTATTCTTGGTGCCATCATCACAAATAATGACTTGGCCTCCCTGTCCAACATCATCCCCATCTACTGGTCCGACCATCACCTCATCCTCTTCACGATCGCCATCACGGCCCCACCCCTCCCCATTAAGAACTCCAAACACAAGAAATTGACCAGAAACCTTAATCTTCTCCCCCCAGGTAAACTGGAGTCTAAACTCCAAGCACAACTTCTGCTCAACCCTTTCTCCCTAAATGCTAACAACCTCACCGAACATTTTAACAAATCTGTCAACAAGGTATTAGACCAACTTGCCCCACCCAAACTAAAAACCAAAAGAATCATCAGTTCTAAATTTTGGTTCACCCCAGACAAAAGACGCGCTCTTAGACTGACGGAAAGAACTTGGAGGCAACACCATCCCCCTCCCATCTAGTTCCCCTCAGATCCGCCAGATACAATTACAAGAAACACATTATGTATGAAAAGACCTCCTTCTTCCATGCACAACTTGATCGGGCCAAAAATAGACCCAGAGAACTGTTCAGCATTGCTAAAAGCCAAACATCCTCTGCCCCCCCCAAAGTTGACGGCCTCAATTCGAAAGATGCGACGAAATTTCAAACTTCTTCTCTGAAAAGATCAACAAAATCGATCAATCCTTCCACTTAACCCCGCTCCCACCCAACCCAGTGCCTTCCAGTGACATTTCTTTTAAATCTCTCTCCTTGGCTACTGTTCCTCCTGACTCTTCAAACTACCCTTTCATTACATCCCCTCCCGAATCAAGCCTCACTAAGCCCCAACAAAAAAACAATGCCTCCTAGCATAATTTCCACCCTGTCTCCGAACATGAAGTTCTTAACATCATCACTAAACTAAAACCGTCTTCTCATACTAAAGACCCTCTCCCTTCCAACCTTATCCAAGACTTAAAGCACACCATCACCCCATATTGGACTACTATCATCAACTCCTCCCTGTCCACAGGGTGTGTCCCTGTCTCCCTCCAACTTGGCCAAATCTCTCCCATTCTCAAAAATCCCAATGCTGATCCTAATGACCTTAACAATCTTCGCCCCATATCTAACCTCCCTCTTCTCTCCAAAGCCCTGAAATATTGTGCCCTGTTCCAATTGGATAAACACATCAACACTTTCAATCTTCTTGACCCCTTGCAATCAGGCTTCAGAAAAGGCTACAGTACTGAAACTGCCATGCTTAACATAGTTGACGACATTCATCACTCCCTCGACAAAGGCGAGTCTTGCCTACTCATCCTCCTCAACCTTTCTGCCGCTTTGGATACAGTAACCCACTCTGGCTTACTTAACACACTTAAAGTTCGCTTTGGCCTCAATGAGACTGTTCTCAAATGGTTCACCTCCTTTCTCCAACACAGAACTCAACAAATTAAATTCCATGACTGCCTCTCTAACCCTACCCCTGTCTCCCTAGGCATCCCCCACAGATCTATTCTCTCTCCCTCTCTTTAACCTCTTCATGGAACCCCTTACCCTCATTCTAAAGCAAGCTGGAATCAAGTACCACCTCTATGCCGATGACACGCAACTTTACTACAAGTTTAAATCCCACTCCGACATTGTACACCTCAATGACACCCTGACTAAAATCCAATCCTGGTTCCACCACAATAATCTCAAACTCAGCCCTAAAAAAAATGAAATCATTCTCTTCTCTCCTAAAAACAACCTGCTCCCCATCCAAACCTGGATTGCTGACCTTAATGCCCTCAACTGCTCACTCACTGTATGCAACTCAGTAAAATCTCTCGGCATCTCCATTGACAATAAACTAACTCTTATCTCCCATATAAAAAATTCGGCTACAGGAGCTGTCTCCACTCTCCGTCACCTCAAGAAAATTAAACCCTTCTTTCCTGCCGATGACTTCAAATCAGTGGTCCAATTACTGGTCCTCGCGAGAATCGACTATGGTAACGCTTTGCTCTCTGGAACACCCAAAATCCACCTAACGCCTCTCAAAACTGTGCTAAACCTAGTTGCTAGGCTCATCACCGACTACAAACGTTATGACCACATCTCCCCTGCCCTTGAAAGCCCTCAAATAGCTTCCCATCGAAGGCAGATCATACTACAAGATTGCATGCATCAGACACAAAGCCCTTCACCAAAACACCCCGCTGTACCTCTCAGATAAACTCCACAAAGCGGGCTGCTCCCGGCAGATAAGGAGCACCAACGCTCTCGTTCTCGTCCCCACTCTGTTAAATAAGAAATCCACACAATCCCGCTCCTTCTCCGGAAATGCCCCAGCCATCTGGAATACCCTCCCTTAAGACCTCCGGTGTAATCCCTCCTACTCCAGCTTAAAAAAAAGACCTCAAATTGCACCTTCTCATCAAATACTGGGGTCCATAATTCCCTACCTCGGTCGCTGATGTTCCCTCTGCCTTCCCCTTTTATGGTTCCCATCCATTGCCCTCCTGTCTCTGACCCCTCCTTTCCCCTGGTTACCTTTCTCCAGTATGCTACCTCCTTGCTTCGCCCCTAACCCCCCACCCTGTCTCCACCTATGCCTTACCCTACTCCCTCCCTTCGCCCCTGCTCCCCTCCCTTCCCCCGCCTATCTGTTCCGAGTCTACTCCTACCCTCCCCTTCCTCAGTCTCCCTCCATCTATACTACTTCCCCTTCCCCTATTTACTCTTCACTGTCCTTCCCAAGACTAACTTACTCTGTAATCTCTAAAGCTTTATGTAATCTTTAAGTAAATAGCCCTTTTGTAATAATTAACTTGTCCTTTTTGTCCTAATGGTTCAGAATGCTATATCATTGACCAAACGTCTTATTGCTGTTCCTCTTCAAACTCCTGTAGAGCGCTCTGATACCCTTGGGTCTAGCCAGCGCTGTATAAAAACCTTTAAATAAATAAATAAAAGTAATCTCAGTATAACTTCCACCAGCGTTAGGTAAAGAGGTGCTTACAGACTTGGGGAAAATCATGATAAATCTCCCAATAGGAACCCTTATTCTGGGTGGGGATTTTAATATGACCCTTGCTCACCATATAGATAGACACCCAATACACCCTCAGATGCGCCCCAGTACCCAGTTGATGGAGTTTACTATAGCCATGGGAATTACTGATGTATGGCGTTACTTCCAACCAGACCTGGCTCATTTTACCTATTATTCGAATGCCAACAGAAGTCTATCCCGATTATTATTTGACACGTATGACAGATATTGGCAATCAACAAAACCCACGTTGCTTACCACTTGGCATCTCTGCCCATTCTCCGGTATGGGTGGAGCTAACATACAATAATCAAACACATCGCACTACAATAGTCATTAATCCCTTGCTCCTCAAAATCCCGGGTATAAAAAAAAGCCTACTAACACATTCGGAAAATTACTTTAATGAAAATATTGGGTCAGTAGAATCAGCCAAATAGTGTGGGAGGCCTTTAAGGCAGTGCTTAGGGGACAGGCGCTGGCACTCAAGGTGGGCTACATTTAAAAGCAGCAATTAATACAGCTTGAGAGCGAACTCCACCAGCTCAAAGCAGAGCATACACGGTCACCTAGCGAGACCATTGCACATCAATTGACAATTAAACAATTAGAATATAAAACCCTGGCTGGAGAGAAAGAAAGAGGTCGATTGCTTGGTACATGGCATAGACTCTATGAGCTGGGGGATAGAGCTGGCAAAATGTTGGCATGGCTGGAGCGAAGAGAACAGGAAGAGCGCTGGGTGCCCAGACTAACACTTAACAATGTTCAAACCATAAAGATCCACCCTCAGAACAGGTTTAAGAAAGAATATCTTAATGTCCTCCCAGGTAATGTGTGTTTCCTACCATGGTGGGAAAAGAACACACAGTGTTGTTAAAATACCCCTCACACACCAAAAGGGCCCTTGGTGTCATGCTACATCATAGGGGTCTTCCCGCACCTCTACGGGACGGGGCGTGCTACAACCTACGATTACGTGGGAGCACCTTTTGGTTGTGAAAACGACTATGTGTTTCGTAGGGGAGTGAGTGCAAGGGTCAGGAGTGGATGGGTGGGTGAGGTTAAAAAATACCTGGCTCGTCGGTTTAGAAAAATCTTTAATATACCTGTGAGCTGGTATTGGTAAAAATAAGGGGGCGGAGGTAGATATGCCTCAATGAGCTATGCCTCTTAGGTGTGTTAACATGTTTCAAAGCTCCCCAAGCTTCTTCGTCAGGACTAGAATGATCCCTGTCTACACTCAGGAATATATGTGGACTTCAGAATTATGCTAATAGTCACAAGGATATACGTGCATGTCGATTCCCAATGTACTTGCTGGATACCTGATTAAGTATCATGAATCAGTTCATCTGGAATAAGAAAAGGAGGTACATGTGTCTTAATGCGCGATAAACAGTATAGCCAGCCATGGTGATTGTATAATATACCTGCAACAAAGAAGTGAGATGAGTGACCATATATATCTATATCATTAATCTCAGTGCAGTTTGATGGTGGCGTGTCCCGCTAAAATAGTAGGAGAAAAAAAGAGACAGACAGGGACACACATACATTAAACATAAAGCACACACACTATGTCAAAGGATCAGGTCTAGCGATCCCAAAAGGTTGGGTTGTATGATGCATTAAAAAAAGGGGGGTGGTGGTAAGGTAAGAAGCATAGTGGTGGAGAAAGACGACCTACTCAAATTGAGAGGTAAAAATGCCACATGAGCCTGTAACGGGGTGCCTGTCTTCGCAACCTAGAGAGAAAAAAATGGTAATATACAAAGGTATCAGTACCGGCGAGGGACACTTCGGCGTACTACCATACTGACTAAGCGCCAAAGAGGGTCCCCGGCTATGCCGTACTCACTGTTACTGGGTCACTGCCCCGCTGTGTCTGGCCTCCCCATGGCTCCGCTGGACAATGGAGCTCGGTAGGCGGGGGTTTAAATAGGATCGCTAATTGAAGTTTCAGCTATGGCGGGAGACGTGGGATGAAAAACACCTGCGAAAGTCACCATTTTTTTTAAAAAGCTGAAGTGCTAACCCGTAGTGTAACCCAATGCGGTTCCGGTTGCTCAATCCTCCAGAAGTGGAGCACGCATCTATACGCGTGAAAGGTGAAGGGCGGCGCATGGAGCGCTGTGTGTCCGGAGCGGGTGTACACATAATGACGTGTGTACCGGATAAAGAGGCTGGGGCGCCAGACTTGATCCACTATGAAAGTTAAATAAATGGAAAAAGAGGCATGAAAAATGGGAGGTTGCCCATCAGTATCAGGCTAGGGTGCCGGACTTAATCCATTATGAAGGTTAAATAAATGGAAAAAGAGGCATGAGAAATGGGAGGTTGCCCATCAGTATGATGGTAGTAAAAAGGAGGGGAAATAAAAGGCAAAATGGCAAGATATAGGGGTGATACTAAACCACTTGGGATGATTAAGTAGGAGGGAGGCTTATTACATTAGGAGTCACATCATGATGAAGAACCTTATAGGGAGATAGCGAACAGTAATGGTAATTGTCAGTGTACTCTTGCTAGTACCAAGGTTGTAGGTTCAAGAGGGTAGTTTTACTGGGTGGTTTAGCCTGGTGGGAAAAGCCATATGGAAGTAGTTTTAATCACAATGCGGGTAGTTTAGGGAATCAAATACGAGCGGTTCATGAGAATTGGTTCAAAAGGTACATCGTCGTTGGGCCCTTCGACGTGTGTACCCAAACGGAATACCCATCTTTGTTCTTTCTCAAAGAGGCCAGCTTCAACTATTCAATTGCTCGATGACAGTCCACTTCAAGTCATTAGTTCCATGATTGTTGGTTAGGTAGTGAGCGGCCATCTTTGTTGTACTTCTCTTACAATGGATGTTGCTCTTATGCTCCCCGATTCGGATCTTGACAGGTCTTGAAGTCATTCCAATGTATTCAAGGTTGCACGGGCAAGTGATCATGTAAATGGTGTTCTTGCTGTTGCAATTAGTGAAACCCCTTTGTTCCCATTTACTGCCATTTCTGAAATGCAAAAACCTGCTTTTACAGGTTAAGGTGGCATGTTCTGCAGCTGCCACAAGGATGGTGGCCCTGAACTGGGGATAGAAGTTGGTCCACAGGCCTTGTAGGTGGCATTTTCTTAGGTCTGGTGTTAACCAGCATGTCTTTTAAATTTCTCCCTCTCTTATGAGCGAACATAGGTTTGGGAAAATTTAATTGGCAACTGTTGAGGAGTCTCCAGTGTTTGTTCACCACCTTGGTGATCTAGTTTGAGTGTGTATTAAAGGTGGTTACACAGATGGGTCGCTCATGTTGTTCACTAGTCATTTTATCCTCCAACAAAGAGTTTTGATTGTTATTCCTTGCTCTTTTCATGGCCTTGTCAATGACGCCTTTGGGATAGTTCCGTTGCAGGAGTTTGGTTTTTAGATCTGCTGCTTGACTTTTGTAGTGGTGTAGCTCGGTACAGTTCCTCTGGAGGCGGAGGAATTGTCCGTAAGGGAGGTTCTCCCTCAGATGGCGTGGATGAAAGCTGTTGAACATAAGCAAACAGTTTTTAGCTGTCGGTTTGAAGTATATCGTAGTTTTAAGTGTACCTTCATCAGGGTAAATGTTTAGATCTAAAAAGACCAGATTGGTGCTGGAGGTGGTACTCATGAATTTCAGAAAGTTGTTCTGATCATTCAGCCATGTCATGAAGGCTTCGGTTGAGGGGGTGTCCCCTTCCCAAATCACTAGTATGTCATCTATATACCGTTTCCACGTTATTATGTTGTCGTAGAAAGGGTTTGTGGGACTTGGGATTATTTTGGACTCCAGATGGTGCACGTAGAGACCTGCTAGACTGGGAGCAAAGGTGCTCCCCATGCTGGTACTGTGTTTCTGTAGGTAGTATGTGTCTTCATACATGAAGTAATTCTAGGTGAGTGCCAAAGAAGCACACTCCATCATCACATGACGTGGTGTCTGGTATTCCCATTCAGCAGAGAACAGAACCTCCTCAATTATAGTTAATGTTTCGTCGTGAGGGAGGCTCGTATATAGGCTCTCTACATCGAGTCCTATTAGGATGTGTTTATCAGGGTCAAACTCTTTGTTTTGGAGTAATTGGAGCACTGCCTTGGTGTCCTTTAGATAGGTATCTGTCAGTTGGACCACTGGGCAGAGGAATGCATCCGCAAATTTGGACAGAGGTTCTAAAATGGAATCGATCCCTGAGACAATGGGGCGTCCTGGTGGTTGTTCTAGATTTTTATGAATCTTGTGTATCGTGTAAAAATATGGGACTCTTGGAGATTTGATTGTAAGGAATTCCGCCTCCTTCTTTGATATCCAGTTGTGGGCCAAAGCCTCTTCAACCATGGTAGCTATAATGACCCTGATGGATTCAGTGGGGTCATTGCGGATAATCTCATAGTTCCTAGTATCATCAAGAAGTTTCCTGCATTCGTTGTCATTGGCGGCGTTCGTCTGAATCACGATACCTCCGCCTTTGTCAGCCGGTTTGATGATAATGTCTCTATTAAGGGATAGTTGGCGTATCGCTACCCTCTCTTCGTTAGAGGTGTTCTGGAAGGTAGTGTTCGCCGACACAGATAGATCTTGCATTTCCCTCATTACAGCCTTTTCAAAGGCTAGTAATTCCACAGGTAGAGCGGAATCTGGGGGGACAAAGGTGGATTTTAACCGGAGACCAGTGTCCTCGTCATCTCTCTCTGTCCTCTCTTTGTCTTTAAAGAAGGCTTTTAGTTTCAGTTTGCGGATGAATTCTTTCATCTCAGCACATGTTCTGAATTTATCAACCGGATTCGTGGGTACAAATCCTAACCCTCTTTTTAGGACTCGTTCCTGCGTCGGTGTCAGTTGGTGATCAGTCAGATTCACCACTAGATTAATCTTTTGCTGGCAAAGGGTTGGGCATTCGTTGCGTTCCGCCTCCGGCGGAACTGTACCGAGCTACACCACTACAAAAGTCAAGCAGCAGATCTAAAAACCAAACTCCTGCAACGGAACTATCCCAAAGGCGTCATTGACAAGGCCATGAAAAGAGGAAGGAATAACAATCAAGACTCTTTGTTGGAGGATAAAATGACTAGTGAACAACATGAGCGACCCATCTGTGTAACCACCGTTAATACACACTCAAACCAGATCACCAAGGTGGTGAACAAACACTGGAGACTCCTCAACAGTTGCCAATTAAATTTTCCCAAACCTATGTTCGCTCATAAGAGAGGGAGAAATTTAAAAGACATGCTGGTTAACACCAGACCTAAGAAAATGCCACCTACAAGGCCTGTGGACCAACTTCTAACCCCGGTCCAGGGCCACCATCCTTGTGGCAGCTGCAGCACATGCCACTTAACCTGTAAAAGCAGGTTTTTGCATTTCAGAAATGGCAGTAAATGGGAACAAAGGGGTTTCACTAATTGCAACAGCAAGAACACCATTTACATGATCACTTGCCCGTGCAACCTTGATTACATTGGAATGACATCAAGACCTGTCAAGATCCGTATCGGGGAGCATAAGAGCAACATCCATTGTAAGAGAAGTACAACAAAGATGGCCGCTCACTACCTAACCAACAATCATGGAACTAATGACTTGAAGTGGACTGTCATCAAGCAATTGAATAGTGAAGCTGGCCTCTTTGAGAAAGAACAAAGATGGGTATTCCGTTTGGGTACACACGTCGAAGGGCTCAACAATGATATACCTTGGAACCAATTCTCATGAACCGCTCGTATTTGATTCCCTAAACTACCCGCATTGTGATGAAAACTACTTCCATATGGCTTTTCCCACTAGGCTAACCACCCAGTAAAACTACCCTCTTGAACCTACAACCTTGGTACTAGCAAGAGTACACTGACAATTACTATTACTGTTCGCTATCTCCCTATAAGGTCCTTCATCATGATGTGACTTCTAACGTAATAAGCCTCCCTCCTACTCAATCATCCCGAGTGGTTTAGTATCACCCTCGTTATCTTGCCATTTTGCCTTTTTTCCCCCTCCTTTTTACTGCCATCATACTGATGGGCAACCTCCCATTTTTCATGCCTCGTTTTCCATTTATTTAACCTTCATAATGGATTAAGTCCGGCGCCCTAGCCTGATACTGATGGGCAACCTCCCATTTTTCATGGCTCTTTTTCCATTTATTTAATTTTCATAGTGGATCAAGTCCGGCACCCCAGCCTCTTTATTCGGTACACACGTCATTACGTGTGCACCCGCTCCGGACACAGAGCGCTCCATGCGCCGCCCTTCACCTTTCACGCATATAGACGCGTGCTCCACTTCCGGAGGATTGAACAACCGGAACCGCATTGGGTTACACTACGGGTTAGCACTTCAGCTTTTTAAAAAAAAACGGTGACTTTCGCAGGTGTTTTTCATCCCACGTCTCCCGCCATAGCGGGAACTTCAATTAGCGATCCTATTTAAACCCCCGCCTACCGAGCTCCATTGTCCAGCGGAGCCGCGTGGAGGCCAGACACAGCGGGGCAGTGACCCAGTAACAGTGAGTACGGCATAGCCGGGGACCCTCTTTGGCGCTCAGTCAGTATGGTAGTACGCCGAAGTGTCCCTCGCCGGTACTGATACCTTTGTATATTACCATTTTTTTCTCTCTAGGTTGCGAAGACAGGCAGCCCGTTACAGGCTCATGTGGCATTTTTACCTCTCAATTTCAGTAGGTCCTCTTTCTCCACCACTATGCTTCTTACCTTACCACCCCCCCATTTTTAATGCATCATACAACCCACTCTTTTGGGATCGCTAGACCTGATCCTTTGACATAGTGTGTGTGCTTTATGTTTAATGTATGTGTGTCCCTGTCTGTCTCTTATTTTTCTCCTACTATATTAGCGGGACACGCCACCATCAAACTGCACTGAGATTAATGATAAAGATATATATGGTCACTCATCTCCCTTCTTTATTGCAGGTATATTATACAATCACCATGGCTGGCTATACGGTTTATCGCGCATTAAGACACATGTACCTCCTTTTCTTATTCCAGATGAACTGATTCATGATACTTAATCAGGTATCCAGCAAGTGCATTGGGAATCGACATGCACGTATATCCTTGTGACTATTAGCATAATTCTGCAGTCCACATATATTCGTGAGTGTAGACAGGGATCATTCTAGTCCTGATGAAGAAGCTTGGGGAGCTTTGAAACATGTTGACACACCTAGGAGGCACAGCTCATTGAGGCATATCTACATCCGGCCCCTTATTTTTACCAATCCCAGCTCACAGGCATATTAAAGATTTTTCAAAACCGACGAGCCAGGTCTTTTTTAACCTCACCCACCCATCCACTCCTGACCCTTGCACTCACTCCCCTACGAAACACATAGTCGTTTTCACAACCAAAAGGTTCTCCCACATAATCGTAGGTTGTAGCACGCCCTGTCCCGTAGAGGGGCGGGAAGACCCCTATGATGAAGCATGACACCAAGGGCCCTTTTGGTGTGTGAGGGGTATTTTAACAACACTGTGTGTTCTTTTCCCACCATGGTAGGAAACACACATTACCTGGGAGGACATTAAGATATTCTTTCTTAAACATGTTCTGAGGGTGGATCTTTATGGTTTGAAAATTACTGAAGGAGGACGTATCCACCTCCACTAGTGTTGTTAAGTAGTACCTGTCTACTCCCTCTTGTTTTTTTCTTAACACTTAACAATGCACAGCATATCTTAGACCCGCAAGCAATTGCAGATGCATTTGCGGACCACCTCAAGAAGGTCTATACCTCCTCGGTTACAACTACGGCGGAAGACACCCGCCAATTGCTTGCAGACATTCATATGCCTACTCTGTCCACTGCAGACAGAGATAATCTAGAGGAGGATCTCATGGACGATGAAATCCATATGACAATAAATTACATACAATCGGGGAAGGCGATGGGACCCAATGGGATCCCTATTGGATTCCTGAAAACAACGGCCTCACACGTCGTGCCTCACCTAAGAGAGATGTTTAATGAAAGTTATGCCAAAGGAGTCCTGCTGGAGGACCAACGATTGGCTACTATTGTTGTTATTCGTATGCCGGGGAAACCTGCAGACAATTACGGATCCTATAGGCTGATCTGGCTCATTAACGCGGAAGCCAAAGTCCTTGCTAAACACCAAGCGTCACACGTGATCTCCATGATCCCGTCATTCGTTCATGCGGACCAATCTGGCTTTGTTCCAGGCTGGAATACTGCACTAAACATCCGTCGCCTTCACAATGTCCTGGGTCGTTCACACCTAATAGAGGAAGATGCAGTGGTGTTATCCTTGGATGCCAAAATGGCGTTTGATTCAATAGAATGGCCATATCTCTTTGAAGTGCTTCAGCACTTAGGGTTTGGCCCGCAATTTCTGGGTTAGATTAAATTACTCTACACAGACCAAAAGGGCCAGGTTAAGGTCAACAACCGCCTGTCAAGGACATTCTCACTGGGAAGGGGAACAAGACAGGGCTGTCCCGATCCCCCTTGATATTCTCACTGGTGTTGGAACCACTAGCCTCATGGGTTAGGAGACACCCACTGCTTAGGGGATTGAAATGGGCGGAGGGACAAGAAGATAGGATATCACTCTATACCGATTATATTCAGCTCTATCTGACGTCCCCTAATAGATCCATACACACAATTTTAATTATCTTCACGAATTTCGGCAAGTAGTCCGCTTTTTCGATTAACTCGTCCAAAACTGTGGGTTTTGTTGTACGGGTCAAATTCTGAAACTCCCCTTAGGATGCGAGGTGGAGATAGCTATAGAGGGCTTCCAATATCTTGGAATATGTATAACCCCAGACCCTCAGACCTTTCACACCAAGAATCTAGCTGTCCCTCTCGAGCATCTGCGTACTGACATCAAGCACTGCCCCTCTCCTTACTGGGTCGAGCAGCCCTATTTAAGATGCTAGCTCTCTTCTGCTTCTTGTACATCCTTCAAAACTGCCCTTGCAAGGTTCCTGACTCTTACTTCAGAAACATCGAGAGTGAGGTTAGAACCCTACTGTGGGATGGAGGAGTGCCCCGAATAGCTCTGCATAAACTAACTAAAGGCTGGTACAATGACGATATTGCACTCCCAGATATGAGACTATATTATTGGGCCTCACAGTTGGTTGTGGTGAATCACTGGGTATATCATTCCCCGACAGACCCAGCATAACGGTTAGATAAATATCAAATGGGCAGAGAGGGATGCCTGGGTGCCCTCTATTCGAAAGTTCGTAAGGGCCGTTACCTGGGCCCCACAGCCCATATGGTGGAGATTTGGTGACAAGCCAATAACCCTTTCGGCTGGTTGGACCTACTGACACAAGCCACTCCACTGTTGTCCACTCAAAAACTAGGACTATTATGTAACCAGCCTGGCTTTGACAAATGGCACATTATAGGAATTTCCACAATAGGCCACCTAGTGAAAAATGGGAAAATACTAAATGTGAGGAGTTTAGGGGGAAATATGAACTAGCTCACGGGAGGAGGGCATTTGCTATTTGCAGATCCGTCATGCCCTTAAAGCAGCACTCTCCGGTACGGAGAGCATACTGGAGACATCCCCTCTGGAGGACCGACTACTGTCTGAGCCTCTGTCAGAGAAAGCTGAATCATTAACGTATCGGAAAATATGCAATAGCCTACCAGATCCGTTTCTCGCTCTCCGAGAAGGATGGCAAGCCAACAGAGGGCAAATGGAAGACGATGATTGGCAGACAGCACTGATGTCCCCAACAGAGACAGCCATCCCTCTGCGGCTCTGTCTCATTCAATTAAAAATCCTACATAGAACCTATCTTACTGGGGTTACGTTAGCAAAAATGGGAAGGAGACAAGTTACTGTGTGTCTCCGACTATGTCAGCAAGAGGCAACCTTTTACCACACTATATGGGAATGTCCTACTATACAAACTTTATAGGAGAAGGCGACCAAGCATATGCAGAGAGCACTAGGAAAAGAGATTACTTTAGCACCACAACTGGGGCTTCTTAATATACGGGAGGCAACGGACCTAATGGAGGTGGAGCAACAACTGACAGTGTTGGCGTACATATTAGTGAAACAAGCAATTGCAATGAAATGGGGGGGGGGGGCAGAAAGGCCATTGATGAAAATCTAGGCTATGGAATTAGACAAATGTATGATAGCAGAAAAGGAGGTGTTCAAGTCCAGAGGTTGTCCTTAGAAATGGGATAAAAAAATGGAGTAAATGGAACATGTACAGTGGGGAACTGTGTATTTCACCGACTAAGGAGATGGAGATGGGGAAGAACTGTGGGGACAATATAGGCATAAATGAATGATTCAATGTTGATTTCAACTCATATCTACAGGTGTTGTAACTGTGAAAATATTTGTAACCAATATGTCTCCAAACCAATAAAAGTATCTTTATAATAAAAAAAACAGCTATGTATAGAGCAATGGATGACATACTATCCCTAAGGGAAAGAAGGGTTAAAGAAGGTGTCTGGCTGTGTACAAGGGGCCTTGGCATGACGGGGGACAGCTTGAAATCAGTGAGTATATGCAAGATGGTAGGGCGAGACAAAGGGCGTATGGAATTGAGGAGGGGCGTAGGAAAGGCCCTGATGTGGAAGGGCATACAAGTTTGGGATAATCTCACCAATAGGAGTTGGGCCCAAGAAGGAACCGGGGCAAGTTCGATGGAGTTGACAATAGTTCATGGCTGGAGGGGGCGGCAATAAAGGTTTTATAGTAGGAGAAATGACATCAGGACGTAGCCAGAGGACTGGGGAGAGGATAGGAACAGGGGCCTGAGGGCAAAAGGTCATAAAGGCTGCTTGCCATTTACTACCGGTACACCCGAGGAGTTTCAGTAGCACAGTATTTAGTTGAGGGCAAATAAGTGTGGACAAAGTGCTACCACTAGGCTGTTACATATCCTGTGCAGGTGTGAGCGTTTAAGCTTCTTTTTGCAAAGGGCCTCTCGGGGCAGATGAGAAAAGAGACAGTGACACACTACCTTGACGATGTCTTCCTGGGGGCCAACCCAGTTCTGCGGACTGTCAGAAACAGCTAACAAGTATAAAAGAGCTCATGGGACAATTGGGAGTTTCCCTTGGCACCAGAGAAGACACAAGGTCCGAGTACGGTTTTGTCATTTCTGAGTATTGATTTGGACTCGGAGGTGATGGAGGCTGTGCAGTATACGGTGCATGTTTGAGTGTTTCAGATTCCTTTGACAATGGGCTCTCCGTAGTAGAAGAAAAAAGAGGCGGTGACACACTACCTTGACGACTTCTGCCTAGCGGCCCAACCCGGTTCAACGGACAGGCAGCAACAGCTAACCAATTTACAAGAGCGCATGGGGCAATTGGGGTCCCCTGGCCACCAGAGAAGACACAAGGTCCGAGTACGGTGTTGTCATTTCTGGGTATTGATTGGGAATAGGAGGTAATGGAGGCACACCTACGATGGAGAAGAAGTTGCATATGGTGAAGGTTTTAAATAAGTGTGAACGGCGCTAGCAAGTGGCTGTGCTGTATCATGTGCAGGTCTTTCAGCATCTCAGCTTCTTTTGCAATGGGCTTTTCGGGCAGTCGGGAAAAGAGACGGTGACACACTACCTCGGCAACTTCTTCCTGGGGGGCTAACCCATTTCGATAGACTGTCAGCAAGAGCTGACAAGTTTACAAGAGATCATTGGGGGTCCACTTGGCACCAGAGGAGGCACAAGGTCCGAGTACAGTGTTGTCATTTCTGGGTAGTGATTTTGACTCGGAGGTGATGGAGGCACGCCTACAGATAGAGAAGTAGCTGTGTATGGTGATGGTGGTAGGCAACATGCAGGCTTGACGGATGTATGATGTTACAACGCATGCTTTTACAACGCATGCTGTTACAACGAAATTTTTACAACGCAAATGCAGTGACAACGCAAGTCTTTACAACGCAAGTCTTTACATCGACTTGCACTAGATGGCGTGCTAACATTAAAAAAGTGTAATTTACTATTCTAACTCCAGTCCACGTAACGGTAGGGAAGGTGTTTGGATAGTAAACTACACTACTTTTAATGTTAGCACGCCATCTAGTGCAAGTCGATGTAAAGACTTGCGTTGTAATGGCATGCGTTGTCAATGCATTTGCGTTGTAACAGTTTCGTTGTAATGGTAGTGCGTTGTAAAAGTTGCGTTGTAAATGTTGTTCCCCAGGCTTGACGGGAAGTAAGGGGTAGAAATGTACAGTTTAAAGTCGCATGTAGGGTAGTACGGACAGGAAGGACACTATCAGGTGATTAGGATTGTCATTAACGGGCTTTATGTTGACAAAACATGACATGCGCCGGCAGCCGGGACGAAGGAGGATTTAAACAGGTGGCAAAAACTTACGAGTGTGGGGGAGGGGGGCGCACAAAAGGGTTCAACTTAGAGGGCAACATGGCAGTGATGCGAGTGGTCATATGCAATACCTGAGGTTTGCACTGGTACTTGAGCCAAGCTGAGGGTCGGTATTAAGTGGTCTGAAACACAATTGTTAGTGTGAAGGCAGGTAAGGCAGGTAGGGTCTTAGGTGGTAGTACCCGGAGAGCGCAGAGAAAAGCATAGGGGACATTTTTAGAGAAGGGCTCAGGAGGAATTAGATAGGTGGAAAAGGGAAGTAGTTGCTGTCTAGGGTATGTGTCAAGGATTTGACAGAGGTCTTTGGAGGGCACTGTTGCAGACAATGCAGAAGGGATTGCTTTTGCTGGAGCAGAGTTTTCATTTAGAAAATTCAGGGGCTTTTGAAGCTCTAGTATGTCTATGCGTTTTATTAATTATTAATAAATAACAATTAATTATTTGTCTTGTGCAAGTGTGTTTTTATTAATCAATCCGTTTGTCTTAATATAAGAGAAAGTTACACGAGGGTTAGCATGCATGTGCTGTTTCTGTTTCTTAAAAAATAACGTGCAAGTTTTCATGTTTAAACGTTGCTGTGTGCTGTTTATTTTGAGCACAAAACGCTGTCTGAATTAATGCTTTTCTATGTCGCGAGAGCTAGATAAATGCATACACATAAGGGTATTAGTGGGGTTAACACTGTTTAATCATTATGCTGTAGTAATGTTGTTTTTATTTCTTTTAATTGAGATGGTCTATTGTGGCCTATGGAGGCCTAGTCCATGATGGCTGATTTTGTGAGCCTGGCCTCGAGTGAATATGTGAAAGACGTGACGAGGGAGACCCCTGCTGGAAATGGTCTTGAAGTTGACTGACCATGGTCCTTGAATGAAACTTTCCATGAGGACAGCAGCAGTTTTTGGGAGTTCTCCAAGAGAAGTGAAAGTGTCCTTGGCAATCTTGAAAAACAAAGGAGCCTTAGAGGGAAACTCTGAACTGTGGCTCGATGGCCGAGGAGAAGCCGGATTAATGTGATACATGTTTTATTTTCTTGGTTCCTGTTCCGTAGTCTTCGCTATGTGTATTTTTCCTGAGCGGAGGTTCACAAATGTTGCAATGTTGCATCCTTTCCTTCTCGCTCTGCTCAGCGAGTCCGGCGGACATCATGATTTTTCCTATGTTCCAATGTATCTTTCCTTTGTTCAATTTATTATAAAAACTGTTAGCTTAGAGAGGGTTTGCGCCACCCTTTTGCCACTTGCCATTTTGCCTTTGCCGCGTGAATCTGCGTTGCTGAGGATCGATGCTGAGGACTTCGTCTTGAGAGACTTTACCGAGAGACTTGTCCTGACCCGTTCTGACACTTAGTTAGAATAGGTAACTATGAGAAATGATTTATTCTGATTGATTTACTTGACTAATTTTAGATAAAGCAATATAATTTAAACATGGTGTTGAACTTTCTTTCTTGTCAATTATTGGGTTTATATTTCTGATCATTATTGAATATTTTGTGTAGATTATGTTATTGATTAGGACAGTCACAAAACCAGATCTGATCGACCTGATATTGATGCAGGGTGTTTAGGTGTTTTCTTTCCACAGGTTTATTGCTGGTAGAGTATTTGAGCGTGTGTTAGTGAAATGGGCCCTAGCGTATGATGAATGTATGTGCGTGTAACTGTGTGATTACTCTATCCGTGGTAGTGGGCATATTTTAGATACCCTGATCTCTATCAATTTCCTGGTAGCAGAGGATGGTTTTGATGGTTGTCTTGATCTGATAAGATTGCTTGTACATTAGCTTATTGATTATTGATTTTATTTGTTGATATTGGTATATGTACTAATACTATATGTTGAAGTCGTCATGTTGAGTTATATGTAGTGCTTCTGGAACTTGGAAGCTGTTGTAACAGTTCCGTAGTAGGGCAGAGGGAAGTATATGCTGCTCTCGGGAAAGACGGGATTGTAAGGAATAACGTATGACAATTGAAGTTGCGCGTTCACATTGTCTGGGTTCGGAGTCAGTGACATCGTCGTATGTTACTATTAGAATATATTTCTGGTATATAAGGAGTGTCTATCGTAGTGAAGGTTATCTGTGAAACTCTGGTCTTAAGTCCCAGGGATCCGTAAAGGATTTCCGTTAAAGCTTATCGCGGGAGGAGTAATAGGTATTCTCTGAGCTTGTTTGGGGGACTGGGCAAAGTTGCTTAGTTAATGTATGTTATAATTCTGTAGTGGGACAGATTGTACGCTGCTTCCCGAGAACAGGATTCTGTGTGCATGTACTATATTTTTCTTGCATGAATGTGCGTGAATGTATATACATTTATTGATTGGAAGATTCTTTGGACAAGTCCTAGAGGAAACAGTTATGAGATGTATGAAAGTTTGTTGACTCTTGAAAAATAGACTCTCTTTTACTATTCTGTGGTTAGCGAAGCAGACAATGGAGATGTTTTTTATGTTGTAACTAATAGATTTTGTAGAAATCTTGACACGAAGTCTACTGAGAAGATTTTGTAAAGGAGGGGTAGACGAGTGACAGAGGACAGAGACAAACTGCAGCGACTGTTGACGTCAGAAAGTCCGCGCTCTGATTGGATAGTGGATCAGAATAGGGTTCGCGCTAGGATTGGTGCGTTAGTGTGAGTCGCGCAGGGATTGGAAGAGCTGTTTAGTGACGTAAACGCTCCAGGATTGGTGCGTTAGTGTGAGTCGCGCTGCTATTGGTTGAGAACCTCGTATTGTATATTTATAATACGAAGAGAGTTGAGAGTTTTGGTAAGCGCTAAAATGTATTACTAAGAAGAAAAAAAGAAAAAACATTCTTTGGGAAAGTTAAAAGGTGGTTTAGCAAGGATAAAGAGGTTAAAACGAGAGAGGGTGAGTTGCTACCTCCAGCGAAAACACCTGCATCCTTCATGGTTGCGAAATATGGATTACATACCTGTATATGGTTGCAGAATTGGGTTAGGTATACTAAAGAAGATGGTGTTTTAGCATTTCCAGAACATGGTTCATTTAATTTGGCCGTGTTGAGAAATTTACGGGAAAAATTGGTACGTCTGGACCCGAAGCCGAGGCCTACACAGTTCGAGGCTTTGGTGGAATGGGAAGAGGAAGTTCATGAGCGAGAAAAGCAAAGATCTGGAGGGTATTACAGGAATATGTTTGGGAGGAGACATGATCGTGAAACACATCATGATCGGACGAAAAGGTGGCGAGATGTTAATATGTCAGAGGGATTATATCCTATGAGAACAATTGAAGAAGCAGCAGTTGGAGTTAATGAGTATGATGATGAGGTCTTAAATGACATGATTTACAAGAGACCACCTCCATATAGACCAGAGCCAGATGAGAGTACACCAGTTGTTTCTCCGATAAGAGATACAGTCTGTATTATTGAGAAAGAAAAAGTGACACCTGAATCAAGAAGTAGTAGTTCTTTCAGGGAGAGAGAGAATCGAAGTAGTGAGGAAAATGCCAGAAAATTAGCAAAAACGACAACAGAACTGACTGAGAAAATTAGGGAGTTAACGAAGAATCTAGAAGCTGTTACGGTGCCTGTAACTATAGGTCCAGTTATGCCTGTGTTTGATAAACAAAGAGCAGGTGAAAATGGACTGGTGATTCCATATGTTGGGAATAATCTGACAAATTCAGTTGGTCCTTCAGGAGATTCAGATAAAAGAGCAGAAAGAAATGACCTGCGACAAACAAGACATGACACATGTAGTGAACTATTGGATGCTAGTGAACCTAGTTGTTCAGGGATGCCAATTTTAGAACCGCAAAAGAGAGTGGTTCCAGTGAGAAAAACTGCCGAAATAACAGTTGATGATTTGAATGATTGGATGAAGGTTCTTCAGAAAAAGGATAAGGATTCACAAGTTATTGATGTGGCTAGGTTACGTATAGAATTAGAAGAGCTTGTGACAGGAACAGTTCCAACAGAGATTCTGAAGAGTCATCATGATGGTGAGCTGTTGTTTATGTGTAAAAGTGTTACCTGGAGAGCAAGGAATACTCATGACAGGCTAAGAACAATAGCAAATGAGCAAGGAGTTGACATTGATAAAGTGAAAGCTTTACAGAGAACTTACAGGATGGATTTTACAGAGAAGGACATTGAAAATTTGAATGCTACTGGTAGAACAGGACAAATTAAGGAAATGGTAGCATTATTGCGTAGATGGGGTGATGTGGAAAAGTGGAAGGATAGGTGGTATAAAAAAAGAGAGGAATCTGTAGATAGAACAACTTATTCAGCATTTCCAGTGAGAGAAAAGGAGAAACCAGTGGATAATTATCCTATGAGAGAAATACCTGGAGGAGGATATGTACATGTTCCATGGACCAGACAGGATATTTTATCATTTACGAATGATTTCCCTCGATTGAGAGAAAAGCCCGTCGAGTGGTATAGGCAGGTAGATAGGTTTGTGAAATTGTCAAAAGTGCTGTGGGTTGACCTGAATAGTCTGTTTGATATAATTGTTCCAGCAGACTTGTGGACTGAGTGTAAAATAGTTGTGAGTTGGCCTACTGAGGAATATCCAAGAGATTCAAGAACAGGGGCACCAGATCCAGAGGTGATGAGAAAATATGATCAGGTGATGGTATACCTGAAGAGTAAAGTTCCTCCAAAAGAGACAGACTGGGTTAAGATAGATCGAACACAACAGGAAGCAAAAGAATCAGTTCATGCTTTTTACGAGAGGCTGATACTGGCATTTAAACAATTCAGTGGAGATGAACACCTGGGTGACAAAGATTTGAGTCACTTTGTATACAGATTTGTATATGGCCTTAGACCTGAAATTGGTGAGAGAATTCGTGAACACACAGTGGATTGGCAGAGTAAAAAAGTAGATGAGATCCTGAGACATGCAAAATACTTCAGTGATGAAATTGAAGCAAAACAAAGAAAGCTGAAAGAGAAAGCAATGTGGGCACAAGTGAAAGTTGCAGAAAGACAGGAAGCACAGTTAGTGGAACAGGCAAATAATCCAGGAAATAATGTAGGAAATAGACCCAGATATGCAGGAAAAGGAAAAGGAAGTCTTGAGGAAGCGAAGAAAAAGTTCCCTTGTCACAACTGTGGCCAACTGGGACATTGGAGATCTGAATGTCCTAATCCACCATTAGTGAGTAATGGGAGTAAACCTTTAAATCAACAGGTGCAGAACCAGAATGAAGGGAATAACCAACAGCAACAACAGAAAGTTGTGAGACAGCAGAGTCAAGAGCCAAAACCGCCCTTGCCGCAGAATAGAGGGGTACAAAAGTATAATCAGGATTCAGGATTCTACAATGATGAGCAGGTAAACAAACCAAGACGTTCTAACAAAGTACAGCAGTACTTGTTAAAGAGTGAAGGGAGTGAGTCTGAGGGTGATTATTGACGGTGCCGAAGAGAGGAGGAAGAGTGCATACTTGGTGCAACTCTAGAAATAGACCAGGCAGGACCATTTGTGGATGGGAAAATAAATGAGGAGAGTGTTACTTTTTTGGTAGACACAGGTGCGACAAGATCATCTGTCAGGTCAACAGATGTTAGAAATCTTCCTCTCTCGGATGAAGCAATCCAAGTAGTTGGTGTAGCTAATACACAAATCAGAACACGTCTTACTGAACCAGTAAGAGTACAGATAGGGAAATTTTCAGACATGCACAGATTTATTGTCTGTGACACGAGTCCAGTGAACCTGTTAGGTAGGGACTTATTGTGTAAGATGAACTGCACAATTTTTTGTACACCAGATGGAATAGCTTTTGAGACACCAGATGATGATGTTTTCTACCGAATGACTTTAGAAAATAGAGAAAGTGAGTTAATTGGTGCATTTGCTGTGTTTAATCCGGAGGATTTGCCTCAAGAGCTGAGGGACACAGTGAAAAGAGCAGTTTGGGATTTTACTGGAGAGGATGTGGGATTGATGAATAATGTAGATCCAGTGAAAATTGCAGTGAAAGAGGGAATTACATATCCTAACATTCCTCAGTACAAAATGACACCAGAAATAATTGAAGGGATAACTCCTATAATTGAGAAAATGATTCAGCAAGGAGTTCTGAGAGAATTACTGAGTAGTCTGTGTAATTCACCGATAATGGGACTGAAAAAGCCTAATGGGAAATTTAGGATCGTACAGGATCTGAGAAAAGTTAATCAAATTGTGGTGGCATGTTGTCCTATTGTGCCAAATCCATCAGTGATTCTGTATCAAATTCCACATGATGCTGAGTGGTATACAGTGATTGATTTGTGTCATGCGTTCTTTTCAATTCCATTGCATCATGATAGCCAGCCGATTTTTGCATTTAGGTTTGGCCAGCGTATTTTAGCATGGTGTCGTATCCCACAGGGGTATACGGAGAGTCCTTCGATATTCAATCAGTTATTGAAAAGATCGTTGGAAAGTCTGATCATGCCTGAGAGTTCAGTGCTAGTACAATATATTGATGACCTATTGGTGGCATCAAAGACACGTGAAGCTTGTGAAGTGGATACCATAGCTTTACTGAATCATCTGGCAGATGGAGGGTTAAAGGTATCTCCAGCCAAATTGCAATTTTGCAAGAAAGAGGTGCATTATCTTGGACACAATATTGAAAAGGGTCTGAGAAAAGTGACTAATGACAGGATCAGAATAATCAGAGAAATGAAAGCTCCAAAGACCCAGAGAGAAGTGAGAATGTTCCTGGGTATGGTGGGATATTGTCGTCAGTGGATAATTAATTTTTCTCTGATAGCAAAGCCACTGATTAAATTGACAAAAAGTGAAATGACAGATCCATTGGATCTGGATGAAGAGCAAATGGCAGCATTTGAAGAGCTCAAAAGTAGAATGTGTGAGGCTCCAGCTTTGGGTATGCCTGACTATGAAAAAGAATTCGAGCTGTACTGCAGTGAGAGAAATGGATGTGCACTTTCAGTGTTAATCCAGAAACATGGACAATTGAGAAGGCCTATTGCGTACTTCTCATCAACACTTGACCCTGTAGCTGTGGGTTTACCAGGTTGTCTGAAATCTGTGGCTGCAACATGCAGAAGCCTGGAACAGAGTGAGGGAATTATAATGGGATATCCTGTAAGGGTATTCGTACCTCACAATGTGGCAATTCTTTTGACAAGAAGCAGAACTCAGTACATGTCACATAGTCGGTTGACTAAGTATGAAAAGGTGATTCTGGGAGCATCAAATGTGACTCTTGAAAGATGTGTGAATGTGAATCCAGCGACACTTTTGCCGGATATTGAAAATGTGGGTATAAAGATGGAAGATGATCATGATTGTTTGGATGTGCTTGAGTACTGTACAAAACCAAGACCAGACATATTCCCTTACCTGAGAATGACCATGTGTTGTTTGTGGATGGATCCTGCTTGAGGAATGATGATGGTGTGCTATGTGCGGCATATGCAGTGTGCAAAGTTTCAGAGGTCATGGAAGCATCACCATTGAAAGGAGTGAAATCTGCGCAAGTTGCTGAATTATTAGCATTGACAAAAGCTTGTGAAATTGGGAAAGATTTGAGGACGCCTGTGTTGACTGATAGTCAGTATGGATTTGGAGTGGTGCATGATTTTGGCCAACTTTGGCTACAAAGAGGTTTCTTGACATCGAGTGGGACTCCGATAAAGAATGCTGAAATGATTGGAAAATTGCTTGATGCGATACAGCTGCCTAAGGAGTTAGCAGTTGTAAAGTGTGCTGCCCATGGTCAGGGGGAGGATTTCATAACGATTGGAAACAGGTACGCCAATGATGTTGCGCAGTACTGTGCCAAGACAAATCAGTCCATTAACAGGGACAGAGAAGGGGAAATGTCTTTTCTTTCTGTGATGTTTACTAATGTCCTAGAGACCTGGGATGAAGTGAAACAGTTACAAGATGAGGCAGGAGAGGAAGAGAAACAAGATTGGATTAAGGCAGGATGTGCTCCAAGAGAAACAGACCATGTTTGGGTCTACAGAGATGGCAGACCAGTGATGCCTAACTCAATCTTGTCGTCAATGGCAAGGATGTATCATGGCCAGGGACATTTGGGGAGAGACGCGATGGTTAGGTCATTTAAACAGACCTGGTACAATGCAAAACTCAGGACAATTGCAGAGAGCATATGTTCTAGTGATAGTCTGTTTGTTTTCAAGGTGGGTGGAAGCTTACCCGACTAGAAGAAATGATGGATTAACAGTGGCAAAGTTACTGTTGAGGGAGTTGATTCCTAGGTACGGGTTTCCAGTTACAGTTGAGTCTGATAGAGGTAGACACTTTCAAAATGAGCTCATGGGTTTGATTTGTGAAGCATTGAAAATACAGCAGAAGCTACATTGTGCATACCGACCAGAGGCTTCTGGTGTGGTTGAGCAGATTAATGGCACGATCAAGAATAGGATTGGAAAGATGTGCTTAGCCACTGGCATGAAATGGCCAGATGTTTTGCCTCTAGTTCTGATGACAATGAGATCTACTCCAGATAGAACTACTGGTTTGAGCCCGCATGAGATAATCATGGGACGTGCTATGCGCCATGCATTCGTGCCTGTCAATAAGTTGGTGACAATAACTGATGACATGATTTTGGATTACTGTAAAGGCCTGGCTGACGCAGTTCATTCTGTGTTTCACCAGGTTGGAGAAGAAGCTACCACACTTGAGAAGAAGCAAGCCCATGATCTGAGTCCAGGAGACTGGGTGAGGATTAAGGTGCACAGGAGAAGAAATTGCTTGATTCCAAGGTGGGGAAGGCCGAGACAAGTTATTCTGACTACGACGACTGCAGTAAAGTGTGCTGGAGTGAAGCACTGGGTACATGCAAGTCATACTCTGAGAGTTCCAAACCCAAAAGAAGGGACTGGTAAGGAGTATTTTGAAGAGTCAGATTCCAGTGATGGTGAAGATACTGATGATACGGAATCAGTGAGAAAAGAAGCAGAGAGAGCTTCAAGAGAATCACTGCGAGTATCAGAGAAAAGATCAAATTCTGTAAGAGAGCCTGAAGTTTCAAACAGCAGCGAAGGAAAAAGAAAAGAGAAATCACACAGAGACTACTCCTGAATCAGAAGAGGAGGAGATTGAAGAACCACTTGAGATTATAATTGAAGAAACAGGGTCAGAAGAAGATAGAGAGGGACAGATTGCGGAAGACCCCCGAGGAGGTGTAGGGAACATTCATGAGGAGCTAGGTGAAGGGACAAGTAGACAGCAAGAAGATTGCGTGTTGGAGACCCGAGGAGGGACAGGAGTAGGGAAGTCTCAAACAGTGGTGAAAAAATCTGTGGAGAAGAAGAAAGCTGCTGGAAAACGGAAACAAGAGGCACTTGAAACAGATGATGAGGATGAACAAACAGAGGGTCGAGTTCTGAGAAAGAGAACTTGGATTGGAGAAAGGAATAATAAAGAAATAAAACCGAAGAAGGTGTTAAGAGGAGACCGTTGGCCTAACAACAGAGTTAAGAGGCTGAGATACAGAGTAATAAGAGCAAATTCATCGAAAGCTGAACAAGTGAATGAAGTTTCGAGTCAAAGTTCAAAAGCTGAAGGAGAAGAATCAAAGGAATCAAACGAACCAGTGGAAATAAAAAGAGTAAGAAGACCCAACCAAAAGTACAGATCACCGGAATGGTCTTATGTGGCACTGTCTGAAGGAGGAGAAGAAGAAGCAGTGACTCGAGATAATCCGGAAGTGGTCTTGAGAGAAGTGGTTGAGGAAGATACTGGTGAAATTCTGAAAGTACTCTTGACTGACATTGGAGAAGAGTCGAGTGCTGAGGATCTTGACGTTGGAAATCTAATACAATTTGATGTTGAAGAAATTGAAGTGAAGAATGACAAGTATCCAAACTGAGTGAAAAAAGGATTCACTTGGATCAAGTGAACGAAAGATCATTTGGATAAACTGAAAGCTGAGGAATTATAGAAGAATTGAAAAGTTCAAACAGTAGTGGAGTAGTAGAGGCTAAACTAAAATGGCTAACATAGAGGATAATAGAAATAGATGTGTTTTTTTTAAGAGGTGGTGTAGAATGTGCTGCTGTTGTACTGGATTATTAATGCTTCTATGGGGTGTGTTAGTTTTATTAGTTACTTTTAAAGTAGAATTTGGAATGCATACAGAGAATGTGACAAATGTAGAGAAGAATTCACAAAAAGTAGTTCCAATTAGAAGTAGTAGCTACATACACAAAGATAGGTCAATTAATAACTTTTCTAGTAATGTTTTTTCGAAACTGTTATATGAATATGTGAAGACAATGGAAGTGAGGGATTGCTACGTTTGTATGCAATTACCTGCATCCGTCTCAGAGGGTGTTACTTATCATCATTTACCAGCTACATATGGTATTTCTTGTAGTATTTTAAGTAGTGTTTTTTATTTGTTAGGGAAAGTAGATTATAAGATGTCTAACAGAGATAGTATTTTTGGGCACTTGCCAATGAACAAAGAGCTGAATCCAGCTAAAGAAGCTAACACGTTTGGTGAGATTTTTATTGAAGAAAAAGGATTAACATTAGATTACATTTTTAAGAATAATTTAACTTGCAGTTTGAAAGAAGAGGAGAGAGCTTTCCTGGATATGGTAGAGGAAAGGAGAGTGAACATGTATGAGAAAGCGGGAAAATATGAAGTGAGTGAGACAATTTGGGACATTGAGATGGGAAAAGAGTTGAAGAATGGGGCTAGTCCAACTTTAGCTCTAGATGCACCGCAGAAGGGTAAACTTTGTATTACCAGAAGGAAATCCCAATATGATACATATTTTGTGGGAACTAGTGAGTGCCATGATACATACTTCATTGCGACAGGTTGGGGTTTCAGAGGTGGAGAAGATACAATTTTTCCAGGAGTGTACTATGTTTGTGGGAACAAGGCTTATTACAAGTTGCCGGACCATTGGTATGGCACATGTTATGTGGGCCTGGTTTTTCCTAAGATTTTTCATACAGATAAAATAAGAGATGTAGAAGATATTAACTTATTAACACGTTTTAAGAGAGAAACTTGGTCTGAAATTGTGGGTGATATTTTTGGGGTTTTGATTCCAGCAGTGGGAATTTCTTTAAATGCTTATGGAATTCGGAAACTGTCCACAGTGGTTGATCGCTTATCGACAAATACCGCAGGAGGGTTTCTTTTGGTGAATACGGAATTAAGTGCCGTACGTGCCATGTCTATGCAAAATCGACTTGCCCTTGATATTCTATTGGCCAAGGAGGGTGGAGTCTGTGGAATATTGAAAGTTCAACATTGTTGCACTTACATTCCAGACGAAAGTAAAGACCTGAAGGTCTATATTAGAAATATTACTGATTTGCATGAAGAATTAAAACCACTTGAAGCTGGGAGTTTGTGGACTAAAATAGCTAATAAAATGATAGCTGTTAAAGATTTTATTGCAAAGATAGGTAGTACTATTATAGGTAGAATATTGTTTCCCTTGTCTTGTATAATTGTGGCTTTATTAATAATAAGATTGGTGTGTGTGTGTTGTAAAAACAGGGGAGGGAGAAAGAAATTGAATAAAGAAAAGAGAAATAAGAGGTTGAAGAGAGAACCTCAAGAAATTGAACTAGAAGAATTGAGGGAGAGTGTTTATTTAGAGACAAAAAGGGATGATGAAAGAGTGACTGGTGTTTAATGTTGTGTAAGGGGAAAAGACATTTCTGATTTCTCCTAAAATTGGGACTAAATTTCACTAATTTTTTTTTTTGGGTTTATTTGGTGATAAAATCACCAAAGGGGGGATTGCTGGAGCAGAGTTTTCATTTAGAAAATTCAGGGGCTTTTGAAGCTCTAGTATGTCTATGCGTTTTATTAATTATTAATAAATAACAATTAATTATTTGTCTTGTGCAAGTGTGTTTTTATTAATCAATCCGTTTGTCTTAATATAAGAGAAAGTTACACGAGGGTTAGCATGCGTGTGCTGTTTCTGTTTCTTAAAAAATAACGTGCAAGTTTTCATGTTTAAACGTTGCTGTGTGCTGTTTATTTTGAGCACAAAACGCTGTCTGAATTAATGCTTTTCTATGTCGCGAGAGCTAGATAAATGCATACACATAAGGGTATTAGTGGGGTTAACACTGTTTAATCATTATGCTGTAGTAATGTTGTTTTTATTTCTTTTAATTGAGATGGTCTATTGTGGCCTATGGAGGCCTAGTCCATGATGGCTGATTTTGTGAGCCTGGCCTCGAGTGAATATGTGAAAGACGTGACGAGGGAGACCCCTGCTGGAAATGGTCTTGAAGTTGACTGACCATGGTCCTTGAATGAAACTTTCCATGAGGACAGCAGCAGTTTTTGGGAGTTCTCCAAGAGAAGTGAAAGTGTCCTTGGCAATCTTGAAAAACAAAGGAGCCTTAGAGGGAAACTCTGAACTGTGGCTCGATGGCCGAGGAGAAGCCGGATTAATGTGATACATGTTTTATTTTCTTGGTTCCTGTTCCGTAGTCTTCGCTATGTGTATTTTTCCTGAGCGGAGGTTCACAAATGTTGCAATGTTGCATCCTTTCCTTCTCGCTCTGCTCAGCGAGTCCGGCGGACATCATGATTTTTCCTATGTTCCAATGTATCTTTCCTTTGTTCAATTTATTATAAAAACTGTTAGCTTAGAGAGGGTTTGCGCCACCCTTTTGCCACTTGCCATTTTGCCTTTGCCGCGTGAATCTGCGTTGCTGAGGATCGATGCTGAGGACTTCGTCTTGAGAGACTTTACCGAGAGACTTGTCCTGACCCGTTCTGACACTTAGTTAGAATAGGTAACTATGAGAAATGATTTATTCTGATTGATTTACTTGACTAATTTTAGATAAAGCAATATAATTTAAACATGGTGTTGAACTTTCTTTCTTGTCAATTATTGGGTTTATATTTCTGATCATTATTGAATATTTTGTGTAGATTATGTTATTGATTAGGACAGTCACAAAACCAGATCTGATCGACCTGATATTGATGCAGGGTGTTTAGGTGTTTTCTTTCCACAGGTTTATTGCTGGTAGAGTATTTGAGCGTGTGTTAGTGAAATGGGCCCTAGCGTATGATGAATGTATGTGCGTGTAACTGTGTGATTACTCTATCCGTGGTAGTGGGCATATTTTAGATACCCTGATCTCTATCACTTTCACAGGGGGAAGGCATTGTTGGGGTATGCCCCCTTCGGCGAGTGAACTGGGCAGGTGTAGGTTAGAGGGTGGGGCAGAGAAAAGGAGACTGGGCCACGAGTGAGGAAACAGGTGGCCTAGGTTTTAGGTAAGCCTGTTCATGCATGCGGATGAGTCGCAGGATTATTGGGGATAATGTATGGTTTCCCTCCTTGGGGCTCTCCTGGGTTCTTGAAATTCCGTGTAGAAAGAGACAGTCAGGTGAATGATGGGGTGAAAGGGATCAGGCAGCAGCTGGTGAAGCATGCCTGGTGATATGAGGGCTGCTCATTGTAAGAAGGGGCCAGACAAAAAAGGGGGAGTTTTTCTGCAGGTTTTAGGAAAACACGATGTCTGCAGCGCAGCTATGTTGGGTATGTGTAGAGCATCACTAATTTAGGGAGGCCCTGGGCGATTATGGTATTCAGCCTCTTCGGACCAGGGTATCAATGGATGCAGCAAATCAAGACCACGAAAAAAGGCAGGTTTATGAGACTGGGGCGAGGGAGAGCTGACAGTTTTCATATACATTAACTGAGGAGAGTCGAGGTTGGGGACAGCTTGTGTGCATATATTTATGCTCGTGTCTTTTCAGGTACCGTGACGAGGCCAGCGTTGAAGGAAATGTCCACATGGATAGTGGGCTTTCCGTTATAAATGGGCGGTGCGTCATGAAGTTAAAAAGAGAAAGGTTTGGCCTGGGCCGGTACACAGAGGTGATTAAAGTTTGTTGGCAGAAGAAAGGTGGCATATGTTCGCATGGATGGTTTACAATAGTAATAAGTAATAAATGAAAGTGCTGTTGCGGATAATTCCCCTGGGAGTATAGGACTTTGAGGTGAGTAAGGGGCTTTCCCCTGTTTGGGTAGGAAATTGTAAGGGTCCTTTTGGCAGGTAAACACCAGCGATGGGACTTGAGGCTTTTGCGATAAGGAGGGTACTGGGAGAATAGAACATACAGAGTTAAGGTACCCTGCAGTAGACTTTTACACGGATGATGGGGGGCCATTGTCTCGCTTCGGGGTGGCGATAACCCTATTACAGAGAGGGAGATTATAGAGGCGGGTTTGAATGTTACAAGGATCCTATAAGGCCCTAGGTTGGGGGGGTCAGAAAAGTCAGAGGCAGGTAAGGACTTTTCTGAGTGGCGTGTGGTAAATAGTTTTTATATGTTTACAGGTTAAGTTTATGGTTGGGGACAAGTTACTCCAGGAGCAGGCAATAAGGGGAAGTTTACATAGCACATGCTTAGTTAGGTATATGTTTTGGGAGGTAGGTAAGAGGTCACAGGGTTAAAGTTCAACAGTAAGAACTGAGTGGGAGTTTGTAAATCGTTGCAAGTAAAGACAAAAGGGGAAACCTTAGGGGTGGGGGCAGGAGGCAAGGTAGCTGAAAAAATATATAGCGGGGTTTAGTTTTGTACAGCAAAGGCCCCCCTGGTCCAAATGGATATTCACATCATTTGATATTTTCAAGAGCTTACAGGTGTTTCGTGCTACCTAAAAATAAAGTCATTAATAAGAAGGCAAATATAATGAATTCATCTGGATGAATGAGATACAAATTTGACTGTGAGTAATTTTTTACAACCTGCAAAAACATTGAATATCTTATTGCACGAAACATGCACATTTTTCTCTATTTGACATAATGTGCCATTTTTGGAAACATTTTTGCCTGCAGGAAAATGGTTTAAGATGAAAATTACTATCTGAAAGAAGTTTTCTGCAAATCAGTTTCCAGAAGTACGTTAAGTCACTTTTCAAAGCAAAGTACGCGGCCCCTAGAAAACTCATGTGAGATACTGTGCATTCTACATCTCTTGCCTAATTCCCTGTAATGTTTTCAAACTTTCACAAAATGGTAGAAAAAAGATTTTGCAAATTATGCACAGCTCTAGATACAACCTGGACAAAGAAGAGGTCCCAGTGATGTTCTTCGTTCCCTAGTGGGTGGGCACAGACATTGTAACTAAATAGAATATCTTGTGTATAATCTCATGGATTCTAAATGTTTTTTTGAATGGTGAGGTGATTACATCATGACTTGATGGCAACAAGGTCCCATTGTGGTGCACAGAGCACAGACGGAACAAGGCCTAGCTGGGTATGTTAGCAGTGCCTGAAAGGGAGCAAGGTGGTACAAATGCTTAATCTTACTACATATAAACGTTAGAGAGCCCACAAAATGCAGCATTGATTGTTGTAGGCCAGGGATTACCAAGAGACCAGTAGCCAGGCTGGTTTCAAAAACACTCTAGGAACTCCACTTCCTGGCCACTACAATGTGTGCTAGTAATGGATAAACTGCAGCTCAATTGCTGCACCTTGACATTACCACTGACTGATTATGGGGCATATTAACAAGGAACAGGGAAAATTAGCGCTAAGGGCGCTTAGCGTTAAGTTTTTTAACGCCCGCTATCGCTGGATAATATCGCCTGGTTATTGCGTTATTAACAACGCTAACCGCCTAGGCGATAAAAAATCCAGCGATAGCGGCATTTTGGGAGGTTATCGCTGGTAATGCAGCGATAAAACTACAGAGATAGGGATATCCTTGTTGATAGCCCATGGTGGACTTAGCCATGTAATCCACCTCCCATTGGATTACATGGCTAAATCTGAAAATTAGCAGACGTAAAAAAGCAGCGTTAACCGTGGTTAGCGCTGCTTTTTTTGTCTCTAACAGGGTTAGCATGAAGCTTGATAATAGGAGAAATGTCGCTTAGCGACATTTCTCCTATTATTTTGCTCTGGAACGCCCACTTTGCATCTCATTAGAGATGCAAAGGGAAGGGTAGTGAAAAAGGGGGCTAACATGCGATTTTGCATGTTAGCACCCTGTTGTTGATAGGGCGATATTTTCATCTCCGCTCCTTTGGCTTTTAAAGCCAAAAAAGCGGAGATAAAGCCCTTGTTAATATACCCCTATGTCTTTTAAGCATGGGTAGTCTCTGGTCCAATAGTTGAAAAAAAGTAACTGCATGTCACTACTTAAGTTTAAGGCAGGCTGTGGCACCCTCGTGTTTAGTGCGTTTAGTTTGTAAATGCTGATGACCTCTCTGAAGGGGTTTAATCTTTTCTACCAATATGTTATAATTGGGCTATTGCACACATGTGAGTATCAAGGACCCCCTGTAGACTAATATAATTCCTAGGACAGGGCAAAAATGTAGTGGAAAATATAATTCCTAGGCAATGTATAATTTATCACAATAAGGCAGATACAATACAAAGAATGAGTTCAAGAATGACTTATATATACAAAAACAGTGATTTTTAATCATAAAAAACTTTAGCATTCAAATACATTGACAATATATTAAAAAGACATCCAGTTGATGACATTAATTGATCCTTATTACAATTCTTTCTACGGTTAAAAAATGACATCATAATATAAAAACAACAGGTGGCAGAAAATTAATCTTCGACGGGTGTTTCGGCGCAATAAGTGCCTTCGTCAGGAGTTGCCACAAATAAACTTGTCAATACATTTTGCGATGTTTTATTCTTTTTGAACGCAGATAACCCCAAGATGTAGGAGACATCTCACGTTTGATGAAAGGTTGGCGACGGTAGTAAATAAACTGAAGGAAGGTACTTCTCTTTCAGATTTATTTGTTTAAATAAAATCCGTATCTTTATATGGAATGGGTAACGTGTTAAACATGGATTGGCCGGTAATCCTCACATTGGTATATCTACACTCCTTTTTAAATTAGGTCAGAATTAGATAAAAGGAGGTATTGACATGGCAACAATAATGTTACGATCCCCTTTATGTTAAAAAAACGCAAACCTTTTTACTTTGAGATTTCGATAAATGTTGATCTCGGGTCAGTACTGGCGTGGATCTCGCTCTATAGACATTACCAGGCTATAGTCTCATTGTGAATTCAGCTATGGCAATCCATGTATTTTATCAATCCTGCAAGTGAGGAGCACTTGTATGGTAACCAGAATATCGAGTATTAAATATCACGCTAACAGAATTGCATCAAAATAATTGATGAATTCCGTATGGTGGAGGAGGTAGACGCTCTTTTTATTAAGATTAAGAACGGGGTGGAGTTTAAGGAGGGGTAAGCTGCTAAGGAGAGTCCCTAGTCAGTGAGACCATAGACCTAAACCTTAAAGTAACTTCCTTTTTCCTAATGCCCAAGGGGGTTGAAGCCAAATAGGCTCAGCCTAATAGAAGGGAGGGTTTCCCATGGGTTGAGGGGTCACTGGGTGGGTTGGGGAGGGAGGTGCACGGGGTGGGGAGCAGTGGGTAAAAAACAAAACATTTTTCTCATTTTCATGCTAATAATTGATCGTACGTTTTGGGTTTTACAATCTGATGGCAGGAACCCTTTCATTGACGAGTGAAGTACAATTTGTCTCATGGAACGTTAATGGGTTAAGGTGCCCCCATAGACAAAGGCTGGTACTGAAATATTTAGAAATTTCTCCCGCCCAAATTTGCCTTATTCAGGAGACCCATTTAAGCCATGTAGAGTGCCGCACTATATTCTCTAAATATGCCTGGGTAAAATATTTTTGTATCTCTGAGCAGACAATCCATAGTAAGGGGGTAGCTATTTTGATGAAAGAGGGGGCAGGTTGCACTATTAAATCTGTTAAAACCGACCATTCTGGGAGGTGGATAGTGGCCCTGTTGGACTTTGGAGGTTTAGAGCTGGCATGTGCTTCCTTTTATGGCCCCAATACCGACGATCCGGCCTATATCTGCAGATTACAATCTAAATTATTCGAAGTAACCTCCCCCTTAATCATTGGAGGTGATTTTTGATGTTCTTCTTGAGCCTAGAGATATATCAAATCAGAGCTACTATATAGAGGCACCACAAGTTTGTTAAGCTATGAAGAACATGCTGCATGACTTGGAGCTCATGGATGTCTGGAGGGCAAAAATTGTCGATACACGGGTTTACGTTTCATAGTAAGAAGCATGGTCACTCTTCAAGAATAGATTATGTTTTAACTGACAGGTCTAGTTTAGATAATATGTTAGGTATAACGGTATTGCCTAGTCATTTATCCGATCATGCCCCGGTGTTGTTCTCTTTTACTCAAAAAAGCCACAATTCTGAAATGTGAACGGTCTCTGTGACAAAATAAAGAGAGGATTAATATTAGACTATCTCAAGAGACATGCACCCTCGGTGATCTTCTTACAAGAAAATCATCTAGTGGGGACTGCCACCAAGGCGCATGACAGATGGGGCTTCAAGATGGTAACGTACTCCGCATTCACCTTCAGCTCCAGAGGGTTTGGTATACTTATCCGAAAGGGTTGCCCACTAGTGGTCCAGGGCACCCAGACGGATGACCAGGGCCGCTTCGCGGCGCTTTCTTGTCAGTGGGAGGGGCGGGCCTACAACCTTGTTGCGGTTTATGCACCCGCACTTCACAGTCTCACCCTCCCAGCGCTATGTAAATTCTTACTCACGCTACCCCTAGGAGAACTTATTATGGGAGGCGATTTTAACGCCGTACTTGACACTGCCCTAGATAGGCTCCCTCCACAAAGTCGAGGGGCTACCCCAACACCCTTCTGGGAATTCACGGAAGCACTTGGACTGGTAGACATTTGGCGCATGCGCCACCCCGCAGAGCTTCAATACACGTACCACTCAGGGGCCCACAACAGTATGTCCAGACTTGACTACATCCTCTCGTCTCCATCGAGCCTTGAACACATTCTAGACATCAAGCACCTCTCCAGAGGGATATCAGATCACTCTCCGATTTTAGTAACATACACCCTACAATGCACTGGGAGACGGCGCATATACCCCACATATCCGGGATACTTGAGAGACCCAATCATAGGATAAAGCCTACACAAGACTACGAAGCACTACTTCCAAGACAACATGCATTTGTTATCCTCTCCCACTACTCCCTGGGAGGCGTACAAGACAGTCATACGAGGACGAGCCATTTCACTGATCACTACACACAAACGAGACAAGTCCCAGCAGGTGCAGGAGCTTGAGAGGGTGGTTAGTCTTGCAGAAGCTGACCACACGAGAGATCCGACTGACGACACAACCCACAAACTAGCCCTCGCCAAACAGGCCTACAGGGACCACACATGAGAAGATGCCAAGGCCAGAGTAAAGCAAACACAACCCACAATTTATGAAGTAGGGGATAAAGCAGGCAAGCTCCTTGCCTGGCTGGACAAAAAGGAATGCGCAAGTCGCTGGGTGGCCCGGATACACACATTATCAGGGGAGGAAATCACAGACCGACAGGACATAGTCACAGCTTTCGCACATTGCTACAAGACAGTCTACACACCAGCCTCGCACGCCACCGTGCAAGAAAACATGGCCTTCCTTAAAGACATGCATTTGCCAAAGTTGACTGCCCTCGAGACGCAAACACGGCTGCTATCAGAGGACTCCAACCGCGTAAAGCACTAGGCCCAAACGGCATTCCCATGGAGCTTTATAAGAGAGAAGCAGACATACTAGGGCCCCACCTACTGCAGATGTACGAAGACAGCCTGGAAGCGGGACTATTGCTGAGAGACCGGAGATTAGCAACCCTGGTCGTGATCCCAAAGCCTGGTAAACCCCCTGAGGAGTGCACCTCCTACCATCCCATTTCGCTCCTAAATGCAGAGGCCAAAATATCAGTGAAGGCACTGGCGACTCGGCTCCAGCCCTGCCTGGCATCCCTTGTCCATCCCGACCAATCGGGCTTCATGCCTGGCCGAAACACAACAATGAATCTGAGGCGGCTTCAGGGAGTACTGGCCCGCAAGCTGACAATTCAGGAAGAGGCAGTAATCCTGTCGCTAGATGCCAGCATGGCATTTGATTGGGTGGAGTGGCCCTTCCTATTCGCAGTGCTACAAAACTTTGGTTTTGGGCCCCGGTTTCTGGCCTGGGTCCGGCTCTTATACACGCAACCGCTGGCACAAATGGTGGTTGATAGGCGGATGGCCGATGACTTCCCCCTGGGGCGTGGGACCAGACAGGGCTTCCCCCTATACCCACTATTGTTTGCCCTCGTGCTTGAACCTCTGGCGGCCTGGATTAGAGGAGACCCAGGGATATGGGGACTGCGTTGGTCTGAGGGATGGGAAGACCAAATTTCCCTCTACGCAGACGAAATTCTGCTATACATGGCTTCCCCCAGCTGCTCAATTAATTGCCTGCTATACATATGTGCATCCTATGGCAGATTCTCTGGTTACACGATCAATTGGACAAAATCGTTCATGTACATTCTCCACGGTCCCCCACCACGCTTGCCCAGGGGCGTGACAATACAACTTGGAAACGAAGGGTTTAAATATCTAGGCATTCACATCACCCCAGATCACGCTCAGTTCTACGAACACAACCTTACACCCCTGCTTAGAAGACTTAAAAACGATGTGAAACATTGGCATTCTCTGCCTCTGACCCTGCTGGGCCGAGTGGCCCTTTTCAAAATGATGGCCCTCCACAGGTTTTTGTACTTCCTCCAAAATACGCCAACCCCAGTCCCTGACTCCTATTTTAAAACCATCGAGGCAGAAGTGAGTCTCCTCCTATGGGACAGGAAACCCCCTCGCATAGCAGCGACCAAACTAACCAGGGGCTGGTATGATGGCGGCATTGCTCTGCCCAATGTGCGGCTGTACTACTGGGCCTCCCAACTTATAGTAGTGAACCAGTGGCTCCACGCCCCGCACAAGGAACTAGCCCTATGTATGGACAGGCATGCACTAGGCACGGATAGACTCATGGGTCCACTGTACAACAAGGCCAAAACACGCACATTGATCGGCCCCACTGCTCGCACAATACACATGTGGTTCAGAGCACAACGAGCGCTAGGCTGGGAGGGAAGAATCACCCAACACACGCCACTCTGGGACTCCCCAAAATTGGGTATGCTCCGTAATAGTAAAGGTTTCGCTCGTTGGGATCTTATTGGGATCTCCAGAGTAGGAGACCTGTGGAAAAAGGGGTAGATAATGACGTTTGCCCAACTACGCACAACATACCAGATGATAGATTCGGAGCGGTTCCGGTACCTACAAATCAAACACGCATTCATCAAAGCCATTCCCCAAGGTGACGATCTCCTCGAATCATCGCCACTAGAAGATCGCCTCCTAACATGCCACCTTACCAAAAAGGCAATCTCCCTCACATACCGTAAACTGGTAAATAACCAGAAAGATCCTACACACACCGAGAGAGAGAAGTGGCGGACAGAAGTGGGGGATATGGACGATCAAGACTGTCAGGAGGCCCTAGCATCCCCCCAAGAGGTGGCAATCCCATCCCGACTACAACTTGTGCAACTGAAAATACTACACAGAACATACTACACTAGGACGAGGATTCACAATATCGGACGGGCCGAGACACCTTTATGTTTAAGGGGCTGTGGGCAACTGGGTACGTTTTTCCGCACGTTATTGGACTGTCCCACCATTGCAAAATACTGGAGAAAGATCATGGCTACTACCACCAGGGTCAGCGGAGTAGAGGTCCTCCCGGAACCCCGGTGGTGCCTCCTCAATATCTGGGAACCTACTGATCTCAACCACGCAGCGCAGACTTGGGCAACCCTGGGGAACACGCTGGTAAAACAGAATATTGCACAACACTGGGGAGTGCCCACTGCCCCTCTGCACCATCACTGGTGTCAAGACTTAGATAGGGCAATGGTAGCGGAGAAGCTAGTATTCATTCACAGAGGTTGTCCCCGTAAATGGGCACGCATATGGGGTAGATGGAATGCCAAGGCAATATATGCCACCCCCCAAGCTGAATCCTCAGACCCTGACTTAAGCGATTAAACTGCATGACCTGCCGCAGGAACACAAAGGAGGCATGGAAGTGATATTTGTTAATTTGTTGCTTCGAAGGTTGGGGCGCATTACAAACTTGTATTTAATGTCGAACGTCATGTTACCTTGTCAATTGTACAATGTGAGATTGTCAATAACATCTGATGTCAGCAAGTCTGTTTCATTAAATAATAACAAAATTAAAATAAAAAAGCCACAATTTGCAACCCAATTGGACGGTTAAAGGGTCCATGCTGGCTGATCCTGAGATTATGAGGGTTATTATATTAGCTGCCCTAGATTACTTCTCTATGAATATTGGCTCAACCACCATGGACTTTGTCTGGGATGCCTTTAAGGCCAACCTGAGGGGCCTGTTACATAGTCTTATATGCTCAAAGAATAGGAAGAGGCCCGGGAGCTACAGACTATTGAGGGGAAAATCCTCCAGTTAGAGCGGGAGAGAGATCACCTCAATCAAGGGAGCTGTGAAAGGCTAGCACAAGTACTGAGGGATTTGGAAGGTACCCGGCAGGAGTATAGGGAAAGATTTGACCAGAAGTGCAGAGCCCAATGGTTGACTAAAAACATGCAGAACTTTGAGTATGGTGAGAAGGCAGGTGCTTTGTTAACATGGAAAGCAAGAGTGGATCGATCAAAGAATAATATCAATGAACTAATTATAAATGAAAACGGAAAGAAGTCAAGTAGTATTGAGGATATGCAAGACTGCCTTCTTTCCCTATTCTCCGAGCTTTATAAAGAGGAAACGATGCCCAGCTCCGAATCCATACAAACTTGGTTGAGAGGTAAATCTTTGTTGACTTTTACGATCGATCGTCGTGAATGCTTAGATGCTCCAAATACAGAGAGAGAGAGATTAAATATCAGATAAATAAATGTAAAAATAATAAAGCAGCGGGCACAGACGCCCTCCCAAGTGAGTTCTATAGACTCCTCTCGGATGAGTTGGTTCCGATATTGTTTTTTTTATTTAATTCAGTGTACAGTTCGACAGGACTGGTACCTAGGTCCTGGAAAGAAGCAACCATAGTCCTCATTCTTAAACCTGGGAAGGACCCCCTTAAGGCAGACTCCTATCAACCGATCTCTCTTCTGAATGCCGATTATAAGATCTTTATGGGTATTCTGGCAGGGAGACGGGTCAAGGTGGTCCACAATTTGATTAATGCTGATCAAAAGGGGTTTATACCTGGGAGATATATTCAGGAGCAGACGCAACAGACAATAGGTAATATCGATTTGGCTATGTTAGGATCGGATCCCTTGGCCGTGGTAGCCCTTGGCATTCGATAGAGTCTGTTGGGTGTACCTCTGGGAAGTTCTTAAGTCAATGGGCTTCGGCCCAATTTTTATTCAGACTATGAAAAATTGTTATCGGGGAGCCTCCGCAAAGATCTTGTTAAATGGCTTGGTGATCTCCAGCTTTAACATCCAAAGAGGAACAAGGCATAGTTGTCCCATCTCTCCCCTGCTGTTTGACATCTATTTTGAGCCATCGGCACAAGCAATAAGATTAGATGACTCAATTTTCCCCTTTAAATCTAAGCAATACAGTAGTAAGTTGGCCCTTTACGCAGATGACTTGCTGTTATACACCAGCAACCCGGGGGCGGTCATACCAAGGGTTGAAGCACTGTTGGAGGAATTTGGCTCCCTCTCGGGTTATCTGGCCAACACTTCCAAAACTGAGGTAATGTGTCGGAATGTTGATGACTGGGAGCGCCACATGAGTAAAGAGCTAAAGTATCTAGGCATTATTATCGTTAAGGATTTGGATAACATCCCCCAGACTAACTTAAATAGGACTAGTAAAGAGATAGACCATCTATTTGCCAGATGGAAGAACCTCCCTTTGACAATTTTTGGTAGGGTTAACCTGGTGAAGATGGTCATCCTGCCTAGGCTGACTTACCTGTTCAGTGCGATCCCTCTAGCTTTCCCTAGTGAGGATATTAGTAAAATCCAAAGTAAGATCGGAAGTTTAATTTGGGCTGACAAGGGAGCTAGATTGTCCTGGAGAAAGCTGAGATGCAGGCACACCAGCGGGGGCTGGCCCTCCCAGATATCAGCTGGTATTCTATCGCTTTTCAGTTTAAAAATATCCGGATGTTACTTGTAAAACCGGAAGAGTCATCATGGGGGAAGCTATTGGGTGAAATGGTCATGATGGAGGGTGGATGTGGAGAAGAAGGATTTCTGTGTAAGTTTGTGGCACCAAGGTTCTTAAAAAGGGTGCGTCTGAAGGTTCTTAGGGCAGCCCTGGCCATCTGGTTTAAGGTTAGATGTAGATGGGGGATCGGGTACTACTCAGATTTTGCACCCAAATGGGAATCCCCGGGAAGCTCGCTCTGTCGGAAGGATAGTCTCGCAATCCCAATAAAAAGGGCGGGTATCACCATCTGGTCAGAGCTTGTTTCTGAAGAGGGACTCCATCCTTGGGAGGTATTAAGGGCTAAGGTTGGATGTTGTTTTTCCAGGTTTAAATACCTTCAGCTTGCCTCTTGGTTCATAGCGGAAAAGAGGGACATAAGAGGAGATTGGGAAATGGAGCAGCTTCTGCAAACTGCACATCGTAAAAAGAAAGCAGTTTCCATCTGGAATAGGAAGCTCATGGAATCTGACAACATGGAAATCCCCCAGCAACATGCAGTTTGGAATCAGTCTCCTTTTGAGTCTAACATTGTAGACCTTTATGAACCCTCTTTGAAACTTTTGTATAAATATGTTAAACCGGCCAGCCTAAAGTAGAACCACTTCTTTGTGATCAACAGACTCTACTACACACCTGCTAAAATTGCTAAGTTTGCCCCTCTTTCTTACCCCAAATGTCCAAGATGCAATCTTCTTAATGCCAATGATATACATATCTTTTATGAATGTCCTGAACTTAGAGCTTATTGGAAGGAAATGGGGGATGTTTTATGCGGCATTTTTAAAGTCAATATTGCGGTGAATATCCCTCTGGTAATATTTGGGGATGATGGTGTGTCCGGGAAAAATCTATTGCAGCTACATAAAGGTTTGCTGTTATACCTGGTTCTATTAGCCCGGAGAGAGATCTGCATGAAGTGGAAAGATCCACAGCCTCCGAGGTGCGAGGATTGGCTTGAAGCTACGTTTGCTATAACTCGTTTGGATCAGGGAAGAGTTAGGGAAAGCAAAGTGAATTTCTGGCTGGCTCTAGTGCTCTGGGGCCTGGATTTGAGACTGGCATAATTCCCTCTGGTCCTTCCTGGTCCAATGATTACACCAAGCCAACATCAAGGGGCTGGTCTGGTTTGACCTAAGTGAATGCAGTAGCCGTAGTGCGCACAGCATGGTATGACGGCTTCATATAAGATTTACAGACGCTTATTGGTGAGATGAGGACAAAAAAAAAAAATGATGACGAAAATATTAACAAGTTAAGGTAATTATGTGATGTAACAATACAGATGTTGTCATTTTAAGTAAGACAGACCTAATGACTTTGTGAAAGAGCTACTGACTTGTATAAGGGTCAGAATATCAAAATATACAAAGCAGACCTATTGCTTTTATCAAGGGGTCAGCACATCAACATACATATAGCAGACCTAGTGTCTTTGTAAAAAAGTCACCAATAACTATAATCAAAAGTATATTTCATACATTGTAATGTTTAATAATAGAGATCGTTATAAATTATTTTCCAAGCACTTAAAAAAAACATTAGCATGTTTTTCAGACTTATTGTGAAATTGTTTTGCACCACAAAGCACAGCCCCAGAACCAACCACAATGGTCCCTGCACTCCGCCTGAAGAACATACAACTCCAACCCAGAGTTCTTTAAAGTAATATGCTAACCTCTCCTGAGGTCATTGATTCAGTGATCCAGGAGGCTGGCTGTGTTTTTTTACTTCATGTTTCTGAGGGGGCTGCTGCACTCTGTACAGCCCAACACAACATTTAAAAATATTTGGTGGTGCCCCTGCCCACTTTTAGACTTCACTACCAGGCTACAAAAATAAGTAAAAATACCTCACAGGGCATTATGGGGCACTCCTTGCTTGGAGCAAATGAATAATAAATGAGCAGCTCCTGCCTCTCATTTATTATTCATTTTATATTTTTTTTATTTTCTTATTGTTGTTTTTATGCTTTTTGTGTGTCTCCACGCCATTTGGGGCACCCAGATCTTTGTCTACCTTTGGGGGCCTCAGGAGGAGCCCCACAGCCCATAGTGAGTGCTGGCAGGATCCAGCAATTATTTCAATAAAGTGAGTTGCACGCTGCCCACCTAGGGCACCACACCAAAGCCTATTGTTGGCAGTCGCAGGGGGATCCCCAAGGCCCCCACAACCCCTGTCAGCTTCCCAGCTAGCACCCATCCTGGGTGCCACCGGAAGCTAGCCTCATTCCTTCGCTATTGCCTGGCCAGGAGCAGCTTTTTTTAAAACAACATTCAATAACAATATTATATACCAAAGAAAACAATATTGTTCACAGCGATGTTCTATGAAACAATATTTCTTCACAAACAATATTTTTGACACAATTGTTTTGCATCACAATATTAGAAACTAGATATTTTGTTCAAACACCTCCCCAGTTTCATACCATACCTGCATGTACCAGTCAATCCAGTCTTTTTTTAAGAAATCAAGACTATTGTCAGGGATGATACCTGGCCTGGTTCCACCATTCTTCCTCCAGCTGTCTTATAGTCAGTGGTCTTCAAACCCAGAGGTTCCAAATTTATTAAGATAAGAGTAATCCTTGGAGTAGTCTGCAACACACGCATAAAGAGGAAGAAACTTCTGAGGATTGTTTTTGGGCAGGAAGCTGTCCCTTCCTGCACAAAACATTTCTACCTATAACACAGATATCCGTGCTCTTCCATAAAGAAATGAATCGCTACTCTAAGAACTGGGTTTCAATGAAGTTTATCAGAACCCATAAAGTGTTCTAATTTGGGAGAGAGTGAGATAAAGCATAAAGCTTCAATGTTTAATTAATTTCTAAAGGATCAAAACATCAAGGCAGAACTTACCATAAAGAGAGGTTTGAGAAAGTCAGCAGATTCTCAAAGCAAAATCATATAAAGTCTGAGTAAATGGATCTGGAAAGTCATTAAGACAAGTAAGAGAGTGGTAAAAAGTGTGGTAACCTTCTCTAGGAGCACTCACTGTTATAGACTTCACATTTCACGGCTTTGCAACATGTCTATTGTAATCTCCAATCAGCTAAACTGCGTCCAATGCTCTCCTGGTAAAAGGATCACTTCTCATATTCTCACACGTATACAATAGTCTATGGGTTGTAATGTTATGTTTTCTACTAGCTTATAACAATTATATGTTATGTAGAGTTTGTCTCTTTCAGGCCAACCTTCTCACACATGTACTACATCATTAACTTTCTACATCACCTTTTTAAACAATCATCTATGTAGAAGTCAAAATATCTATTTAATGAAAGAAAGCATTGTTACTGGAAATACTTGAAGCTATATGAGTAACTTATTATTTATACAACGTTTTTTGCTCTTGTGGAGGCCAGAATGAATCTTTTTATGCGTATTCAGCATTCTCTATACAAGCTTGGTTTTTCAAGCAGCTTTCAAGCAATGCTGCTTGAATAATTTTGATGCCTTGTACAAGTAAATCAGATAGCCTACAGTTTTATGCATTCAAACTGCATTATTTTCATCAAAGCTTGCATGTTATTCCTGCACATGTATTATTACCTGCATTATTTTTCATTACATACTATATGATGTATAAAACTGTGGTCCAGTTGGATAGAGAGGATGATAGGGTAAATTGATTAATGTTTCTGATTCAATTTAAATGAACCCAACTCACCTATCTAGAGGTTAGGGGTAAGTATTATTTCTAAAGAAAGGGAAGAGTACACAAAAACACATTTGATCACACATAAAGAAATACACTGAAATGTATGAATTTCAGATTGTATTGATAGTCAACAGTATAAATACTTTATTTACATATGGTGGTTGCTCCAAAAAGTGTGCAAATATGCTTGGAAAGAGTGCTCGTTCATGAACTTTATACAAAAAAAGAAAAGGGAAATAGATCCATTACATATACAATATTTCTTATAACAAAACCTGTCTGTAACACTTATTACATAGCAAAAGTATATTCCCACTGAACAGATGTAATTGTTTCAATCATCATTGTTTCTCAGTGGACAATCTATCAAATCCAGGCTTTACAAAATGTCGATGTTTTGACCCGGCAAGGGGTAGGGGTAAGAGAGTCAGTTTGAGCCTCAAAAGCAGGCCTTCATCAGGACAGGGTGAATGAGGAGGGAGGGAGCAACCTATGGAGAAAGATGGGGTATGCCCATCTCATTAAAAGCATATAAAAGGATGCATGGGTGTAGTAGTAAGGACTATTTCCTATAGTGTAAAAACCTCACCTAGAAACAAGCATCATCCATTGAGAGAGATGGAGAATCAATCAGGGAAGTAACAAAGGCCTGACGGCTCCTTATCTGCAGGGAATTGATCTATCCCTATGAATGCAAGATGAAACCACTATTATTTGTGGAGTCATAGATGGGTGATAGCACCTTTGCAGATTATTCACAAACAAAGCTCACCTTGGATAATTAAGAAATAAGCTGACCTGGGAGTAAAAATTAAATAAATGTACATGCTGTAGAAAGATGAATAATCTGCTATTACCATCTTTAATCACCCACCAAAGACAACTATGTGAGTGTCATAAACGCAGAGATTACTCACTGAACAATCAGAACTGATCTGTGTCATTTTAATGGGGTGGGACCAGGAAGAAAGCCTCTTAGGGATTTCATCAGATCAGACTCTGCAAAGATCAAAGAATTGTCAGTAAGAGAGTCATGCATGCGGCGTTGCTTAAACACAAGAAAATTGGAAAAGGAAAAGAGTGCAGAATTGGAGCCAAGCCCCTCACCTCCGTCTGATAGAAAGTATCCCTGTAAATATCTGTAGTAAAACTCCAAGATAGTTTAGTAGGAGAAGTAGTTTATTGGAGTAAGCAGGTACATCCTTTCATGGCAAGACCTCTCTCTAATTGAATGCTGTACACAAGGATCTAGAACAGTGACACGCATCTACCAACAGTAACTATGGTGATGTTATGGTATTGACAAGGATGCCACACCTCCCTCCTTTACAGAAACAACATAGTAGAATTTAAGATAAAATACAACATATGGATACACATTCAAAATAATACATTGTGGTGTACATAGTAATTTAAATGAAAAAAACAAGTATAGATCATAACATGAAAACATGTTTTATGACTTATGAGCAACCTATTTCCCTTCTTTCATTATGCATAATATAGTTTTGGTACTTCAGTGGCCTAACAATTGCTCTACCAGTGCGTGTTGTTCTTCTAATGTTACTTGAAGTACTAGCTCCAACATTGGATGATGAAATTTGGGATTTAATAAAGGTACTTCCCATATTACTGACATTAGGACCAGCAACCTCATCCCACAACCAATTCATATTTGAAGTGATTTCTTTAGAATCATTGATTTGGCCTGGAAGACTGCATTTTGAAAGTCTATTGTAATGCCAAATCTTACCATCACTTAACTTGGCTAATTTGGAATAAGTGGTGATTACTTGTAAAGGTGTAGAGAATTTGCTTTGACCTTTCCTTACTTTGGTAGCCAATTTAACTTTAACCCAATCACCAAATTTTAGTGTATAGTCAGAAGTGTTATGAGTTTTATCAAAATTCATTTTGCAAGTATCATGCATCTTCCTTAAATTGGCTCTAACCAACGCAGGTGACCATTTACCATACGTCTTCATGTTACACCATGCAACATTGTCTTTACAAAAGGGTCCTCTGCCACGTAATATTCTAAAGGGACTATATCCTGTACCATTTGGAGTGATTCTATAGGCCCAAAGTGTGCTAAAAAGTTTTTTTTTCCAACATTTACCTGCTTCCAACGAAGCTTGTACACTTCCCATAATGACTCTGTTGAATCTCTCTACAATGCTATTACCTGCAGGGTTGTACACTGGGGTTTTCTTCTCGCAAATTCCATTCCTTTCTAAGAAGTTTTTGAATTTGTCAGACGAAAATTGTGGACCATTGTCACTCCGAATTATTTTTGGGATTCCTTCACGTAGAAATATGTTTTGCAAAAACTTAATAGTGTGTTTAGTGTCACAAATGTCATTAATTTCAACTTCTGGCCATTTTGAATAGTCATCGATTACCACTAAAATATACATATGACTACCATAATTCTCATCAATAGGGCCCAACCAATCAATGTTTAAATTTTCCCATGGGCCATTAGGAAGAGATTTGGTGCCAAGAGTGGGTCTTAACACTCGTAGTGTCTTATCTGAGTCTAGGCAAATGGAGCAATCCCTTACAAATCTCTCAGAGTCTCAATCAATACCTGGCCACCAATAAGATAATTTCAATTTACTTTTTAGTTTAGAAATGCAGAGATGACCTTCATGATTCAGTTCCAAAATTCTTGATCTCAAATTTAAAGGTACAATGATTCTATCACCTCTACAAATATAACCTGAATCATCAATGGAAAGTTCACTTTGTATTTCCCAAATGGCTCTTAAATCGCCTTGATTATTGTTTTTGATAGGCCAACCCTTGGTTATGAAATGTGCAGTTTTTTTTTAAATTTCATCTTGTGAATATTCAGTATCCCATTCTACTTTAGATATGGCCATATTTTCATCATAAACTGCTGCAACATTGAAGTCCTCCCAATCATTTTGTTCAAAACTTTCATAAGGTAATGGCGATCTACTCAGATAATCCGCTACCTGATTCCTCTTTCCGGGTAAATATTCTACCTTGTAATTAAAGTCAAGAAGCTTCAAGCTCATTTTTGCTATTCTGGGAGTGGCCCTGAAGATGCCTTCAGAAGTTAGTACTTTAAGTAAGGGTTTGTGATCTGTGCGCAGTACAAAATTGGAACCCCATACAAATTGTCTAAATGTTTCCATTGCCCAAATTGTAGCTAACATTTATTTTTCTATGACTGAGTATTTTTCCTCAGATGGTGAAAGAGAACGAGAAACAAATGAAATAGTTATCTCTTCACCGTTGTCATCAATTTGGGATAGAACTGCTCCTAACCCTTTACCACTAGCGTCAGTCGTGATTATAGTAGGTGCCAAACTATCAAAAGGTTGGAGGGGTAGGGCAGAATACAGGTCGTTTTTTATTGTCATGAAGTCATTTTCTAAGTCGCTATTCCAAGCAAACTCGTGCTTTATTTTCAATAGTTGCCTCAAGTTGTAAGTCTTAGTGGCAAAATTCCTTACAAACTTCGACTAAAATTCTCCCATCCCTAAAAATGATCTTAAATCATCTTTCGACTTAGGAGAAGGAGCTTCTTTGATCGCTTCAATTAGACTTTTCTTGGGTGATATACCATCCCCACCAACTTGATGCCCTAAATAAGTGACAGATCTCATTCTGAACTTACATTTTTTAACTTCTGCAGTTAAACCTTTCTCTGCTAGTTTCAACAGTACAGTGTTAAGTCTTTCATCATGCTCATTCCTGTCTCAACCCATTATTAAAATGTCATCTTGAAAATATATGACGCCTTTTAATCCCTTAAATAGTTTGTGCATCAGCCTTTGAAACATGGCAGCAGTAGAAGCTAGCACAAAAGGCATACGTACAAAGCGGTAACATCCAAAAGGAGTTATAAAAGCAGTTAAGCTTCTGCTGCTGTCGTGCAACTGGATCTGGTGATACGCTGAGGTTAGGTTTATTGTAGAAAACCATTTTATGTTTTTTGACTGAGCTAATAATTCGTCAATTCTGGGCAATGGGAATGACAATGATTTTATTTAGATCTCTCAGATCAATGCATAAGCGCAAACGGCCGTCGGGTTTGCGCGCAACGACCAAGGGAGCAATCCATTCTGCGCATTCCACTGGTTCAATTATACCTTTCTTTTCTAATTGGTCGAGTTCTTTCATTACAGTATCTCTTATGCTAATAGGAATGGTCCTTGCTTTATGAGCAACAGGTATTGCATCATCTTTGAGGACTATTTTGTGGACAAACCCTTCTAATTTTCCCACATCACCAGAAAAAACATTGGGAAATTGTTTTATCATGTCATCCACCATTTTCTTATCAGGTTCATCCAACAATAAGACTTGATCTTGAATATTGGGGTTAAGTACAATGCCAAGTTCTCCTTGATCAATCCAACCTAAAACAGATGGACCTTTTTCAGCGACGTATAATTTTCCAGTAGTGCATCTATCTTTAAACTTGAAAACAAGTTCTACAAAACCTACAATTGGAATTTTTTAACCCGTATACGTTACTGGTTATATATCGGGAGGTTTTTAGTCTTGAGCAATTACCTTTTCAAATGTATTTTCCCATACTGCTCTCTGTATGATGGTATAGGGTGAACCAGAATCTGGAACAATTTGTAGATCTACACCCCCAATATTTATTTCACAAACCGGTTTCTTTCTCTTTGTTGAACCTACATTCATAATCATATTTTCATTTCCTCCATAATCCTCAATGCAGAGAATTTCATCATCACTCGAACCAACATTCCCATGAGTTTCTTCATTTTTGCTATCGTTAATACAACTTACAATTCTCTTATTGTTTTTGTTGATTCTTCTTCCACACGCTTTGGTGAAGTGACCAATTACTCCACAATAACTGCATTTAGATTTTAAGGCAGGACACCACTTGTCCCTAGCAGTATGACCCTTATACCCACATCTGTAACAGGTTGGCCCTGTGTCGTCATAATCACTCTTGTTGTGACTGTTAATTTTTTTATTTGTGTCTCTATAACTATTTTTTTCTCCACCCTTACTACTAGTTTTAGTGGTGGAAATTTTTCTTACAATACTTTTTTCATCGCTTTTTTTTAAAGCCATTTGTGCACACCTTTTTGACATTTCACCTTTTTTAACAATAGCAATTATTTCATTCAAAGGTGAATCACCGCACACTCAAAGTTTTCCTTGTATAGCACTGTTGTTCGAATGCATTACTAACTGATCTCTAATGGAACTGTCATGTAAATTTTCAAATTGGCAGTTAATGGAAAGTTTTTTCAATGCAGATACTTAATCTTCCACAGATTCATTTTTTTGTTGTTTGTGTTGAAAAAACTCATACCTATTAATTCCAACACAAACAGTAGGTTGATAATAAGCATCAAGATCATGTAAAGCATCTAAGAATACATTAAAGTTTTCACTTGGTCTAGTTTTTTTTCCATTTGATAATAAATCCTAGAGCCTTTGGGTACTAAACTGTGTAGAAGCATTTTCTTCTTCCTGGAAGGAGAAAAATCATCTTCGTTTTCTTCTTCTAATGCTGAAATATAATTTAGAAAGTAGTCTTTCCAATCTAACCATTTTAATGCAGGTTCACCTGGGCGAGTTAGAAATGGAACTGGTAACCCAATTCCGCATCCTTGACTTGCCATTCTTATGCGCTATAATTGCTAATATGAAATAATGAATATGAAAACACACTCCTTTTGAATTGCAGTAGTACACCTCAATATTGTAATGGTGAAAATAATTACTGAAATATAATCAATCAGTTTGAGTGTGAACTATAGTATACCAATCATATTAAGAATATAGTGCAACTTCTAACAAGGGGTACCAGTTACTGTAAATATACTCTTGATGGGTAAAACACAGAATATCAAGAACTGTTTCCACGTTCAAATGAACATTTTACCTGAATAATAACACGCTGTTCATTGAGAGGATAATATGCAATTTTCATATCAAGGTGTGCATATCACCGTGAGTATGCTCCTTGATGTTTTCCTTTTTTTTTTTATTAACAAACTCCCAAAAAAAATAGGAAAATCGAAGTTAATGTAGCATTGAATCGAGCGTTCAGCTTCTTATGGTTGCTGTGTGTATAGACTCGGATTTCCAAAATGGCGGCTTTGTAAGGTCACGTTGCGTGACTTTACGCGATGATGCAATGCGTGTTGACGTTCGTTCACCGCGTCGGCACTTATCCTTGAATGTTCTTTTGCGCTCACCGTCACTGTGTTCTTCTTCCACGCGAACTGGAACGGCAGAAGTCGACTGCAAGCTGGAACCTCTTCACGGGAATGCCCTTGTTTCAAAAGATGCAGCTGCGGCATCAACCGTAGACATTACCGGTAAGCACGATCAAGTTCATCCTCTTTTCTTCAGTGGAATTCAGTCAGCAGCCACATACAAGTTTACTCACTATTGCGCCGAAACACTCCCATGATGAACGTGTCAATTTCTAACGATGAAAATCTTTTCAATATAAGAGTACAATAAGATCCAAGTAATTCAAATGGACTTGGTTCAAATTTAACTGGCAGCAATGACTTTGCCTGGTTGAGCGGTTCTTCTCTGCTTACTTCTCGAATTCAATCCGCTCATGTAGAGTGATAATTTTCTCCTTTTCTTCTCTAGTTGATTTCTATCCGCAAATTTTGACCAAAATGTGCAGAATAAAATCTGAATAAAATAATCCTTTTATAAGAGTCTCTGAAATGGATCCTCATCCCGTCCTCTGTCGCCAATTTGTAGTAAGACTCCAAGATAGTTTAGTAGGAGAAGTAGTTTATTGGAGTAAGCAGGTACATCCTTTCATGGCAAGACCTCTCTCTAACTGAATGCTGTACACAAGGATCTAGAACAGTGACACGCATCTACCAACAGTAACTATGGTGATGTTATGGTAATGACAAGGATGCCACACTATCCTGTTTGCAGCTCAGTGAGCAGTCCCAGAATGGAGAAAATAAAGCTGCCGTGGAATTAACGTGCAAATTGATGGTGTCACATTATGAAATGTATCTCTGGCGACTCACGTCATACCCAGTTGGAGGTCTTATTGGTCACCCTCATGAATTAGGGGGTTAGGGAAGGATGTTCTATTGAGTAAACAGACTGAATGCATTTGGGGGGTACATGTCCGTAGGGTGCAAAGAAAACATACTTGTAAATAAAGGAACAGGCACAGACATTTTTAAGTACTTGAACAGTATTGCGACATTGCTATGTCTCATATATGTTTCTCCCAGCATACTCACTAAAAACACCTAATTTCTAATTGTGAAAAAGGGTCACATCAAAACAGAATTACAACTTACGTTTTCTATCTACTGACACTGGCACAGTATTGAAATTAACATTGGAGACTACGCAAATTGTCCCCTGTCTGAACATGCAGCACAATTGTAAACAGACAATATAACAGTACAATATGCAGTAAAACTGAGTGGATGAAGAATAAATCACAGGAAATATTCTTAATATAAGCTGGTGTCTGATGATACTATAGATAAACAATCCAGTCAGACATGAAACATTTTATTGTATACAGATATGACACATTTTATTGTAGGTATCCCCATCTATTACCACTATCTATAGGCATACATGTTTTAAAGTAATACCAAGGTGTGTCCATTTCTTTTGCTTGTGGGTGTAAATTCATGTGCTTTACTAATGGATCTTTAGAAAGGACTAAAACATATTTTGAATAAAAATATTCACAGTATTCTTGCCTATATATTAAGGTAAGCAAAATACTACAAGTTATAGCAAATGATACAAGTATGTGTTGATAATTCACTTCTACAGCTGATGAAGGTAGGTTGGCACAGACATAGCAGTTCTTTGCGTCTAGTGCTTGTGTACATTTTTGCACTAATTTAGAATAAATGTTGGTAGACTAATCTTGTTTATAATTTACAAATTATGCTTTTCACTTTGTCTCATCTACTGTGTGCGCGGATATTGTAATCTCGGGCTTAGATATAGACTTCTCTGTCTCTGGTGTCAAATAAAATCCATTTAATGTTGTTCTAATCACTAAAACTGTTACTAAAAATGTAATACCCACAATAATCCTGCATTTATTTCTATTTAGGCAACACATGTTTGTCTGTAATCAGATCCTTAAGCAAAAATATAGCAGCAATATTTCAGCAATTGAGTTCTGATTATTTCAAGCAGTTTCTTTTTGCAGTTAATTTTCTTTTAAACAGTCTTTTTTTAAGCATTTATTGCTCTTAGCATTTTATTTACAGCAATCTTCATATAGTCGTCCTTAACCCTACTCTATCTTCTTCTAAATGTTTCAATACTCTTCTTCAGCAGACTTGGACCTAGGGAATCTTTTTTTAAATAAAAAATCATTTCAATCCTTTGCATTTTCTCATTTAATATTTCTCAAACTTTTGTCAATAAACTTTTTAAACAGCTTTTCTCTAAATGTATTTCACTATGAGGCAATGTGGGGTCAAAGGAAGTAAATATTCCACTGACACATTGGTGCCGATCACGATCCTGCAAAAACCGGGTACGAACCGTCGGACGGAGCACAATCTCCGCCCGACGCGTACCCGGTCGTCAATTTTCACAAACAAGGAATTACGATTCGCACGGGTACACCATCACCGTACGAATCGTAAAAAAAGCCCGACCGAACCAAAAAACACCTACCAATGCGATCCGGGAAAGCGCCGACCTGACGTCGGGACGCTCGCAGCCAGCCATTCACGACCCAGGAATCACGATTCGCACCGACGTCACCCCGCACGGTGAATATTTTGCGGCAGCCAAAAACTGCCGGGAAATCAGGACGACGCGAACAAGGACCACCAGTACGCGACGGACAGACAGGACGACGCGAAAAAGGAGGACCAGTACGTGACGGACACACAGGACGACGCCACCAAGGAGGACCCGTACGCGACAGGACGACGCGATCAAGGAGGACCCGTACGCGACAGGACGACGCGAGCAAGGAGTACCAGTACGCGACGGACAGACATGGACCCGAACCTACGAGTCATCCCTGCCCTCATAGCAGTACACCTCCTCTACAGGTTACGACGCAGACGCCGCAGAAGGTCAGAATAACTAAGGGAGGGGGGAAAGTGGGGTGGGGTGGGGGTGGCACGACCAGGGCAGGCCACAAAACAACCACATAAGTCACACACCACACATGGCCTGGACATACCTGACTCCCATGCCCTGGTCACCACGAGGGGGTGGGGGCGTGTCCTGATAAGCCAGCGACCGCCACAACGGAAGTCCGTCACCACGCGAACCGGCAACACAACCAGACAGGTACGTCCCGTACCCACGCCTGAAGAGCGTGGGTACGAGTCGGACCACGCCCACACACGTCACCCCAACAATGGCGGGACGGATCGCACCCACGTGGCAAAGGCCTGGGTACGGGCCGCACAAACATCACATAGCGTGGGGACGGATATGTACGGACCCTACCCCCACCCCGTATGCAAGGAGCGTACCCCCCAGCCCAACAGTTTAAGTACGACCCGTACCCCCACCCGCGTATGCATGGAGCGTACCCCCCAGCCCAACAGTGTAAGTACGACCCGTACCCCCACCCGCATATGCATGGAGCGTACCCCCCAGCCCAACAGTGTAAGTACGACCCGTACCCCCACCCGCGTATGCATGGAGCGTACCCCCCATGCCAACAGTGTAAGTACGACTCGAACCCTCACCCGCGTATGCAAGGAGCGTACCCCCCAGCCCAACAGTGTAAGTACGACCCGTACCCCCACCCGCGTATGCATGGAGCGTACCCCCCAGCCCAACAGTGTAAGTACGACCCGTACCCCCACCCGCGTATGCATGGAGCGTACCCCCCAGCCCAACAGTGTAAGTACGACCCGTACCCCCACCCGCGTATGCATGGAGCGTACCCCCCAGCCCAACAGTGTAAGTACGACCCGTACCCCCACCCGCGTATGCATGGAGCGTACCCCCCATGCCAACAGTGTAAGTACGACTCGAACCCTCACCCGCGTATGCAAGGAGCGTACCCCCCAGCCCAACAGTGTAAGTACGACCCGTACCCCCACCCGCGTATGCATGGAGCGTACCCCCACCACACCAGTGTAAGTAGACTCGTACCCTCACCTCGAATGCATTGAGCGTACCCCCACCGTGTATGTTCCAAGCGTACATATCCTGAAATCGGAGGTGTGTGTGCAGAGTCCACCCAGCAGTGCCCTGAGACAGGAGGGGTGTGTGCAGAGTCCTCCCAGCAGTGCCCTGAGACAGGAGGGGTGTGTGCAGAGTCCTCCCAGCAGTGCCCTGAGACAGGAGGGGTGGGTGTGGAGTCCTCCCAGCAGTGCCCTGAGACAGGAGGGGTGGGTGCCTATCACTCCCAGCAGTGCCCTGAGACAGGAGGGGTGTGTGCAGAGTCCTCCCAGCAGTGCCCTGAGACAGATGGGGTGGGTGTGGAGTCCTCCCAGCAGTGCCCTGAGACAGGAGGGGTGTGTGCAGAGTCCTCCCAGCAGTGCCCTGAGACAGGAGGGGTGTGTGCAGAGTCCTCCCAGCAGTGCCCTGAGACAGGAGGGGTGGGTGTGGAGTCCTCCCAGCAGTGCCCTGAGACAGGAGGGGTGTGTGCAGAGTCCTCCCAGCAGTGCCCTGAGACAGGAGGGGTGTGTGCAGAGTCCTCCCAGCAGTGCCCTGAGACAGGAGGGGTGGGTGTGGAGTCCTCCCAGCAGTGCCCTGAGACAGGAGGGGTGGGTGCCTATCACTCCCAGCAGTGCCCTGAGACAGGAGGGGTGGGTGCAGAGTCCTCCCAGCAGTGCCCTGAGACAGGAGGGGTGTGTGCAGAGTCCTCCCAGCAGTGCCCTGAGACAGGAGGGGTGGGTGCAGAGTCCTCTCAGCAGTGCCCTGAGACAGGAGGGGTGGGTGCCTATCACTCCCAGCAGTGCCCTGAGACAGGAGGGGTGTGTGCAGAGTCCTCCCAGCAGTGCCCTGAGACAGGAGGGGTGGGTGTGGAGTCCTCCTAGCAGTGCCCTGAGACAGGAGGGGTGGGTGCAGAGTCCTCTCAGCAGTGCCCTGAGACAGGAGGGGTGGGTGTGGAGTCCTCCCAGCAGTGCCCTGAGACAGGAGGGTGGGTGCCTATCACTCCCAGCAGTGCCCTGAGACAGGAGGGGTGTGTGCCTATCACTCCCAGCAGTGCCCTGAGACAGGAGGGGTGTGTGCAGAGTCCTCCCAGCAGTGCCCAGAGACAGGAGGGGTGGGTGCCTATCACTCCCAGCAGTGCCCTGAGACAGGAGGGGTGTGTGCAGAGTCCTCCCAGCAGTGCCCTGAGACAGGAGGGGTGTGTGCAGAGTCCTCTCAGCAGTGCCCTGAGACAGGAGGGGTGGGTGCCTATCACTCCCAGCAGTGCCCTGAGACAGGAGGGGTGTGTGCAGAGTCCTCCCAGCAGTGCCCTGAGACAGGAGGGGTGGGTGTGGAGTCCTCCCAGCAGTGCCCTGAGACAGGAGCGGTGGGTGCAGAGTCCTCTCAGCAGTGCCCTGAGACAGGAGGGGTGGGTGTGGAGTCCTCCCAGCAGTGCCCTGAGACAGGAGGGGTGGGTGCCTATCACTCCCAGCAGTGCCCTGAGACAGGAGGGGTGTGTGCCTATCACTCCCAGCAGTGCCCTGAGACAGGAGGGGTGTGTGCAGAGTCCTCCCAGCAGTGCCCTGAGACAGGAGGGGTGGGTGCCTATCACTCCCAGCAGTGCCCTGAGACAGGAGGGGTGTGTGCAGAGTCCTCCCAGCAGTGCCCTGAGACAGGAGGGGTGGGTGTGGAGTCCTCTCAGCAGTGCCCTGAGACAGGAGGGGTGTGTGCAGAGTCCTCCCAGCAGTGCCCTGAGACAGGAGGGGTGTGTGCAGAGTCCTCCCAGCAGTGCCCTGAGACAGGAGGGGTGGGTGTGGAGTCCTCCCAGCAGTGCCATGAGACAGGAGGGGTGTGTGCAGAGTCCTCCCAGCAGTGCCCTGAGACAGGAGGGGTGTGTGCAGAGTCCTCCCAGCAGTGCCCTGAGACAGGAGGGGTGGGTGTGGAGTCCTCCCAGCAGTGCCCTGAGACAGGAGGGGTGGGTGCCTATCACTCCCAGCAGTGCCCTGAGACAGGAGGGGTGGGTGCAGAGTCCTCCCAGCAGTGCCCTGAGACAGGAGGGGTGTGTGCAGAGTCCTCCCAGCAGTGCCCTGAGACAGGAGGGGTGGGTGCAGAGTCCTCTCAGCAGTGCCCTGAGACAGGAGGGGTGGGTGCCTATCACTCCCAGCAGTGCCCTGAGACAGGAGGGGTGTGTGCAGAGTCCTCCCAGCAGTGCCCTGAGACAGGAGGGGTGGGTGTGGAGTCCTCCCAGCAGTGCCCTGAGACAGGAGGGGTGTGTGCAGAGTCCTCCCAGCAGTGCCCTGAGACAGGAGGGGTGTGTGCAGAGTCCTCCCAGCAGTGCCCTGAGACAGGAGGGGTGGGTGTGGAGTCCTCCCAGCAGTGCCCTGAGACAGGAGGGGTGTGTGCAGAGTCCTCCCAGCAGTGCCCTGAGACAGGAGGGGTGTGTGCAGAGTCCTCCCAGCAGTGCCCTGAGACAGGAGGGGTGGGTGTGGAGTCCTCCCAGCAGTGCCCTGAGACAGGAGGGGTGGGTGTGGAGTCCTCCCAGCAGTGCCCTGAGACAGGAGGGGTGTGTGCAGAGTCCTCCCAGCAGTGCCCTGAGACAGGAGGGGTGTGTGCAGAGTCCTCCCAGCAGTGCCCTGAGACAGGAGGGGTGGGTGTGGAGTCCTCCCAGCAGTGCCCTGAGACAGGAGGGGTGGGTGCCTATCACTCCCAGCAGTGCCCTGAGACAGGAGGGGTGTGTGCAGAGTCCTCCCAGCAGTGCCCTGAGACAGGAGGGGTGTGTGCAGAGTCCTCCCAGCAGTGCCCTGAGACAGGAGGGGTGGGTGTGGAGTCCTCCCAGCAGTGCCCTGAGACAGGAGGGGTGTAACACATGTGTGTGAGGCCAGAATTATCCACATGCATACTGGCTACAAGGGAACATGTCCCCATGAACTCATGTCAACAGACTCCACACACAAGTACAGTGATCACCAAGGATGCCACGATTGTTGCAGGTGGACACATGGCCCTGCATGCATGGCCAAAGTAGAAGGGCTCCGTCACACACACAGCTCATGTAGACACAGCTCTGCGCTAAACATTGGGAACACCCTGCAGGGAAGAAAGCTGGGTACACAGAGGAAGGAATACACCCTGGGACAAGTGCACCATGCAGTAACTGCTTACATGAACAAAGAAAGTTAGCCAACACCTTGTGATGGCACACAGATCCCAGGGTCCCACCAATGAGCAGTACACTACTACACATCCCACACACCCAAACCCTTACACACCACCCAAAACCATGTAGCAGCCCCACCAACACCAATACCAGCACAGCAGTAGTGTGATAATGAAAAAAAAATTAAGCTTTATTCAGCATGAGCACAATGTCCGTGGATCGCAGGCAGTTCAATCTTCACAAAGCCCATAGGGCAGTCAATGATTCTCAGCTGGATGGGGGACACAGTGGGATGCGTGTCCCCTACCTTGCCTGCACAGTCAAATGGCATCGTCTTCCACACTGGTGAGGGCATCAGGGGGGGGGAAGCAACAGGCACCGCAGGGACATCAGGGCAAAGGGGCGGCGTTGTGGGTGCAGGGATGGAGGACTCCACCACAGGGGGTGGGGCAGGGCCAAAGGCGGAGGCCAGGATGGCACTACACACCTTTGCAAGGTCCTCCAGGGAGTCCCCTGCACCCGAAGGGACCTCAGGCCCCAAGGAGGGGGGGGGTCAGAGGGATGGGTCGCAGCGCCACTGGGGGAGGGTGGAGACAGGGGGGGAGACTCAACCACCCTGACCGGGGACCTCCTTGACCGCTTGCGTGGTGGTGTAACCGTGGGGCTCAGGGACAGAGCGGCCATGAAGGAGTCCTTGGGGGAGATGTGGCCAGGAGAGCTGAGGGGAGGGGATTTGGAGGGAGTGGACTGGGTGGAATGCGGACTCCCACTATGGCTGCGTGTCACACGTTTGCCCCCCGACCCAGTGGGTGTGCCTACCTCACCCTGTGTGTGCGTGTCAGGAGGAGTGCGGTGGACCTTCCCTGCTGGTGTGGTGCCCGTGTCCGTTGATGTGGGTGCATGCCGACGTCTGGGTGTACGTGGGACAGGCATGGGAGTGGGAAGTGTGGATGGGGCAGGGGTAGGTGGGGGGAGGTCGCGCTGCAGGAGACCCACTGCTGCAGTCAGTGTGGAGTCGATGGACCTCAGCAAGTTGCGTTGGTCAGCCTGCGATGAATGAATGCCCTCCAAGAAAGCCTCGATGTTGGTGAGGGTTTTGCCGTGGGCATGGAGGACATTAAGGATCGCAGCCTGACCAACCTGCAGTTGCCGCTGGATGTCCACAGACTCTGCATTGGCGGCAGCAGTGGAGACAGGGGCAGGGGGTGCGGTGCCTGGCAGGAAGGAGACATGCTGTGACCGGGCACGCTGGGAAGGGACACGAGCAAGTGGGAGGCGGCTGATGGAAACTGAGGGGGCGGTGCGAGGTGTTGTTCCGCTGTCAGCTGCTGGTGCAGCCTCCGCCCACTCGGAGACATCGTCCTCGGACCTGTCAGCTTCGTAGTCTGATGTGCCAGTCCACAGGTCCTCGGCCACACTCTCCTCCGCCTCTGTCCCACTCGATGTGCCAGACCCGATGTCACGGCTGGCACTGGTGCTCGGTCCCTCCGCCTGGTCTTTGTCCATGTCTCCCTCTGTGTCCCCCGACGATGCTGTGGGCAGGGTGGAGAGACAGAAATTAATCAGACACCTGTACACATCTGTCACATGAGTCCAATCTACATAGGTAACATTGCATAGCCTGAAAAGGAAGATCCCTAACATCTACTGAACAGGGTACCGATGTAGGGCATGAAACACACAGTTGGTTGAGCCACCATGCCACTGAAATACCATGGAGAGCATGAGACAATAGCAAAAGACAGGAAACGGAGTCTGACATAGCACCCAGGCCCTGGGGACAATCCAGCACTGCATCTGCACCACACAGCGTTGGCGAAAATACCGATGACCAGGGACCATATCCATGAACTTGAGACACATGCTGCATAGGTAATGCTGAAAACATGCCCAACATGACTCGGTCACTGCACATTGCGTGTGTGTCCAGACACATCACACACTGCCCAGACCCGGCAAGTGGAAATCAGGATTTGACACATAGGCATTGTCCGCCCCAACAAGACCCTACACGAGGCAAATTGTTGAGACACAGGTGGCACCAACATCTCATAGTCTGGGTGATACACACAGGGGCAGGCAAAAAGCAAGATTGGACGCCAAACAGCCAAGGTGCGCCTGTACAAATAATGAGGTACCAGTGCCCATCCTCAGATGAGTATAACAAGACACGCAGGCACTGGCAACTGTGAGTATGAAGAAGGACAATCAGGTCAGGCTGCACAGTGGACACCTGTACAAAATAGCACGTCAATATACATGGTGACAGGGGACAATGGCACAGAGCACAACCTACGCTGTAGACACTGAGATTGGCCACGTTTATGATGACACATACACCACTGAGGAAAAGGTGCCCCAGGGGACAGTAGTGGGCACGCAACTACATGCTACTGAATGGTAATGACTGCAACACACGTCACCATCCCTGCACTATGTGTATCGCACACTCATGCACATCATGTCACAGGCCACTACATAGGACATGCGCGCTGTAAGGCATGACACATGAGAGACCAACTCCCATGTCTGGAGTCAGCATCAGTGCCAACTGACATGGAACCCACATGCAGTGAACTTGACAGTGCACAGGCAAGGTCCCACAACCTGTTACACACCACCCCCACACATGATGCTACAGTCATTGTTCTCGTGGACAAAGCGCCAGCCTACATTACCTTGTGAAGGAGTGACTACACACAGACCAGGGAACACATTGCAAGGAGGGGAAGGGTGGCAGGGGCACAGCGCTATACTGGGGCAAACAGGATCTGCACAGCACCTTTAAACCCTGCCAGTGAATTCATGCTACTGTGCCCTTACAAATGCCGGTGACACACAACAAACACACATGTACCTACCCCCTTCCGGCTGCTGCATCGCCTGTAAGCGCCTCTCCAGGTCTGGAAAGACCACCGGCAGCACACGCCTGTGGAGGTGGCTCAGACGGCGGCGGCCGCGGTTCTTGTGGCTCTCAGGTGAGTCCCCCAGCAGGAGCCGTGCAATCCTCCGCGTCCAGCACCGGATATCCTGCCAGCGTTTCCTCACCTGGGGCAGGCTCCGCCTCCGACCATCCACACCCCTCACGGCACTGACGGCAGTCAGCCAGATCTGCTCCTTGGCAGTGGCGCCTACCTGTGAGGAGGAACAAGTGACACCACATCAATACACCAGCCACATGTCACAGAGAGACATATGGGTACAAATTAGCTGGTTACAACAAGGCATGTCATGCAGCCAACGCATTGCACCTTTGTCATAGGGACATCATCCCCTGGTGAGGGAAAAAGCAGTACGTGCCACAGTGGGTACACAGGTGGAATGATGGCAATGTCACAATCAATGATCAAGGCTCACACTGTGCATCACACCCACCCCTCCTGTCTCAGGGCACTGCTGTGAGTGATAGGCCCCCACCCCTCCTGTCTCAGGGCACTGCTGTGAGTGATAGGCCCCCACCCCTCCTGTCTCAGGGCACTGCTGTGAGTGATAGGCCCCCACCCCTCCTGTCTCAGGGCACTGCTGGGAGTGATAGGCCCCCACCCCTCCTGTCTCAGGGCACTGCTGGGAGTGATAGGCCCCCACCCCTCCTGTCTCAGGGCACTGCTGGGAGACATCAGGCACCCCCCCCTGGGACCCCCCCGACAGTACATGGCATGTGTGTTACACCTGGACGCAATGGCAGAAGTCACAGTCACAACATAGGGACAGTCTGTGGCAGTGGCCTATGCACTCACCTGATACCCTGGTCGCCCATACAGCATGGAGTACTGTGGGAGGATCACATCCAGCAGAGCCATGTTCTCCTCCAGGGTGAATGGCTGTGTCCTCTCCACAGCCCTTGACATGGTTCCAGGGAATCAGTAGCAGCAGCTGGGTCGACGAATGCAAAGATGTGCAGGCAAGTGCTCCCTCATGGGACCTGGCTGCCTTATATGTGCCCTTCTGCCCAGTCTCATGCACAGGAGTACAGAGTGATTGGTCACTCACATTTGCATCCTATGTTTCCACCAATCCCTTCAAACCTAGCAGTCTGTGGGTTCTCTATCGGTTTCATTCTCCTGCATGATGTCAGCCCCACAAACACATTGCAACAAAGTAGAAGAATTCCAACTGACTTCTGCTGTGCACCTTCCAGAACAATTTCGAATTTTGAACTTGGTCTCCATGACAACCAGCATGCATTTAGGCCTTAATACTTGTCCCCTATGTAATTTGGAGCATCACACACAGGTACGATGCGTTGCGGGGCCCTAGGGCACCCCAAATGCATGGCAACGGCCCGTACATGCATGCCTACGCTCTCCATCACTATGGGTCTGCACGCGTATGCGTACCCGTAGTGTTACGGACCGTACACACGCATGTACGCTCTCTATCACTATGGGTCTGCACGCGTATGCGTACCCGTAGTGGTACGGACCGTACACACGCATGTACGCTCACTATCACTATGGGTCTGCACGCGTATGCGTACCCGTAGTGTTACGGACCGTACACACGCATGTACGCTCTCTATCACTATGGGTCTGCACGCGTATGCGTACCCGTAGTGGTACGGACCGTACACACGCATGTACGCTCACTATCACTATGGGTCTGCACGCGTATGCGTACCCGTAGTGGTACGGACCGTACACACGCATGTACGCTCTCTATCACTATGGGTCTGCACGCGTATGCGTACCCGTAGTGGTACGGACCGTACACACGCATGTACGCTCACTATCACTATGGGTCTGCACGCGTATGCGTACCCGTAGTGGTACGGACCGTAAAAATGCCTGTACGCTCGCCATCACGATGGGTACACATACGGCAGCACTCCCACAGTGATTTGGAAACATGCACAGGCCCTCTCAGCAGCAGTACGGCGGTTTTTACACATCAATGTGGTGATAGGCGACACACATGTAGGAATAGGGCGGACATACTTGTCCATGGATGGACATACTTGTCCAGGAATGGACATCAAGGCATCGTCTGTGCATTACTACATGTGTGGGGCACAGGTGTCACAGGCTGTGATGTGGAACATGCCTCCTGAGTGGAGAAGGCACCAGATGTATGATGAGATGTGTACATGTGTACTGTGTGAGGGTGCAATGTGTGCCAGGCATGCCCTTGACTCCTTTGACATGTGTGCATGTGGGACTGCGCACTTGGGGTGAGCGTCACTGGCATGGCACGGACACCAACACACGGAAGTGTCCCATGATGCCCGGTACAGGGGTCATGACACATGACTTGTCACTACCCACAGTGCACAATGTGACTATGTCATATATGTGTCCGGGATTTACATCAGGTTGATGTTGTAGCACCCTCAAAAGCTGCAGCTGTTGCAGCAACCAACATGTGGCTGTGTGTAGATTGTCATTGCACACTGTTCCCAACACCATGCCACATGTGTTATCGGATGTGAGGTGCACATGTATGCATGGGACACGGAGTAGCGTGACAAGGCCATGTCAGCAAACTCACAAGGAATGTGTGGTGAGTCATGACATGTGCACCTTCATGGCAAGGTGTGTGGGCTGGACTAGTGTAATGTCATGTGACCTGTGGCTCCAGTGTTCCGCTACCAGTCTCTGCAATCGGCATCACACTTCTGCTGATGTGTGGGTGTATGTCACTCCTGTCTTGCGTCGGGCAGTGCACTTGCACTGGGACAGAGCTATTTCCATGGCGTGGCATGGGGAGGTTCTCAATCACCGTGTGTAGCTGGGTCTTGGAAGTAGTGTCACCTTGCATCCATACGTGTCCTGGGCATGTAGCACATGCCTGACTCCCTATGTGGCATGTGTGTATTGCCAGATTTACATGTGCTCAGTAGACATGAGTTGTTCTCGTAGTGCACTCACTCTTCCTTGTCACTTCCAAATTACTGCAGAGCGCCTCCTGTTGCCCGAAGAATTCCAGACTTGGCTACCATGCAGGAGAATGACAGGATCCGGCTCTACCGCTTCACCCAACCGTTGATTCTGGAGCTGACGGCGAGACTGGCACCACACCTGCAACCGCAGCACAGGTATCCGACGGCACTGACACCCCAGCTGAAGGTAATGGCTGCCCTACATTTTCTGGCCACGGGTACCTTCCAAAATACCATAGCTCATGTTGGTGGCATGTCCCAGAGCATGTTCAGCGGTGTGCTGCATGATTTCTTGGAGGCCATGTTGAATCACCTGGATGACTTCATCAAGTTCCCAACCCCTGAACAGATGACTGAGGTCAAGCGTGGATTCTATGCCCTGGGAGGGATGCCCCATGTCATTGGGTCCATAGATGGGACACATGTAGGTTTGGTACCACCACACGCACGGGAGGTGGCGTACCGCAATCGGAAGCACTACCACTCCATCAATGCCCTTGTGGTGTGTCTGTCCAATATGGTGATTTCACATGTCTGTGCTCGTTTCCCAGGATCAGCACACAATGCCTACATCATGAGGCGTAGCGGGATGCCTGATATGATGATGCAGCTGCGCAACGAACGTGCATGTGTTGTTGGTGGGTACAGTCTGTCTGTCCTGTATTCTGTATAGCCGACCAGCACGACCGCTACACCAGTTCTAACGATGTCCATGTGCTTCCCATGTAGGGGACGCTGGCTATCCCAACATGCCTTGGCTGCTGACACCTCTCCGCAACCCCATCACGCCGGCCCAGCTCCGCTATAACACCGCCCATGGCCGGACAAGGCGAGTGATAGAGAGGACGTTTGGCATGCTGAAGAGCCGATTCCGGTGCCTCCACAAGACCGGCGGTGCACTCCCTTATGCCCCGGCGAAGGTCTGCAAGATCTTCATGGTCTGCTGCATGCTGCACAACATGGCAGTTGAAAGAGCTGTGCCACTCATCCTGAATCAACATGACGAGGACCATCCACCCGTGGAGGACGAAGGGCTTGGCAATGGGGCTAGTGATGTGGAGGATGTGGAGCCGCAAGAGGACATCCGGACTCGGCTCATACGCGACTTCTTTGCTTAGTGGTGAGTACCAGGGTCTGAGTGTGCACGCATTGGTCCCCGTGTGGCATGCGTTGTGATGTGTGTCTCCACCTGCATGTATGGCACGTGGGTCAGAGGTGTGTGTGGGTGTGTCACTGGAGTGATGGTGGCAGTGATGGTAGTATTTCCCCAGTCATAATTGTGACCTAGCATGTTGTCATCCATACATGTGTCGATTAACTGCACATGCAAGTGGCTGTGCTTTTTGTGGCTGACTTCTTGTGTGTCTCTCTTCCCCAGGTACCTGCGCATGCCGTTTGCTGGTTGCATTGTTGTGGCACTGCTATTCCTCATGGACATGACATCGTGGGCTGACTCAGCGTTACAGGCACGGACACGTTTGGAAGTCTCCATGGGGTAAGGGATGCATCTGGGGTGTATTGGGTGTGGCAGTTGTTCACGATGTGTGCACACTGCCCCGGTCGGGGTTTGGTTCCTCTGCAGACATGTGGCATCCCCATGGGACACGACATGCAGCTGGGTACACCTGAATAGATGGGCTGCCTGGTTGTCAGTCATCAGTGATGGGATAGTGGATTGTGATGATGGCATCAATGTGTGTGACACTGCCCTCGGACACATACGGTTAACATTGTCTTGACATGGCGTGGGACTTCCACATCAGCGGATGTATGGTGTATGGCAGGCTCTCCGTGAGCAGCTGTGGGTGTTTAGCTGTTAGCCGACGCTTGTGTGCCAGTTCCCTGGCTATCACGCATTTGTGCTGCAGAAGGGGGGTGCCAGTGTTGGAGCCACATGTTACTCCACATGATGTGTTCATGTGTACTTCAAGTTGCCTCTGCAATACCAATAACATGACTAATAAAGGTGTCCCTATGCCTCCAAGGTGCCTCTTCTCAGTCAGTGCTGGTGTGTTGGCACGGTGCATCCTGCATGTCTGGCATGGTATTCCCTGATTGTGGCTATGTGTCAATGTGTCGAGTGGCAAGATGCAAGCTGTGTGTGTGTGCTGAGACTGTGTATTGGGCATGATGTCCATGACTGTGTGGGTATTGTGACATGTGCCATCCCCATGCATCCAACGTTGTCCATGACCCCATTCTCTGCATCCACCGGACTCAAGCTTGCAGGACATGGTTCTGCCACCTGTCTACACATACCTGGGTGCCCCCCAGGACACGGGCCAGGATCCCTGACCTCTGCGCATGACTGTTGCTGTACTCAATGTGTCTGTCAGCACGGTTGTTCGGCCACCCCCTCAGCTGGTTCTGACCATCACGGGTGTGTATGGTGCTCCATGTCTGTCTTGCCTAATAAACTGTGACCCATGTGTCCTGTGCCAGACTCAGGCCCCAGGGTGTGGATGGTTGAAGTGAACAGATGACTCAGGCATGTTTAGACTGTACAAGACACATGTTAGGTAATAATGCTACCAGCAGGCATCTACTCTTAATAGTGTGATTTATTATTGGGGGGGGGGGGACAAAGTGAGGGGCTTTCCGGGATTAGGGAATCCAAAGTTCAGTAGGGGAGTTGGTGTCCTTGCCATTGGAAATCCTCAGAGTCCATGCCACAGTCTTTGTCAACATTGGTCAGCCAGTGGCCAGCAGGGCCATGTGGCAGAGAATGTCTCTTGATGCTGTGATGCTGTTGCTCCAGTGGGCCAGGTGCCAGGCCAGGTGTCCTGGGAGATGGTGATGTAGCAGCCACCCTCACGGTCCTTTCCGTGGACGACCCGGCTTCCTGCGGGGAACCTCAGCAGCAGGCCGTGACGACGTCTGGGATGCTCCGTCGGATGTTTCCTCCTCCTCCTCATGATCCCTCCCTGTGGGTGGTGATGTTCTCCGCCTTCTGGCACAGGGAGGGTCGGCCATGGTGTCGGCCATCCGACGGAGTTCAGCGTGAATCCCCTGGGACGCCGTCACTTGCTCAGCCTGTCTGTCCTCCATCCTCCGTTGGTGTAGCTGTAGACAGGCTATTAGCTCCGCATGTTGCTGGGCCTGCTGGACCTTGATCCCCTCGAGGACGGACACAACCTGGGCCATGCCCGTGGTGTCCTGCCGGTATGAGTCCAGGATGTTACGGACATGGGAAAATACCGGATCCCCAGCCAACTGGTCAGGCTCGCGCCTCCGCCGTCCTCCACTCCCACCACCCCTGCCCACTTGCGTCTGGCCTGCACTTGTGGGAACATCGGGTCTCCGGGACCCCTGAGGGGTGGCATTGGCGTTGTCGCCTGCCTCCTCCTGGATGCCCGGGACACCGTGTCCCTCCTGGCGAGCCTGGCTGCATTGTGGTGTTGGGGCAGGGATCCTGGGTGTCTCCTGGGATGTGGCAGGAGTGGGGGTGGTGGTTGGCACGGTTGTACCTGACGCAGGTGCTGCAGGTGGTTGGACACCAGAGGGGCCAGGTCGGTCGGGGTCGTCCGCAGAGTGGTGAGAGTGGTCGCTGCCGGTGGGATCGGTCTCCTGCAGATCTGGGTCCTGTGAGTGTTCCCCCCCAGTGTTGGGGGGTGCAGCACGACGTTGACCTGTGTGTGAGAGAGAAAATGTTAATTTTGATCCATGCAACATCCATGTTTCATCCGTTACAAAGTTGGCACATTTCCTCTTGGAATTAGGATCTGTCTTGCATTCCACTCACAGTGCACTTGTGCATGGGTGTGTCCCTTGGCCACCAATTTGGCCCCTTTAACTATGTGTGGCACAGTCTTACTTGCTGCGTCAAGTGTGACTGCAGTCAGCAGTGGAGTGTGCATGTGTGGCGAGCCATGCATTTGCGCCTTCCTTGTAGCACTGTACATGTGCACATGGAGTGGATCCACACACTTATATGATGCAGGTGGCTGTCCTTGTGCTCGTGTACAGGTTGTGACATGGCCCTGCGTTTTGCCATGATGAAGAGGGGGGGTTCTGGCACTGGCCACCCTTGTCTACATGCACGCAGTCCACCTGCTGACGAGCAGACATTCCCACACACCAAAGGACTGATTTGCTCTCCCTGTGTCTCCCTCCTTCTCTGTCCCCCTCTCCCTCCCTCTCTGTCCCCCTCTCCCTCCCTCTGTGTGTCAGCCTCCTCCCTCTGTCCATCTTCCTGTGTCTCCCTCCCTCTCTGTCCCCCTCTCCCTCCCTCTCTGTCCCCCTCTCCCTCCCTCTGTGTGTCAGCCTCCTCCCTCTGTCCGTCTCCCTCCCTCTCAGTCCCCCTCTCCCTCCCTCTGTGTCCCCCTCTCCCTCCCTCTGTGTGTCAGCCTCCTCCCTCTGTCCATCTTCCTGTGTCTCCCTCCCTCTCTGTCCCCCTCTCCCTCCCTCTCTGTCCCCCTCTCCCTCCCTCTGTGTGTCACCCTCCTCCCTCTGTCCGTCTCCCTCCCTCTCAGTCCCCCTCTCCCTCCCTCTGTGTCCCCCTCTCCCTCCCTCCGTGTGTCACCCTCTGTCACCTTGGCCCAGCTTCCTGGGCACACACTGTTAGCAGATCTTTGAGTGGCCCTTGGCCTGTTGATGTGAGTTTGTTTCTGATCTCCAGGCACCCATTTTGTCTGCTGTGTGTCTGTGCGCTGCTGCTGTGGTGGTGTGTGCTGCCACTCTTTCACAATGTTGGCTGTTCATTAGCTGCTGTCATGTGCAAAACAGTGCCTTCACCCCCATGTGTTGATGCAAGGCGTCCGCCATTTGCTGGCAAGTCATTCCTGTGTTGGGACACAGTGTTTGTCTGGCTGTGACCTAGGCCATATGGGCAGAGGGCATTGTTGTCTGCTTTGGAGTCGCACTATGTGATTCTTGGTGCCCAGCCTCCCGCCATCCGGGTTACCGTGTCATGTGTTGTTGTCTTCTGTGGCCTGTGACTTGACATTGTCCAGCTGGGTGCATGGGGCATGGTGGCAGCAGTGGCATGTGCCTGCTCATGGAGTGTGGTTGAGTCATGCGATGGCTTGTGGTGGTTGCGTGCCTGTTATTAATTTTGGTTGTGGTTGCAGTTCCCCCCATGTGAGGTGCGTTGTTTGTGTACTCACCCGGGTCTCAGAGTCCTTCTACTCCTTCAACTGCCTCCACCGGCAGTATGGCCATCACCCTCTCCTCCCAGGGATGGTACTGTACAGGTCTGCGGGAGGGCCCTCCTCCGGTGGCGTTGGCCTGGTCGTGTTCCTCCTGCCTCTTGGCTCTGACCCTCTTCCGCAGATCGTACCACCTGTTCTGGCAATCCTGCTTGGTCCTCCTGGTGTCCGCAACAGCATTCACAGCATCGACGATGGTCTGCCACATGCCTGTTTTGGCTGCCTGGCTGGTGCTTCTGACCAATGTTCCAAAGATCTGTGGCTCGACTCTGAGGATTTGATCAACAAGGACCTCCAACTCTCGGTGACTGAACTTTGGATTCTTGGTAGTGGGCATGGTGAGGGATGTGGGTGGGGATGGTGTGGGTGTGGGGGGGGGTGTGGATGTTGGGGGGGGTGTGGATGGTTGTGTGTGTGTGTGAATGTGATGAGAGGGTGTTTGTGAGGGTGGTCGTGTGAAGGTGTGCAAGTGTAAGATGTGGTGTTGCTTGTAGTCTGGTTCTGTGGTGTCTGGCAGCAGTGAGTCTGTTGCAAAGGCTCATGGTTTGTGTGTGTGGGCCCTTTTCATTGGTCCATGGGTGGGTGTGGCAGTGTTTGAATTTTGAGTGGGTGTGTTATAAGGAGTGGTGGTGTATTGGGCCTCTGTTTGTTTTTGACAGTTGCAGGTCAGTGATTGTGTTCTTTTAGTGGTTGTTGGCCATGTTTAGTGGCTGTGTGCCTTTCGAATGGTGTATTCTTGTGTTGTTTTGTTTTGTCCTTGTTGTGTACAGGCGTTTTGAGCGTGTGTACGGTGTGTACATGGGCCATTTGGTTGTACGATTATGTCCTTGTGTGTGGCTTTGTACGACTCGTACATGCGGTTGTGATGTTGGGGCATGGGGTGCGCTCCGTACTTAGGAGGTTGTGTTGGGGGTGCGCCAGGAACGTACTGGGGTGTAGGTACACGGGGGTATGACACGTACTGGGGTGGGGGTGGGGCTCGAACGTACTGGGGTGTACATAGACGGTGGTACGACACGTACTGGGGTGGGGGGGTGTACATTGACGGTGGTACGACACGTACAGGGGTGGGGGGGTGTACATTGACGGTGGTACGACACGTACTGGGGTGGGGGTACGACTGGAACGTACTGGGGTGTAGGTACACGGTGGTACGACACGTACTGTGGTGGGGGTACGACTGGAACGTACTGGGGTGTAGGTACACGGTGGTACGACACGTACTGGGGTGGGGGTAAGACTGGAACGTACTGGGGTGTACATAGACGGTGGTACGACACGTACAGGGGTGGGGGGGTGTACATTGACGGTGGTACGACACGTACAGGGGTGGGGGGGTGTACATTGACGGTGGTACGACACGTACTGGGGTGGGGGTACGACTGGAACGTACTGGGGTGTAGGTACACGGTGGTACGACACGTACTGTGGTGGGGGTACGACTGGAACGTACTGGGGTGTAGGTACACGGTGGTACGACACGTACTGTGGTGGGGGTACGACTGGAACGTACTGGGGTGTAGGTACACGGTGGTACGACACGTACTGGGGTGGGGGTACGACTGGAACGTACTGGGGTGTACATAGACGGTGGTACGACACGTACAGGGGTGGGGGGGTGTACATTGACGGTGGTACGACACGTACAGGGGTGGGGGGGTGTACATTGACGGTGGTACGACACGTACTGGGGTGGGGGTACGACTGGAACGTACTGGGGTGTTGGTACACGGGGGGTACGACACGTACTGGGGTGGGGGTACGACTGGAACGTACTGGGGTGTAGGTAGACGGGGCTATGACACGTACTGGGGTGGGGGTGTGGCTCGAACGTACTGGGGTGTAGGTACACGGGGGTACGACACGTACTGGGGTGGGGGTACGACTGGAACGTACTGGGGTGTACATAGACGGTGGTACGACACGTACTGGGGTGGGGGGGTGTACATTGACGGTGGTACGACACGTACAGGGGTGGGGGGGTGTACATTGACGGTGGTACGACACGTACTGGGGTGGGGGTACGACTGGAACGTACTGGGGTGTAGGTACACGGTGGTACGACACGTACTGTGGTGGGGGTACGACTGGAACGTACTGGGGTGTAGGTACACGGTGGTACGACACGTACTGTGGTGGGGGTACTACTGGAACGTACTGGGGTGTGGGTAGACGGGGCTATGACACGTACTGGGGTGGGGGTGTGGCTCGAACGTACTGGGGTGTAGGTACACGGGGGGTACGACACGTACTGGGGTGGGGGTACGACTGGAATGTACTGGGGTGTAGGTAGACGGGGCTATGACACGTACTGGGGTGGGGGTGTGGCTCGAACGTACTGGGGTGTAGGTACACGGGGGGTACGACACGTACTGGGGTGGGGGTGCGACTGGAACGTACTGGGGTGTACATAGACGGTGGTACGACACGTACAGGGGTGGGGGGGTTACATTGACGGTGGTACGACACGTACTGGGGTGGGGGTACGACTGGAACGTACTGGGGTGTACCTAGACGGGTGGGGGTATACATATACGGGGGGTACGTGTCGGACGTACGGGGGCTGGGGGGAGTGTTGGGCGCGTATGCGGGCACATGTCTCCATGGTTGCTATAGGTGTTCGGTGCGGACGGTGTTTTTTCCATACGGTTGTAGGCTCGGACGCACGGGATGGATCGTGATTCCTCGGTCGGACTTGGATTTTTACGTTTGTAAGGTAAATCGTCCGAGGACGTGTCGGACACATTTTTCGACCCGAGGACGTGTGGGGAATGATTCCCAGTGCGGTTCGTATGGACTTTTTACCATGCGAATCGTGATTGCCAGTTCGTACGGCACTTGTACGATTCGTACGGTAAAAAAACCCGATACGAGTCGCACGGGGGAATTTTTTACCGGATCGTGATCGGCACCATTGAGTACTTGGTTAGTGAAGTATGTCTATTAAGGTGCAGAATACCTACCACAAGGCTTTTCTTGACCTTCTTGGTTTTTGCTGTCACTTATCCTGCTTAACTCTGTCTCTTTTGCAGTTGTTGGTGGTATATGATCAGTTGACACACTCAATCTTAATCCCTTTGACCATATGACTCTAGTTATTCAGCAGTGTGTGTGACTCTTCTTGTCCAGTACTTGTTCCTTCACCCGAATCATGTGCTTGTATCGGTACTGTCTCAATTGCTCTCCCAGGTTAAAATCTTTTTTCTTCTTCCTCCTCAAAGATTTCAATCCCACTTCTAGAAATCAAAGGAACCTGGATCGGTGTGACTGTTTGTCGTTTTTCGCCCTTCTCTCCTCTCTACTGTTGTGACTCTTGCTGTATTGCTCCTGGCAATTATCAAACTTGTGACGGCTGTCACTAGTGCTCTTCGTTCAGGTTAATCCAACAATATTTCTTTGTTTGGATTTCTTACTCTCTAGGTAGATGATGCATGCACCCAATTTGGTATTCCAGCACATTTAACAGCAGTGTTCATGATGATGATCACCTGGTTGGGGTCTTTCCACCTCGGCTCCAAACAAGACTTTTTAACATGCTTCTTTATCAGGCCTCAGTCACCAGGACTAAGGTTGTAGCAGTGTTCTCAATGCGAATTTAAGGTGACAACTTCAACCTGGTGAGAGTCAGAGTGCACAACATTAGCCAACCCTTTGCAGTAGTCGAGTATTACATCATCTGTGATGCAAAAGTGCATATGTGGGTACAGCAGGCAGTTTCATCGCACGCCTCATCAAAATCTCATGAGGGGATAACCCAGTCTTTCCATCAGGATAGTTCTGGAGACTCATCAACATCAAAGATTATGCATCTGCCCATTTAATTGATGTAGAAACACAGACCTTTGCCAATCCGAACTTAATGGTCCATTGAGCTTTTCAATGATTCCAGAAGCTTCAAGTCAATAACTTCAGTGTAATCTCTGATCAGTCTGTTATGCTGCATAAATCATTTGCAGGACCTCTGTATTAAAATGAGTCCCACGATCTAACTCCAGAGAAACCAGCAACCCGTACCTCAGGATTAGCTCTCTCAATCACAGTTTTGCAACAGTGAGACTGTCATTTTTCTGTGTTGAGTAGGCTTCCACCAATTGAGAGAAAATGCACACTATAACCAAGACGTATATAATCGCTTTAGAAACACGAATCTCGATAAAGTGCATTTGAATTCTGTTAAAGGGCCCACCTGATCTTCTTATGTGACTTAGTATTACTGGTGTTCCTTTCCCTATGTTCATCCCTTGGCACATCACACAACCATGGTACAATTATTCTGCAAGCATTCTAAATCTGGGAATAAACCAATTTTATCTGAATATTCTCTCCATTGCATCTCTTCATAAATGTGTTGAACCATGTAAGTATCGTGTCATTGCAACCAAAAAACTGTCTAGCAAAACGGGTCTTCCTTCTGCTAATCTCCAGATGTCATTTTTCTCACATCCTCCTGTGATCCAACCCTGCTGTTCTGCTTCTGAAACATTTTCCTGAAGTCTTTTAAGCTCATGCCATGTATTAGTCACTGATAACAACATTGAGAAAACATTGTCCTCTCTCGATTCATTTGAGTAAGCCTCATTAAATGTGCATGCAACAATTGTACAAAACATGCAACTTTGTCTACAAATCTGTTTCCAACAGTGACATATCCATTATCACTCCTGTGAGCTGCACATTAAAAAACTGCAATTTCTGCTGGTGTCTACAGTACATCCAATAACTTTCTCACATGTTCCCCATTTCTAATTGGGGTTCCAGAGGAGATCATGAAACGTCTTTGTGACCATAACTGTCCAAAATCATGGACAACACCAAATCCATATTAACTATCTGTAAATATAGTCACTCTCAATTGGGCTGTTAAACTGCAAGCTCTTGTAAGAGCAAATAATTCTACAACTTGTGCTGAGGTCACACCTCAAAGCCAGGAAGCTTCTATAAATTCTTAAATTGTACAGACAGCATAAGCTGCTCTCAAGATACCTTCATTGTTTCACAAACATGAGTCATCATCAAACATTACATAATTAGGATCAGTCAAAGGCTCATGTCTTATGTTTGGTCTTGGCTAGGTGCATAAACCGGTGACATCTAGACAATCACGTTCAACTTCATCTCTATTACAATCCTCTTTTATGGGTAATAGTGTTGATGGGTTAAAAACCTGACAGCGCTTCAAGGTTATGTTAACCTCTATCAAAATCCATTGCTCACATTTAGTACGCCTACTGCTAGTCATGTACTGGGTTTTTGCCCTGGTAATCAAAATTTCAACAGACTGAGGGACCATAAAAGTCAAAAGGTATCCCATCACTACGGTCTCACGCCTTTCTTTGCTAACGCCAACAGTCACTACTGACTTAAGAGAGCCACGGCTACGGGGTCAAAGGTAGTTAAAAAATAAGCCACTGGTATTCTTACATCTCCATGCATCTGAGTAAGCACTGAGAGATTGTAGCCCTCCCTCTCACTGCAAAACAATGTAAACAGCTTACTGTTATCAAGAATTCCTAGTGCTGGGGCATGACAGAGACTTTCTCTCAGCTCTAGGAAATCTTTTAAGCACTTGTTGTCACATGAAAACAGGTCAGACCAATCTTTGATAAGCCTCAGTAAAGGCTTGGCCAATAGGGAAAAGTTTGGTATCCACTGTTTGTAGTAGCTAACCATTACCAAAAACATTTGGACTATTATTTGTGTTCTGGGTGGGTTCATCTGTAAGTTAGCTTCAACTATCTGGGGGACACATTCCTTGCTCCTTTCTCAATTATATTTTCCAAATATTGGACCTCTTTCTGTCAGTATTGCAGCTTACATGAAAACACTTTGTGTACGTTCTCAGTCAGGTGGTTTAAAAGTGCAATCATATCTTGTTTGCAAGCTTCTCATATATATGATGCCACAAGCAGGTCATCAATGGATTGCATGAGAACTGAAATGTAGGACATCTGTGGGGACTCCAGATTATTTTTCAATATCTGCTTGAAAATGGAGAGGCTCTCTGTATACACCTTTGGAAATCAGCACCATACCAAAACTTCTCTCTGAACACAAATGAGAACAAGAACTGTCTGTCCTCATGTAATGGAACAGAGAAGAAAGCCTGACACAAATCCATTACCGTAAACCATTGTGCAGTGCACAGAATCTGAAAAAGAATGGAGACTGGATTTGGTACCACGGGATAACATGAAACAACAATGCTGTTAATCTTTCAGAATAAGGGTTTTGTAAACCCATGATTGGAGAGCTGCAAGGGCTTCCAACAATTTCTCTCAATATCCCTTTCCTCAACACGTTATTAGCTTTCACTGTAACTCAGACAAGTTCTCCACCTTAATTCAGTCCAATGTCTTTTCCTGCAAGGTCCCATACTTCTGGGCAATTCTTCAATTGTCTTCACTGAATACAATCCTATAGCTGTTTTTTTGTTGGCCCATTTTAAAATTTACATCCTCACCATGGGTATGAAAATCAGCATCATCCGGTGTGCAGGAAATAGTGCAATTTAACTTGCACAATAAATCTCTGCCTAATGGATTTACAGGACAGGAATCACGGGCAACAAACTAATGAATTACTTCAAATTAACCAATTTTTACATGGACTTTTTCTGAAACTGGATCTTCTTTCTTGAGAGGGGTAGGCCAGAGACTTCTGCTGTTTGAATCTCCTTTGAGCATCTGATTAGTGTTTCCCATATTTTGTGGGATCATATGGGCATGCTGAACCAGCATCATTGGAACCAATACCTGCAGTGGCACTTGCATCTACTGAACTGGCAGATTCTGCATCTGCATGTGGTATCCTCCTTCTGTAGCGTCCTCCCTGGCCTGGGTACATGCAAATGATCATGCTGTGCATGAAGGTTGGCATTACACATCTTTATTCCGTAGTGTGTAATGGATAACTGGACATTCTACATCAGGAATTCCATCACCAACACCCACCACTTGCATCACTGTTCTGCGGAGTCTGTCAGGAACCAAAGGGTCCCGTCATCTCTAACTCACAAGACACCACATCTCCACCTTTTTTGAAGTAAAAGTACCAATAATACATGTATACTTTACAACTCTTTAATATTTTGTTTTAGTGCTCAAATCAATCACCCAGATCTGGTAATTTGAGGCTGCGGAGATACTGGAGAAGTGACAGAGACAGCGGTACAGCCATTTTGCTCCCTGGATTCTCAGGTGGACAAGTCTCACTCTTAACATCTGGAGTTGGCATAGGTTGAGGCAGGTGCTTGAAATGGGAAGAATCTTGTGTAAAGGACATTCCAGGACAGGGAACAGTAACCATGCGTCCTTTAATGGTCACAGCCCTCAGTGGGTCGGCATCAAAAAAGAGCACCAGACTTGCATTTCCTTTTCTCCCTGACAATCATTCGGTCTCCTCTGTTAAACACATTGCTTCACGAACAGCTGCGTCTGTCTGCATAGATTTTCATTTTGCGTTTGTGAGGCGAATTAGTGGTTTTAAGTTTATCAATGTCAATTGACCTCTCTGTGGTCCAGTGTGACAATTTGTTTTGAATGGCTCTCCCAAACATTAAGGTGGCAGGGCTCTCTTCCATAGTAAAATGGGGAGTTAACCTGTATGCTTGAAGAGTAGACTGAAGAATTAATTTGAGTTCAAGTTTTTCATGTGCCGTGCGCTGCACAGTCTTCTAGAGAGTACTCACAAATCTCTTGAACACCCCATTCTCCTGTGACCAAAGAGGTGTGCTTTTCTGATGCTTGACATTTAAATGAGTGAGAAAATATTTAACTTCTCGACTATTGAAAGGCAGGCCATTGTCACATTTCAAAATCAAAGGAACACCCCATGCTTCAAAAATACTCTCCAATCTCTCAATGACAGACTGTTCACAAGAACAAAATGGGAATATTCAATAACAATTACGAGTAAATGATGTCCATTGTCAAGGGGTCAAAAGAAATCATTTGCAACCTTCTTTCAGGCGTGCTTTGGGAGATCAGACATTTTTAACAGATGTGGGGTTATCTTAGATCACGGGTACTCATAGTACGGCCCGCAGGTCGCCAGCGGCCCGGCAAGCCTTCCTTGGCGGCCCGCGGACCTTGCAGACATCGTACCTGTGCTTGTCAGCAAACACCGCCGAGCCAGGGGGGCTGGCCGATTCTGTTAAAGACCATTCACTTGTTAATGAGGCTTTGTTGTATTTCACCTCTTCTTAGTGCCCCTGCATCTCCCCTCTGATTGAGTGGAGATGCAGGGGCGCCAGGAAGAGGTGAAATACAACAAAGCCTCATTAACAAGTGAATGGTCTTTAAAAGACCTGTGAAGTACTCGGTGCGGCAGTGGCTGTGTGTGCCCGGGAAGCAGCCTCAGCCCAGGGTGACACACGCGCGGGGGTGAGGTGACAGAGGGTGAGGAGGACAGCAGGGTGTTACAGCAGCGGGTGAGGTGACGGAGGGCAGCAGGGAGTGACAGCAGCAGGTGAGGTGACAGAGGGAGACAGATGGGGACAGAGAGAGGGAGATGGAGGGAGACAGAGACAGACGGAGGGAGACAGAGAGAAAGGGGGACAGAGAGAGAGGGAAACACAGAGAGGGAGGGAGGGAGACAGAGAGAGAGGGAGAGGGAGACAGACAGAGGGAGGGAGACAGAGAGAGGGAGACAGAGAGAGGGAAACAGAGGGAGACAGAGAGAGGGAGACAGAGGGGGATAGACAGAGGGAGACTGACAGAGGGAGGGAGACAGAGGGAGGGAAACAGAGGGAGACAGACAGAGGGAGGAGGGTGACAGGCAGAGGGAGGGAGACAGATAGAAGGAGACGGAGGGAGACAGACAGAGGGAGACAGACAGAGGGAGGGAGACAGACGGAGGGAGACAGAGGGAGGGAGGGAGACAGAGGGAGGGAGACAGAGGGAGGGAGAAAGAGGGAGGGAGGGAGACAGTGGGAGAGAGAGGGGGAGACGGAGAGAGAGGGGGAGACGGAGAGAGAGGGGGAGATGGAGAGAGGGAGAGAGAGAGGGAGACAAGCAGAGTGAGTGAGAGAGGGAGAGAGAGAGAGGGAGAGAGAGAGGGAGCGAGATAGTAATAGAGAGGGAGGGAGACGGAGAGAGAGAGGGAGGGAGAGATAGAGAGAGAGAGGGAGAGATAGAGGGAGGAGGACGACAGACAGAGGGAGGGAGACAGAGGGAGACAGACAGAGAGAGGGAGACAGAGAGAGGGAGACAGAGAGAGGGAGACAGAGAGAGGGAAACAGAGAGAGGGAAACAGAGGGGGACAGACAGAGGGAGAGAGAGGGGGGAGGGCGTCAGAGGGAGGGAGACAGATAGAGGGAGACAGAGGGAGACAGAGGGAGACGGAGGGAGGAGGGCGACAGAGAGGGAGGGAGACAGATAGAGGGAGGCAAGCAGAGTGAGTGAGACAGAGGGAGACAGAGAGAGGGAGACAGAGACAAAGAGAAGGTGACAGAGAGAGGGAGGGAGACAGACAGCGGGAGACAGAGGGAGGAGGGTGACAGACAGAGGGAGGGAGACAGATAGAGGGAGACAGAGGGAGGGATACAGAGACAGACAGAGGGAGAAAGAGGGAGGGAGACAGAGACAGTCAGAGGGAGACAGAGGGAGGGAGACAGAGACAGTCAGAGGGAGACAGAGGGAGGGAGACAGAGACAGACAGAGGGAGGGAGACAAGGAGAGAGAGAGGGAGGGAGACAGAGATAGGGAGGGAGACAGAGAGAGAGAGGGAGACAAGCAGAGTGAGTGAGACAGAGGGAGACAGAGACAGACAGAGGGAGACAGAGGGAGGGAGAGAGAGACAGACAGAGGGAGGGAGACAGAGAGAGAGGGAGACAAGCAGAGTGAGTGAGACAGAAGGAGACAGTGAGAGAGGGGGAAGAGAGAGAGTGATCGAGAGAGGGAGGGAGACAGAGAGAGAGATAGAGAGATAAATAGAGAGAGAGATGTGTGTAAACTGGGTCTGGTGGCTTAGTGGACGAAGGCGTCCGCTGCAGGGGCCTGTGTTCAACCTCATGGGCATAGTTATTTTTTTGTTGCTCTAGCCCCGCCCCCTCACCCTACGGCCCCGCCCCCACCGGTGCGGCCCTCGGCCATAAACCACACTGTGAATTTGGCCCCCGAGAGAAAGTTTGTGAGTACCCATGTCTTAGATGATAAACAATTGCACAAATGCCATGCCCTCTATGCTTTTTCAACTCTTTCAACAAGGCGAGGGAGCCACACTCGGTCCTGTAAACCCTCAAGGGCCTGTTCAGTAACTTGATGTCTCAGACTATTGGGTGTGACAATTCTTAATCATCATAAGATTATGCCTCCTGGAGTAACGGAAAATTCTTCTTGAACATTTTAGAATTTCTGGTTTTCATGGTCATCATGAAGAGGTTGAGCATGTTTTCACCATGATGGGTGTTTAATAATGTCTCTGAGTATTAGTAAATCTCTGTCAGTACTCATGAAAACAATTATTTTTTCTACGGATATGGCAGCAGGGATACTAGACTTCACAAAGAAGTTAAACTAAGCATGAGCCGCCTTAGAAGTAGTGTCATGACACTCTTTTGGCACTCGTGAGAAGTGATCAGCAGAGTTTTGATCTTTTCCAGGACAATGGTATAATCATACTCCAGCAATCGAACCCCAACACCTCAATGCCAGGAGGCATCTTGGCTTTAGTATTGCTGAAAATTATGAGAAATGCTTGGTGGTCATTGTGAACTGTGTAATGCTCTGCATATAGGAACACTTGAAAATGCTCACAAGTCCACACTACAGTTAGACTTTCCTATTCAGGTTGTGAATAGGCACGTTCGGTCATTGACAAAGTTCATCTAGCATAAGCCACAATGTGTCTTGTGGCATTGGGATTTCCAGTGCTCTGGGCAAGGATGGACACTAGCCCCACGGGGCTGGCATCAACAACACCCTCTGTCTGCAATTTCTGATCAAAGTATGCCATTTTAGTTGCATTCTCAATCGCTTGCTTGATTTTCTTGAAGATCTGTTCACATTCACTTGACCATTGATATGGGACACTTTGTTTAGTCAAGTCTCTCAATGGGGCACTTACAGTACCAACGTCACGTATATACCTTGAGAGTAAATGGTCATACCAAGAAAGGATCACAGCATAGTTACATCTTATGGGAGAGAAGTGACTGACAAGGCCTGTACTATATTTGAATCCAGAATAATTCCCCCTTCAATAAAGATGTGACCAAAGAACTTGAGTTTGGTTTTATGAAACTCACACTTCTCCACATTTAAAATGAGACCTGCTTCAGTAAGTATACAACATGCTTGTGTAAGAGCTTTATCGTGTTCCCTTCATGTAGCCCCAAAAGCTAGTATGTTATCACTGTAATTGAAAACATTTGGCTGTATTATTCGACGAATGACGTCCTGAAAAAGTTGTGCAGATGATGACTTTCCGAAACATAGCTTTTTATATTGAAACATACCAACATGAGTCAAAAAGGTAAAAATGTGCCTGCAACTCTCTTTAAGTTGCAGTTGATGATATCCTTTGTTCAAATCAAGGCGGTAAAAGGCTTTAGCTCCATTCAGCTGCGCAATCATTGAAGCAATGTGCAGACCTGGATGTCATTTTCTTTTAATTGCCTTGTTCACTCGGTGCATACCAAAACAAATGTGCACAGCTCCTCCACTATCAATTTTCGGTACTTCCACTTTGGGTGATATTCATGCTGTCCGACCAGTGGACCACTCAATGATGTTGTCCTTAAATAGTATCTCAAGTTCTTTCTCAACAGCCTCTTGTAAATAGAGTGCAATTCAATGATGTTTTGAGCAACCGGACGGATGGTCTAATTTTTGTAAAGTTGCACTTTCATGGTCATAAGTCTTAAGTCCATGAAACAAGGATGGAAACTGATTCACTATCTCATGATAGGCATTGTAGTTTACAGAAGTCAGCCCCTTGTCAACAGCAGTGCTGAAACTGAGTAAGCTCGCACTTAATGAAGTGCCTAGCAAGACATGAATTGACACTTATGCTTTTGTCTTTTTATTCTTCACAGTTGCTATGAATGAACCTTGACTTTGCAGTGATGTCGAAGCAGCCTGCATATAAACTTTGGTTTCTGATGGGGTTAAACAGGGCACTGGAGACAGTTCATTGTATTTTTCCTCTGGCATAATGTTTATCAATGTGATAAAAGGTATGGAGCACCCATTAACTTTCAGTGTGATCTTGGGACTGTGTCCAAATTAATTTCACACTTTCACTTGTCGACCTAGCTTCTACCAGTATTTTTGCTTGCAAGATGCTAATAATACATGTATACGTCGTCCCGCAGTCAACACTGACATTGCACACCCATCCTCTCACTGTCACTTGGTTACAAACTTGAAGATGATGACTCACTTAATCTTGCCTCCATTTTGTTTTCTTGATGTGACGCACTTGATCTTTCTGTCACTTTTCAGACTGTTACAAAATGGTTCTCTTCTCCGCAGCCTGTGCATACCTGTCCAATGCTGGGACATTTACCCTCATCTAGAAAGGAAAATCCACATCAGAAACAACAGCTCTCTGCCTTTCCTGACTGAAGATGCACCTTTTATAGTTGACATTAGACATTGGATTGAACTTGGGGCCTCATTTACGAGGTTCCGGAACAGGGCGGCACACCAAGGAATCTTGCTAAGCTGCCCAGCATCAAAAGAAAAGAGCAGGAATGTGCCCTATCTATGAGATACGGATCATTCCTGTCATTGTCCCCTGCCAACGCAGGCACCTTTGCGCCATGGTGCAAGGGTCTTTGCATTGAAGGGAACATCACAAGAGGTGTTTTACTCGTTCTATGTTTGCTGTAGAATGCATCACACATAGAGGAAACAATGGGGAGAAATAAGGATATTTTATTATTGTGGTGGCATTTGAATCTGACGCTTTCCTAGGTTTATGTTTCCTTTTAAATTTGGTAATGCTTCAGATTCCATGGGTGTTGCGTGGGAACACCCACATCAACACTCATGGAAAGCCCCTTTCATGCAGTGCTCTGCATGAAAGGAGCACATATTTACAAGGTCATGAAAAGCCACGTAAAGTGGCCTTGTAAATATGGCGTGGCACAGTGCGCCACCAGAACATCAAAAAAGTGTTTTACCAGCAGCGCAAAAGTGCCGCAAGGAGCCTCATAAATAAGCCCCTTGGTGTTTAACACCTCTTTAATCTGGTGGTACATCACTTCATCACCTTGTGGTATTTTCTTTATCACTTATTTTCTCCTTCACCTGTTAAATTCTTTAAATATTTAATGATATTTTTCTTTTGCTTCTTCCAGTGCATCAATTAAATTATCAAAAGTTTTGATACAGGCAGTCCATCAGTCACCAATATTTAGTTTTTTGTTGTTGTTGAAAGGAATAAACACACAAAACGGTTCTAAGCCGGGGGGTCTCAGGGAAGGTTTAAAGACCACACAGGGTTTGTTCCCCAATCGCAAATCAAAAAAACAATACGAAACCCTGAGGTCTATAAGTCCAAAAAATCAAATGAATCATTAAGTGAAGTATTGAAACAGACTAAGCCCAATAGAATAATACTAAGGGCAATCCCTTGTAGGACGTAATCCCTCACTCACCATAGGTGACATGCTTCATCATTTGGGATTCTCCTCCCATGGGAAAAACCTAGTTTCTCTGGGGGCTACAACCCCCTCTCTAAGAGGGAGGAGCTTAGGGATGCTTTCAAAATACACTAGAGGATAAACTAAATCCTCAAATGATGAGCTTATTGTGTGAGTGAGGGGTGCAGTGCGAATGAACAAGTAAATAAGTGAAAATGGTGTAGTTAAAACTAGTTCAAGAACGGCAGGCGAAAGTAAGAAATGTACCTGAAAATCTACCACAGCCGTGCAAGACCAGGATTAAAAGCGTATACACCTCCAGTCAGAGAATTATAGACTGTGGTGATCAAAGAGTAATGGCCGACATGTTTCAGCCAGAGCGCCTCAAGCAAGGCTAGGCTTTCATCAGGACCACTTACGCTACTGCACAAACACAACCTTGTGTAAACCACACTGGTAAAGGATACACAGGACACAAGCGGACTACTCAATATGTGTCCGTCAGTAGTGCTTTTCAACTTCACCTAAAAAAGAAAATACGAAATTCGCGTCAGTGCCGCAAAAATAATGATGCACTGTTCAAAACACTGTGACTACTAATATAGTATGTAATAATAACAGCAGATTCACTCACCCGTAAAGACTGGGTGAGTCAATAACCTCCACCTGGCAACCGCTCAGGAAAGGAACACCGCTCTGGAACAATATGGTGCAAATCACTACCAATGATATTTTTGGCGTACAAATATTAAAGGTGTATCGCATAACACCTCTGCTACACAACCATTCCAAAGTAAGTGAGACTCAAATTCTGTTTAGAGGGGAGACTGACCAATAAATCTAGAAAAGGTGCTGACAAACAAAACTGTACTAAGGAGAAACCAAACTGTGTCCTCCTGTGAGAATAAAGTATGCACCAGTGAAATTCTGGTGTATAATGAAAATGAAAGAAAATAAAAGCTATATGACCCACAGAGGCTGTAAATTATATATAAAAACCACAAAACGGAAAAAAGATCAAGCATCGAGTAAAATACTCGTCTATAGGCTTAGTCCTGGATAGTGCATAGCTAATCACACAGCACCAAAGTGATCAACTGTCAAGGCACTTATTAACTGCCCAAAGAGTAACTCTCCAAAATATTAACTAAACCAACTAGTTTGTCAGTTAAAACGAAAACAAATATAACCAGGAAAAGCGCCTACCTCTCCGTCGGGGAACCGAGGCAAATGAGAGCCTGATGCCCGGAGTTCCCGCGGCACGGCGAATACTGAAAATATAAGCCGTCCGCTGCTAGGGAGGGTCGGCCAATCCTGGAGCTCATTATAGATGAGCCAATCCTAAGCAGTCATTCTTAAAATGCCACCGTAACCCGTAGTTACGGATTAATATAAACACAAACACATCTAAAGTCAGCTGCCCTGCAAACTATGGAACAAAAATCATATAATGTGACCACAAACGAATACAATGCCAAAATTATAGAAGTTCCACGAGCATTGTTTAAATGGAATCAGTGATTTCAAGCGCATGCGTGCAGCATGGTAAACGCGCGCATGCGCTCTGCTAATAAAACCAGATCCGAAAGCTCAGTCTGTTCGTAAATGTGACTACAGACATCATATAACACGTTAAATTGTGCGCATATGCACAGGTTAAACGTGCTAAGAAATTCAGCAAAGTATCAAGGCAGAATGAAATAAATACAAAAAAACCCTTGTGGAATCAAAATAGCATATGAAAATATAAACATGAAAAATGCATTAAAGAGACTAGCGCAGGTGAATATCAAGCGCAGACGGGCAGGGGGCCAAAAACACCTGAATACACCCACAAAATCAATATCATGTCACTGAGTAAAAATTAACATTGAAGTCCAAAGATAGAAAGATCTTAGATAGAAGGAGTGCTGCACAATTTATAGTAACAGCCATGGGATATCATCGTTTAACCCATAGGTGTCTGTCTGTAATTTGTGTACCCACCATTGCTCACGTTTAAATAAAAAGGAAGAGCAATCTGTGAGATGGGAAGGTATGAATGGTTTTTCAAGCACTGTCCATTTCAGGTCATTTGGAACATGTTTGGCTGAAAGGAAATGGTTGGTCAGTTTGGTAGAAGACCGTCCACACCGAATAGTACTCTTATGTTCCAAAATGCGGGTTTTAACCCGACGAGTAGTCATACCAACATACCATAAATTACACGGACATGTAATTAAATATATCAAATTGGAACTGTTGCAGTTAGTGTGACTTTTGAGCGTCCAGGGTCTCGTAGAGCCTATGTCAATCTTTTTAGTCGCGGCAGTATGTCCGCAAGCTGCACAGGAACCACAGGGATGGTGTCCTGAGACTGGCAACAGACCCCATAGAGTATCTTGTGTGTCTGGTTTGTGAGTGCGTGGGCGAGTGTGTACCAACTGATCTCTGATGTTACTGCTACGTCTAAAAGCAAAAAGAGGTTTAGGTAGCTTGACTTCACCAATATTCAAGATCTTCCAGTTGGTCAAAATAGTTTTCTTAATTTGATTCGAAAACTTTAAAAAAGTGTGTACGCAGGTCAGTCTGTTGTCTGTTTCTTTGGGAACTTTTGGTTCAAGAAGTGCCTCGCAATTGTTATTGGAGGCCCGTTTAGAAGCTCTTTTGATCAATTTGTTTGGATACTGTCTAGCCAGAAGTTGTTTAGACAAAAGTTGTGCGTGTTCCTGATATTTCTCCATAGAGGAGCAGTTTCTTTTCAGGCGTAAAAATTGCCCAACGGGCAAGTTGTCACGCAATGCTTGTGGATGAAAACTGTCATATTTTAAGAGAGCATTCTTTGCCATAGGCTTCCTATATAATTCAGTACTCAAACCACCTGCAACAGGAGTTATCAGAATATCTAAAAAAGGAAGCTTGGTCTTGGTGTACTCGCAAGTAAATTTCAAAAACATGTTACAGTTATTCAGCCAGTTCTTAAACTCAAGCAGTGAAGTCAAGGACCCATGCCATACCACAAACACATCATCTATGTATCTTTTCCATACGCGTATCTGAGTGATGTACGGATTATTGATACTGAAGATGTAGTGTTGCTCAAAGACATGAACATACAGATTAGCCAGGCTGGGAGCAAAAATACTCCCCATTGATGTACCTGACACCTGTAAGAATAACTGATTCTCAAATCAGAAAAAGTTCTCTTTCATTGCTAATTTAGCACAGGAAACAATGAAAGAGACCGGAGTGATGGAATCAGGTGGATTGTCCAACAGGAGAGTTTCAATGACAGATAATGTTTCATCCTGTGGAATGTATGTATAAAGTGACTCTACATCTAACGAGACAAGGTAATCAGTCTCGGGATCAAAAGACAAGTCTTTTAGCAAAATCAAGATGTCTTTAGTGTCCTTGAGATATGTAGGCATTTTAGTAACCAAAGGACGCAAAAAGTAATCAGAAAATGCTGATAGTAGTTCCAACAGGGAGCCTAGCCCTGAAACTATGGGACGACCAGGTGGAGGATTAACATTCTTGTGCACCTTTGGAAGAATGTAAAAATAAGGCACAATAGGGGATGTTTTCACCAAAAATTGAGCCTCATTAGGGGTAATCCAGCCATTGGTACTGGCTTCATTGACCAAAATCTGAATCTCCAACTGCAATCTTTTGGTAGGATCTTCACACAAAGGACGATATGAACGATCATTGTTGAGCTGTCTCAAACATTCGGCCCGATAGGCGGTGGTGTCCATAATCACGATGGCCCCACCTTTGTCCGCCGGCTTGATCGTGATCGTTTCATCTGATGTTAGAGATGTTAAAGCATGTCGTTCAAGTTTGGTCAAATTCTGGTACTGGCGGCTCTCAACTGAACAGGTATTGATAACCTGTGTAGACACCGCTTTCTCAAAGGTAAGTACCTGGGAAGGGACTTGACTGGACAAAGGATTGAATGTGGATTTGTTTTTCAAACCCGTGTTGTGGTCCTGTTCATGTAGTGCAGTGATAGAATCATTACGAAAGAAAAAATTCAGACAAATCTTTCTAAAGAACTGAGCAAGTTCCTGTTTGATAACAAACATGTCACCTCTAAAGGAAGGTACAAACCCAAGTCCTTTATTAAGAAGGGACAGTTCCTCTGGTTTCAGGACCTTTTTAGACAGATTTATGACTAAGTCGTGCTTCAGCTCGGACCTGCTTGGGTCTCCCTCGGGCCCTGCGCCGGAGTTGTTGGTTGTTTGTCTGCCCAATGGACCTGATTTCGTCTCTTTCCTCTTGATCGGCCACGGCCAAACCCTAAAAAAGGCTGATTGGGGTACATTTGGGGAGGTGGTGGAGGATAAGGGCAAGGTTGTCCAAAAGGTGGAAAAGGAGGGTAATTATAAGGGCCAGGTGGCCACCACTGAGAAGGATACATTGTCAGTGGTGCGCCCCGAAAGCCTCTCCTATTCCCTCTGCCTCTCCTTTTGTTACCTCTAAACGAAGAATCCTCAAAAGTGGTTGCGTCCGAATCACTGGACCATTCATCACTTCCTGATGTGGAATAGGCAGAGCCGTATCTACGACCTTGTCGATTATGCTGCGGAGGCACATAATCTGCACTTGTATATGGATATACTCTTTCAAGAGAAAAGCGTGCTAGATCTTTTTTGAATTTGTTAATTTTGGTCATGAGTACGGAATCTTTAAATTCTTTATTTTGTTTGTTGGATTCTTCATATTGTTTTTTAAAAAGGGCACCTGTAAGTGTTACTTTTATTTGAGATTCTAAAGCCTGTATTTCTACCATAATGGCATCGGCTACCCGTTTGGCAGTGCTGATAATAAGGATAAGCCAATCACGGGTACGCCTCCAGGCAATCAAAGACCAATCATTTAAGAAAGTTTTGTCATCCAGAAATAGTCTTAGTGCATTAGTCACAATGAGTAGTCGGGGCACAATTGCTTCTCAAATACTCAGTCATGATAGCTCCGTGTATATATATACGTGAGTGTGATTTTTTCAGTGTGAGTATTTTGGCCCAATCCACCTCAGAACCAACTGAGGGCCCTTGAAAAGTATCGATAATACTCAGTGTGTCAAGAAGGGCCTGAGCCATACTGTCGTCAAAGGCTAAGCCTTGGCGTTCAGCCATTATGACGCCCACTCAGGTAGAAAAGAAAAGAAAAGGAAAAAGGAACAAAAGATAGTCTCAACCCTACTAACAAAAAGGCTCACGAACAAGTAGATCGTAAAATCGTGGTGAGAACACCTCTACCACTGGAGTTAAGACACTCCAAATATGTCACCATATAATAGTAAGACCTGCAGCCATCAAAGCTGCTCGTAAAATAAACACACAAAACGGTTCTAAGCCGGGGGGTCTCAGGGAAGGTTTAAAGACCACACAGGGTTTGTTCCCCAATCGCAAATCAAAAAAACAATACGAAACCCTGAGGTCTATAAGTCCAAAAAATCAAATGAATCATTAAGTGAAGTATTGAAACAGACTAAGCACAATAGAATAATACTAAGGGCAATCCCTTGTAGGACGTAATCCCTCACTCACCATAGGTGACATGCTTCATCATTTGGTTGCCAGGTGGAGGTTATTGACTCACCCAGTCTTTACGGGTGAGTGAATCTGCTGTTATTATTACATACTATATTAGTAGTCACAGTGTTTTGAACAGTGCATCATTATTTTTGCGGCACTGACGCGAATTTCGTATTTTCTTTTTTAGGTGAAGTTGAAAAGCACTACTGACGGACACATATTGAGTAGTCCGCTTGTGTCCTGTGTATCCTTTACCAGTGTGGTTTACACAAGGTTGTGTTTGTGCAGTAGCGTAAGTGGTCCTGATGAAAGCCTAGCCTTGCTTGAGGCGCTCTGGCTGAAACATGTCGACCATTACTCTTTGATCACCACAGTCTATAATTCTCTGACTGGAGGTGTATACGCTTTTAATCCTGGTCTTGCACGGCTGTGGTAGATTTTCAGTTACATTTCTTACTTTTGCCTGCCGTTCTTGAACTAGTTTTAACTACACCATTTTCACTTATTTACTTGTAGATTCGCACTGCACCCCTCACTCACACAATAAGCTCATCATTTGAGGATTTAGTTTATCCTCTAGTGTATTTTGAAAGCATCCCTAAGCTCCTCCCTCTTAGAGAGGGGGTTGTAGCCCCCAGAGAAACTAGGTTTTTCCTCCGGGAGGAGAATCTCAAATGATGAAGCATGTCACCTATGGTGAGTGAGGGATTACGTCCTACAAGGGATTGCCCTTAGTATTATTCTATTGGGCTTAGTCTGTTTCAATACTTCACTTAATGATTCATTTGATTTTTTGGACTTATAGACCTCAGGGTTTCGTATTGTTTTTTTGATTTGCGATTGGGGAACAAACCCTGTGTGGTCTTTAAACCTTCCCTGAGACCCCCCGGCTTAGAACCGTTTTGTGTGTTTATTTTACGAGCAGCTTTGATGGCTGCGGGTCTTACTATTATATGGTGACATATTTGGAGTGTCTTAACTCCAGTGGTAGAGGTGTTCTCACCACGATTTTACGATCTACCTGTTTGTGAGCCTTTTTGTTAGTAGGGTTGAGACTGTCTTTTGTTCCTTTTTCCTTTTCTTTTCTTTTCTACCTGAGTGGGCGTCATAATGGCTGAACGCCAAGGCTTAGCCTTTGACGACAGTATGGCTCAGGCCCTTCTTGACACACCGAGTATTATCGATACTTTTCAAGGGCCCTCAGTTGGTTCTGAGGTGGATTGGGCCAAAATACTCACACTGAAAAAATCACACTCACGTATATATATACACGGAGCTATCATGACTGAGTATTTGAGAAGCAATTGTGCCCCGAATGGACTCATTGTGACTAATGCACCAAGACTATTTCTGGATGACAAAACTTTCTTAAATGATTGGCCTTTGATTGCCTGGAGGTGTACCCGTGATTGGCTTATCCTTATTATCAGCACTGCCAAACGGGTAGCCGATGCCATTATGGTAGAAATACAGGCTTTAGAATCTCAAATAAAAGTAACACTTACAGGTGCCCTTTTTAAAAAACAATATGAAGAATCCAACAAACAAAATAAAGAATTTAAAGATTCCGTACTCATGACCAAAAATTAACAAATTCAAAAAAGATCTAGCACGCTTTTCTCTTGAAAGAGTATATCCATATACAAGTGCAGATTATGTGCCTCCGCAGCATAATCGACAAGGTCGTAGATACGGCTCTGACTATTCCACATCAGGAAGTGATGAATGGTCCAGTGATTCGGACACAACCACTTTTGAGGATTCTTCGTTGAGAGGTAACAAAAGGAGAGGCAGAGGGAATAGGAGAGGCTTTCGGGGCGCACCACCGACAATGTATCCTTCTCAGTGGTGGCCACCTGGCCCTTATAATTACCCTCCTTTTCCACCTTTTGGACAACCTTGCCCTTATCCTCCACCACCTCCCCAAATGTACCCCAATCAGCCTTTTTTAGGGTTTGCCCGTTGCCGATCAAGAGGAAAGAGACGAAATCAGGTCCATTGGGCAGACAAACAACCAACAACTCCGGCGCAGGGCCCGAGGGAGACCCAAGCAGGTCCGAGCTCAAGCACGACTTAGTCATAAATCTGTCTAAAAAGGTCCTGAAACCAGAGGAACTGTCCCTTCTTAATAAAGGACTTGGGTTTGTACCTTCCTTTAGAGGTGACATGTTTGTTATCAAACAGGAACTTGCTCAGTTCTTTAGAAAGATTCGTCTGAATTTTTTCTTAGGTAATGATTCTAACACTGCACTACATGAACAGGACCACAACACGGGTTTGAAAAACAAATCCACATTCAATCCTTTGTCCAGTCAAGTCCCTTCCCAGGTACTTACAGAAAGCGGTGTCTACACAGGTTATCAATACCTGTTCAGTTGAGAGCCGCCAGTACCAGAATTTGACCAAACTTGAACGACATGCTTTAACATCTCTAACATTAGATGAAACGATCACGATCAAGCCGGCGGACAAAGGTGGGGCCATCGTGATTATGGACACCACCGCCTATCGGGCCGAATGTTTGAGACAGCTCAACAATGATCGTTCATATCGTCCTTTGTGTGAAGATCCTACCAAAAGATTGCAGTTGGAGATTCAGATTTTGGTCAATGAAGCCAGTACCAATGGCTGGATTACCCCTAATGAGGCTCAATTTTTGGTGAAAACATCCCCTATTGTGCCTTATTTTTACATTCTTCCAAAGGTGCACAAGAATGTTAATCCTCCACCTGGTCGTCCCATAGTTTCAGGGCTAGACTCCCTGTTGGAACCACTATCAGCATTTTCTGATTACTTTTTGCATCCTTTGGTTACTAAAATGCCTACATATCTCAAGGACACTAAAGACATCTTGATTTTGCTAAAAGACTTGTCTTTTGATCCCGAGACTGATTACCTTGTCTCGACTGATTACCTTGTATCGCATGTATAAAGAGTCACTTTATACATGCATTCCACAGGATGAAACATTATCTGTCATCGAAACTCTCCTGTTGGACAATCCACCTGATTCCATCACTCCGGTCTCTTTCATTGTTTCCTGTGCTAAATTAGCAATGAAAGAGAACTGTTTCCGATTTGAGAATCAGTTATTCTTACAGGTGTCAGGTACATCAATGGGGAGTATTTTTGCTCCCAGCCTGGCTAATCTGTATGTTCATGTCTTTGAGCAACACTACATCTTCAGTATCAATAATCCGTACAGCACTCAGATACGCGTATGGAAAAGATACATAGATGATGTGTTTGTGGTATGGCATGGGTCCATGACTTCACTGCTTGAGTTTAAGAACTGGCTGAATAACTGTAACATGTTTTTGAAATTTACTTGCGAGTACACCAAGACCAAGCTTCCTTTTTTAGATATTCTGAAAACTCCTGTTGCAGGTGGTTTGAGTACTGAATTATATAGGAAGCCTATGGCAAAGAATGCTCTCTTAAAATATGACAGTTTTCATCCACAAGCATTGCGTGACAACTTGCCTTTTGGGCAATTTTTACGCCTCAAAAGAAACTGCTCCTCTATGGAGAAATATCAGGAACACGCACAACTTTTGTCTAAACAACTTCTGGCTTGACAGTATCCAAAGAAATTGATCAAAAGAGCTTCTAAACGGGCCTCCAATAACAATCGCGAGGCACTTCTTGAACCAAAAGTTCCCAAAGAAACAGACAACAGACTGACCTGCGTACACACTTTTTTAAAGTTTTCGAATCAAATTAAGAAAACTATTTTGACCAACTGGAAGATCTTGAATATTGGTGAAGTCAAGCTACCTAAACCTCTTTTTGCTTTTAGACGTAGCAGTAACATCAGAGATCAGTTGGTACACACTCGTCCACGCACTCGCAAACCAGACACACAAGACACTCTATAGGGTCTGTTGCCAGTCTCAGGACACTATCCCTGTGGTTCCTGTGCAGCTTGCGGACAAACTGCCGCGACTAAAGAGATTGACATAGGCTCTATGAGACCCTGGACGCTCAAAAGTCACACTAACTGCAACAGTTCCAATTTGATATATTTGATTACATGTCCGTATAATTTACAGTATGTTGGTATGACTACTCGTCGGGTTAAAACCCGCATTTTGGAACATAAGAGTACTATTCGGTGTGGACGGTCTTCTACCAAACTGACCAACCATTTCCTTTCAGCCAAACATGTTCCAAATTACCTGAAATGGACAGTGCTTGAAAAACCATTCATACCTTCCCATCTCACAGATTGCTCTTCCTTTTTATTTAAACGTGAGCAATGGTGGGTACACAAATTACAGACAGATACCTATGGGTTAAATGATGATATCCCATGGCTGTTACTATAAATTGTGCAGCACTCCTTCTATCTAAGGTCTTTCTACCTTTGGACTTCAATGTTAATTTTTACTCAGTGACATGATATTGATTTTGTGGGTGTATTCAGGTGTTTTTGGCCCCCTGCCCGTCTGCGCTTGATATTCACCTGCGCTAGTCTCGACAGCGCATGGTCTCATGCAAATTCTGACTCTGGTGCAGCTGCTCGTCTGTGAGGAGGAGGAGGAGTCTGTACACGAGAGCCCGCGAAGCCCGCGAAAGCCATGAAGCCCGGAGTACGGAGAAGCCCGGAGTACGGAGCACGGAGCTTGAGTAGAGCTAGAGCAGGATTAGGCATTTGGCATTACAGGCATTACAGACATCGCCGTTTTGCTTGCCTGCTCGCTCACTCGCTCCCGCTTGCCCGTCCGTCTGCCAGCTCCTTCCCTCTCTCCGTGAAGGATCCGTGAAGGATCGGCACGCCGGATCAATTCGCGGTAAACGGCTCAAGGCGGCTCCCGGCTCCCGAGGCATTCGCGGTATCTGCGGTACCCAGGGACCTGACGACGGTACTCGGCAGGACTCGGCGGGTCCCGGGGGGAGTGGCCTGTACCCCTGTGGTGGGACCAGTGAAGAGACTGTGACCGACTGAGCGGTGGCGCGCCGACATGGAGCAGAGAGCAGCAGAGGAGGAATCACAGTAGCGCAGCAGCAGGTGAAAATGGTGAGAAGCTTCCTAGGCTACTCCTCGATCCATAAACGCCGACCACAGGAGTTGCCGATCCCTGATTCAATCCAGTCCATGTCCTGTGGTCCGCCTAGTTGTTTGTGAGGGGCAGAGGGGCAGAGGAGGCCAGAGGAGACAGGCTGTGAGCTGCATGCGGTGTGAGCACTGAGCTTAGCACTGAGCTAGCACTTAGCACTGAGCTTAGCGCTGAGAGAACAACACCCCCCAAGCTCACAGAGAGATACTACCGGCAAAGAGATACTACCGTCAGAAAACACTATTGCCTGGGAATCGCAGAGCAGGGAGAACACTACCGTCAGGAAAGCCGCGGTGGAGCTGTGGAGCCGCTAGCCAGGTCTATTGGTGAGTTGGAGAGCCGGGGGAGATTGGCAGTGGAGCATACGGAGCTGGCCGGTGGGGAGCCTCAAAAAATCACCCAGCAGGGATTAAGGAGCCGCGGAAGACGCGGCTCCAGTAGCTCCTGTTGCCCAGAGGCTCGTGTAGGTGAGCCGGGGGAGCTAGGAGTGGAGCAGCGCCCGTGTCCACATCTGCAGCAGACCGATGCAGACTCAGCACAGTCCCAGTCAGGACAGACCCAGAGACCTTGTTGAGAGGAATAAGCAGAGTAAGCAGAGGGACCGCAGACTGGGAGGCAGGGCGTGATAGCCGCTAACCCTCCCCGCCTTAGCTGGCGTTGGTTCTGCCAGCCTCCAGCGGCCCCAGCCTCCTCACTTACCCAAGCTGTGTTGCTCTGCGAGTTAAAACCAACTATTAGCAACCAGCTATTAGCTACCAGCCATCTAACTATCCAGCTAAAACTGCTTCTGGGCCAGCATGAGGTCTGGAAAAGTGAGAAGGTCCATAACAAAACCAGTATCAAAACGGAAAAAAGGGGCTACAAGTGACGTTGGAGCCTCCCTATCACCTACAGATAGAGACCTCTACAAAATAAGGTCCATTAAGGGAAAGGACAATTTAAACGACATCAACTCCATCAACTCCACCAACGAAATCGGCGACGACACGGGCTGCCCTTGGTCCACCGGCACGGATGAAACTAAAGATAACAACTTAGAAACTGCAACAGACCCACGCAATTCAACAAAACCAAGTAAGCTAACAAAAGGAGCGAAAAGAGAAAGAACTGAAGATCTCATAACCATTGACGGAGAACCAGTTAGGAAAACCTCACACTTTTACCAACCAAAAATTTATACGAAATTTGCGTTCTTAAAACATCTAGAAGCAGCAATTTTCACAAATAATGGAAACCTAGAAGGTTTACCAACTCCATTGGAGCCTGGCAAGATAGATTTTCCACCATCATACGAACAAAAAATACTGGACTCAGAAAAAACGCCAAAAGTCACAGTAGTGGATATACACACCGCTAAAAACCTTACGACATCAATTGAAAGCAGCTTAATAATAAATAATGAAGAAAACGGATTAGTAGACCCGCCAGTGGAGCTCAATAGCCAACCAGACACCGAACAGACAAACTCTCAAGGCATACAGACTCAGCTCAGGAGGATAAAAACAGAAAGCTCCCCAGACAAGGACACAACATTCAATGGGTCAAGTATAGATAGAGCATCAGATGCCTCCATTATTTTAGAACAACATGACCCACAGGACTGGGAAGATCAACAAACAGGCCTGCTATGGCAAAAACCTTGTAGCGTGCAGGATGCCAGGATAGCAACATCACGACAAAATAGCAGCCTTTCACCGACGCTGAAGAGTGCACAAGACAGCCTCCACATGGCCCCAAACGAGCAGAGCAACACGGGCCGCCCCAGTACGCCAAAAAAAAAAAAAATCGGCAAAGGGAGAATCCACACACCATAGACAGTGACATGTCTTTCCTAGCAACGCAGGAATGGCAAGATCTAGTGGCGGCATACAATCTAAAGCCTACTATAACTTCAAGCACCAAGAGACCAGAGAGCGAGAGCAAAAGCTCGTTCATTACCTTCTGGGCAAACCTATTAAACACAATACAGCTATCAGCAGCAGCTCTACAATATCAATCAGAGAAACTAGACATGCAATTAACAGTACTGCAAACACTAGCTGAATTTACTTCAGGGATTGAGAAGAAACTATGCGACTTAAACGGCTTAATAAAAAGGGGTCAGGAAGCAGCAGAACTTTCTGCCATAGCAAGAACAGAATGCGACTGCTCCCCAATAATTAACAAGTTATCAACACTACCAACCATGCTAGAAAACCTTCTGGTCAATCTGAAGCCAATCGCACCATTAGACTTCAAGGATGCAGCCAAGGAGGGAATCGTCGCAAGGGACCTCCAATTACATGGAGCCACAGAAAAAGCAGAGAACGGGCTGCTCCAAAACGTGAAGACTTGTTCCTCCACTGCCAGACAATCGCCAAAAAACTCACTCCTAAACCTCTCATCTCAAGAAACAGCCACAACAGAGGTGCCTACAAACTCACGAACTCGCCAAAAACAAAAAAGGAAGGGCAGGAACAGGAAAATGACAGCTACGGCCCACGAACAGGAGGGGCAGCCAGTGGAAACCCATCGCCAAGTGGAACAAGAAGAGACGGCGGGACCATTAAATCAGGCTAAGCAGACATCACCCTTGGGCAAAAAACTGTCAACCACAAGGACCCCCATCAAACCTATAATCCCGAGATCATTAGAACCATTAGAGACAGCAACAGAACACCCTGGATACAAGGACGTCTTAAAGGCACAACGCTCACATCAGCAGGAAAGACTTGAAATAGTGTCTGATTCATGCAGCATAGTAAGGAGCCACATTGATAGCTGGCCAAGGGCCATGCTACAAAACGCGAAACAGCCGGCACTGGAGCAGGAAACGGAACAACCTAAAACATGGGCAACTTCAGCTATAACTGATAACACCAATGACCAACCCTTTACCGGAGCTAGTCACCCTGGACAAACCGCAGCCCGAGTAACCAGTCACCTCAACAAATAAGACAGATATACTGATATTCGCACCGGAGTACAAATCCAGGGGCAGAATGGATACCATGAATAGAGGAAACATAATCAAATTAATTACATCAATCAAAGGTCTGGAAGGCATTACCACAACTGATTTACTTCAAATTGAATTCCAACCTGCACACGACCAGCTCCAACCAGAAACGACAAAGACAACATGGGTGTCAAACGACCTGGTCGACCGGATCTTAGGAGAATTTAACAAATTCGCTCAATGGGGAATAAGGCTGGAACCAGGTAGAAGGCCAGCCTACCCAACACCGTTCTTAAAGGAGAGTGAAAAAGAATACTCGGTTAAAGCTACATCAATTCTAAAAGGAGCCCTCAGCCAGTCACCAGGCCACCAAGGAAGGTCCTTACACACTACAACGGTAAAAACGCAATTCACAGCTTCTAATCTGGGCATAATACAGCGAACAATAATAAATAGAGGTGGGCAATGACACGGATCCTCTGTGCAGCCCTCAACACACACAATTTTGAATAACCTCAGAGTATGTATTTGGAATATTAACGGCTTGACTGACAAATTGGACGATCACGAAACACTAAGTTACCTAAGGACATTTGACTTGATACTACTTCAAGAAACCTGGGAAGAAGCTGAGATAGCCCTTGAAGGCTATATGACGCAAATCGTTCCTGCTACCAGGACATCACCCTTTGGCCACAGCTCAGGCGGATTAAGGATCTTTGCCTCAGTCCTCACAGTACGATCAATGAAGGAAATAAAGATTAAAACTATAGCTCCAAACGTCATACAAGCGATTGAGATAGCAATTAACACCAGAAAGCCGGACCACCGCCTGGTAATAGTTAACTCTTACATACACCCGAAGCACAGACGGAAAGGTGCAAGAGAGCTGGTCAAAGAGACAGCAAGAATTATGGATGAGGGGGAAGCTGAAAACTTAATCCTCGCAGGAGATTTTAACCTCTTTCTTTTTGGAACTGCAATGGACGATGATTTGGTACACAAACTTAATAGAGCCTGGGGAATACCAACTCAAGTACAACCACCTCCAACTAAACAAACTAATTGCTCGATTCAATTGTTAAAAGAATTAGAGCAATTAAATCTAAGGGCTCTGAACGGTCGGTACAAAGAAGACACTCCTCCAGCACCAACCTATCACTCGGCAGCAACTTCTTCCTATCTAGACTACGCATTTGTAACTCTCCCCCTATTTGACATAATTAAATCATTTAAGTTGGGTGTTAGTGATCAAAGTGACCATTTGCCATAAGAAATCGTTCTAAGGACAATCAGAGAAAACCCAATGGAAGTCAGGGTATGCGCTAGATCTGAATACACATCAGATTTCAAACGCATAAGATATAAACAAAACAACATCGAAGAACTGTCTTCAAACGCGAAGGAGCTTGTTCATCAGGGAAATTTGGGTGTAAACCCAATAGAGGCCTGGGAGTGGTATACAAAGACTCTGGGAACCAAATATGCCACAAAACCAAAGCAAGTGAAAAACAAAATTCCTAAGTCTGGATTAAGCAAGGCAAACACGCTGGAAATAAAAAGAATTAAACGGAATATAAAGCAAACTTTAAACCAACTCCGTATACAGCCTAAAAAAGGTCCTTTGCAAGATGTTCTACGCGGTTTAAAAGCAAGCCTAAGAAAGACAACTTGGGAAATTAAAAGACAGGCGAATGAAGAACTCTGGGCAAAAATAAAGTACGATTCAAAACTAAAAAACAGTGCTAAATTTTGGCAAACAATTCACAGCTTGCAACGGTCAGGCCATCAAGGAATAAACTCCTACATATCAGAGGCAGCTTGGGCTGACTATCTGCACAATCACTTTAATGAAACTGATGAAGGTATCCCCACAGCCCTGATAACACTAGAAACAGACAATAATCAGAAGGACAACGAAACAGGAAAGAACGAAAAAGGGTCCAGAAATCCCAAGGAAAATACAACGGGAAAATACGATCAAAAGAAGACTGATGGGGCACAGAACAACAGCATATTACCAAGCAGTACAGAGAATAAAATCAATATAACAGCGGATCAGATAAAAACTCAAATAAAGAAGGGGAAAATGGAAGGAGCTCCAGGCCCAAATGGGATACCACCGATGATATTTAAACAGGACATCGAATTCTGGAGCAACACACTAGTACCGCTCTTTGTGGGCATACAACAACTAGAAACCTGCCCGGAATCCTGGCAAGGATCAACAATAAGCCCAATTTATAAGCAAGGAGACAGGAGCGATCCTTGTAACTATCGGTTGATCGCTCTACTTGACATAGAAGCAAAGTATTATGCTGGCATTCTATTGGACGAATTGACATCTTGGGCAGCGTTAAAGCACATAATTCCGGCTAATCAAACAGGGTTCTGCAAAGGACAAGGAACTACCACCAATGTTATGGCACTAACTCTGCTGATAGACGCGGCCAAAGTAGGAAAGAACTTCATCGATTACAGCTCAGCTTTCGACCATGTGGACCGTGGCAAACTTTGGCGAAAGCTTGACAAATGGGGGATACCGCAACCCCTCTTGAAGCAGTTAATCTTACTTCATACCAACACCTGGGTTAAGATTAAGCTGGGAGACGGGACGCACCTCTCCAGGCGAATCAACACTTCTAAAGGACTGAAGCAAGGGTGCGTCCTAGCCCCTACTTTGTTTAATCTTTTCCTGGCAGACCTACCAGGGGAATTGGTCAGCACTAAATCTCATGCCCCACGGTTGGGGGACATCACTCTGTCCAACCTCCTTTACGCCGATGACCTGGTTTTAATAAGTCGAACTCCAATTGGCCTTCAGCATCTTCTAAACACTACCAGCACATTTTCACAGCGTAATGGATTAAAAATCAATCTAAAGAAAACAAAAACTATGGCTGTGAACTATAAGAAGGCCAGAAAAAACTGCTGGTACCTGGACGGACATAAACTGGACCATGTAGCGTGCAATAAATATCTGGGAGTCCTAGTAGACAGCAGAGGCTCGTCCAAACCGCAATTAGAGACGTTACAACGGAAAGGCACCATGATGACGTCTCGCGATCATCCCCCTGGAGAAAATATTGCCAGACTATACGCTTGACCCGCTTCTACAAGTATTGAGAGCTCGCCTTCAACCGACGCTAACATACGGGAGCGAATCAACTCTCGGAAAAGATGCTCTTACCCTCGATAGAGTGATCAGTAAAACTTATAGATCCATCTTTCGGTTACCCAACTATGTATCTCCTGCCCAAATTCGATTGGAGTTCGGGGTTCAAAAACAGACAGTGGAAAGAAGGGGCAGCTTCATAAAATGCTGGCATAAGATTAGAAATGCTGAGCAAGGCACCTTAAATGCCCATCTCTGGATTGAGCTGCAACGACGAGAACGGTCACACGCAAGGAAGTATCTGATGGAATCATTAGAAGTCCTTAAACTGTCTGACCTCTGGAACACCTCAGTAGATCATAGAAGTTTTAAAAAACTAGTAACAAAGGTCACAAAAATAACATCGCTATTAGAGGATAAGGAAACTCTAGCAAAAAGGGCACACGGATGGACAGTCCTAAGTGACTATAAAACATTAAAGACTCAAGCGTACATGGACCATGGATTCAAACAGAAGATCAAAGAGAAATTTTTAAAACTGCGACTCGGTATACTACCAATTCTCCCCCACCTGGCCCCATGGAAACGGAATCAGGAAGAGAAAACTTGCCGTCTCTGCAGTGCAGGACCTGAAGATCTAGTCCACATAGGGGCATATGCATCAAGCAAAATACCGGTCGCAAACGGGCAGATTCTCAGAATCTGACCCTTTGCTCCCGGTATTTTTGCATTTGGGATGCATCATCCCAAATGCAAAAATAGCAAAATAAGGAATCTCTAAATTGCGATTCCTTAATTTGCGATTGCATTTAAGGAATCTCAAATTGAGATTCCTTAAATGGAATGCATGAAAGTAAAAATATTAGTGATTTCGCTAATAGGGGGAGCAAATTACCATGAAGTTGAACTTCATGGTAATTTGCAAAAACATTGAAAAATGCACTTAAGTGCTTTTTTTCAAAGTTCCATTTTACACACACACATGCCCTTGGGGCATGTGTGTGTGCAAGATGTACTCATATGCAGATTTCAGGGGTGCAACAGGGTGTCCTTTTGACACCCTGGCACCCTTGAAATTGCATGAGCAATTTGCGATTCTCTAATTGAGAATGGCAAATTAAGAAAGTCTTCCCATTCAGTCCTATGGGCCTCTAGGCCCATAGGAATGAATGGGGAGGTAATTCCTTAATTGCAACTCGCAATTTGCAAGTAGCAATTAAGGAATGTTTAGGAATCGCTATTTTGTAAGCGATTTCTACATGCATAGCCTATTGCTATTCCTTATTAGCGAATCCTTATTTTTTGCTAATAAGGAATCGCAAATGGCATTGTTGATGCATGTGCCAGATAGTATGTATTTGCCCAATCTTAATGGACAATAGGAGATCTCTACTACGCGCAATATGGAACCAGAAGGGTATCAGTACCTGTAGGCATGCAGTCAAATTATGTTTTAATCCGCAGGAGACTCAATTAAACTTCAGATTTACAAAATACTTTGACGTAGTGGCGGAGAGAATTAAGCAGAAACAAAACAATGAAATTGAGTAAAGGACAAACAGCGATTCTGAGCATAACTTATGGGCCATCGCCCTAACGAACAATAACAAAAATGCAAACTATTAACATGAATCTCATAATTTTAACTCCTGATAACTAAATTTTTTACCTTCGATATGTATCTCTTTTAAAAGCGGTATATCTTAAATTGTAAGTTTTAATTAACTGTGCAATAAAAATTATCTTATCTTATCTTTAATGCATTTTTCATGTTTATATTTTCATATGCTATTTTGATTCCACAAGGGTTTTTTTTGTATTTATTTCATTCTACCTTGATACTTTGCTGAATTTCTTAGCACGTTTAACCTGTGCATATGCGCACAATTTAACGTGTTATATGATGTCTGTAGTCACATTTACGAACAGACTGAGCTTTCGGATGTGGTTTTATTAGCAGAGCGCATGCGCGCGTTTACCATGCTGCACGCATGCGCTTGAAATCACTGATTCCATTTAAACAATGCTCGTGGAACTTCTATAATTTTGGCATTGTATTCGTTTGTGGTCACATTATATGATTTTTGTTCCATAGTTTGCAGGGCAGCTGACTTTAGCTGTGTTTGTGTTTATATTAATCCGTAACTACGGGTTACGTTGGCATTTTAAGAATGACCGCTTAGGATTGGCTCATCTATAATGAGCTCCAGGATTGGCCGACCCTCCCTAGCAGCGGACGGCTTATATTTTCAGTATTCGCCGTGCCGCGGGACCTCCGGGCATCAGGTTCTCATTTGCCTCGGTTCCCCAACGGAGAGGTAGGCGCTTTTCCTGGCTATATTTATTTTCGTTTTAACTGACAAACTAGTTGGTTTAGTTAATATTTTGGAGAGTTACTCTTTGGGCAGTTAATAAGTGCCTTGACAGTTGATCACTTTGGTGCTGTGTGATTAGCTATGCACTAACCAGGACTAAGCCTACAGACGAGTATTTTACTCAATGCTTGGTCTTTTTTCCGTTTTGTGGTTTTTATATATAATTTACAGCCTCTGTGGGTCATATAGCTGTTATTTTCTTTCATTTTTATTATACACCAGAATTTCACTGGTTCATACTTTATTCTCACAGGAGGACACAGTTTGGTTTCTCCTTAGTACAGTTTTGTTTGTCAGCACCTTTTCTAGATTTATTGGTCAGTCTCCCCTCTAAGCAGAATTTGAGTCTCACTTACTTTGGAATGGTTGTGTAGCAGAGGTGTTATGCGATACACCTTTAATATTTGTACGCCAAAAATATCATTGGTAGTGATTTGCACCATATTTTTCCAGAGCGGTGTTCCTTTCCTGAGCGGTTGCCAGGTGGAGGTTATTGACTCACCCAGTCTTTACGGGTGAGTGAATCTGCTGTTATTATTACATACTATATTAGTAGTCACAGTGTTTTGAACAGTGCATCATTATTTTTGCGGCACTGACGCGAATTTCGTATTTTCTTTTTTAGGTGAAGTTGAAAAGCACTACTGACGGACACATATTGAGTAGTCCGCTTGTGTCCTGTGTATCCTTTACCAGTGTGGTTTACACAAGGTTGTGTTTGTGCAGTAGCGTAAGTGGTCCTGATGAAAGCCTTGCTTGAGGCGCTCTGGCTGAAACATGTCGACCATTACTCTTTGATCACCACAGTCTATAATTCTCTGACTGGAGGTGTATACACTTTTAATCCTGGTCTTGCACGGCTGTGGTAGATTTTCAGTTACATTTCTTACTTTCGCCTGCCGTTCTTTAACTAGTTTTAACTACACCATTTTCACTTATTTACTTGTTCATTCGCACTGCACCCCTCACTCATACAATAAGCTCATCATGTGAGGATTTAGTTTATCCTCTAGTGTATTTTGAAAACATCCCTGAGCTCCTCCCTCTTAGAGAGGGGGTTGTAGCCCCCAGAGGAACTAGGTTTTTCCTCTGGGAGGAGAATCCCAAATGATGAAGCATGTCACCTATGGTGAGTGAGGGATTACGTCCTACAAGGGATTGCCCTTAGTATTATTCTATTGGGCTTAGTCTGTTTCAATACTTCACTTAATGATTCATTTGATTTTTTGGACTTATAGACCTCAGGGTTTCGTATTGTTTTTTTGGTTGTTGAAAGGAAGCCAGGTTTTCACGAATGTGGCAGCATCATAACCTGTGGAACTTTCTGCTAATGGGAGTGGAGCTCACTTTGGCAGTGCTGGCTTCCCACTTGGACCAGCGTTTCCTCACGCACTAGCTGCGTGCTGACATTTGGGTAATTGAGTCTACTCTCCGATTGTGCGGTTCTTTTTTTTTCTTTGGCAGTGAGTAGCAGCTTTGTTTATTTTGCAGGTTCTTCACCCTTCTAACGTCTTTTATTTGTACCTGGTTTCTACTGCTTTTAGTGTTTCTTTGCATCAGAAACATTTACGCTTTTAGTGCTTTCTTGCACCTGGCTATCACTGCCTTCAGCGCTTCTCTGCACCTGGTTGTCACTGTCTTTAGTGTTTACCTGTATGAATGACAGCTCTGTGTCACGTTGTGGCACAGAACCTCTTATCTTGACTTTATCAGCAAATTTCTAGACAGACAAACAAACTTTCCATCAGGCCTTCATCTACTCCACAGGCATTTCACTGGCTGGACTGGAGCTTTGACTCCACATACGCAAAGTATACATTTTCACTTTCACTGAGGCAGAAGTGGCACACACAAGCAGGTTGCTGGAACGCAGCAAACTCTCTGGAAGAGCACTCTCAGTTCTTTAGGTCGCAGGGTTTATGTAATCCCCTATCTCATCTACAGCTGTAGCATCCTCCCCAGTCGGGGTAAATTTAAATGATAACGCCCACACATGGAGCTTGGTATTAAAAATCTTTATTCCTCAGTGTGTAACTGTTAACTGAACATTCTACATCAGGAATTCCATCAATAATACCCACACACTTACATCTCTGTTCTACGCAGTCCATCAGAAACCAAAAGGGCCCTGTTATCTTTAACTTACAAGACAATACACCTTGCATTTGGACATTTCCATTTACTCTGTCTGAATTAAGTCTACACTTCCTCTCCCAGTGCCCGATTTTATTATAAAGGTGACAATAGTTTGTTTTCTTAGGCATTGCAACATCTACACCAGAATTTGGATCTGCAGGAATCCCTCTACCCTGTGAAACACCAAAATCTCCATGTACATTCTGATTCTACATTCCAACACCTTGAATACCACCTTGATTTTCTGCAAACAACTGATTCTGAAGACCTTTCTGAGCAAACTTTGTCTGAGCCAACATGAATGTTACCTTAATCCTTTTAGGCTTCAACTCTTGATCATCACTGCTATACTTTGCATACCTCAGAATCTCATCCAACAATTTAGTATGCCTACAGATCAAACTATGCTGTATATGTATACTAATCTCTGGTCTTAACCAAATAATAAACTGAAACACGAAAAACCCCATATCACTCAACTCACGATATTCCCTGCTGTTGTGTGGTTAAGACCCAAATACAAGAAGAGGGGACAGGGGGCGAATTAAGGTCTAGCATACACACCAATTAGGCTATGTAGGTATAAGGAGTATGCAGTTCCTGAGCAAAAGGAGAAGTAATAGGTCTGGTTAGCCTGAGATGCCAGATCAGGGGATGTGATTGCTCAGGAGCAAGAGCCTTCACACACCCAAGTGGGTGTCATGCTTCTTTATGGGGTGGCTCCTCATTGGGAAGGCACTGCAATGCCCAGTGGGCCCAGCGAGGGGGCTCTTTGCCGGAGTTCCTTTGTTTTTTGTCAATGTATTTATGAGAGTAGACTGGTGTAAAGTGAAGTTAAAAAGGACTGCGGGATAACCTAGTCTTTTAATACACAGGTACCCTTGTTATCGTTAAAAATATACAATGGGCAGAAATGGATACAATGATCCAAACTAGCTAAGGAGGTGATATATCAGAAGAAGGTCAACATGTTTCTTGCCTATTTAAAGTCAAGACTGGTCAAGACTGAAAATTGGTAATTCATCAGGATCAGAATCCTAATCTACTCATGATTTGGGTCGCTAAGGAGTGCAAAAATATTTTAATCATACGCAAGGCATTCACACATGTATACAGTATACCTTCAAGATTAAAAACTGACCATAATAGGGGGAGTACGTGAGATGAGGGATTGGAGGTGGAAATCAGTTTGACTATCTCAGTTTCCTGAATGGGATGGAAGAGTAGCCAGGGTTTGGTAGGGGGTAAGGGATCGATATCATACGCCCCAGACGAGCTGCTATTGGTGGGGGGGTGGGCTATTTATGTCCAGTGAGAGCTCGATTTGGTGATCTTGTCATTGAAGAAGTTGGCGAAGTTGTCGCATATTTCTTTGGATGCCTGCACTGAGGACATAGCGGGCTTGGAGGTTTGTTGTCTGATGATGTTAAAGAGCTCATTGAGTCTATTTTTTGCGCTATCCAGTGCGGAGCATGTAAAGGTGGTTTTTGTTTCCTTGATGTGACTGTTGTACTTCTTATCCATGGACTGCCAGACTCGCGGTTGCGGTCTTCTAACTGCCCTGTTAGGCCCAGGGCAGTAGGGCCACCCTGGGACCACTGCAAATGCCAGTGCAGTGCTGCAACTGTCTTATGGCTGCAATATGCTTAGTGCGACTGCCATGAGAAGTGTGGCGGTGAGCAAGCAAAGGGGGCCTGGTGCCTCATGCCATGTGGATGCTCACAGGGGGGCAAAAAATATACACCCTAAGTGCATGCACACCAGTACCTGCACTGCATGGACTGCAAGTACTGCCTTTGACGTATCCATTGCGGTGCCTTTCATAGGCACTGCTCTGGGAACACCAAAGAATTGCCCCCAGAAAGGAGAGAATCCTGATCTGGCGATAGATTCCTACATGGGTTTGACAGTACAGGAGCCAGCGATCTTACTCCTTCTCTGCCAAACTCATAATAAGGCCCTTAGTATACATCATTTAAATGCATATGTAGAGAGTATAATGTAAAATTTGAGATGTCTAAATAGCAAATCAGTAGGACTTACTATTTAGGAATCAGACAATGTATTTTTTGCACAAGGCATTTGTTATTTACCATTTCCAATGGTATATTAACTACAAAATGTATACTTACATGTTTCTATCCTCTGAAACAAATTTATGAGTGTAAAGTACAGCCAAAAAGGACCGTGAAGGAAGTCCATCACTGCACCAGGCCAACCATTGATACTGCAGCACGCTTCAATAGAACAAAACAGAGTTAGGGGCTTAATATAGTACCCCATAAGAAGTAATGCTAAAATATCTTATTTTATTTTGACTTTTTAAATATAAGAATTTAATTTAATTTAATTGTAGAAAGAAAACTATAAATACAAATAAATATTATTTTATAGTAAGATGTTTTATTAGCTTACTTAATTTTAAAATAATTGTAACTGTAGTTTGTTAAACAAAATTATTACTTATATGCATAACTTATCATTTTTAATTTTTAATAAGTAAATGCAAATACTGAACTTCAAATGGGATGTTCTTAATACATTTTTAAAAATGAATTTTGTTTTAATGTATTATATACACAATAAAAAAATGGTAATTTTAACTGTTGATCTAAATTAATGCTCAGTATTTATTTTATTATTTTATTTCTTTTAAATGTAGAATGGCACCAAAATGGAACAGCAATATAAAAAATGTTTTTTGACTTCAATACATTAAATGAATGTTAAATTATTTTTTAAACATTATTTTTTTTAAATCACACCACAAGTGCAATATTTATATTTACTTATTATGTATTAATAATTATAAAAAATGACATATAGAATTATTGTAAATTAATTTTAAATAAATCTATTGGATTTATTTTTAAATTAAAGGAAGTTAATAAAAATATTTTACCATTACCTATGGAGTTCTATTTTAGGCCCCTGCCTCAATTATTTTCTCTGAGAGCGTGTAGCAGTAGCAGCGGTTGACCACGATGGGTGTTGGACTTATTCTAGGTCTGAGCTGGAATACATTTGCTCCTGTTTTAGATCCCTTTTGGCTCTGGTAACTTTAGAAGTGTATCTCCACATAGAAAAGATGATAGAGGCAGAGGTGAAGATTTGCACTTGCATGTTTGTGAATTGCACGTTATAGTAAGTAAGTAGTACCTCTGTATTATTACTTTGTATACTAAATGCAGTTTGTGAATATTGCCCATAAAGAGTAACAAATATTTACCCAGATCAAGCAAACATCTGAAGCACAAAAACGTATCTGTGCAGCTCACTCAAGCAATCATTTACAACTGCATATGTCCTCGTGAGAGGATAAGAGACATAGAGCTTGCCTGATATTTTCATTCAGGACACTACACCATTAAAACATGAAATTGATTTTCTTTTGTATGTGCCCGTAGTAATGGGAGACAGCGTGGGTATGTGTTGTTCAACAATGATACACCGCATACACTGATATACCTGAACATTATTGGCATTGACCCACAGGCAGAATTCAGCAGAAATTGAAACAAATGTTAATACCTCATTTTGAGAACCCGGATTGTTGGTTGAATGGAGTAACTCCTGTACAAGCAACTGCCACAACCTCTGTCAGGGTGCAGTACAAAAGTCACTAAATTAACCTGTGCTTACACTCTGGTAGCTTGGTACAAAAAGTCAGTCTTAAACTTAGAGGCAATGTGTAAAGTATTTAAGCAGCACACAAACAGTAATAAAGTGAAAATATGACAAGAAAATCCCACACAATATAAAAAATAGTGTACACTTTAATACATTATTTGACAGCAAAAATTCAATCAGTAGAACAAGAGTTCTGAATTTTTTAAGTTTAAAATAAAAATTTGCTCCTAAAAGATGAAAGCGCTAAACTTGGACATCTAGGGGCATATTCACAAGGTGCTATCGCCAAATTAACGGCACTTTATCGCAGCCAAAGTAGTGATAAATTTACCTCCCCATTCACAAGCCAGTGCTAACAGTCCACAGCACCAGTTTTCCACGATAGCAGCCGCAAAAAGCATTGCCACAGAGGATCCCCGCAACTACCGCTAAGGAGATGCAGAGTGGGCGTTTCCGTGCCAAAGGCCGTGACCACACCACTCTTCACCATTCTCAACGACCAGACAGGTCCGCGATAAGAACACAAAACCGTCAATAAGGCGCATTAGAGGTAGGAAATCTACCCCTGCTCTGACCTGGTGTTAAGTCGGACGGCAGCCAGCACCACAAAAGGGAGACCAGCCCAGGGCCACATCGAAAGGGCAACAGATGCCATGGAGCCACACATCATGCAGCCCGGACACCCAAGAGGTCCATTAGGACACACATTAGGTCACACATCTGAGTCAGAGCCGTCATCTGAAACAGAGTCCAGATACATGACTGGCACAGTAGACACACTTTCACAAGTCAACAGCGCCTGCCTGCCCATGCACACCCAGGCAGAGGCATCACAGAGGCGCCCGCCACCCACAGAGCATGTCTGCCCATGCACACGCAGGCCTCACTGCTCACCTTCTGCCACCGGTGTGTAGACTGGATGTCCCACCATGTGCCGCTGCAAGCCACAAGCCCGGGGCCCATGGACATGGCTCCCTCCACACCATGCAGCCTCAGCTCGACAGGCAACTAGGTCTCACGTGTGTTGCTGGGTCTTGAATACTCCATGGCTGAGGACATAACAGTGCACCCGGCAACATCGCAGGCTGCACTTCTGCTCAGTTTTGATTTGTTTAGCAATACGTACATCAATTGTGTGTCTTTTGCACACCCTATCAGCCCAATGGGTGCCACTAAGTCTGTGACCTGGAAGCGAGGCCATGTGGCGGTAGGCCCACGCTGAGGTTCTGTAGCGATCCGAGCCCGTGTTTTCGGTATCGTAGTACTGACACGATTTTGGTACCAAGGAACCGTAAATGATCCATTATATGCATGACAGTGTTTTCGCTGCGCTCGAGCATCAATTCACTGAGAAACAGGGCATTCTGTTGTAAAATCATGGCATCCATTTTAGATACGGCACCCATTTTGTTTCTTGCCCTCACATAGTCAATGGACGAGCGATGACCCCGGCAGAATCACCTTGTTAAGGACACGTAAGCTCAAGCCCGAGGAAGCTGACGCTGCGTGACTAGGCAGAATCAAGCTGCCTCCCCTGCCTGAGGCCAATCCTGCTATACTAGTTCTCGTGTCCATTGTCCTGATTGAGAGGCCGAATACGGTAGCCATGCCCGTTTACGATCCATAAACATCTCTTATCCTGCTTTTCTATCCCTTGCACCTGGCTCTGCTCCTCTCCTTCTGGGCTTTTACAATGGGGAGGATACGATTTTTATGATGGGGAGGATCGGTCAAAGAATGGAAAACTGACAAGGAGACGTGATCGAATACCGAAAACCTACAACTAATTATTGTTTGATGTCTGTTTATTGTCTGTTTGGGATACCGGATTGGGCATGAAAAATATTCGTGTAATGTTGCCTAAAGACATATTTCGTGTATTTAAAGAGCAACCCACTTCTTGCAATTTGAACAGTCTCGTAGATTCTGCCTTTGTGTGGTTCATATGACTTCTGTGTCCCTGCAGTAAATAAATCCTGGTCTTTGACGCCACCATCGAGAAGCCCGCGTCTCTGTTTATTTGTGCACCGAGACAGGAAGGAACTCAGGGGTCTTTGGGTGTTGTTTCCCTGACACCTCTGGACTCTTAAAAGTCTGGAACCTCAATTTGGCGCCCAACGTAGGGCGACGTCATCCGGTACCGGTCCAAAGCCTGAAGATTTCGAGGAGCTTCGTGTGAAGATTCCGGAGGGAGGTACCCCGCTTCATCGATCCCTGTATGTCGTAAAAGTGGCCAGACGATCTCTTCCACGAGGGTTCCCGTTTCTAGACGGCTACCGAGGACCGCTGCCCTGACTGTCGCCCTGTCTTGGACCCGAGGTGCAGACCTTAGTACGGCGAGACGTAGACGGGTTCTCCTTTGTGACGTCTTCCATATTTCAGTTAAGTATTAAGTGGGTTGCGCACAGTCTGGTTGTGCTTTGTTGCTCTTGTTTTGCTCTCTGGATACGTTTGTTTTTGAATTCGTAGATTATCATTGGTTGCTCTTGTTAAGATAATCTTTGTTTTGGTATTGGTTCATTTGGTAGGCCTAAAGTTCTTTTCGCATTTTGATTGGAATCTGGTCTTAGTTTATAATGACTAACAGTAGTAATTGTTTTCTGTCCTGGTTAAGTTGCAACGGGGATTCCCGGTTGGAGGATCCGTGTTCGGTTCCTCCGATTGGAACTCCTACATATGAGCTCTATTGTAAACACGGTGTAGGTCCTATCGCTTATAATGAAGTATGGGTCCGTTATACCAGAAAAGATGGTGTCCTTAGTTGGCCACCGCATGGTAGCTTTGAAATTGAAATTCTAGACAAACTAGAAATGAAGTTGTTTAAAAAGAAAGCCCGGCCGGCAATGTTTGATTCTTTTCGTGTGTGGCGTAAAGAAGCCAAACAGAGAGAAATTAGGAAGGCGAAGAAGGAAAAGAAAGAGAAAGGGTTGACATTAATGGAGTCTGCTAGACAGTTGCATGTCAACGAGACTGAGAAAACAATAGAGATGGCGAATAGAAAACATAATTTGGCGATTGATAAATGCTACCCTGTCTTGCCATCTTGTCCTGCTAAGCCGATAGAGGACCCTGAAAAGGATCCTCTGTTGTCTTATCTGTTGAGATCACCCCCACCGTATGCACAGGGTATTACAGCACCACAGTTACTACCTGTTGTGCAGCCAGCTGCTGGTCAGCCTGGAATAGGTGCTCCACTTCCTTTGATTCAAGCTCCTGTCCTTCCTGTGGTTAATGTTCCCTCGGCACCCCCTCTTCCTGGGTCGCCTATTCCGCCTTTGCCTGCCGTTTCACAAACTGTTTTACCTGCCACTCCCACCCTTACCATTTCATCTGCTCCAGCTTCCCTGTTCCCGAACTCTGTAAACATTCTGACTCCGCTTTCCGTTCGTCGGAAAATAACCGACTCTGTAACTAACATCTTAACTCCTCTCTACAGGTATTTAATTGGGACCCCCGTTTCTGACTCTACACAGAGACGTAGCCAGTTTCCTGGTCCCCAGGAACGAGAAATATTAGATTCGACAGCCCTTAGGTGGATGTCGAAAGCTGCGAAGTATGATACACGAAGAGTGTCAGATACATTTATGCAATGGAATGAACCAACTCAACGTTATGTCTTTGACGTGATGTGTTCTCTTGTGCGTGTGGAATGGGACGATGATGACTTAGATTCCGTCCCCTCTGGTTTGATAAATGTTCAGCAAAAGTTCGCCGCAGGAATGGTGATAGGTTCAGAAGTAAGGGAAGCGATAGAACTGATTTTAGCTTATAGGGATGATTCTCCTCTTCGAGCACCAAGAGACTCTGATGGTTCACCGATTACTAGGAAAAGACGAGGTCAATATCCGATGAGGGAAGTTCCACCCATATGGCGCGATGCAGTCCAAGCTGATGCGGCTAATGGTATTGCAGCTGCCCCGGCACATTTCCATAGAGTGTGGATACACATCCCTTGGAAGCGGGCCGAAGTATTAGCAGTAAAACAGGCGTTGCCGGACCCGCGTAAAAATCCTGCTGGTTATTATAAAGAGTTAACGCAGACAGTTCAAGCATGTGTCATGAATTTAGCAGACATCGAAATGCTATTTGGTAAAGTAGTGCCACAACCCATATGGGCCAAGATCCGGCAAGAGAACCACCCAGTCGCCTTAGGAGGTGATTGGCCAGCTATTATAGCGGCAGACGCGCAACAAGTTGGTGGTGCTAAACCTGAGCCTCTGATTGCTGCTTTACCTGGCAGAATAATTAATTTGATGAAAACGCTGATGCCAGCGTTACGGGTCAATTGGGATAAACTATCAGCATGCAAGCAAAAGAAGGACGAAAGCGTCTCTGACTTTTTCACTAGATTTGAAGAGACCTTCGTAGACCACAGCGGGCAAGATATGAGTACTGAGGGAGGTCAGAGGTTGTTTGTCGACAAGTTTGTGTTTAATTTACTGCCTGAGCTTAGTAACAAGTTAAAGGATTCCGAGAGTGCATGGGCAGTGTCGACGACAGCACAGATACTTGCAACTGCTCAGTATTACGAGAATAGAGAGAAAGAAGAGAAGGAAAAGTCAGAAAAGAAGACAAAAGATTTAAAAACTAAAGTTCTTTTGCAACAGGCGTATCCGCCTCGCTCGAATCAATCAGATTCACAGCAGCGACCCCAGTTTCAGCAACAACCACAATTCCAGCAAGGGACGTCCCAAAGATTTAATTATGGTTTTCCCCGACAACAGTTAGCATGGAATCAGTGTGCCTATTGTAAAAAGGAGGGCCATTATAAGAACGAGTGTCCAGTACTGCACGCACAGACCAGTGGTGTCCCAGCTCAGAGAAGTAGTGGTGGGTTTATGCAAGCTCCTAGAGGTAGAGGACGTGGTACAATGACTCCACAGACTGATCGCCCATCAAATTATTTCGATCAGCGAAATGTACAATCTACGCAACTTGGTAGATCTTCACAGTATCATGTTGAGGATTACTATGAAAATAATGAAGAGATTCATAAAAGCGAGTACTAGGACAGCCACAGGCAAAGAGAGGGAGTAGTATCAGTTCCAGTTGATCAGAGTGGACCTTATGTCGCAGTAGTTACATCAGGCGTGGTCGAACCGTTTCTGTTGGATACTGGTGCGGCAAAAAGTTCAATTATGCATGCGAAACTCCCTGGCGCACCTTTGTCTGGCTTAACGAACACTTCAGTAGGTTTCTCAGGCGCCCCTGTTCACAATCCTGTTTCTAGTCCTTTGTCAATTTCTGTTGGGCCATGCGAACTAGAAGCACCCCTTATTCTAACAACCGGTTGTAATGAGAATCTGCTTGGTTTAGATCTGTTGAAACACCTGCATGCGACACTGTACTGTTCTCCTTCGGGAGTACAGCTCACATTGGGTAAGAGTTATTTCTCCAATGTACATGTCGATGGATAAGCTCCCACCGGAGCTGCGTTCTCTCCCTGATACTCTTTGGGCGACTGGTCCTAATGATGTAGGTCTTTTGGAAATTCCCCCTTATGTGGTAAGTCTGAAAGCGAATGTTAGATTCCCACGAATCCCACAGTATCGGATTTCGAATGAAGGTGAATGTGCACTTTTACTGATCGTAAAAGACTTAATACAGAAAGATGTGATAGAGGAAACTAGAGGAAATGTTTGCAATAGTCCTGTTCTGCCGATTTTGAAACGCACGGACCCTTCCAAACCTCCGATCTATAGATTTGTGATTGACCTCAGAGAAGTTAACAAAATAGTGATTCCGCAGTTTCCTGTGGTCCCGGATATCACGGCATTATTGACGTTGATTCCTGCCTCAGCCTCATGGTTTACAGTGATCGACTTGAAGAATGCCTTTTTCAGCATTCCGATAGCCGAGGAAAGTAGAGACATTTTTAGTTTCTCCTTAGGTGGTCGCAGTTTCAGGTTCAAGCGCGCTCCACAAGGTTATTGTGAGAGCCCTTCAATTTACAGCCAAGCATTAAAAGGTCATTTGGATGCTCTTGTACTTCCTCCTGGTGTTGCTCTGATCCAATACGTAGATGATCTTTTACTGGCTGCTGATGACAAGGAAACTTGCAAAACAGCTACAATTTCTTTATTACGTCATTTATCAGACTTACATCACAAGGTTTCACCTTCTAAACTGCAATATTGTTGCCAAGAAGTGACCTACTTAGGTCATCTTTTGTCAAAGGAGGGAAGAAGGTTGACTCCAGAGAGAATCAAAGCAATTTCGCAGATGACTGTACCAAGCACACAGAGAGAAGTGCGTGCGTTTTTGGGTATTACGTCATACTGCAGACAATGGATCCCAAATTTTTCTCTCATGGCAAAACCATTGGTAGCCCTGACTGGAAAAGGTGTTCCGAGCCCCTTGCCATGGTCTGATGGATGTCAACAGAGCTTCTCCGACTTACGTGATGCGCTGTGTTCAGCTCCTGTGTTGGGTACTCCTGACTACAGTAAGCCGTTTACTTTATATGTCCATGAAAGAGAAGGTTGTGCGTTGAGTGTTTTAATGCAACAATTTGGTGACAAACAACGGCCTTGTGCATATTTCTCATCCACATTAGATCCGGTAGCCAGAGCATTGCCAATTTGTTTGAGAGCTACAGCAGCAGCTGCAGTGTCTATTCGACAGTCGGCTGGACTAGTCATGAACCACATGTTAGTAGTCATGGTTCCACATGCTGTGGATACACTCATGAATCGAACGGAAACTCAGCACCTCACCAATGCTAGACTATCAGGCTATGAGCTGACACTTTTGGCAAGTCACATTCAGATCAAGCGATGCAACATATTGAATCCAGCAACGCTGTTGCCGACTACTCAAGAGTCGAGTGATTCAGAGCCCCATGATTGTTGTTTTAGAACTGAGGAAGAGACAAAAGGTAGGATTGATTTAAAAGATACTCCGTTACTTGATCCAGATGGCACTTTGTACGTCGATGGGTCATGTTTTAAACTACAGAATGGTGATGTGACGGCCGCATATGCAGTTACGACCTTGAGTACGATTGTTGAGACCGCAAGAGTAAGCCAGAATTCTGCCCAAGCTGCAGAATTAATTGCATTAACAAGAGCATGTGTTTTAGCTGAGGGAAAGAGAGTGAATGTGTTTACTGATAGCCAATACGCCTTCGGCGTAGCACATAGTTTTGGACGTCTGTGGAAAGAAAGAGGTTTTCTCACGTCCCATGGGACTAAGATCCAACATGGACAGTTAGTCAACGACCTGTTGGAATCTCTGACCCTACCGAATGAAGTTGCGATTGTGAAATGCAGTGCACATCGAAAGATTACGGATGATGTTGGCCGTGGAAATGCGTTTGCTGATGAGGTCGCCAAAGAAACGGCCAAGAACATGATGAGTCGAATGTACGTTGCAACGTCTGCAAGATGGATTGCTGAATCAGGAATGTGTGAGAATACGATTGAAAGTGTGAAAGCAATCCAGAATGAAGCAACTAAAAATGAGAAGAATGAATGGAAGGAGAAAACGGGTAAAATGGATTCAAGTGGATGTTGGGTTGATTTGTCTGAACAGCAGCGTTGGATGTTACCTGATGCGTATGTACTCGCGGTAGTCACGATGGCGCATGGAGCGGCGCACATTAGTTCGAAAGGGATCTGTAAAATGTTAGCTCCAGTATGGAAGAACGATGGAATTACTAAGTGTACGGAAAGAGTGGTGAAAAATTGTATGATATGCCTGATGCATAATCCTGGCAAGGGAACCCCAACCCCAACTGGTCATTTTGCTCCCCCTTCTTGTCCCTTTGAAGTGATTCAGTTGGATTTTATCCACAAGGACAGGTGTAATAATCTCAAATATGTCCTAGTGGTAGTCTGTGCTTTTTCAAGATGGATTGAGGCATATCCGTTAAAGGATAACACTGCTATGTCTACTGCCAAAATCCTCCTCAAAGAGTACTTCCCCAGATATGGTATGCCACGGATTGTTTGGTCGGACAATGGAAGTGAGTTTGTAGGGAAAGTTATGAAGAGTGTGTGTGCGGGTCTGGGAATTACCCAGAAATTCCACAGTGCGAATCACCCACAGTCAGCAGGTTTGGTTGAAGGGTACAATGGTACCTTGAAGCTGAAACTTGCTAAAATTCAAGCTTCCACTGGTCTATCTTGGCCAGACGCACTGCCTTTAGCTTTACTGTCCACCAGAGCGACTGTACACTCTCGAGTAGGGCTTAGCCCATATGAGATTGTGTTTGGTCGTCCTGCTAATGTTTGGGGAGTCCCCAGGCCAAAGGAATTCAAACAGATCGAATATCCAATGTTGATTGATTACCTTTTTGACCTGACTGCTAAATTGAGCCTTATTCATCAACAGGTATTCGAATCCTTGCCTAAACTGCCAGAGAGTCCAGGCCACACATTGAAACCCGGTGATCAAGTTGTGGTGCGGAATTTTGAACGAACCCGGAACCTCCAGCTAAGATTCGTGGGCCCGTTTCAAGTGCTCCTGGCCACAAGAACTGCTGTACGCCTAGCTGGAAGAAAGAATTGGGTGCATGCTAGCCATACAAAGCGTGTCCCTCTCCCACTCCCCTACGACAACTGGGTTAGACAGGGATTTGGTGTATCCGAGACAGAACCTATTCCTAGGCTCATCCCCTTCAGTGATGCAGAGTATGTAACGGACAAACGAACTGAAGCGCAGAACTCTGATACCCCACAAGGAACTGTGCCTTCGAACCCTGAAAAGAGTGTTATACAAGGCGAACATTTGTTACCTGTGGACTCGAACATTACTGTACCTGTAGAACAATTGTTTCAAGATCAAACAAGACCCGGAAAGTACAGATATAACCTACGTTCTCACTCTATGAACCAATAACATTGCATAATTACCTTTCTATTTGAAAACTGTTTTGATCCTTGACGCATTCCATTCAGTCAGGAAGTTCGCTTTATAATTTTTATCCTTTTTGTTTTTGTTGTTCTCTCACCTTGCCATCTGGGTTACCGTAGGGTCGTAACGTGTGCCTTGTTTTAACTTGCAGGGAACCAGACACAAGGTCGGTTTCTTCTGTTTATTTTGGGAACTCCCAGGGTAGACAGAGGCAATTTTTTTAACAGGTACAAACCATCCGTTGCGAACGGTTGTAGAAGATGGAGCTTCCTGAACTGCGACGGGCTAACGTCATAAATGCTCGCAAGACGAGACTGTATGAAATATTGTATAGCAAATGTTTCCTAATGCAATGTGCTCTGACATTTCTGATTGTTTTAATAACTCTGGTAGGCGGAATTATTTTTGGTATTCAACTGATCTTTGCACCTGTTACATCTACAGTATCTTCCCATGTTTCTGTTTCTCCGACTGTTGTTTCTTTTCATTCTTTCCATCCTTTTCCTGCACATGAGCAAGCTCGACGCTCTGAGTTTATAAATAACACTTTCATTCAGCTCTTGCACCAACATCAACTAGTGGTAAACACAACGAACTGCTGGGTGTGTGGCTTGATACCACATACCATGGACAAAGGTATCCCGTATCTAGTTCTGCCCTTTAGTTATAATGGATCATTCTGGGCATTTCAGACCCTGTTCGCCTATGCTCTAGAGACCTATCCCCCACGACCTCCGCGTTCCACTAGGTATAACTCCGCTAATAGAGCCTTGGTAAAAGGAATTACTGACATGGTTAGAGACGTCAATAACACTCCGTTTATTCCCAAGGATGAATTGCGAGTTTACATGGGTTGGAATGTTACGGAATATGGCATTACTTTGGGTGAGAACAAACGTAAAAGCTCGACTCCGATCTGGGTCGTACCCCACCAAGGTCAGGTCTGTTTGCAAGGAAATGGAAGGAATCCGAAAGCTCGACTAGGGAAGAGTGACTGTACCGAAACATACGTTTTCCCGTCACAGTTTTCCCCTGCATTCTTAGCTGCTAAGGGCACCTATTTTGTTTGCAAAGACAGAGCATATACATGGCTACCTGCTGACTTCTCAGGCTCATGTTATATCGCTCAACTATTGCCTCCGACATACACTGCTGCACCGGATTATCACAAAACTAGAGTTGTGAGAGGTGTTCTCAATAAGGAAGACACTGCTGGCCAAGAAGCAGGAGACTTCTTCAAGGGTTTCCTTCCGTTCTGGGGGGCTATGGCCAACAGTAGAAACTTACGTCAACTAACACGGGTAGTTGAATCCACTATTACCGAAACTGCGGGTGCCCTTAGTAACCTGACAGCTGAACTTCAAGCGGATCGCCTCATGACGTTACAGAATCATATGGTCCTTGATGTATTACTTGCAGATCGAGGTGGGGTATGTAAGATGATCCAATCGAGTTGCTGTGTTTTTATCCCAGATAATGCGCCAACGGTATATAAGGCCATTTCTAAGTTACACAAAATCTCTGACTGGTCACTAATGGGATGGTTCTGGAGTCTGTTATCTGCATGGGGATGGAAGGTTCTGATAGTCACTGGTGTTGCGTTGGTATTTTTATTCTCATGCTGTCTCATTGTTCAGTGTGGTCCTGCCTTATGTGGCCTTTGTGTTTCAACATGCGTAAGAAGACCACCTGTTTTTGGAGATACGCCACAAGATAGAATAATGCTCCAGCAACATATCAGTGACCTGATGAACATAGAGATGGACTCTGATATAGAGTAAGTTATTGCCTATGTAAGGGCAAAAGGACGGTCTGAGGTTCTGTAGCGATCCGAGCCCGTGTATTCGGTATCGTAGTACTGACACGATTTTGGTACCAATGAACCGTAAATGATCCATTATATGCATGACAGTGTTTTCGCTGCGCTCGAGCATCAATTCACTGAGAAACAGGGCATTCTGTTGTAAAATCATGGCATCCATTTTAGATACGGCACCCATTTTGTTTCTTGCCCTCACATAGTCAATGGACGAGCGATGACCCCGGCAGAATCACCTTGTTAAGGACACGTAAGCTCAAGCCCGAGGAAGCTGACGCTGCGTGACTAGGCAGAATCAAGCTGCCTCCCCTGCCTGAGGCCAATCCTGCTATACTAGTTCTCGTGTCCATTGTCCTGATTGAGAGGCCGAATGCGGTAGCCTTGCCCGTTTACGATCCATAAACATCTCTTATCCTGCTTTTCTATCCCTTGCACCTGGCTCTGCTCCTCGCCTTCTGGGCTTTTACAATGGGGAGGATACGATTTTTATGATGGGGAGGATCGGTCAAAGAATGGAAAACTGACAAGGAGACGTGATCGAATACCGAAAACCTACAACTAATTATTGTTTGATGTCTGTTTGGGATACCGGATTGGGCATGAAAAATATTCGTGTAATGTTGCCTAAAGACATATTTCGTGTATTTAAGGAGCAACCGACTTCTTGCAATTTGAACAGTCTCGTAGATTCTGCCTTTGTGTGGTTCCTATGACTTCTGTGTCCCTGCAGTAAATAAATCCTGGTCTTTGATGCCACCATCGAGAAGCCCGCGTCTCTGTTTATTTGTGCACCGAGACAGGAAGGAACTCAGGGGTCTTTGGGTGTTGTTTCCCTGACACCTCTGGACTCTTAAAAGTCCGGAACCTCAATTCTGCCCACTGGCTGTGGCCCACACTGCGGTCCAGCAGGTCACACGAAACCTGAGTTGCCTGGACCACCGGGACGTGGCATCATTGCAGGGTGCCCACCCGCTCAGCAGCTTAAGGTGCCACTGACTCAGTGCACCTGAGGTCACTGTCCCGTGGCAGGGTGCCTGAGCCTGCCGCAATGCGCCAGGTATGACTAACCCTGTTCAACCCCAGTCAGCGCCACGTGGTGGTCGGCCCGTGCTGTACGCAGGCCTGGGTTGCCACTAACCCTGTGCAAAACCAGTCAGCGCCACGTGGTCGTCGGCCCATGCCGTACGCAAGCCTGGGTTGCCACTAGTCCTGTGTGCAACAAAACTCATGTGCCCTTCATGATTGGGAAACGTGGCGTCCATCATCCAGTCACCACAGGCAGAGGAGAATGTGAGGTCGTCGGCCCCTTATGTTGGCGTAGTCACATGGCCTGGCACGCCTGTGCCGGATGGGTGTGGTGTGCGTGCAAGCCTGCCCTCAGGGAGTGGCGGTGACATGCTGACAACTAGACCAGTGACCTGCACACCACAAGCGAGTTTGCCTGTGACGGTAGCAATGAGGGCCCCCCCTTGGAGCGTAAGCTGCTGTATGCCGGAGCAGCGCAGGGCTTGCCACAATGACACATGGTCTCTGGGCGTGGTTCAGTCCATGTCCGGACAAGGAAGTGAGTGATGCATGTGTCTCAGTTTTAGTGTCCACGGGACCCGTTACACAAAATGCAATGTAGCACCCTCTGACTGGCATCCCAAAGTATGACCATCATTGACGCAAGGGAAATCACTGTCCGTACATTCATCCACACATGCATACATGACTGATGATGGACATGACACAGCAGTGCGTCAATGGATGTTTAATGCACATCCAGTGCATTTATGCAGCCGGAGCGGTTCAGGGCAATGACCAGCACACTACACAATATGGGTCCGAATCCATCCAGGGATGACAAGTCCTGCTGAAGGGAAGGGTACAGTCCGCAGCCTGGTCGCTGTGTCATTGGTCACCAATCCAGAAGTGGCAGTCCATGTCGCTGTCCAAGATGAGTGCAGCGGAGTGTATCGTGGGCCAGTGGAAGGTCATGAGGCCATGTGCGGGACCAAGCAGACACAGGCCAGATGGCAGTAATGGATGCTAGTGCCTGGTCCTTCTGACCACAGTCCCATCCACGTTCTCGTCCCCGGGTGTGTGCCCTGCCCCACCTGTGTGTGTTGCAGAACTGGCTCTCGCACTGTGTGCCACTGACACATCAGGCACCTGAGTGGCACCGGCTGCCGCACTGGGAGGCACTGACACACCAGGGGGTGGGGATGTGGATGGTGTGGGGGCAGCAGCATTCATCGGCGCCATGCCTTGTGGTGGCAACGCCATGGGGGAGGTCTGTAGGGCATGATAGATCCCAGCTACATTTCGATGATGTGCAGCTGCCATCCTTTCCGCCTCCATCCGCACCATGTCCTCCATGAGCCTCCGTATGTGTGCCAGTTCACGGCTGGCATCGCTGGAGCCACTCTGAGCAGACAGCTGTTTCTCTCTCTGCATCATGACTCCAGCGATGTCAGTCAGGGTGCCTTGGAGACCATGGGGCGGCCATAGACACCCAAGGATGGCATCCAGTTTGGCAGCCATGATGCCGAAGCCCCCCTGCACCTGCTCAGCCATCTCCATCTGGCACTCCAGCACATGGCATTGGAAGGTCATGTGTTGTTCCTGGAGGTCTTGGGAGGGTGCTGGGCTGTGGGTGTCTCCTGCTGGGTGGTTTGGGTGGTGGGTGGGGTCTCATCGATGTAGCTGGGCTGCCCTGAGCCTGGAGATGAGTGGCGGATGAGGTCAATGATGTCTTGGATGGTTTGGGTGTCGATGCTGGCATGGCCCTCCTCGTCATCCGTGAAAATTGGCTGGGACTGGTCTGCAGGAGGTGTTGACGGTGCCCCTGCGATATGAAGGGGAGATGGTGTATTACTATGTGTCCACATGTGTGTAGACACATGGTACAGGTTGACATTCAGACAGCATGGCATTGTATATTGTGACAGTCTGTAGATCTGGGCAATGACACAGAGTCATCGTGGCTGTGCACTGTGCTCTGCTTGATTGTACATGTGTGCCATCGTGCCCATCTCCACCCGTCCCCCCAGTACCTGGTGGTCACTCACCCTGTTGCGGTTGTGTTGTGTCCTGTTGAGCAGTGTCCGGTCCGCAGACTCCGGCCACAGTCTCCACACTGATGAGTGTCGACACCAGCTCCTCCATGTCATCTAGCTCCTGCTGTGGTGCTGGGCCCCCACCTCCAGTCTGCATTGCTGCCTTCTGGTTGTTGGAGAGTTTCTTCTTGGTCTTCCGCTTGATTTCATTCCATCGCCTCATGACCTCGTCCATTGTCCGCTTGTGCTCTCCGATGGCATTCACCTTGTCGAAGATGTCCCGCCATATTGCAGTTTTGGTGCCCAGTGACACGTTGGAGGTGACAAAGAGTTGTTGATGGTGTTCCATCACCTCTGTGACTATGATCCTGTTCGCATGAGGACTGAACTTTGTCTTCCTCGTCTTCTTGTCCTTGCCCTTCCCTGTCCCCGTGGTCCCAGGCTGGTCGTCCAGGGTGCTTGTGGGGTTGCGCTCATCCTCTGTGCCTGCTCCGTCTGCCTCCAGGGTGCTTGGTTGTAGGTTAGTTTGTGTTTGGGTTTTTTCTCTGCTTTTATGGGGATTTTTCCCACCTGCCAGGTATGTGTTGCAGGCCTGCCGCTGCTTAACGCTGATTTCCTCATCGAAGATTTGGCCCATCGCAGGTTTTTTGGTGTTGTGCTTTGTGTTTTTATCTCCATCGAGGTGGTGTTATCACAGACATTGTCAGCGGTTTAGGCAGACTATCGCATGCTACCGCCTTGTTGGGAATCCCATGTTGTCACGGGGTTATTTTCCCGCAACGGGCTGCGATATTGAAAGCTGCGTTACGCTACTCTTGCTGTAGTTATCACACGTTCTTGTGAATACACCCTCTAGTCTCTTGAGACCAGGTCAAAGTCGAAAAATATGGCTGACAGCATTGATGCACGGGAAAGATACAAGAAGTAGATTGGGCCTGGTCAGAACTTACCTTCAGACTTAAAAGAAATTCTCAGAAACATTTTCTGACAGAGCAAACTTCAACACTGGTAGGCTACAGGGGGTGTCCGAAGAGGTAGCGCCATTGTTGAAGAACTGCTAGATGACAGCTCTTTTTTGGAAGCTGAACAATGCGGTCCCTGAGGTGCAAAGGGGCTCATATATTTTGTATATGGCCCCGGGGAAGTGGCAGTCACTGAGTGCCCCAGGGAGGTGGCAGTCCCTGGGGTTCCGGGGGGCTATGTGGGCCCACTGCATTCATTTAACTTCATTTATCCAGAGAGGTAGCGGTCCATGGGGTGCAGGCAGATCCAGCGCGCCGGCCTGCACACAGATTTTAAAGTGCGCTGAGGAGTTGGCGGTTCCCGGGGCTTTCACAAGCTGTAGGAGGGAGTACCTGTGAGCCCCCCTCCATTATATACTTTTGGCAGGAGCTGTACTGGAACTGATGCTCCTACAAAAACAAAAATAAAGTGTGGGCTCTCGCCTTTGTAATCTTAAGCCCCCTGGTGGGCCAGGTACCAGGTGCATGAAGAAATATAAATTTGCAGGGGTGCTCACCATACCCAGGGAACCGCCACATCCCAGGGCCAATGTTTATAAACTTATCACTATAAAACATAACACAAAATTGACAATCATAAATAAATAAAAATATATATACATTTCATATTTTAAAAATTTTTAAAAAATTGTAACTCAAATTTAAAAATCACTTTTATATAAAAAATAAAAAATCCATACAATTGTAAATTTTTTTTTTTATTTAGTCTTTTTAGCATAAAACATTTCTAAATATTCTACCTATTAAATAAACTCTGGGCCGCATTACGACTTTGGTGGTGTGGGAGAGGGCCACCAATCCACCGCCCCACTTCCACACTATCAAAGTTCACTGCCGCCGGCAGCCCTCCAGATTACACGTATTTTTTAGTCTGGTGGGCGGTCCTTTGGCGTTCCCACGGCAGTGCCTTTGGAACTTCAAAGACTGTTCCTGCATGGCATGGACTGTTAAGTGCATACCATGAAGGAACATGGGGTGCATGCCCACAGGGGGGAACAACATGTGCCCCCCTGCATGTATCCCTAGACCCAGTGGCACAAGGGGGCCAAGCATTTTGCAGCCTCAGGACCACTGTGCAACCACTGGTGAGCGGTCAGACCACTAGTGCGGTGGCCCACTATCGCCAACACACCTCCATCATAGGTTCAGCAGTTCCATAGCTGCCCGCCAAATAACAAGTATTTTTTAGTCTGGGGCGCGGTCATTTGGTGTTCCAATTGCAGTGCCTTTGGAACTTTGAAGACTGTTCCTGCATGGTATGGACAGTTTAGTCAATACCATGAAGAAACACGGGGTGCATGCACACAGGGGAGCACAACATATGCCACCCTGCATGCATACCTAGACCCAGGGACACAAGGGGGCCAAGCATAATGTGGCACCAGGACCGCCGCGCCACCACCAGTGGAGCGGTTGGACCACTGGTGCGGTGGCCCGCAACCACCATCACACCTCCATCATGGGTTCAGCAGTTCCATGGACCGTCCAACTCGTAATCAAGCCCTAAATGTTTTTAAAATAAGATAAAGATGTTTATTTACAAAAATATTAAATACCATTAACATATATCTTAATTTACATCAAATTGAAATATATTAAAATATCAATATGATCAAATACATTTAAAAATCTAAATTATTAATTTGCATATCTTTAAAATATTTACTTTGCAAATTTAAATTTAAATATATATTGTTTTAAAATCTCCCCACTCTCATCCCATAAAAACCTAATATCCCGCTACTGAAAAAAATTCCAAAAAAATATATATTTTAATACAACAAAAAATACAAACAATTTCATAAATAATATCATATCTTACTAAAAATACAAATTAAAAAATTAAAACATCCAATCAAACACACTGCAATACATTACATACTAGTTAACACTTACAAATTAGATTACATACAACAATATTTTTGACATCATTTTTTTTGCAATAATAAAAACAACACTAAAAACAATATTTTTACCTTCAATATTCCTTTCTGTGATAGTTTTGATGTCCCAATATGCTTGACACATCATTTTTGCAAGAAAATATTATTTTTTCCAAAATTTTGTCCAAACACTAAGGTTACCTGTGTGAGAGAGCTGGTTAATCAGTAATGGAATTTGTCAAGGACTACAGTGTTTAGATGGAAATGTTGTTTACTGGCAAAAGTTGAGAATTGCATGGGTGGAAGATGTCAGGAGAAATGAAGAGGGTGATGTCCTTGGGAGATTATGTCAATGAGTTTTGATTTCAGCGTAGCATAAGGATGTACTAATGCTCCAGTAACATTCAGGAGACTTGTGAGTTCAGTTTCACCTAATGATCCACATATTTGATCATTACCTTTTTTTACTGATATTGCAACATTTTAAAATGTTGCATCGTTTCCCTTTTGCTATGTTTTGGCATTTGATTTTATGTTAGTATGTTTTCTTTGTGCAATGCTTTCTATTGTGCCAGTAGATCAGACAAAAGGTGTGGTCTTAAGTCAAGGAACGTTCTATGGTTAAAAAAACTCCTCTGACATGATTTCACATTTCAGGTCAGGTAAGCCCCTACTCTAAAGTTACAAACATATTTGATTAATGTCATTAAAAATTAAGACATTTGATCTTGAACATTGCCTTGTGACCTTCCTTCAATATTTTAGGTACTCATGATGATTATATTTCCAGTAAATCGTATAATACCACGAAGATGGATATAGCTTTGTTCCAATTATCACTTCAATGGTAAAAGAAACAATTCCACCCTAAATTGATCAGGACAGTGGCAATGTGTTTCTCAACAGGGTCCTTAACTCTACATTCAGCCCTCTTAAGTGCATTTGAAGATATTCCTATATGACTCATCAAAAGACTGGAGACACAGTAACAACATGCCTGCCTGGCATAACCATGAGCCACCTCAGTAATCCCACATTTTTCAGTGAACCAAGACATTGCCACGCCAGAAACAATATATGTAAAAAAAAGAACAACATCATTCACATCTGCAAGGCTTTCCATATCTCTCTTGAAACTCAAAAATAAGTGTAATGTTCATCTCTTCAAGAAGAATCTTGCAAATCAACAAAAGTAGTCTTCTTCCTCTTCGAGCAAGCCCAAAAACGAATAGTCACCACACGAAACGTTTCCATTCTGAAGAGTCCTGAATTATTTTGATCCCTATTCAGCACCTAATCTAGACTCATTCCCAAATCTAGCATTATAAACAACAAGCCATTGATCCCCCCCTATGTTCCCATTTAAAAAGTTCCAACTTACATCTACTTACAACTGATTGCATGCATCTACAGTAACAACGTTAGGGAAAAGACCATTCGATAAATGAAATAAAGTGAACCAGGATATTACCTGTCAAATTGATTTACTAACTCAAGATTCCACTCTGGTTAGGTCAAAACATTGTTCTGAGAGAATCTCTGCTCAACCCCTTGTAACTATGGCATGAGCAGAAGGACGTCTTGTTATGTTCACGCACTACCAGCAATTTCAAAGTAAAAACACTCCACAATGGCATTCCCAACCCAATTTGGAAAGAGAGAGAAAACCTGTATGAGTAAAAAGGCACCATGAACAACAGAATATGGTAACATGAACTGGAGTTATGAATTTGAAAAACCTTTAAGGCGAAGAAAAGCCTAGACAAAGTCAAGCACTATGGAACGGTAAAAGTTCGCAATGGACCAGGACCCAGGCTAAATTTCAGACCAACTGCAATGGAGTGGAGGGCAGACACATCAAGTGGGTTGTCGCAATCCAAGGTTTTACCTTTGTACTAAAGGACTGATTACAAGTTTGGCAGTCCATCAGACCGCCAAACCCATGTAGAGGTGCGGTGGCAGTTGGGGACCGCCACACCGGTGGTCTGATCGCTGTATTATGACTACGGCCATCCCTGGCAGTGGCATTGTGGTCTGAGGCAGCAAAAAGCTTGGCAGTGCCGCTGTAGCACCTCCAAGCATATTACGAGTTTCTTCTCTGCCAGCAGTCTCATGGCAGTGCTCACACCATGAAAATGCTGGTGATGAGGAAACTAATCGTCTGGGCCTGGGGATACATGCAATAGGCCCTTAGTCTTGAACTGCCCAGAAACATTATTTTGGCAGATTCTGAAGCCTATTTCACTCAAAGATTGGGTTCTGGGACAAGGTCACTCTCCATCCATGTGGCTTGCAAGGTCTATTCATCTGTAGTCAGCAGGGCCCTTTTGAAGTCAGTGGTCCTCCTGTGTTTTGAATCCCTGAAACAAGTAGACTACAACTGACCACTTGGCTGCTGGAGGGATGTTGCATTCCCTGAGTGCCAGAAGGATTCAGGGGTTCTTTCATCGTTGTGTGAATCCTCTTCATCCAGCAGGAGCCATAAGTCAGAAGCCTGAAATCAGGATTGTTCTTCAAGAAGCCACCAATTAAAGGAATTTTACAAAAGCAAAAAGAACAAATGATGTCTGGAATGTAGGACAAATCAAACATTCACCCCGTCACAGATCTGGGTTTAATTCATATTTTTTTTGCTCACCTCAGTTTCGACCCAGCCATATGCAAATAAGTCTTGATCCTGCTCCCCATGGGAATAGTCCTGCCGGAACTACCAGGCCAGGTCCTCCTATGATGGAAAACCAGCATTCTGGGACCGGTTTCAGTTTATTACCCCTCACTATCTAGGCTAGCTTAAAACCAGTGGGTCAGCTGTGATTTGCTCCCCATGGGAACAGTCCAGCCCGAACTGCCATGCCAGGTCCTCCCTGGACTGGAAACAATCATTCTGGGACCGGTTTTGGGGTATCACCCATCAGCAGGCAGGCTACTTTCAATTCAGTGGCACAATGAGCATGGGACCCATGTCTTGGCATAACCTTACCACTTAGGGTGACAAAAATAAAAAGAGCTCATGATGTATGGAATAGTAAACAAATCAAACATTATTCCCCAGTCACAGACCAGGATTTAATCCATCTTCTTTTTGTCACCATGCCACCCCAGTTTGGACCCAGCCACATGCAAATCAGTTTTGACCCCTCTCCCCATGGGAACAGTCCAGCCTGAACTGCTAGGCCAGGTCCTCCCTGGACCAGAAACAAGCATTCTGGGACCACTTTTGTGGTATCATCCCTCATCAGTCAGACTAGTTTGAATCCTGTGACACAGTGAGCACGGGACCCACATCTGGGCATACCATTCCCAATTTGGGCGACAAAAGCAAAAAGAACAAATGATGTACAGAAAGCTGAACAAATCAGACATTCACTCACAGTCACAAATCAAGGTTTACTACATTTTTTTGGGCTCACCGGGCCACCCCAGTTTTGACTTCGCCATATCTAAATCAGTCTTGACTCTGCTCTCCATGGGAAGAGTGCAGCCCGAACTGCCAGGCCAGGTCCTCGCTGGACCGGGAACAAGCATTCTGGAACCACTTTCAGGGTATCACCCCTCATCAGCCAGGCTAGTTTGAAACCAGTGGCACAGTGAGCACGGGACTCTCGTCTGGGTATACCCTTCCCACTTAGGGATACAAAATCAAAAACAAAAAATGATGGATGGAATGCTGGACAAATTGAAAAACAACAATTGATTGACAGAAGGCAGAACAATGCCATACATTCACCCCAGTACACCCCACTACAGAGAACTGGGACTAAGTCCATCGTTTTTTCGCTCCGCATGCCATTCCAATTTGAGCCCAGCCATATGCAAATCAGTCTTGACCCTGCACCCAATGGGAACAGTCCAGCCCAAACTGCCAGGCCAGGTCCTCCCTGGACTGGAAACAAGCATCCTAGGACTAGCTTTGGAGTTTCACCCCTCATCAGCCAAGGACTGCAGTGGCATGTTAAGCACGGGACCCACGTCTTTAGGCCCAGATCTCTGTACTGGGGTGAATGTATGACATTGTTCTGCATTCTGTCCATCAATTGTTCTTTTTGCATCTGAATATTTAACAGCATGATTTACCACTTGTGATGGTGGTTTACAATAGATGGCAAAGATGAGGTTATAAAACGTAACCACTGGGATTTTCAAGCAAACATACTTGACTCCAACTGCATTTTTGGAACAGATTGTAAGTTGCAAATTGTGCCAGATGGTAGAAATTGACATTTTTAACCTTTGGACAAGCTCTTCCTCTTTCAACAGGACCTACAATGTTTTATATCTAAAATACATGCGCGTAACTATCTCTAACTGAACCATTTAAACTAGAAAATCAGATTCCCCACCTGGGCACAAAGAGGTTCTTACCATGTTCTCCTCTGTGACGACATTACAGAGGGAACTTCCCTGAATGGATAAACTTTGCACTCACTCAACCATGCGAATTTAACATTCACAGGCATGTTTCGTTCAATTTTTATTCGAGTGTGATGGTAAAGAAGACTTTAAAATGACTTACATTTTCACTCCTCAACCCTACATTATAGAGAAAGAATATAATACCTGGGAGTTAAAAAATAAGTGCCATATCATGCTTTTTCAAGAAGACAAGGACTACATTTTTAACAGCCCATTGGTGACAGTGCATATGCATCCAAAGACAATACACATGCAGAACAAGCTCATTAACATCAAACTTTAATTAGTCTTAATCGGTATTTAGCAATGAAGTATCAGCAGCTGTCTTAGATGCCATATGCTAATTAGCATTAATACACTTCAGGAATAATTGTCTCCATTGTTTTATGTCATAATACGCCCTGTAATTGTACTTTAGAGAGCATTGGCTATAAATGGTAGAAAGCAGTACATTACATTCCTTGAGGTTTAATGAGCATTTTACTGCAATTTGTGGCAATAGAACGAGTATGTACAGGGAAGTAAAAGAGAAATGGCGAAGAAAAAATCCATAATTATCTTTTTGGCTTGTACCTGTGTCTCCCACTATTGAAAATTCTTCGGTTGAAGACCATGTTTCACAAACCATGACTGCTTTGTGATAGGCAGAAATAAAAAAAATAAAAAAAAATACATTTAGCTAGTTGCAACAGAACTTGATACGCAGCCTCGGCAAACGAATTAAATTTTGATATAAAAATGGGGCATTTCGCATCATGCTACAATTTTACGGTCTTTCTATTGATATTTGAATTTTATGGATGGGCAAAGCTAGTACAATACTTGTCTAATCAGGAGGAAAACTGTTCAATTGTGGGGGGGGGGGGCGCACTCCGGTTGTGGTCAATACTCATTAACTTCCATTGAAATTGTTCTTTTTTTTCTTTACAGAAAAAGCTTTATAGTGTAGAATCGCTTATTTTCCATGATTGTTATGTTTAAAAAGAGAAAGTTTTCTTTTCAGCAGCTCAATTTTTCTGTAGGCGGAAAGGAAATGAATTGCCTTGAACTTGTCGGAATTGCATTACTCGGCCTGACCTGGACCCTGCATTCAATTCACCCTCCTTTTGTAAAGAAGCAGTCCCCATTTTCCGATAATTTACAGAAAAGGCAAGTGTTGTAGCTGAGCTGTGCGAACAATCGCATCTATTTAAACATATGTATTTCTTATTTTAAAAAAAAGGGTGCTCTTCTCTTGATGAAATTTCATCTATTGTGTGACATGGGGGCATATGTATAAAGCCCTTTTCCCGTTCGCAAACGGGCCGATTCTCAGAATCGGCCCGTTTGCGAACGGGAAAAGGCCTTTTGGGATGTATCATCCCAAAAGTGCATCGCAAATTAGAGAATCTCAAAATTTGCGATTCTCTATTTTGCAATTGCGATTTCTCTATTTTCGCAATTGCGATTCCTTAAATGCAATGTAAGAAGCACAGAAAAAGTGCAATTTGTCCGTAAGGAATCGCAAATTACCACCAACTTCAAGTTGGTGGTAATTTGCAATTTCTTTGAAAAATTCACTTTTTGGTATTTTTCAAAGTGCCATGTGACGCACAGACATGCCCTTAGGGCATGTATGTACGCCACATGTGCACACATAAATATTTCAGGTGTGCAACAGGGTGTCCTTTTGACACCCTGGCACCCTTGAAATTGCATTCTCATTTTGCGATTCTCAAATTGCGAATCGCAAATTGAGAATGTCTTCCCATTCATCCCTATGGGCCTCCTAGCCCTTAGGAATGAATGGGAAGGTATTCCTTAATTGCGATTAGCAATTTGTTAATCGTTATTAAGGAATGCCAAGGCATCGCAAAACATTTGCAAATTATTTGTTACATCCCGTTTGCGATTCTCAAATAGCGATTCCCTAAAAATCGCTATTTGAGAATCGCAAATACAGTATTTGATACATATGCCCCATGGTGACTTAATCATGGGCGCTTTATGCTGCTTCTTAGCGATATTATGCATTGTATGACAAAAGAAACGCTGAAGTGTTTTTGATGTGCCCGTTTCCTGGACGTCAGTCGTATATCAGTGGTTGTTAACAAATGTATTAGACAACTCTTTATTAATACATGCATTTTGCATGTCATCTGTTTATGTTAGGTATGCTCTTTTTTAATGTAAGTGTCAAGTTTTGCATTCATATGTTAGCGATGATGAAGCAGAGCATTTAGTTTAGTACTGTATACAATAGGGTTATCTAATGCATACTCAGGGTGTCTGGATCCACATTATATTTTCAGGCTTACCGGTGACTATGGGGCTTAATTTACAAAGGTAAACATACGCACTCAGGGCAAAATCTTTGCATGGGGGGCTGGAAGTTTGCTTTCATCCTGACACACCTATATCAGAACCTACCATCCCCTCAATCAGCTCCAGGGGCAACTCCTTAGCCCAACAGCCAATCCCAGTCTCGCACTTGGTGTGGAGATTCCGCATTCGGGCCAGTGTAAGGGTAACTACATACACCAGCAAACTATCAGCACCACCTGCAATCCAAGCACTACTAACCACTGAAAAGCAGTACACATTCAAGGCCCAGGTTTGGCCACACAGACGTTTTTGCCTGTCTGTCTGCTCTGCACCTTGCCTCTATCATGCTACCTCTGAGAAGGACGAAGAATTATACTGAGGAGGAGACCCCTATGGTAATGAAGATCATAGTGAAGCATCACAAAAGACTGCTTGGTCTTCCCCCTACAGCAGCAGTGCCACACAGAAGGCAGCCCTGTGGCAGCATTTGGCTGCTGCAGTCAGTGCACTGGGGAAGGAGTTCCACACTGTTACAGGCATCCAGAAGAGGTGGCAGGATGAGAAGAGGCAGGTGAAGGAGAAGTTCAGCTGAATACAGGTGGCCAGAGCTCTCCCTGGGTGACAAATTGAACCCAAACTCTGTCTCACCCCACTCGAGAGGGATGTATTCTCCACCATGCACCCCCACCTGCTCCATGGTGAGCCTGTGATTGATGACCTCAATGTAGTGCCAGGTAATATGTGATGATTTTAACAATAAAGTCTAAAACAGAATCTGCGCACTCCGTGTATTCCAGTTGACAATTTAAGCAAGGTAGTGGGTGCAAACGAATAAGTCCCCCTGAGTAGGGAGTTCAAATAATCGGCAGTAAGCACGTTCCTGAATAGGAATATGTCATTCGTGATGCACTCGGTTTTAGAGATGACGTCTCTTTTTATAGATTCAGCTGATGACTCAAGGTAGTTTTGAACGTCGTCAAAGTTTATTAGACACTTTCTTTAGTATAATTTCATAGAATTATATTCATGGTATCGTTAATCCAAATATCCATTCATCGTATCATAAATCCAAATGCCCAATGCATTTCGGGCTTGTTTAAGCCCTTCTTCAGGGGCTACGCTCTGAAAGGACAAGTGTAGGAATCAGTCTGAAACTTTGACGACGTTCAAAACTACCTTGAGTCATCAGCTGAATCTATAAAAAGAGACGTCATCTCTAAAACCGAGTGCATCACGAATGACATATTCCTATTCAGGAACGTGCTTACTGTCGAGGATTTTAACAATGACACTAAATGATAAAGGCCAACGATGTGCTACAAATGTGACTATGGATGTTGTCCCAAGTATGTGCAAATTGCATGGTGAGTCAGACCCTCATCAGTCTCAATTTGTCCATTAGACTACAAGTCACAGAATCCTTTGTGATAGAAATGGCAACTTCCAATGCATCAGTTCTAAATAGTAGCCATCACTGCTGGTATAATCATCTAACACTGGCAAATGTCAATAGATAATGTGCCTCATTCACTTACCATCTGACCAAAATGGTCCTGAACCACAAACGGATTTCCGGGGCCATAGCGAGGCACCAGAGACTCTCCTACAGTCGACCTGTAGCCCCAGCTATTAAAGTATATGAGGGTAAGGCTTTGCCTGGGTGCCTATACGGGGCGGAACTCTGGGGGTTCGATAATCTCTCTGAATTAGTAAAATCAGAAAATAAATTTTTTCGTGACCTAGTCTCGCTCCCCCCATCCACCCCTCTAACTCCTCTCCGTTACGACCTTGGGAGACACCCAATTAATGAAGTGGCGAGGCTGCGCCCTCTGTTATACTGGACCCGGCTTATGAGGCCTTCTGACCTATGCCACTATGCATCCGGTCTAAAAGAACTGATAAGTTTGGGCGCAGGCCATAAGGTTGGTTGGGTGTCCAACCTGAAGAAATTAGTGGTCGAAATAAGTCTGGACCAGGCTTGGGAGAGCCAGATGCCCCCGCCCAAACCTCTAGTGAAAAGGCTTTACTGGGACTGGATTTCCGCCATGACCAACAAAAATCATAATGGCATTCTGTCGGAGAGATTCTTGGATGTCAAGCCCACCCTAAGATTGGAACCCTTCCTTGACCTCATCGAGTCCCCGGGGGCCAGAGTGCTCTACCTGAAATTCAGGTATGGCACACTCCCTCTCCGAGATTTCCAGAATGGTTGGAGCGGCCACTCGGGAAATAATGAGGGCTGTCCAGGCTGTGCTTGCCCTACGGAATCTACAGCACATTTTATCTTTGCTTGTAGGGCATACAGCCAAGTCAGGTCCAGGTGGCTAAAACCAGTTTGTTCTAATTTGGGCTGTTCATCCCATCGGGTGGCCTTACGCATTTTAACTTATGAGACGCTAATCCCAAGTGTTACCTGTGGTACAGCAAAGTTTTTAGGACATGCTTGGAGGATAAGGCAAAGGCTTGTCAAGGGAAAATTAGCTTAATAAACTGTTGTGAGCTTTGTTTACCGAGCTCTCTTGTTCTGGACGGGTTTTTTAATTATACTGCTATGTGGTTTTTATGTATGTATTATCTCTGGCTTGATCTATCTTTAGCCTTGTTTTTAGTTCTGCTTCCTTTTTACATCCATCTAAGAGAACAAGAAAACTGACCATTTGCTGATATGAATTTTTCTGGTCTCTTTGATTATTAACTTGTGATGCATTTTTGTACTTTTATGATTGATATTTTATTAATCGAATAAAGTGATTTGAATTGAATTGAATTGAACTTACCATTACTGGTGGCATACAGATGCCATTGAATAGAAATGTGAAAAGCTGCACATATTCAACATTTCTTGGTTACGTCTGCGGACATTTCCCTTTTATTGCCACATACAGCCAACGTACAGTCACCCACTGGAGCAGAGGTCCCTGCATCTGCAGGGAGACAATGTCATGGGGCACATGCAACCATACCACCAACACAAACTGGTACGTAAAGATGGCCAGATGAGAGTTCAAACTTCTACATTGTGATCAAACAACCCAGATATATATTACATATAATCCATCAACAGTCCCAAACCTGTGAACTGCGCTAGGATATCTTGCGCATCAAATGTGTCAGCTAGAATATAAACTGAAAACACACATATAATTGTAGGCCCCATGACGTTGTCCAGATTAACACAGTCCACAGCGATCTCTGCTACACGCACAGGTGTGACATCTGGCCAGGTACCACACACTGGTCGGATGCGGGTCCCTGGCAAGTATACCTAAGCATGACTAGACCAAATGCTCATGTGCCTAAAAAATGAATTAATTGTCTGCAGTATGTGGCAAATGTCTAATTTCACTGTTGTCACTCACCTCCATATTCTCACATTTGTGTTATAACATTATACCACTTCATAACATGCTGGAAAATTAAAGGTTGACTTCATATAGCAAGTGAGTACCGTATGTACCTATTTGCTTACATGGTCTCTTAAAAAGAGGAGAAGCCACAACTGGGTTGAAAGACTACAACATGGATACTCATGAACAAAATCCCAGGGCCGCAAACGTATTGTAATTTATGTAGATGAGGGCTGCACAAAACGAAAGCAGGTTTGTGTTTGGGGAGAGGGGTTGGGTCTGGTAAGGTGGGTGTAGAGGAATTTAAGCATATACATCTGGTAGCTGAACTGCACAAAGTGAAACCAGTAAAGGTGGGCATAATTCTAGCTACTCCACTTGACCAAATTGTGTGATCATTTCAAAATATTGATTTTCTCTTTTCCTCCTCTTCGTCCATAACAAATATAAGTGAACCTTGAAATACATGACTTCAGGATGTGTGATGTACAAAACCTTATCCACTGTCAGGTAAAAATAGACAATGATGTTGCTCCTGAATAATGGAAACACAGGCCACCCAAAGAGTGTTCAACCTCCCAGTCTGCAATGGGCAATGTTGACCCGAGGTGATGGTGTGAAGATTGAATGTTGCCCAAATCTTGGTTGATAATTATGCATATCAAAATGTTGCTATGCAATGCACTGACATGATCTAATGTGCAAAGGTATTCATTTTGAGGAACACTTGTTTAGATTTTGAACATTTCACATCATACTTATGAAGCATGATGCCCCTCGAAATGAAGATGCATCCAAAGGTAGGCAGTGCAGGCTCCCCTAGTTGCTTCCTTGCTTTAACTATCAGTAACCTTCAATTAAACGTTTGACTGTTAATGTGGTATCTGGTTGATGTCTGTGCCATGTTGAATTACCTTCTGCTCAGTGCTGCTGTTGATCAGAAGGTCGCATGTAAAGGTCAGGAGGGACACACGCGGCCCACCACTGGACTATTGCACATCAATGGTCTATACTTATGACATATATATGTAAAATCATTACCATCATCCTTTGCACTAAAATGTGGACATATCTGTCATAATATAGCTACTGACGGGACTTGTTCAGTGATCCAGATGACATCATAAAGGGGTTTGGGAGACATCATGGCTGGAGCTGTCAAACCCCACTGCCATCCGTCCATCAGGCAAGTGTGCCATTTAGTGTAGTGACCAAATTATGCACAATACCCAAATCCTTGCGGAAGGACATACGCAGATATAGCCACTTTTGCATAGGATCTGAGATCTGTGTGTAAAATGTTCCAAACATAATCAGTGATGTGTGTGTCAAGTGTGCATGTTCACATAACATTAATGCAGAAAATTAAGTATAGTGTCACTTCCTTCTCAAACTGCTGGATCAAGGATCATAGCTTCTCCTACACACTGAAGAAGGCAGTTTCAGCAGCTGCTATCATGGCGCTCTCAATATCCTACAGACCTGTGGTTGAAGCTTTTTGAGTTTGCTTTTGCATTGCACATCTGCATTGAACACCTCAATGCTAAGGTGTGAGCTGTCGTGTAGGTGTACAAAAACCAGGCCATATCTGGAACATCCATTGATGCAAAGATCATTTGACTCAACCCTTGTGTTGCATAACATGATATACTAAGGCACATACTTATCCTGTTGCAACCTCTGCCTTTCAGATGCTGAAGACGATGAGTCTCTTCAGGAAGAAGGACCATCCACCAGTGGTGGGCGACGAGCAATCCAAAGAGAGAACCCACTCCTCTTTCAAGAACCCATGTCAGCTGCCAATAATTTGCAAGAGGAGGAAGTAGAGGAGGATGAAGAAGATCTGGTGTTGCTTGCAGAGGATGATGAGTCTGATTCCCTGACCAAATTTGTTGGACCACTGGACAAAACATCCCACACCTGCTCTGGTCAGCAGAGTGTCTCCCACTCTACCCGAGGATTGCCAATTCCCAGCAGTCAGCCAACCAGTCATAGCATTCACTGACCCCAACACAACCATCAACCGCTCACAGCCCTCATGTCGGATCAGACGCGCTGGTTCCCATGTACACTGCTCCAATGGCAGTGCATCCCAGTCCTTCTCTCCACCATCTGAGGGACCAACCACCTCTGGTGAGGAACAGGCATCCTCTAAGCACCAATCTCCTCCCCACGGCCTCGCACCTGCCAACCCCTGCTGGTGGACCTGACAGTTGTATCCGAGGCTGTCCCATGCAAAAAGGGTTGGCATATAGTCATGAAGGCCAGTGGGGGGAGGATTTCTTTCAACAGCAGGCTGATGTGAGGCAGAACATTTGTGCCATAGGGCCACTCTGTCAGACATGTCATACTCACAACAGGACATACACCAATTCCCACTGATGGTGGACAGGCTGAGTATCAAGAGGGTGTGAAGTTCCTAGCTGGAGGGGCGGGAAAGGGAGTCTTTCTTCGTGATGTACTCACACACCCCAAAGGATGTCATGCTTCATCAATGGACCAAGCTCCTCATCCGGCCGGCGCTGCAATGCCCAACGGGCTCCCGTAAATGGGGCTCTTTGGCGGAGATCTTTTGAAGAAGCGGTAAGGTGCATGCGGGTGTGTGGGCTGGGTAGTGCACAGGGTGGTGGGTTAAAATAAGTCTAGAGCAGTCCTACTCTTATATGTTTTATTACTGGGGTAGCTCAGACTTAATTAAAATAGGTGGGTGCCCTAAATGGCTGCTGTGGTGTAACGGGTCAACATGTTTCGTGCCTACTTTGCCCCTAACGGGTCATATGGCACTTCATCAGGACCAAGAAAAGCTAAAGGTGAGTGGTGCGCTACCGCTGGTCTGTTCTTGTAATTTAGTCTGATCACCAGGCGCAGTAGGCTGTACCCTAGTAGACTTATACTGGGGTAAGGAGACCTGGTGGGAAGAAGAGGGAGGGGAGAAAAACAAAAACAACCATTGGAGAGTTAAGATAGGCAAGAATTCTCTGCGCGGTGCTCTTATGGCAAATACATCAAATAGCTCGATGTGACAGTGAGGTAGCAGGTGCATGCATGTGTGGTCTTGTCGTTACGGTACCCAGGCTACTCTGTTGAGATCATTGTGTTGAAGGATTTAATAGCACGAGTGCACTAGTGTGCGCAAAGTGTGCCTGTAATGGCAGATAGGCATTCAAACAGACATTAGGTGGTCAAAATTGTTATACCAAGCTTGTAATGTATGATAAAGCAGCAAAGGGCATTACGAAGAAAGACCTCCCTTTCCCCGCCCCTCCCGCTAGGAATTGCACAACCTCTAAATACTCCCGGCCCTTCCTTATTTTAGATATATTTAGCTGGGCGGCTCAGCCTTGGGACCTTCCCTTGCCCTCAACTTTGAAGTGGCACACGTTCTTAAAATACAATGGAGAACAACCAAGGACTCTCTTTTGGCGACAACCTGGTCTCTGAAATATTGAGAACACCATCGATACTTGACTGGACCACAATCACCAACATGAAAAGACAACTAATGAAGATCATCATGCATGGGGCCATCATGACAGAGTATCTACATGCCAACATAGCCCCAAATGGTCTAATAGTCACCACCACACCAAGAATATTTCTTGAGGACAAGCAGTTCAAAGAAGAATGGTCCTTGGTGACCTGGAAATGTACCAGGGCCTGCTGGTTCTGATCATCAAAACAGCTAAACGCTCTGCCGATGAACTTTTAATGAAGATCACCGTAGCTGAAGAGGCATTAAAAGCCACCATTGCACAGCTTTCAAGGCTAAACTGTCCGAAATCACCAGAGAAATCAACAATAAGAACTACCTAATGAGGAAAAAGTTGCCAAACTTCAAAAGGACATAACAAGGTTCAGCAAGGAAAATATATACCCTTACCTCAAAGAAGACTATAGCCCCTTAGGAGAAGACAATTCATCTGACGACAGCTCTAACACACGCAGAAGAACCTACTCCTCAAGTAGCAACTCCAGCACCGACAGCCGAGGTGGCCACCAACCTCATCAGCAACAAAGAACACCTTTGAATATGATGTATGGATATGGACCACCTTCCTATCAGGGTCTGCAGCCACCCTCTTACCAGGGCCCGCGGTCCACAGACAATACCCAATCAGCAGAATAAAAAATGCCCAGAAAAGAGCCCGAAACACCAACAGATTGGCTCTATTTGAGACACACTCCAAACCTGAGTCTGACCTTATCACATCTGTCACAACCTACACATCAGAATCCAACATGATAAAAAGGGTCAACAATAAACACTGAAGAATTCTCGAGGTAGGAGAACAGTCTTTCAGTAAGCCCAGATTTGCCTTTAAATGCACTTCAAACATCAAAGACTTACTCATCAACACCAGACCGAAAAGGAGTGCACCACCGCCTCCTAACACATTATGGAATCTGCCACCAGTCACAGGCTGCTACCCCGCGGAAAATATGTAGTCTGTCCCCTAACAAAAGCCTCTAAGACCATCTTACTAACAAATACTTGGACATGGAGGCAAAACAAACATACCAACTGTAACACACGCAACTGTGTCTATTTAAACACTTGCCCCTGCCATCTTCAGTATATACGCATGACAACCCACCCAGCAAAAACAAGGATCACTCCCCCTAGCCCTCCAGTATTATGGTAATGCCATATGCATATTTACACACCACATGTGGTCCCTAGTTGACCCCTCAAACACTGGCCTCTGACAGACTGATCCCTCTTATCAACCCTGTTCCCGCACTACTAGTCAAGGTCTTGCTCATCACATCTCCTTCTGAGATGCCAGACCTATCCTCATCCACTTAGCCACACCTCGTAATTTCAGGTGTTGTCTTCGTTGGGCAACATTCTCTCAATAAGCACTACGAATTGATGCGTTTTGTTTTGTTTCCATACATGAGGTAAATGCATGACCTACAATTGCATATGATAATTGATCGAAACATCCTCGCCCTTTAAACACTGTTTGCATACCCCCCTGTTGTATTTATATAAGAACCCCCTTGCTCGTTCGGATGACATACGCACAGCTACCACATTGTACATATTGATAAAGTTGCATTGACACAACTACCCCCAAGATGGCCGCTCCAGTTATCATTCTAGCTCCGGGACACTTCTGACGTCCCTCTGTGAACATAAGCATTGGACCCAGAAGTAGCCGGCACGGGGCTCAGAGCAAGGGTAGGATAGACGAAAGTCGGCTACCACCCTTTGTGAGTATACTGCTTCCCTGACTTACCTACGCCGCATGGACATTGGTAAGCCACGTATCACTGCTTGTTTTGTGACCATCTTGCTCTTTCCACAGCCACAGAGCGCTGACGTGCTCTGCCTCCCCCATGGACGGAATGCTGACAATGCAAGCATTCTCCCCCAGTCAAAAGATCTGGGTTAAATCCATTCTTCTTTTGCCAACCACACCACCCCAGTTTGGACCCAGCCATATGCAAATCAGTCTTGACCCTGTGGCCCATGGGAACAGTCCAGACCAAACTGCCAGGCCAGGTCCCCCCTGGACCGGAAACAAGCATCCTGGGACCAGTTTCAGGGTATGTCACCCTTCTTCAGCCAGGCTAGCTGAAATCCAGTGGCACAGTGACTGATTTGCATATGGCTGGGTCCAAACTGGGTGGGGTAGTGAGCAAAAGAACGATGGATTTAACCCAGATCTTTTGACTGGGGGAGAACGTTTGCATTGTCAGCATTCCTTGCATCATTTGTTTGCTGTAACACTTTTTGCTCTAAGTGGGATGGGTATGCCCAGACGTGGTCCCTTGCTCACCGTGCCACTGGATTCAAGCTAGCCTGGCTGAAGAAGGTTGACATTCCCTGAAACCGGTCCCAGGATGCTTGTTTCTGGTCCAGGGAGCACCTGGCCTGGCAGTTCGATCTGGACTGTTCCCATAATGCACAGGGCCAAAACTGATCTGCATATGGCTGGGTCCAAACTGGGGTGGCGTAGTGGGCAAAAGAATGATGGATTCAACTCAGATCTTTTGACTGGGGGAGAATGTTTGCATTGTCAGCATTCCTTCCATCATTTGTTTGCTGTAACAATGATGAAGCATGACATCCTTCTGGGTGTGTGAGATCATCACGAAAAAAGACCTCCCTTTCCCCGCCCCTCCCGCTAGGAACTGCACACCCTCTTGATACACCGTTCAATTTGGAGCTTGTGTGCAGGACATGTTTAAATACAGCTCCTGGTCCCCCCTTATTTTTGATATAGGTGGACAGGCTGACCCATGTCTTGGACAGGATGGATAAATCTTGGCAAGACAAGCTAAGGAAGATAAATTATATGATAGTCATTTATAGAGAAGAGAGAGAAAGACACCATGGCTTGGCAATTAAGATGATAAAGGGCATGCTGAAACTAATCAAAAGTCTTCTTTCATGGTCAACACACGGAGGGGAGTGAACACATCTACCTGCACCACATCACACCCAGCCACCTGTACAACAACCTGCACAGGCACCACCAACCCTCACAGGCACTTCCCCCTTTGCAATTAGATATCAGTCCATTGAAAAGGAAGAAATAAATCAAATAATGGTCTTCATGCAGAATGGGAAGGGGGTGGGCAAAATAAATAAAACACACCAGGAAGTGTCAGGGGAACCAGTCTATGTACAAGGGGGGAACAAACTGTCCACAGTCCAAACATGGTCCAGTCACTCGTCATCCTCCTTTTTCCATGATGCAGAGATCCTTTGCATCTGTGGCCTCCTTCTGGCTGACTGGTGCAGGACCAGACACCCCACGTGAGTGGGAAATATGAGGGGTATGAGGTAAAACAGAATGAGTAGATGTACAGGGTGACACATGGAGTGTGATTTGGGAGAGACGCTGGGCTAAGGCAGACCACATTGCTTCACCCAAGGAAGTGATAGAGGCATTCATGATAGCAATGGCACTTGTATGCTTCTCTCGAACCCTACCCAATTCATCACAGATCAACAGGAGTATTTGAGAGGTCACATCTGGCACCCCATCAGATGCCACCATCACTTCCTGGGATGTAGCCTCATGAGTGACAATACAGGGAGCGGTTTCGGTCTCACATGAGGGGTGTGGGGTGGCAGGGTAGAGCTTTCCCTTGGTTCATCTGGGCAGCCACTTGGAAGAGGACTTGTGGCAGGAGGTACAGCCGGAGACCCCTGTGGAATTCGGGGCTCAAGAGGTAGGGAAGGGTCAGTGACAGGCCCAGGTGGTGATATGGACTGCTGCGAGGACACCCCAGCTGTGTCAACTTCTTGGGTGTCAGGGAAAGAGTCACATTTCTTGTCCCCTGGCAGGAGGTGTCCTGATCAGTACCCCTCCTACAGTGTCTTCAGTCTCCACCCCGTCTGTTGTAGTTGTTGTAGGCCCTGTCCAGGTAGGTGCACTACCCATGCCTGCTGAGGTTTCAGGTCCCTCCTCCTCGTCCTCTTCACTGGAAGAAATAGGATGAGGCCGCCAACAGCCCGAGGATGTCCTGCTCTGACTATGGTCCTGTTTTTCTTGCCCAGAAATGTCCACTGAAATAGAAGGGAAAACATGATACAGTTGTTGTACAAGTCATGAAATAGTGCCTAAGTACATGAAGCAAGTGCAGGCAGTGTTCTCCTTTGATCTCAGTAACCAATTAGATGTGTCTTGGAGCCAAAAACTGTGTGTAACATCACTGTGATGTCCTGGATTCACTCACCCATTGACATATTTTACAATTTTGGAAAGTATACACTACTATACTGACAAACCCTCACTTTCAGCAGTTTTGGAATCAGTGTTTCCTGACATAGCAACATGGCCATCTTCAAATGTCAGTCTACAAGTTGAAATGTGGCACAGTCTGGATGGATATATCCGCACCTAAGCATGGATCTATGATTATTCTGTAATGTGCAGTCTCAACAGGCTTACACTTACTATCACATGTCATCTGTTGTGTAGCATTGTCTAACACAACACAAATGCTAGTTTGGGTGTACATATACAACAAGGCCTTGGATGTGACCTTTGCTAAGATGTGAATCTAAGTATTTGAATATCCCTTGACAACATCAGAAATACTACAAATGCCACATTTAGCTTGTCAAGACTTCTTCGTTGGTGCTGTACACTGCTTAGCACATGTGCCTAGTTAGCACAGCTACCTAGACCTTACAAACTACATACACGCCACTACTGGGAAGATGTGTATATTTCATCCCCCTTGGAAATGATGGTATAATTTTGAGTGAGACAAGTATCGTGAAGTCAGCCTTTACTTCATTGCACATAATAATACATTTTTCCCATAAAGGAACACACAAAAAAGGCATCCATGATAGAGCATCCAAACCCCACAACGCACATTCCTTCCCAATTGAACACAGCAGTCATACGGCCTTGGCTCACAAGTCATGGTGTTGGCAGTCCATTTATTCATTCAAGTGCAACATGTTAGGGTCATTTCCCCAGTTGTGTTCTGAAAACTACAAGTCCCACAATGCACTCTGGTTAGTGCACTCAATGTGCTCCAATGAAACATTGGCCTTATAACTACTGCAGCAATCACTCAGATTACCTGAAAGGAGACATAAGGCACACACAAAAGGTATGCATAATAACATAATACAGCACCCAGCACCCAAAAACCTCTTGTCCACAACACTGGACATGGTCTCGGCTATTCCGCTTCCATTGCACAAAGCAGTCATAAGGTCCTTGTTTAAACAATCTCCACAATGAGAATTCAGAGTGTGGGGGCCCTTTGTGAATCAGGTCCATACATGTGTTTCTGGATTTCACCCTTCATCGGTAAAGAACAGCACTTCCAACCCCTTCAATACAGGGAGGTGCAGACAGCCATTTTATGGCCATTCTGAGTCAACCTCACCTCCAAAAATGATCCTCTGCCTTACTGCTGCTGTGCTGGACCCACCTCCTCCAACATGGCTGAGGGAGTTGGGAACAAGGCACCCATACATTTTGTGATACTGATATGACCATAATAACTGAAGGGGTGCTTGATTGGTACCCTCTGCATTATGTGGGCAAGAGGAACAGATGAGTACTGCAGCGCACAATGATATCTGGAGTCAATTTTCTGCATGCTGCAGGGTGTGTCTCTTAAATGTGCCATAAGAGCAGGGGGGTGTTAGTACAACATTACCACCTCATACAGTGGCAGCCACTCCATGTCATATATCTCTCAAGGTACCTGTTAAGTTAACATGAGACAGTTAGACCTGCGTGTGTGATGCATTCTGCATTACACACATTACAAAATGTCTAGCCTTTTTATAATGGGGTCAGTAGGTGTTAGTCGGATTCATGAGGGATACAGTTTCTAATCACACAACCCAGCCAAGTTTCACAGGTCCATTCATGATGTGCTGCTCCAGCCCATATGACACACATTGAATTTTGGGACTTGTAGTCATTTTCAGTCCATAGTGAACCAGGAGAACAAGTTTCAGTTTCCACAAAAATTAGCAACAAGCTTGTAGTGGCACATCACACATGGAGCTGCAAAACATGGCAGCTATGAGAATGGACTGTCCATGTCATTACACAGGTCCACTTGAACCATGGTGTACACCTGGCAGACATATGGCCACACTGCCACATGAGTTGCAGCATACACACATACAGGGGGCTTGATTCATACAGGGCCTCTGCCCTCATGATGGAAGGCGCCTGGGTTGTGGGGGAGTCTCTGCACTTGGGGCGAGATCCCTGCACTGAGCAATCTCATTGAAGCAATTCTGCCCTTGTCAACGGCTGTTGTTTGCAGACATTATATATGGCTCAAAAAGTAGTCTCAGAATGGAATTTTTGATCAGAGGGCTAAATGGCAAACACAACAAGATGAGTGCTGAAACTTTTCAACCACTCACCCCCTGTCACAGATCTGGGTTTAATCCATCATTCTTTTGCTCACTAGTCCACCCCATACAATGAAAAAGACGTGGCTGGGTTCAAATTTTGCGCAAAGCCATCACTAATAGTTTCTGAAAGGTATCTAATAAATGCTCAGAGGGAACAGTAGAGAAACGGCCACCCATGTAACCCAAATTTCAGTGTCCAAGGCACACAGAAACAAAACATAGAAGTTGAAAGCCTGTTCCCGAGCAAGAAATCTATCTCAGAGGTATCCCCACAGAATATCAGTCCATATCCTTAGGTATTCAGAGTCTTTTTATTTCCATGTTGATCCTTTAGCGTCACAAAACACAATCGGTATAATCAAAGAGTAGCCAGCCAACACGTGTTTCATCCCGGGTTTATCACTCATTGACTTCCTCAGGGCTACAATAATGATATCATAAAACATATGGGTGCCAATTCCGATCCGGTAAAAAAATTCCCCGTCCGACTCGTATCCGGATTTTTTTCCGTCCGAATCGTCAAAGTAGCGTACAAACTGCCAAGTACGATTCGAACGGAAAAAAGTCCATACGAATCGCATTGGGAAGATTTCCCCACACGTCCTCGGGTCGGGAAAAGTCACCGACACGTCCCCGGTCGAAAAACCCACCGTGCGGAAAAATAAAGTCCGACTGCGCAAGTACGATCCCTCCCGTCCTCCCCATTTCACAACCGTACGCAAAAAACACCGTCCGAACCGAACTCCCATAGCAACCATGGAGACATGTGCCCGCATATGCGCCGAACACCCCACCACCCCCCCGCCCGTGTATGTACGCACCGAACCCCCACCCGTGTATGTACGCCCCCGAACCCCCACCCGTGTATGTACGCACCGAACCCCCACCTGTGTATGTACGCCCCCGAACCCCCCCCAGCCGTGTATGTACGCACCGAACCACCACCCGTGTATGTACGCCCCCGAACCCCCACCCGTGTATGTACGCACCAAACCCCCCCCAGCCGTGTATGTACGCACCGAACCCCCACCCGTGTATGTACGCCCCCGAACCCCCCCCCAGCCGTGTATGTACGCACCGAACCACCACCCATGTATGTACGCCCCCGAACCCCCACCCGTGTATGTACGCACCAAACCCCCCCCCAGCCGTGTATGTACGCACCAAACCCCCCCCAGCCGTGTATGTACGCACCGAACCACCACCCGTGTATGTACGCACCAAACCCCCACCCCAGCCGTGTATGTACGCACCGAACCACCACCCGTGTATGTACGCCCCCGAACCCCCACCCGTGTATGTACGCACCGAACCACCACCCGTGTATGTACGCCCCCGAACCCCCACCCGTGTATGTACGCACCAAACCCCCCCCAGCCGTGTATGTACGCACCAAACCCCCCCAGCCGTGTATGTACGCACCGAACCACCACCCGTGTATGTACGCACCAAACCCCCACCCCAGCCGTGTATGTACGCACCGAACCACCACCCGTGTATGTACGCCCCCGAACCCCCACCCGTGTATGTACGCACCAAACCCCCCCCAGCCATGTATGTACGCACCAAACCCCCCCCAGCCGTGTATGTACGCACCGAACCACCACCCGTGTATGTACGCACCAAACCCCCACCCCAGCCGTGTATGTACGCATCGAACCACCACCCGTGTATGTACGCCCCCGAACCCCCACCCGTGTATGTACGCACCGAACCACCACCCGTGTATGTATGCCCCCGAACCCCCACCCGTGTATGTACGCACCAAACCCCCCCCAGCCGTGTATGTACGCACCAAACCCCCCCCCCAGCCGTGTATGTACGCACCGAACCACCACCCGTGTATGTACGCACCAAACCCCCACCCCAGCCGTGTATGTACGCACCAAACCACCACCCGTGTATGTACACCCCCGAACCCCCACCCGTGTATGTACGCACCGAACCACCACCCGTGTATGTACGCCCCCGAACCCCCACCCGTGTATGTACGCACCAAACCCCCCCCAGCCGTGTATGTACGCACCAAACCCCCCCAGCCGTGTATGTACGCACCGAACCACCACCCGTGTATGTACGCACCAAACCCCCACCCCAGCCGTGTATGTACGCACCGAACCCCCCCCAGCCGTGTATGTACGCACCGAACCCCCACCCATGTATGTACGCCCCCGAACCCCCCCCAGCCGTGTATGTACGCACCGAACCACCACCCGTGTATGTACGCCCCCGAACGCCCCCGAACCCCCCCCAGCCGTGTATGTACGCACCGAACCACCACCCGTGTATGTACGCCCCCGAACCCCCACCCGTGTATGTACGCACCAAACCCCCCCCAGCCGTGTATGTACGCACCAAACCCCCCCCAGCCGTGTATGTACGCACCGAACCACCACCCGTGTATGTACGCCCCCGAACCCCCACCCGTGTATGTACGCACCAAACCCCCCCCCAGCCGTGTATGTACGCACCAAACCCCCCCCAGCCGTGTATGTACGCACCGAACCACCACCTGTGTATGTACGCACCAAACCCCCACCCCAGCCGTGTATGTACGCACCGAACCACCACCCGTGTATGTCCCCCCCCGAACCCCCACCCGTCTATGTACGCACCGAACCACCACCCGTGTATGTACGCCCCCGAACCCCCACCCGTGTATGTACGCACCGAACCACCACCCGTGTATGTACGCCCCCGAACCCCCACCCGTGTATGTACGCACCAAACCCCCCCCAGCCGTGTATGTACGCACCAAACCCCCCCAGCCGTGTATGTACGCACCGAACCACCACCCGTGTATGTACGCACCAAACCCCCACCCCAGCCGTGTATGTACGCACCGAACCCCCCCCCAGCCGTGTATGTACGCACCGAACCCCCACCCGTGTATGTACGCCCCCGAACCCCCCCCAGCCGTGTATGTACGCACCGAACCACCACCCGTGTATGTACGCCCCCGAACGCCCCCGAACCCCCCCCAGCCGTGTATGTACGCACCGAACCACCACCCGTGTATGTACGCCCCCGAACCCCCACCCGTTTATGTACGCACCAAACCCCCCCCAGCCGTGTATGTACGCACCAAACCCCCCCCCCAGCCGTGTATGTACGCACCGAACCACCACCCGTGTATGTACGCACCAAACCCCCACCCCAGCCGTGTATGTACGCACCGAACCACCACCCGTGTATGTACGCCCCCGAACCCCCACCCGTGTATGTACGCACCAAACCCCCCCCCAGCCGTGTATGTACGCACCGAACCACCACCCGTGTATGTACGCACCAAACCCCCACCCCAGCCGTGTATGTACGCACCGCACCCCCACCAGTGCATGTACGGACCGTACTGACGCCAAAAAAACACGTACTGAACCAGGACAAACCATACTTACACAAGGAGAGTCAAGTAGAGTTTCCCCACACCACCAAACATGCCCAACAACCCCACAAACATCACATACACTCACCTGCAACTGCCAAACTGCCAAACAGAGGCCCAAAACTCAATCACTCCTCATAACACACCCACACAAATTTCAAACACAGCCACACCCACAAATGGACCAATAAAAATGGACCACACACACAAACCATGAGCCTTTGCAACAGACCCACTGCTGCCAGAGCCCACAGACGACCCACACCACCATACTTGAACCTCACACTTGCATACCTTCACACAACCACCTACACAAACACCCCCTCATCACATTCACACACACACCTCCACTACCACACCCACACACCCACAACCATCCACACCCACACCCCCACAACCATCCACACCCACACCCCCACAACCATCCACACCCACACCCCACGCCATGTCCACCACCAAGAATCCAAAGTTCACAAAGGAGGAGCTGGAGATCCTTGTCGACGAAATCCTCAGAGTCGAGCCACAGCTCTTTGGGACATTGGTCAGACAGACCAGCATATCCGAAAAAACGGCCATGTGGCAGAGGATCGTCGATTCTGTGAATGCTGTTGGGACCACCAGAAGGACCAGGCACGAGTGCCAATCCAGGTGGTACGATCTGCGGAGGACGGTCAAGAGGAAGATGACTGACAATCACAACCAGGGGAACATCACTGGAGGAGGGCCGCCCCCCAGATCGGTACAATACCATCCCTGGGAGGAGAAGGTGATGTCCACGCTGGCGGTGGAGGGACTACACGGACTGCCAGGACTCCCAGACCCTGGTGAGTACACAAACAACTCACCGCACATGGGGGGGATGCCATACACAATCAATCATGCATGCCACCCACCCCAAGCCACCACCGGACACAACAACACTCCACAAACACACACATGCCACTAGCGCCTCCATGCCCCATGCATCAATCAGGGCCATGCCAAGTCACAGGCCACACAAAACACCAACACAACACAGGATGTGGTCGATGCTGGGAGTGGGGGCATCAAAACTAACATTGAGCAACTCACAAGCACACAACAATGCCCTCAGCCCATATGGCCCAGGGCACAGCCATACAAACTGTGTGTACCCACACAGTACTGTCTTGCCTGCAAATGGTGGCTGCCATGCAGGATGACATGGGTCTGAAGGCACAATTTGCACATAACAGCAGACAATGAAGATGCATCGCTCTGATAGAGTCTCAGCACACACCGCCACAGCAGCAGCCTACACTCAGACACACTGCCCAATGGGTGCCCGGAGAACAGGGACTAACTCACATGAACAAGCCAATGGCCATTCAAAGACCGGCTAACTGTGTGTGCCCAGGAAGCTGGCCTGAGGTGACAGAGAGTGACAAAGAGAGGGAGGGAGAGGGGGAATGAGAGGGAAGGAGACAGAGGGGGAGACAGGGAGACAGACAGAGGGAGGGAGTAGGGTGACAGAGGGAGACCGACAGAGGGAGGGAGGATGGTGACAGAGGGAGGGAGGAAGGGAGACACAGGGAGACTAAATCACCCTTGGGTGGTGTGGCCATGTCCACTCGTCAGCCGGTGGACTGTGTGCATGCAGACCAGGTCTGGCAGTGCCTCAACCCCCCCTTCCGTAGATGAAGACCGGTCCATGTGTCAATCTGTGCACAAGTCCATCCGTGCTGCAGGCACAGACCTAACCACACACCCAGTATACCCACCCACTGTGTCGGTAAGAACCCTGTCACAAATGCTTCAGTCCCCTACCTGCAACATCAAATTGCCTTGGCAAAACACCATTTGGCCACGTACAGTGCAACACGTAAGGCACCTCTGCATGGCTCGCTACGCCCGCACACCACACTGCTGACTGTGTACCCAAATAGATGCATCAACTAAGATTGTGTCTCACACATGCGTAAAGCCCTGACAGCTGTGGCCAAGGGACATAGCCATGCACAAGTGCACTGTGAGAGGAATGCAGGACAGATCCAACTACCCAGAGGAAGAGTGCCAAATCAGAAATGCATGCAACATGGATGCCACATCTGACACTGTTAACATTGTCTCTCTCACACACAGGTCAATGTCGACGAACACCCCCCAACACTGGGGGGGAAGTCTCACAGGACCAGGCTCCGCGGGATGAGGACCCCACCGCCAGTGATGACTCTCACCACTCCGTGGATGACCCAGACCAACCTGGCCCCTCTGGTGTCCAACCACCTGCAGCACCTGCGTCAGGTACAACTGTGCCAACCACCACCCCCATTCCTGCCACATCCCAGGAGACGTCCAGGAGCCCTGCCCGCACACGACCACCCAGCCAGTCTGCCCAGGAGGGACACGGTCCTCCGGGCACCCAGGAGGAGGCAGGCGGCAACGCAGATGCCATCCCTCAGGGGTCCCGGAGACCCGATGCACCCACAACGGCAGGCCAGGTGCACGTGGGCAGGGGTGGCGGGAGTGGAGGACGGCGGAGGCGCGAACCTGACCAGGCAGCTCAGGACCCGGTAGTGTCCCAGGTCAGCAACATCCTGGATACATACCGGCGTGACACCAGGGGCATGGACCAGATTGCGTCCACCCTCAATGACATCAAGGGGACCCTCCAGGAGATGAAGACCCTGCAGTCCCAGCAACATGCCTGTCAACTGCAACACCAAGGAAGGATGGAGGATAGACAGGCTGAGCTCGTGGCGGTGCAAACCCAAATGACCGGTGTACTCCGTCGGATTGCCGACAACATGGGCAACCCTCCCTGTGGCACCAGGCGAAGGCCATTACCAGACACAGGGAGGGATCAGGAGGAGGAGGATTCATCCGACGGAGCGTCACAGACATCGTCACGGACTGCTTCCGAGGGTCCCCGCAGGAAGGTGGGTCGTCCACGAAAAAGACTGTGAGAGTCAGCAGAACATCACCATCTCCCAGGTCACCTGGCCTGGCACCTGGCCCTCTGGCCCAATAGCAGCACATGACATTCTCTGCCACATGGACTTGCTGGTCACTGTCTGACCTATGTTGACGAAGACTGTGGCATGGACTCTGACATTTTGCTACGGCAAGGATACCAACTCCCCCAGTGAACTTTGGATTCTACACTCCCGCTGTGCACCTCTTGTCATCCCCACAAACCCGTACCCCACCACAAATAAATTAATCACACTTACAAGATGATGCCGTGATTCTGCATTATTACAATACATGTGTGTGTCGTGAAGTCAAAGCATGCCTGATCTCAGAATTAACTCCAACCATCCAAACCGTGGGGTCGCAGTCTTGCCCAGGACACACATGGGTCCCAATGTATCATCTGATACAGACATGGAGTACCATACTCACCTGTGCTGGGCCCAACCAGCTGAGTGGTACCCGCACAACTGTGGCTACAGACACATTCAGGGGAGCAACAGTCATGCGCAGAGGTCAGGGATCATGTGGAGTGACCTGGCTTGCCGCTCCCAGGTATGTCTAGACATGTGTCCCTACAATGTGCAGCATGCTTGCGTCAGGCGGATGTTGAGAATGGTGGCTAGGCCAAGGTTGGATGCATGGAGATGCCAGAATGCAGTTTAGGATCACAGTGCCACATGGTTGTGTTGGGGTTGTGGGCTGCATCATGAGTGTGGGCGTGGATCGAGAAGGTCATCCTGCAGCTGGCTGTGAAACATTCCCCCCATCCCGTTTGGACGTTGATGTGGCCTGGTTGCCCGACGCAGTAGCAGAGCTGTGCAGATGCACTCCGGATATGGACAAGTACCATGGGAGTCGTAAGGCACATGTCCGTAGACTGCAGGGTAGGATTCGACACGGATGTTGTAGTTGCCCTGGGGGATGGTCTCTCTTGCCTTGAGGTGGATGGAACTGTGCATCTTGTGCATAATACAGTTCCCACTCCCTGACACACCCCTAGCATCTTGTCACTCTACACATAGACACATATGCACCACCTATGAAAACTATGCCAGACATGCCGCACGCACAGTGGCAACAGGCCACCATTGACAGGGAAGAGGCACCTTGGAGACAGAGTGACAAATTTATTAGTCATGTGTGTTGGAATGACAATGATACTCTGTCAACACATACACAGGTCATGTGGATGAACATGTGGGAGCAACACTGGCACCCCCCATTGCAACACAGATGCTGGTATCCCATTGACCTGGCACACAAGTGACGGATAACAGCTAAACACCCCCTGCTGCCACGGAGAGGCCGCTATACACCATTGAGGCCCTGATGGGGCAATCACACACCATGTCAACCCGGTGCAACCTGTATGTTTCCGAGGCCAGTGTTACACACAATGATGGCCTCATCACAATCCCCAATCCCCTGCCACATGACAGTCACCAAGTCTGACCATGGCTCCAGGTGAAGCCTGCCCCATGTCATGTTCCCCATGTAGGATCACCATGTATGCAAATGGAACACACATGAACCGGAGAAGTGCACACAGACTACAAACAATTCACACACCAAAAACGACGTGAGGCATCCCTTACCCTAAGGAGATTTCAACACTTGCCCGTGCATGTGACGCTGAATCAGCACATGTTGCTGTGTTCATGAGGAGTAGCAGGAGCACAACAATGCCACCAGCAGACAGCATGCACATGGACCTGTGGAAGAGAGACACACAAGGAGTCAGCACAAAGGAGCACATCCGCAAGCATGTACTCAACACGTATCATGTTGTCAACATGACAGGTGACAATGATGACCCTCAGACAACATCCTTCCATTGCGCCATCACTTGAGTGACTCTTCAATACACACCACTGACTCACTTGGCAGACATGCAGATGGACACACACATTGCAACACATGCCACACACGGCCCAATGCGTGCACACTCAGACACTGGAACTCACCACTAAGCAAAGAAGTTGCGTATGAGCCGACTCCGCATGTCCTCCACAGCCTCCTCCTCCTCCACATCACTTGCCCCGTCACCAAGGCCTTCATCCTCCACGGGTGGATGGTCCTGGTCATCTTGATCCAGTATGAGTGGAACAGCTTCCTCCACTGCCATGTTGTGCAGCATGCAGCAGACGATGATGATCTTGCACACCTTCACCGGGGCATATGGGAGTGCTCCGCCGGTCTTGTGGAGGCACCGGAATCGGCTCTTCAGAAGGCCAAACGTCCTCTCAATGACTCTCCTGGTCCGCCCATGTGCGTTGTTGTAGCGGTGCTCGGCAGCCGTGCTGGGGTTGCGGACAGGCGTCATCAGCCATGGCATGTTGGGATAGCCAGCGTCCCCTACAAGGAAACATCATGGACAGAAGTGTGTCAGCACAGGCAGTGAGATTGGAAGATGACGCCAAACACTGAACTGCCAGAGTCTACCCACCAACAATACATGCTCGCTCGTTCCGCAGCTGCAGCATCATTTCAGGCAGCCTGCTACGCCTCATGATGAAGGCATCGTGTGCTGATCCTGGAAAGTGAACACAGACATGTGAAATCACCATGTTGGACAGACACACCACAAGGGCATTAATGGAGTGATAATGTTTGCGATTCCTATACACCACCTCCTGTGCCTGTGGTGGTACCAACGCAACATGTGTCCCATCTATGGACCCAATGACATGGGGCATCCCTCCCAGGGCATAGAACTCACGCTTGACATCTGTCAACTGCTCACGAATTGGGAATTTAATGTACTCATCCAGGTGAACCAACATGGCCTCTAAGAAATCATGCAGAACACGGCTGAACATCGTCTGGGACATGCCCCCGACATCAGCAATGGTATGTTGGAACGTACCCGTGGCAAGGAAATGTAGGGCTGCCATCACCTTCAACTTGGGTGTCAGTGCACTGGGATACCTGTGGCGCGGGAGGAGTTGTGCTTCCAGCCGGCCAGTCAACTCATCAATCAACCGTTGGCTGAATCTGTAGCGGCGTATACAGTCCCGTTCATGCAGGGCAGCCATGTCTGGCATACGTCGAGGGAGAGGCGGAGCCCTGCAGTGAAATGGAAGGAACACCGAAGAGTGAGCACTGTACAACGACATCGTCAATGCACTGAGCACATGTTACACAGCCAATACACATATGCCACGTTGTGAGTCAGGTCTGTGCCACATTTCCTGGACACGTACGCCAGTCAGGTGACACTCCTACCAAGGGACAGCCACTAACGGAGGGGGGCAAGATCACGATGACATGGCATGAGACTAGCTGTGGGCCAGTGTGAGTGAACATGCACACGCATCACAGGATTCACAGACATCCACACATGTGCAGAAGTAGTATGCGTATGGTACAGACAGGTAGTTGGATGCGATATGCACTGGTCACATGTCATAGGAATAGGACAGGCCACACACATTGCCTTTGAGGAGTACATGTCGAGACAGAACATACATAGGGAGCATGTGGATATGTACTTGTGTTGATACTCCGTGTAGTTGCATACATACACACCTCATGGCAAATCACATATGTGGGCTGGTGTGCGGAACAGTGTGCCATGGCCATCGACACACAGACACATGTTGGCAGCAGCAACTGCTGATGCATTGAACCACACACCTACAGCAAAATCATGGAAAGACATGCCACACACATGACATGGTTGCAGCGTGCAACGCAGCCATACACATGTCATGTGTAATATTCCGTGTACCTGGCATCAGGGGACAGGTGCGGGTGTCCGTGACTGGGACATGCAAGTGACTCATGGCTCCACTAGTGTGTACGACATGCACACATGTCAAAGGAGTGCAGGGGATGTGTTGTACAATGCGCACCATCACACACGACATGTGTACACAGCTCATCGTACATGTGCTTTGCCCACACCTCAGGGGTAAAGTGCCACATCACATCCTGACACACCTGTGTCACACACATGTGGTATTGCACAGACAATGCATTGGTGTCCACCCTTGGCAATACCTGTCCGCTCCATTCCTGTCTGTGTGCCGCCTGTCACCACTGACAGTTGTGAAACGCACCGTACATACGCTCGGAGTGCGTGTATAGGGTCCCTGGACCAATATTGCCGCTGGCGTATGCGTACGCCACAGTAGTACGGACCGTACAAGCGCTTGTACGGTCCGGATCACAATATGGGCGCTGGCGTATGCGTACGCCACAGTAGTACGGACCGTACAAGCGCTTGTGCGGTCCGGATCACAATATGGGCGCTGGCGTATGCGTACGCCACAGTAGTACGGACCGTACAAGCGCTTGTACGGTCCGGATCACAATATGGGCGCTGGCGTATGCGTACGCCACAGTAGTACGGACTGTACAAGCGCTTGTACGGTCCGGATCACAATATGGGCGCTGGCGTATGCGTACGCCACAGTAGTACGGACCGTACAAGCGCTTGTATTGTACGGTCCGGATCACAATATGGGCGCTGGCGTATGCGTACGCCACAGTAGTACGGACCGTACAAGCGCTTGTACGGTCCAGATCACAATATGGGCGCTGGCGTATGCGTACGCCACAGTAGTACGGACTCTACACGCGCTTGTACGGTCCGTACTACTGTGGCGTACGCATACGCCAGCGCCCATATTGTGATCCGGACCGTACAAGCGCTTGTACGGTCCGTACTACTGTGGCGTACGCATACGCCAGCGCCCATATTGTGATCCGGACCGTACAAGCGCTTGTACAGTCCGTACTACTGTGGCGTACGCATACGCCAGCGCCCATATTGTGATCCGGACCGTACAAGCGCTTGTACGGTCCGTACTACTGTGGCGTACGCATACGCCAGCGCCCATATTGTGATCCGGACCGTACAAGCGCTTGTACGGTCGGTATCACTGCTTGTGGGGTGCCCTAGGGCGTGGAACGCACCGTACCTGTGTGGAAATGTATGAAAACACATAGGGGACACATGAGGGACAAGTATAAGGGCCTAAATGCATGATGGTTGCCATGGAGACTGAGTTAAATTTTTGAATTTGAGCACCAGGTGCACAGCAGAAGTCAGTTTGAAAGAATCTACATTGTTGCAATGTGGATGTTGACTTGACATCATTATCAAAACTGAAACCATGCAAAGCCACACACTGGGGTAGGTTTGAAGGGATTGGATGAAACGTAGGATGCTAATGTGACTGACCAATCAATCTGTACTCCTATACATGAACAGGCCAGCCAGGCATATATAAGGCAGCCAGGTCCCATGAGAGAGCACTTGCCTGCACATCCATTCATCCATGACCACTGCTGCTGATAGTGATTCCTCTGGCACCATGTCCAGGACTGTGGAGAGGTCACAGCCATTCACCCAGGAGGAGAACCTTGCCCTGATAGATGTGATCCTCCCACAGTTCCAGAGCCTGTATGGTCGACCAGGGGTTCAGGTGAGTGCAGACTCCACTAGCTTAGACTGTGCCCCTTTTGTGTGACAGTGACTTCTGGCATTGTGTCCATGTGTGACAGACATGCACTGTTGTTTGGAGTGGGTCCCAGGGTGTGGAAGGCCTCATGTCACCCATGCAGAGCATGCTGTGTTTCCTGTGTGCACTCCTCACTTGCATAGTGCCTACTGTGACAATGAATGCAAGGTGCATGCCACATTCTGCCTGCATACTCCTCCTGGGGATGTTGTTTCAACAGTCCTGATGTGATCCTGTGTTCCCCCCAGTGTGACAGGTGTCAGTACCCATGGATGTGTGTTTGTTCAGTGTACCTGTGCTGTGAGTGTCCAAAGGCCGTGTTCGTCCCCTGCACATTGGGGTGTGTTTTAGTCCCCTGTCATGTGGGTGAGTGCATATGGGGAGTGTTGCACACAAGCAGCATGAGGGATGGATATCGCCTGGCCATCCGATGTGAGCAGGGAGCAGTGCTGTGTGCATGCCGTGCTGAGCCAGCCCCACACCTGTGACACCCCCGTCTACTGGCACATGGGCAGAGTGAGGTGTGTACCCGCAGTTGGCAATGCCATGTGATTGTCCTGTACCTGTGTGTGTCTGTGTACTCTGCTGAGGTAGCATCAGTGTGCTGGGGCAGGTGACTGCTGTGAGGTGCTGTACATAATCCTGGTGTAGCCTGTGAGGCACAGTGTGATCCCTGGTCATTGAGTGTGTGGTACCCCTCATGCCACCCGTGTGCTTTCACTGGCACGTAGTGCATTTGGCCTTCCACAGTGGATAATGTCCCTATGACAAAGGTGCAATTAGTTGCATGCATACCATGGCCTGTTCATAATGAGGATTGTTCTATATGTGTGTCTCTGTGTCTTTGCTCATGTGGATTAATGTATTCTCTCTTTTGCATCCTCACAGGTAGGCGCCATTGCCAAGGGGGAGATCTGGAGGGAAGCCGTCAGTGCCGTGAGGGGTACAGAGGGTCGGAGGCGGAGCCTGTCTCAGGTGAGGAAACGCTGGCAGGACATCCGGTGCTGGACGAGGAGGATTGCACGGCTCCTGCTGGGGGACTCACCTGAGAGCCGTAAGAACCGTGGGCGCCGTCGTCTGACCCACATCCAGAAGCGTGTGCTGGCGGTGGTCTTCCCCGATATGGACAGGCGCCTACAGGAGAGGCAGCAGCAGGAAGGGGGTAGGTACATGTGTGTCAGTTGTGTGTCCCCAGCCAATGTAAGTGTGCAGTTGCATGGATACACTGCCAGGGTTTGATTGTGCAGTGCGTCAACTTCTCCACAAAGTAGCACAGTGCTGTTCTCACTCCCTCCCTTCCTCTCCTTGCAATGTGTTCCCTGGTCTGTCTGTAGCCACTCTTGCACAAGGTTATTTAGGCAGGCAGTTCATGCAGGTGCCCTATGCTATCAGCATCATATGTGGGGGTGATGTGCCACAGGTATGGGGACCTTGCGTGTGCCATGGCCAATTTCAGTCATTGTGGTGTCCATGTCACTTGGCACTGATTGTGAATCACGACATAGGGGTGTGTCTCCAAAATGTACAGCCTTCCAGCATGCATGTCCAATTGTGTGCCCTCTGACATGATGTGCCTGAGTGGGAGGCCTGCTAAGTGCAGGGACGGTTGCTTAATTTGCAGTCATGTCCATCCTGGACCATGGAGGAGTGTGGGCACTACTGTGCCCTGGGGCACCTCTTCCTAGGTATCATGTGCGTCATCCAACAATATGGCCATTCACTGTGTCTTCACCATGGGTTGGGTAGGGTGGCATTGTACCCTGGGCTCAACTGTTAGGACCTACAGGTTGCTACATGTGTCCACTGTACAGGGGGACCCATTTTGCTTGTGCATACTCACAGTGGGCATTACCTGTGTGTGTTGTTGAGACAATCTGATGATGTTTGCCTGTCAATGATGTGTGGACATGGCCACCAGGGGCTGTGTGTGTACAGTCATGAATTAGTGGAGGCCATGTGTTTCCATCCCAGAGTAAGAGGTGTACATACTTTCTCCGTCTCAATGAGATTGTCTCAGGTGTGGGTGGTTTGTGCGTACAAGGCCTACATGTCAGAAGCTTCATCCTCCTTGCTGGGTTTAGCCTGTGTGTGATGTTTGACTGGACATACGCTCAAGGTGCAGTGACCCTGTCATGTGTGGCCTGGTTTCATGTATTGCCTTTGCAGCATGCGGCAAGAGTAAATGGATATGATTCATGCTCATCCCTTTTTGACGACGTAGTGTGGTGCAGGTGCTGTGCACATTTGTCCCCAGAGGCTGTCTCCTCTCTAAAATTTCAGGTGCAGTGATTTGCTGTTGTGTCATGATCTCCATTGTGTCTCAGTGGCATGGTGGGTCGAAAAACTGTGTGTTCCATGGCCTACATGTGTACATTGTTTTGTAGGTGTTACTCCTGTTGCTTTTCAGGCTATGCAATGTGACCTATGTATATTTGACTCATGTGACATATGTGTACAGGTGTCTGATTTTCTCCTGTCTCTTCACCTTGCCCACAGCATCGCCGGGGGACACGGAAGGAGACACTAGCACGGACCGGGAGGAGGGATTGAGCACCAGTGCCAGCAGTGCTGTCCTGTCTGGCACATGGAGTGGCACGGAGGCCGAAGGGAGTGAGGCAGAGGACCTGTTGACTGCCAACACAGACTATGACGCAGACGGGTCCGAGGCTGAGCTCCCAGAGGTGGCGGAGTCTGCCCCCCCAGCTGATGGCAGCCCTCCACATCCCCCCGCCACCTCAGGTTCCATCACCGGCCTCCCACATGCTCGTGGCCCTTCCCTCCGTGCTCGGTCCCCACATGTCTCCTTCCTGCCAGGCACCGCACCCCCTGCCCCTGTCACCACTGCTGCGGTGAGTGCGGAGTCTGTGGACATCCTGAGGCAGTTGCAGGTTGGTCAGACTGCGATGCTAAATGTCCTCCATGCCCACACCCAGGTGCTGACCCAGATGGAGGCATACATGGAGGGCATGTCGGCTGCGCAGTCTGACCAACGGCAGTTGCTGAGGTCCATAGACTCCACACTGACTGCAGCACTGGATCTCCTGCAGCGCTGCGTAACACCCCCTACCCCTGCCCCATCCACAATTCCCACTCCCGTGCCTGTCCCACGCACATCCAGACGTCAGCGTGCACGCACCCCAACAGACACAGGCACCACACCACCAGGGAAGTCGAAGCGCACACCTCCTGTCACGCACACACAGGGTGAGGAAGGCACACCCACTGGGTCGGGGGGGAAACGTAGAACACGCAGCCACAGTGGGAGTCCGCATTCCACACAACCCACTCCCTCCAAATCCACTCCCCTTAGCTCTCCTGGCCAACAGTCAGTGACAGCATCATCCACTGCGAGTGTGCCCCCCAGCCCCAGGATGACACCACCCCGCAAGCGGTGGAGGCGGGACCCGACCAGGGGAGTTGAGTCCCCCACCCTGTCCACACCCTCCCCCAGTGGCGCTGCGACCCATCCCTTTGCCCCCCCCCCCCTCCTTGGGGCCTGTGGTTGGATTGGGTGCGGGGGAGTCGCTGGGGGAACTTGCCGACGTGTGCAGCGCCATTCTGTCCTCCACCTTTGGCGCTGGCACCCCCCCTGTGGCAGAATCATCCCTCCCTGCACCCACAACACCTACCCTTTCCCCTCCTGTCCCTGCGGTGCCTGTTTCCACCCTCCCCCCTGATGCCCCCTCTTCTGTGGATGAAATGGACTTGTGAACTGTGCAGGCAAGCTAGGGGACACACGTCCCGATGTGTACCCCCCCCCGGACTTTGCTGCTGGGCTGGCCCATGGCCCTTGTACATAGTGGACATTTTCTCAGATATATTTTCCTGCTGAATAAAGCCTTTTATTTTGGTTTTGCACACTGATGCTTTCCTGGACTTGCTGTTGGTGCTGGTGCTCCCTGCGTTGGGGTGGTGATAATGTGTTAGGGGTCTGTGAAATGTTGGAGTGTGCTGCTCATGGGGTGTACCCTGCCATCTGCGTGCCATCACAAAGGTCTCTGCCAATGGTATTTGGTCATGTTTGCTCTCACTGTATGGTGACATTGTCCCAAGGTGTGTTCCATCCTCTGTGGAGCAGGCCATTTTCCCTGCAGGGTGTCTCCCAAATGCTGTGCTGTGCTGTGTCTACATTTCCTGGATGTGTGAGGGTTGCCGTTCAATATAGCCATGCTGGCTCAGCGATGGCTCCGCCTGCATCTGGGGTATCACCCTTGTAGGTCACTGAACTTGTTGATGGGGTATATTGTCCTATGTCTGGGCACTGCTGGGAGGACTCTGCACACACCCCTCCTGTGTCTGGGCACTGCTGGGAGGACCCTGCACCCACCCCTCCTGTGTCTGGGCACTGCTGGGGGACTCTGCACCCACCCCTCCTGTGTCTGGGCACTGCTGGGAGGACTCTGCACCCACCCCTCCTGTGTCTGGGCACTGCTGGGAGGACCCTGCACCCACCCCTCCTGTGTCTGGGCACTGCTGGGAGGACCCTGCACCCACCCCTCCTGTGTCTGGGCACTGCTGGGGGTGTTTGGCACACCCCATTCTTATTGCAGGTTCGGTGCGTACATACACGGGTGGGGGTTTGGTGCGTACATACACGGGTGGGGGTTCGGTGCGTACATACACGGGTGAGGTTTCGTTGCGTACATACACGGGTGGCCGGGTGGCGCTTGGGTGCGTACATACACGGGTGGGGGGTTCGGTGCGTACATACACGGGTGAGGTTTCGGTGCGTACATACACGGGTGGCGCTTGGGTGCGTACATACACGGGTGGGGGTTCGGTGCGTACATACACGGGTGAGGTTTCGGTGCGTACATACACGGGTGGGGGTTCGGGGCGTACATACACGGGTGAGGTTTCGGTGCGTACATACACGGGTGGCGCTTGGGTGCGTACATACACGGGTGGGGGTTCGGTGCGTACATACACGGGTGAGGTTTCGGTGCGTACATACACGGGTGGGGGTTCGGTGCGTACATACACGGGTGGCGCTTGGGTGCGTACATACACGGGTGGGGGTTCGGTGCGTACATACACGGGTGAGGTTTCGGTGCGTACATACACGGGTGGCGCTTGGGTGCGTACATACACGGGTGGGGGTTCGGTGCGTACATACACGGGTGAGGTTTCGGTGCGTACATACACGGGTGGGCGTTCGGGGCGTACATACACGGGTGAGGTTTCAGTGCGTACATACACGGGTGGCGCTTGGGTGCGTACATACACGGGTGGGGGTTCGGTGCGTACATACACGGGTGAGGTTTCGGTGCATACATACACGGGTGGGGGTTCGGGGCGTACATACACGGCTGGGGGTTCGGTGCGTACATACACGGCTGGGGGTTTGGTGCGTACATACACGGGTGGGGGTTCGGTGCGTACATACACGGGTGGGGGTTCGTGGCGTACATACACGGCTGGGGGTTCGGTGCGTACATACACGGCTGGGGGTTCGGTGCGTACATACACGGCTGGGGGTTTGGTGCGTACATACACGGGTGGGGGTTCGGTGCGTACATACACGGGTGGGGGTTCGGTGCGTACATACACGGGTGGGGGTTCGGGGCGTACATACACGGCTGGGGGTTTGGTGCGTACATACACGGGTGGGGGTTCGGTGCGTACATACACGGGTGGGGGTTCGGTGCGTACATACACGGGTGGGGGTTCGGGGCGTACATACACGGGTGGGGGTTCGGGGCGTATATACACGGGTGGTGCTTGGGTGCGTACATACACGGGTGGGGGTTCGGGGCGTACATGCACGGGTGGGGGTACGGGCCGTACTTCTACGGGTGGGGGTACGGTCCGTACATACCCCTGCCCACGCTCTGCGTGCCTGGGTACGGGCCGTACCCATGCCTTTGGTGGGTGGGTACGGTGCGTCCTCCCATTGTTGCGGTGCCGTGGGGTCCGCACCGTACACAGGCTCTGGGGGCGTGGCTACGGGTCATACCACGCGTACCCCTACATGACCCCAGCAATGCTGGTACGAGCTGTACCAAGGCCTTTCTGACGTGGGTACGGGCCGTACCGCCATTGTTGGAGTGACGTAGGGGGACGCGTGGTACGTTCCGTACCCACGCTCTTGCGGCCTGGGTAGGGTACGTACCGGTTCGCGTGACCATCCACTTCCGTTGTGGCGGACGCTTGCGTTGCTGGCCTCGCCCCCACACCCTGGCAGTGTCCAGGCCCTGATGGTCAGGTATGTCCAGGCCATGTGTGATTTGGTACCATGTGTTGGTGTTGTGTGTCCTGCCCCTGCCCCCCCCTTTGCCCCTGGTTGTTGTGCTGACCTTCTGCGGCGTCTGCGTCGGTTCCTGTACGCCAGGTGGACTGCTAGGAGGGCAGGGATGGCACGTAGGTTCGGGTCCATGTCTGTTCGTCACGTCCAGCTGCTCCTTGCGTGTCTCGTCCTGATTTCCCGGCAGTTTTTGGCAGCCGGTAAATATTTACCGTGCGGGATGACGTCGGTTCGAATCGTACTTCCTGGTTCGTGAAACGTAGGCTGGATGCGTACCGACGTCACGTCGGCGCCTTTCAGGATCGGAATTGTGTTTAGTTTCTGTTCGGTCGGTGTTTTGTTCGATTCGTACGGAAATGGTGTTTCCGTATGAATCGTACTTGCATTTTCGGATGGATTTCGCACCGGGTACGAGTCGGACGGAGAAAAGGCTCCGTCCGACGGTTCGTACCCGGTTTTTACCGGATCGGAATTGGCACCATGGTGTGGGTTTTTGGCTCTTGATAGTGAGCACCTTTATAGAGTTTTTTTCCTTATTCCCTTTCCCTCTTCTTCTTTCCCACCACGGATTAGGGGACTCTTTGGATTCCTTCTTTGTCTCGGTTTCTTAGAAGTTTGATGTAAAAAACTTTTTTTTTGTATATACTGTATATTGCCTCTTTACCTTTATTGATTAGTGATTTATTAACAATAGCAATATAAGATCTGACTATATGTTTTTTGATATCATTATTGTAGCCCTGAGGAAGTCAATGGGTGATAAACCCGGGACGAAACACGTGCTGGCTGGCTACTCTTTGATTATACCGATTGTGTTTTGTGACGCTAAAGGATCATCATGGAAATAAAGAAGACTCTGAATACCTAAGGCTATGGACTGATATTCTGTGGGGATACCTCTGAGATAGATTTCTTGCTCGGGAACAGGCTTTCAACATATATGATTTGTCACTAGTCCACCCCAGTTTGGGTCCAGCCATATGTAAATCAGTCTTGACCCTGTTCTTCATGGAAACAGTCCAGCCTGAACTGCCAGGCCAGGTGTTCCCTGGACCTAAAACAAGGATCCTGGGGCCAGTTTCGGGCTATTACCCCTCATCATCCTGAGGAGCTTGAATCTAGTGGCACAGCAAGCAAGGGACCCATGCCTGGACATACCCTTAGCCACTTCGGATTAAATGTCTAACTATCATCATTGACAAGGTATGATGAGGATGGTAGTCTGTTTGCCTCTTGGGGAATACAGAGAGGTGTAAGGCAGGGGTGCATTTTGACCCCCCGCTAATTACCCTTTACATTCTTGAATTGGGGGAGACTCTGACAGCTGCCAGTAGCGACATTCCCACAGTTAGTATCAAAACTATACCCACTCTATTGTACACAGATGATACAGTCCCGATAGCACACACTACTGTGGACCTACAGCACCTCCTGAATGCCTTCATAGACTTCATGGATTCTTTAGATCTGTCCACTAATTATACCAAATTGCATACAATGACGATTGGCTGTCAGAAGGCCTCTAGGTCCAAGTTCTTTAGGAAAGGGATAGAACTTACTAAAGTAATGACCTTTCCCTACCTTGGAGTACTTTTCGATGATAGAGGGTCCTGGCAAGCACAAAAATCCCTTTAAAATTATATTTTAATGAGAGCAGTAGGGGCGACTATGGATTTTGCCAAGAGGCTTAGGAACCAAACCAGTGCCAGCCAGGTACAGTTGTACCGTGAGAAGTGCCTTCCAATGGAAGTGATGTCTGGGTCTATAAAGATGTAAGTGAACTCCAGGTGATCAAAAATAAATTTGCCTGTAGGTTCCTTGATGCTCCCACCAGCACTCCATCATTTTTGGTTCATGAGGAGGTGGGTCTAGGCTATTTCACTAATCCTATTGCCCTAGCACCCATCCTGCGTTGGCTCAGAGTTTGGTTAATCCCAGATCTCATTCTAAACCAGCGTGTCATTGAGGCCTGCAGATCACTTGCCTGTGCACTGGATATAGCATGATTTAGGTATGTCAAGTTGTCACTAAATAGTGTGAGTTGCATAGCTTTGTTTACTAACCCCAGACAACAACAGGCAGGTGAGATGCGGGACATAAAAAATATGTTTCTAACTAGGTGGCGATGCGGAAGAAAGGACGCAAAGTTACTTAAGCCCACAGTTAGGTAATACATTTTGTTGAAACATGTCCCAGGTCGGAACATTACCTGTCATCTGTTACCAATGCCCACCACCGTTTTTTATTAACAAGACTCAGGTTTAACCTAATCCATTGGTTTTTAGCTGTCCTCAAATGATTTTTTAAGTCAGACGATTTAAAACCATGCCCTGGGGATAATTTTTCTGAACAAGACATTTTACATTTTTATGTTCTTCTGTGTCTTTTATCAGTCACTATGGTCCAGATATATAATTCCGCTGGTAAGAAACAAAGAATTTGCTCACGTAAGGCCAGCCTTGATGTACTTACAAATGCTGTCTTCCCCCATAGTCTGCTCTGGGGTTACAAGCTTTCTCGTCGGAGCAGTGAGACTCAGAAAAAAGTTATGTACTGACTAGAGGCCATCTTTAGCTGCAATAGATTGTGCCAATTATGGCAGCATAAGGGAACGCCCTTTTATTTGTATTTTATGTTCCTTGGTACTGTAATGATGCACTCTCACTTTATACAATGTATGTTACTGTCATGTTTAGTGCCATATTTGATATTTTTAAACAGTTATTTGTTAACTAACGTAAACAAACCAATGGTCTTAGGAGGACCAATCATTTCCTGCTAAAATAGCGGACCCTAAATAAGCTGTTTTTGTTGACAGGTTTTTATTATGATAAGCCCTTACACTTTTTTAGTTTATCTTTTTAGACACTTCTTTTTTAAATGGTATTTTAAACATTATATTATGGGATGTTTCGTATTTATGTAAAAAATGAATTTGTATACATTCTAATCTTGCGTCACATGCGTGCTTTTATACTTGTTTGTACATTTATAAGACATGTTTGTATGCATAGTTATGATAAGATTAGAACCATGGGTGTCTACATGTGTTTTATGGCCTACATTGGCTGAATAAAGAGAGAATGTCTGACTGGCTGCCCATAATTGGATACAGATAGCAAACAACATGAAGGCCGTAGCACAACAGGTTTCTCAGGAGAAATATTTGTCAACCAGCTGGTCACACACCTGCATACCCTACCTTCTGTTTTGCACAATGGCCCGGTTGTTCGGATTCAGACCTAGCTTAGGGTCCAGAGAATGTCTAAGCCGGATGTATGACGTTACAACGCATACTATTACAACGCATACCATTACAACGCAAGTACTACTACAACGCATTACTTTACAACGAATACTTTTACAACGCAAAACCTATTAAAATAAAGAAAAGTGCTGTTACAACGAAATCTATTACAACGCATACCATTACAACGCGTTTTTTTTTTTATTTAAAAGTACAATAAAATCTGGCACGGGATGCAGGGAAATTAGGGGTTTTAGGGTGGGGAAGTGTATTAAAATGTGGAGAAAAACTGAGCGTAAATCTACTGAAATGCATTACCAAATTAATACTCGAGTATTAAAATTAATACTCGAGTATTAAAATCAATACTCAAAATCCCCAATAAAATTCCGTTTTCACACATTTCAAAGTTTAACAAAAAGAACGATAGAATTAACAACAGTGCTTACACATTTTTATCATGATTAAATCGGAAAGTAAGTAAACAGAGTAAAACAGAAGACACATACACATAGGCGCCATTTTAAGCATTTCACTTGTAAAACTTGTCCTACAACACTTTCTATGAAAACAATAACAAAAGACATGTTCCAAAATGGATGCCAAAACGGAGCAAATGAGTGAAAACAATACATTTAAAAATGCATTTTTAAATTATCATTTTCCACAGGAAAATAAAGTATAAAAAAAAACACATCGAACGCAGTTTTTAAAAAAATTATTAGTGACACTTATAAATACAAGGAAGACACCATTTTGCAATCAGTTGATTATCAACTACCAGAGAGACCAGACGTCAAAACCTGACCCTCTGTCACCTCCACTGCGACCTCCTCAGAGAGAGCACTGAATTCCTTCGGAAAACCATTATTAGTAGACAACTACTAGTAAGTCTGTAAAATATTTTTAAACCATGGTTTTGCGTAAAATATGTCGACTTTCCATACAAAATATATTTTTAAATTTTTAATATTAACTTTTATAATGTACTGTTTCTAATTTGTTATCACAAAAAAATATATACCAACTTAAACCAACTACTTTCTTTTCCTAAAACAGAAACTTGCTAAATATTGAGCATCAAGAATTGGTGTACCTATTTTTGTATCTCCTCAAAGGAATCGACTCACCTTTACAATTGTGAAGGTAAATGTAATTTAAATTAAAATATTTTACTTTAACAATATATTTTTAGTATTAGCAAAAGTGTTCTATTGCAAACGTAACTTTTTTTTCCCCTCAAACAAACTACATCATAAACGAAATTATACCATGGTGCAGGGGTAACAATTACTAATAGGACTTCAGTTAGGTACTACATGTGAAAAAGCGTTTCAAGTTACTGAGATAACTATTAGTATTCTAAGTCCCAGTATATTCAGCGGTAGAGTAATTGAGTGATAGTGCAGGTGTATCCATTATTATTCTTATTTTAAAATGCATTCAATGTGTATTATGTTTGTCTTAACCAATTGTTACTCATACTCATTTGACAAATATCATAATTTTCAAAAATAGTTTTCTTTTACACCAACGTTGTCAAAGTAACATTTAATTTTTTAAACTTTTTTTTTCCACAGTAAATCGGTTACAAAAAAATAACTATATCCTGCAGCAAGCATTACCTTAAAGGCAGGAGAACAAACAACAACTGAAAAAGGTATTTTACATTATGAGTATTATAATTTCCACAATTTAATAGTCATTCCTTTTGCTATTGTTACTCGACTAAAGTGCAGAAATAGGATAACTGATGGATAGTGTAGGAGTACAATTTACTATTCCAACTCCAGGAAGGTGCATCAGTAGGGAAAGTGTAGGATGGTGTAGAGGTGCAATTTACTATTCCAACTCCAGGAAGGTGCAGCAGTAGGGAAAGTGTTGGATGGTGTAGGGGTGCAATTTACTATTCCAACTCCAGGAAGGTGCATAAGTAGGGAAAGTGTTATGTACTATATATTAAAATGGATTTAATTTTTGCAAAAAGTTTTTGTAAATTTGCATATCTCTTCAAAGTTATGTTTTCTCATTTTTTCCTTTTATCACTTTTGCAGACAATTGTTTTTGTTTTTACCATTGAAATCAACACATAAGTGTCTACTCCAGCCTACAGGCCATCCCCACTTAAGAAGACTCACCAAGAAAACCAACTTTAAAAAAACAAGGTATTTTTACACAACATTTAAAGGTGCAGCAGTAGGGAAAGTGTTGGATGGTGTAGGGGTGCAATTTACTATTCCAACTCCAGGAAGGTGCAGCAGTAGGGAAAGTATTGGATGGTGTAGAGGTGCAATTTACTATTCCAACTCCAGGAAGGTGCATCAGTAGGGAAAGTGTAGGATGGTGTAGAGGTGCAATTTACTATTCCAACTCCAGGAAGGTGCAGCAGTAGGGAAAGTGTTGGATGGTGTAGGGGTGCAATTTACTATTCCAACTCCAGGAAGGTGCATCAGTAGGGAAAGTGTTATGTACTATATATTAAAATGGATTTAATTTTTGCAAAAAGTTTTTGTAAATTTGCATATCTCTTCAAAGTTAAGTTTTCTCTTTATTTCCTATTATCACTTTTTCAGACATTTGTATTTGGTTTACCATTGAAATCAACGCATAAGTGTCTACTCCAGCCTACAGGCCATCCCCACTTAAGAAGACTCACCAAGAAAACCAATTTCAACAAAACAAGGTATTTTTACACAACATTTAAAGGTGCAGCAGTAGGGAAAGTGTTGGATGGTGTAAGGGTGCAATTTACTATTCTAACTCCAGGAAGGTGCAGCAGTAGGGAAAGTGTTGGATGGTGTAGGGGTGCAATTTACTATTCCAACTCCAGGAAGGTGCAGCAGTAGGGAAACTGTTGGAAGGTGTAGGGGTGCAATTTACTATTCCAACTCCAGGAAGGTGCAGCAGTAGGGAAAGTGTTGGATGGTGCAGGGGTGCAATTTACTATTCCAACTCCAGGAAGGTGCAGCAGTAGGGAAAGTGTTGGATGGTGTAGGGGTGCAATTTACTAATCCAACTCCAGGAAGGTGCAGCAGTAGGGAAAGTGTTGGATGGTGTAGGGGTGCAATTTACTATTCCTACTCCAGGAAGGTGCAGCAGTAGGGAAAGGTGCCGATCACAATCCGGTAAAAACCGGGTACGAACCGTCGGACGGAGCATATTCTCCGTCCGACGCGTACCCGGTCGTCAAAATATACAAACATGGAATTACGATTCGCACGGGTACACCATTACCGTACGAATCGTAAAAAAGACCGACCGAACAAAAAACACCTACCAATGCGATCCGGGAAAGCGCCGACCTGACGTCGGGACGCACGCAGCCAGCCATTCACGACCCAGGAATCACGATTCGCACCGACGTCACCCCGCACGGTGAATATTTTGCGGCACCCAAAAACTGCCGGAAAATCAGGACGACGCGAACAAGGACCACCAGTACGCGACGGACAGACGGCGACGCGAACAAGGAGGACCAGTACGTGACGGACACACAGGACGACGCCACCAAGGAGGACCCGTACGCGACAGGACGACGCGATCAAGGAGGACCCGTACGCGACAGGACGACGCGAGCAAGGAGTACCAGTACGCGACGGACAGACATGGACCCGAACCTACGAGTCATCCCTGCCCTCATAGCAGTACACCTCCTCTACAGGTTACGACGCAGACGCCGCAGAAGGTCAGAATAACTAAGGGAGGGGGGAAAGTGGGGTGGGGTGGGGGTGGCACTACCAGGGCAGGCCACAAAACAACCACATGAGTGACACACTACACATGGCCTGGACATACCTGACTCCCATGCCCTGGTCACCACGAGGGGGTGGGGGCGTGTCCTGATAATCCAGCGACCGCCACAACGGAAGTCCGTCACCACGCGAACCGGCAACACAACCAGACAGGTACGTCCCGTACCCACGCCTGAAGAGCGTGGGTACGAGTCGGACCACGCCCACACACGTCACCCCAACAATGGCGGGACGGATCGCACCCACGTGGCAAAGGCCTGGGTACGGGCCGCACAAACATCACATAGCGTGGGGACTGATATGTACGGACCCTACCCCCACCCCGTATGCAAGGAGCGTACCCCCCAGCCCAACAGTGCAAGTACGACCCGTACCCCCACCCGCGGACGTACGGAGCGTACCCCCAGCCCAACAGTTTAAGTACGACCCGTACCCCCACCCGCGGACGTACGGAGCGTACCCCCAGCCCAACAGTGTAAGTACGACCCGTACCCCCACCCGCGAATGCAAGGAGCGTACCCCCCTGCCCAACAGTGTAAGTACGACCCGTACCCCCACCCGCGTATGCATGGAGCGTACCCCCCATGCCAACAGTGTAAGTACGACTCGAACCCCCACCCACGAATGCAAGGAGCGTACCCCCCTGCCCAACAGTGTAAGTACGACCCGTACCCACACCCGCGGACGTACGGAGCGTACCCCCAGCCCAACAGTGTAAGTACGACCCGTACCCCCACCCACGGACGTACGGAGCGTACCCCCAGCCCAACAGTGTAAGTACGACCCGTACCCCCACCCGCGGACGTACGGAGCGTACCCCCAGCCCAACAGTGTAAGTACGACCCGTACCCCCACCCGCGGACGTACGGAGCGTACCCCCAGCCCAACAGTGTAAGTACGACCCGTACCCCCACCCGCGAATGCAAGGAGCGTACCCCCCTGCCCAACAGTGTAAGTACGACCCGTACCCCCACCCGCGTATGCATGGAGCGTACCCCCCATGCCAACAGTGTAAGTACGACTCGAACCCCCACCCACGAATGCAAGGAGCGTACCCCCCTGCCCAACAGTGTAAGTACGACCCGTACCCACACCCGCGGACGTACGGAGCGTACCCCCAGCCCAACAGTGTAAGTACGACCCGTACCCCCACCCGCGGACGTACGGAGCGTACCCCCCATGCCAACAGTGTAAGTACGATTTGAACCCCCACCCACGAATGCAAGGAGCGTACCCCCCTGCCCAACAGTGTAAGTACGACCCGTACCCACACCCGCGGACGTACGGAGCGTACCCCCACCACACCAGTGTCAGTAGACACGTACCCTCACCTCTAATGCAGTGTGCGTAACCCCACCGTGTATGTGCCAAGCGCACATATCCAGAAATCGGAGGTGTGTGTGCAGAGTCCACCCAGCAGTGCCCTGAGACAGGAGGGGTGGGTGCAGAGTCCTCCCAGCAGTGTCCAGACCCAGGAGGGGTGGGTGGTGAGTCCTCCCAGCAGTGCCCAGAGACAGGAGGGGTGGGTGCAGAGACCTCCCAGCAGTGCCCTGAGACAGGAGGGGTGTGTGCAGAGTCCTCCCAGCAGTGTCCAGACCCAGGAGGGGTGGGTGCAGAGTCCTCCCAGCAGTGTCCACACCCAGGAGGGGTGTAACACATGTGTGTGATGCCACAATTACCCACATCCATACTGCCTACAAGGGAACATGTCCCCATGAACTCATGTCAACTGACTCCACACACAAGTACAGTGATCACCAAGGATGCCACGATTGTTGCAGGTGGAGACATGGCCATGCATGCATGGCCAAAGTAGAAGGGCTCCGTCACACACACAGCTCATGTACACACAGCTCTGCGCTAAACATTGGGAACACCCTGCAGGGAAGAAACTGGGTACACAGAGGAAGGAATACACCCTGGGACAATTGAACCATGCAGTAACTGCTGACATGACCTAAGGAAGTTAGCCAACACCTTGTGATGGCACACAGATCCTAGGGTGGCCCCAAAGAGCAGAACACTACTACAAATCCCACACACCCAAAGCCTTAAACACCACCCAAAACAATGTAGCAGCCCCACCAACACCAATACCACCATAGCAGGAGTGTGATAATGAAAAAAAAAATAAGCTTTAATCAGCATGAGCACAATGTCCGTGGATCAACGGCAGTTCAAAGTCAACAAAGGCCATAGGGCAGTCAATTATTCCCAGCTGCATGGGGGACACAGTGGGATGTGTGTCCCCTACCTTGCCTGCACAGTCAAATGCCATCGTCTTCCATACTGGTGAGGGCATCAGGGGGGGGGGAAGCAACAGGCACCGCAGGGACATCAGGGCAAAGGGGCGGCGTTGTGGGTGCAGGGATGGAGGACTCAACCACAGGGGGTGTGTCATGGCCAAAGGCGGAGGCCAGGATGGCACTACACACCTTAGCAAGGTCCTCCAGGGAGTCCCCTGCACCCGAAGTGACCTCAGGCCCCAAGGAGGGGGGGGGTTCAGAGGGATGGGTTGCAGCGCCACCGGGGGAGGGTGGAGACAGGGGGGGAGACTCAACCACCCTGACCGAGGACTTCCTTGACCGCTTGCGTGGTGGCGTAACTGTGGGGCTCAGGGACAGAGCGGCCATGAAGGAGTCCTTGGGGGAGATGTGGCCAGGAGAGCTGAGGGGAGGGGATTTGGAGGGAGTGGATTGTGTGGAATGCGGACTCCCACTCTGGCTGCGTGTCACACGTTTGCCCCCCGACCCAGTGGGTGTGCCTATCTCACCCTGTGTGTGCGTGTCAGGAGGAGTGCGGTGGACCTTCCCTGCTGGTGTGGTGCCTGTGTCTGTTGTGGTGGGTGCATGCCGACGTCTGGGTGTACGTGGGACAGGCATGGAAGTGGGAAGTGTGGATGGGGCAGGGGTAGGTGGGGGGAGGTCGCGCTGCAGGAGACCCACTGCTGCAGTCAGTGTGGAGTCTAGGGACCTCAGCAAGTTGCGTTGCTCAGCCTGCAAAGAATGAATGCCCTCCAAGAATGCCTCGATGTTGGTGAGGGTTTTCCCGTGGGAATGGAGGACATTCAGGATCGCAGCCTGACCAACCTGCATTTGCCGCTGGATGTCCATAGACTCAGCATTGGCGGCAGCAGTGGAGACAGGGGCAGGGGGTGCGGTGCCTGGCAGGAATGAGACATGCGGTGACCGGGCACGCTGGGAAGGGACACGAGCAAGTGGGAGGCGGTTGGTGGGAACTGAGGGGGCGGTGGCAGGTGTTGTTCCACTGTCAGCTGCTGGTGCAGCCTCCGCCAACCCTGAGACATCCTCCTCGGACCTGTCAGCTTCGTAGTCTGATGTGCCAGTCGACAGGTCCTCGGCCACACTATCCTCCGCCTCTGTCCCACTCGATGTGCCAGCCCCGATGTCACGGCTGCCACTGGTGCTCGGTCCCTCCGCCTGGTCCGTGTCCATGTCTCCCTCTGTGTCCCCCGACGATGCTGTGGGCAGGGTGGAGAGACAGAAATTAATCAGACACCTGTACACATCTGTCACATGAGTCCAATCTACATAGTCAACATTGCATAGCCTGAAGAGGCAGATCCCTAACATCTGCAAAACAAGGTACCGATGTAGGGCATGAAACACAGTTGGTTGAGCCACCATGCCACTGAAATACCATGGAGAGCATGAGACAATAGCTGATGACAGGAAACGGAGTCTGACATAGCACCCAGGCCCTGGGGACAATCCTGCACTGCCTCTGCACCACACAGCGTTTGTGAAAATACCTATGACCAGGGACAATATCCATGAACTTGAGACACATGCTGCATAGGTAATGCTGCAAACATGCCCAACATAACTCGGTCACTGCACCTTGCGTGTGTGTCCAGTAACATCACACACTGTCCAGACCCAGCAATTAGGAATCAGGATTTGACACATAGGCATTGCCCGCCCCAAGCAACCCCCACACGATGCTAATTGCTGAGACACAGGTGGCACCAACATCTCATAGTCTGGGTGATAAACACAGTGGCAGGCAAAAGGCTAGATTGGACGCAAAACAGCAAAGGTGCGCCTGTACAAATAATGAGGTACCAGTGCCCATCCTCAGATGAGTATAACAAGACACACAGGCACTGGCAACTGTGAGTATGAAGAGGGACAATCAGGTCAGGCTGCACAGTGGACACCTGTACATAATAGCACGTCTATATACATGGTGACAGGGGACAATGGCACAGAGCACAACCTACGCTGTAGACAGTGAGAGTGTCCACGTTGATGATGACACAAACAACACTGAGGATAAGGTGCCCCAGGGGACAGTATTGGGCACGCAACTACATGCTACTGAATGGCTGAATGGGAATGACTGCTACACACGTCACCATCCCTGCACTATGCGTAGCGCACACTCATGCACATCATGTCACAGGCCACTACATAGGACATGCGCGCTGTAAGGCATGACACATGAGAGACCAACTCCCATGTCTGGAGCCAGCATCAGTGCCAACTGACATGGAACCCACATGCAGTGAACTTGACAGTTCACAGGCAAGGTCCCACAACCTGTTACCCACCACCACCACCCATGATGCTACAGTCATTGTTCTCGTGGACAAAGCGCCAGCCTACATTACCTTGTGAAGGAGTGACTACACACAGACCAGGGAACACATTGCAAGGAGGGGAAGGGTGGCAGGGGCGCAGCGCTACACTTGGGCAAACTGGATGGGCACAGCACCTTTAAACCCTGCCAGTGAATTAATGCCACTGTGCCCTTACAAATGCCGGTGACACACAACAAACGCACATGTACCTACCCCCTTCCGCCTGCTGCATCGCCTGTAAGCGCCTCTCCAGGTCTGGAAAGACCACCGGCAGCACACGCCTGTGGAGGTGGGTCAGACGGCGGCGGCCGCGGTTCTTGTGGCTCTCAGGTGAGTCCCCCAGCAGGAGCCGTGCAATCCTCCGCGTCCAGCACCGGATATCCTGCCAGCGTTTCCTCACCTGGGACAGGCTCCGCCTCCGACCATCCACACGCCTCACGGCACTGACGGCGGTCAGCCAGATCTGCTCCTTGGCAGTGGCGCCTACCTGTGAGGGAGTACAAGTGACACCACATCAATACACCAGCCACATGTCACAGAGAGACATATGTGAACATAATAGCTGGTTACTACATGGCATGTAATGCAGCCAACGCATTGCACCTCTGTCATAGGGACATCATCCTCTGGTGAGGGAAAAGGCAGTACATGCCATAGTGGGTACTCAGGTGGAATGATGGCAATGTCACAATCAATGATCAAGGCTCACACTGTGCATCACACCCACCCCTCCTGTCTCAGGGCACTGCTGGGAGGACTCCACACCCACCCCTCCTGTCTCAGGGCACTGCTGTTAGTGATAGGTCCCCACCCCTCCTGTCTCAGGGCACTGCTGGGAGGACTCCACACCCACCCCTCCTGTCTCAGGGCACTGCTGTTAGTGATAGGTCCCCACCCCTCCTGTCTCAGGGCACTGCTGGGAGGACTCCACACCCACCCCTCCTGTCTCAGGGCACTGCTGTTAGTGATAGGTCCCCACCCCTCCTGTCTCAGGGCACTGCTGGGAGGACTCCACACCCACCCCTCCTGTCTCAGGGCACTGCTGGGAGGACTCCACACCCACCCCTCCTGTCTCAGGGCACTGCTGTTAGTGATAGGTCCCCACCCCTCCTGTCTCAGGGCACTGCTGGGAGGACTCTGCACACACCCCTCCTGTCTCAGGGCACTGCTGGGAGACATCAGGCACCCCCCCCCCTGGTACCCCCCCGACAGTACATGGCATGTGTGTCACACCGGGTCACAATGCCTGAAGACACAGTCACAACATAGGGACAGTCTGTGGCAGTGGCCTATGCACTCACCTGATACCCTGGTCGCCCATACAGCATGGGGTACTGTGGGAGGATCACATCCAGCAGAGCCATGTTCTCCTCCAGGGTGAATGGCTGTGTCCTCTCCACAGCCCTTGACATGGTTCCAGGGAATCAGTAGCAGCAGCTTGGTCGACAAATGCAAAGATGTGCAGGCAAGTAATCCCTCATGGGACCTGGCTGCCTTATATGTGGCCTTCTGCCCAGTCTCATGCACAGGAGTACAGAGTGATTGGTCACTCACATTTGCATCCTATGTTTCCACCAATCCCTTCAAACCTAGCAGTCTGTGGGTTCTCTATCGGTTTCATTCTCCTGCATGATGTCAGCCCCACAAACACATTGCAACAAAGTAGAAGAATTCCAACTGACTTCTGCTGTGCACCTTCCAGAACAAAATCGAAATTTGAACCTGGTCGCCATGACAACCAGCATGCATGTAGGCCTTAATACTTGTCCCCTATGTAATTAGGAGAATCACACACAGGTACGGTGCGTTTCCGGGCCCTAGGGCACCCCAAATGCATGGCAACGGCCCGTACATGCATGCCGACGTTCAAAATCACTATGGGTCTGCACGCGTATGCGTACACGTAGTGGTACGGACCGTACACACGCATGTACACTCACTATCACTATGGGTCTGCACGCGTATGCGTACACGTAGTGGTACGGACCGTACAAATGCCTGTACGCTCACTATCACTATGGTTCTGCACGCGTATGCGTACTCGTCGTGGTACGGACCGTACAAATGCCTGTACGCTCACTATCACTATGGGTCTGTGTACCCGTAGTGATAGTGAGCGTACATGCGAGTGTACGGTCCGTACCACTACGTGTACGCATACGCGTGCAGACCCATAGTGATAGTGAGCGTAGATGCGAGTGTACGGTCCGTACCACAACGAGTACGCATACGCGTGCAGACCCATAGTGATAGTGAGCGCACAGGCATTTGTACGGTCCGTACCACTACGTGTACGCATACGCGTGCAGACCCATAGTGATAGTGAGCGCACAGGCATTTGTACGGTCCGTACCACTACGTGTACGCATACGCGTGCAGACCCATAGTGATAGTGAGCGCACAGGCATTTGTACGGTCCGTACCACTACGTGTACGCATACGCGTGCAGACCCATAGTGATAGTGAGCGTAGATGCGAGTGTACGGTCCGTACCACAACGAGTACGCATACGCGTGCAGAACCATAGTGATAGTGAGCGTACAGGCATTTGTACGGTCCGTACCACAACGAGTACGCATACGCGTGCAGACCCATAGTGAGAGGGCCGTACACTCGCATGTACGCTCACTATCACTATGGGTCTGCACGCGTATGCGTACTCGTTGTGGTACGGACCGTACAAATGCCTGTACGCTCGCCATCACGATGGGTACACATACGGCAGCACTCCCACAGTGATTGGGGAACATACACAGGCCCTCTTAGCAGCAGTACGCCGGTTTGTACACATCACTGTGGTGATAGTCGACACACAGGTAGGAATAGGGCGGACATACTTGTCCATGGATGGACATACTTGTCCAGGAATGGACATCAAGGCATCGTCTGTGCATTACTACATGTGTGGGGCACAGGTGTGACAGGCTGTGATGTGGAACATGCCTCCTGAGTGGAGGAGGCACCAGATGTATGATGAGATGTGTACAGGTGTACTGTGTGAGGGTGCAATGTGTGCCAGGCATGCCCTTGACTCCTTTGACATGTGTGCATGTCGTACTGCGCACTTGGGGTGAGCGTCACTGGCATGGCACGGACACCAACACACGGAAGTGTCCCATGATGCCCGGTACAGGGGTCATGACACCTGACTTGTCACTACCCACAGTGCACAATGTGACTATGTCATTTATGTGTCCGGGATTTACATCAGGTTGATGTTGTAGCACCCTCAAAAGCTGCAGCCGTTGCAGCAACCAACATGTGGCTGTGTGTAGATTGTCATTGCACACTGTTCCGCACACCATGCCACATGTGGTATCTGATGTGAGGTGCACATGTATGCATGGGACACGGAGTAGCGTGACAAGGCCATGTCAGCATCCTCACAAGGAATGTGTGGTGAGTCATGACATGTGCACCTTCATGGCAAGGTGTGTGGGCAGGCCTAGTGTAATGTCATGTGACCTGTGGCTCCGGTGTTCCGCTACCAGTCTCTACAATCGGCATCCTACTTCTGCTGATGTGTGTGTGTATGTCACTTCTGTCTTGCGTCGGGCTGTTCACTTGCACTGGGACACAGCTATTCCCATGGCGTGGCATGGGGAGGTTCTCAATCACCGTGTGTAGCTGGGTCTTGGAAGGAGTGTCACCTTGCATCCATACGTGTCCTGGGCATGTAGCACATGCCTGACTCCCTATGTGGCATGTGTGTATTGGCAGATTTACATGTGCTCAGTAGACATGAGTTGTTCTCGTAGTGCACTCACTCTTCCTTGTCACTTCCAAATTACTGCAGAGCGCCTCCTGTTGCCCGAAGAATTCCAGACTTGGCCACCATGCAGGAGAATGACAGGATCCGGCTCTACCGCTTCACCCAACCGTTGATTCTGGAGCTGACGGCGAGACTGGCACCACACCTGCAACCGCAGCACAGGTATCCTACGGCACTGACACCCCAGCTGAAGGTAATGGCTGCCCTACATTTCCTTGCCACGGGTACCTTCCAATATACCATAGCCCATGTTGGTGGCATGTCCCAGAGCATGTTCAGCGGTGTGCTGCATGATTTCTTGGAGGCCATGTTGATTCACCTGGATGACTTCATCAAGTTCCCAACCCCTGAACAGATGACTGAGGTCAAACGTGGTTTCTATGCCCTGGGAGGGATGCCCCATGTCATTGGGTCCATAGATGGGACACATGTAGGTTTGGTACCACCACACGCACGGGAGGTGGCGTACCGCAATCGGAAGCACTACCACTCCATCAATGCCCTTGTGGTGTGTCTGTCCAACATGGTGATTTCACATGTCTGTGCTCGTTTTCCAGGATCAGCACACGATGCCTACATCATGAGGCGTAGCGGGATGCCTGATATGATGATGCAGCTGCGCAACGAACGTGCATGTGTTGTTGGTGGGTACAGTCTGTCTGTCCTGTATTCTGTTTGGCCGAGCAGCACTACCGCTTCGCCAGTTCTAACGATATCCATGTGCTTTCCATTTAGGGGACGCTGGCTATCCCAACATGCCTTGGCTGCTGACACCTCTCCGCAACCCCATCACGCCGGCCCAGCTCCGCTACAACACCGCCCATGGCCGGACAAGGCGAGTGATAGAGAGGACGTTTGGCATGCTGAAGAGCCGATTCCGGTGCCTCCACAAGACCGGCGGCGCACTCCCATATGCCCCGGCGAAGGTCTGCAAGATCTTCATGGTCTGCTGCATGCTGCACAACATGGCAGTTGAAAGAGCTGTGCCCCTCATCCTGGATCAAGATGACGAGGACCATCCACCCGTGGAGGACGAAGGGCTTGGCAATGGGGCTAGTGATGTGGAGGATGTGGAGCCTCAAGAGGACATCCGGACTCGGCTCATACGCGACTTCTTTGCTTAGTGGTGAGTACCAGGGTCTGAGTGTGCACGCATTGGTCCACGTGTGGCATGCGTTGTGATGTGTGTCTCCACCTGCATGTATGGCACGTGGGTCAGAGGTGTGTGTGGGTGTGTCACTGGAGTGATGGTGGCAGTGATGGTAGTATTTCCCCAGACATAATTGTGACCTAGCATGTTGTCATACATACATGTGTCGAGTACATGCACATGCAAGTGGCTGTGCTTCTTGTGGCTGACTTCTTGTGTGTCTCTCTTCCCCAGGTACCTGCGCATGCCGTTTGCTGGTTGCATTGTTGTGGCACTGCTATTCCTCATGGACATGGCATCGTGGGCTGACTCAGCGTTACAGGCACGGACACGTTTGGAAGTCTCCATGGGGTAAGGGATGCATCTGGGGTGTATTGGGTGTGGCAGTTGTTCACGATGTGTGCACACTGCCCCGGTCGGGGTTTGGGTCCTCTGCAGACATGTGGCATCCCCATGGGACACGACATGCAGCTGGGTACACCTGAATAGATGGGCTGCCTGGTTGTCAGTCATCAGTGATGGGATGGTGGATTGTGATGAAGGCATCAATGTGTGTGACACTGCCCTCGGACACATACGGTTCACATTGTCTTGACATGGCGTGGGACTTCCACATCAGCGGATGTATGGTGTATGGCAGGCTCTCCGTGAGCAGCTGTGGGTATTTAGCTATTATCCGACACTTGTGTGCCAGTTCCATGGCTATCACGCATTTGTGCTGCAGAGTGGGGTGCCAGTGTTGGAGCCACATGTTACTCCACATGATGTGTTCATGTGTACTTCAAGTTGCCTCTGCAATCCCAAACACATGACTATTAAAGATGTCCCTATGCCTCCAAGGTGACTCTTCTCAGTCAATGCTGGTGTGTTGGCACGGTGCATCCTGCATGTCTGGCATGGTATTCCCTGATTGTGGCTATGTGTCAATGTGTCGAGTGGCAAGATGCAAGCTGTGTGTGTGTGCTGAGACTGTGTAATGGGCATGATGTCCATGACTGTGTGGGTATTGTGACATGTGCCATCCCCATGCATCCAACGTTGTCCATGACCCCATTCTCTGCATCCACCGGACTCAAGCTTGCAGGACATGGTTCTGCCACCTGTCTACACGTACCTGGGTGCCCCCCAGGACACGGGCCAGGATCCCTGACCTCTGCGCATGACTGTTGCTGTACTCAATGTGTCTGTCAGCACGGTTGTTCGGCCACCCCCTCAGCTGGTTCTGACCATCACGGGTGTGTATGGTGCTCCATGTCTGTCTTGCCTAGAAAACTGTGACCCATGTGTCCTGTGCCAGACTCAGGCCCCAGGGTGTGGATGGTTGAAGTGAACAGATGACTCAGGCATGTTTAGACTGTACAAGACACATGTTAGGTAATAATGCTACCAGCAGGCATCAACTCATAATAGTGTGATTTATTATTGGGGGGGGGGCCAAGTGAGGGCCTTTCCGGGATTAGGGAATCCAAAGTTCAGTAGGGGAGTTGGTGTCCTTGCCATTGGAAATCCTCAGAGTCCATGCCACAGTCTTTGTCAACATTGGTCAGCCAGTGACCAGCAGGGCCATGTGGCAGAGAATGTCTCTTGATGCTGTGATGCTGTTGCTCCAGTGGGCCAGGTGCCAGGCCAGGTGTCCTGGGAGATGGTGATGTAGCAGCCACCCTCACGGTCCTTTCCGTGGACGACCCGGCTTCCTGCGGGGAACCTCAGCAGCAGGCCGTGACGACGTCTGGGATGCTCCGTCGGATGTTTCCTCCTCCTCCTCATGATCCCTCCCTGTGGGTGGTGATGTTCTCCGCCTTCTGGCACAGGGAGGGTCGGCCATGGTGTCGGCCATCCGACGGAGTTCAGCGTGAATCCCCTGGGACGCCGTCACTTGCTGAGCCTGTCTGTCCTCCATCCTCCGTTGGTGTAGCTGTAGACAGGCTATTAGCTCCGCATGTTGCTGGGCCTGCTGGACCTTGATCCCCTCGAGGACGGACACAACCTGGGCCATGCCCGTGGTGTCCTGCCGGTATGAGTCCAGGATGTTACGGACATGTGAAAATACCGGATCCCCAGCCAACTGGTCAGGCTCGCGCCTCCGCCGCTCTCCACTCCCACCACCCCTGCCCACTTGCGTCTGGCCTGCACTTGTGGGCACATGGGGTCTCCGGGACCCCTGAGGGGTGGCATTGGCATTGTCGCCTGCCTCCTCCTGGGTGCCCGGGACACCGTGTCCCTCCTGGCGAGCCTGGCTGCATTGTGGTGTTGGGGCAGGGATCCTGGGTGTCTCCTGGGATGTGGCCGGAGTGGGGGTGGTGGTTGGCACGGTTGTACCTGACGCAGGTGCTGCAGGTGGTTGGACACCAGAGGGGCCAGGTCGGTCGGGGTCGTCCGCAGAGTGGTGAGAGTGGTCGCTGCCGGTGGGATCGGTCTCCTGCAGATCCGGGTCCTGTGAGTGTTCCCCCCCAGTGTTGGGGGGTGCAGCACGACGTTGACCTGTGTGTGAGAGAGACAATGTTACTTTTGATCCATGCAACATCCATGTTGCATCCGTTACAAAGTTGGCACATTTCCTCTTGGAATTAGGATCTGTCTTGCATTCCACTCACAGTGCACTTGTGCATGTGTGTGTCCCTTGGGCACCAATTTGGCCCCTTTAACTATGTGTGGCACAGTCTTACTTGCTGCGTCAAGTGTGACTGCAGTCAGCAGTGGAGTGTGCATGTGTGCCGAGCTATGCGTTTGCGCCTTCCTTGTAGCACTGTACATGTGCACATGGAGTGGATCCACACACTCATATGATGCAGGTGGCTGTCCTTGTGCTCGTGTACAGGTTGTGACATGGCCCTGCGTTTTGCCATGATGAAGAGGGGGGGTTCTGGCACTGGGCACCCTTGTCTACATGCACGCAGTCCACCTGCTGACGAGCAGACATTCCCACACACCAAAGGACTGATTTGCTCTCCCTGTGTCTCCCTCCTTCTCTGTCCCCCTCTCCCTCCCTCTCTGTCCCCCTCTCCCTCCCTCTGTGTCCCCCTCTCCCTCCCTCTGTGTCCCCCTCTCCCTCCCTCTGTGTCCCCCTCTCCCTCCCTCTGTGTGTCAGCCTCCTCCCTCTGTCCATCTTCCTGTGTCTCCCTCCCTCTCTGTCCCCCTCTCCCTCCCTCTCTGTCCCCCTCTCCCTCCCTCTGTGTGTCAGCCTCCTCCCTCTGTCCATCTCCCTGTGTCCCCCTCCCTCTCTGTCCCCCTCTCCCTCCCTCTGTGTCCCCCTCTCCCTCCCTCTGTGTGTCAGCCTCCTCCCTCTGTCCATCTTCCTGTGTCTCCCTCCCTCTGTGTCCCCCTCTCCCTCCCTCTGTGTGTCAGCCTCCTCCCTCTGTCCATCTTCCTGTGTCTCCCTCCCTCTCTGTCCCCCTCTCCCTCCCTCTCTGTCCCCCTCTCCCTCCCTCTGTGTGTCAGCCTCCTCCCTCTGTCCATCTTCCTGTGTCTCCCTCCCTCTCAGTCCCCCTCTCCCTCCCTCTGTGTCCCCCTCTCCCTCCCTCCGTGTGTCACCCTCTGTCACCTTGGCCCAGCTTCCTGGGCACACACTGTTAGCAGATCTTTGAGTGGCCCTTGGCCTGTTGATGTGAGTTTGTTTCTGATCTCCAGGCACCCATTTTGTCTGCTGTGTGTCTGTGCGCTGCTGCTGTGGTGGTGTGTGCTGCCACTCTTTCACACTGTTGGCTGTTCATTAGCTGCTGGCATGTGCAAAACAGTGCCTTCACCCCCATGTGTTGATGCAAGGCATCCGCCATTTGCTGGCAAGTCATTCCTGTGTTGGGACACAGTGTTTGTCTGGCTGTGACCTAGGCCATATGGGCAGAGGGCATTGTTGTCTGCTTTGGAGTCGCACTATGTGATTCTTGGTGCCCACACTCCCGCCATCCGGGTTACCGTGTCATGTGTTGTTGTCTTCTGTGGCCTGTGACTTGACATTGTCCAGCTGGGTGCATGGGGCATGGTGGCAGCAGTGGCATGTGCCTGCTCATGGAGTGTGGTTGAGTAATGCGATGGCTTGTGGTGTTTGCGTGCCTGTTATTAATTTTGGTTGTGGTTGCAGTTCCCCCCATGTGAGGTGCGTTGTTTGTGTACTCACCCGGGTCTCGGAGTCCTTCTACTCCTTCAACTGCCTCCACCGGCAGTATGGCCATCACCCTCTCCTCCCAGGGATGGTACTGTACGGGTCTGCGGGAGGGCCCTCCTCCGGTGGCGTTGGCCTGGTCGTGTTCCTCCTGTCTCTTGGCTCTGACCCTCCTCCGCAGATCGTACCACCTGTTCTGGCAATCCTGCTTGGTCCTCCTGGTGTCCGCAACAGCATTCACAGCATCGACGATGGTCTGCCACATGGCTGTTTTGGCTGCCTGGCTGGTGCTTCTGACCAATGTTCCAAAGATCTGTGGCTCGACTCTGAGGATTTGATCAACAAGGACCTCCAACTCTCGGTGACTGAACTTTGGATTCTTGGTAGTGGGCATGGTGAGGGGTGTGGGTGGGGATGGTGTGGGTGTGGGGGGTGTGTGGATGTTGGGGGGGGGTGTGGATGGTTGTGTGTGTGTGTGAATGTGATGAGAGGGTGTTTGTGAGGGTGGTCGTGTGAAGGTGTGCAAGTGTAAGATGTGGTGTCGCTTGTAGTCTGGTTCTGTGGTGTCTGGCAGCAGTGGGTCTGTTGCAAAGGCTCATGGTTTGTGTGTGTGGGCCCTTTTTATTGGTCCATGGGTGGGTGTGGCAGTGTTTGAATTTTGGGTGGGTGTGTTATAAGGAGTGGTGGTGTATTGGGCCTCTGTTTGTTTTTGACAGTTGCAGGTCAGTGATTGTGTTATTTTAGTGGTTGTTGGCCATGTTTAGTGGCTGTGTGCCTTGCGAATGGTGTATTGTTGAGTTGTTTTGTTTTGTCCTTGTTGTGTACGTGCGTTTTGAGCGTGTGTACGGTGTGTACATGGGCCATTTGGTTGTACGATTTGGTCCTTGTGTGTGGCTTTGTACGACTCGTACATGCGGTTGTGATGTTGGGGCATGGGGTGCGCTCCGTACTTAGAAGGTTGTGTTGGGGGTGCGCCAGGAACGTACTGGGGTGGGGGTACGACTGGAACGTACTGGGGTGTTCATAGACGGTGGTACGACACGTACAGGGGTGGGGGGGTGTACATAGACGGTGGTACGACACGTACAGGGGTGGGGGGTGTACATTGACGGTGGTACGACACGTACTGGGGTGGGGGTACGACTGGAACGTACTGGGGTGTACATGGGCGGTGGTACGACACGTACAGGGGTGGGGGGGTGTACATAGACGGTGGTACGACACGTACAGGGGTGGGGGGGTGTACATAGACGGTGGTACGACACGTACAGGGGTGGGGGGTGTACATTGACGGTGGTACGACACGTACTGGGGTGGGGGTACGACTGGAACGTACTGGGGTGTTCATAGACGGTGGTACGACACGTACAGGGGTGGGGGGGTGTACATAGACGGTGGTACGACACGTACTGGGGTGGGGGTACGACTGGAACGTACTGGGGTGTACATGGGCGGTGGTACGACACGTACAGGGGTGGGGGGGTGTACATAGACGGTGGTACGACACGTACAGGGGTGGGGGGGTGTACATAGACGGTGGTACGACACGTACAGGGGTGGGGGGTGTACATTGACGGTGGTACGACACGTACTGGGGTGGGGGTACGACTGGAACGTACTGGGGTGTACATGGGCGGTGGTACGACACGTACAGGGGTGGGGGGGTGTACATAGACGGTGGTACGACACGTACAGGGGTGGGGGGTGTACATTGACGGTGGTACGACACGTACTGGGGTGGGGGTACGACTGGAACGTACTGGGGTGTACATGGGCGGTGGTACGACACGTACAGGGGTGGGGGGGTGTACATAGACGGTGGTACGACACGTACAGGGGTGGGGGGGTGTACATTGACGGTGGTACGACACGTACTGGGGTGGGGGTACGACTGGAACGTACTGGGGTGTTCATAGACGGTGGTACGACACGTACAGGGGTGGGGGGTGTACATAGACGGTGGTACGACACGTACTGGGGTGGGGGTACGACTGGAACGTACTGGGGTGTACATGGGCGGTGGTACGACACGTACAGGGGTGGGGGGGTGTACATAGACGGTGGTACGACACGTACAGGGGTGGGGGGTGTACATTGACGGTGGTACGACACGTACTGGGGTGGGGGTACGACTGGAACGTACTGGGGTGTACATGGGCGGTGGTACGACACGTACAGGGGTGGGGGGGTGTACATAGACGGTGGTACGACACGTACAGGGGTGGGGGGTGTACATTGACGGTGGTACGACACGTACTGGGGTGGGGGTACGACTGGAACGTACTGGGGTGTACATGGGCGGTGGTACGACACGTACAGGGGTGGGGGGGTGTACATAGACGGTGGTACGACACGTACAGGGGTGGGGGGGTGTACATTGACGGTGGTACGACACGTACTGGGGTGGGGGTACGACTGGAACGTACTGGGGTGTTCATAGACGGTGGTACGACACGTACAGGGGTGGGGGGTGTACATAGACGGTGGTACGACACGTACTGGGGTGGGGGTACGACTGGAACGTACTGGGGTGTACATGGGCGGTGGTACGACACGTACAGGGGTGGGGGGGTGTACATAGACGGTGGTACGACACGTACAGGGGTGGGGGGTGTACATTGACGGTGGTACGACACGTACTGGGGTGGGGGTACGACTGGAACGTACTGGGGTGTACATGGGCGGTGGTACGACACGTACAGGGGTGGGGGGGTGTACATAGACGGTGGTACGACACGTACAGGGGTGGGGGGTGTACATTGACGGTGGTACGACACGTACTGGGGTGGGGGTACGACTGGAACGTACTGGGGTGTACATGGGCGGTGGTACGACACGTACAGGGGTGGGGGGGTGTACATAGACGGTGGTACGACACGTACAGGGGTGGGGGGGTGTACATTGACGGTGGTACGACACGTACTGGGGTGGGGGTACGACTGGAACGTACTGGGGTGTTCATAGACGGTGGTACGACACGTACAGGGGTGGGGGGGTGTACATAGACGGTGGTACGACACGTACAGGGGTGGGGGGGTGTACATAGACGGTGGTACGACACGTACTGGGGTGGGGGTACGACTGGAACGTACTGGGGTGTACATAGACGGCTGGGGGTATACATATACGGGGGGTACGTGTCGGACGTACGGGGGCTGGGGGGAGTGTTGGGCGCGTATGCGGGCACATGTCTCCATGGTTGCTATTGGTGTTCGGTGCGGACGGTGTTTTTTCCATACGGTTGTAGGCTCGGACGCACGGGATGGATCGTGATTCCTCGGTCGGACTTGGATTTTTACGTTTGTACGGTAAATCGTCCGAGGACGTGTCGGACACATTTTCCGACCCGAGGACGTGTGGGGAATGATTCCCGGTGCGGGTCGTATGGACTTTTTACCATGCGAATCGTGATTGCCAGTTCGTACGGCACTTGGACGATTCGTACGGTAAAAAGACCCGATACGAGTCGCACGGGGGAATTTTTTACCGGATCGTGATCGGCACCAAAGTGTTGGATGGTGTAGGGGTGCAATTGACTATTCCAACTCCAGGAAGGTGCATCAGTAATGAAAGTGTTGGATGGTGTAGGAGTGCAATTTACTATTCCAACTCCAGGAAGGTGCATCAGTAAGGAAAGTGTTGGATGGTGTAGGAGTGCAATTTACTATTCCAACTCCAGGAAGGTGCAGCAGTAGGGAAAGTGTTGGATGGTGTAGGATTGCAATTTACTATTCCAACTCCAGGAAGGTGCAGCAGTAGGGAAAGTGTTGGATGGTGTAGGGGTGCAATTTACTATTCCAACTCCAGGAAGGTGCAGCAGTAGGGAAAGTGTTGGATGGTGTAGGGGTGCAATTTACTATTCCTACTCCAGGAAGGTGCAGCAGTAGGGAAAGTGTTGGATGGTGTAAGGGTGCAATTTACTATTCCAACTCCAGGAAGGTGCAGCAGTAGGGAAAGTGTTGGATGGTGTAGGGGTGCAATTTACTATTCCTACTCCAGGAAGGTGCAGCAGTAGGGAAAGTGTTGGATGGTGTAAGGGTGCAATTTACTATTCCAACTCCAGGAAGGTGCATCAGTAGGGAAAGTGTTGGATGGTGTAGGGGTGCAATTTACTATTCTAACTCCAGGAAGGTGCAGCAGTAGGGAAAGTGTTGGTTGGTGTAACTGTTATATTTTAGGTATTTCATTTAATTTTTCAGACTAATTTGTTTTTCTTCTCTTCTCTTTTCAGATAATGTCTAGTCTGGAAGCTGCAAAGTATATTAAATCCAGGAAGGGCAAAAATTTATTAAACCATGGTGGATACATATATAGTAAGGAAAGAATAAGTTTAACTAGAAATCATTGGAGGTGTGTGCAATACTACACTACCCATTGCAGTGGCAGAGCGGTTACTGTTGATAATTTAGTTGTGAAAACCACTGAACATAACCACTCTGCCTCTGCAATGGAGGTAGAAATTAGAGAAACTGTGAACGAAATGAAAGCTATTGCAAGCACCTCCAATGATTCTACAGGATCCATTTTAAGAGAGGTTGCACAGCATGTCCCCAGTCATGTTGCTAGTAACATGCCTATAATTCCTAATTTGAGAAGAATTATTCAAAGACAAAAGCAGGCAAGTAACATTCAATTATCTACACCACATTCTTTCTCTGACATTAGAATTCCACATGATCTTTCTATTTCTTTTTCTGATGAACCTTTCCTTCTGCATGACAACGAAAACCCTCAGAAACGAATTCTCATTTTTAGTACCCCACGTAACCTTGCTAAGTTAGAAAGTAGTGAAATTTGGATGATGGATGGGACGTTTAAAAGTACACCCCATCCTTTCACTCAAATTTACACTATACATGCCAAAATTAACAATAGTGTAATTCCCTTAGTATACAGTTTGCTACCTGATAAGACTTCTGCAACATACACTGAACTTTTATCAGTGATTAAAAGTAAAACATCTCAAAGTCCTCGGAAAATAATTATTGATTTTGAATTGAGCATGATCAATGTGATCACTAAAACGTACACGGATACCCAAATTCAGGGATGTTTTTTTCATTTTTCCCAGGCATTTTGGCGTAAATTACAAAAAACATCCCTAGTTGCAGAATATTCTCGTGATAGCAAACTGCAATTTGAACTAAAAAAATTAACTGCACTTTGTTTTGTTGCTCCCGATAGTGTGGACGAGTACTACACTGCAATTATAGAATCTGTTTATTACACGAGTAACGAAGAAAAATTGGCACCCATTCTAAATTATTTCGAGGACACATGGATTGGACACCTAAGCAGATCGGGTCGCAGGAGGAAGCCACGATTCCATGTGGAGTGGTGGAACTGCTACACAAGTTGTTTAGAGGGAGAAGCAAAAACAAACAATGCCATTGAGGGATGGCATAACTCCTTCAACCACACAATTGGCAAACCTCATCCAAACTTCTACTCTTTTTTGGAAACTTTGAAGAAGGAGCAAAGTTTTCAAGAAATGAGAATAGCCCAAACACTCGCAGGTAGTCTAAACCCACGAGTAACAGTCAAAACAAGGGAAATGTCTGAGAGACTATTGGCTATTGTACAACAATTTTCGTTGTGTGTGGCTATAGACTACCTGGAAAATCTTTCTAACATTCTTTCTTTCTAAATTTTTTTTTTAATTACTTTCCTGCTTTGCTTCAAATTTATACATTTTTCAAATTACAATTGGCATACAATGTATTTACTTTAAATGTTTTCAAACAAACAAGTCGGGTTATTTTTTTTTATCCAAAATCTTCATTTCTAGCACAGCTACCAATGTCAACAAATTTACTTTCCCATAGTATATGACCAAATTTTCTACATCCGTACGCCATTAATTTAATTACTGAAAACTTCCTTTTTTATTTCCGACCTAAAAAATCACCAAAACTCAAACCAATCTAAATTGTACATATCAAGCCATAATCCAAAATGCACATTGCTGCATAATCACCAATCTTTATTCAATCTTTTTCTCCCAAAATTTACAAGTACGCTATTTTTTTTCACTTAGAAATGAAGTTCAAAATCACTTTTTTTAGTTCCGAAGTAAAGAAATAAACTTTGTGAACAGTAACTTTTAATTTTTAAACAGTTACATACATTTTTTAATTAAAAAAATAACTTTTCGCGACCCGACATAGGCATACATTAATGACATTATTGTGGACATGTTTAAAAACATTTAAAACATCAATTAGTTTTCCCGCAACCTCTCCTTATTCTTTCCTTACTATATATGTATCACTATTAAAGGTTTAATCTATAATTAAAAGTGAAAATGTTTCCTACCTGGACGCAGATCAGCTTCCTGCTGCTTCCTCCTCCGATGCTCTTCAAAATGGCGCATTACGTCGACGCTCACGTCATTACGTCATCGCGTGCATCAATATTTCTAACGGACTACTTTATTTAACTAATATGTAAATAAATGTTTAAAAATGTTAATAAAATATTTATATATTTTCTAAAAATTGTTAAATGCATTGCAAAATTTAATAAAAATATGGTTTATTTTTTATGGATTTTTCAATAAATATATATTTAGAAAACATTATTTGTTTACTGTCATTATTTTTTAAATTTTAATTTATTCATTAAAATTGTAACTTTTTAATTGTAAATTTACTAAATGTGTTCCTTACCTCGACTCTATTGTCTTTTTCCTTCAAAACTTGCTCTTTCTTCTCTTTCTGTTTCTTCTTTTCTTGTTCCGCGGGTTGTATATTCTGAAGCTGCCAAAATAAATGAAGGACAAATTATCTCATAGACTTCAATGCAAAAGCGTGGGAATTTTTTTTTCAAGTAAGTTATTTTTTTCCTGGGATTTTTTCTTAAGGTATTATTATTTCTTAAATTCATTTCTTAATACTATTTTAATTTTAATAATTTTTTTTAAATTTTTTTTTCATTTCTCTAATTTTTAAATATAATACTCCAAAAGAACTCTTCCTTTTTTTAGACAAACATTAAACTTTATATAAGTAACTTAAAAATACTCTAGTATTAATCTTTCTTAATACTAATTTTTTCTTTAATTAACTGTTATTAATTTTAAATAATTCTTCTATTATTAATATTTAATAATAATCCTTTTTTAAATTTTAAAAACATATTTAATTTTAAATTACTCATTTAATAATTCCTCAAAATATTTTTTTTTTTTTATAAATATTAATACTCTTTTATATTTGAAAAAAACTCAAGTACTAATATTTTGTTAAACTACTCACACTTATATTTTTTATTTTATAATAAAATATACTCTTTCTATTTTGAAAAATACTCAAATATTAATTTAACTTAAAAATACTCTTTTAAATTAGAAAAATACTCAAGTATTAATATTTAGTTAAACTACTCACACTTATATTTTTTATATTAAATTTCAAGTATTAATATTTAGTTAAACTACTCACACTTATATTTTTAAAATTAAATTAAAATATACTCTTTTTTTTTTTTTAAATACTCAAGTATTAAATTAACTTAAAAAATACTCTTTTATATTACAAAAATACTCAAGTATTAATATTTTGTAAAACTACTCACTTGTTTTAAATTTATATTTTTATAAAAAACATTTAAATATACGATATATATTTATTTAAGTTAACATTCCAAATTTAAAAAATGCGTTGTAATAGTATATGCGTTGTAAAAGTACTTACCATATAATATCATGCGTTGTAAATGCATGCGTTGTAAATGCATGCGTTGTAAAGGCATTTTCAAAGAATGCGTTGTAATGGTATATGCGTTGTAAAAGTACTTACCATATAATAGCATGCGTTGTAAAAGCATGCGTTGTAAAAGCTTTTGCGTTGTAACAAATGCGTTGTAATAGCATAGCGTTGTAAAAGTTGCGTTGTAAAGGTAGTTTCCCCCGAGTCGGCAATGCGTTGAATGCGTTGAATGCAAAGTAAGTGCTGTTATTAAGTTTTTTTACCTTTCTTACCTGCACCTGCTGCAACTGACTGTCTACAGGGGGTAACCCTTTGCATTGAGGCAAGACAGAACCTATTCAAGTGTAAGTAGGGCTGTGCCCAGCTCCTCCATCCTATCCTGCCTCTCATCGAGGCACACCTAAGCTCTGTATTAGAGGAGTACTGAAAGCCCAACTGCCAACTACATCCAGTTGTGCCACCCAGTGACAGACAGGCACTCAATGGCTTAGGCAAGAAAATGTTCACTTTCTAGAAGTGGCATTTTTAAACTTGTAATTTAAAATCCAAATTTACCCTGAGATAGGATTTTTCATTACAATTCTAAAGACACCAAACATAAACTGGTTACCTGTTGCCATTTGGAAGTTACAGAATATGAAATGTAATAAGATAACTCCAATGTTATCCATGGTGGTGACAGGCCTTGTATTAGTGAAAAACAAATGTAAGCATTTTCACTGCCAGGACATGTAAAACTTAAAGGCACATGTCCCACTTTTTAAAAACAATACACCCTACACTCTGCGATGTTCAGGGCCTACACTGGGGGTAAAATATATGTATTAAAAAGGAAGATTTGGGCCTAGCAAAAGGTTTATTTTTCCAGGCTGAAATGGCAGTTTAAAACTGCATATTTAGGCTGCCATGGCAGACTTAAGACATGTTTAAAGGCCTACTTGAGTTGGTGGTACAATCAGTGCTGCAGGCGCACTAGTAGTAATTAATTTACAGGCCCTGGGCACAGATGGTGCCATTTTACTAGGGACTTGGAAATAAATTAAATATGATAAGCCATATCTACCATTTTTTAAAGAGAATTCACAAGTATTTAGCATTGGTTAGCAGTATATATCTTTGTATGTGTGCGTGCGACTACGTATGTATCTGTGCTTGTGTGCGTGAGAGCATGCTTAATTCCATGCGTGTGCATATAGGGTGAAATCCTTGCTGTATTATGTCTCTGTTGGCTGTTGTATCATTGCTTAAAACACAGCGTTATATGCCAATTAAATTATGGATTTTTTAAAATAATGCACAGGTGCAGGTGCAGGCTACTGTGCCGTGCCGCCGCCTGTCTCAAAAAAAATACCAGCCATTTGATTACCTGTAAGCTTCTGCAAAAGCCCGGCCATGATTTAAAACCTTATATAAAATTGTCTGTTTTCATTTTCATCATGGGCTTTCTGCTTTTGTTTACGTTAGTCATTAAGGGTGCTCTAAAACTAATTTCAAAATTCTACCTTCTAGTTTACTGTTTTAGGTATTTATTGATAAGGAGAAAAATACCAGCTAGGACATTAAAATACTGATGCGCTAGTATAAAAACAGCCATGTGGCAACCCTACATGTGGGCCAGGGCACAGATCAGACTAGACAATTTTTGTGTAATAGGGAAAGTTCCTGCTCGGAGACCATATAGCCCAGTAAACTGGTGGTAGTAGTGCATACAAAAAAACAATAAATTAAGCCCTACTAAGATGCATAGGCCTGCCTTGATTATATTACATAAGTATGAAGAACAAAGAATACATTCTAACAGCACCTGGAGTCTACCTAAGACTAAGAATAAATGGCACTTAGTGCAAGGGTTCCTATTTTTGGTCCTCTTGTTGATGCAATAGCAGAAAGTTATTTGATGCAATTATTTAAAATTGTTACCAAAGAAAAGTAAATTCCATAAAACACAGTCAAAATGTCATGCAAATCCACCACACTGTTCTATTTAAATATTCAGATAGTGTATCATGGATAAAACATGTGCAGACTGGATGACAGAGATTACATAAAATGAAATTATGAGTCAGCTGCTCGTTTTCCCAATTCATTCATTTGTACTGCACAATGTCTTCTTTTGGGGCGCCTTGAGTTGTAAGGGACTGTGAAACTCACTACATCAAATAGCCTTATGAGTGATCATGAAAAGCCTCTTTGCAAGACTGGAGCCTCATCAGAAAAGTGCTTTGTGCTACAGTAAGTGGAAGGCGGCCTATTATGCCGGGGCCAGTCTTTGGTGTACACTTTTTCCTCCCTGGGTATACTTCAGCTTTATAATTAGTGTGCGACTCATGTAGACTAAATAGCGAACAATCTTTATTTTTTTGCATATTTATATAGGCGAGCTCGACGGGATTGGAGCGCTTTACATAGCATCGTATTTACATTACACATTCAGGCACGGGGAGATTAAGTGATTTGCCCAGAATCACAGGATGTGGATGCGACCCCGAGGCTCGAACGCTGGTTTCCTGCACCAGAGGCGGCAGCGCCGCCGACGGACCACATCCTCTCCCGGTATTTGTGGGTAATATCAATGCAGTTCCCCAATCTTACAGTAGAGAAATTATTTTGCTTCATCACACGTGCGCCCCCCCCCCCCTTAATTATAAATACTGGCTTTAGTAACGTGTGTTGTGCGTTTAAAGGAGCCCGGCTGATACATAATAGGTGCGTTAAGGTTTCCTCTCTTGTGTGACATAATCTGCATGAACCGGCATTGGCAAGGGACTTCCAAATTACATTTACTTCCTTAATTGGGAACATAATAAGTCTTGCGTAGAGGATTCGCTTGAGCGTTCACTTCCCTAAGGCACTATTCAAGCATGGCTGGAAGGGATTATTTCTGTAAGATTTTAATATATGATGATATTGCAATTAGATTCTTTTCTGGTTTTAATGTTTTCCTGACTCGACAGAAGCATTGTTTGTTTTTTCAGGGCAGATTTTAGTGTCGCTGGGTGTGTTCCCAATTTTCCCTATCCAGGTTCATTTTTGTGCAAGCTTCAGTCAAGTATTCTGACCAAGGATTCTTTCTGACTGTTAATAGGCCCTTCAGTCCATCTTTCACTGCATTTGGGGCTGGGATTAATATGTTGTGTGGTAAGAACTGATGACGGTGGTCATAATTTCAAAAGTTTGTTCTTTCAGGATGAACTCCAAGTGCACTGAAGAGTTTCTGTTGCATGAAGGTTTGCCATGACTCCACTTGTAAGCTCAACCTTGCACCTTCTCTGTGCTAGCCACTAAAGCCCAAGGGAAAACAGATGCTTGGTAAAAGTTTAGCTTCTATTTATGGATGGGAGAAATCGAGGAGTTTCACTTTGCGGAATTCCGCTGAGTTACGCAAAAACTCAGTGATATTCCCGGGAGTTCTACGAGTGGTAGGAATCGGCACAGGAGTTTTAGCGCCGGGAGCTCGTTCCGCACTGCAAAATTAGCGCAAACTACACCACATGCTAGAGGTTGCTGCTTCTTTGCTTCCACTCAAGTAGATTTTCTTTTTGAGTGATAGAATTCTCACTGCGAACGGTCGCGACTGTCTGCGACCGCCCATGTTGAGATAGTCTCACTGAGTGCGGTTTTAGCACCCCAAAGTTACGCTCGGGAATGCAAATTCTTGCTTGTTAACTTAAGTTTGGTGAGACGCACACAGGAAAAAAACTCGGCCAAGCGGCGGTTGGTATAGTTTTGCCAGATCTCCACATTCGAAGCATAATGTGGAGTCGGCGAAACTACGCAGACTCTGCCAGCAGATTAGAATTTATCACCCACTCCAACTCTTATTACCCACCATATTGCATAAGTAGAAGTGCTGTGCAGGCTTGTGTAGAGTTTGCGCAGAGAGCATGTCACTGCCTTTCCCTTTTCTTCCATGTGGGTTATCCGCAATTTTGTCTTTCCATTGGCAACAAACCATACACCCAGGTAGCTTTTCCTAGGAGTGCTCTTTATTATTAGGTTTTCCAGTCTCCAATATCGCATGATCTTATTAGAATAACGCCCAAATATAACCACTTTTGTCTTAGAACAGTTCACCACCAGCTTCTTCTCAATGTTATATATGTTTAATCCCTCCAGATCTTTCTGCACTCCGCCTTTGTGTGATCCAATAGAAATCATGTCATATGAATTCCGTATTAAGAATAAGTACTTCTGACAGATTTTGGGAACTAGAAGATATGCTGCATTTAGAGGGTCTGCAGTATACACATTGAAAAGCATGGCTGCAAGGACACAGCTTTGTTTTAAGCCTTGATCTGTATACACTTTTCTGGTGGCCATATTATGCATGAGCTTGATTCTCTCCCAAGTTTGGGAGTAGAGTGCAATTACTGCATCATGCGTTTTTCTGGTATTCCCCATCTGTGTAGTTTATTCTAGAGTATGTGCCGATCCACACTGTGTAGTCGGCAAAGCATGCAACAGGCAAGGGCTTTTTGGGCTGGTTTGCCTTCTCCACTAGATATTCGAATGCCACAAAGTTACTGATAATGGAGACCCCTTCCCTGAATCCAGATTGATAAAATAGCAGGATACCCTCTTCTGTGACCCAACTTTGCAAGGCCTGTAGTATTGTGCTAGTTAAAGCCTTTGCTGCAATGTCCAACAGCGCAATCAATCATTCTATAATTGGTTTGGTCTGTGTTTTCGCCCATTTAATGTATTGGTTGGAGGATCAATCCTCGCCAGTAGTGAGGCACTGTGCCTGTTTTAAAACAGTAATGGTAAAGAGGGCATAGCAAGGATGCCCAAAATGCAGAATCCTCCTTGAATAGAGATCCTAGCAGCCTGTTGGGTCTGTGGCCCCCATCTTGCCCTACGTACTCCAGGATTCAGGAAACCCCGCTGCTGTTCCCTAGAGTCGAGGTGGGGGCAATGTCTGGTCTCTTGAAGACTCTTAGGTTTAAAATCTGATTGAACATATGCTGGTCTGTCTTGTGTATGGTATAGGGAAGGGCCACAATCACTGATGAGGTACTTCCTGTACTGTGCTTTCACATGCTTAACCCAAGAGTGTGCAGTTACACCATTGCATTTATCTTGCCTCCGACCATTTAGATTGTTAATAATCTGCCAGAACTTGGCCTGGCTGCATTGTATCAGGAGACATGGAGCCATTCTGATTCCTGATGTTGTCTTATGTGCTACCATATAAGCCTGTTGTGGACCATTCTGGCTGTGGCTAGTTTATTATGAAGCATCCCGTCCCCATATAGTGTAAATTACCTGCTGGATTTCCTCAAGGTTCTCTTGCTCTGTTTCACATCCTTACCATATGCCAGCATATATTCACTGTTATAGCACAATGGTTCATTTATTTTACTATTCTTGTAATGCTAATCACACTAATCTGTTTCATTTTATTGATTAATGCAGCCCACATATTTTAAACAAGAATCACAATGCTTCAATAAATATTGAAATGCCTTGCTAAGTATTTCCTGTGTATTTCTTTGGGAATGCTCAAGTAGGAGGGTTCCAGATCTCTAACCACAATTTCCTTGTAGATCGAAGTTGTCATATTTTGAGTTTGCATGTGCATTTGAAGGGTTGGAGATTGTGCACTGTAAGCTAGCAGGATATAGGCCAACATATCCTGAGGATGCGCACAGAATCAGTCTGGCACAATCCTGACATGCATATTGTCCAACAAACGCACAGTTTTAACTGGCAGGTATAAGCCGTACAACATAGTGCCGCCAATATTTTAACTTGGGCTCTTATTTAATAGGTCACCTTAGTAGTTTTCTTTTGTATAGCCAGAGACCCCAACTCACCTATTTACCATGAGACATCATTGCCGTTAGGGAACAATCCTCCTCAGCTGAGTAGGTAAAGCCTATATATTGGCTATGGGTAGTTCAAGCTTGACCCTTTCAAAGGATCGCCCTGTAGTGGTGCCCTCCCTGCCCTCTCTGAATTTATTACATTCTGATGTCTGAACCTGCAGCATTAAACATACATGATAACTGCAGACATACAGTTACTCAGAAGCTGCTAGAACATGATCTCACGCTTGCGGGTGGGGATGTTACCTTTGTGGTTGAGGCACATGAAGCATTAGGGCAGAGGTATCATATTCATGGGTTACATTGCCAGCAGCAAAGGAACGATCACAATTGTTTCACATTTACACTGTAACTGACATTCCAAATAACTATACAGCTTACAAAGCTCTAAAAATACTAACAACATCCCAAGAACATCAACATTGGTTGGAAGGCACCCTACCACACTCTATGGACAAAGTTAGACTAGGTCCCCTTAATAATGAGGGAGCAACATGGCCAGTCTTAGCCGGTTACACAGCACATCGAAAACATAGCTAATATGATAACATCACAATTATGCAGACTATATAATAGTCTAGTCAGAATATATAGGGGTTTGACACAGTTCATTATGCAAACATTGACTGTAAATCCTGGTAGGGCTGCTCAAGCTGCACAGTGACAATTGGCTACACTGAGCATAAGCCCATAAACGATTAATGCAGTCATGGATAAAGTTCCCATCAGACGGGAGGAAATTTCATTCCGGATTACACTAAAAATAGTCCGCTTGAAGCAGGGTTTCCCCATATGGGACCCTCCAAAAAAAACAGATTCTTACAATGTGCTAGCCAATGAGGATGGCACCCTCGTTTTGGACTGCTCCACATAGTGTACAGCCTTTACTGTGGTATATACCATAATGCATGGTACACCCACAAAAGTGGTATTGCCAGAGGTGCTGAAACAAATCCCAAATGAGTACGGGGCAACCCTTTTCCTGGATTTGGGGATGACACTGATTGGCAAATTTGCTGCAGTATCCATCATTATGTTGAGTAACAATGAAGAGAAAGCAGCAACATTGCTGGTATGCTGACGTCTCTTTAACTTAACTCAGAGAGAACAGGACCTTGAATTATCTAAAATTATTTAGGAAACCTATGCCTCCATAGGCAGAGGTAATTTTGGAGCCAGACCTACAAAGCAAAAACATTAAGAGCAATTCTGAAAAGGATAACTCAAAGCTAGCACCCAAATATTCAAAGAAGAAGTGAGATAATAAGAAAAATAAAAAAAAGTCTACGTCACGGTGGATCTCCTCAACAGAAGGCCACTGAAAATCGGTATAATTTGCGTAACCATGATAATATGAAAATGCCTGACAAATATCAAGTTACTGATACATGATCATCTTGTTCTTTTCAGGAGTCATCCAAAAAACGCTCAGCGAGAGGTGGACGGTCAGAGCGCAGAACAGAGGAGTAATCAAAACTAAAGAAGGACTCACAACACTCCCCTTACTAAACAATAAAAAAAGAAGTTAAACCTAAAAAGTCATAACCTCAATTCAAAAAGAAGAAGGTAGCAGGACTCAAAGTCAAGCATGCCACAAATATTGAGGACCCTGCTTCTGAGTGGGGAGAGTGGGCTGTGACCATGCTGGACAGTGCAGCAGAAGTCAAAAGGGTTTGTCGGAATCTGATGGATTGTCTGGTGGCAGTAGCGTTGAGTGACTATATCCAGGTAAACACAGATACGAGGGTGAGCATCCTACATTGTTTATATGAGATGCAACTTCAACTGCGGGGGGAAGTACCAAGATATATTAAGTCTGTCTTTTGGGGGAACTTGTCATTCAGCTACAATATTTTCTTGGCTGAAAAGGATTGGCAACCTGAATTTGTGATGGATTGCCCAGAAGGAGAAACTGTAATTTTAACTACCTTCTCTGACCTCATCTCAGAGACAGTGAATGTTCATACGCCAAGGAGTGGGCTTTAGCACTAGCTCCTGCATTATACCGCAACATTGTGGGGTGGGATGAGGGTTCCTCTTATCACTTAATACCTGTAAGGTCGATCCCCCAACCTCACAGACAATACCCCGTTAAAAATGAGACTAAAAAACAAGTTAGAGAGAGCCTCACACAACTTGAATACCACAATGTAATAGAAAGTTGCAGCTCTCCTATGAATAATTCTTTGTTTCCAGAAATGAAACCAGACCATTCATATCATCTAGTATTAGATTACAGATGCAGATACACGTACAGTCACTGTATAAAACACTCATAGCACAGCACTTATGAACAACATAGTGCAAAACAAATACAAAACCACATTAGATATCTCAAATAGAATTTTCTTCCAAAATATAGCACCTTAAAGCAGGTATTTGACCACATGTAGCATGCTGGGTTCTCAAAATCAGTTCTGTTGATTACCTCATGGGTATAAGAATGGCCCTGGGCTGTTCTCAGCACCGGCCACAGAACTTCTGCAATAATTTGTTCACCAGGTATTGTCCTATGTCGATGACATAAATGTAATGGGTGATGACCTTTCTACACACTTGACAAGAGTAGATTACATAGCTCCTCTTCGCTATGTATGTTGAGTTGCCAGTCTTTAAGTTAAGGCATAACACTTCATTGGATCAGATCATGTGCTGTTTTATTTTCTGTGATTTTCTCTGCTCAATAAAAAAGAAAGGAAAAGGTAGATTAAATAGTTCTGAGTTTGCTCACACGGGTTAAAATTACATTTTAAATAATCAAAAATAGCCCAACTCACTGTCCTATTTTTGGGATATGAGCTGTCAAGTGAAGGCAAAAACCTTGTGACATACTTCTTAGAGAAGAGTGCGCTCTTACAACCACCAAACACTTTGAAGAAACTTCTACCCATATTTGGATTCCTAAATTTTGGCGGAACTTGCATTCCTGATTTTGCTGTGGGTTAAACCAATCAACGGCTTGATTTGTTCAGACTTGTCAAGCACACACTGGACAACTGAATATACACAGATTTTATGTTCAGTACAAGCTGACATGCTAGCTTCGAAACACTTACACACAAGTGTAAACACAACAAACCTGGTGATCCGTATGATTGCGGGGTCATCGGGTTATATTTATCTACATTCAATGAAGGTGACACTGTGCCAATTGCATATAAATTGCATTTTAAACCACTGCAGAGATGTGTTTTGCACCAACAGAAAAGATACTGATGGCGGTACAGTCTGCTGTGGTGAGAGAGAGAGCACTGACTCAGGGGAAAATAATATTTGACATGACTCCCGTTCCAGCCCTTGAGGCTGTCACGAAGGCCAGCATTCCTAATGCTAAGGCATTATATCCAAGATGAATAGAGTGGGCTAACTCTTTCATCACAACAGATGTAGGCTACAGATCTAACTTTACACTACAAAAACAAGTATAGCTGCAATATAAAAATAAATAACCTCTGCCTAAGGATGTCATGCCTCTTGATCAGTATGATTACGTCACATATTAATGACTGCTTGGAACAAGCTGCCATAGGAACCAAACTGCAATACTCAGCAGCATGCCCAGATGTTAAGGGTAGGATGCAGGATGTAGAACTCCACCATGAAAAACACCTACACGCAGTCACTGGGTGATTGCACAGCGCAGCTGGCAGAACTCAGAGCTCTGATTATGGCACTAGAAAATACGGATCCTAGATTCCCCACACCATAGTGTGTGATTCGTATTATTATTGTGTTCAGTCTTACAATGAGTATCTACACTACTGGAGCCAGAATGGATTCAGAGATTCCAAAGGGTACGCAATAAAGCCAAAACACTTTGGGGACAAGTGGCTAAGCTGAAAGAATGCTTACCACGGACTCATGTGATTCATACCGTGAGTCATCACTGTGTAAGAATACAAGTTCCAGGGAATTCCATGGCTGATGACGTAGCAAAAGCAACAGTACAAACTGCTGCCATCACTGTGGTTACTCGTTTCAGGATGCCATGCACATTTCTTAGGTGACACCAAAGGGTTTAAGATCAGCAGTCCCAACCTACGTTGGTCACAATCACAACACTCAGGGAGGGTAGCTACTTACAGTGTTGGGATGTTTTGTCTAGATTGGCTAAAAAGCTCAAAATTGTGTCAGGTGAAACAACACTTGTCCCTTCTTTCTGATTGCGTGGGACTACAGGATTGTTACTAGGTCCTCGAAAACCAAGTAAAAATCTCTTCTTGTATGTAATATTCAACGAAGTGCGGAAGTTTTCACAGCAGGAAGCTGCTGAGAGACTGAGCAAAATTGATCTGGCAAATTTAGAAAGAGCTCTAGCAATACCTGATAATGGTATGACCACATTGTCAATTAGGATATTCTCTCTGGGTAACATTATGTCATCTGCAATAGACATCATACATAACGGAAGGTCCACTTTAGAACATGGGAAGAAGTCACAGCTTAGATTGATTGTTATTGAGCTGGACTCTTCAGACACTTCGTGCCGGTCCCGCACAATGGCAACACCTCAATGCTGCTAACTTGTTGTTACCTTGCAATCTAACAAAACAACAAACCATCATGGTAAGAAAGGACGTGATGTACACTATGTTACATATAGAGAAGTTAGAGCAATTACCATTCACTGTTGCAGAAATATCTTTCGCGGATTGGATTATCCACAGGTTTATTTTTCTGCCAATTTCGACATTTCACTTCCAATACTGTTTACAACACTATCAAGTAGGCAGATAAGAAGCACTAGGAGAAGGATATGTGCACGGGTCAGGGACCTTACCTTTTAGATATCACTGAAGGAATGGGGAAACTGAAGTCTCTCTTAGATCAACTGACTGCGGGAATACTTTAGGGCATTTCTTGATGTGTTAGGGAGATTTTGCATTATGTTGCATGTAATATGTCAAGTGTGAATTTGTCCTGCTATCTGAAGGTGTCTCCAGCTGCAATGATCTGTCAGGCTTTCAGATTGCTCTTGAACTGCAGCAATTTGATGTTCGATAATCAGCGTGGCTGGGGCATGAAACTGGGAATTACATATCTGGAAACAGTTTCTGCAGTCATGACCTGTTGCACACAAGTACTGTTATCACCTGCCCGCACTTTTAGGAAGGTGACGCTTTGGCCTTCGATAAAACTTTCGAATGTGTATCTTGACGCTTGGAGCTGACTGAAAGCCTCAGTGTTCCAGAAGGATGCGGCCTTAACATCTGTAAAAGAGATGTTTGATCTCCAAGTCGCAAGGTCTTCTTTTGAGATACCGTCATTACTCCGCACTAATTTCCCAATACATTTTTGGGAGCTTGTGCACCACATTTTTAACATGTCCAGAACCTGCAGGGGTAGAGTACTTTTTCAAGACAATTGGCTCTGGGTTGGTTAGTATCTTCCAGACAGTCTTTGCAGTTATTCCATCAGTCATAGACTCTGCGCTTGGAAGCATTTTTGGAGGTCTTTTGCCGGTCCTTTTCCTGGTTGTCAGGACTGTGTCTTTATTTTTGCTTCTCCACAATGGTTGTCCCATTGTCATGTGTTTCCAGCATGGCCCGTTATAGTTTTCCCTATGTTAGCTTAATTTTGCATGTTGTAGGCTGCATTTTCATGAGCACACGTTAATATATAAACAAACTTGCTCTGCGCCACACAGTAATTTCACACAGAACCTGCAGATGTTTTTGCATTCAGTTCTTTTCCTCGGATTTAGTCGGAACATCCTAGACAGGGTCAAACAACAACGCCCTTTGTTGCTTTCTCTGGTCAGGCACTAACACCTTGACCTAACACGAGAATACAGCTGCTCTTTAGGAGCACACAATGTCTTGTCATAGAACTGAGTACAAGAGGGTAAGAAAACACATGGAGCAAGAGTTCTCAGACAAGATCACTGTGTCAGTTGAGATGTAGAACATCCATCTGTGTATGATAAGATAAGGGGTCTGCCACTAATCCCAGTGATATTTGATATATAATCGTTCAGCTTCAGAAGAAAGAGTGGGTGAATTAGGCTAATCTGTCTCATATTATGGTAGGGCTTTTTATAGTACATGGTTCAATAGCCATGCTAACAGTATTTTTGATATACATTTGTTTTGTAATTGTGGCACACATATTGCATTCTAGGACACAATAGTTTGAGTAAATATTCTAAACTTCCTTTGTGTCTTTTATTATTTTATTGTAGATGAGTACTAGAGAGAGAGAGAGCTAAAGGGTGTGTCCTGTTACCGCAATCTCTGAGAGGGTTGAGAGGGTTGTGTTCTGGGTTGCCAATTTACTTATTTCCCTGGTAAGGTTAGGAGGGTAAGTGAGGCAGTATAGCTAGTCAAACTGAGGCTCATAGACACTGAGGTGGTAGGATGACTCGGTCCCTACATGCCGATGTTCTATGGTCCCAAGCATAGTTCTGTTCCTGAGCAAGAGCCCTGCATTATGGTGGCACCAATGTTTTGGTCAGGTACTTACCCTGAGTAGTGCTTTTGCTTGTCCACAATACTTTTGCACCTTTTATCGTAGATGTCTGTGGTGTTAGGAATTTGTCCTATGCAGTTTTTAGTTCTGTTGCTTTTTCAAGCTTGAATATTAAAAGGTTTATAGCCTATTTCGACTATGCTTTGTATCCGTTATCAATTAGTTATGGTGCAGCCCAATGCTATTGCTGTTGATTGCCACTTCTTGGAATTCCTCTTCCCATCTGGGAAAACCAGGCTTGGTTTAATGGCACCCTTCCCCACATGCTTGGGACCGTTCAAATGGGCCCCTTAAGTATTGGAGGGGCCTCATGGCCCACACTAGAGGGCTATACCCCATATCCAGTTTTGGAAATATAAATCTAGTGCAGACTTGCACTTTATACAATATTCTTGTTGTCCGATATATATGTCTTATACAATATATTTCACATGTTTTGCTAGCTGGTCCAGCTAGAATTGGTCTGCAGGGACTAGCCCAGCAGCCTGTTAGGCCTGTCATTTGTCCTGCAATTGTTAATTCTATTATGGATAATAGGCCCACGAATCGTGAAGAAATACCATTTTGGATCACCCAAGAAATCAATCAACTTGAAGTAGTGTTTCCCTAATGGGACCACAGGACAAGCACAGAATTGCCACCATGTGTTTACCCACTGGGCTGGGTCCTACTCTAGCTGTCTGCAACACCTGGGGACAATTTTTCCTAAAGTCTAGACTCTTTGTCATGGCATTCCATCGATGCCAGTTCTACGGAACGTCCTCAAACAAATACAGAATGAGCATGGGGTAGGTCCTTCCCTTGATTTGGGAATGAAACTTATGCATAATTTTCCCATTGTCTCCCAAATGATTCTTTCTAATGGTAAGGAGGAAGCAGTGTCTTTGGCAGTGGCAGTAGCTGACTTCGAACGCGAGTTGGCTGTCATTATTGCTAATGTAGACACGTCTTTAGGATGTAACATTTTGAGAATCAGACTTTCCGTACCAGCACTTGGACAGCCTAGTTCTGATAAGGATGCAAGACCAGCCTGTGAGCTTCCTAAAAAAACATGGGATAAATCTAAATTCCAACAATAGAAAAGTTTGTTAATTAATATGTCAGGCAGGTATCAATTATCGGATAGACACTCTCCTCATTCGTTTCAGGAATCATGGGACTAACAGCATAAACGAGGAGGGCGATCTGACCGCAGACAATAAGAGTATGTGAAACCAAATAGGGAGACACATTGCTCATCTGACAGGAAGATAAAAATGGAGCATGTACCTCCTTCATATAAAGCCCCTTTATAGGAAAAGAAAGTTGCAGCCTTAACTGCAAAATGTGCCACAGATGGTGAGAACCTTCCTCATGAACAGGAGTTGGGAGGTGACTCTTCTGGACAGCGTGAGTATGCCATCATCTCCACCAATTTTTGGTATCAAAAGCAACTGAAACCTTTATTACAGTTGAAACAGCGGATACCTGTGTGTCCCCTCCAGAAAGAATATATCACTTAGATATTCAAATTGAAGGTGACATTAAAACCACCATGAAAGCGGTATTCTGGGACAACTTACCTGCATCTTATGTCATTCTCTTGAAAGAGGTTGATAGGCCCTTCTTGCATGCCCCAAGGGTAAGAATGTCATTCTCCCTTCTTTTTCGCACCTCCTCCTTGACAAGGTCAGACACGCTTATGCACCTGATTGGGTCCTTAATTTGACCTCTGCTCTTTATCGTAATCATACTGATTGGGATAAGTATTCCCCTTATCACGTTATTTCTATATGATCCACATCTCAAGTACAACCAAAGTATACTATTAAAAGGGATGCAAAGGCACCATTAAAGAAATTCTTTCCCAGCTGGAATACCAGGAAGTAATTGTACCCTGTGTATCTCATATGAATAATCTTCCTTTTCCTGTTCTGAAACCAGATCATTTTATCGCATTTTCTTAGATTATAGACATTTAAAAAGTAATACACGCACATTTGCAGTGCAAAATACCCATGGTAAGTAACTCATTAATAATGTAGTCTGTTAACAATATAAAACCACTTTGGATATTTTCAATGGGTTTTTCTGTCACAATTTGGCTCCTGGGAGCCGAGACTGGTCTGCCTTTAGTGCCTTAGACTTTCAAATGCAGTATGCTAAACTTCCTATGGGCTAAAAAAATAGCCCAGGAGTTTTTGCAGCACAAATTCTGTTGATTCTTCATGAAATTGACCCTGATGCTCTGTCCTATGTAGATGATATATACCTGATGGAGGATAAATTAAACCCCCATCTAGCGAGATTCGATCGCAAAATACTGTGATTTGCGTAACTTGGCTACAAGTTTAAATTAAAAAAATAAAATATGGCTTTTTTGAAGGTCCTTTTTTTGGGATATGAACTTACAAATGAAGAAAAAAGTCTTGCCACTCACTTTCTGGAAAAGTGTGTGCAGTTGCAGCCTTCAGGTATGCTTAAAAATTACTATTCCTGCTTGGATTTTTTTAATTTTGGCAGAACAGACATACCTGAGTATGCACAGCATATTAAACAGATCTATGTCTTAATACAGCCAGATTTTTCCACTTCCTGTTGGAAGCCAGAACACACTGACACTCTCAGATCTTTGTAATCTGACTTACTTAAAAAACGCCACTTTCATACATGTGTTAATACCACAAATGTGGTCATCCATGTTTTGCTGGGTGCAATTGAATATACATAGGTCACCTTTAATCAGTGAAACAGTACCTATAGCATATAATTTGCATTTGTATTCCATTGAAGAAATATGTTTTGCTTCTACTAAAAAAATATACTGACTTCTGTAAAGAATGGCCATCCTTAAAAAATGGTCTCTTGCTCAAAGTAAAGGCATTATTATTGTTTCTCCAGTGCAAGCGTTTAAGACTGTCACCAAAGCTAGAATTGCTAATGCAGAAATCCTCCATCCTCAATGGATTCAATGGGCATCACAATCAAGCACAAACTGCTTTTGGTTAACGTGGCAGATCATAAGGATAGGTTTCCACAAACTCATGTTATACATACATTGAGTAATCAACGTATGGAAGCACACTCTGTGTAGGTAATTCTCTGGCTGATGAAGTGGCAAAATCTGCAGTAGCCACAACTAAATGTGCAGCTGTAACATGCTCCAAACCTCGTATTGACACTGATATCTTAGCTGCCGTGAATGCTTTTAGGAACGGCACCCCTTTACCAAAGAGCTTTCCTTCAAAACATTCCTATTATTTAAATGACCAGAATGTTCCTTTTACCATGATACCCAACGCGGACCACAGACATATTCTAATTGTAGCCACACACAAGGGTGGAGGTTCTGCCCATGTGGGAGGAGCTGCCACTATTTCGCTCTTAAAGTGAAGTTATTGGTGGCAGGGTTTATACCAGAAGACTAGTAATAGGTAAAGGGCGTAGTTGGTTGAGCCATCTCTATGGGGTTCAACAAGCACTTAATAACCTCCCCAACAGATCTCTGGGGGGGTGGACCCCAATACTTTTTGGCATCAAAATGCATGTTTTGGACCTTGATGGTCCAGACAGTGTGTGGGCTGCTTCATCCTTTGATGTAGATAACCCTTGTGCTGTCTTACAGGACCTACAAAAGTTCTGTGATGCTCAATCTCACAATCACTTGTTGGCATCCAGCTCTTCAGGTGCTGACAATCCGCATCCAGTTTCTGGTTGATTTCCCAAATCATTATCTAACAAAAAAACAAGATTTTTTACTTTACAGTTTAAGACAATTATGGTCCATGCAATTGCTAACTTTACACATGACTTTTTGTTGCAGCCCGTGAGCACCACCAACGCAGATACTCCCCACCTGGAGGGAGGCCGAGTCCGCTGTTGACACTTAACTTATACACTACCTGCTTCTACTATTACGTCTTCTACAATGGATGTTACATAGGATGACCATACAGCGTGTTTGTTAGGCGAGGGACGCTCTGGTTATTCAGACAGTAATTTTCGGAGTACGAGGTGATTATACCGTGATTAAGACTACGTGTTCAGTGCAATTTAGCAGGGGACGCAATGGTATTCCTTTTATGTGAGGGAGATTTCCCATATGAATTCCTGTTGAAGGAGGTCATTACGAATGTGGCGTGGTTTGAACGGCATGGACCATTGTTAAACAACACGCAGCATGTTATTGTCATGCATTAAACTTCAGCACATCTTAGTATCTTTTTTCTGCTGGTTGAGATACTCGTCTAGTCATCGAAGGCCCCTAAAGAAGGGATCTGATAATCCCGAAATGCAATATTTCTCTTTGGATGGCTGTAATTGATCATTGTTACATGGACAGTGTGATGTTCACACTAAATATTTTTGTTGTGATATTGTGTTTGAAAAATGTTTTTCTTAAGAGTTGCATAATAAACAAACCATTGGCCTAATAAAGGCTCAAGCATTTGTGAAAAAGAGAAACAAATTATTGTTTAATTGTGGCGACCCTTTGTATACATTGTTTGTCTGATTATTGACAATGTGAACAAATTTAACCCACACTGTGCAACCAGACACGGAGTGAAGAGTCACTCGCATTTAGTACATATCATAGGGGTGGGCTACCCTAAAGATCTCGGTGTGCACGCATATGATTTTAGTAAGTTTTAGTTATTGGAGTATAGGTTTTATAAGCAAAGGTGTGCGCTAACACACAAATTCATTTATACAGATCTACCATTAGTGAACCCTTCTGAATCAGATTTTTTTAGCCGTACTACTGAGTCACAGACTTCTGTTTTCCAGCTAAGTACCTCCGGGTACTACATGGATCAAGATGATTTTTCTTCTGACAGTTTATCTGTTTTACACTCTCCGCCAGCATGAATTTGTTATTATTTCATGGTTAAAGTGCATTTATCTGATCCCAACGTGGATTTATATCTGAATCATACTCTCCTTCATTCTCCTATTCATGTGAATTGGAATTGTGGCATTTTTTTTCTTGTTGATCAATGGCCATTACCTCCCTGAACGTTCTGCTACGGAACTGGTCAATGGGGTGTTGGCCCCTCATTCTTCATCGCATAGATTGAAAATAGACTTGTCCCTCGTTAACATTTCAGACGTTCCAGTGACTGATGGAATTGTTTGGGACAACATTTTTTTGATGGATTTGGTTCTACGGAGATCCTGCAGATACCATATGTGTTCAAAGTTTCTATGGGTGATGTAACAGTGCTGGGGTTACATTTGGATAATTGGGATGTTGATACTGTAAATTCTGTGCTTTCTGAGCTAAAGTATTATACTTTTTGGGAATCTGAGGATTTATATCTTAATTCTGTTAATTACACTGATATGTTCCGCTATCATCACTGTGGTCATAATTTTCTTCACAGAGCTAATAGACAGCATCCCTATTTTAATTATTTACAGAGGGATCATTGTCCAACTCCCCTTCAAGGAAGTTCCAGAAAGCAAAAGGACACGTACACATATTTATGGGATATGAAACTTCAGAACCCAAGTCATATTATTTCAAATTAGTTCCAACCCCACCAAGAAAATATATGCCTACTCAGACTAAGCTCATCTATACAGCTTTGTATATCAACCAGTTGGCCCTTGATGGTTATGACTACTGGGGTTCCTGTGTCCGGCTGGCCACCTTCTGAAGCGCTATCCTGCTGCCCACGCCAGCGCCGCTTACCTTGTGTGCAGAAATCCCCCGCCGCCGCCATCTCCATCAGCGGCCGCAGTGAGGGGACAGGGACGGACTACACTTCCCGGCATCCTGTGCGCCACCGGACCCGCTGACGCTGTGTTCGCGCCACTCGGCGTTCAAAAGAGCGCCGTTGCCTCCGCGTCGCGGGACGCGCGCGGGCGGCGCCGGGCTGAGCCCGGGCAGAGGGCGGGCCGTCTGTGGTCGTCCGGGGTCGACGAGGGTCGGGTCGGCCAAGTCTCTGACACCACGCATCCGGCACTTTAAGGTACTGTTATCTGGTCTATGTGCCCTTGTACTAAGTCTAAGTCATGGGTGAGAGAAAAACCCCGGAAGGCGGGTCTGAGCCATCAAGATCTTTGGCCTCTAAATCTAAGCTGAGGAGGACTAAAATGAAGAAAAGTCATCACCATGCGGGGAGTAACTGTGTGATGGATCGTATAGATGGCATTATTGATGAATGTGAGGTCCTTCTTAATCCTACCCCTCAAAATGCCGCTGGTGGGAGGAGGGAGACTACCAGAGGTGTTATCACGGTTCCGGACATGTTTCTCCCAAAAAAGGGTGGGGAAGATATACCAAATGTGGAAGTGGTTAAAGAAGTGGCTTCTATTACCTCTACAGCAGAATTGTCTGAAGGTCAAGACCATCCCGCTAAGCCTCCTCATGCTTCTATTGACCCATCTGTTATTGTTTGCAGCAATAGGTTTTCTGTACTAAGTGAAATCGACACTGTTGCTAGTACCCTTGCTTCGCCTCCCATTGAACCCTTGGTCCCTAATCCGGGTGCTTCTGCATCTGGTGAAAGTCTTACTATGAATTTAACAGAGGTTCTTTTGGGGCCTGAGGGTAGCGACCAGGATGTGAAATCTCTAGTGGTGACAGTGAAAAAACTTTGCTCCTTGATTGAAACCATGCAAAACAAGATCGAGCTGTTAACGGTAGTTGTTAAAAAAATGGAAAAATCTAACTTGGGCTCAGGCACCTACCACGACTCCATCTCTGCTGAAGGGGTTCGGCTTATAGCCCCTCCTGAAGTCGTAGAGGGTTTACATAAGTCATCTAACATATGTAGTAGGACCTTGCCTCATGTCTCTCGCCCCTCGAGTAACCAGTCCCGCTCAATAGCTCAACCTAGGGCTGATACTCATCTAGCTGATATTCCAGCTCCTACTAGAATCCTCCCTGGTCCCCTTGGTTTCTGTCAGAATTCTATGTATGCTAGAGGTCCCCCACGTGATGTTGTAAGTTCAGGCACCATCCCTAGGAGTATCCCCCATTTTCTGTCACAAAATTCTGGGTTACAAACACGTGCTTCGCACCCTCGGAAAATCTATATGGTGAATGTCCCGAGTCCGGCATCTGGCTCTGCTTATGAAACCAATGAATCCCTGACCAACAAGGTTATCCACTGGATTAGACATGTAAGGGGCTGTTGCTCTGTAATTAGAGCAGATATAGCAAGAGTAAGTAGGATTCCTCAGGATGGCAGTGGGAGGGATTCTATTGAGGTCATTTTTACTGATCCTACTATAGCAGACAACCTAATTAACCTTGAGTTTAGAAGCTGCTCCCCGGACAACTCTACTATTCAAATGAGGTCTACTCCCATTGGCTCCTCTCGTCTAGAGCGAGCCTCTATCTTGCCCATGGGCCAGTCGTGCCTGGAACAAAATGATTGACTGCATAAAGTTTGCAGCCCAATAGTCCATCCTGATTGCTCATTGCCGACTGATAAAATCCCAAATACTGAGTCCGCCACTTCGGCTTGTGTGGAAATAGAAGGTCTTTCCATAGATCCGGCTAGGGCATACCAATTGAGCATTACCCCGGTGTCCCAAAAGACTGACAGTGCATCATATGTAGAGTTTGGGATGCTCTTGTCCTGGAATATTGCAGGGTTAAAAACTAAATTGGATGATCCAAATTGGGTAACATTTATTAATCTTTATGATATCTGCTTATTCCAGGAGACCTGGTCACTCGAGGCCCAGTTTTTGTTGGGTTTCCTGAATTATAATGTTTTAGCGATCAGGGGCAAAAAGGGTCGGCCTTCTGGTGGTCTCACTGTTTGGATCAAGCAGGATCTTGGCCCCATTGTAAAGGAACTTCCTACCTCACATCCAGACATCCAGTTGCTTAAACTAAAGTTTAAAGATGGTAAGCGTCTGGATATCTATAATGTTTACATTAGAAGTACAGGCGGAAAGAAATCTGATACCATAGGCCGATTGGATGAACTTATGCTTTTATATTCTCAACATTCTTATGTTATTTTAGCTGGTGATTTTAACACAACCTTTGAACCGCTTCTTGGTGTTGATCGGAGTATATCAGTGGTAGAGGATGACTTATGGGGTGTCCCTAGTCTAGACCTTGAACCTGCTATTCGATGGACTGAGATAGCAATCCAGATTAATGCCCTTTGTTTGAACATGGGGCTTCGTGCAGCAAATGGCAGGGCCGCACATGATAAGCTAGGGACTGTTACCTTTAAGAGTGGAGGCCGTACTAGCAGGATTGATTATATTTTATTATCACTAGAGCTGTGGGAGACCCTGAGGGACATGACGGTTATAGACAGAGTGGAGAGTGACCACAATCCTCTCTCCCTGTCTATCTCGTACTGGGTGACTACCACCGCCCATAGTGATTCTCCTCCTCAGTATCAACAAGATGTAGTTGTTACTACCGATTTGCGCCATGTTAAGTGGACAAAGATTGTCCAAAGTCAAGAATGCTTAACACGTATTTTAAATAGTTTAGAGCTTGCTACCCAAGATCTAGGTGTTGTTTACAACCAGTGTCTTTTGGATCCACATTCCATACCTGAAATGTCGATCCACGATTTTTTCTTCCGTGAACTTAAAAATATTTTTGTAAAGCCCTCCAAACAACCTAAGCCCAAACATGATCTCCCAACACGTTGGTACTCTTCTGAGTGTAGAGATGCCCGTGATAATCTGGGAATTGCATTGAAATCTGGCGATAGCTTGAAAGTTCGTAACGCCAGATATGACTATAAACAAGCTATCTTTAAAGCAAAGAAAGCGTGGGACTTTCTAAGATGGGAGGAACTTAGGGAAGCTGGTGCCCAGAAGGATATGAGACGTTTCTGGTCTGTTCTCAAATGGGGTGCTGGGGGTAACCCTGAAAAACCCCAAAATTGGGTCTCGCAAGATGCTTGGGTCAAACATTTTGAGGCTTTATATGCTACTGAAGATGATTCGTGCTCCTCTTCTTATCAAATTATTTTTTATAAGGAAGATGCATTTTCTTTAGGTGATGTTGACATTGCCCTTAAAACACTGATTCCTGGAAAAGCCCCTGGGATGGATGGAGTCCCTGCTGATATCTTTCTGGATAATTGTAAATCTTGGGGTAATTATATTTTAATTTTAGCCAACTTGATAGCTAGAGGTGCCCCGATTCCCACTTCTTGGAAAGGTGCTGAAATCATCCCGGTGTTCAAGAAAGGAGATAAGTCCCTCCCTGCCAACTATCCAATCAGTTTGATTGATACTACACAAAAGATCTTAGGCAGGTTGATTCTAAATAAAGTGTTGGACTGGGCTTTAGAGAATACAATCCTTTCACATCTACAGGCTGGTTTTAGAGCTAGAATAAGCACCATTGATCAGGTGCTACATTTTGCTATGCTCTATTGGAAAGTAGTCCACTTAGGGGGGGGGAGCCTATACGCTGCCTTTATAGATCTCAGGGCAGCCTTTGATCTTGTCCCCCGGGCATCCCTATGGACCACATTAGACAAGATGGGGATGCCTGCTGTTTTAATCTCCCTAATTGCCAGACTTCACGTAGACAATTTTGCACAGATCCGATGGGGCGGTGTCGGCCAAGTGACTAAACAGTTTCCTATCAAGAAGGGGGTCAGACAGGGATGTGTACTTGCACCAACTTTATTCTCCCTGTACATCAACGATGTGGCTGCATTATTGATAGATGCAAATGTAGATGCCCCCTCCTTGGCAGGTAAAAAAATTCCTATTTTAATGTTCGCAGACGATTGTCTTATAATTTCTAAAACGCCGAGTGGCCTCCAGAAGTCTCTAAGTATTTTTGAGGACTTCTGTCTAGCCCGCGGCCTCGAAATCAATGTTTTAAAATCTAAATTTATGTCTTTTAACCAATCTAAATCTTTTAAAAGTAAAATATATATGAATAACATGCCATTGGACCAGGTCCAAGATTTTACTTACTTAGGTATTTGCATTCAACATGATTTGGGATGGAAAAAGCAAGTAGATTTGGCATCCCTTAAACATTCCCAGCTTTCTGGCGCGCTAAGCAAAGAACACGCCAAATCCCTGACTCAACCCATTAACCCCGCTCTTCGGGTATATGATGGTAAAGTAGTTGGAGCCGCGCTCTACGGGGTAGAATTGTGGGGATTTGATAATGTATATAAACTATCTACCTCTGAAAACAGGTTCTTAAGGAATCTTATTAAATTACCTCAGAGTACTCCCCTTTGTCCCTTGACCTATGATTTAGGCATAAGGCCAATAGCACTAATTGCTCTGTTTCGCCCAGTTTTGTATTGGAGACGCCTATGGGTGACTCCTGAACTCAGGCTTTTTGCTCTTGGCCTGTTGGATATTATTAAATTGGACACTTTTCACAAGGTCAAGTGGCTTTGTAGAATACGTGACTCGTTCCAAGACCTGGGCCTAAAAAACTTGTGGGAGGATCCTCTAAATGCTAGCTTCCCGTCTAAACAAGTATTGAAGGCCGTTTATTGGGAAAAAGTAGCAATTCGAGTTTTTAGTTCGACAGCCCCGCTTTCATTGTCTGGTATCTTTCTTGATTTTAAGGACACTATTTCCCTGGCACCTTTTTGGGATGACATTACAAATCCTTTGGACAGGAAGCTTTACTTTCAATTCAGGGTTGGCAGTCTCCCAGTCAGAGAGTTCACTTCTAGGTGGGCAGTGTCTAATGTGCTAAACTGTCCAGGTTGTACTGCACCCATTGAATCAGTCAATCATCTTCTGTTCCAATGTCCATCCTATGTAATTCCCCGCAAGTTGTGGCTAAAATCAATGTGCCGACTATTAGGTACCAGAAATGCTAAGGTGGCAGTGCGTATTATGCGTACTGCTGAAATCCCATTTGTTTATATATCTGTTGCCAAGTTTTTAGGTAGGGCTTGGGTGATCAGGAATAAAATGTTGGCGGGATAACCATCCCGATATTCTGTAACGTTAATTTCTCCGCAAATGCCTTTATTTATTGTTTTAAACCTTTTATTATGTTATATGTAAATTGTGTATATATATAAACTTTGTATGCTTTTATGACAATCGTCGAATAAAGCTTTCTTGACTGACTGACTACTGGAAAAACAACATTGATTTGAAATTGCTTTGGGGTACAAAGTCTTGGCAGGTTCAGGGCACGGAAACATTATTTTGATCTTGTTTAATTCTCACCCAAATGATTTTCTAGAATGAAACGGTCCAATAGACTACCTGTCTAGTGTTGGCAAAAATGAAATAAATAAATGCCATGACCATGCCTTCTTTTGCCCACTATGATAGCTGGCAGAGTTTAACAAACTCTACTGAAGACCAATTAAATAGCTTGGTGCAGAATGGCACATTTAATTCCTCATTTTCAAGAACTGGTGAGTGAATATTGTGGCCGGTGGACACACATGGTTGTCATGCCTGTTTTCTTAATTCCATGCACAGGTTTAAATCAAGCAGACATGTTCACCGATACTCTCGGTCAGCACATTCTGGTATTGTTACCACCTATTCGGTGGGAAAGTTATGTCAACAATGGTTTGAACATTCCACACTGTCTGTAGTGAATCAGCATCTTTCTCTCCTGCTTGAAGACATGAACTTATCAGATTTTCTTTTAAATCCCAGATCCCGAGGTTCTAAAAGATTTCTATATGCAACTTATGATGAAATTTCGAAATTATCTCAAATGAAAATTGCTGCATGTTTAAGACAAATTGACCAAGAGAAAGTGCTAGCTGTTTTTGATAATAGCAATAATATGTTATTATCATGTACTTACAACCTAAAAAACATTGTGTCATCTGTTATTGATATTGTGAAAAGTGATATGTCAACGTTGTATCATGGTAAAGTTAGCTTAGATCTATTATGCAGTTTAACTGGCGCTTCAAGCAATCAAAAACGTGTGCGTTCAATGACATTCCATGAATTGCAGTGAATTGTTTCTGCATTTCAATTTAACACATAAACAGCAGGTAATGGCCATGAAAGACGCGGCCCACATAATGCTGCATTTAAAAAAATTGGATCCACTTCCATTCATAATAGCTGAAACACATTCCATGGTGTAGTTAGTACACTGTGTTATTTCATTGCATATCTGGATATTCCAATTTACAGTATGCATGAAACCTTTGGACATAGAAATGCGGGTGGGCCCCCTCAAGGCTCACTTGTACATCCTGTTACTTCTGAATGCATTTCACAAGCCCTCCTGGGATGCTTCACCGCCTGGACATCTGGATCTCAGATTGGCTTCTGTGGATCCCACTTTAGCTTTTCCTCTTTCGGTGGCTGCTGAGACAGATGGATTGGACCACATTTGCTTTATGGATCTGCTCCAATGGGTGCCTCTGAGAACATCATCTGCGGTTGCTGGGAACAGCAATGTTCCATCTACCTCTCAGAACACGTAAACATTCTGACAGATTCGAGCCATGGGAACCTTTTTAATTCAGCTTTTGTTTGTATATGCTACATTGCAGTTAAATGGTTACCTTTTTTATCGATTGCTTGATTTTACTATTTTAACACTTAAGCTTTTGCAATGCTCTTGACTTAAAAGTAGCACAAAGATTTCTATGCTTTTAGGATTTTTATGGATATTTTACCATATATTTTAGCATAGCTTTTATCACCTCACGTCCAAGGAGTAGCAGTCACATGGTCAGAATAGGTCTGGTTAAAGACATCATCATTTCACATGCTCAGGTTTCCTAAGTTACCTTTCTTCTTACACAGTGACATTTTACATACATTTGCTTGCATTTCTGTGCAGAATAATATTCTATTAAGCTACATTACTTACATTTCCACTTCGTAGGCACACTGTCACGACACCTTGAATATTTTGTACAAGGGATAAAGTTCACTGCTCAAATGTTGTTGTCTTGTTATAGTCCATGAGGCGGCAGAGCTATCATAAAAGAATAAACAATAGTGGCCTGAACTGGGGTTTTGACATGGATGCATGGGGGATGTTCATTAGATAAACTGCATCACTCGATTGTTGGGCAGAGGACAAGTTTGCTGAGACTGTGAGGTTGCTGCATGATGGAATTTCAGCTCAGCTGATTCCTGTTTACCCCTGCAAAGAGGGATGTCGAGCTTACGACCAAGACGGACAGACTGATGACACTTACCACAGGTAATGGGGAGTTAGACCACCCGACAGGGATTTGGCAGATTACCCACCCTATGAAAAACTAGGTTAGGCAGTGCTAGGTAGGAATACTTATAGCCAGGATATGTTCACTGTTATAGCGCAATGGTTCATCTTTTTTATATTGTTCAATAAACCCACAGTTTTACCAGGAAGGTATAAGCCAAACAACACTAAAGGCTGCCATGATGATTGTATGTTGATACAGCTTTCTATGCCTGTATGTAGCTTGTTCCTGCTGAGTGCCTCCAGTTTGTGGTACTGCTTACTAATTCATGCAGAAAGTCATAGTGTTGCCATCCATCCAGTTTAAAGGCATCTCAGACCAGTCCTTCCAAAATTCAACACTTGTCACCTAAAATACGGCAGAGTTTGTAGGCATTTAGTGGTAAGTGCTTAATACTATTTTCCAAAGATAGATTCAGCAGCCTTCCTACAATGTAGGGCTAGTGGTATCAACAGCCAGTGCCTACCCTCCTGCAGCAGCCGTTTAACTGTCTTCAGTGCCTCCCATAACCATCCCCAGTACTTGAGCATGGTGGCAGGTTAGTCCTGGTTAGCAGCTGAGACCTTACCTTTCCAGCCTGCCCGCCTCCTCCCCTTCCAATAGCACAGGAGCCAGAGGACAATGTGCGTGCTCCCAACTGCACTGCATTCTGTAGAGGGGCTAAGAATTGTGTCACCATCAGTGCCAACTCCCTGGCTGCTGCAGCCTGCCCTTTCTCTGCTTGCCCTCCTCAATCTCCTCAAACCCACTGTGCTCCTCTAGATACTGCAGAAGGAAAGCACCTTTCACTCTGTGACCCTGACTGGACTCTGCCCTTGGCTTAGATGAGGCATTAAGCAAGTCCTGGTGAATGGCTAAATGCTCGCATTTGCAGCCCCCACCTCTATCCGATAATACAGGAGCCAGAGGCATAACATGCCTGCATTGACCCCAACTGAACTCTCATGTGAGTGTGTGTAGGGTTATGTTGATAACGTGGTCAAGATCAGTGTTATAGGCCTGGCTGCTGCAGACTGCCCTTCATCTGCTTGGCCTTGTTAACCCCTTCCCCTTCCCCCACACCATACAATATGATCTCTCTACACACTGTAGCATGAAAGCACATTTACTTTCTCTCACCCCAACAGAACTGGTGGCTTCCCTCGCGGCAGTCTGATCTGTGCTTGTGTGCATGCAGGATGCCTATAGACGATCAGGGTGCCTGTGTGAGTGCAGTGTGCATGTATGAGTGCACAGTGGGCATTGTACCTGTATGATTTCAGGTTGTGAAGTGTACCTGTGAGTGTAAAATGAGTCTTCTGTCTGTGAGAGAGCAGAGTGAGCAGTATGCCTTTGCAATTGCATTTAGAGCAGTGTTGCAGTGTGACAGTAGGGTGAGTGCAGGGTGCAATTAATTGCAGGCAGAGACAGCTGTTTGTTTGAGTGTCATCAAAAATAATGGGGTTGCCCTGTATCCCTTAGAACCTGGGTATACAATATTATAGACTACAATATGTTTTGCCGGGTGTCGCAATTCATTTGCATTTAGAAATGGTGTTGGAAAGTCACACCTGTGCACAATGATCAATGTGTGGTTTTAAAAATATTAGTAGAGGATGGGCCTACATTGACCATTATTCAACACCCCCAAGGTACATTACTAAAATGAACAACACACAAACACAATCATCATTATTTAGTATATTTAAAGTCATATATCTAAATAGTAAGTACAAAAACTTTTTCACTTTCTTTTCTATTACTTTTTCATATGAGGCTGCCATAAACGCAGAAATGTAACTTTTGTGATAAAGTGACATACAGTGAAAAATAGGTTTGACTTTACACAATACAGACAAATACTGTTCTCAACATAATACACATCAAACAAAAAAAGAAAAAGGAATTGTTTATAGAGAATGCCTGTTCTCTCGAATCTCAGTAGTTCAATACATATCCTAATCATTATTGGCATTTATAGGTTGATTTACAAAGAATATGAATCACTGGGATTGCCATTGATGTTTTGGCTCTGTGTACATGTGTGGGTCTTTCTCAGGACTAATGAACAATGAACAAAAAATGAACAACCTTAGTGCCAGTTCATGTATTCTTTTTCATTTAGGGAGTTGAGGTGATGAGGAAATATGTGGCTCTCCCATTACTCATCAACCCCTGCATAGGGAGGAGTTGAAACAAGGTACCAAGTATTTGTTTTGGGGGGCATGCATAAAGAAAAATGTAAATCAGAAAATTAAGAATAACAAGGATGTTTTCCACCTGAGGGTCCTGAGTGACATCGTAGACAACGTAATCTTTGCTCTCTCTGTATATACAATGTCCCCCGGAACACGTTGGTCAAAAACATCCCCTTTATTCATTGTTAATAATCTATAATTCTGTGTTCCACATCTTATGTTTGATTGCCCAAAACTCATAACTCATACTGTGGGAAATGCTGGGGTTGTAGGGATATGATAGAAAAACAATATGGATAAAAATATGAAAAAAATATGAAGTTCGAACAAGTATGCTTGAATAAAAGAAATATGCTAAAGGCAACAAAAAAAGTAAAAGGAGAAACAAGTGGGTTGATTCCATATCAGCATTAATCAAACTGAGTAACTGTACATTTTAAAGTCTGTGGAAGGAAAGTTTTTCCAAGAGAAATAGTTAAACTCTATACAAATGACTAAGGGCCACTCCAAGTATTCTCAATAGAGCAAATTCAAAGTATATGTAAATCAAAAGGATCTTGAGGGTTCATCAGACGAGGTCACTAACTTATTTCCCATTCTCTAGTGACGGCTGAAGACCAAAAAAACTGAAAAATGGAGACAATGACACTGGATGGCCAGTTCTGGTTGCCATGTCATCAGATATGTTGAGAGGCTTCCCTTGTTCCTTTCTACTGGTGAAGGCTTGGAATGTTGTATCTTCACTGAAGATAGTTCTTGAGCCAAATGACTGATTTCAGAAGAAGTTCCTAGTTTTAGAGCAGTAAAGGTTTATTGATTAATGGTTTTGAAGATTGCTGCCTGGAAATTGTCAGGTAAGATTTTTTTTTTATAGATGTTGAATTGCTTAAATCACAAAGGAACTCTCAGACTAACACCTCAATGAACAAGTAGATGGCAATGCTGCTTCGACTCCTTATGCCCATAGTCATGAACACTGCAAGAGCTCCATTACTTGCTACTAAAAAGAATGTCCACTGCAGGTCTCGGACCATGTATTCACATTAGACTCTAAAGTTACCAGATAAACTAGGATTTTAAGAATTGTGTACTCCAGTGTGGAAATGTGGATTTTCCTGATCAGTTATGTCCCCTATCTTGGACCCCAACGGTTCTATGTGCATGTTGCAAACACATGTATGTTCCCTCCAGTTCCAGTTTCGAAGACGCAAACACATGTGCGTCCACCATCAACATGTCCTCTGTCAGATCCGCCATCAATGGGCTGGATATTCGATTCCTAAGTATGAAAGGCCACCGACTTTATATGGCTAAGTTACTCCATTTTTGCAGTTCAGGCAGAGTAGGCCCGATTCTGTCCTCAAAGCCTTTCCCTGCTCTCTGCCTCTAACAGCATCAGTTTAAGCTCGCATCTGTATCCATGAACTTTGTCCTACTTCCTGTGCAGCTAACGGTGCCTACCTCGGCCAGTTTCGCCTGCCTGCCAAGAAGCTGTATTTCACCTTCGAATTATCTACTTTGCTCCTCAGCCGATGCATTCCTGTCTAGTAGTTTAGGTAAACATTTCCTTTTGCTTCCAAGCAAAGGGCTCGGTTTTTTTCTGTCCTCATGCAAGTAAATCATAGCCCTGTTGCCATGGAAAGTTTCTGCCTCTCGCATCTCATATAGACATTTAGACGCTTGTGCACGTACACACAGTCAGTATAGAATAGATTCTGTCCGAGAGTCCTTCCTTGTGGATAACATAGTTCTTTAAACATAGGATGTTAGATATGATTTGGGATTAGGTTGACTTGACCCCCCAGACTTTTTGTCTCCACATGTAGAGCTAAATGTCAAGTCCCCTTCACCCCCTAGTTACACGTCAATTACACGTCATGCCGCTGCGCGCGCATCTATGCCAAGTATTATCTTATAGATCCACCTATGCATAACATCATAACCAATCATGTTTCTTTTTACTCCTTATTACGCCCATTTTCGGTTACGCACTTACAGTATCGTTTCTCTTATCAATTGTTACGCCTTCTACATTGGTTTCATTGTAATGTATGTTCTATAAAAGCAATTTCCTGTCAATAAAGTATGTACTTCACTTCCTGAACCCCCGTGGTGACGGAACCTGAAGGCCGCGACTCGAGTCGGCCATTTTGGAATAAAGCCCATTCAGAAACCTCTTATACCACGGATTCTGCCTCTTATTATTCTGAGCTATTTTATTTAAGACTCCGTATGAAATTCAGTCCAGGTAATAGAATATTTACCACATAATGGCGCCCGAACAGGGACACTTTCTCATCTCACGCGCCGGCGGTGCGTTGCAGGCCCGGTCTCCTGCCACAGCTGGACGGACCATAACGCGTACCAGCAGGATTTCCTGTAGCTCCCTCCGGTCAAGCGGGGGCGACTGAGGCTGCGATCAACCCAGACGAGGCGGTGAGAAGTGCGAAGTATCCCGACCAGAGCCTAGCTGAGAGAGCAAGATCCGAGGTATACAGAGGCCCACCAGGTTTTCGAAGTCCCGATGTCCAGAGGGTCCGATGTCCGCAGTCATCGAGTCCAGTCCATTCTCCGAGGCCTTCCGTTTCAAGGAGCTACCCGGTGAGTACCATCGCCGGGGAGGCGTGTTGACGCGCACATAGGTTGTGCCGGTCAAGACGGATTTGGGTACACAAATCCGGTCTGCACTGTTTAGCAGTGTATATGTACTGTTTAGCAGTATATCAAGTATTCCGAGGTATCTAGTTATTGTCAAGAATTATGCTTGGTGATTTAGTCATGCAGACGATCATCATTGCTGCTTATTTTAAAGGTTAAAAAAAAATGTGGTATGAATGGTTGTTCATTATTGTGTTTTTTGTATTAAGTGTGTTCAAAATTAAGTATCGGATCAGTTGTCAATATGCCGCTCTTTTCGAAATTAAGACAGATCACTACTAGGAAAGGGGTACTCGAAGAAGCCGTCCCTATTCCTCCTAGGGATACTCCAGGGCACTTCATGTATCACAAACATGGCTTAGACGCTATATTATTTCTTGATTTATGGGTAGATTACACCAAGGGATTGCCAGAAAGTCAAAGGTGGCCCGCAGCGGGAACCTGGGATGCAGAGTGCATCATGAAAGTCGAGGAAGAATTATGGAAAAGAAAGGTCAGACAGTCACAGAAAGACGCTGTTGAGTTATGGCGTAAAGAATCTCATAGACGTACAGAAAAAGCACGTAGACAGGAAGAGAAGAGTAAAGAAAGTTCAAATAAAGTTCAAGAAAATCTATTAATTGAGGAAGGTATCAGAGTGAAATCAGAACAAGTGGATAGACAGAGAAATGCCCTTATGAATGGTATGTATCCCCTTCTAGCCGAAGGATTACCTAAGGCTGCTCCAGAGATACCAAAAGACTTGCCACCCCCATTGTTTCCAATCAAGGCACATCCTAAGGGGCACCCTAGAACAGCGGAAGATGTTTTTCTTTCCTCATATTTAGATGACGCAGCTCCCGAGTATGCTAATTCCGCCCCACATAGACCGCATACCAGGGAGGTCCAACGCCAAGATCCAGCACCCGTATCCCTACAGCAACAAGTCGAGTCACAAGTTCCGGCAAGCACATCTGTCTCCGCATCTGTCCCTACAGGTACTTCCATGGCTGTGTCCACACCTATAGTTGCTGTGTCACGTTCGACGAATCCATTCACACCCGACGCCCCAGATGGGGCCACGGGAGGTGCTAGCAATACTTTTACGCCACCTAGAATAAATAAACTTGTTTTTCAAGAGTCAGCGCATTCACGTACACCCAAATTCGTAAGTGAACGTGCGCTTAAGGAACTTCTTATAGATTGTAGATATGACCCAGTGGTCGGTAAAGAGGACGAAATGGTCCTGGCATCATTACGCATCAGACGAGCCGCAGGATATTTAGCGAAGTTACCAGGAATGACTGCGCATCTAGAGAAAATATATCATTTTGTTCAAACAGGGCGAGATCCAGAATGTATTAATAGAGCTATGGAATTCCAGAAAGTAGAGATACAGGGGGAACTGTTACGTTTCCTCATAAACTGTGTGATCAGAAATCAAGACCGACCGGGGGTAGACCCGAATGCAATGCTTATTCTTACAAGATGGAGCCAGAATATATCAGAAGGGAGACACGATAAGCAAAATTGTATAATAGCCATGTGCCGAAAGATCCGTAAAGAAATAGAACGTATTCATGAAGAAAGATTGGAAACAGACGAGTTCGAGCAAGATGAAATGTCCGAATCAGGGGATTCCGTAAGACAATCGGACACCATAGCCTATGTAGGTAGAGGAAGATCCTGTAATAATACTAGATGTTTTTCTGATCCAATACACTCTGTATGTCCAAATAATAGCAGGACGTATCCGACGCCAATAATAAATCTGAAGTCTCCTGAACATTTGTTTCAAGCCGCAGATAAAATACTCCGAGAACGAAGGGGTTACCACCTCCTCGATTCCATGGATGAGCAAGAATTAGCCAGATCAGCCGTCCACTGGATTGACAGTCCTGGAAAATACGGTGATGAGACCGTAGCACACACGTTTTTTAACCTCAGTCCAGATGAACAACGTTTAGCTGGAATCTATATGATTCAGCAACTCCTTATATTATATAAGAGCCAACATGCTGATCCTGGTCCTTTACCTGATATATTAACTGAACTACTCACGAATAGATGGAGAGGTTCTAGTAACAAGTTAATTAAAGAAATATTAGTGTCACGTAAACAGTACGTCCTTTTTGTAAGCCCAGATCCTTTCTCGCTGCCCAGCAAGGAAAGAATGCCGTATTACATGGATAGACAAAATCCCTTACGAGAAGTGCACCCAATAAAAGGCGAAGACAATCAGTTTCACCGTGTATTTGTATACACACCCATAACAAAAATTGAATTGTTAGAAATGAAGAAAGTAGTACCCAGTCATGACAAAGACCCAGCGGGTTTTCACCGAGAAATTAAAGACATGTTACTGATGGGAGAGTATACCTATCCTGATATTATGACGATATTAAAGGTGCTAATGCCTGCTGGCATTTATGAAAAGCTGAAAGAAAAAGAGTGGGAAGTGGGAGACCAAAATATAGATTGGACAGCATTAGAAGCAGAGGAAAGGGCCCGAACTGCAGGTTCAGGGCTCGGGGATAAAGTTAAAGCATTACCAGGTTTACTAGTACAAGTACTGCCACGTTTATTAACTACGAAAAAGGAAGATTGGGGTGCAATCTCAGCCTGTAAACAAAAGCATGATGAAGACACAAGTGATTATTATGCCCGATTTGAAAAATGTTTTGGTGTAAATAGTGGTATAAAAGCAAGTAGTGAGTCGTATCCACATTTATTTGTGACAAAATTAGTGGAAAATGCATTGCCTCCAGTGAAGAATAGGATATTGAAATTTGAGAGTACCTGGCAAAGTAACACTCCGTCACAAATGCTACAAATGTTACAGTATCATCACAATAGAATTAGAGATGAACAAGAACACGAACAAAGACGTATGAAGGATACAAAAATGAAAATGCTAGTTTCCCAGACAGTACCAGCGGATGGTCACAAAAAGGGTGTGACACATTCCGGAGATTCAGCAGTTCCTGTAAAGGGAACATGCAATTACTGTAAACAACAAGGCCATTATGTACACGATTGTCAAGTCCTGAAGCGTAATATAGCTATAGGTATTGCGAAAGAAAGACCACGACCACTCAGACAGGATCAGAATGAACAAGGAGCTACGCAGCATGGACAGTCCATGCCAGCTCAGCAACAGTTTGTGCCAGCTGCACCACCGATGCCTGCTACTGCCACACAAACCACAACACGACAAATGTATCAGACTGCACAGTATGAATATCCTGAGTATCAGCGTTACGCATGAACTAGCCTAGAGAGGGAAGTTGACTTACCCCTTATTGAGATTCCTGTAGATCAAGAAGGACCTTATGTACATAGTGAATTATTAGGTCAAGACAGAAAATTCTTACTCGATACGGGGGCAAGTCGAACAACAATAAAGCGTAGTGAAGTTCCAGGGGCACCCCTCTCAGGCTCTCAAAATGTTTCCCTTGGTTTCTCAGGAAAGCCTATTGTTAATGAGGTATCACAGCCACTTCCACTTACGATTGGTCCCTTGACACGAACTACTGATTTATTGCTTACCAAATCTTGTCCAGAAAACCTGTTAGGTATAAAGACATTGAAAGCCCTAGGGGCTATTATCTGTTGTTCTCCGGAAGGAGTAAGATTGTTTTTACGTGATTTTAAAGGTCATTATGTATCCAGAGACATGGATCGCCGATTACAGAGTCACATTAAAGGCAGGAGTGGTACTACCACGAATGCGACAATACAAGTTACCGCAAGATGCTGTAGTGGCTTTACTACAAATCATTGACGAGCTAATTGCCCAAGGAGTAGTTGTAGAAACAGACTCCAATGTATGTAATTCACCGATAATTCCGATTCTTAAACGAACAGATCCTACAGCCCCGCCAGTATATCGATTGGTTATTGATTTACGCGAATTAAACAAATGCATTGTGCCACAATTCCCTGTGGTCCCCGATATCTCATCATTATTGACAGCCATTGATTCCGAAGCAACATTCTTTACTGTAATTGATCTCAAGAATGCCTTTTTCAGCGTCCCCATAGATCCGGAAAGTCAATATTTGTTCGGATTCAGTTTAAATGGGCGCAGTTTTAAATTCTCACGCGCTCCTCAAGGATTTACAGAAAGCCCCAGCATCTATAGCCAAGCACTGAAACGAGAACTCGACAGTATCCACATGCCAGTTAACACTACACTGCTTCAATATGTCGATGATCTGCTGATCACCGCGAGAAGCGAGCCCGAATGTGAAAAGGCTTCTCTGACAGTTTTACATTTTCTAGCCGACAAGGGGCACAAGGTGTCTCCTTCTAAGCTGCAATTCTGTGTCCAGCGAGTTATTTATCTTGGTCACTCGCTGTCCAAGGAGGGAAGGCAGCTTACACCAGATCGCATTCAGTTAATTGCTAACATGTCAATACCCAAGACACAAAAGGAGGTGCGGGCTTTCATAGGCCTCACTTCATATTGTAGGCAGTGGATCCCTCAGTACGCATTTCTAGCAAAACCACTCATTCAGTTGACAACACAGGAGGCAGCCACATCGACTGTCCTCCCTTGGACTCAGGATCACACACAAGCTTTTGAAAGCTTAAAGAAAGCTCTATGTCAAGCACCTGTTTTAGCGACACCATGTTACAGCAAATATTTTACACTCTTTGTTACAGAACGCGAAGGTACTGCCTTGTCAGTACTCACTCAGGAACAAGCAGGATCACACAAGCCATGTGCTTATTTCTCTAGTACATTAGATCCCGTAGCTCAGGCTTTGCCTGCGTGCCTGAAATCAGTGGCAGCAACAGCTTTAGCAATCAGACAAAGCGATGCCATAGTGTTAGGACATCCATTGACAGTACAAGTACCACATGCAGTAGAAGTTCTTGTGAACCGAACGCAAACACAACACCTGACCATAGCAAGACTTACCGGTTATGAACTGACATTGTTTCAGCCACACATAGAGATCCGACGTTGTAATACATTGAATCCTGCTACACTTTTACCTGTAATTGGAACAGACCCACTAGCTCATGATTGTGTTGAAGTTATTGAAATAAAGACGAAACCCAGACAAGACTTAACAGACGTTCCATTGTTAGATCCAGACCTGACGTTATATGTAGATGGATCGTGCATGAGAACAAGTACAGGAGATTTAGTGGCCGCGTATGCAGTCACAACAGACACTGAGGTTATTGAAACAAACTGTATAGATACTTTGTCAGCCCAAGCAGCAGAACTTATTGCTCTAACACAAGCCTGTATTCAAGCCACAAGTAAGAAAGTTAACATATACACTGATTCACGTTATGCATTCGGAGTTGTACATGACTTCGGGGTGCTTTGGCGAGAGAGGGGTTATTTAACTTCTCATGGGACCCATATTCAGCATGGGTCTCTCATTCATGCTTTGTTAGACGCAATCCATCTGCCCACAGCTATATCGATTATGAAATGTAAAGCACACATGAAGGTTACTGATATCATTTCTCAAGGCAATGATTTAGCTGACAGAACAGCTAAACAGACTGCTCAGACTCGCACATCCGACATGACAAAAACAATAGTTCGGACACCAATACAGTGTATGACGATTAAGGATCCCGCACTTGATATAATTGACATACAGTCACATGCCACAACAGAAGAAATAAAGAAATGGACTGAACTAGGAGGGATCCAGACAGATCAGGGATGGGTGACAAAGGAGAAATCTGTATGGTTTCTTCCTGACTCTATGGTCCAAGCCATTATAGCTACAATTCACAGTCCGGCGCATTTAGGAGAAAAAGCTATGCTAGACAGCATTCAACACATTTGGTTTAATAAACATCTACGAACTGCAGCTAAACAAAAAGTCCGTACCTGTATGATATGTTGTCAGTTCAACCCAGGAAAAAGTGTTCCCGTAGAGCAGGGTGGATTTCAGCCTCCCGATCATGCTTTTGAAGTCCTCCAGATGGATTATATCCAGATGGAACGATGTCGAGGATTCAAATATGTTCTTGTAGTTGTCTGCGCTCTTTCCCGATGGACTGAAGCGTACCCAGTATCGGATTACACTGCCCCGACTACTGCCAAGCAGCTAGTTCGAGAATTCTTCCCACGATACGGTTTACCACGTGTTGTATATTCGGATAACGGCCAGCCTTTTTCATCCGAATTAATGAAACATGTTTCACTTTTGCTGGGATATCAGTGGAAGTTTCATTGTGTCCGACACCCCGAGGCAGCAGGTCTCGTGGAACGACATAATCAAATTTTGAAAATCAGATTGTCAAAAATATGTAAGGAGAAAGGTGTTGACTGGATAGTAGCCTTACCAGTTGCACTATTTTACATAAGAATGGTAGCACACTCTCGAACAGGGCTATCCCCTTATGAGGTGATCTTTGGTAGACCACCGAATATGTGGGGGACGCCTATACCCCGTAAAATAACTGATGTTGATTGTAATATGCTGACAGATTACCTGGCTTCCTTGATGTCTGCACTACAATCTTGTCGTTCACAGGTAGCTGCAGCTTTTCCTGACAACACTGAGGTGAAACCCCATGACGTAATCCCGGGCGATTATGTCCTTGTGAGGAACTTTGACAGAAAGACTCAACTGGAGCCCAGGTGGAAGACACCTAAGCTGGTCCTGTTGACCACAAGGACAGCCGTGAAGATCGAAGGAAGAAAGGGTTGGATCCATTCAAGCCACATCAAGAAATTTCATGGACTTCCTTCGGATATAAACAGTCCTCCTCGTGTGTCTTCACCCATTGACTCAAAGCTACCTTTGGCTGAGGCCAGTAGCACAGACCTTTATAAATTAAAACTCAGACCCAGGCCGTCGGCCGATTTGATTGTTTAAGTCCTCTCCAAGGTGAAGCGGTTGAATCTGTCCCCGACATGTATCCCTTGAGTCTGAATCATGAACAATGAAGAACAATGTTGAAACGACATGCATACTGTAAAGCACTGCGTAGCCACTGTATAGTGACATTATTAATTTTATTTTTCTTGAGTTTTATAATAATTACTGCAAGTATATTGTTGCATATGTATTATCCTGTTTCTAAACATATTTTCAATATAACTAATGAACATTCTTTTAGTGACCTACCCCCACATGAATTATCCTATAGACTTGCGCTGCGTAATAACACTTTCATTAGTATGTTACACCATTCCCATCAGACTAGTAATGCCACTAATTGTTGGGTGTGTGGCCGACTCCCTCCCTATCAGAATAACAAAGGAGTTCTGCCTTTCTTCCCCCATCCGTTCACACATAATGGCTCCTGTGGAGCATGGTTTAGTTTACTAAATTCCATAGACTCAGACACAGCAGTTTATCAACACCATTGGATATGGGGAAATCTGAATCTAGTTTTATTCAAAGTCTGTTACCCTGATAAGAAGGGTCACCCCAGTAGAACAGGAACTGATCGAGAAAATGAAGTGTATGGATTAGGTAATTTTACACCTAATCTTATGATTCTGAATGTCGAATCCGAAGTTGAACTAACTCTGCCCACTATGTCAGTACTTCCAGTTAAGGGTGAATTATGTGTAAGAAAAGTTGGTTCCATACATATGGGCCATAGCAAATGCGTTACTACAGTAGAATATAGTGATCAAGGTAAATCTTCATTTAGATCTTCTCGCCATTCCTACTTTATATGTGATCAGACCGCATATATACGTCTGCCTCTAGATTGGGATGGTACCTGTTACATAGCATTCCTTTTGCCACCTGTTTTCCTAGCTCCTCCTGATTATTATCGAAATGTTCATTTAGTACACAATAGAGAGCGAAGAGATCTCCCAGTTGTCGATTATACTGAGACGACATGGGACAAGTATGTAGATTTCAATAAAGGTATCTTTCCCTATATAGGTACAATTTCAAATAGTAAGCTGATACGTAGGCTAACCAAGACTCTTGAAGCTGTAGTGAATGAGACTATAGCCGCCCTAGGCAATCTGACAGAGGAACAATCGGTGATGAGAATTGTTGTTCTCCAGAATCGTCTTGTCCTTGACGTCATCCTGGCCGATAGGGGCGGAGCTTGTAGGGTCATCGGATCCAGCTGCTGCATATTCATACCAGAAAATTCGCCATCTGTATATAAAGCTATAACACGCCTTCATAAGATTGTGAGCCAGATACACGAGAATCCAGGCACGTGGACGTGGTCCGGGTGGTTTTGGAGTGTGATATCAGCCTGGGGATGGAGAGTTCTGTCCTTCCTAGGTATTGGCCTTCTTATACTATTCAGTTGCTGCTTATGCCTGCAATGTGGACCAGCGATTTGTGGTCTGTGTGCCACATCGTGTATTCCACATCAAGGTTTTCGTTCAAAATCCCGGAAAAAGAAAGAAGAAGAAATGATGCTCCATGAGCAAATCGATGGACTAATGAAGATTGATGTTTCTTGACGGGCAAGTAGGGGACAAGGAGGGAATGTGGAAATGTGGATTTTCCTGATCAGTTATGTCCCCTATCTTGGACCCCAACGGTTCTATGTGCATGTTGCAAACACATGTATGTTCCCTCCAGTTCCAGTTTCGAAGACGCAAACACATGTGCGTCCACCATCAACATGTCCTCTGTCAGATCCGCCATCAATGGGCTGGATATTCGATTCCTAAGTATGAAAGGCCACCGACTTTATATGGCTAAGTTACTCCATTTTTGCAGTTCAGGCAGAGTAGGCCCGATTCTGTCCTCAAAGCCTTTCCCTGCTCTCTGCCTCTAACAGCATCAGTTTAAGCTCGCATCTGTATCCATGAACTTTGTCCTACTTCCTGTGCAGCTAACGGTGCCTACCTCGGCCAGTTTCGCCTGCCTGCCAAGAAGCTGTATTTCACCTTCGAATTATCTACTTTGCTCCTCAGCCGATGCATTCCTGTCTAGTAGTTTAGGTAAACATTTCCTTTTGCTTCCAAGCAAAGGGCTCGGTTTTTATCTGTCCTCATGCAAGTAAATCATAGCCCTGTTGCCATGGAAAGTTTCTGCCTCTCGCATCTCATATAGACATTTAGACGCTTGTGCACGTACACACAGTCAGTATAGAATAGATTCTGTCCGAGAGTCCTTCCTTGTGGATAACATAGTTCTTTAAACATAGGATGTTAGATATGATTTGGGATTAGGTTGACTTGACCCCCCAGACTTTTTGTCTCCACATGTAGAGCTAAATGTCAAGTCCCCTTCACCCCCTAGTTACACGTCAATTACACGTCATGCCGCTGCGCGCGCATCTATGCCAAGTATTATCTTATAGATCCACCTATGCATAACATCATAACCAATCATGTTTCTTTTTACTCCTTATTACGCCCATTTTCGGTTACGCACTTACAGTATCGTTTCTCTTATCAATTGTTACGCCTTCTACATTGGTTTCATTGTAATGTATGTTCTATAAAAGCAATTTCCTGTCAATAAAGTATGTACTTCACTTCCTGAACCCCCGTGGTGACGGAACCTGAAGGCCGCGACTCGAGTCGGCCATTTTGGAATAAAGCCCATTCAGAAACCTCTTATACCACGGATTCTGCCTCTTATTATTCTGAGCTATTTTATTTAAGACTCCGTATGAAATTCAGTCCAGGTAATAGAATATTTACCACACCAGCACCAGGTATCTAGGACATGTTCTGTAGGGAGAGTACTTCAGTGTCTATGAGTATATCTGGAACAGGATGATACATTTCAGCTGATGGTGAGAGAACCTTTCTCATTAGATTATTTTTCCAGGGAACCAGGTATTCCCTTTTTGATCTAAATGCTACTATAATGATCAGGAGACTAGGTTGTCTCGATGTAGAGCAAAACCCTTGATTTCTGTGGCTATGCCACACAATCTAGGCACCATTTCACATTTTTTACTGAGGTAGCTTACACTCATCTTTTTTTCCCATCTTGCAACATAATCCAGTTTTGAGAATTATGGCTATAAACTGCCCAGTCCCATCAAATCCATATTTGTAAGAGTCCTAACAAGGGCTTTTCACCATCATTGTTTAACCTTCTCTCATTCTATGATAATTGTCGTGGACATTCACATCTCTGTCTTTTTGGATGATTTTGGGCTTCATTCATGGTTTTTGCAGATTGATAAAAGCCCGTTAGTGGGACCCAGGTGTACACTCCCCAGCTGGAGGATTGCCTGACATATTTAATTATCCCGGTCCCATTAGTGGGGATTTCTATGCCTTTGGCGCAATCTCCAGATGCACTGAGGGCAAGGTAGATTGCTAAGTGGATGCCTTGTGTTTTGGCCCCACTCCACATTTATTTTTGTTTTTCTGTAGCAGACTAGAAAAGCAAGAGTTATTTTCAGAACAATAAATTATAAGTTACAACAATGATGTGCAAGGAGTTTTCTCCCTATACTTGGGGATTGAGAGGCAACACTTTATAGCCTCTGTGCACAACTGCCATACATATCAGGTCCAATGCATAACTGCAAAAAAGAATGTCAGCAGCCATGTGCTAATTAATTAATTATTATTATGCTCAGTAGTTGCCAGCCCTTATACAGATACGATGCAAGTGAGTAATGTCCAACAACAGTCAGTTAAGGATCTGCTATTGGAAACAGGGCAGTTCTCCTGACACTAAATGAAGCAGGGGGAAACATAGGTTTTGTTGGATGTGAGACCATCCCATTTATGGTGGTTCTCTCATGCTGTTAAAGAAACCAAATGACTCATTTGTGTTTTCATATGATGCACATCATACTCTAGATACTAAATTATACTCTCATCCCATTCATAAGTTCTCATAGTGTTGACAGGCTAACCCCCAGACCAAAGAAGAAACCAAATTCACTTTCACAGGCTATCCCGGTTTGTCACAGACAGTGCATGTCATCGAATTCTGGTAGCCTGAATATGCTCTACGTTCTCCTTCCTAGTAGCAAGCTAACAACCCAACATAGCATACTAGCACTTACTGAGGTTCTCTCACATGACATTGCAAGAGTTTCATAGAAAATAATGGTGTATATATTGCAGATGCCAACCTTCAACCAGTCCTTGGTCTGTTATAAACCAACTTCAGACTTTATAAGGTTTGACATTTCAATTTACCCATTATACGCATGAGTATAATAGACCTAGAAAGCCTTACATTTCATAGCTATACCCTTCTTCTTATAATGTCTGACTGTGTACAAATGCTCACAGACATTTCTCAGCCATATAAAGTGTTGTGAAGGCAATGTATATCATGCCCTGGAGGCTTGGTCTGCACTAGTTATTGGGGAATTTTTTATTATGTTGGAAAAATCGAACAAAATTTTTAGGCAAATTTCACAACATTATTTTTTATTTTCAAGTCATGCTATTTTGTGAAATGTTTGCCGGCAAGAGACTGGTTTGAGCAGAAAAAATCTTGCAGAAACTGTAAAACCGATGTTTGCCATAATCAAGTAACTCACAAGTATGTCTGGTCAATAAGAAAGGACAGCACAGTGCACAAATATGTGATCATATATGCCTATATGTGTGTATAGTAGTGTGTTGTGTACCATTCGGATTAGAGCTTCTCTAAGGACAAGAACCCTCAAACACCCAAGAATGACATGCTTCATCATTGGGTTCCTTCATCACACCAAGGCCGCAAGGTCCTTAGTGTGGGCTACAACTCCCCAGAGGGGAGGAGCTAGGGTGTTTGGAAAAATGAGCATTGTTAGAGGGTCAGTGAGGGGCGGAGTGCAATGAGGATAGTCAATACATCTGCCTTCAGAGGGCCAAATCAACTTGAATCGATGGTCCTCTGGGACGTGGTTAAAAGAAAGAGAACTCAGAATTTTCATCAAATATACAGCTGTACGTGTTTCTGCCCTTGGTTGACCCCAACTGGGGATCAAAGGCATTCATCAGAAACTAGACAAATAATTACTCTGCTCAAAAGGAAACAATAATCCAAAATATATTGGCCACCAAAAGATTTGCCTGGGAGGGCAACGAACTGGTGCCCATATGTACTCTGCGTCCATTGTCTTTCTGGAAAAAATTAACAGCATAGCCACTAATATTATGAGAGAAAAGCTCCCACAAGACACACTACTTCAGACAAATAAACATGGTCTCAACTCATGCTGTTAATAAACGTGAATCTCTGGTGTTTATCAGAGATCAAAGTGACTCCCAGTAAGCGCACTACTTGAATCCTATTACCTACAGTGAGAAGAAGAACAATCCACTCTCAAGCCACAAGGGTAACGCCTCTACCGCAAAGCTAGAATGAAGTCAAGCAAAAAATGCAAAGGGAACAGCAATGGAAACAAGGAATACAGACATCAACTGAATTAGGGTCTGTGGGTGTTTTCATGCACACTCTCAAACACAGCTCCGTCTTTTGAAGTCTATTAGGGACAATCAAGTGTTGAGCTGGAAGAAGAGTACAAAGATAATGCTGAGCTTTATCCTGTACATACAGTGCAGGTAAAGATTGCAATACATGCAGAGATATCCACAAGGTCAGACCCTCGGAGGAGCCGAACTGGCCCTTCCCTCAAGCAGACCATCCCCGGGAGGCACTGAGTGACAACCAGCCGCAAGAACACAAAATTAAAACACAAAATTAAACAAGGTCAGGCAGGTGACGTACATGATAATAATGCTAGATAAAAAGACACGAGACAGAGTCCATTGCCTTGACTGCGATCCATGGTTAAGGACCGGCGAGCTTAAGTGTTGATCAGAGACATTATAGTGAAGTGATCAGCTCGCATGTGTTTGTAGACCCAAAATTCCATTAAAGTAGGTGGGATCGCATTGAGTCATAAATAAAAGGCACCAATAAGGAAGGGGACGAGAACAAACTCTCTGTGGTCGCAGGTTCAGAGTGAGAGCCTACAAACCTGCATCAACAAGGTCTAATATAGAAAACATGGCCCCCTTAACGTTGCAGAGGCGAGCTGAAAAATGGCCCCAACCGAAGACGTGGAGAAAGGGAGGAGAGGGATGTAAAGCACGGGAGGTTCTGGGTGGCATTTCCTGGTCTCTCATGAAATGGAGTCACTGTGCACAAACATTCCACAGGATGACACTTTACATACAGTTAAGGAATTATTTGACAAAGGGTCCAGGATGATGTGACTCGACCACCTCTGTGATGGAATGCTCCACAATTGCCATGAAAGAAAATGTATTTCAGTTTCAAGATCATCTATACTGGCAGATCACCGGAACTTCCATGGGGAGCACCTTTGCCCGGAGCATGGCTAATCTGTACATGCACAGTTTTGAGTCAACTCACATTTATCCGGTAGACAACCCACACTCTGAAATTCTGAAGGTGCGGAGGGGATACATAGACAATATTGTGGTGATTTTTGAAGGTGATCTCAAATCTTTACAGGTTTTCTCAGGTTGGCTCAAAACAAGAAACCCCAATCTCATGTTCACCTGTGATTTCAGCAAGGTATACCTTCCCTTCCTGAACATCCTGTCATATCATATAAGGATGGATGGATCTGCTCTGAGCTATACAAGAAACCAATGGCATGAAATTACCTCCTTTGCTATACTAGCTTTCACCCACACACCCTTGGAGGCAATTTGCCAGTAGGACAATTTTGAGGATTAGAAGAAATTGTACTGAGGTAGCAAAATTCAAAGAACAGGCAGCTACACTTAGTATCCACCTGTCCCAAAGAATGTACCTTAGAGAATATATACTCAGGGTGGCGAAAGAGGCTAGAAATAATAACAGAGATACCCTCCTTGAGAAGTATCCGAAATGCTAAATGGACAGGTTGGTGTGTGTAAGCACATGCAGTCACCTAACTAATACTGTTATGAGAGTAAGAAACAGGAATTGGTTGATTCTGATTACAGGAGAAAGAACATTACCTAAACCCCTGTTGGCATTGAAATGAAATTTAGTAGGAATATTGGAGATATTTTAGTTTGCACTAGAAATTCTTCTTCCTGCAGGATGCATCAGAACACCTTGTGTTCAGTTCCACCTGTTAGGTGCCACTTTCCGTGTAGATTTTGTTTGGTTTGTCCTGGCCTATTGTTCACATTGACCTAGGCCTCAATACTCCATGGGGACTCCTGAATCACATCAATTGTAGCACAGAAATAGTAATATATCTCCAATGGCCATGCAAACTTAACTATGTGGGCATGACTACACGCAAGATCAGGACAAGGATTATAGAACATTGTTGTTCAGTGAGATGCAAGAAGTCTAACACCAAACCCACGAAACACTACCTCGATGCTGGCCATATGAAACATGATATCACATGAGTGGTTATAGATAAACCCAGCCATCTCCCAGTCATGGGTACCCTTGAAACAGTTCTTATTCATAGGGAGAAGTGTTGGAGTTTTATATTTAATTCTATTTCTGGGAGTGTCTTGGGGAGACCACCCCACCACACCCACCCTAGTTTGACCAGATCAAAGAGGCACACAGTGTATTAGTTCCTCATTATCATGATTTCTGAGCACCCTTGGGTGCCAGACATTTTCCTTGGTGTTTTTCCCCACTTTTTTTTACTATACTCCTCTATTCAGAATAGTATCTCCTGTCCCTCAGCTGAGGGTTCCTCTGTTGCAATGCTCATGACCTAGAGTTTTGCTCCGCCCCTCCCGGGCCAGTACATTCTTTTTACACATGGCCTTAAGCCAGTAACCGGCATCTACAGAAGTATATTTGATTACAGCCAGAGTACTCTTTCTTTTAACCCAGTCCCAGAGGACTATTACATAATGTTGATTTGGCCCTCAGAAGACAGTTTTATTCATTATCCTCATTGTACTGTGCCCCTCACTGACCCTCTAACAACGCTCATTTTTCAAAATACCTCAGCTCCTCTCCTCTGGTGAGTTGTAGCCCACACCTAGGACCTTGCGACCTTGGTTCGAGGGGGGAACCCAATGATGAAGCATGTCATCCTCGGGTGAGTGAGAGAGCTCATCCTTCAAGAAGCTCTCTTCTGACAGCTACACAACACACTACTATACACACAAATAAGATCACATATATGAGCACTTTGTTTTCCTTTTTTCAATGTCCAGACCTACTTTTTTTGTGAGTTTAATGATAGACAGGTAGTAGTACTTCTCTGGTTGGGCCTCTCCCTCTGTATCCTTTGTGTGAATGTGCCATAATCAAGTGAAACTGTCCACCACAACCAGTCTACTTAAAGTATCTTGTGACTTTTTACAGAAGGTATACTCTGGTGTTCAATTTTCAAGCAAGATACAGCCCAGGAATAATTAACATAATGTGCTTAATTTTGCATCATATTCAAGGTGTAAGAAATTGCAATTTTGCCCACACCTTGTGTGCACCTCGGTTGTGTCTGAACACAGAGGCAATTAACAGGCATTGCCCTCCCATGACAGTGTTACTGACATTAGTATGCCCCGATTGCTAAACTCCAACAGCACACACTGTTTGTTGTTCAGGCATTCACTTTACCAACCAATCCTCCTGAATGAATTTGCAAATTTAGTTTAATTGAGCAGAGAAAGACTATAAGAAACAAACTGCACTTATGTGCTAAGTAAAACCTCAGGACTCCAAATATGTGACCTTACCAAGAAAAAGCATTAATTCAGTCTTCTAGTGCTTACTTCGCTAATTACTGATGTGCAGACACAACAATTAGTCCATTCACTCAAACTACTGCAGCACACAAATACTTTGAAAGGAGAAAGTCAAGAAAATCTGACCAAGTTCAGATCCAGGTGAGTAACATTTGTGGTGGTGCAGTGCGACTTAGATAGCTTACATAAGCTTATTGATTCAGATGTTGGAACCAGTCTCGTCTTAACCAATTTCTACATCTATGCATAACGATTCTTGCATTCTTCTTTAGAGTAGACTGATTTAGCCAGTTAGCATTGCAGGCTCATAAAATGTGTATTAAATGGGCCCTGCAAGAAACTTCGATTTACATATTCTAGAAACTACTTCAGACCAGATTTACTAAATTCTCATGCAAACTTGTGAATCACCTGGAAATGATGTGCTGCATTGTGTGAGAAGAAGTGAGCAGGAAAGCACCATATCCATCTAGATATGGCTCTATCCTCCCCTCTCCCTTGTGCTGGATCAGAATTTTGCTGCCGAGTGCCATGCATACAACTTTGCGCCATACTGCAAGGGTGTGTGCTTTGGGTTCCTGTGGCCAAGATCTCTCTTGGCACCTCGCTTAGGACCGCGCTGGTCGCGCGCTTGTTTGCTCTGTAGTTTTAAAAAAACCTTCGTTTTTTGGATTTTGTTTCTTTTACTTTTTAGCCTGCTTCCCTGCCTCTAAACCATTTCTGGCCCTTACTTGCACTCTAACTTTGGTGAACTCCACCGCTGTTGGGCGGATCCGGGTTACCGGGAGGGTTTGGGCTGAGCGCCATCTTGGAGTGGGGAGTAGTGCGAGCGCCATCTTTGAGCGTCCAGGTCACCTGGGATGCCGAGACGACGCTATTTAGGGCGAGCCAGCTGCAAGGTGAGCCTGCTTTGGGTTCCTGTGGCCAAGATCTCTCTTGGCACCTCGCTTAGGACCGCGCTGGTCGCGCGCTTGTTTGCTCTGTAGTTTTAAAAAAACCTTCGTTTTTTGGATTTTGTTTCTTTTACTTTTTAGCCTGCTTCCCTGCCTCTAAACCATTTCTGGCCCTTACTTGCACTCTAACTTTGGTGAACTCCACCGCTGTTGGGCGGATCCGGGTTACCGGGAGGGTTTGGGCTGAGCGCCATCTTGGAGTGGGGAGTAGTGCGAGCGCCATCTTTGAGCGTCCAGGTCACCTGGGACGCCGAGACGACGCTATTTAGGGCGAGCCAGCTGCAAGGTGAGCCTGCTTTGGGTTCCTGTGGCCAAGATCTCTCTTGGCACCTCGCTTAGGACCGCGCTGGTCGCGCGCTTGTTTGCTCTGTAGTTTTAAAAAAAACCTTCGTTTTTTGGATTTTGTTTCTTTTACTTTTTAGCCTGCTTCCCTGCCTCTAAACCATTTCTGGCCCTTACTTGCACTCTAACTTTGGTGAACTCCACCGCTGTTGGGCGGATCCGGGTTACCGGGAGGGTTTGGGCTGAGCGCCATCTTGGAGTGGGGAGTAGTGCGAGCGCCATCTTTGAGCGTCCAGGTCACCTGGGACGCCGAGACGACGCTATTTAGGGCGAGCCAGCTGCAAGGTGAGCCTGCTTTGGGTTCCTGTGGCCAAGATCTCTCTTGGCACCTCGCTTAGGACCGCGCTGGTCGCGCGCTTGTTTGCTCTGTAGTTTTAAAAAAACCTTCGTTTTTTGGATTTTGTTTCTTTTACTTTTTAGCCTGCTTCCCTGCCTCTAAACCATTTCTGGCCCTTACTTGCACTCTAACTTTGGTGAACTCCACCGCTGTTGGGCGGATCCGGGTTACCGGGAGGGTTTGGGCTGAGCGCCATCTTGGAGTGGGGAGTAGTGCGAGCGCCATCTTTGAGCGTCCAGGTCACCTGGGACGCCGAGACGACGCTATTTAGGGCGAGCCAGCTGCAAGGTGAGCCTGCTTTGGGTTCCTGTGGCCAAGATCTCTCTTGGCACCTCGCTTAGGACCACGCTGGTCGCGCGCTTGTTTGCTCTGTAGTTTTAAAAAAACCTTCGTTTTTTGGATTTTGTTTCTTTTACTTTTTAGCCTGCTTCCCTGCCTCTAAACCATTTCTGGCCCTTACTTGCACTCTAACTTTGGTGAACTCCACCGCTGTTGGGCGGATCCGGGTTACCGGGAGGGTTTGGGCTGAGCGCCATCTTGGAGTGGGGAGTAGTGCGAGCGCCATCTTTGAGCGTCCAGGTCACCTGGGACGCCGAGACGACGCTATTTAGGGCGAGCCAGCTGCAAGGTGAGCCTGCTTTGGGTTCCTGTGGCCAAGATCTCTCTTGGCACCTCGCTTAGGACCGCGCTGGTCGCGCGCTTGTTTGCTCTGTAGTTTTAAAAAAACCTTCGTATTTTGGATTTTGTTTCTTTTACTTTTTAGCCTGCTTCCCTGCCTCTAAACCATTTCTGGCCCTTACTTGCACTCTAACTTTGGTGAACTCCACCGCTGTTGGGCGGATCCGAGTTACCGGGAGGGTTTGGGCTGAGCGCCATCTTGGAGTGGGGAGTAGTGCGAGCGCCATCTTTGAGCGTCCAGGTCACCTGGGACGCCGAGACGACGCTATTTAGGGCGAGCCAGCTGCAAGGTGAGCCTGCTTTGGGTTCCTGTGGCCAAGATCTCTCTTGGCACCTCGCTTAGGACCGCGCTGGTCGCGCGCTTGTTTGCTCTGTAGTTTTAAAAAAACCTTCGTTTTTTGGATTTTGTTTTTTACTTTTTAGCCTGCTTCCCTGCCTCTAAACCATTTCTGGCCCTTACTTGCACTCTAACTTTGGTGAACTCCACCGCTGTTGGGCGGATCCGGGTTACCGGGAGGGTTTGGGCTGAGCGCCATCTTGGAGTGGGGAGTAGTGCGAGCGCCATCTTTGAGCGTCCAGGTCACCTGGGACGCCGAGACGACGCTATTTAAAGCTCGCCAGACTAGCGCAGCGGTGACGCGCAGCGGTTGCGCCATCCCTGCGCCTGAGTCGTGCCAGAGTCCTGCCCGTCTGCGCTCGTCAGCGTCTCGGAGGCGGCCGAGGCGGGACTCTGGCATCTTGGGTAGGTGTGTAGGATGATTAGGTATAGTGCGGCCGCTTTATGTGCGCTCCGTCCCCCCAAGAGCGGTTGTATTTGTCTTTTCCCTGGTGGTCGACACCTGGCTAAAGGGTGCCCTGGATGTTCTTGGCGTCCCATATCATCTCCATCTCGCGCTCCCCTCTCCCTCCCCTTGGAATGTCAGTGTGCCTTGTTAAATACCAGATCCTTGGCGCGTCATTCCATGGAAATTTGGGACCCCCTTACGCTCTCGAAAATCTCCTGTCTTTTTTTGACAGAGACTTGGTTGGGGGCTGGCTCGGAACCTGACATCGCTAGTGCCCTTCCCCCCAACTTCACCATCTTAAGGAGGGATAGAACTGGAGGCAGAGGTGGTGGGGTGGCCTTAGTTGTTGACAGGTCCCTTGTCTGCACCTCTTATCCTGTAGATAATATCGCTGGTTGTGAAGCTCTGGGCTTTATTCTCCAGCTGTCGGCTTCACATACCTGCACAGGAATTTTGATCTATAGACCTCCAGGGCCTCTAGGCTCGTTTTTCGAGGATTTACAGGTGGCACTGTCAGTACCCTGTGTGCGCTCGGCACACTGTGTACTGCTGGGCGACTTAAATCTGCACATGGACTCGACAACTGACGCCGATGCATCTAAATTACGGGACATTACCGAGATGCTCGGACTGACCTCTTTCATCGATAGTCCAACGCACGTGAAAGGACATACGTTGGATTTAATCTTTTCCACTGTGCCAATTAAGGTGTCCTCCCCTTTGCCGGTTCTATGGTCCGACCATTATTTAATTAATTTCGTGTTGTTAGCTGAGCACCAGACGAGTCAAAGAGCTCATAAGGACGGGTCTCGTCAAGCTAGAGCCTTTCACCTGGTGTCAGCTGATATGCTCGCTGACGCACTCCATGCACATCCTTGCATTACGACTGGGAACTTAGAAGTCGACCTGCCGCTAGTCCAGGACTGGCTTCGGACAAGATTCGAGGAGCTTGCCCCTCGGAAACCGGTCAGGACAGCCCCCTGCCAGGATTCCGCTCCTTGGTTCACCGCTACTCTGCGAAAAGCGCGCCAGGACTGCAAAAGATCTGAAAGGCTCTGGCGGCGCAGATATGCGCCTGAGGAGAAACTGAAGTACAGGGGTGCGATAAAATCCTATCACAGACAGATTGCCGAAGCTAAAAAGATCTACTTCGAGCATAGAATAGACCAGGCTGATAACACGAGCCGGGAACTATTCCGAATTGTGAAGGAATTCGTAGAGCCGGTGGCGGCCGCTAGGGTTCACTCCCATACTGAGGAGTGGATCAAGCAGCTTGCTGACTTCTTTGTGGACAAGATCCGTAGGATTCAGGACTCTTTCGATCGGGTGGGGTCCCTGAAAGTGGCTGCAGCTGTGGAAAGTGATCTGAAGGTCCTTCCATCCGCTGCAGCTGAGCTGGCGCCCACTCTTTCGACGTTCCCCCCGCTATCCTGCGAGTCCTCTCTGGAGCTGCTTTCCCGGTTGAAATCTGGATCCCCCTTGGATGCGTGTCCGGCTAAATGCCTGAGCTCGGTGGCACCAGCTATTAACAACTTGCTGAACCCCTTGCTCAACATGTCTCTGAGTTCTGGAGTGGTCCCTAAAGAATGGAAGCATGCTCTTATTCTCCCGCTCATTAAGAAACCTCTGCTCGACCCTTTACAGTGGGCCAACTATAGACCAATCTCCCTCCTCCCTGCTCTGGCGAAGGTGGCGGAGAAACATGTTCAGCATACTCTTACCACCTTTATAGAGAATAACAAACTGCTGCATGACTCCCAATCTGGTTTCCGTGCCAATTACAGTACGGAGACAGCTCTTGTGGAGGTGACCGACGCCATCAGGGAAACGCTTGATCTTGGGGGAAAGGCTATGTTGGTCTTGCTGGACCTGTCGGCGGCATTCGACACCGTCCCACACGCCGGCCTCCTCCTAAGACTCAGGGAGGTAGGTCTGCGGGGGACGGTGTTGGACTGGTTTCAATCCTTCTTAACCGACCGTCGGCAGGTGATCTGGGCTCCTCCGTTCTCCGCGGAAATGCCTTCGCTAGAGGTGGGGGTGCCTCAAGGATCCATCCTGAGCCCCACCATATTTAACATTTATGTGGCCCCTTTGGCGAAGGTCGCTGAGGCATTTGGAGCCCGGGTCATCTCATACGCTGATGACACCCAGCTCCTGTTTACCTGCAGGAAGGGAGAGGTTTTTAATGGCGACAGAATCAGAGACTGCCTGAGTGCTGTTTTTGCATGGTTTCAGCACCAGAACCTGAAATGTAACTCGGATAAGTCCGAGTTGCTCTTTTTTGGCTGCGTTGAGGACCCTGGCTGGAAATCGTGGTGGCCTTCCGACATGTTCCCCCCTGAGAAACCATCTGCCCAAGTAAAAAATCTGGGTGTGGTATTTGACGACAGTCTTTCTTTTCGTCCCCACATCATGGGCCTGGCGGGGAAATGTTTCGGTATCTTGAAGATGGTGAGGAAATTTCTCCCACTGCTTTCCCTTCAATATCGCAAGAACATCGTGCAAGCACTTGTGGGCTCGCGTTTAGACTACGCTAACGCACTTTTCTCTGGTCTGCCTAAATATCTGGTATCCAGATTGCAAGTTGTCCAAAACTCGGCGGCCAGAGCCATCTTTGGCCTTCCACGGAGAGCCAGTGCCTCTCTACTGCGCGGTAGGCTGCATTGGCTGTCTATCCCTAGCAGAATTAGTTTCAAGGTCCTCACGTTGGCGTTTAAAGCCCTCCACTGCATTGGCCCAGCTTACCTCAGGAAGCGGATTGCTCTCTACGTTCCCCGGAGGAGTTTGAGATCTGCTGACCTGGCTAAAGTGGAGGTACCAGTGATCAAACGCGTGCGGATGGGAGGCCGGTCTTTCCAGTTTATGGCGGCCAGTTTGTGGAATGAGCTCCCTCTGTCACTCCGCAAGGCTAACAATCTTCTGGCCTTTAGAAAGGAGCTCAAGACGCTCCTCTTCTCCGCCTAACCAGTGGGCCTACAGTGTTTCTGCCGCTGGGTTTTTCTTGGTTGTGTTCAGGACTCTCTGCCAAAGCGCCGGGACACCCGTTCTGGGTAGCCGTGCGCTCAAGAAATATAGTTCTAACATAACATAACAGTATAGCATAGGTTTTGTACTGGAAGGGTGCCCTTCCAGTACAATATATGCCTTATCAACTTTTAAAACTTTTCCTACTTTGTGTGTGTGCTGCACAGTGCACATGCAAAGTCTGAAAAAAAGGAGAAATAAAAACAATTGTCATTTCAATGCTTGCTTTCGAATGGTGTTGATTTTGATGCAAAGTCCTGTTTAAAATTTTTGGTAGGCGGGGTTTTGCGTCAAAAAACATGGTTGAATGGGAACACACCCATGTAACAACCCTTCATGATAAGTAACCCAAAGCAGCGCTTCACGCCATTTTGCATTACTTTTAGGGAAATTCCAAAACAAAACAAGTTTTGCACTGGAAAGTAAATAACAAAAAAACCAAAAAAATGCACTGGTTTAGTCGCAAACACAGCACAAAATGTTAGTAAATCCGGGCATTCATGTCTTCTTACCAAAACCAGTTTATGTGTAACACCCCAAGGTCTACATAGACAGAATATCACGTTTCTCTGGATCGTTTTACCTTCATATGCCACCACCTATTATACCACTCGTGTATGGCTGGCCCAGGCTTACCCACTCTAGTTAACTTGTAGATGTTTATTGAGTTGTAGGCAGTGATTGGCCTTCCCATAACACACCTCTACCTAAAACATATGATGTTGCCTATTGACTTCTTATAACTGTTGATTGGTGGTGCCTCCTAAGCATTTTTATGAAATAGAAATGTGATTTCACAATTACCACAAGTATCAATAGTATAGTTGATAGCCACTAGCATGTCCATAACCCTTATGATGAGACATTTGGTTTCTGCTCTGCAATGGATTTGTTTGTCTGCTGCTATCATAGGTAAGAACATTTAGACACAGCTAGCGTGTACACATTTGGGTGTCAATGGTAGTCCTACGTAGACGCATTAAATGGGAATGGAGTGAAACACATGTTCACCGAGACCTCCTATCATTTGCCTGTGAATATATTTTGCCTGATTTAAATTTTTACAGAGAGCCTCAAGAAAAGATCAAACAGGCTACCACATTCATAGATTTTCTGGAAAAATTAGAATACATACAATTGAAGAATTTTAAAAAAATTGACACAAATGCTCAGCTGAACCTGCACCTTTTTGGCTAAATATCACAAGTGTTTGCATTTGAATATTTAAGGAAATGTATAAATGTCATAGATGTCCTGAACTCCTCCCAGGAATCTTGGCGAACACCCTACAAACAATGTGAAATCTGATCTAAACATAGGGGAAAGCCAACAGTAGCCAATCTTTGACTTTTTAAATTGAATTATTTGAGGTAGGCAAACCAGATGTTTTTTTACACGGAGTCAAAACCAAGAATTTAGTGGTTTTGAACCTCATAAGACCTTAAGCCTGATTTAGACTTTGGCGTAGGGGATACTAGATCACAATAAGAAGCGCTATGATGTTTTTAATCTCTTATTTCAGGAAACAGGTACAGAGAGAAGTATTCGCTCTGGTATCAAGTGTTTTGTCTATTACTAGGGCTACAGTGTTAACCCCTTCAGTGCACGCCCCTTTCCCCGCCCTGTGCCGGCCGTTGTATTAGCGGGCGGGGTTTATGACGAGCTGGTCTCGTCATGGGCACAGCGCGACCTCGGCCCATGACGAGACCAGCTCGTCACGGGCATTGAAGAGGTTAAAGATAAAACTCACTCGCCTAGCAAACTATGTTAGTGTACCTATTAGATTGTCTTTTCATTTATATTTGGCACATTAAGGAAGCCACAAGATAAAAGACCCAACAATAATTCACAGTCTTGCTTTAACAGCCGAAACAAATAAACTCTCACCTCAGCAAACAAATGTTTCAAGTATAACTCTGCAATGTTCTATGTGAGCAGTGACGCATGTGGTATACTTTGGAATTAATTGTTTTAGTTCAGATTTGGTGCTCTTTGGCGTTAGAGCAATATTTGTTCTATCCTAAGGCAGCACCATGTTTTGACCATCTTCGCGGTTCTACAGCATAAGGCCTATGAGTGAGGTTTATAATTAATTTTCTTTACACTTATTTGATACATGAATATTCGTATGACATGTTGCTCCCTGTTCTGTCGCATTTTTTAGTCGGATTTACTCCTAAATAATAATTATCCTAATAATATAGGATTTTTCCTTTATGATCTCTGAGGAATGAGACTACTTATATCGCTAACAATACTTGTACTGGCCACCAATGCTTGTTTTTCTAATTTAAAAAAGATATGATTGTTTTAGTAAGTGATTTTTAGTTGTTTACACTAGGTTCAATTCAAGAATTAAAATAATCATGAATTTAATTTAATGTTTTCATGATTCATTTCTTGGCATGCTGCATGGTAAAGTAGATTAAATGAAAATTACGACAGGGTTTACTACCATTTTTGTTTATTTTTACATTTAATTTGTGGCATAGAAACTGATTTGCATATTATTTTGATTTTTTTTATCTGTCGAGTTTTGTGCAAATTGATATGTTAGACAAAACAATTAAGAAGGACAATTCTATGGGACACATTTGTGATATTTGACATAAAGATAAACATATATGCCTTACAACAGAGCTTTCTCTGGGGCTGCACCTACAATCTGGAACTCGCTACCGCCAATCATCAGAAGAATCATATCTCTGCCCAGATTCAAGAAGGAAGCCAAGTCTTTTCTATTTGTCAAATTCCTGCCATAAGCTCTCTCAGAGCATTTACAGAATCAGCGGCTTAGCAACACTTTACTGCTATTTATATGAACAATACCCATTTTAAGTCTCTCTAGACTTCGCAGGTATAACCTACGCAATTTTGGTATCATTGACAATGATTACCTTACGCCATTCATACCTCTCTGTAACTTTGTTGGGCAGAGGTCAATATTGTGCAGTCCTCCCTTGCTCCTGCCTTAAGTGTATTTATGGTTGTTTGCTCCTAATCTTGAATTTAGCTTGTATCTCTGTAAAGCGCTCTGATACCCTAACGGGTCACGTTCTCGCTCTGTAAAAAACTAAAAAATAAAAAATAAACAAAAAATGAGGAGTCTATAATATGACTGTTTTGTTAGGTTAGTAATTGTAAGAAGGTGGTTCTGACACTATGGGCCGCCCAGATTTTTTGCTTTTTGAGCACCTATTTGTTGAGCTTTTACTGTGGGAGAGACTCATAAGTTGGGACTCACCCACAGTGAACTCATGATGAAAGAGACTGCATGTGGATTTTATTGGTGTTCCCCTAGCTTGACTAGGCCACTGCACAGCAGCTGGAGAAAGGAGCACCGGGCTGGTTACATGGAGACACATGTGTACATGCGTGTGCACACATGTCAGGGCTTCGCAGGGGAGATTCCTGGTGTACGCAGCCAAGGAGCAGGTGCAGATAGATTGGTGTGGCAGGACTTATGCAGAATTGGGTGGTGACATGGAATAGGCTTTATACACTGGGAAGAAACATGTCAGTGTGTTTTACTGTGTTTTTCACTTCATTATTCCCCTATGGGGAAGTGGAGTCCATGGGCTAGTGTCAGTTTCCTAAGGCCTACAAATTCCAGACACGGACTAAAGTCCACTGTAGCAGGTGTGAGAAGAAGTATTCTGCAGAGTCCAAAGTCATATTTGTACTGCTTTTGGGTCATCCAGAAATGTTGCATTTCTCTGAGTCAGTCATAACCAGTGCCTGGCTGGGGGCTGACCTCAGCCGGCTGGATTGATGACCTTTCTTCCAAGAGCTAAGGCCTCCTCTCCAAGGAAAGAGGAGATGGGTGGAGCTACAGGCTCATCCATCAGCAGCTGTCACTGGGTGCCAGGCACCAGGCTGCACAAGAGAGAAGGCAGCACTGGGGGGAAGGGGCTTTTTCAGAGACCATGTGGCAGAAGACCCCTGGATGATGCCATTTTGAACAAACCCAGAGGCCTGGGCAGGAAGGAGGGAGCAGGGGCAGAGAAGTGATGTGTCGCTGTGTGATAGGGCAAACAGAGACTTCCTGCCGGCCCCCTTCCCAACTTCTTAAAGGAACTTGCACAGGAAGAGGAGCTCTCTCTGGGGTGTGGTCTGCTGAGGCAGAAGGTGCTGGAGCCTGGCGCAATGGGCAGTTGGAAGAAGTTGGAAGAAGGTACCCCCTGACTGTCCCAGGATCCAGAGCAGCGCCAGGAGAAGAGACCAGGACCAGTGTGTAGAAGCAGGGGCCTCTGTGCAGGGAGAAGAGAGGCCCAGGAGGATAGCCATGCGAAAGGCTGGCTCAGGGAGCCAGTGAAGACAGCTCAGTGCTGAATCCCCCCTCCGTGTGACCAGGAGGGTGAAGAAAAGTGCTCCCAGTGGCTGGGGTGCGCCACCAGGAGCAAGAAGAGGCCAAGATCAGCAAGATCGTACCCCTGAGGGCTGAGATATGCCCCCAGAAGGTAGGCGACCTTTGACCTCTGCCATGACTGACGAAGAAGTGCGTGGGGCTCCGCCACCGGTCCAGAAGATGCCCCTGGGGTGGGTCAGGTCCCGGGGGCTGCCCCCCAAAAGTGAAGTCGGGGTGCGCCATCCCGCACCCCGTGAAGATACTCTTAAAGGGTATCAGGAGCTCACCCTGGCCCCCACCGAACATGAAGCTGGGGAGCGCGACAGAAGATGTGCAAGAGGGAGGGGCCTGGGATTCCATCTCCGGGCCCTGTATGGAGGAGGAGGCTGGGTAGCGCCGTCGCGCCCCCGCGAAGATGAAAGTCGGGGAACGCCGTCCCGCTCCCCGTGAAAATGTGCCCGAGGGGCCCGGGACCCCATCCCTGGGCCCCAAAGAGAAGGAAGTGGTGTTTGTGGGGTGTCAGGAGCCCACCCTGGCCCCCACAGAAATGGCAAGTCGGGGAGCACGCGTTGAAGCTGGTTTGGGGGCCGGGACCCCATCCACGGGCCCCAAAGAGAAGGAGGAGGCTGGGGGAGTGCCGCCGCACTCCCCCGAGGTCAGGTGGGGCCAGCGTGAGGCTTCAAGTCTGCCAGCCAGAGCGGGGAGACCAGATCTACAGGTGCCAGCTCCCACAGCAGCACGCGAGGGTGCTGGCCGGGTGGGATGCCAGCGGGAGCAGCTGGGGGTGGGCTCCCCAGGCTGCCCTCCAATGATGGAGTGAAGCGGGGTTCCCGGGTGGGACCGGGACCCCGCAAGTGGCAAGAAGAGGTGCAAGGGACCCGGGTGGGACCGGGCCCCGAAAAACAGAAAGAGCGGCTGGGGGTGGGCTCCCGGGCATAAACAATCACCTGGGGGTCCGGGTGGGACCGGACCCTCCAACGAGGGAATGCAGCGGCCGGGGGCACACATTATGGCTCTCCCGACTCAGCAGGATCGGCCTGCAAGGGAAAACCGCAGTTTTTCTGCGTGTGGTCGCCTCAGGAAGGTGGGGTCACCACGAGGTGTGTGCCAAGGGGCAGGAGGAGCTGCTGGAGAAGAGCAGTCTCCCCAGCACGAAAAGCGAAAGTCCCTCCCTAAGTCTCATGGGGACTTGAGAAGAATAACCCCTCAAGGGCTCAGCCAGCATTTAAACACCTTCTGGGCTGGAACTTTTGTTCTACAGCTGGGGGTGTTTTGAAAAGTGCACTAAGGGATGAAGAGCTGAGTTGGGGATGTCTGGTGAAGGGCATCTCCTGGAGGTGACGAGCTGTAATAGCACCCATAGTGCATTTACTAATGTTATTTCTTTTAGAGGGACTGAAGGTCACTTGTGTAATGTAAAGTATCAGTGTAAGGTGATGTCATAAGCAAAGTGGGGTTATGTTGCCAGACATTCCTGCTAGGGTGTCTGGCTGTATATGCGTAATCCTGTGATTTCATCTGTGATGCCTTTAGGGGCTGTAATTGCAATGCATTCTAATGATCCACAAATCTGATGAGTACTGTCATTCTAAAGTGATGCTTAAACATATATTCTTGCTGCTGCGCTTAGGTGAAGACCTCAGACTGCTAGCCTTTAAGATGTAGAGGTGTATACTTTGTGGTCAGGAGGAAATGCTCAGTCAGGGAATGTTTCACCAAGGCAGGGTTACCCATTTTTAAGGCTTGTTGAGATAATGTGGTGGGTCGCCACTGGGATGGTGCCAGTGCGCAGGGCCCTCACTCCAGATTATGTTCAACTAACTGCATAGGAGGCAAGATGCTGTGCAAACATGGGAGTGGTGGTACTAGACCACACTCCTCCGGTGGGAGGGGTGGAGATGCTATGCAATGTCTGAAAGTAATTCCTACAGCTTATGTATACTTGTAAATTGGTGCATAGTATTGAGTAGTGTGTGTGTTTAATAAATGTACTCTTACATTTATAAAGCAAAGTATAGACTGGACAATCAATTATTGAGTGTTATTTCTGCACACCTGCAAATGGCGATTACTAGCCCGCACCACCTCCCTTGAGTAAGTCGCAGACTGCTCTGCAAAGCTACCCTCTGAGAGTCAGGCGCTACAATTGGGTGTTTGGTTCCCAGTGAAGGACAAATGTAGTCATGTTATTTCTGCAGGCCTCACAGATACTGCCTCGTTTTCCAACAGCAATGAATATGTATTTTGTTTATGTCCTTATGAAGGAATGCTTTTCTCCAACAACTGTTGAAGCTCTGATGAAGTACAAATTGTATCCCTTTAGTTGCTACCAAAATAACATCTTTGCTATTTTTTCTTTGGAAATGTGCATCCAACGGTGTTTCATGTTTGTTTTTATTTCTCGGATATAAATAATTTCTTAATGAGGTTTTGTAAGATGATATAAAGATTGATCGATATAATCTGTTGACTAATACATTCATCATGCTTATATAAACAATTTTTTTTTATATATTGTGCTTGTGTTCATGAACAAATATTTTACATCATGAAAATAAAATTATTGTTTCAGTTGGAAGCAGTACGTTTGGGGTCTAAGAGCATAACAGTGTTTAGATTGACATATAAAAATCTTGCATAGACCAACAGTCTTCCAGGGCCTTGATTTATTTTAACTTTGCTTTTATTCAGGGACACCATTTCAGAAATCAGCATACAAAAAAAATGTTTTACACAGTCCTTTGCTATCTGCTATTCCAGATTTGTAGGCCCATTGCAGACCTCCCTTTCACCAATAAAGTTTAAGATTTGTAGCCTAGTGTATTGCTAAATGTATTTGCGTTTACAGACTTTTCAATTGAGTTGATCAGCAACTTTAGAGGTAGCATGAACCTTCACAAAATATAAAGTTAATTCATAGTTTTACTAAGGGGCTTATTTATGAGCCCTTGCATCAATTTTGCGTCGCCGGTGCATCACTTTTTGTGACACACCAGCAGCGTAAAAAATGCGCCATGTTGTGTCATATTTACAAAGTGACACAGCTACGTAGATGCATAATTTTATAACTCCCTGCGCAACATTATAGCTGCATCAGGTATAATGTATGCAGGGTGGGCGTTCTGACGCAAGTAAGCCTCGTAGAAGTGACGCAGTGAAATCTATGAGATTTCACTGCGTCACTTTTAGAACGCAAATGTGTCAATATCTTACGCCTGCCTCACAGCAGGTGCAAGACTGACACTGGCACATTTGAAATGGGACTTGCCCATTTAAAATGACCCATTGATGGAGTTGCGTCACTTTTATGAAACACTCCAGCAATGCGTCATTTTTGCGCCTACAGATACGTCAGAAATACTGATGTATCTGTAATTCCTTGCGACATGAAGCGTCATACTGTAAATATGACGCATCATTGGTGTCGCAAGGAGGGCGCAATGAAAAGTGATGCATCGCTGTTTTCACGCAGCGATGCGTCACTTTTCATAAATGAGGCCCTAAATATTTAAGCATAGTGTACATGTGATAGCGTAGCAAAGCTTCTCATAATATTGATATGCAAGTAGTAAACACTGTTAGCAAAAATTTGAGACCTAAGAAGGTTAGTGTCCACTGTTGCTCTGCCACTCCTTGGGCAGACAAGAAGTAGTCAAAAGTTACATCTAGCTGTTACACGTGACTATTTTGGCAACTTTGTTTTCATTGTTGTCTATATTGTCCAGATTTGAAAAAGCAGGTGTTGACTGTTTGTTCTTCTATTCTCAGGGGATCTATTTTGTATCATATTATCGGTCAAATATCAGAAGCTTTCTTTATTCAGTTTGTACGAGAATCATAAAAGAGAACACATTTAAAACACATAAAACAGTTGGAAAATTGCAATCCATGCAAAATAAAATAAGGTAAGCATCCAAAAATAATTAAAATCAAACGGCATATCCTCCAAGGTAATTGTTTCAAGGACTTCCTTGCGCATATTTGTTTCTGAGCCTAACTGCCTGTTTTTGCAAAGCAACCACTGCAGCGCAAATATTCAAAGAATCTAATCTGTGTAAATAAATCGAGGTGGGTCTGCATTGATTACAATTTCCTAAATCTTTTTTTTTAAAAGTGTGCGCGCAAAAATACTTTAAATAACCAAAAGTTTGGATTAGTAGAAGGAAAACATATGAATACATAGAAGCACGACTTTCTCTACCTGAAAATTCAAGGGGTGTACAATGCTTCTGATTGCATCATTGGCCAGTGAGGCAAATCAGTCACTTGGATTCTTACCAGAATTGCAAGTAAAGGGAAAAAAGCCTTGTTAATGATAATGAAACCGCAGGATTCTGGGATATACAAACATTCAGGAAACAGATGAATTCTTCTATTCTATGGAAATGTTCTCTTTTATAGTATGTTTAGAGAACAAAGCAATTATAAATAATGATATTATTCTGGCACCGAATCAGGTCTGGATTGTGCAGATATGGGGCTGAATATAGTTTAGAATGAAAGTCTGAAAGGGTTTATGAACTCCTGGGGGCAGATTTATGATAACTGGCGCATCCCTGCATATCAGCAGGGATGCGCCAGTTATTATGCGCCACAGCTGCGCCACCATGGATGCGCCGCATTTATAATGCGGCGCACCATGGGGCAAAAACGGCACAGATGCGTGACGCATCTGTGCCGTAAAAGTGGCGCATTGCTGAAGTTGCGTCGCAAGCGCGACGCAGCTCCAGCAATGTTCTGGGGGGCCCTATCTGTACAATGCTGCGTCAATCCTTACGCCTGCTTCAAGCAGGCGCAGGGTTTTGACGCAGCATGGGCTTAAAAGTGACTGAGTGAAATCTTGTAGATTTCACTCAGCCACTTTTAGGAGGCGTTCCTGCGCCGGAACGCCCCCATCTGCCCTGGAACGCCTACATGTGGCGCAGGGCTTTACAACGTGACCCATCTCCCAGATGCGTCACGTTGTAAATACCCTGCACCATGGCGGAGGATTTGCGCCGCTGCTGCGTCACAAAAGTGACGCAACATAAATCTGCCCCCTGATATATAAATAATTATCTGACCCACAACACCCTCGATTTGAGTCATGCATCTAGATTCAGAATTGTTACACTTGCCAATCAAAATCCTAACTCCATACTCGATAACATGCTATAGCAAGTTCTTATTTTTTAAAATAGATGATTATGACTTGGCAGGATGGATATTAAGGTGAGCAAAGTTTGAAAGTTGAACAGCTTGCAGCTTTGCTGCTATTATATAATTTTACTACTGCAAGAACAGTGAAGATGGCAAAGTTGAAAAGATAATGAAAGCGTGGGTACAATAGGATCCTTTGATGGCAGCAGAAATGTTCCTGCTGCCAAGAAGGAGAGCAGCACGCTTCTTGATAGGCGTCTACTGTCTGCTCGTCGTCTTCTTCCTCACTGATGAAAGTCCTGGGCCAGGGCATCGAATGGAGAAAAAGGGCTAGTAATTTTGTATTACCTGATTTATGTCCAGGGCAAGGGCAGCCATAATTGACAGATTGCAAACCCACTGTGCTGGACCTGAAGGCCTATCTGTTTGGATGGAGCATCCAGCTGTAGGGAATGGTTTCTGTGAACTCCCGTCCGACTTTTGGGAGACTTTACAACCTTTATAATCAGGCAAACTCCGTTCAAATGGAGTATCCGGAATGGACTCATCTTTGTAAATATTGTCTTATTTTATGATTGTATGTTTTTCCTGTGAACTTTTATGATTCATCTGGAATCGAATAAAGGTTTCTGACTGACTGACTCATCTAGTTCTATTGCACGGAATAGAAGCATATGCTATGTTGCAGTTGCTCACACCTTGCATGTCAGTCCTAATGAATATATTTCCCACTTTAATACTACTTGATGTCACTGCAGAGAGTAGGAGCAAGAGCTGCGATTATCTTGAAAAAATGCATCTAAATCCAAAGGGCCTCATTTATGAAAAGTGACGCATCACTGCGTGAAAACAGTGATGCGCCACTTTTCACTGCGCCCTCCGTGCGACTCCAGTGATGCGTCATATTTACAGTATGACGCATCATGTCGCAAGGAGTCACAGATACGTCAGTATTTCTGACGTATCTGTAGGCGCAAAAGTGACGCATCGCTGGAGTGTGTCACAAAAGTGACGCAAGTCCAGCAATGTGTCCTTTCACATGGGGCAAGCCCCATGTGAAAGGGCCTGCGTCAGTCTTACGCCTGCTGTGAGGCAGGCGCAAGAAATTGACGCATTTGCAACCTAGAAGTGGTGCAGTGAAATCTCGTAGATTTCACTGCGTCACTTCTACGACCCTTTGTTGCGTCAAAACGCCCCCCTTGCATACATTATACCTGGTGCAGGTATAATGTGGCGCAGGGGTTTACAAAGTGACGCATCTACCTAGATGCGTCACTTTGTAAATATGGCGCAACATGGCGCATGTTTTCTGCCACTGGTGCGTCACAAAAAGTGACGCACCGGCGGCGCAAAAGTGACGCAGGGGCTCATAAATGAGCCCCAAAATATTTATGCAATCCAGGCTCACCCACAAAATGTTCAGGCTTCAGTGGCTGTAGATGCATTGACTTTTGTGCATGAGAGTGCTTTGAGTATGATGACGTAAAACCACCAGTGGGGAGATTATCATAAAGCAAAAGAAAAGAAAAGGATGTACCATGGAGAAATATCAGAAATGTGCCACTCGGTAGTCTCTGTTAATTCCCCTTGCTCTCACTTTCATTCACCCTTTTCTCAAAAAGAATTTTCCAACAGATATGTACTATGTCTCCCACACTTCTCATAGATCATGCAATCAATCCATAGGGTTACCAATGCTGATTGGTTCTTGGAATAGAAAGCATTTGACTACCCAAATTCAGGACGAGTAAGTCCACAATAATACTAGCTGAAAAGAAAGGAAAGAAACATTAAAACTAGCTAGAGATTATACTAAAAGATGGGGTTCCTAAAATACGATGGTTAAAATATATTGAGTCTAATTTGGAACTAATTGTCCTTGGAAAATTGTTCAAAGAAGCTAACTTATGTTTGACAATTTCAAGGAAAGAATTGAAAGGCCGACTGCTGGATAGACTTGGCAGAGACAGGTGGGAGCTCAATTATAATAAGGTTACTGTCAAACAATGCTCTTTAACACCCAGTATACACAATACTGTGCCATCATATATGACATTTGTTTCTAATCTCCAACATAGATATGCATTGCTGCGATTCTGACTAAATTATATCCCTCTAATGCTAGGCTATCCGGCCAAAACATATTCTTTTGAGGCTTTGTCACTTTGCCCATGTGATGGACACTCCTCTCAGACTGATTTTCATCTTTTATTCTTCTCTAACCTACGTATGGAGGAAAGGAAGAAATATATTTTACTGCTTATGCGTAAACATCATTTTAGACAATGCCACCCTGCTTTGTACTATCTCCAACTTTTACCTGATCCCTTTGTTTGTTATTGTATAGCCTCTTTCCTTCTGTCTGCTATAAAACATAGAAGATTAATGTTATAACCTTATAAGGTGGGTGCTCATTTACAGTAACAAGAGTGATCCTAAGACAACCCCATGAATTGCTTGTTTTATGATATGATTCATTTTTTTGCTCTGTGTGATCTTAAATAGTTTTTATGCACGTGTATGTATCTTTTTTGCATTCAGAATGTTTTAACCCCATTGATTGAATTTTGTAGTATACGTTTTATGCTGTTTTTTAATGGCGAAATAAAGTTAATATGACTGACTGGCTGATTCTGGCATTCTTTTTGAAACATCTGTAATTAAAGTACAAATCAGGACTTTAGTACCAATTCCCTGAGATATAAATGAATGGGATGCCCGTTCTGTTCACGATACTACTGACTGCCACAGCGGGGGGGGGGGGGCGAGACTACAGCCCCAAACTTGCCAACCAGCGCTCATGCCACCAAGCCTATTCCATGCGCCAGGAGGAGCAGAAATACCGGCCAGGGCTCCCGTAGCACGGGACGCCTGTTCTGTTCACGATACCACTGACTGCCACCTCGGGGGGAGCGAGACTACAGCCCCCAGCTTGCCAAGCAGCACACACGCCGCCAACGCCTATTCCATGTGCCAGGAGGTGCAGAAATACCAGCCAGGGCTCCTGTAGCGCGGGTTGCGCACAGACGTGCCTCGGCCATGCCTGGGCACAGCCTGGGCCAAGGGCGGGCCCGTCTGCATCCCTCTGCAGTCGGATGAGGCTGGGCTAGGTCAGGTCCCTTGGTTTCATTTAGCAGTGAGGGATGGTCATTGGAACATCAATACCTGCACCTGCACCTGCCATCTGAGAACAGCCAAGAGGCATCTCAAAGGGAGCTAGCAGAGAGAGGAGTAAGCTCATTTTTGTTTTGCCTCTGTGTGTCTGACTATTCTTTCATTCCCTCTTTCAAAACTTAATAAAAACTCTAAAAGCAATATGGGTAAACGGAAGGTGGGGGTGCGAAGCCATTGACTCAGCAGCCCGCAAAACGAACTACCATAGACACCTTTTTAGCACGTGTAGTTGTGGCACTGAATAATGAAATTGACTTGGCAGTAAGACGTATGTCGCTCACTAGACCAGGCTAAACCGGAAAGGCCAATTGGCAACATCCACCGAGGGGACACCTAGTACAGGCAGCATCTATGATACCCAGAGAGCTGGATGCTCAAGCGAAGTTGCGGGCCAAATACTGACATTAACTGTACCAGATCAGGGTCCCACTCCTGATGTCTCAGGACCTTTAACACTACAAGCTACAAAAACATCTAATACTGCCTGTAACCCTGCAGCCAAATGTAAAAGGAAGACGTAAGTTGACATATCTGCTGCCTCAAAAACCCCGGAGGAAATTATCCTGTTGGGGTTGAGGGGAACAAGGGATTGTCTCGAACAATATAGGCCTGAACAATATCGAGAACCATATATGGGCCCCTTTCTGGGACAAATTAACAACGGTTGTTAGCAGTTTATTAAGCCCACTTAGAGAAAGATTGTCCAAGGTGGAGGAGAGTCTGAAAAAAGGTTGTTGATCTGAGCCAAAAGCATTTGGACCAGGGGGCCCAAATAACAACTATTGGAATGGGTAGTAGTATAGGCTGTATACCCCCTCATGTCGAAATTCTAAATTGCCCGAGACAAGAGGGGTTGATGAATATGAATATACAGGAGCCCTTAAGTAAACTTACTAGGAATTATGTCCCAAACAAAAAACAGACAACTATAAATAAAGAAACCTACAATACCAATGTGTCTGCCCAAGAGACAGTCACCGTTAACGTGCCACCTGCTAGCTGCCCATATGTGGCAGTATTAGTTAATGTCCCCCCATTGAAGCCTGGAGTTATGGAAATAACAGAATGTTTGAAAAACAAGGTGATTCACTGGTCAAATTCTAGACACTTATTCACCCCAAGTAGAGTGCAGGAAATTATGTTTACAAGAAGAGTGAGGTGGATTGGACAATTGGAAAAAACATCTGTCTGATGATTGTGTAATAATTAATTTTAGTAGTCCGAGAACAGCCGGTAGTATCCATAAAGTGAAAGGTGCATCAATTATAGATAAACAGGTAATGGATATATTCCCATTAGGGTACTTTTACCGCCATTTGAGGGAACTGGTGCAGTGCCAAAGGGGCTTACCCAATAATCCGAGACAGAGGGAAACCATAAGCTCACTCCCACAATATTTCCAGGATTTGCTGCCCCCAACAGATACGAAACGCTGAGTAGACTAAACGATAATGATTGACTTAATCAAGCCCATGTTGAGGATCCCAAAGAGCTGTCAGAGAGGGCCGCCCAATTTGTCTCATACAGTTAGTCAGCTAAGCAAACTAGGGCCTAGGGATGGCAGGAGATGCACCCTCTATGGGTGGGTCAGTTGAAATTATGGTAACTGACGTAGTGGAGGCATGTGAGGCACCCGATAAAGACCTCCTTAGAGTCAGGATAATAGATACTGGGCCGATAGGACAACCCCCTAGGGAAGGGTTTGAGCTCGCAACCTGGAATGTGAATGGGTTGATAAATAAGATCGAGAATATTGACTGGGCTAATACTATATCCAGTTATGACATTGTATGTCTACAGGAAACTTGGTGCATAAATCCTGTACACATTGATGGATATTCCTTCTATTTTCTACCACCCTATCGGGTCACAAGCAGGCCTAGCAAAAGGGGGCTTACAGACACATATTTCCAATAAAATTCCCCTAAGGGTTAAAAAAGCTACATCAGTGTGACCCCACGCACAGATCTTATGGCTAAGTAAACAGGGAGGGAAAGATCTTATTTTAATAAATGTTTATAATAATATTTTGATTCCACACGTATTAACATGGTAACAGCCCTTGACCGGGCCCTTGAAATATTTTTAGCTTCAATTAGCACTGATTATGTTCTGTTGTGGGCAGGATATTTTAATATACAAGCATGTGACATGCCCAATAACCAGGTATGAAGCTTCACCTATGTTGATGGGGAGGGAAATTAATATTTTCGCCATAACGAGTACGGAGAAGCTCTAAACCAGATGACATCAAAAAATTATTTCTATCTACTTAGAGGGGGCTGTGGACACAATGGGGTTTTATTTCCAACTTTTATAGGGGGAAATATGTATTCTACCATTGATCATATACTATTAGAACATTGGAATGTTGGGAGCTCCATTGAAAACAATGGAGTGCTCCGGGCTTATAATGGCTGGTATAAGCCCGGAGCGCCAACATTCCAATGTGTCTTTGTTCACAGCTCTGGCTGTGAACAAAGACTTTAGGGAGCCGGAGGGGATTTGAATCCTCTCGCGCTCCCTGAAAGCTTTGTTTTGTTAGAACATTCTGCCTTCTAGTGGCAGAATGTTCTAATAGCCTTATAGCCCTTTGTAGCAGGGCTATACCGGCTTTTAAAGTCCCGCTGCTGTTGTTAAAGTCCCTCGCCTTCGGCTCGGGCCTTTAACGCTGCAGCGGGCCTTTAACAGCCGGTATAGACCGCTACGGCGGGCTATAAGGCTATAGTGTCTACCCCAGATATATTAAGGTGTGGCAACCTTATCGTTGTTCCCGCTATATTAAGTGACCACAATTTACTTACCCTATCTTTTCTCTTTTGGGCTAAAAGAGCGAAGTATATAATTTAGCTAACTATATTAATCCTTTCAGGACAAATGGAATTAGAATAAAGTGGACAGGTGTTAATCCAAGCATGATATTACAGGAAATAATAACATGCATCAGCGAGAAATAGCTTACTGTCTTCAGGATGAGATCTCCCCAAATTACAAATTTTAACTTTATTACTACGTCTATTAAATCACTTCTAACTAGGCAGATTGATACAACACCCATACATTAAAAGGGGTGGTTCAATGGTACTTGCACCAAAGCATTACAGGTGTTAAAGTATGCAGTGTCTAAAACACCGCAAGATAAATTGGTTATTAAATCCCTACGACAAGAGTATAAAACAGCCTCGATTACTACTTACGACAAATACCCGTATTGTTATTTGCGGATGACACAGTACTATTGCACGGAAACCGTTAGGCCTCCAAAGATTGATGGATGGTTTTTCAGATTTAATGAAACAAAGGAGAATGGTAAATAATAAACTGAAAACATTCACCATGATTTGTGGGGCCAAACTGAAATCTTGCAAAACTTTTTTATTGACAGCACCACGATACAAACAGTAAACTCCTTTTGCTACCTTGGTATTTTATTCTCAGGAAATGATACATGGACCCAACATATTGTAAATACAAGAGCAAAAATGAGTAGGGCCAACCAAGGGATTTTTAAATTTGTCGCTAATCAAGGAGAAGGTAACTATTTATAAAGCCAAAGGAGTAAGTACCGCCCTATATGGGGCAGGTATTTTGCATTACATCAATAGTATGGCCCTGCAAACAGAAGAAAACAGTTTTTTAAAACACTTCTTGTTTTTCCCACCATCTGTATCAAATACCATCGTACATCATGAGGTGGGGCTGCAATTTTTAGTAGATACCCTGATGGTAGGGCCATTGTTATTATGGGCATCAATCTGGAGAAGGGAATAGACAGATTTTACCAGGTCAATTATTTTAGACTGTTTAAATTCCGTGGCTATCCTACATCAATGCCACATTAGGGAGCTTGTTTAATATATCTGTATGGTCGGATCCTATAAAAATATTGTCCTCCACAAAGAAAGAGATTAAAGACTCCTTCCTGTTACAAAGACATAACCTCAGAGCAAATTCGGAGTTAAATAAACCAACCGTGGCTTTATATAAATCTTTTATGTTAGAGGAGGGAGCTAACAGTTATCTGTCACACGTGACATATGTACAGCACTGTTTTGTGTTATTGAGACTGAGATGTGGCATTGCACATTATTTTGTCGCATTCCCTAAAATGAAATCACATCCCCCAGATTTGATACCATTTCCGTGTGACAATAAGAGCAAACAAAGCACATTGCACTTTCTATTATTTTGTAATTTTGTATCGTAATTTTAGATGTTTTTATCTTAAGCCTCTGTTTGTTGCCCACAATATTAGGTCCCATAAAATTGCAATGACATTTCTGGTTACTTTAGAGGTTCCGTTAACATGCTATAATGTCGCTCTGTTCATCCTGAAATCGATGAATGAAAGAAAAAATATTTTGTTACAATTTATAAATGAAGTGTCTCAATTAGCTAGTATTTTAAATACGCTAATCTTCTTAAATGTATTTTATTTTGTGTACTTTTATGGCTATTTTACTTTTCAATAGCCGATAAAAGATTTTGAACTGAACTGAACTGAATGGATACACTAAGGGGCATATTTATAAAATTGTAACACAACGCAGCACGGCTCTTCACCTAGCTGTGCTACATTACAAGGAAAGGGCACAAATGCTCTCTATTTATTACAATATGGTGAATTCCTGTCTTGTCCCCAGCGCTCTCACAAAATGGGCTGCCTAGCGTCAACACAAGCACCCTTCTTTCATTGTGGAAGGGTGCCTGTGTTGCAAGCAGGATTGTTTTTGTGCAGGAAGGGGCATCTTCCTGCACAAAAACAATCCTGAGAGGCATACTCCTCTCTCTATGTGTATTGCAGAATGCAGAACACAGAGAAAGAGGACGTAACAAGGAGAAATAAAGATATTTCTCCTCGTTACGCCTCCCTTGAGACAACATATCTTTCTGAAGAATTCTCAGGTCTACCACTGATGGTAAATATGGGAATGCATCAAAATTAATGGGAAGTGTGTGGAAACACTCACTCAATGCCAAAGGAATGCCTTCCCAGGACAGAGTTACTCAATGCAGTGACTTGCTCTGGTTTATTGCAGATATATGAAGCTACTCAAGGCCATGCAAGGTGGCCTTGCGCACTCTCACAATTCACAGCAAGAAGTGCGAACAGCATAGTGTGATTGTAGTGCCCATGGCCTCTGTGAGTGTATCTTCCACGTCTCACAGTACATTGTTGGGTGTGGGCATTCCCACACCATATGTATTAACTTAGCTTCCGATTTGCGGCAACGTGGACACATGTCACTGGAGCTTGGGTACATTTGTGATAGTCTGTAGGGGGTGAGATATGTATGATGGAGAAAATTAAATTGTGCATACTAAAGCCTGGCGTTCATCGAGACGGTCTTAGGGGCCCTCAGGCATTGTTCGCATTGCTTATTGGACAGTGTCTTCAATAGGGCAGTGTCCCAATAATCTCTGAGTGATGTTAGAGGAGACACAGTATCTAGTCTCAAGGAGTTGTACAGCATGGTGATGGCTTGTCTTCTGATGCCATGCGCAAGTAAGGTTTGAAGTAATCTGGATGTCATAGTTTTGTCATGTGTTTTACTTCAAACCTTGTGCAGTTGGTGAGAAAGGGATGCGTATATCATGAAGGAGCCTGGAGGTACCCCATAGTCGTCCTTCAGGGTTTCGAACGTACATAGAATGGAGTCCGTGAACAGTATAGAGTGAAATTACATGCCATTGGTTGTATGCCTTAATGCCCAATTCTGCTGCATGATGGAGCAGTGCGCAGGCCAGGGGCTCCATCTCCAGTGGGAAAATAATTAAAAATAACAGACACCCCTGATGGGTGCCTCGTTCGATGTCAAATGGGTCTGAGATTGTATGGCTTGTCCTGAATCGTGCTGTTGGTGAGTTGTACAGTAGGGATATCCATTGTAGAAACAAAGGGCCTATACCATATCTAGCAAGCATAGCATGTAAGTATCCACAGCTCAGGGTATCAAACGCCTTTTCAATATCTAGGGAGGCGATCCATGTTGGTTCGCCCACTTTGCGTGCCCATTCAACAGTAGAAATAGTCTGCGCAAGTTAAGGCAAGTGCTCCTGCCAGGTATGAACCCATTTTGGTCAGGGTGTACCAAAATGTTGGGTGACTTCTATTAGTTTGTTGACCAACACCTTGCCCAGAATCTTGTATTCGGAGTTCGAAAGGGACGACAGACAATAGGAACCAAGTTGTAGTGGGTCCCTGCCCAGCTTGGCAAGTATCACCAGTACGGCCTCTTGAAGTGAGGAGGATAGTATCCCATTCTCGTATTTGTGGCAAAAGTTGGCTGAATGAATCAGGCAATCCAGGGCATAGTGGTAGCAGCCACATGGAGTAAAGACGTTGATCAGATTTACAACTGGAGACGATCTGATTGACGTCCTTACTCCATTGTGGTAGCAGCCACATGGAGTAAAGACGTCGATCAGATTCATTGAGCCAACTTTTGCCACAAATACAGATCTGACTATTACGTTCCATGGATCGTTTGGTCACCACCGCCATGGTCTATATCCAGTGAATAACGGGAATTGACCTTAACTGGCCCTTGCCACGTTACGGGCATTCGTGTGACCAGGTTTTGGACTCCAATTGAGCATAGCAAGAGTGATGAGGGTCACTTCACCCGTCCCCTTGTCCTGAGGAAGATCCGCATAGCTGATGTATTAAAGTCCCTCTTTTGCCCATAAGCCGGATCGAAACTTCGACGCTACCCCCTACCGCACCTGGACCAATTTCCCCTTCCCCATTACCCCTGTTTACAGCCTTAAGGAAACTCTCCTTACAAATTCAAATGACTTATTTGCATGTGGCCAGGTTGCATCTAACTGTTTATTGATTATCAGTTTTGTACAGTTTGTAAATATATGCCCTTTACTTTTTTACACACTTTGAGCTCTCATGTCTCCTATATATACACCTGAGCACTCCTTCTTACACGTTCCCTAGAACATTTTCCTGTCTTCTTGACCCTCTAATGATTGTTCCTTTAAATGACTAAATAAATATATTGTAATAATACTTAGGGTTTTTTTCTGCACATTTATTTTCGCGATTTACAGATATTTGGGAGCTGATTAATGCAAGCTCAAATAAGTTGTTAATTCTGTTAATCTAACTCTTCCTTGAATAATTGTTCCAGGACCATTGTTTCTTTATAATAACCGATACCCTGGTCCAGGGTCCTTTTGGGAATAGCCCATTGTTTATAATGCCCAAGTTCTGATCAGCCACGGTTGCCATCCACCAACAGCGGACCACGGCCTTCTTCTCTCTGCTGCTCTGATGACCAGGGGCCAATCCACCCCTTGGCGAATCAGTATACCAGGAGCGCTCCGGTACTGTCAAAGACAGCCACCGGTGCACCTGCAGGACATGCACTGCATCCGACATCTCCACTCCTTCGAAAGAGGGCAGCGGCGTCTACCTGCCAACACACGATAGTCCAACTCACCCCCCCAGATTTCTCAGCTCCTCTCCAGCAGCAGTTTTATTTAAGCTGATCCGCTGCGGCTGCGTAGGCCTCCAGGCCCGCACTACAGATTCATCTAATATGTGCCCCCTTAGCGCAGCCTCACCAGAGTCTGGAAAGAGGGTGTCATGCCAGTGCAGAGAAGAAAATGGGCAACACTGGAGCACAGTTCCTATGGCAGGATAGTGTGAGGGCCGAAGGCTGAGCTCACTATCGTTTGTCCACTCCAGTCCCCATCTTGTCCACAACTTTCCCTCTGTATGTGAACAAAGTAGGGAAAGTGTTAAACTCTGTAGGGGGCAATTATTAATTCCCACTCCAATGTAAGCAAATTTAGGCTTTGGGGGTTAAATGTATTATTCCAAATCCAAACTGAGCAACAGTGCAGAAAGTGTTGGACTTTAGAGGGATGAAATTTACTATTTACACTTCAAAATAAGCAAAAGCAGAGAAAGTGCTGAAGTTTGGAGAGGTCAAATTTAATATTCTCATACCAACGTAAATAAAAGAAGGAAAGTGCTGGACTTTGGAGGAGTTACATTTATTTTTCACACTAGAATCTGAGCAACTGTGGGGAACGTGTTACAATCTGAAGAGGTCAAATTACTATTCCCTATGCCAAAATAGGCAAAAGTTGGGTAAGTGTTGGACTTTGGAGGGAATAAATTGCTTTTCCTACTCCATTCTGAGCAGCAGTAAGGAAAGTGTTGGATTTTGGAGGGTTCCAATTTATTATTACTATTCCAATGTAAACAAATGCAGGCAAGTGCTGGTCTTTGGAGATGATAGATTTAGTATTCCCACACCAATGTGAGTAGCAGTGTGAAAGTGTCGGACTTTAGAGTAGGTAGAGTTACTATTTTAAATCCCAAACCTTTTAAAATAAGCATTTAGATATAAACCAAAGTAAAACTATTAAAAATATTTAAAACTAGGCCTGGATGGAAAATTCCGTTCAGCTCGCTGAATATGCGGAATTTACGGAATTTAGGCAATTCCGCGTTTGGCGGAGAACGCGGACTTGCCAAAAATTCCACGATCCGCGGCGTTGTGGTATTTTTCCCTTGTTTGTGCTTTCAAAATGCATGTTCGCGCATGCTGGGGCGACTTACCTTGATCCATGCGTTCACCAACGAGTTTTCCTATCTGGTCGCGTGCGCCACGAGATTTTGGTAGCCAGCCGCGCGATCCAGCGAGATTGTGCGATCGCAAACACGTCATTCGGATGCACCTGCATTCGCAAACAGAAAACACGCATCGGGAGCGGGCGGGACAAGTGAAAGAAGATGGCCATGCCAATTGGCGACCACATTGGCAAGTACGCAAGATATTTCCCCAGAGCATGCAAACAGCGTCCGCGAACAGGAAAAACGCATCGTGAACGGGCGGAACAAGCAATTCCGCGTGTTCGCAGAACTCTGCGTGCTCGCGGAGGTTTTTCACCATTTAACGGCGCTTTGCGTAGCGCGACTACGCAAATTCCACCTACCCTTTTTTAAAACATATCTGTTCAATAAATATAAATGAAATTACATTCTAAATATGTACATTTTGTTTACAAAATAAAATAAACATTAAAAATATAAATAATACGCTTCCGTCCCTATTATACATTAAAAAAAATGAATGAAAGAATAAAAATGAAGCATTATTTATATTAAATTAATTATTAAAATTAAATCAATTAATAAATATACAAATCATTTACACAATTCTATAATTAAATAAATGGTTGAATAAAAAACATTAATTAAAATCACCACCTATTTAAAATAACAATAAATCAATTACATTATTTACATGAATCATTAGCAATTAAAAATTATTTCAAATCCAACTTAAACAATTATATGCATTCTAAATAAATTCCTAACCAGCAACCAGCGACTAAATTAATAATTTCTAATAAATATATAAGAAAATAAATCTCACAATTACAAATACAAATAATAATATACTAGTCATACCTTATAATGTTATACAATGTGTTTTTAAAGGAAAACAATATTATATACCAACAAATAAATATATTTTAGTTCCATATTTTGTCTCACAATATTTTTCAGTTGACAATGCTTTTGAAATACTATTCTTGTATCACAATACTTTTCTGACCATCATAAGAAAATATCTTTACTAGAGAGGATTTTAGGAGGTGCATCTCATAAAGGCAACATACTAATAAACCCTAGGACAGGAGAATTTGAAACCTCTGTGAAAACAGGATGGCATATTGGCCACGGAATACAGAACTCTCCATGAAAGATGAACTGTCTGACAGGCTGCCAATTCTATGCAAAAGAAGAAACTGTAAGTCCTAGCAATAAAAGGCCTGAGAAGCCAGAAATTTGAGAAGATCTCTGGATATGGTATTCAGTTCTTAATAGAACACTAGTCATTAAATCAACCTTATACCTGTTATACAGTCGGTGGCAATGGTAGATGGCCAAAGCTATCTCAGGAGAGACGTAGCTGGCAAGACCAGCTCTATGACATTCCAAACCATCAACTTTAGTCATTGCAGTGATCAAGAGGAAGAGATGGTCAATAAAGCGAGAGGGGGCATGTGGAAGAAGTCATTTTGAGCTATTGCTAAATCCACGCACAGGGGATATCATGGCATTCATGGCCCATGCAGAGCATCTAGAATAGTCTGAGAACTCTCCCTTTTGATTAAAAGTGGAACCCTCTGAAGCTGGGAAAAGGAGGGAAGGCAAGTAGAAGTCATTGGGGTCCATGTGAGGTCAGCACATCCCTGCTTATCACCACCAGATCCCTTAATATGGAGGTGAACTTGGAAAATGATGAGTTAGGATGCTTGCAAAGAGATTCACCAGAAGCAATCAGAATCATTGACAAATCTCCTACTGAAAGAGATACACTTTGAAGAGTACTTTGCAGATGAAAGGAACATACTTCTCAGGTCATTTTCTACAGTGTTCGCTACCCCTAGGGCATTACCGGCTGACAAGGGAAGGAAGGTGAGATTCTGCACATGTCCTTTGAGCAACAACTTTCAAAACACACTGCCTACTTGTGAATTACAGAACTCTAGGCAATCTGATTCCCTGTTTGCACTAGGCCAGCTTGTCCCTTCAAGAGCACTGACAAGTAAATGAGAACCCTCAGAATAGCTGTGAGGTCTCTCCAGTTTGAGACATGGCTGGCTCTGATGAAGAACCTAGACCCTACCAAAAATTGTGGCCCAGGATTGTACTCCAACCCTTCAGACTGGGCATGTATGTTCTTTTTCAGTGACACAAGAGGGGCCAGATCAACTCCTTTCAGAAGATTTACTGGTGGAGATCACCGCAATGGAAGTTGGATAATTGTCCAGGAGACGGGAATCAGAGTCTCACAATTCAGGGATCCTTGGTGTAAAGAACTATAATTTGTCAAACTAAAGATGCCATGTGGTGCTGAGCCCATAGTACCACAAACACTCATGCTGCCATGTCCCCCTGTACCTGTATAAATAGTGAGCTGCTGTCAAATTATGCCATGGGTGCAGCAGTGACATTGTGGTTTCAGTATACATTGAAGACAAAAAACAATGCTGCAGACAGGTGTGTCAAATAGACCACAAATTTTAGCCAGTGGCTCGTAATGAAATGGGACATTTTTAGATCGAGAAACCAAACATTATCTTGAAGAAGGGAACAAGCATGATAAAAGTCTTGAATAGCCCTTTTGTGAGAGGGGGCATGAATGAGAAAATCATTTATGTATTGATAAATTTAGGAACCTTTTCTGTGAAGTAGAGCTAACAAGGGGGCTAGCATCTTCTTGAACATTCCAGATGCTGATTTGAGGCTAAACAGAAGTACCTGAAGCTGACAATATTTTGAAAGCAAAATAGAGAAATTGTTGATGCCATTCCCTTCCTAATGGGTACATGAAATTAGGACTCTTGGAGGTCTATGTAAATCACTAAATCCCCTGGAGCTACAGTTGGGAGAGTCTCCATTCTGAGCAGAACACTGAGTGGAAATACATTTAGGGGCACATGCATCAAACCATTTTGCAATTGCAAACAGTACGAATTGCAAATATTGGCTGTTTGCGATTGCAAAATGGCCATTTCGGATGCATGTACTTTTTTTGTAATTCGCAATTAAGGGAATCCCAATTTTTTGTGATTTCCTTAAGTGCGAATGCAGTTAGGGAATCGCAAATTGCGATTCCCTAAATGCAATGCATCATCCGTTCGCAAATTGCATTTTTGCAATTTGGAATTGCAAATTACCATCAACTTCAAGTTGATGGTAATTTGCAATTCCTTTAAAAAATGCACAAAAAAATGAATTTTTCAAAGTGCATTGTGGTGCACACACATGCACTTAGGGTATGTGTGTGCACCACATGTGCATACATACATGTTTTTGGGGGTGCATCAGGGTGGTTTTTTGGTTCCCTTGCACCCTTAAAATTGTGTGCGCAGTTTGCAAGTACCTATTAGATACTCGCAAATTGCGAATGCAATCCAATTAATTCCTATGGGCATGGTAAGCGATTCACTATTAAGGAATATGTAGGTATCCCAATTTTCATTGCAAAGCCTACATGCTTAGGTAATTGCGACTCCTTAACAGCGATTCCTTATTAATCGCTATTAAGGATTCGCAATTCCTAACTTCGATGCATGTGCCCCACTGCTCCTTAAGTTCTATAATGAGTTGGAAAAAGTAAAATGGAATTTACTTCTAGCCTTGCTTCTTTGCCGGAATGTAGATGACAGCATTTTGTGGAATGAGTCCTCAATTCTAGGCTTGAGCAGAATTTCATTTGCGCTGGAGTAATTGGAGTAATTTTGGAAATTCCACGCTGCTATTTAATGCAGAATTGCTGATAGTTACTCAATTCCTTCTAATTAAGAGTAATTTGTGGGAACAAATCATACCTCAAGGGCACATTTAGCATGCACTAGTGGCCGCTCACTCTCGATAATTGTGGTCCACTACATTTAGTGCTATTTCTTAGAGCTAAATTAATCCTCATATCCATTTTGGATGTGATGGTGCATTTTGCACTAAGAAAATAGTTCTAAATGCCATTAATAAGTTGGGGAAAAATCCTATGCTAAGAGTACATTTAGCAACTGCAAGTGGCTGCTCATGCTCGCTATTCGTATTCTGTTGCACTTAAAACAATTTCTTAGCTCAAAATGCATCCACATATCCAATTTAGAAACAAGTGGTAATTTACTAATTTTTACACTAAGAAATAGCAATAAATGCACAATTTCTCTTTTCACTCAATTCAATCGCAATCTTGTTGAATTTTTGCATACTTCTATGTGATTACATTACATGGAATTAAATGAGTTAAACCCACCACTACTGAATACCCTTCTTCAGACCACTTGTTTCAAAGGATTCCATATCTATGTTGTGTTTGAGTAACGTGAAAGACGTGGGAAAATCAGTAGAAAATAAATAGTTTTATAATGTCTAGCAACCATTAATACAACACATCCAGAAAGAAGACAATGACTGAAATATACCCTTAGGTTTCAAGCAAACCTAAAAGAACTTAGATAATCAGACCAGGCTGAGCATAAAAAAACCTCTTAAAAAAAGCAGGGTTAAAGAAAGGAAAATGTAGAAGGTCTGACTGGGCTATAGGTCAATCTTTCACTGTTAGATGGGTCAGTCTGATAGGTGTGGATTTTTGGTTGAGTGGGCTAGTGTTGTCAACATTTATATATAATAGGTATGATGCAGTAGATATTGGTTGTCTGTCAGAATGTCATGTGTTGAAGCATGAAGATGAGACGGCGTTGACTTGTCTGGTCATCGAGAGGGAGGAGTCCAGGATGAAGCCTAGGTTGCGTGCGTGGTCTGTTGGCTTGGGGGTGGCTCCCAGGGCGGGGGGCTGCCAGGAGTCGTCCCAGGCGGAGGGTGATGATCCCAGGATGAGGACCTCCATCTTGTCTGAGTTCAGTTTCAGGCGGCTGTTCTTCATCCATTCGGCGACGTCTTTCATCCCTTCGTGTAGGCTGGCTCTGGCGGCGTCCGGGTCGCTGGTGAGGGAGAGGATCAGCTGGGTGTCGTCGGCGTAGGTGATGATCTTGAGGTTGTGTTGATGTGCGATGGATGCAAGGGGGCTCATGTAGACGTTGAAGAGGGTGGGGCTGAGCGATGACCCTTGTGGAACGCCGCAGATGACTTTGGTGGCCGCTGACCGGAACGGGGGGAGGCGGACTCTCTGGGTTCTTCCGGCGAGGAATGAGGTGATCCACTCCAGGGCCTTCTCCTGGATGCCGGTGTTGTTCAGGCGCTGTACCAGGGTGCGGTGGCAGACAGTGTCGAACGCTGCGGAGAGGTCCAGGAGGATGAGGGCCGCAGTTTCCCCGTTGTCCATTAGGGATCTGATGTCATCTGTGGCTGCGATGAGGGCGGTCTCCGTGCTGTGGTTGGCTCGGAAGCCGGATTGCGAGTGGTCGAGGGATCCGTTGGTCTCGAGGAAGGCGGCTAGCTGTCTGTTGACGGTCTTCTCGATGACTTTGGCACTTTCAGTCTTCTGTGTATCTGATTCATAGCACTCTTAGGCTACCCAAGGGTTTTTTGCAGCGCTTTATATACAACAAAATAACTATGTAGAAGGTAAATTAAGATAGCACTATACCATTAATGCCACCAAATGCTGAAAAGTACATTGTGATTTGTGTATAACCAATTTTTATTGATTTTAAAATTGCATGTAAAGAAATCAACAACAAAAACAATGACATTGCTCTTACTCTTGATCCCACTTCAACATCCTGAAGAGGAATACATGCCGGGTAATCAATGTAAAGACCTGCAGTCAAATAATGGTCCAGTCATTGGCCCCATACTAGTTCATGTTTACAGGGGCAGCCTTATGCCACGTAGATGGGTTCTACTTACGTGGCACTCCAGTCCATCCCTTTTCTCTGTTCAGCCATTGTCAGTGTGGTTATGAGCCTCCATCTAAGGGCAATGTATTTTTTGTCACTATAGTAGCTACCTCCATTAAGGGTCTTTCCTCCCTAGTATTACCAAGGTCATTGAGAACCCTCAGTAAGGCCTCTTTAGATGGCAGTGTGAGTGTGTATCCCAGGACCTGAGAGAGGGAGGACATGACTTGCTTCCAGTCGTCAATGATTAGGGGACATGGCCATGTCATGTTGAAGAAATCTGCGTCTGGGCCAGAGCAGCGGGAGCAGGTTGGGGACTGCACCTTCCCTGCTCGTTATAGTTTCATGGGGGTTATATATGTATAGTGAAGGTAGTTCAGCTGAATCTACCTTAAACTGAAGGGTATAGCTTTCTCTCAGGGGGCCATATGGGCTAATTTCAGTCAGTGTCGCCCGGGTGGCCGATCCAGGCTTCCCATTTCCTCCTCAAGGGAGTGAAGACATCAGGGGCGTTGTTAATCACGGTAAAGTAAATACAAGATACCCCATCCTTTTCTAGTTTCCCCATCAGTAGCTGGGCCTCCAGTGGGATGTATTCAGGGAGTGCATCCAATTATTTTTTGTAAACAGCTAAGACGTGTCTAACTTCCAGATATTTGTGAAATTAGATCTTCTAGAGTATGTGTTATATCTGAAGATCCTGGAAAGATCTTGTATGGTTTCCTTTCCAGATATCACCTAGAGTCATTATGCCAATGTTGTTCCTAGCCTGAAAGCGATGAAGGCTGGAGGAGAGCCTAAGATGACGACCATGCCATTGTAGGGTATGGTGGGAAAGTGTGTCAGACAACCTCATGGCCTTGAGTGCCACCTGCCTAATCATGAACACCACCCAGGTCACTTCAGAGAGGAGTGTAGGGATGGAAATTCCATAAATAAGTGTCATTACTCTATCCAAATTAAGTAGAGCTAGTTCAGCTTGATATGCAGTTTCATCCTACTCACCCATCATCCATTCATTGATCACCAGTAGTTGTGTGGTTTGATAGTACATTTGGAGATCTGCCATAAACTTCCCTCCACCATACATTGATTGCCTACATTTATTCCACAGAATGAAAAGTGGCTGACTGACCCACATGAAGGTGCAGAGCATGGAGATGTGGTTTCTAAACCACTGGTAGGGGATCAACAGGGGAAATTTCAAAGGACGTAGAGGTAGTGCGGAAGGACCATCATTTTAAAAAGGGCCACGTAGCCCAATATGTTATGCGGGAGGGCCACCCTGTGTTGTAGGTCTTCCTTTGTTCTGGCAAGAAGAGGTGTCATATTAACCAGGTCAGCTCAGAAATAAGGGAGATATGGTATTTAAATCTTAGATGATTCATTGGCATGGAGAATTGCCATTGTGTGGATTTATTGTCTCCATGGATCAGAACTAACAGAGATTTGCTTGAGTTCACCATGTGGCTGAGGCCTCCCCATATAGTTCAAGGATACAGAGACATAGTTTTCCCGTCAGGTAAGGGGCGGCCAAATAAAGGACGACGGCATTTGCATAGAGTCGTGTCTGCCCTTCACAGAGCTCTCCCAACCCCAAACCCGCATCAGGGCATCACATCTCATCAAGCAAGCAAAGGGCTTCGTGGTGAGGGCAAACAGAAGGTGTCCCATGAGGCACCCCTGTTGTCTCCCTCAGCCTATGGGGATTTGAGGCCCGAAACATATTTTGATCAGTACCACTTTCATGATGTTCCATTCCACCAGAGTCAATGTCTGTTCAGCATTCCATTCATCAATTGTTTTTTTTCATTTGTCACCCCAAGTGGGATGTGTATCTTCAGACGTAGGTCCACGCTTGCCATGCCACTGGATTCAGGCTATAATGGCTGAGGCTGGGTGATACCACGAAACCGGTCCAAGGATTCTTGTTTCTGGTCCAGGGAGAACCTTGCCTGGGAGTTTGGGGTGGAGTGTGTCCAGAGGGAGCAGGGTCAAGACTGATCTGCATATGACTGGGTCCAAACTGGAATTGTGTGGTGAGCAAACAAATGATGGATTTAAGCCCAGATTTCTGACTGGGGGTAAGTATTTGACATTGTGCTTCCCAAATGTAGTCTGGGAAAACCATGATGTGAGATGCATTAAATGTTATTTGCCCAAGCTTGTGGGCATCGCATAGGAGAGAATCTCTGTCCCAGTGGTTAAGTGTCTTGGCTATCAGTGGACCCAGGGGTGCACCCCACGGGGGCTGCTGTGCTAGAGACTGGTGTACCCTTTTTATCACAAACCATTTCGGGAGGGTGTCCATTGGGAGCCATGACTGCAGCAGTTATGTCAAAAGTACATGGGATCAAAAAGTTCTGGCCCTTCTGGGAAGCCTACATATCGAAGGTTGCTGCGAAACAATCTATTTCCAAAACCCTCAGCTTGCCATTCGAGAGTAGCGGAGAGGGAAACTAGTTTGGTCACTTTGGTCTGAGGGAGGTTACTGAGTCTTCGACTGTGGTAAATCGGTATTCTACCCTTACTCCGTGGCTGGAACTGTGCATTACCGTTTCTGCGCATTTTTTACTTAGCATGCTTTTAGTACGCATGCTACCGTTACTTCGCAAATAGGTTTATTTGCAGGCTATCTACTTCGTTGTGTTTATTTAAAGCGCTTCCATAAAACGCGAATCTGACGACAGGAAGCATAAGAAGAGAGGAAGCACACTTGAAGGTGAAGAGAGGGACCACGAGGGGAGACAGGTAAGTGGGGTTGTGTAGTTTTTAGGGTGGTGAAGGTGGTAGACTTTTAGGTTTTTAGGGTTGGGTTGTGTAGTGTGGAGTAGTGTATTTGTGTTTAGGGTAGTGTCGGGGTTGTGAATGGTAGTGTAAGAATGTAGGGACAGGACTAGGGGAAGGGGGAGGGTCGTGCAGGGGGTAGTAGTTTAGGGTTTAGGGTAGTGCTGTGGTGTTTGTGTTGTGTTTGTGTGTGTGTGGTGTAGGGTAGTGTCAGTTTGGGACAAGGAGAGTGAAAAGTGCTGTAAATGTGACGTTTTGTGCACACCAGTGAGGAGGACTCTGGGGAGATGACTCTCTGAGCGCCTCATTGATCGAACGCTGGGCAAGCACTGTGAGACTGGAGATGAATACAAAAGAATCTGTTTAAAATCACACTAGACTTGGGAGAGGTCAAGTAGAGCTTGTGGAACCCTCCTCTTTGAATAAATAATATCTCAATCCTCTGCGATCCTAGTCCTCACAGAATGTAACGATGGTATGAAGCTCTTCACACCACATTCTTCTCGTTTCTAAGCGCTGTAATCAATGGGTGTCTCTAGTTTACCTAATCTTATTGTCCTCATAGCTTCTGTCTGGAACCCCCCAAACCCCGAAGTGTTGATGGTGAAAGTGCTGTAGATCTGGCGGAGCTGCACCCGTAGACCAGCCCTGGAGTGTGGAGAACGGTGACCGTGTGCTCTGTTGGCGCTGCGGGACGGTGTCCTCTGTGAACCTGCTCAAAGCTCTCGCCCCCGGATTTTATCATAGATCTATACTGATTCCCTCCTTATTGGGAAATATTGAAAGTGGTATGCATATTGAAATAAAGCAGAGAAAGAGCATAGTTTTTTTTATTGTCAATGTATTTGCGTAGTAAAAGCATGTGAACTATAAAATTGCAAAGTAATGGTTTTTGCGATGTAAAAACATCGCACTAAAGTCATGCATAGTTATGGCCTGCTAAGTAACATCATACATTCTGGTAATTCTCTACTCTACTTTAGTGTCTCAGTTGGCCGTGTTATGAAGATCTTGACAGAGGAGTAAGACATTCTCTTTCACTTCCCCTATTTTAGTTTCAACTGCCTCTTAAGACTCTTGAATGGTTTGTAGTAAAGTGGCAAGATTGTTGGCTTCTGTTCTGTCGAGCCTTGGTTTGGTTGGATGATCCCTTGGAGTCTCGTATGTTTGGCCGGGTTTGGGTATGTGTTGCCGGCCCTTTGTCTTTCCCCATGGCGCAATGCATGTGACCTCAAGTCAAAAGACAAAGACGCCCGGGGAGGCTGCAAGGCAGTCTCTGATCGGCCCGCTTGCCAGAGTACCAACATGGACGATAAGTATGTTACACAACTCAAGAGAAATCCAACACAAATTTATAAAAATAGTGTGTATTTGCATCTTAATTTAGACACCAAAACAAATGAAACAGCATACATATAACCAGAGTTATAGATTTTTGAAGCAATATAAAATCAGTGCAAAAATAATACAATGAAACTTAATCCTGGTGGTCAATGGTAAAAACACAAGTGACAATTGTTCACTTATAGGCAAAATTGTGTGGTACGTTTCAGAGTAAAGATGATGTGGGTCCCAGGACCGAGCCACGACAGTCAGTTAAATTTTACCTGGACCGTGGAGACTGGGTGCAGAGTTGTCCTGGATGTCCCTGGTTCTGAATGGGAGCTGATTTTACCACTGAAACTGTGCTGCGAAGGAAAAATATGCAAAAACACAACAACAAAGTGGTTGCTGACATCTGTCAAAGGTCAGATGGAGTTCCCACTAGTTGCAGCGTCAGGTAAGGTAGTAGGTTTCTGGACTGGTGCCCAACAAGCCATGGCAGCGGCAAGTGGAGCAGAAAGTATCTATGATGTCCTGTGGTCCCGAGGAGCACGGTAGCTGCCTGTAACTTTGTGGAAGGCAGGACTATAGTTTCCACAAAGCACTAGACCATCTGGATTTGTGCGATCCCTCAGACAGTGCAATGGCCAGTGATTCTTCAGATTCAGAGCATTGTTTTACCTGCAGTTTACAGGGGGCTAGAGCTACTAGTCCAGGGGAGTCAGAGGGTGCTTCACGCTTCCACAGGGGTACCTCTGTCTGGAGGAACTGAGAGATAGCCTAGGATGAGTCTTGATCAAGCAGTTCCAGGGTCATTGCCACAGGTGCAGGGTATCCCTCTTTTGCTTTGTGAAGGTCCTGTTGTTGCAGACGTGGGTCTTTTCCTCTGTCCTCTTTGATGCAGGTGGTTAAGAAGGAAGGTTCTGGTATCAAGGGTGTCCATTAAATCCTAGGTTTAGGGGAGTTAGGGGAATGGGAGCCAGTGGCTAATGTGCTGTTAGTTCATACAGCTAGTCTTCTGCGGAGATGACCACATCAGTGGGTGTGGGTCACCTTTTCCACCCAGAACCTTCCATTCTGCCACTTTCTAAAAATGGCAGAACCATTCTTCCAGGGTACAGACTGGGTTGCCCACCCTGGAGCTGTGGCTAACCTTCTGGGGGTGTACAGCATCTTGACTATCTAATTTCCCACCAGCCTGGGTGCAAATGTGCATGGGTAAGGGGAGGGCTGTTTCCTCCTCTGGGAGTTATCCATGATGCTAATCAGAGGCGGTGCAGCATTTGAAGCTTACCGTCTTGATGCGTCACTTCACTAGTTTACCTGAAAGGAAGAAGGTGTGACATCCATCCTGCTAGGGCCTTTGTTCTTGACTTCTGGAAGTTGTCACACTGCCTGGCAGGAGGACAGAATCCTGTCTTGGTGGCAGTAAATGGGGGAAGCACGGGTTTTCTAGCCAATTTACACATGGGGTCATTTTTGTTTGCCGTTGAACTTTGTCTGCCCACTTCTTCCCTGGAAATGTGCTAATTTTTCAAAAAATCCAATGGATTGGATGTGCGCCGCAGTGCACAGCACACATCCAGGGCCTTATTTATGAGGGCCTGAGACAGTTTTCCGCTTCCGTTGTGTCACTTTTTGTGACGCATCGGCAGCGTAAAACATGCCTCCTGTTGCTCCCTATTTACCAAGTGACGCATCTAAGCAGATGCGTCACTTTGTAAACCCCTAAGCTACTTTATACCTGCATCAGGTATAATGTATGCAGGGTGAGTGTTCCCACGTAAGTAAGCCTTGTAGAAGTGACGCAGTGATATCTACGAGATTTCACTGCACAACTTCTAGGGTGCAAATGCGTCAATAACCAAGCTCAGATGGCCACCAACGATCACCCCAGAGATGACTCTGCTTGCCTACAATGAGCACTTCGTTTTTTTTAGCGTTCAGTTGCAGGCAGTTATCTGTCATCCAGCGGGCCACTGAGCTCAGTCCTTCGCGGAACTTGGCAGCCTCAAGGTCGGAGGCCCCACTTAATGCAACCGCCAGCTGCGTGTCATCAGCATAGGATACCATAGTCAGGTTCCAACGCTTGGCGACAGCAGCCAGCGGCTGCACATAAAGGTTGAAAAGTGTGGGGCTCAATGCTGACCCCTGCGGCACACCCTGAGCGATAGGATAGGGTTTGGATTGAAAAGGAGGAGTAACAACCCTAAACGTACGACCGGATAAAAACGATCGAAACCACTCAAGTGCCACGTTATCGACACCAGCCTCACCCAAACGCTGTAATAGGATAGCGTGGAAGTCGGTATCAAAGGCGGCACTGAGATCGAGAAGCACCAGTGCCGCCGTTTGACCCGAGTCAACCACGGTACGCAGGTACTCAACCATGAATAACAACGCAGTCTCAGTGCTATGGCCGGGTCGAAAGCCATTCTGCGAGGGATCCAGAATGTTAGCACGATGAAGATGGTTAGATAAGATGGCGTTAACATGAACCTCAGTAAGTTTTGCAGCCCACGGAAGAAGAGATATAGGGCGATAGTTCTCTAGCTTTAGTGGATCCAAGGCAGGTTTTTTTAAGATCGGCATCACCTGAGCTTGTTTCCAGCTAGCAGGGACACAACCAGACGTCAGCGATAGATTGACAAGATCACGCAGGGGAGGGAAACAAAGTGACGCTGATTCTCTAAATTGTGCAGGTCGTAAAGGATCCCTGGGGGAGCCAGATTTAACTTTCGCCACAATTTTATTAAACTCTTCCATCGAAAGCTCTGGAAGAGAGGACAAAGACAAAATAGTCATAGAGCAGGGTTCCGGCTTCTCCACAGGAACAGATGGAACAGAGAAGGAGCGATAGATGACCTCCACCTTTTCCACAAAAAAGGCGGCCAGTTCCTCACAGTGCGAGGCAGAGCAGATCTCAGCGACTGGGGCTCTACTGGCAGTAAGATCCTTAAGCACCTTAAATACGAGTTTAGTAGGATTGGTGCTGATGTTAAATTCACGAGAGTAATAGGCCGCTCGGGCTTTATTAACCGCTCTATGATATATCCCAGTCCTGGCACGATAGATCGCTTTCCTATCTGGCGAATAGGACTTACGCCAGGCTCTTTCAGCTTGTTTGCATGGATTAGTGACTCCATGATTGGCTTGATTGGCTTACTTGTCAGACCCTAGTACAGTGCACTGCGTGTGCCCAGGGCTTGTAACCAATGCTGCTGGTGGGCTTGCAGCACTGATTGTGCCACCCACCGGAGCAGCTTGTAAAGTGTGTCTCAGGTCTGCCATTGCAGAGCCTGTGTGCAGTCTGGTACTGACATGCTGACAGGGCAAGTGCACCCACTTGCCAGTCCTTAAACCTTCCCTTTTATACATATTAGTCACCCCTATAGTAGGCCCAAGGGCAGGGTGCATTGTAGGTAAAAGGTAGGACATGCCCTGGAGTGTGTGGCATGTCCTAATAGTGAATTACAGCCATTTTCGTTTTTTACTATTGCAAGGCTACCTGTTCTCCGTAGGCCAGAATGGGCAGTTTGGTTATTACATTCTATAATCCTAACTAACTCAGAGAACGTGGTAGAAATTCGAGTTTAGTATGCCTGAACTCAGAATGATAAAATACATCTTTTAGTGAAGTTGGTTTTAACATTCTGTGTTTGAAAATGCCTCTTTTAGAAAGAAGGCATTTTCTTGTCTAACCATTCAAACCTACCACTGCTAGGCTGTGTATTTCTTGTCTGGAGTTTGAGTGACAGGGCTTAGGAATTCCAGGAGACAGGGTGAGGTGGCCCAGGGGTGAATAGAGAGATCTGCATCTAGATGGGTGGGAGGAGTAGCACCTGGGACCTGAATAGGGCTGTGCCTTCCCTCCACAATGCTGACTCCACCTCCTGTGGTGCATCTGTTGTCTCTATTCAATAGAAGGGGGGTCCCTAAGGGTCAGATGGGTAGACAGGGGAAGTAGGGAACAACGAAAGTTAAAGTAAAAAAACAGAACCCACTGTCTACACTAAACTGATATCACTATGCCCAAAAAATGGGTCAGGTATATAGGAAGAACCAGAGGCCAGGGCAGACTCGGATAGGTAAAAAAGACAAAAAGGATATAACGAGACACAGTTTATTTCAGTGGCAATAATCAGAAAATGATACTCATTGTATAAAGGATCAACAATATAGCATACATTCAATTTTATACAATAACAAAAGTCCCACACATAGAACAAACAGAAAAACGATCATTCATTCAAGCATCATACTCATATATAGGACAAAACAGACAGGAATTCAAACATAGTACACAATAATTTCAAATACGATTTAAAAATGGCATAAACACTAAACGAGTTTAGAAAAATAACAATTCAAACAGGCTCGTGCGCTCCCAGTTCATAGGGGCAGATGGAATCTTCTGATGGGCACGAGAAGACGGAAGCCAACGCATGTTTCGGTGTTTGCCCATACAAGGCTACACCTTCATCAGGGCAACGATGATGGAAGGCGTGTGGGACAACACAATAGAGACCTTTCAATCAAGAGTGCTTAATACAAATCTTCTCTTCAAGGTAGGGTTGGGAGAGCAATACATAGACATCAATATAGAAAAGCACATCAGTTCCAACACTAGATCCGATAGGTTGCGATTTTAGGAGATGGCCAAAAGAAGACTGCTGGTCATAGATTTAAAACATCAGGGATCATTCACTTTGAAAAGAGGATATGTGTTTGAAAGGAGGACCAGGACCACCCAAAAATGTTTTTTATTCCAGACAATGAAATCCGCCGTTAGGCGGGGCGGTAAGCTTAAACACTCAGCACACTGATTCTCGCACTTGCGGCTACTCAGAAGAGAATGGGAGAGATCTCAAGTCCGGCCATAGGGTGCAAAGTCTTGAATAGGCACGATACTCGAACAAAACTATGGCAAACCTGATGAGCCTTGGTACTACACAGGATCCATCTGATGTCTCTGCCCTGCACTGTGAAAGGAAAGAAGGAGACATGTCAACAAAGTGCTCCAGGACTGACCAGAACTGGTTTGGACTAGGCAAAGGCCTCCCTGCCTTCAGAGAACAAAGGGAAAAGGAGTATAAATATTAAGACCCAGACCCAAGAACTTTAGATCACTTCTGGGAATCAAGACGAACCTTTGCTGAGGAGAAGAACCAGGAAGCTGAAGGAGGTGACTACCCCTGTGCTGTGTGTTTGGAGGTTGGCCTGCGGTGGTTGCTTTAGTGCCAAAGAGAGGAGAAAAGGACTGAGTGTGCTTTCTATCAACTTGAAGAAGAATCTCCAAGGGCTTGAACTTGAGCTTGCCTACTGCCTGAAGTCTCAGGGATACAAGACTTCACCAACCAGCTCCCCCCTGAATTCCCTTGCTGGGAACTGAAGTGCCTGCTGTTGTGCTGGGCCTTCTGAGAGACTGCGTGTCGCTGGGAGCTGGAAGCGCGAGGCAACAACGAGAAGCGTGTCGCTGCCGCTATCATTGCATCGCCGAGGAAGCGAGCCGCCGCTGCTGCTGTCATCATCGCATTGCCAAAGGGCAGCGCATCGCCGGAGAAACGGGACGCTGCCACAGAGGTCATCGTCGCATCACCGGAGAAGCGCGTCGCAGGGCCTGTCGTGGCTCCAAAGATCATCGAGTCGCTGCACGGCCGTCGGGCGTGTCGCATCACACCAACGTTGTTGCATCGCAACCAAGACGCCATTTTGTCACATCGCACCGGAGAATAGTATCGCATCGAGGTGCCCGCGTGTCACATCGCACCGGAGAGCAGTAAGAAACCGACACATCAACTCCCCACACAGTAAGGAAGCGAGCATCAACTCCCATGCGCAGCAGTATGGAACTAACGCATCCACTCCCTTGCGTGTAAGGAACCGACGCATCACCTTCCCTGCAACCCTTTTGTTTCTTTGCGCTACGCATCTAAGGTACATTGAGAGTAAAGTGTTGCATTTACAATTTGAGAGAACTGAGCTTTTTTCTAACATTTGAGAGACTATTTTTGAATACAGTATTGTGGATTTTTGTCGTCTGGTCTTGTGTTAAGTCTATATAAAAATACTTATTTTTATAATACAACCTATGTGGTGTCCATTTGTAGTGTTGTCACTGTATTACTGTATGTGTTCACAAATGCTTTACACACTGCCTCTGAGAAAAACCTGCCTGCTCGTGCCAAGCTACCAAGGGGGTGAGCAGGGGTTATTTTAGGAGTGTAGCCCCTTACCCTGACTAGATGCAAGGGTCCCTATTTGTCACAGGTACGTACCTCTGCCAACTAGAGACCCCTAAATCTAACACCAATTTTTATAGATATGAGGCCTGATTAACAAAAATAAATTTACACTATTGGACATGTTTATATTTCTATGTGCAGAGTTTTCGGCCCCTACTGCGAAGTCTCAGCAGTTGTAACCTTACTATTAACTCACCGTAATCTTAAACAAAAGTGTAAGTTTTACTTTTGTGAATCAAGCCCATGGTGCTGCTTTGTGTTTCCCCACTTGTGCAATGCAGTGCACCTGCTTTTGTTGCTGCACTGCATGAAAAATGAATAAATATGAATTCAGCATCTTGAAGTATTTTTTTTAAAAAAACATAGACCCTACAACTTTATTGATATAGGTATATAAAAAAAAAACAGGTAATGCTCTAAAAGTGTTCAAGTTAGCATAAATAAGTGCTTCCCAAAATGTATTCATAGAGTCACAACACACACATAATTTGAAGCAACCGATTGCGTTTTCATTTTGAAATATTGTATTCCTGGCAATAAGTTTGTAGTCATTTTGCGCAATTTTGGTATTTTACAAGAGTTTTTACACTGATTAGCATTTTTGGAAGCTGAACGGGATGGAAGCAAAACAGGATATTTTTTCCGAAATAATCTCATACCCAATCAAGGTAATCTTTGAATAAAAAAACCTCAAGAGCACATTTAAGATTATTGAAGGACGGTCCTGGACTAGAAAAAGAACTGGTCACATATGAATATAACATCGTCACATTGTATCAACGTACAATTTCGTGCCTATTTAATGTTCTAAATATTTCTGATGGGGAAAATATTATTTCGCCATAAACGTCCGCCCTGTGTAAAATGACAGTATGTGTCATTTTAACATACAGTAACTGAAACTGATTAATGTGTAGCCACATTTAGTATTTGCTGCACTTTTTCTTTGGGAATGTCTGCATAGAGAGATTTTGTAGGCTAATTCCATCAACCCGTCTCCAAGGAGGCATTTGTTATGGTCCTTTGGGAGGAGAATCCCTTCCACGATGATAAAAAGACAAGTGAACACTGTGGTAGGATCGCTTTCTCCTTCTATGATTATAATATATATGTTTAAATATATTTACAGTTTTCGTTATTTAATCTTGGTCAAACTCATCGTAACGCTCCTAACATTCGGTTGTTTATTTTCATTTATTTGGGTTTTCGTAAAATAAAAACCTTCACCTAACTGAAAGTTGCATCGGGGCACTCAGGGCCGAACTGGGGGAATTAAAATCAGCCCTGGCAAAATTGCTCAAACCAGCCCTTCCTTTTCTCGCTCAGTCTCTCTCCTTTTCGATCCATCCATTCCCTCTGTACCCTTATCTACCGTCTCTCTTTTAACCCCCTGTAATCTCTTTACCTCGACCTTAGCCCTCCATCCCTCTCTTTCCCTGTCTCTTGAAGCCCCTTGAGCCTGCTGCAATTAACCTCAGGGAGCTGGAAAAGGGCCTGGGCTTTCAAAACAATCCGCCAAGGTCTCCAGCACTTCCTGGAAATGCCCACCATGTTATAAAAGGAGGGCGTCGAGTGGCGGCTCCTCCGCTAAGGCGGTGGAGCGTTGGCCCACTGTGCAAAAAGAAAATGACAATAACGTATCGTTATTGTCCTTTTATTTTTCCGATTGCACACAGTCAGTGGCCTGTGTGCAGTGTGGTGTGGGGCTGGCAAGAGCAGGAGAGGAGTGGTGTGCACTCCCTAGGTGCACATGAACTGTTTGGCCAGCCCTCTTGGGCTGACCAAACAGTTTTTTACACACTTTGCATGTTCCTATCAGGCTGCATTACACAGCCTGGTCAGGAACATGCACAGGCTCCCTGTTCCAGTCTGAGCGCCGATCCACCGCACTCGGACCAATCACAACGCTGCATTGCAGCATTGTGGTTGGCTCAGGGGAGCTTTTGTGCCGGGTGCTTCCTGCTTCCGGCAGGACTGCAGAAAGGAAGAGGACACAAGGGTGCCGGTGTTATAAACAGTCTGTCCGGCCCAGACGACACCTGACTTTGAGGCAGATATGAAGTAATTTTGCAGGCATATCAGCAGGTATAGGTGTTTGAATGTTCATGGTAGTCAGGGATTGTCCTACCAAATCACACCGGGGAGAACGTTGTGTGGCTGGAGCTAAATATGTGCACAAAAAGACGCCATGAACTAAATACATGTTTAAATACGTCTTCACTGAAAACGGCCTTATATTAACCAGGCTGAACAGTGAGCTTTACTGTACATTCGGAAGCAAAATATCATATTCTCATCCTTAAGCTGGAACTGGAAAATAAGAAACAGGACTGTATTCCAAAAGATCACCACCCTTAAGAATATCATAAACTTACCAATGCTCTTGCCTCACAGTCAGTGATGTTGTGAACCCTCCACTTTAGGTGGTGCCGTCTTGGGTCCCATAGGCTGTCAGGATGGGTTCTAATAAAATGTGGATTCTTTTTTTTTTTATGGGACAATGGATTCTCAAAGCTTGTGAGCAAAGGGCTGTCAAATGAACCAAGAGCAAGAATGCAAAAAAAGATAAATGAGGAAAATGTGGAAACAAGTTCGGAGCAAGAGGCCAATAGAAAAATGTAGCGATAGACAGAATGCAGAGAAGTAATTAGTGATCAGAAAAAGAAACAGGTGATATGAATGATGAATTGGAAGAGAGGGAGAAAGGACAGAGGTGATCATAGTGATAAATTACGAAAGGTAAGATGTATGTATGGATGGCAGAGACAAATGCTTGAGTGAAAGGATGGCTAGAAGAGTGAAAGGAAAGGTCATCAGATGAAGACATACAAAATCCTTCTCCATAACAGGCTCCTATGGGGAATCAAGTCAGACATCCCAGCAAAGGATTTCAAAATTTTAGTCAACCACTAATCCTTTCGAAACTTGATTATGGCAACATCCTACTGAGTGGGATTTCCAGAATTCACTTAGCTCCATCAAAAACTTCCCTTCAATCCGGGTGCTAAATTTGTTTCATGTACTAAATTATCTGAGCAAATCTCACAGTTGATCACTCTCAAATGGCTTCTGTTGGACTTTTCTCTTTTTGCAGGGTCATTCCTGAACTTTTTGCCTCCCTCCTGGCCTTTTTTCTGACATGGTGTTGGTAGTTCTAGGACTCTGGGCATTTTAGCACTGCAGTCCAGTGTAAAGTGCATGTGCTCTCTATGGTAAACATGGTAAGATTGGTCTACACCTGTTTGGCATATTTAGTTTACCTGTCAGTCCCTTGTAAAGTGGTATCTCAGATAGCCAGGGCCAGTAAATTAAATGCTACTGGTGGGCTTGCAGTGCTGATTGTGCACCGCACCAAAGTAGCCTTTCAAACCTATCTCAGGCCTCTGCCATTGCAGGGCATGTGCGCGCAGTGTTACTGCCGCTGTGACGTGACACCTAAAGGGAGTGCCACGTCTGTGACTCCTCTTTTACTGCATGTCAGTCACCCCTAAGGGAGGCCCTAGCTAGCCCTGCATTGAAGGTAAAAGGTAGGACATGTACCTTAAGTGTGTGACATGTCCTGATAGTGACAAACCGCCATTTTGGTTTCTCACTACTGTGAGGTGGCCCTCTCATGGGAATGCATTGGGGATTCCCTGATAAGTGTTTCAGTGGTAATTCCTGATATGAGAGGAGCAGCGTGGTCAAGTTTGGTATGGTTGGAATAGGAATAATAAATGCTGTGCAATGGTGTGCGCAGATTTATTATCACTATTTTAAAAATGCCACTTTTAGAAGTTGGCATTTCTGTGTGCTATGTGTCTGCCTGCATGATGCGTATTGCATATCTGGCTCTGGAGTGACAGGGGCTGGTGAGGTGTGTGTGGCTCCAAGGAGTGCAGTGTGAGTCAGCCCTAGGCTGAATAGATGATCTGCATTTGGAGTAGGGGGAGGAGTAGTCCCCTGACCCTGAATAGGCCTGTGCCTGCCTGGGTGAAGGCTGGCTCCGCACCCCTGTGGTGGTCTGATGACTGAGTCCCCATCTGACAAAGAAGGGTGTGAGCATTGTACACAAAGTGCTTTAACACCCCCAGAACCAGTTGAGACTGGTTCCCAAAGCCCTGTGTCAAGTGCAGAACAAAGGAAAATGTCCTTTAAGTACTAGGGCTGTGACCTAATTTTGTGTGCTTCTTTGTGACTTGGGGACTTGCTGCTGCTGGGCTCCAGGAGGAATCGCCACGAGGGACTGCCTCCCTGCTGGGGGGCCCAGTGAGCTGGCCTGCCTGGGCCCAGCTGTGCCCCTCTGGCATCTAGCACCTTGTGAACCCTGTGCCCTTTCTCCCAGTGCCGGGTGCTTGGCAGCGCTGGCCTGCATCATCTTCGGGGGGAATCCCGGTGTGGGGACTCCCCCATGCTGCTGGGAAGATAAGCGTGAGCCTACCCCGCATTCTGGATGTCACAGCAAGCGGGAGCCTACCCCACTGTTTTATGCATCTTCTTAGCGGGAGCCCACCCCGTATTTGTGATCCTTGAAAGCGGGAGCCTACCCGCACTTTCCTTCGTGGACGATGCCGCCGCTAAGAGCGACCAGGAAGACAGGCAGACTGCCTGGTGGTAGGCAGGGCCTGAAGGATGGCAGGAGCCTACCCCGCCTCCGTGGCCTTAATCAGAGACCCAGACGGGAGCCTACCCCGCTCTGGGATGTGCCCCAGAAGAGAAACGGAGACTTCGCTCTGTGTGGCCTGAGACCGGCGGGAGCCCACCCCTGCCTGCATGGCCTAACCTGCCGGAGAACTCTGCTATGTGCCCAGGAGGAAAGGCACCCGCTCCGCTCATTCTGAGTGCGCTAGCCAGAATTCAGGCAAAGAAAGCCTGGCCTGAGACGTGGCTGGAGACAGGAAAGGACTGTGAAGGCCGGAGCACCAGTCAGGCAACTTGGTGCCTAGTTCCAGTCAGGGCTCCCGTTGTGAGGAGGAGAGCCCCTCGTATGGCAGCCGGTTGTCCCACATTGGAAGAGTCCAAGAGGAGGAGCTACGAAGCCCTGAGAGGTCCCAACGCAGAGCTTCCCCCACGTTGGATGAGACGGAGCCTGGCATCCAATGCCCCAGTGAGTGGAACAGAGCTAGAAGCATTGGAGGGTGCCGCGAAGGCACCAGGAGAAGCCCCAGTGAGAGGGGGCTCAGGAGGCACTGTGGTGTCAGAGCTGATTTGTCTTTCGGGCAATATTGGTTTAGAGTCCCAGTGGGGGCTCACCAGGCATGGAGAGTGCCAGTGCTGATTACTTGTTGGGGGCAAGATGGATTCCCGAAGTCCCAGAGTGGGACTGGAGAGGCACGGCAATGCCAGTGCTTGGTAATTGCCTCAGCTGCACAGCAGGAGCATGGGCAACTGCAACGTGGGGCCATTCCTTTTAGTGAGGAGGAAGGGGTGAGTTGGACCCCTTGTCCCAGTGTGCTATGCACGTTGTTCTTGCTGCCAAGGCAGCCAGAGGGCCGTAGAAGGTCCTGCAAGAGTCCTAACATTTTGAACAGAGGGCATTTGGGCCCCAGAGGCAGGCCATTTGGCCTTGGGTCAGTATTGGTAGGGCGCAAGGCCCTAATATGATATTACATAATGTGTTGATGCTGAGGGTGATGTTTGCACCTGGGGAGTGTTACTACGGTGCACTGTAATTTATGTTTAGGTTGTCTATGCACAATGTGTTCTATGTCTAATGCTAATGTGATATAATGCTGAGGTCATTATTTTACCAGTGGTCACTGGTTATGTTTTATATGTGCTACTAGTGCTTTCTAAAGGTTCTGACAGTGGCCCGATTGGCCCTGTCCTGTACATAATCCCCTGTGAATATTGCCTAGTGCCAGTTGGCACAGTGTATATGTGTGATTATGATTCTAATGTGTTTTGGATAATACAAAGGCTATTTTTATATAACCTTGTGTGGAGTTTCTTTTGTAGTGTGCCTAGTGTATTGCTGCTGTGAGTGTGTGTTGCGCAAACGCTTAACACATTGCCTCTGGGAGAAGCCTGACTGCTTGTGCCAAGCCACCAAGGGGGTGAGCAGGGGTTATCTTCAGCATGTAAATCCCTTGCCCTGACTCGAGTGGTGGCTTAGGCACATGCCCTAGCCAACCAGAAATCCCATTTCTAACAGCTTCCAATAGAGTTCAGGTGATTGTTCATATCAGCTTTTGTAATACTTAAAGTCAAGCACAGAGAGGCGGCAAACTAATTTGAAAATATAAATGTAAATCAGGAGGCTGCATATTGGTCTAAACTGCAGATTCTCTTTGTGTGGGAAGCTCCTGCTGAAAAAAAGGAACACACTCTGAAGCAAGCCTTCACAGGGAATGCTCCAACATTATGAATCCCCATCCTTCCAGCAATAAGTTTTACTATTCTTATCAGATTTGTGAGAACAAGCTTAAAGTACAACTCTTTGAATAGCACTTCTGATTGGAAGAGAGAACATGATTGACTTTTAGGAATGAAGATAGTCTTGGGGATTTAAAGCAACTCAAAACTGAAAATACTATGAGAAACTATTTCTATTTGTCTTTTTTTAGGTGATGAAGTCTGCTGACTAAAACCTCTGATGTATAAACAATGGGGTGACCCTGTGTCCCTCAGAACCTGGGTAAGATTATTATAAGAAAACAATGGTTCTGTCGGGTATGAGCAAAACAATTACTTTGTTGTAAAGATGAATCAAGAAAAAGTAGGGAATCAATCAAAAGTTGACCACACAATCTCAAAGTACAAATCACGGTAAAGCTTGATTTGAAGGGTGTGATGTCATTCTTTATATATAAATTGCATCATTTATATGAAAAAACACATAACACTTGTAACGCAAGGTTACCAAAGTAATGAACTGTAGAGTGAGTCAGTGAATTTGTGACAAGGTGACATAAGTGACCGAATTGTGCATAGTATATACAGTGGTCAAATACAGAAAAAACTTTTTATGTACACAATATACATGAGGAGGGCCAGTATCGAGTAAAATCACAATGACACTGTTTCACGGATAAATCAAAACATATATGGAAAACAGGTCTTGGACTGGTCCTAGCAATTATCGTCGACGTTTCAACCCAGTGTAAGCGACTTTAAATCGTCATGTAGGGTCTTCATCAGGACATTAAAAAATACGATGGCAACCTGCAAGAGCAAGTAAAGTACGTATCAATACTGTAATGTGTGATTATTTTAATGTGTGGTCCCGAATAATAAAAGGCCATCACTCACCTAGCCAGTGGTCTAGGATGGCCTGGCAAACAAACGTTCACGCGTAGAAATACAGAGCGCCTCATCCGATGTAGTCTCTGTAAGTCAAAGTGAAGCGCGTGATGCCGTCAATAACCAACACTGAGACTGCGCCTTTACAATGTAAGGTTACGAGGAGTACGAAAATTACGATAAGGGGTGGAGTAAGGGTTAATAAACTACCAGAATTGCCCTCCATTTCAACCGATTTGGGAAATTAAGCACTGTAATCATCGGTTACAGAAAACAACTTCGGTGCTCAAAAAGACGCTCACCTTAAACGGCGTTTTCCTTTAAGTAAGGCCGACTCCGGTGAATGAACTAAGTCGGAACCAATCCGAAATAGAATTCCTATTATTATCTGGAAGGATAAGCATTCAATGAGGAATTATTCGTGACCGAGTAAAGAACCATGATCACTGAATTGGGGATGATTGCTTACTTGGGAAGGGAAGGAGCAAAGCGATCGCGACTCACGCTGCAGCACCTCCTGTCTCAGTCGGAGGAAGCCGCAACTGACAGACCGGCTGCTACATGAAGGTAAACAGGGCAGTCCTGTCTGACGTAGACAGAGTGACGTGTCAGGAGGGTTGCCTAGCAACCACGGTCGCTATGGGGAACTGAAGCAGCTGAGGCCAGCGCGAGGTGGACCGCGCGCTATGCTGACGTAAAACGACAGGCAGTGTGTCAATCTGCAAGGTTAACTTGATTGACGTGCGAATGGATGGGGAAATTTGCCCCGGCAAGCATTGACAGAGAGTGATTGAATAGGAAAAAGGCCGGCGAGCATTTGCCGGGAGTGTGGACTATTCATGCGCATAGGAGATGGTTATGTAGAGGTGTGCAGCAATGCTAGGACGTCTGGGCTACTGTCGCATGTAGGAGGTGATTAGGCAGACGTATGCAAAGCAGTGTGTCGGAGGGGTTGTCCGGCAACTAAGATCACTACTAAGAACAGTCGGTGTTTGTACGAGATTGTACGCGTGCTAGTCGAGGCAGTTAAAACATTATGTACAGTTGAATAGGAAAAAGGCCGGCGAGCATTTGCCGGGAGTGTGGACTATTCATGCGCATAGGAGATGGTTATGTAGAGGTGTGCAGCAATGCTAGGACGTGTGGGCTACTGTCGCATGTAGGAGGTGATTAGGCAGACGTATGCAAAGCAGTGTGTCGGAGGGGTTGTCCGGCAACTAAGATCACTACTAAGAACAGTCGGTGTTTGTACGAGATTGTACGCGTGCTAGTCGAGGCAGTTAAAACATTATGTACAGTTGTGTATATTCACCGAGATAAATTGCAGCACCCCATCTCTGCGTCTGCGAATGCATATAAGACTGGTTCATGATGACAATGATATCGAGGAAAAACATACGTCATAGTTTATGTCACATGTATGCAATAGGACAACTTTTAAGAACAGCAAACTCAAAGACATTGATTGAATACAGTTTGAGGGCCGTCCCAAATCCACATGTGAAAGTGCCTGTTTACAACAAGGTTTATCAAGATGAAATTGTGAATGACTCGTATATACAGACTGCAGATGAGCCAAAGGTTATGCAATACAGAGTTCATAGAGAGGTATCATAGTTGCCCCATCTCCCTGGATGTTTCCTCGAGGCTATTAAGACCTTGCTAGACAGTTTTGAGGAAATGAATCCATCTACACTACATGTATGAGTTTGAGGGCCGTCCCAAGTCCACATGTGAAATTGCCACTTTAGAATAAAGGTATCAAGATAAAATTGCGAATGACTCATATATGCAGACTGCAGATGAGCCAAAGGTTATGCAATACAGAGTTCAGAGAGAAGTATCATAGTTGCCCCATCTCCCTGGATGTTTCCTCGAGGCTATTAAGACCTTGCTGGACAGTATTGAGGAAATGAATCCATCTACATTCCTTTCTCTTCAGATTCAAAGCCATTGAACCCCCTCTGGGCAGCTCCCTTTCAATTTGCTCATTAGGTTGCATTAGATCCACCAAGTCCATGTAAAATGTTCTCCTTATACTATTTGTTTACCAATTCTAAATGCTTGTAGATTTTCATATTTAATCCGTGCTTAAAGCTTAAACACAACCCCTGCTCTCATGTGAGACACTGCGATGCTCTATTTGAACTGTTTCGGGCTATATAAAGTTGCTAATGGATAAATGGAGAAGTGGCTAGATAATAGATGGATGGAGAAGTGGCTAGATGATAGATGGAAGACCAGATAGAAGCAAGAATGTATAGATGGTAACTGGATGGGAGGATTGCTTCTTGTAAATGTGAAAGGATGATAGATAAATAGACAGTTGGTGTAAGAAATTGTGTTACTGGTTGAGAGGGGCGAAACCCTACTCAAGCAGCTACCACGATCGTCAGGATCAAGTCACAAGCAAACACCAAATGAACCTGTGCTCAACCCCTTGGAAGCAAGGAACATAGCATTTAGGCTTAATTTAGAAGCGATTTTAAAGTATTTATGCAGCAACCCACGCAGTAATAAAGTGGAACACAACACAAGAAAAGTCTTACACCAATATAGACAAATAGATAAATACTTTAAGAGGAAAATGACAAAAATCCAATCAGTAGAAATGGAGCCATGCAATTTTAAAGATTTAGGTGAATATAGCACCAAAAAGTAAAAAGTGTCGGCTGTGGTTATCTGGCCGCGTGGGACTGGGAGAAAGTCACAAGTTCAGACTGACTGCAATGGAGAGTGGACCAGATACAGTGCACAAGTTAGGCCTATTGAACAAGAGTACCTTAAATCCTGGTTGTGCAGCATTGCTAGATCACGTGTCGAGGATGTATCATGCAGCCAAGGTGATGCAAGGTCCTGGTGTGGAGATACATGAGACAGTGATGAGTTTGATAAGCTGCGAGGCTCCGATGCGAGTTTCTGCATCATTGTCAAGGATGCTGTTAACGAAGGGCTTGAGATGCAAAGTTCTGTGTCGAAGATGTTTCATGTGCCGACTGGCTCCACAGAAGTTGCGGGGCTTGTGATGCGGAGCTCAACATCATCATCGAGGATGCTGTGGATAAGGGGCTTGCGATGAGAAGAACTGCACCGAGGATGTGTCACATAGTGGTGGTTCTGAAGAGGCTGTGGTCTGAGGAGTGGAGTGCAATAGGGTGTTTGTTCCTACAATTGTTTTAAACAAACTTCCTATAGAAATTAATTTATAATTGTGACAAACATGATCAATCAGGTGATGAGGTCACCAAGAGCCTGAGATAGAGTAGTATACAACACCACATGATCTGCAATATAAAAGGCACTGAGACTAACATTGGCAGAATTACATATAGGCTGATAAATCAGTCAGATTCCTAATGTTACATAGACAAGTATTGTGTCATTTCTAGTTGATAATTCCAACGGATCATTGTAAATCTGTTTGCAATTGGGGTACTAGACTCAATATGGAATAGTAGTACCAACAACCAGACCAAATAGCGGCACCATTAGAAACTGATGGGTGTAGTGCACTAAGTACTGGGAATGGTATATGTAAGAGACAATCAGGAGATAATCTGATCCAGTCGACATTTCATAGTCATATATTGAAAGCACTGAATATGTCTTCAAGGCATTATGCCCGATAGTGGATCTATATAATATGACATTCCAGAGTAACACAGGAATTGGGGAATCTGACATTCTACAAACGTAGCCAAAAAATTGCCAAAAACATACATAATACAGACTTCTGTCAATGCAATTTTTACACACATGCAGAGAGTGGGCTCAGATGTGAATATGTGTACAAGAAGTAAACATCACGAAAAGAGAATTAATATGTACCATCCAGTCTCTCCTGATAATACCAAACTGTTGATTATGGAAATGCTTTACTCAGTTATGGCCTACATGAGTGCAGCTGATTTGCTATTGTATATTTGTTTATGATCATATATTGCACTTATATATTCTTATTCACTGCAAATCCCTACAATGCTTCATAATGAGCTGTGATGGGACAAGTATAAATAGTGGAAAGGGAAGATGGACTCACAAAACTATGAGCGAGTCCTTGAAGTTGAAGCACGTAGGTGGTAGTGTGTTGGTGGCGGACTGTGGCCACTAACAAATTGAATCTACTATAATACTCTCCTGGACTGAGCTCAGGTAACTGTAACTGCTGAATTTCACTGGTTTCGTACGCATGAAATCTTAGCCTAACTGTAACATCCCTGTACAGTCCCTGTACCTTTGTTTTATTCTGTGAATTCCAAAGGTTTGTCAATTTTATTTCCTAACTATAACATCCTTGTACCTTATATTGTGTCAGGGAATTTCGAAGGCTTTTTCAAGATCCTATTTCCTAATTATAATGTCCCTGTAACCTTTGTTTTTTTTTGATGAATTTCTATGTTTTAAACAAAAATGTATTACCTAACTGTATCCTTTTAAGTGTGTATGTGAGTGGCTGTATAAGTCAGTGAGTGGGTGTGTGAGTGGCTGTGTGGGTCTGTGAGTTGGTGTGTGAGTGGTTTTATTTGTGTGAGTGGCTGTATGGGCCTGTGAGCGGGTGTGTGAGTGACTGTATAGATCTGAGAGTGAGAGGTTGAGTTGCAGTATATGTTGGTGACTGTGTGTGAGTATGTATTGTATGGATGTGTGACTGAGCACATGAGTTGTTTTGTGGGTGTGTGAGTTTATGTGTCAGTAGATGTATGGGTGTGTGAGTTACATACTACTAAGGCAAATTGGGCAGCCCCAAACGGGCTATACCCCAGGTGATTTTGGACTTTTGCATATTTGTAGTCATTGAAAGAACGAAGAATGGACTCTGCTTTCTCCAGGTCAAGAAAGAACACATTCACCACAATCGGTACAGATTGTGCTATGATTGATCAATCATACATTTGCCTTTACCAAGGATATCATATTGTTTTTCACTGCGTAATTGCCAAGAAAACACCATTTGTTTGCCTTTGCAAAGCCCGGGAGGTTAGAATGATTTGGCCTTTACAGAAGTGGAGCTTAAACTGAGACACCTGATATGTTTATATTTGTAAGTGTTTTCTATTGAGGTTTAAGTTCTGTGAAATGAGCATCAGGACTAGAAAGGAACATGACCTGCCCATTTATCCAAAAAGAGTCCACAGTTTTTCCCAAAATTTCTACCCAGCTGGAAAAGTTTTTACTGGTTAATTAGTGAGTGAAACCTTGTGTAGTAAATGCCAGGTGCGTAGTCTACAGTATAGCAAAAGACACAAATGATAGACAGAATGCAGAACAAATCAAACATTCACCCCAGTCAAGAGATCTGGGTTAAACCCATCGTTATTTTGCTAACCTTGCCACCACAGATTTCACCCAGCCATATGCAAATCAGTCTTGACCCTGCACCTCATGGGAACATTGTATCCTGAACTTCCAAGCCAGGTCCTCCCTGGATCATAAACAAGCATCCCCGGACCTGTTTCGGGGTATCACCCCAAATCAGCCAAGTTAGCTTGATTCCAGTAGCACGGTGAGCCCGGAACCCACGTCTGGGCATACCCGGCACACTTAGGGCAAGAAAGCAAAAAACACAAATTATAGCTTCATAATGGATCAGGTATAAATGTAACCACCGGTCTGCATTTTTGCATTGTTATTGTTCCTTGTGGGTCTTCATCCAGAAATCTGTGATAACAGTAGATCTTCTATACTGAAAAAACAAGAATACTAAGAGGTGAATTTCCACTAAACAAGGTTAATTTATCCTACGTACATGAAGCAAGTGCTTCTTTGTTTGGTTGAGATGTCCTCTTTTTGTTGGGCATCAAGAACCCGGCATCATTTTCTTTGACATCAAGAAACAGATGCCCTCAGCAGGCTTGTCTTTTTGTTTAATTTTGTTTATATTCATGAATTTGCTGCAAATAGTCGCAATACGTATATTCCAGTACAGTGGTTATTCGCACAATTGGCATGATTTTCAGAAGTGTAAAAAACACATATTGTAATCAATGTTTGTGAGCAGTAGTTTATTAATATAAAATATAAAGTGAGAATTTTCATAAATAATGTTATGTTTAAACACTGCTTTAGTCTATACACCATAATCACAACACATTGACATTTGCAATGATTTCACAGATATCACATGACTATGAAATAAAGGGATTTCATTGGACAGGGCATTTTTGATTATTCTAAACAAGTCCCCACACAGTTTTCATTTCTTCAGACTACCAGTGCTGAGATTGGAAGTTCACATTTCAGCACCTGCTCATTTCAATTTGAATATTTATATGGTTTATTTTTGAGAAATTATTTCCAAATAAAATGACTTCCGGTGGCAGTGAAGATCAGCAGCCACACCTTGATGAAGACAGTTCTTTGGAGGAGGAACCCCCGGTAAAGCACCAATCAATTTTCTGGGACTTTTTTGCCATCCCCTCCGGAGAGGAGAAAGTTATTGTTAAGCATGTGAAGTGCTCAATATATGGGAAGACTTCTCCAGGGGTATGTCCAAGATGTATTCATGGATCATGAGTATGTTGAATCATCTGAAGACGTACTACTCTAAGGAGTTGAACAGAGCACAGAGCAATGAAATGCAGGGATCCGTCTATCTCAACTGCAACACCAATTGCTCCTCGAGACCCTCTACCATCTAATGTCTAGCAATCAGTTCCCAAAGAACTCACCAGAAATTCAAAGAAATTGCACTTTTTGTTTGGACTGCAAAACAATTTTGACTGTGGGGTAAAATCTGTTGCTTCACTTTTGGACACTGTAAAAGTGCATAGTAGTTAATGTTTGTGTTTTTGAATGACACTTGTTTCCTCAGTTTTCAGCTTTTTCTTTTAAAACATTTTCCAGTTGCCATTTTATTTGTGAAACAAACCCAAAACATCCAAAATGTTATAAAAATTAAAACAAAGTTCTGAAATTGAAACCAACTTTCTTGGATTTAAAAATTGATATACTGTGTGCATGTATATGTATGAGTGAGTGAGTTTCTGTATTCCTGAGTGAGTGGGTGTATTAGTGAGTATGTGGATAAATAAGAGTTTGAGTGAGTGAGTGTGTGGGTTTGTGGGTGAGTGGGTGTGTCAGTGGGTGTATGGCTTAGTGAATGAGTGTGTGAGTTTTTGTATGGGAAATCGAAGGGGGCATAAGTGACTGTTTTGGTGAGTTAGTAGGTATGTGTGTGGGTGTATGGGTGTGTGTATGAGTGGGTCTATGGGTGAGTGAGTTGGTGTGTTTGTAGCTATATGGATGAGTGATTTGGTGTGTCAGTCATTACATGGAAGACTGATTTAGTATATTAGTGATTGTATGGGTTACTGAGTGGGTGTATGAGTGGCTTTATTGGTGAGTGAGAGGGTTCATTTGTACCTGTATGGGTGAGTGATTGGATGTGTCAATGGTTACATGGCAGAGTGACTGCATGTGTTAGGTATTGTATAGGTGACAGAGTGGATGTATGAGTGACTGAATGGGTGAGTGAGTGACTGTGTTAGTTTCTGTATGGGTGAGTGAGTGGGTATGTGAGTGCCTGGATAATTAACTGTCTGTGTGTGTCTCTACCTTTATGGGTGACTGGCTATGTTAGTAGCTGTGTACATGACTGAGTGGGTCTATGAGTGAGTGAGTGGATGTGTTCTTAAATATATGGGTGAGTGATTATATGTATTATTGGTTACATGGCAGAGTGAATGTGTGTGTTAATAGCTGTATGAGTGAGTCAGTGGGTGTGTGAGTATCTGTATGGGTGAGTGAGTGCATGTGATAATATCTGTATTGGAAAGTGAGTCAGTGTGTTATTCTTTTTGTGGGTGAGTGAGTGGGTGTACAATAGTCTCCCTTGGTGTACAGTTTCACTCCAACAGATAGTGTGATTCATCTGTTTCAAAACACAAAGAACACAGATATAAGTTAGTAATACTTCTTGCAAAAATCTACAATACTCTTTTAGTTTCTCTAATGCATACGTTTATAGTATAGACAAAACAGACAAATGTGTTTATGCTGTAGTAATATTTCACACTTTAGAAATCCATTTCCCTTTTTTTACAGTTCTCAGCTTTTGTAATTGTACACTATAATCAATGTTCTGTATAAAGATTTTTCCTTGAAAGTGGGGAAAAACAATCATAAATATTTTTTAAAAAAACCTTCTCAATTCAGCACCTTCTCTTTATTTCTAAATTCATTTTTAGTGCTTTTTACATGATTTAAAAATAAAATGGCATAGGGTGGTAGTGAGGATCAATTGTTGCACCCTTTTAAACACAGTTCTTTCTTTGGAGGAGCAACCCTCAGCAGAGAGGCAAACAATTGCATTGTGGTTTTCCCCCATCCCCTCCAGGCAAAACAAAGTGATGGAAAAGCATGTCAATTGCTTTTTATATGTCAAAACCCTCTCCAGGGATATGTAAAACATATTTGTGTGGCACTACAAGTATGTTGACACATCTAAAGACACAAAGCTCAAACCACTGTTGAAAAAGAAAACGGACATCAATATGTTAGTAATATAAATACAACATTTCAGAAACAAAATATTACACATTGTTATGCTGTAACAGTATATCACACTATAGTAAAACATGTCAGTTTCCCTTTTTACTGTTCTCTGCTTTCATATTTGTACCCCATAAATGGTGCACTGTATCAAGATTCATCCTTGAAAAGTAGGGAAAAAAATCACATGGATTGTAGAAAAAAGAAAACTGCACAGTATAGCACTACAAAGGAGTGACACTGTGCATTGCACTCATTGCAAATATTTAATATATTGTTTTATCTACAGTTACTGAACTAATCTAAACAAACATATTTTAAAAATAACTGCTGTATTATTATACCTAGTACAATAGTACCTTTAGATATAAAGCACACTTGAATTTTGGAGATTATTTTGAAAACATCACCCCTGGTTGGCCGAATGATGTCTTAAACACTGACGATCTACACAGAAGAAATACTATACACTCCTTTTTTTTACTCCAAAATCCTTCTTAGAACTTTGGTTGAAGAAATAGGAGGCAAGAATTTGGAAGTTTGAAAGGCTGTTTTTGTTTAATTTAAGGTTGCTGTCATTGCACTGTGTCCATCCAGATTTACTCTTTAAATAGACAGGATAGTGTCCAGATGTTACATTAAGTCCTTAATGAAATATGATAGCCATAGTAGTATAGGTTCTTTCAGAACTTGATATTTGTCCTGCTTTGAAGTTTGTAATGTCTGTTTCCAATTTATATCCACAAGCTCTGCATCATTGTAGCATTAATATAAGGTATTTTCCACTTCTAGAACATCTGATCTACAATTTGGGCAGGTCATATTTCGGGTAGACTTTTTGATCAGTCTGCCAAAACACACACTTTTAGAATCTGGTAGTGTTAAGTACAGAGATCATTCAGAATTTATTTTAGTGGTGGACGTAAAAGAGCAATCTTCACACTCATGGTTTCATGTGCAACTCAGTCCAAATACGTAATCAATACTTATTTCTTCTTATTCTTATTATCCAAGAATGACTATTATAAATCCCTGTGCACCTTGATGACTGTTGACTCTTGATGAGTAAATAGTACTTATCCACTACATAGATATACTAGATAGTGAAATGTCCGAAGCACGATGTATTACAGTCCTATCACTATACAAGCATTGCATTTATAAAATATGGTATATGAAACAGTACACAGAGAACAACATTTGCTTATCAGTTGACAACATAAGTGTTTTCACAACTGATAACCTACAATCTCTCCCTCATTTTCCATTTTTTTCCTTTTTCTCCATTTTTCATAAAAAGGGATACTGTCCTAAATGAGGAGCATATATACTTCTTTATCAATAGTGTGCTCTGACAAAACTTGCGCCAACACTAATGTTCCTGTCTTCAAAATCAATCAAAAACAAACCGGACAATGTTCTAACTCAAGACATTGCTAAATATGACATACCCTCTATAAATACAGTACTACTAACATTAAAAAAAGCAAAATCTACACTTAAACCTTGAGATTTATGAATAGTTAGAGCATATGTTAGAGACACTGGGCACTGCTGCCGCCACACATATAAAGCTTTGCGAGCAAAAAACATACACTTCGGCCAATCTACTTCATGCCATCAATCAGATCAAATTTTAATGGTAAGTATTTAACCATACCCCTATTGAAAAAATAATTAAATAAATAACTTCACCCATTACATCATTTACTAATCCTTCCTCAACATTTAATTTATACCGCAAAATTACTCTACATTTTTTGCTTATACGTAAACACTCATCTAATCCTGCAGTTCTTGGTACAGATTTCTCTAATGAATCCAATTGTGATTTTAGTAGCACTGTCACCCCCTGGTGTTCCATGTTGTCAATTGCTGTAATTTCTGTAATTTGTTCTTTCTCAAGTTTAAGTACTTCTTCGTTAAAATTTGAAGCACTCCTGCAGTGTAGGCAGTAAACATACTATGGATCACCCTTCTTCAATTAAATTGAACATTAGCTCTGTTGCTGTGTTCGTAGATGAAAATAGTTTCTTGATAATATGACTTTTTAAGGAAAGTTTCCCCTCTTTTGTCAGAACTCCTACTCTAATATCTTTTGGAATATTTCCATATTTCATGCAAATGCTTGATGCATATTTTTAGTAGTTCCTTGTACTCGAAGATTAGCCAAATATTTACATTGACAATACTTCCCAAAGAATTCCGAATTTCATTATGGAGAAGTGTGTTGAAAACAGGCTGGCCTTTGTCTGGGGTAAGGTGCAGTAGGTCACCAAAGACAGTTAAATGATTTCCTACAAACAACATGTCATACTCAGTTTTTAAAATCGGTTGCATTATGAAGTGTATGAAGGCAAGCATTAAGTTTGAAACCTTTCTCACCTCATCAATGATTACAAGCTTCAGTTTTGTCAGTACTCTTGAGACTTGATGACAAGCTTCACCAGTTAACTTCTGGTATTGCAGTTTATTGTCAGGTTCAACAGGTAGCATAAGTAGTTGAATTCAAGTAATTCCTTTATTGTTGTGTGCAGCTAATGCAGTTAGTGCTGTTACTACACATGATTAATTTGATTGCTTACTCCTCTGTAGGTAAGCGGTGAGAACTTTAATTAAAAAGCTTTTCCGGGTGCCAGCTCAACAACTGATGCATAATTGTATTGGCTTAAATTATGAACATTTACATTCTTTCTTCTTGTGGAGGAATTTATGCTCTGTTTTCTCTTTTACCTACACATCAATGTCTTTCTAGTCACTGTTCATTTGCCTAACTAACTGTTCCAAATCAACACTTTCCTGTCTCGTTTGTGCCATTGCACTTTCCAACTCATTCATGGCTATTGCAGCTTCATTTTCAATAATTTGTTGTCCAAGAGGATCTCGAGTCAGTGGTCCAGACCTTTGGCTGTTCGGTGAACTCTCTTCAGGCATCTTGGCAGCAATTGCTTCTTCCTGATCAATCTCATCATTTAAAATGTGCAAATAGTTTGGAAAGACTGAACAATGAATACTGCATTTCACACCTTTGAATGAATGTTCATTTCAGTCATACTCTCTGAGTAATTCCGAACCAGCATGCCAAGGCTTGAAGAGTTGAAGAAGTGGCAAATAGAAAAACTCTCTTTTGTCTGGAGTTTGGCAGCTAGGTTGTCTGTGGTTAATTAGAATTCCTTTTGCATGTCTGACAAAACAACCTTCACATCCAACTACTGCATATTGCCCTTCTTTTACATTTTCTGTAACATTGTTTCTATAGCTGTAGTATTGAAGTACTTCATAAAAGCACATGCTTTTAGATGTTGACTCCCCTTTTTGCATAGTATGGGGCCCATTACGATGACGGGCAGACATTGTCCGCCCGCCAATCGTTACAGTAAACAGGACTGACTGCGGCGGTCCTTCTATGCCAATTAGGATGAGCCAGCCACCCTGGCGGTCGCATCCTGCATATGATGCATTGTGGCGAGTGGTGCTGTCAGCAGCACTCGCCCCAATGCACAAAATGCATGTTGTGCATTGGCATGCACAACATGACAGGAACTGTGCGGTGCCTGCCACCTTGTGTATGCCAATGACGGGGGTACCATAGGTACCCCCCAAGTGCACCCCCCAGCCCCCCAACACCCTGGGGGCCCGCAACGGGCCCCCAATTTCAAAGACCACATGCCTTTCCATGGCGACATTGCTGCAATGGAAAGGACTAATCCCGCATGCATCATAATATGGATGGCGGTGCCTGCAAGGCACCGCCACCATATTATCTGCCTTTTCCACCCAGCCGGCAATCCGACTGGTAGAAAAGCGGTAGACAGTCTTTCCATCCGCCGCGGTGCCCCTCACCATACTAATATGGCGGGGGGTGTCACTGCGATATTTGGAGGGTGGATCGCCACCGCCGGGTCGGCAGTGGGCACCGCCGGCCCAGCGGTGGCTATCTGCCCGTGATCGTAATAGGCCCCTACGTGTCCAAAATATTTGATTTCACATACTTTCCGGGTCAAATGCTGCTAGGTACTAAATTTCCGGGAAATACTACAAAACTCTATTTCAGGTACTTGCTAGGCCTATATTTACCCAAACAGTTCCACCTGACTTTGAGAACAAAGTAGACAAGCTCAACCATTCTCAGCACTCTTAGGACCCTTTCTCTGAGGGAAAGTATTTTCAAGCTGAAGCTATGCCATTTCTTGGGTAGAGTATTTTCTGCTGATATATCCTCCCACATCTCCTTAATCTCTGTCTTCTCTGTTTTTGTAATATATGAAGGGACATAACAAGTAACAGCAATGGAGTTGTCTGAACACAAATTGTATATCCATATTAGCATATCACATTTTGAGAACCACAGGATTATAGTAATTAATATACTTGGAGGCTGTATATGTTTTTCAGTGATATTTGTCAGTGTATGTATGGCTACAGATAAGAAACTGTTCACTCTTCCTTGGGAATTTATGGTTGGGGAAATCCGAACCTACACCTTGTGTAAAAGTTCCCTTTGCATCTGTATTTTCCGCAACAGTGCTTCCCACATTTATGTGTTTAAACTCATAGAACTTTGTGGATCATTACGATGGCGGGCGGACTCGAGTCCACTCGCCATCGTAGCGGTGACTGGGACCACCCACCTGTAAGTTGGCGGTTCCACACCACAGATTACTATGCGACCGCCACCATGGCAGTCACATCCAGCCTGATTAACATTGCGGCGGGTGCTGCGGCCTGCAGCACTCACCACAATGCTAAACAGCCATGTTGCAAATTTCCCTGCACTACGTGGCAGGCACAATACGGTGCCTGCCACTTAGTGCAGGTAAATGTAGGGGGGTACCATGGGTAACCCCCAGTGCACCACCACCACAACCCCCCAACACAAGGGGGGCCCGCAACGGGCCCCCAAAGCCAATCCCCTCCAGCCTTTTTATAGTGGGTAAGGTCTCCCCTAACTGCTGCAGGGGAAGGGTGCCTTGTAACTATAAGCAGTGACATTATAAATGAATGATGTTTTATATGCCATGGAGAGGGAAAAATTGCCAATTTCTTTGTCCCCATTATAATGCTTTGGCTCCATAGGAGAACCCTTAGGCTAACATGGGAATACTTTAATAAAGTATAACTATTTATATACAGTAGATAATTCATGGACTTAAAATAATAGTTATGATTAATCCAACAACTTGTCATTGTTAGGTTTGTTATAACTATTATAGAAAATAAGTTATGGAACTTTCTTTTCAGTGAGCCAAGCTCCAGCCTTCCAGCAGCTCTTCCCTGACATGCCAGCCTCTGCCAGGATGAGCCAAGCTGTCTTAATAAGGGAGAAGCGGACTGCTAGAGAGACAAAGGGTTTCCTGTGGGATGTGAATTGTAACTCAGATCTGCTGCCTGCAACAACAAGGAGAAGATGGACTGCCCTGCTGGAACCCTGATCTGCACCCTAAGGACTGCACTCTGAAGGACTTCACCTGCTGCACAATCTGGTACGACAGCCCTAAGGACTTTTCCTGGCTTCACAAGGATTAAGGAGTGGACTACCTGAAAGCTACAGGTTAACAGAGCCCACCCGCATCATGTCCACTAAGACGTGCACATCCTGGAGCACATCCAGTCACTTTTAAGGTTTTGGCCAGTTGCATTGAGGGAAACGTAGTCCAAACATCCCAAGGACCATCTCAGTGCTTGTAGACTTTTGAATGTGGGGTTTGGACACTTTGAACCCATGAGAGGGACTTCAGGAAGTAGTTCCAGAGGTTTGGAGACATTTGTGTACAGATCTCCATATGTTGACCAGGTGTGTTGTGGGAGTTGTAGTCCCAGACCCCAAGAGGCATTTCAGAGCCTCTCAACCCTTGGCTGGTGCTGTGGACCACTTTCCTACATCAAGAAACACTTCTGGAAGTATGTGTAAATGTATTACATCATGGGTTTCCTGAACATTGGACCTTTGTTTAACTCTTTGAGCTGTATCTGCTTATAAGCGCTAGTTTTACCTTAAATTGTTAAAAATTCATATTCTGGACCCTACATTGGATTTTTGTTGTTTTGGTGTCTATTTGTTGATTAAAATACAACCTATTTTTATCAATTGTTGTTAGATTTTCATTGTGCATTGTGTCTTACTTATTTATTTGGATTGGTGTTTTTTAATGCTTTACACACCTGTCTCCTAAGTTAAGCCTGCCGACTAATTGCCAGCTACCAAGGGTTGAGCAAGGGAATAATTTATTGAGACCTTGATTGAACCTTGTATTGTGTTTTTGGCCTTATTACTAGAAGTAGGTTGCTACTTATCACTTTTATTAAACCACTTTCCAACAGTAATATCATGGTTACAAAAAATAATGTATACAGTGCTTGGGCAAAAGTAAAAACAATGTTGTCTTTTATCATAAGGGTAAGGTAAACACATTGGCAAAATCAGAGTACAAGTCTATTACATAAGGGTATATGAAATGAATAGACCAACATAAGCATTTCAAAACCACTGGGAAAGGTCCTAAAAGAAACTTGACTGTTAAAATAAAAGTCATAAGTGTAAATAATAAAATATTTTATTCTTATAAACCAGGGGATACTCTTTCTGGCATGGGGACATATGTTTCTGGCCATTCTCCATTTCACTTTTTATTACTAGAACATTGATAGCCTCCACAGAAGCAGATATTATGTGGCTGACAGCTGAATGGCACCCTGAGAAATCTGATACACTAGGGTTGAGAGAGGAACAAGTATCATTTGTACCTGGAAATAAAGCAACAAGACAAACAAGATGTAATTAATACAATCAAGGAGGTCTGGGGACTACATAGATGTCTATATCGTTCAGTAAATTTTGATGCAGCGTCTGTCGTGCAGCTCCAAGATCGTCGCAGTCTGAGTCCTGAGCACTGTGTCACTAATGACCTAGGCGCCAGCTCCAACTCTGGCTCAGGTCCTGCTGTGCAGCTAAAGAGTTGGTGCATCACCAGCTTGAGGCTAGAGAATCAAAGCAGTGCCTGTTTCACGGCCACCACATCGACTCCAGCGTGCCTGGATTTTCCATGCATTGCACCTGTACGCCAAATATTCATCAAAGTTGCCCAGCAGTAAGGAACTGAGGGAGCGTGTCCAAAACTTGATGCGTCACCTCCCCTTGCAGAAGGGAATCAATTCATCTGCTCCCCTGACAGCAAGGAATCAACGCATCACCTCCTTTGCACCATAGCAAGTAATCAATGCATAATCTCCTCTGGCAGTAAGGAATCAACACATCCCCTCCCATGAGAGTAAGGAACTGACGCATTGCTTTGTTTTCAGTGTCTCATCTCCCCTGAGCCTTTTCTCGTCTTTTGATTTTGATTACTTTGAGCTACTTTGCACTAAAAAGTGACACATTCTTAATTTTCTATGAACTGAAATATTTTGAACCTTTTTAAAGTGATAATAATCCAACATTCATCAGTGAACTGCATCACCGTTCAACCAAATAAATGTAGAAACTGGACAAGCGGCTAACTTAAAAATGTCAAATAGTTGATCCTGCACCAATATACCTGGCCTTGGTTTTGTGCCCCCCTCTGAGAACCTATATGAGGCTGTAGATGAGGCGTTATGATGATATGTAAGCCCCATACCTGTGTAACATACAATAGGCTGCGATTATCTTGAACACAACTTCTGGGGGGTACAACATAACCCCTCATACTGTAAAGACATTTAAAATTGAGGTGATGTGAGGATACCAAAAGTGCATTTAATGATGATTAGTGTATGTGTGTGTGCCTTATGGTACTTCTGTTAAAATAGTGTGGTTGGACTTTGGAAGGGTGAGGAAATTCAGGGTAACAGATCATGCAACAAATCCATGATGTTTCTTAGTAAGTAGGTAAGGGCGAGCTTAATGCAGCATTGCACCAGTCACAAGCGGCCCATCGGGCCATTTGCGACCGCTATAATTCATTTTGACATGAACAAAAGGCAAAATGCAACTCGGTAACTTGTTACAAATCTCATTTTCTTTTGGGATTTGGTATTAGGAAGGAGCATGCTTTGGGCTTCCCTTCATATTACCAAATAGCACTGATATGTATGAATGTCTTGCGACCAGAATGCGGTCAAAAAACATTAATAATTTACCGACTTCGTAGAGAAGGCCATAACTCATTCACAAATTAGAAGGGGTCCCAAAGGGGCCGCTTACCCTTTGTGAATGTTGGTGAAAATTGTTATTAAGAGCATGCAGTGGTCCGTCGGACCACTGCCTGCTCTTAAAAAATGAAAAGAAAACTTTTCATGTTTATTTAAGGAAAATGGGCTGCATTACAAAATATATATATATTACTCTATTTAATAGGCAATCAAAGACATGGTGGTCTGTTGACCCCAGTAGGCCACCATCCCTTCTTGGTGCTATGAAACCTTTTCAGTCACAGCCCTGCAAAGTTAACTCACTTCTAAAAAAATCGATGACGTTCAGTGGAATCTTAAAAGAACTAACAGCTATTGAGGAAATAGCCAGGTCTTCATGTTCTTTCTGAAGCCAGTGAGATTTGGACTAGCTCTAAGGGGAACAGGGAGAGAATTCCAGAGATGAGCTGCTTTGAATTTGATGGCTCTTCCTCCTACTCTAAAAGTATTTTGCAGAGCCAGGGGAACTGTTTTGTTTATGGCCTTATCGATAGCCACCATGGATTTAAAGATTATTTTCTCCTTGACTGGGAGGCATTGTAATTCTCCTAAGGTACCAGAGGATGAGTTAAATCTGGATTTGCTTAGAGCGAGTTTAGCAGCAGCTGCTTGTACTTGAACTAGACTCTGTATCAAGTATTCTGGGCCCCCATGTGAAGAGCTTTGGAGTAGTCAATTCTGCTTGGAATCGTGCTCTGAACCACTACTTTTTGTGCTGGCTGGGCAAGAGCGGTGCAATCTTCCCGAGGTTCCGGAGAAAACCAACGCAGGTGCTAGCAGTTTTTATTGATATGGGACTCCAGTGTCAGTTTGTCATCTACAAGAATTCCTAGGTTCCTGACTATGTGGGATATTTTAATGTTGTCTGTGGGACTCCAGGGCCAAAAACCCTGCAGAAGATAATGTGGCTCTTTGGAGGGTACACACCTGAGAAACTCTGTTTTTCCTCCAATGAATTTCAGGGCGTTCCATCTCAGGCAGATGGCCATCTCATTGAGGCAGCTATGCAGGCCTTCCAATGGAATATGGTTGTTTTTATCTAAGGCCAATATCAGCTGCGCGTCACCTGCATGGTTTACAAATGAGATCTCATAAGATCTAATAAGGGTCAGCAGTGGTCGTAGACATATGGGGCTCAGAGCAGAGCCTGGAGGTACCACATACTTAAATTCTGAACAAAAAGGTGGAAGTGAGATTGCGCGCGATCTGTCTGTTAGATAGTATTCTATCCATTTTAGGAGTGTGCTATCTACACCTATCTCCTGCAACCTAATAATATTTGTGTGATGAATTATAAAGTCAAATTCAGCTGACAGATCTAATAACGTCAAAACTGCTGTTTGACTACTGTACACCCTCAATCTTAACTCATCCAAGGCGAGTATAAGTGTAGAGTCTGTCCCATGGGCTGGTCTAAAACCTATTTGCTCCAATTCCAGAATATTGTGTTTTTCCAAATAGCACATCAATTTTTTGCTAATGTATTTACCCATTATTTTTATTGGAAAAGGAAGCTGTGAGAACGTTCGGTAGTTACCTGGATCACTCCTGTCTGGTGTTGGCTTCCTTAGCCATGTGGTAACCAGGGCTTTCTTCCAGGTCTGAAGTACAGTAAATGACATCAGTGATTAGTTGCAAATTTTAAATAGGCAAGGCAACAGTTCCTCTGCCCTTTCTCTCCATGTAGTAGGTGGAATAGGGTCCAGGAGGGAACCCGAGGAGAGTGTCAGTGCCAATGCCTTGAAATCCTCCTCCTCCAACCCTTCACATCCCTCCCTTTAATTTATTGGGAGCCCCTTCCATTAGTGTCTCAATGTGTTCCCCTTCCACAGGTCTCCCAGAGATTTCCTTCTTGTTAATATGTGTAGCTGGATTCCTAGAGTCTCCATTAATATCTTGTTGGATAAGCTAAATTTTATTGTGGAAGAACTCTTAAAATGTGTTTTCATTCTAAATACACAGCATCATGTATGCATGCAGGCATGGAAGTTTGTGGTGCCCTACCTACAGGCACATACAGCCCCAGTGTGAGATGTTATAACCTAACAATGAGCTACATGTCTAAAAGTCACAAGAAAAAAAAAATGTGAAAGAGGTGACTGACAAAATATATTGCTGCTGTGTTCGCTTTCAGATAAAAAAAGGTATATACATCAGTGAAGCAGCCCCAGGCATCACAGACAGCTTGATCATTGATTGAGGGCTGGGGGTCGCGTGCTGAGAATGTGTTTTTTTGTGGTGAAGATTAAAAAAAGTATATACATCAGTGAAGCAGCCCCTGGCATCACTGACAGCTTGATCATTGATTGAGTGCTGGAGGTCGGTGCTGAAATTGTGTTTTTTTTGTGGTGAAGGGCTTGAAGTGCCAGTGGGTGTAATCAATATCCATTAAAGCATGGGGGAGGTGGTTAAAGATATATAATTCCCTGGTCATCTTTTTTCTTTGCTCCAAAGATGTCTCTCAGTATCTGGTGAGAGCATCAAGACTCGCTTGCCTTGGTAAGCTTAAATTGTTAGACGTGACCCTCTGGAAAGACTAAGGGCCAGATTTATCAAATGTTTTGCATCGCCCTTGCATCACGAAAGGGATGCAGGGTGATACAAAACCAACAATGATATTTATGAAGCCACTCAAGGCCACCTTGCGTAAGATCTGGAGTAGTGCAAGGCAGCGTAAGTCACTGCCTTGCATTACTCTTCCCCAGAGAGGCATTCAATGGGTGGAGCGAACACCCATTCATACATTTTGGGCATTCCCAGACTTTCCATGAGTGGTAGACCTGGGGTGGCATCAAAATGCTAAGCCTTCCCAGGGGAGTCGTAACAAAGAAATAAGTTTGTTTTGCCTCGTTCGTTCCTCTTTCTATGCGGGCTGCATTCTATAGCACACACAGAAAGAGGAAAAGGCCTCAGAGGATTTTTTTTTGTGCAGGATGGTGCCCCTTCCTGCACATAATCAATCCTACCTGCAATGCAGACACCCTTGCACCATGGCACATGGGTGCCTGCAGTGCACTATTCAAAATGAATAATTGATGCACAGAATGCAGAACAATGTCATACATTCACCACAGTACAGAGATCTGGGCCTAAGTCCATCATTTTTTTACTACCCATGCCATTCCAGTTTGAACCCAGCCATATGCATATGCACCCAATGGGAACAGTCCAGCCCGAACTGCCAGTATAGGTCCTCCCTGGACTGGAAACAAGCATCCTAGGGCCGATTTCAGGGTTTCACCCCTCATCAGGCAGCATAGCTTGCCTCCTGTGGCATGGAGAGCACGGGACCCACGTCTGGGCATACCCATCCCACTTAGGGTGAAACATTTTAAATGAACAATTGATGGGCAGAATGCAGAACAATGTCATCCATTCACTCCAGTACAGAGATCTGGGCCTTAATCCATTGTTTTTTTTGCCTCCCATGCCATTCCAGTTTGAACCCAGCCATATACAAATCAGTCTTGACCCTGCGCCCAATGGGAAAAGTCCAGCTCGAACTGCTGGGCCAGGTCCTCCCTGGACTGGTAACAAGTATCCTAGGACCGGTATTGGGGTTTCACCCCTCATCAGCAGGATAGCTTTACTCCAGTGGCATGGACAGCACGGGGCCCACTTCTGGACATATCCATCCATCATCTCATTGTGTTTGCTTTGTTTGCCTTAAGTTGGCAGGGTATGCCCAGACATGGTCCCTTGCTCACTTTGCCACTGGATTCAAGCTAGCCTTGCTGAAGAGGGGTGTTACCCCAAAACTGGTCCCAGGATGCTTGTTTTCGTCCAGGGAAGACATGGCTTGGCATTTCGGGCTGGACTGTTCCCATGAGGCACATGGCCAAGACTGATTTGCACATAGCTGTGTCTGAACTGGCGTGGTGAAGTCAGCTAAAGAATGTTGATGGATTCAACCCAGATCTGTGACTGGGGGTGAGTGTCTGAAAACTTTCAGTGCTCCGTCGATCATCTCCTTGTGTTTGCTTTGTTCGCCCTAAGTTTTTTAAAAACTTTATTTACCATTTCCAATAGTAACATTCTGCGGGTACATAATTACAAAGCAACACTTTGATGCAAGAAATAAAATTTAACATTGCATACAATTTACACTTTCCCACAGTGCAGATTGAACTGCCACTTCATACTCAACAAGACCTCTGGTACATTGAAATGCCAGTACTGCTCACAGATGAGAATCTGAGTGATCACAGTTTAACTTGACACGTAATAGCTCAACCCACCCCAGTGCGGACTATTCCAGATAGAGTTTGTGATGAAGAGGACTGAGCAATTTCTAGCTGATAGGCTTTCAGGGGCCCCCATATGTCCTTGGGTCTGGAGGTCACCGGCAATGTAGAAGAAAAAAATCACTGTTACTGTTGCAGTAAATCAGGCTGCTTAACCATGCCTTTACAGTGGGGATGCGCTTGCTCCCCCAGGCCACAGCTATTTCCCTTTTCGCTAATAATAAGGCTAGTGAGGTGTATCTATGTAGCTGTTTGGGGCTGTTCCGAACATCACCCAAGAGGGCAACTTGTGGCATGGACAGCAGATCCAGGTCAGTCCTTTTACATAATGCATCATATACCCCCCTCCAGTAGTCAGCAATTGTTGTGTAATTCCAGGTCATGTGAGCGAAGTCTGCATGTAATGCCTCGCACTTGGGGCATGTGTGTGGTTTGGAATGGTTGATAGTATGTTGTTTCGCTGGAGACATGTAAGCTCTCCACAAAAACTTGAAATGCAACAACTTGTGTCTGCTATCAAATAAGACTTCCTTGATTTGTTAGCAGCAGAAGGCCCATTGTGCATCATCTATAGGGTGTCCTAGATACCGTTCCCAAACTGCTTCGATTCTAGTGTCACTAGCAGGTAACAGTGCTGTTCGCCCTAAGTTGGCAGGGTATGCCCAAAAGTGGGTCCCTTGCTCACTTTGCCACTGGATTCAAGGTAGCCTGGCAGAAGAGGGGTGTTATCTCGAAACCGGTACCAGGATGTTTGTTTCCAGTCCAGGGAAGACATGGCTTGGCAGTTCGGGCTGGACTGTTTCCATTAGGCACAGGGCCAAAACTGATTTGCATATAGCTGTGTTCGAACTGGGGTGGCAATGTGACCTAAAGAATAATGATGGTTTTAACCCAGATCTGTGACTGGGGGTGACTGTCTGAAAAGTGTCAGCGCTCCGTCCATCATCTCCTTGTGCTTCCTTTGTTCACCCTAAGTTGGCAGGGTATGCCCAAACGTGTTTCCGTTGCTCACATTGCTTCTGGATTCAAGCTAGCCTGGCTGAAGAGGGATGTTACCCCGAAACGGGTCCCAGGATGCTTGTTTCGGGTCCAGGGAAGACACAGCCTGGCAGTTTGGGCTAGACTGTTCCCATGAGGCACAGGGCCAAGACTGATTTGCATATAGCTGTGTCTGAACTGGGGTGGCGAAGTGAGCTAAAGAATGATGATGGATTCAAAACAGATCTGTGACTGGGGTGATTGTCTGAAAAGTTTCGGTGCTCCGCCCATCATCTCCTTGTGTTTGCTTTGGAGTGCACTATTCAGCACAAAGTATGCCCCTCCAAAGAGAGAACAGAAATATGCCATATAATATAAAATATGGTGCATTCCTGCATCTCCCTTTCACACAACACAGCTCAGAAACTTGTCTTGCTTCACTGCTTTTTAATAAATCTGTCCCTCAGTGGCCATGAATTTTAGTGCAGCCAGTAATTTGACATAGGCAAGGATTGCCTGGGAGCATGTTGTAGGTGCTCCCAGACTGCAAACATGTCAACAATAACTTTAGGGAAAAGTGTTCACTGGCAATGACTGCTTCCCTGGACATGACAAAGATGTTTCGTTCTTTGCCTATAAATCATTGCTTTATTCCACAAGTAATTATTCACTAAAATGAGGGCCAAAGCTCCAAAGACATTCCCATATAAAGTGAATCCAAAACAGTTGTTTGGAGTTTGAGATAATTTCTTATGCGGTCATCCTGTGATTTGTTGGAGTAGTAATGCTTTTCACCTGTAGGTGGAGTCCAGAGTCATCACTGTATCCCCTTGCATTAACCCGTCTGCCATGTGTAATAAACCTTCTTGTAATATATATATTTTTTTACATTGGTAAATTCATAGAAAAGTATTTTTTTTCAATTTCGCTATATTACCTTAGTGTTATTTGCTGCCTCTATTGTTTTCTATGTGAGTGTGATGCAGTGTCAATGGCTGGCCATGTGTAGTGCTCGACTTACTCCAACCCTTGACTCAATACATTTCATCCCTATTAGAAGTGTGGATGGAGGTATAACATGTGTATTTAATTTGATTGTTTACTTAGTTTAAAGTTGTAACCATAGGAGAAATGTTCTGTAAAACCTAGTTAGATTGATAAATAAAATGTACTCAGTACTTTGAATTATCTCCTAGATATTTTTTTTCTTTCAACTTTGATAGCTGGTGTGCATGATAAAAAAAGAGTGGGTAACATTCTATCCCTTTAAATCTCCACATTCCACTTTGCAAGCCATTCAGAGCAGGCTTATTCTTCACCACCACCGAGCGTTCCCCGCCATGTTTGCTGCTGGTAAATGACATTGATTGCAGGAGTTGTGGGTTCTATTATTAGGGTACTTAGAACATATTAAAATGTGAATATAATTATAGAACACACAGCCTAGACACTAGTATATTAATCTACCTATACCCACTCACTTTAATTTGAATGTTTTCAAAACTGTAGCACTCTTAGCCTAACCTGGTGTGCATCATCCTGTTATCTATTTGAGGTCAATTTCTATTTAAAATGCAAATTAAGAGATCATTAACTCTCTGCATACGTTGTTAAATGTTTGTTTCTGAGCTCCTGAGGAGATATTTATCTAGAGAGTTGGCAGTGACTTACTGTCATTGTCTTCCATACAAGAGCTTCAACAGGACTGGCATCAGACCAGACATCAAAAATATTGTGAGAGACAGAGAGTGATGGTCAGATAAAGTCCTTTCTCATATTGACTCTACCACTCAAACGAATACCTGTCATGCTAGAGAAAGTATTCCTGGGTGGTACAATGAAACAGAGATGGCTCATCCCTAACTTCCTGATAAAATAAAATGTATCTACTCCTGCAGCCTTGGAAATGAAACTAGTAGTCTGAGTCAGGTAGAGGCATTTGGGCCTCCAATTCATATTTTATTGGATACTTATTTTCTCAAATGTATTTTTGCACATATAGATCTCAAATGTAGAGCTACACCTAGGTATGCATTTTCTATAGGATGGAATTCTCTATTTCCATGTGTATACTTACACATAGATTTAGACCGCTCAGTGCCCACATCAAACAAGGGTGTACAGAAGCCTGTTACTGAATTCAAGACTCAAAATGTACTATTATTAAGTTTCTGCCTATGTATGGATATCTCCTCCATCAGGGTGGTGAGCACCCTGTAGAGAGGAAATGAATAAAAACAATATAGTATTTTTTGATTAAAAATAACTAATATACATTTCCCTAATCCATATTCACCTAGGACTACCACAGGAACAAGAGACAAAACACCTGCGCTAAAATGTAACATATGAATACATTTAAATTAATGTAATGTTCTACCGTATATTTAATGTTTATTAAATACAATGGCATGTTAATTACACCCCAACATTCATAGTACTGAATATGCTATGATCATAGATGCAAATTATGTATTATTTTATTTGAGATTTCATTTTTAAAAATAATTTATCATTTACAATATATTGTGTAAAAACTAAGCCTGGGCAAAGCATTACGCTACGCTCGCGTAGTTTGCGAAGTTCGTGCTACTTCTCACTACGCGAACTGCACGTAGCACAGTGCGAACACGCGTAGCGTAGTGTTGCGTAGTGCTGCGGTCATTTTTTGCTTGCTCACGGTCCTCAACGTCAAGCAAAATGACATCCCGGCAAGACTTTTTCCTTGTTCGCGATCAGCAGCATCAAGTTGGCGATCGCGAGCATGGAAAATAAACCTCCTGGCGAGATTCCCAATGCGAGGTCAGGTTTCTCATTGCGAGTGGTCGCGTATGCTCGCGACCGCTCGCGATGAGAAACTACCAGTTCGCGTTGAGAAAGCTGCTGCTTGAGTAAAAATCTACTCGAGCAGCAGAAAACTACAGCTCGCACTGTGCAAGATGCCATTTTCAATGATTGCACAGTGCCGGTTCCTTGTCCGCACTGTGCAATCATTGAAAACGACATCTGGCACAGTGCGAACAAGGTACTACGCAGTTCGCGAAGTGCTACGCGTAGCTCGCGTAGTGCGAACTTCACTTTGCGTAGCTTCGCGAAGTGCTACTTCGCGAACTACGCCCAGGGTTATTAAAAACGTATGTATATTTAAAGATTAACATTTAGACATTATTATATAAAAGTAATTAAGATCAATTTTAAGTTTAATTAAAAGTTTTATTTAAAGGACTTTATTTTATAACTCTACCTGTTTGTCAGTGTTATTATCTGTGTAAATTGATTTCTCTGGAAGTGTGTTGCAGAATCAGTGATTTGCAATGTGTAGTGCTTAAATTATTCCAAGGCTGCGCTGAAGTATATTCCTGCCTGTTTTGTCAGTAGTTCATGTGTAGTAGACTGTGTAGTACATTTAAAGGTGAATTTTATTAAGTGCAGTTGTTTTACTCTTATGCATGTTTGTGGTTAGTATTAGGATGTCCCTCACTAAGCCCCCTTTGAATTTCTCTTAATACCACCCATTTTGTAGCAATTAGTCCCCATTTTCCTACCACTCCCCTATGCCTCAATGACATCTACCACTAAATCATATTGTTATGTGTGCAGAAATCATCGTCACTGGTGTGAAGATCTCCATACAAAGAATAGGAGTGGTAAAGGTGGGGATCGCCAGCCAGTGGTTTATGAATTGCATTTTGGAGTACATAAAGTGGTAATAAGTTACATACCCAGGAATAGCAATTGTGAATAGGCTTCTCTGTTTATGTGTCACCACCAAGCTTGTTTCCATTTTACAATAAGGGGCCGATTCCGATCCGGGTCGGAAAGCACTCCGACCGAGTCGGATCCGGAGTGTTTTCAGACCGAGCCGGACCCCTACAGTCCGACCGAGCGAGTACGATTCGCACGTATGCTGTCGGACTCGGTTCGGTCGGACTCCTATAGAAGTCAATGGGAGCCAGATGTACGACGTGTACATGCGCTCCCATTGACTGAATGGGTACGTCTCGAACAAGTGCGCTCCCTACAGTGGGTACGCATCGGTGCCATCCGTACCATACATGCCTGTTTTGGGGAGACCCATAGGTCTCCCCCTGAGTGCGAGTCGTATGGCTGCGGGTGTCGGGGGGTCCGACGCAGACCCCCGAAGTACAACTCCGGGAGCTTTTGTGAGCCGGACACTCCGGCTCACACAGGCTGTCCGACGTGTGCATCGTACTGGCTCAGTCGTGAATCGCATCCATTGCACGCCACGGTTAGCTTACGACAAGACGTACGGAGCGGTTCGGACCCGGAAACGACTCGGTCGGTGAATTTCATGCAGCTCGCATCGTACTGGCTCGCTCGTACAGCTGTACGAGTGGGCCGGAAAACACGTGTACGGCTCGTTGTTTTTCCGGCCGGATCGCATTCGGTGCCCTTCCGACCCGGATTGGAATCGGCCCCTAAGTGTTACTAATATCAGTAGCTACTTGAATTCCTTTGAAGAACATACCATAACCAAAATCTGAAAAAGCTCAATTGAAAGAAAACATTGGGAAAAGCATGATTCTGTGGAGGGTAACATAAATAGTGAGCAGTTGTGAAGTGTTGGCAATGAGGTAGTAGAAATACCTGAAAATTGTAATTGGACAAGGGACTGTTTTAGCATGTATCATATCCTGTGCCAAGAGTATTTCATGGTTGCTGTATAATACAGGTCGTATTCTGTGAAAGAGTGTTCCTTAAGTGTCATTTGATAGGCCAGATAAGCGAGAGTAGGAATTTCTGTGGGTCGCAAGCCATGAGCCTTTCTGGTGGCTCTTTGGCAGGTAGAGCTTTGAATTGTGTTGAATGGAAGTGGCCTCAGCACGTGACCTGGTTGAGAAGAGAAGTAAAAGCGAACAAGCATTAGCAAAGACAAAAGGTCTGACTGCAATGTGTTATTTCGTAGCACAAGCCTACATTTTGCAGTTGTTTCAGCAACAGAAGGGGGCTATCCTAGTGGAAGGTACTAGATGTTCCTGTTGAGTCTCCAGCAAAAAGATACAATTGCACAAACTGTTACTAGATGTTCCTTTTAAGTAAGCAGCATAAAGGTGCAATAGCACAAGCCATTACTATATGTTCCTTTTGAGTCAGTAATACAATGTTGCGATCCTACAGGTTGAGACTAGATGTGCCTACTAAGGGGCCTATTGGCATATCGGGCAGATCGCCACGGCTGGGACGGCGGTGGCCACCGCCCACCCGGCGGTGGCGATCAACCGGCCAGATGCTCCCGTTTCACCCCCACCATATTAGTATGGCAAGGGGCACCACGGTGGACGGAAAGACCGTCTGCCGCTTTTCCGCCAGTCAGATTCCTGGCCGGAGGCAAAAGGCCCTCAATATTGTGGCGGTATCCATATTACGATGGTGCGTGGGTCATGCCTTTCCATGGCAGAGACTCCGCCATGACAAGGCATGCGGAGAATGCCTTTGGGGGCCCAATGTGGGCCCCCAGGGGGTGGTTGCCTGCACTTTGGAGGGGTACCTTGGTACCCCCCTTCATTGGCATGCACAGGGTGGCAGGCACTGCGCGATACCTGTCACATTGTGCATGCCAATGCACGACATGAATATTTTTCATTGCGGCGGGTGCTGCTGACAGCCGCAATGCATAATATGCAGGATGCGACCGCCAAGGTGGCGGGCGCATCCTAATTGCCATAGTGGGACCGCCGCACCTCTGGCGGTCGGTCCCATTTACCGTTATGGTGGCGGGCGGCGGCAGACTTTCGTTATGGTCCTCTAAGTGTGATGCCCTAAGCGAGACACGTATGCCCAGACATGGGTCCCATTCTCACTTTACCACTACAATCAAGCTTCTCCCTACCGAATATCCCCAACTAGGGCAAACTCGGTCTTGGGTTACTTGTGTTTTAGATCATATAAGACTGACTTGGCTTTTCAGACTGGACTGTTACTATTGGAGTAGGGCAGAGATGATTTGAATATAGATGGGTCTAATCTGAGGTGACATAGTGGGCAAAAAAACTATGGACCAGAGGGCCACACACATAAAGATTGATAAGGGTTAAGGCTCATGCCACTTTTGGATTTTGTCAGAACCTCATATCAGAAGTTGCCCAAGAACTCTGGTCTGTATGTAGTGCATTTACCCATTTTCAAAGATGAGTCACTCCGCTTGTGAAAAAATGTGTCTTAATATGGAACAGTTAGCAGTGAAGAGCGATGCAGTGTTGTCCTTGAAAAAAGGATTCCGAATATTGTTCAAGTAGCTTATCAAATTGTTGACTAGAGGTAAAAGTAAGGATTGTTTTCAGACCTGTGAAATAAAATAAAATCAAGTTGCATGCTTCCTATATAACATTTACTATGTACATTTTTCCGCCTAGTCTAACATGGATGCAGTGATAATTGAATGTTTTGGGTGCTACAGGGAAAGACCGTCATATGAGTAGGTTCAACTTGAGGATAAGAACAGAGTTTTGCTTTTGTTCAAAACCTAGCTACTTGAGCTTTAAAGAAAATATGAGTGCACTTGGGAAGAAATGGATGTACTCTAAGGTTGGTTGAACATGTACTCCTCTATTATTGTAGTGGTGTTCAGCTGGACGTCTGCATAAAGAAGAGCTAAGTAATGCTCAAATGCTTAGCCATGTATTGATCCTTTTGTAGTTAAGCATTTTTTTGTATAAAGAATAAATATTTTGCAGAGGTCCAATATGTACTATTTTGAGTTCGTACATCTGGCACAGAGTTCATAAGTGTAAAAGAAAGACGTCAATTGCAACTTCAGAGTTCAGTGTATCAGTACTTTCTAGTTCAAAAGGGATGTTTTACTCAAACTACACTATGACTTTTTATGAGCTAGTACCTCTAAAGGTTGAAAGTACTCAGATTAATATGTTTCTTACTAGAGATAATGTTTTTGTTCAGTGGTATGCACTTGCTTTTTTTCTGTGTAAAGAAGTTTAGGCCCAGATATAACAAGCCTGTGCGCAAGGCAATGCAAAAACAACACAATGGTTTCAGTAATATTTACAAACCCATGCAATGGTTTATTGGCACCACCTTGCGTGGCTTTGTAAAGGAATGTGAATGGAACACAGGTACTCAAAATGTGTTACAATATTTTTCAAGGTGGGAGGCGTTCCATAGATGGAGCATGGGCGCTCCACATATATCCGAGGCTAGAGCTTACTTTGTAAAAAACAAGTCCCAGGGCCCTCGTCAGGAGGCAAATGCAGCTTGCACTACCCATTGCCCCTGTCAGCAATGCAAATGACAGTACTAACACAACTAACTACCACACTCTTACTGGTGTGACAATTCAGACTATTCCAGGCCCCCAAAACTATTAGAATGGCTTCAGCATCCGGTGTTAGTTCTTTTAAATGTGTACTGAATTAATAAATAACTGTTGTTGTTAGCATTTGTAAATTAGCCAGACAGCACCACCATGAGACAGGCAATCATAAGTGCCGGTGTTGACAATTAAGTGCTGGTGCTGAGCACCGGAAACCATTGGCTCAAATTAAGCACTGCATCCGCCCATGGATTCCCAGATTTACTGAAGCTAGTAAACCTGGGAATGCATCAAAATGATATGCCTTCCCTAGTGAGGCGTACTGAGGTAAAATATCTTTATTTCTTCTTCTTACTTGCTCTTTCATGCCTTCTGCATTCTGTAGCACATATAAAAAGCAGAAAATGCAATTAAGGATTGCTTCTGTGCAGGAAGGTGTCTCTCCCTGCACAAAAACAATCCTCCCCTAGTGCAGGCACCCTTGCACTTCAGTTGGTGATAGGCAGCACAGAGTGCACCAGTGCAAGAAGGGAGCAGAAAGGCTTTATATCTTTGTACATATGAAGCATTTCTGCTCTCTCTCTTTCACACAACTCAATATCTTTGCTAGCTGCCCTGCATTGGGTGAAAGAATATGGCCGATAGTGAGTAGTATCTATGGAATGTCTTTGTACTAGTTCCCCAGTGAGTGAGCAATGGTACAAGCTATTTGCCTATCAATGGAGCATTCAAGATTCAGTGTTTTGCATGAGTGTATAAGTTGGTATATTCCAATAGATTGATGACCACATGTTTTTGGCACTAGATATAAATTCTGCAGTTCTGGCCCAGGGTACTAGGTGTACATATAAAGTTTTTGCATCGTCTGAGCATCAGTGAGTATCGAAGGAGTAGCCCCTTTCAGCATTCGTCCATCACGGTCTGTCCACAAGAGTAATTCTCTCCATAGAGCTAGTTGTGTGCTGCTTTTGACTTTATCTCATTTAAAGTGTCTCTGAGGAGGGCGATTTTAAATGTGTGTTCTACATCAGTGGTTGGTAGCCATCATTTGGGTTCACTCATTGGTGTGATCTGCTTAGTTATTTGTTAAGCTGAATATCTGGGTGTACATGCCATTGTACAGATACGTTAGCTTAGAGTGAGTTGGATTTGGTCTATTTGTTGTCTTTGATTTCTGTTGTGTTTGTTCATTAATGTCAATCTGGTTCTCCTGTGTCTTTTGTGGAAGTTTAAGTTAGTGGTGTCACACTCATCTGCCTGTGGGTGTTTCATCTGAGCCCAGGATCCACGGTATTGGTCGCATGTGATTAATGTAATCTGTTTGCCATAGATTCACCTGCGTTTTATTGCGACATCCCCTAACCAAGCGGTCATTGAGATGTGCTTGTCTGTCAATGGAGTGACGTGATCTAAGGTTTTTGTTGTGAACGTTGTATGTTGATATTGCAGTATTTATCTATTTGGTGTTTTTGCTATTCATGCTCTTTCTCTTCAAAAAGATGGTTATAGTCTGTGTCTTGGAGTTCCTGGAGTTCCCTTTGTGCATGGTGGTTTGCCCCTGCTCCCCTCTCGCTCTGTAATGCTGCTGGTTCTCGTTGAGTTAAGTTAGCATACACACACAGTTGGTTGGTTAGTCAGTCAGACCAGCGGGCTTGGATATGCCATTATTGTGTCTCCTGAGGCACTTATGCCCATAGGAATAAGTTAATAAGCTGCACCTTGGCATCACTGCCTAGGTTTAAGCAACTTTACATCGTGATGCTTCGATGTAACACACTTTTACTCAATATAAAATCAATGAATTTATTAATAATTGGTTGTAAGGATACCTAGGTGGTTCTCATAGTAAAGCACTCATATTGTGCCCGGTAGGAATTATAATGTAGCATTGCTATTGCTGCATTATTGCTTTATATTGACAGCATCCCCGTGCATGGTTCAATACAATGCATATATGTACACATTTAGAAACGTACAGCATTCGAATGCCGATTGCAGCTGTCCTAGCAGCTCTGGCAAAACTTAGAAAACTCTTTGGGGTTACTGTCATTTGAAAGGGTTTTACCATGAAGAATTGCAGCTCTAATTTCTTAATATGGTCAGCATCATAATTCTGTCAGGTTCACTAGTTATTCATGCGTCTTTAAATTCAGCTTCTGCTATTGATTTCCTACTACCTCTCGCTTTCTTTGACAGAAACAAATTACAAAGATTTATATTAGGTTCTTTTTCACTCAGTTCATTTGCCCAATCTATACAAAAAAATATATGACTTTTTTAAAACAATAAACTGTAAAGTGGTTGGTATGGTCTAAAGTAGGGGTGGGCGGAATTTGTGAAATTAACTTTCGCAAATTATCGCGAAAATGTTTAAAATTATCGCAAACAAGCGGAAATATCGCGAAGATGCAGAAGTTTTTTTCCGGCATGTTCGCGAGATTTTCTGCATGGTTGCGGGTCGCCAACTTACCCATGTGGTTGCTTGCGGGCGCGGCCATCTTGTTTTGAGTTGTCTCGCGGTGCATGATCGCGAGAAGAAAGACGTGATCGCGCGACGCATGACGTCACTGCGGGCGCGAACTGTCGCGAGACAGCGCAAATGGCTAAAAACAATACAACATCTCATGGAGAACGCGACCGGATCAAGAAAACTTGTCGGCGAACGCAGGGATTCAGGTAAGGCGATCGCGCGCGCGCGAGAATGTATTATTTTACAGCGCGAGCAAGAAACAAATTATCGCCAAGCTGCGGAAATCGGAATTTTTGACATTTTCGCGCTCTCCGCGGAACGCGAAAATGTCAAAATATCGCAATTTCCGCGAACGGAACGAAATTTTCGCCCAGGCCTAGTCTAAAGGCATAAGTTATTGGGTCTGTATGTAGATAATACTAAATAATGATACAATAGGATTTAAACATAGCTAAATATGGATATATATTTTCTTGGTATGCTTGCAAAAGGCTGCACACCACTAACGCAGCTACACTAACTTAGAGAGAAAGACTAGAAGGGCTACACAAGGTGACAAGTGTAAGAAAATAGCGAAAACATAAAATGAATAGTAATTACACTAATAATCAAATACACTAATGTGGTTAAATCAAATACAAAATTGGATATGGTACAATTTGTAGGTTTGCTCCTGGGCATTTTCTCCCACATTTGAAGCAAACACTGTATGCAGGAGTACATTTCCAGTTACTAAATTTCTTAATTTCCCCAAGCAGTTTTTGCGTATGCAAGTGTGCTTTCTCTGATAGGCCATTATCCAGGTCCTCAAATTTAGGCCATTGTTACAACTCGGGGGATTGGCTCTAACATGATTTTTTGCTAGAAATGGATGCCTAGAGATTTAAAATATGTGATAGCAAGTCATCACTCTTTGCCTTTTGACTTACGTTGTTGGATTAGAACCATAGCTAAAAAAGAATAATGTTTTTCATATTTTTGATAAATAGCATACAAATTCATCATAATGGTGCCGATTCCGATCCTGTAAAACCCAGGTACGAATGGTTGTCCGGAGCATTTTTTCCGTCCGACTCGTACCCGGGAAAAACACCTTACAAACTCGCAAGTACGATTCGCACAGAAATACCATTTACGTACGAGTCGTAAAAAACATCGACCGGCAAAAAAATACATACAAATCTGATTCTGGACGGTGCATACGCGACGTCCGGACGAAGTCAGGCAGCGTTCTACGGACCAACAAATACGATTCATGCTGAGGTCACTCCGCACGCAGCTTTTTTTACGGGAGCCAAAAACTGCCGGGGAATTGAGGACGACGTGAACAAGGAGCACCGGTACGTGACGGACAGCGAAGGACCCCAACCTACGCGTCATCCCGGCCCTCATAGCCTACCACCTCGTGTACAGAAACCGACGCAGACGCCGCAGAAGGTCAGAACAACCCCCAGGGGCAAAGGGGGGGGTGGTGTGTGTGTGCAAGGGGCAGGAAACATAACCCACACCCCACAAAATACCAATACATCCTGCACATTAATTACCTCCATGGTCTGGTCACTTCGGGGGGCGTGTCCACCAATCCCACGTCCCGCCACAATGGAAGTGGATGTGGACGCGTACCCGTCACCACCACAATGGTGGTACGGGACGTACCCACGCCCCCCAGAACATGGGTACGGCCCGTACCACCATTGTAGTGGTGATGTAGGGGTACGCGTGTACAGACCGTACCCACGCCCCCAGAGCATGGGTACGGGCTGTACCACATGTACCCCTACGTCACCGCCACTATGGTGGTACGGCCCATACCCACGCCCCCAGAGCATGGGTACGGGCCATACCACGCGTACCCCTACGTCACCGCCACAATGGTGGTACGGGCCGTACCTACGCCCCCAGAGCATGGGTACGGGCCGTACCATGCGTACCCCTACGTCACCGCCACAATGGTGGTATGGCCCGTACCCACACTCTCCAGAGCGTGGGTACGGGCCGTACCACCATTGCAGTGGTGATGGAGGGGTACGCGTGTACGGAGCATACCCACGCCCCCAGAGCATGGGTACGGTCCGTACACGCGTACCCCTACGTCACCACTACAATAGTGGTACGGCCCGTACCCACGCTCCCCAGAGCGTGGGTACGGGCTGTACCACGCGTACCCCTATGTCACCGCCACAATGGTGGTACAGGCCGTACCCACGCCCCCAGAGCGTGGGTACGGGCCGTACCACGCGTACCCCTACAGCCCCATTACATGATGGATACAAGGCGTACACATGCCACGGATGTAGGTGTACGGCTTGGTGCAGAACATCAGCTGTAAATTGGGGGTGGTGTATGCCCAGGACAGCAGTGTACCACAGCAAGGGCACAAGTGTGTCGGTGGGTGGGTGCAGAGGACTCCCAGCAGTGCCCAGACATATGAGGGGTGGGTGCCTATCACTCCCAGCAGTGCCCAGACATATGAGGGGTGGGTGCCTATCACTCCCAGCAGTGCCTAGACATATGAGGGGTGGGTGCCTAACACTCCCAGCAGTGCCCAGACATATGAGGGGTGGGTGCAGAGGACCCCCAGCAGTGCCCAGACATATGAGGGGTGGGTGCAGAGGACCCCCAGCAGTGCCCAGACATATGAGGGGTGGGTGCCTAACACTCCCAGCAGTGCCCAGACATATGAGGGGTGGGTGCCTAACACTCCCAGCAGTGCCCAGACATATGAGGGGTGGGTGCCTATCACTCCCAGCAGTGCCCAGACATATGAGGGGTGGGTGCCTAACACTCCCAGCAGTGCCTAGACATATGAGGGGTGGGTGCAGAGGACCCCCAGCAGTGCCCAGACATATGAGGGGTGGGTGCAGAGGACTCCCAGCAGTGGACAGAGACATGGGGGGGTGTACATCATTATCAGATGACCACAGCTCCATGGGTGAATGTATGTATCCCTAACTTAGGACAATGATGATAGTGCCATAACAACACATCACTGACAGCAGTGTCCCACTCCCAGGAGGAAGGAGGTCTTACCCCCACAGCATGACACACCACATGTGGGTGTGAGGACAAATAACACATGCATACCCACCCCTGGCAGATGCAACACAATACACACACTGAGATCATGCCACAAGACTGTATAGTCATGTCACTGCCTAACAAACTAAGAGAGCCAAAGAGAACACACACTGTCACGCACATTCCAGGACTGATAAGAATGTTCAGGTGCTGGGCTAGCCACCAAGATGTTGTCTGTCATCGAAGGAATAGGGTGGAGTTCCCACAGATACAATGCCCACAATTGTGAGTCAGGTGTTCAAATACCCAGCAGAACAAGTACCATATGTGTACTAGGCTGGGATTACACACATGCATTGTGCGGAAAAGGGACCATTTATCCATGAAGGCATGGCAAAATACTCTATACAGAAGTACAGTGAGTACCAAGGATGGCACAGACGATGCAGCCGGACACATTGCTGAGCAGGCATGGCCAGAGTTGAAGGGATCCATCACCCACAAAGGACATGTAGACACAGGGCAACACAACAATGGTACAACTCTCTGCAGGGGAGATGTCAGGTGCCACAGAGGAAGAAACACCCGTTGGGACAATGTTTTCAAACACAAAGAGCATACACGACAAAGAATCTTTGCTGAGATCGTGTGAAGGCACACAGATACCAGGTTGCACCCCATGAGCAGCAGACCACAACATTTCCCTGAAACATAACACATGCCCACAACCCCAACTCCTGTAGCATCAGCATCAACATCAATACCTGAAATGCAAGACTTTTCCAAAGAAAAAGAAAATGCTTTATTCAGCATGAAAATAATAATGTGTAAACAAGACTATTCACAAAGGCCAGTGGCAGTCCATATCAGCAGTCCTTGGGGGGGGGACACATGGCCATGCATCTCCCCTAGCTTGCCTGCACATCACAAGAGTGGTTCGTTGACTGGGGGGGCATCCTGTGGGGAAGGACCAGGAACCGCAGGAACAGGAGGGGGAAGGGTAGGTGTTGTTGGTGCAGGGATGGACGACTCCACCACAGGGGGTGGGGCAGCGCCAAAGTTGGAGGCGAGCTCAGCGCTGCACACTTCTGCCAGTTCTTCAAGCGTCTCCCCTGCACCCGGAGAAACAACAGGCCCCAAGGAGGGGGGGGGGTCGGAGGCATGGGTTGCAGCGCCACTGGGGGAGGTGGTGGACAGGCTGGGGGACTTAACTCCCCTACCCGTGGAGTGCCATGACCGTTTGCGTCCAGGTGAACTAGTGGGGCTGAGGCCCAGACCAGCAAAGTAGGCCTCCTTCTCCGAATCTGGGGCAGGGGAGCCAAGGGGAGTGACATCGGAGGGACTGGGGATTGAGTCATGTGGATGAGGACTGTGGCTGCGTGCCTGCCTGTGTGCCCCGGACCCAGTGGGTGTGCCTGCTACCCCCTGAGTGTGCGTGTCAGGAGGTGTGCGCTTGCTCTTACGTGGTGGTGTGCTGCTTGTGTCTGGTGGGGTGCGTGTGTGTGGATGTCTTGGTGTGCTTGGGACAGGCATGGGTGTTGGACCTGTGGATGGGCCAGGGGTAGGGGGGGAGGCAGCGTGCAGGTGACTCGCTACTGCCATCAGTGACGAGTCCAGGGACCTCAGCAACATCCGTTGGTCAGAAATCGCTGATGACATGCCCTCCATGTACGACACCATCTGGGTCAGCAGTCTGGTGTGGCCATGGAGGACAGTCAGGATCGATGTCTGCCCAACTTGCAACTGCCGCTGAATGTCCACAGACTCGGCAGTGAGGGCAGCAGGGTGGACAGGTGCAGGGGGTGCGGTGCCTGGCACGAAGGAGACACGGTGTGGCCTAGCACGGACAGAAGGGACCCAAGCAAGTGGGAGGGCGGTGATGGGAATGGAGGGGGCGGCGAGAGATGTACTGCTGCTTTCAGCTCTGGGAGCTGCCTCCGCCCCCTCAGGAAGCTCAGCCTCGGACCCGTCTGCCTCGTAGTCTGTGTTGGTACTAGGCAGGTCCGCCGCCTCACTCCCCTCGCCCTCCGTGCCACTAGATTCCACCGACTACACAGCAGTGGTGGCACCACTGCTCGATCCCTCCTCCACGTCCGTGCTGGTGTCTCCCTCGGAGTCCTCCGATGATGCTTTGGGTAAGGTGAAGATACAGGAAAAAATCGGTCACCTGTATACATCTGACACATGAGTCCAAACAAAAAAGGCAACAGTGCATATCAGGAAAGGCATCAGGAGTAACATCTAGGATACTCCCCACATATGTAAGCCCTGCACTCCCCAGTTGGTTGACGCACCATGCCACTTGCAAACAATGAAAATTAGGACACAGCAGCAAATAACTTGAAATCACAAGATCATGAGAAGCTAGTGTCTGGGATCAGTTGAGCACAGCAAGACTATGAAGGCATGCCACCTCTTGTTCACTTGGAAATAAACAGTATTGTCGCACCCAAGGCCAAATACCACATGCCAATGCAGAAGCTGTCCCCACACTCAGAGACCTTTGAGTACTTTTGACACCACAAACAAATACATTTTGACTCCTGGAGAATCACAACCCTTTACAAAATGGACATGTCTAGCATGTGTGAATGTGGCACTCTGTGAACACAACACACATGTGTCTGTATAGCAGAAGTCACACAAGGAGGTGCACACCAAACTACATGTACACAGTCATTGTCTGAGCTGCCAGACACATTCAAATCAGCCACTGTTAGGCAGAAATGGCGTAGCAGGAAGTACATATACATGGCACCAGGGTGGCTGGATGACTTGACACTCGTAAGGTGGTATCAGCAACAACCAAGGACTAACCCAAATGCTAGCACACTGTGGGAACATGTATATGTATGAACTCCAAACAAGTGTTGTCCAAACTGTGCCTTACTTTCAAATGTGCCAGCGTGTCCCTGGAAAGTGTAAAGGTGGTGTCTTGTGCACTTCCTTGGGAGACATCTGTCATGCAGGCACATCATTGTCCTTCACAACCAAACAACAAGGTCAAGCATATGAAACATTGAGACATGTTGACAGGTGTAGTGAGTGCCAATGGACATTTTTCCGGAGTAACAACTTGAATAATGTCATTTGTCACATGGCTATCCGTCACCTGATCACACAGTTGGCTACACATATGACCTACTGACTGTCATCTGGAGTGGCACACATGTCCACACCCAGGACAATGCATAAGCTAATGGACCTGCAATGTTTAGCAAAAAAGCCTAGCTGTACTGTGGGTTCCCCCTCATGGCAAGCCAGAATGTACCCACAGATGTCAGCACACAAAGTCACAACTGTGTAGCATCTAAACCACACACAGGTGCCAAAAATGTCCAAGCAGGATACATGATTGCCAAGAACTGACACAGGCAATGAAGCACCAACAGCAAGCACTGGCCAACATCACGAGGGCACTGCACAATGACTTTCTGTACTGCGAATCATCACACACAAGTCAGAACTGGCAATGAAACATCAGGGTTGAACATGTACGCCCCTCCCGCGCACACCCACCCATACCTGAGTCAATGTGACTGATACCAATCAAGAAGTGAAAGCTCTTATTCAGGGTTACAATAACTGTGCATGAAAACTAGCTTCATTAACACGACATCACCTTGTAGGGCTGGCAAAACATATCGGTCACAAACAAACATCAACAGATTGTTGTGAATAGCCACACAGGCACTGCCCAGTGTGAGTATGCACAAGCAAACTGCTGTATCCCTGTCCAGTGGGCAAATGTATCACACATGTGAAAACTACTACCTAGGCCAGGGAACAATGCCACAGAGGCAGAGCCATTATGAACCCACAGTGAATGTGCACAGTGTTGGATGATACACATGAGTAGGAGGGCAGGCTGTGACAGAGGACTGTAGTGTGCACACTGCTCCATGGTCCTGGAATGAGCTGACTGTTACAGGAGCAACCGTCCCGGCACTATGCATATACCCCACTCATGCACATCATGTCTGAGGCTACAACATTGGTAATGCATGCAGCAAGTCTGTACATTTGAAACCTCACACTCCTATGTTGGGACTCAGCATCAGTGGCAACAAATATGCACCCCCTAATGACTGTACAGGACAGGGCACAGGCAGACCACCCCCACACATGATACTGAAATCAGTGTGCACCTTGATAAACTGGCAGCCTAGATGACCATGTGCAATAGTGATCACACACAGACCAGGTAACACATGTCAATGAGGGGAAGGGAGGAAGAACAGCACAGATTGACTGTGGGGGAACAGGATATGAACTGCACATATATACCCTGGCAGTGTCTCCAGGCGAATGAGCAGCAACAAAAGCTGGCGACACACAACAAACACACATGTACCTACCCCCTTCCTGCTGCTGTAACTCCTGTATCCGCCTATCCAGGTCAGGGAAGACCACCGCCAGGACACGCCGCATCTGGTGGGTCAGGTGCCGGCGCCCGCCATGCTTGCGAGGAGCCTCCTCCTTCAGCATGACCCGGGCGATCCTCCGGGTCCAGCACCGGATGTCCTGCCATCTCTTCCTCACTTGTGGCAGGCGCCGACTGCGACCCTCTGCCGATTGCACGGCCTTGACGGCGTCCTTCCAGATCTTCCCCTTGTGGTAGGGGGATACCTGTGTGGATGACAAAGTGGGACAACATCACTACACCTGCACCATGTCACAGAGACACACAGTTGAACATCTTAGATTTGTAGAACAGGGCATAGTGTGCTGGCAAGTAATAGCACCTTAGTCATAGGGACTTTTTCCACTGGGGACGCAGCAATGCACTACATGGCATAGTATGTACACAGGTGGCATGAGGGGTGCGAAACAATCCCTGATCATTGCACACACTGTGCATCCCAAGCAACACAAGGCTGAAGGACAGCAACGCAAAGCAGTCACATGCGCCAGGCCACTGACGAAACCTCAGCAGAGTACACAGACACACACAGGCACACATCAATCACCTGCCATTGACAACAGCTGATGCAAACCTCACTCTGCACATGTGCCGCTTGCCAGGGGGGCGGGTAACAGGTGTGGGGCTAGCTCAGCAAGTCAGACACACAGCACAGCTTACTTCACACATTAGATGGATTGAGCAGTTGCCTCCTCCATGCAGTTGTGGTGCAACACTCCACATAGACACTCATCCACATGACAATAAACATTCACACACATCAATGTCCAGGGGGAGTACATATCATTTGGACACTCTCACCACTCTCAGCACAGCTCCACTCAACTCTCAAACACATCTGTGGGTGCAGTCACCTGTCACACCGGGGTGACCACTGAATCACCGCAGGACAATAGAACAAGAATGCCCAAGAGGATTTGACTGGCGGAATGTGCCATGCACTATGCAGTGAATGTCACAGTAAGCACAATGCAAGTGAGGAGTGCACACATGAACTACATCAAGAGACATAAGCAACCCCCCCCCCCTGGGACCCACTCCACCCAACATTGCATGTCTGTCACACCTGGCCACAATGCCAGAAGTGACAGACACAATAAAGGTGTACAGGCAAAGGTACTGGAGTCAGCACTCACCTGCTCCCCTGGTCGACCATACAGCATGGGGTACTGTGGGAGGATCACATCCAGCAGGGCCTCGTTCTCCTCCTGGGTGAAAGGCTGGGCCCTCTTCACAGTCTTTGACATGGTGCCAGAGGGAGACAATAAAGCAGCAGTGGTATCGTCTGACATGTTGTGCAGGCAAGTGCCCTCTCATGGGTTCTGCCTGCCTTATATCTGCCTTGCTGGCCTATTTCATATACAGGAGTACAGAGTGATTGGTCAGACTCATTTGCATCCTACGTTTCCTCCAATCCTTTTAAGCATACACCAGTGACAGCCTTTGCATCTTTCAATTTTGCAGCATCATGTCAAGTCAACAACCACTTTGCAACAATGTTAAATGTGGCCAACTGATTTTTCCAGATCACATGATGTGAAATTTTGAACTTGAAACTCGGTATCCATGACAACCAGCATGCATTTAGGCCATAATACTTGTCCCTCATGTGTCCCCATTGTAATTCTTAAATCCCCACACAGGTACGGCGCTTTTGACACGTACCCCTAGGGCACCATCACTACAGTGATATGGGCCGTACTCACGCGTGTACGTCCCGTATCACTAGGCCCTACGGTACCCCCAACGATAGTGATAGGCACGTACTCACACGTGTACGGCCCGTACACGCGTGAGTACGTGCCTATCACTATCATTGGAGGTACCGTAGGGCCTAGTGATAGGCACGTACTCACGCGTGTACGGCCCGTACACGCGTGAGTATGTGCTTATCACTATCGCTGGGGGTACCGTAGGGCCTAGTGATACGAGCTGTACTCACGCGTGTACGGCCTGTACACGGGTGAGTACGTGCCTATCACTATCATTGGGGGTACCGTAGGGCCCAGTGATAGGCACATACTCACACGTGTACGGCCCGTACACGCGTGAGTATGTGCCTATCACTATCGTTGGGGGTACCATAGGGCCTAGTGATACGGGCCGTACTCACGCGTGTACGGCCTGTACACGCGTGAGTATGTGCCTATCACTATCGTTGGGGGTACCGTATGGCCTAGTCATACGAGCGGTACTCACGCGTGTATGGCCCGTACATGCGTGAGTACGCGCCTATCACTATCGTTGGGGGTACCGTAGGGCCTAGTGATACGGGCCATACTCATGCGTGTACGGCCCGTACACGCGTGAGTACGTGCCGTATCACTAGGCCCTACGGTACCCCCAACGATAGTGATAGGCACGCACTCACGTGTGTACGGGCCGTACACGCGTGAGTACGTGCCTATCACTAGGCCCTACGGTACCCCCAACGATAGTGATAGGCACGTACTCACGCGTGTACGGGCCGTACACGCGTCAGTATGTGCCTATCACTAGGCCCTACGGTGCCCCCAACGATAGTGATAGGCACGTACTCACGTGTGTACGGGCCGTACACGCGTGAGTACGTGCCTATCACTAGGCCCTACGGTACCCCCAACGATAGTGATAGGCACGTACTCACGTGTGTACGGGCTGTACACGTGTGAGTACGGCCCGTATCACTAGGCCCTACGGTACCCCCAACGATAGTGATAGGCACGCACTCACACGTGTACAGGCCATACACGCGTGAGTACGGGCCCTACACACGCCCTCAGAGCGTGTGTACTGCGTTTCACAGCTTACACTGGTGATAGGAGGCACACACGAAAGGAATGGAGGTGTCAGACTCGCACAAGGCTGTACATCAAGTCATTGTCAGTGCAGTCCTTCATGTGCTGGGCTTCGGTGTGTCAGGCAGTGATGTGGCACATGTCTCCTCATGTTGTGGCACAATAGATGTGTGATGAGCTGTTTACACATGTCATGTGTGATGGGGCACTACGTGGCACACTTCCCCTTCACACTTTGCACATGTGTGCATGTGCGACACATGTGTCAAGCACTGCATCACTGGTATGGCACAATCAGCAACACCCGCAACTGTCCCCTGATGGCAGGTACATGGATAATTACACCTCAAATGTGACTCCCAGTGTGCCACGATGTGACTATGTCATGTGTGTGTCATGTGTTCCCATGAGCTTTCCGTTGGTGTTCCGTCAACTCCATCTGCTGTTGCAGCTTCCAACATGTGTATGTGTGCATTTGTGCATGACACACATATACGCACACCATGCCACATGTGGACTCACACGTTACATGTGTCATGATGGTTCGAAGATGACCTCCTGACATGAGGCAATATCGGCGTTGTATCAATGTCTGTGACATCAGTTTTTGACATGGACCCCTTATTGGAAAGGTGTGTCATCTGTCCATTTCCAGATAACATGTGACCTGTGCGCCTAGACTACCGCCAGCTGTCTGTATCAGATGACATCCTTCTAATGCTGATATGTAGATGTCTGTCACTCAAGTAATGTGTCTGGCTTGTCACTTACACTGGCCAACAGCTATTTCATGGCATGTCACGTCAACATTGCCATGCAACTATTGTGGCTGGCTCTTCGTACGAGTATCACCTGGCTCGCCCACGTGTCCTGGATGTATTGCACAGCACAGACTCTGTATTAAGAAGATGTGTATTAGCTGTTGAACATGTGCTCACCTCAGTGACATTGGTGTGGTAATGTACTCACTCTTCGTTATTCCTTCAAAATCTCTGCAGGGCACCGCCTCTCCCCAGACGAATGCCAGACCTGGATGCCATGCGTGAACATGACTGCATACGCAGATACCGATTCTCGCAAGAGTTAATAGAGGACTTGACCCGCCGGCTTGCACCACACCTCCAACCACAACACAGGTATCATACAGCTCTGACCCCCAAGGTGAAGGTGATGGCAGCCCTACTTTTTTTGCCACCGGCATGTTTCAATTGACCATAGCTGATGTCGGTGGCATGTCCCAGACTATGTTCAGCCGTGTCCTGCATGATGTTATAGAAGCCATGTTGTTGCACCTGGATGAATTAATCCATTTTCCCACTCGTGAGCAGTTGACAGGTGTCAAGGGTGAGTTCTATGCCCTGGGAGGGATGCCTCATGTAATTGGGGTCATTGATGGGACACATGTGGCTTTGGTACCACCACAGGCACAAGAGGTAGCCTATAGAAACCGAAAACATTACCACTCCATTAATGCCCTTGTGGTGTGTCTTGCTAACATGCTGATTTCCCATATCTGTGCACGTTTTCCAGGGTCCGCACACAATGCATACATCATGAGGCGTAGCAGGGTGCCAGAAATGATGCTGCAGCTGCACGCGGAACGAGCATGTCTTGTTGGTGGGTATACTCTGTTAGTCCTGTGTTCAGCGCTATCTTTGTATCTTACGGCATCTCCTGACCCACTTCTTCACATGATGTTTCCATGTAGGGGACTCTGGCTATCCCAACATGCCATGGCTGATGACGCCTCTCCGCAACCCCAGAACAGCTGCAGAACACCGGTACAACGACACCCATGGGCAGACGAGGCGCGTGATTGAGAGGACGTTTGGACTCCAGAAGAGCAGATTCCGGTGCCTCCACAAGACCGGCGGCGCCCTCCCATATGCCCCGGTGAAGGTCTGCAAAATCTTCATTGTGTGCTGCATGCTGCACAACATGGCAGTGGAGAAGGCCGTGCCACTCATCCTTGATCCGGATGAGCAGGATAATCCATCCGTGGAGGATGAAGGGCTCGGGCACGGGGCAAGTGAGGATGAGGAGGAGGATGAGGACATCCGGAGTCAGCTTATCCGCAACTTCTTCTCATGATGGTGAGTCCCTGTGTCTGAGTGTGCACGCTTTGAGCCTTGTGTGGCATGTGTTGCAATGTGTGTGTCGAGCTGAATGTGTGCTAAGTGACTTGGAGGTGTGTTCTGATGTGTCATTCAAGTGATGATGTCATTCCACACATATTAGCTGGGACACTAAATTTGTTAAGGGCATGGTGACAACATAATTCCTGTAGAGTACATGTACATGTCTGCGGATTACTAGCTCTTCACTGAATTGTTGTGTGTCTGTCCTCCCCAGGTTCTTGCGGCTGTCGTCTGCTCATGTCATCATTGCCCTCCTGCTATTCCTCATGAGTATTGCAACGTGTGCTGGATCAGAGTTACATGCACAGACATGGTGAAAAGTCATTTGGGGTAAGGAGTGCAGCAGGGCATTTTGTGGGTGGTACGTGTTTGTGATATGTGGGGACTGCTCCTGTGCATGTTGTGTTACCATGCATACATGTCGACTCACCATGGGCCACATGACGTGTTGCATGGCTCCCATGAATTGATGGTCACCCTTCCTGACAGTCATCTGTAATGGTGTGTGGATTCTGATGAAGGCATCAATGTGTGTATAATGTCTCCAAGGAACATACGGGACGCTAATGGTGGACATAGTGTGGGACATCCCCATATGAGGCTCAATGGAGAATTGTAGACTCTCCGTGTGCAGCAAGGGGTGTTAGGCTCAACCCCTTCACTTGTGTGCCAGCTCAGTAGGATTTACACATCTGTGTGTTGAAGGGGGTGTCCAGTGTAGGTCACACATTGTCAGCCAAATGACCTGTGAGTCTGTTCCAATTGATGGATTTCCCTTAGTGTGAGGCTGAGTAATAAAGGTGTTTGTCACACTCCAAGGTGCCTCATCTCTGTCAATGCAGGTCTCTTGCCACTTTGCATGCGGCATATCTGGCAAAGTTGTGGAAGATTATGCATGGGAGTCCATGTGTAGTTTAGCAACATGCATGCAGTTGCTCATGGGTTAGGCTCCCTATTGGGCATGAAGTACATGGTCATGTATGTTTTTTGGCATGTTGGTCCGCACAATGGGCCACCAACAGCTGCTGAGGGTGTGTCTCCTGTGCGCAGGTCGGCCTTCAGTTTCCTGATCCAGTGTCATGCTTCTTTGGTGATTGTGCATGCATTGTGTCTGGGTGTGCCATGTGACACTGGACACTCCTTACTTTACACACGCGCCTGTTGCAGTTGTCCTTCTGACATCCTAGTCTATGTGTGCAAATTCTGTCATTTTGCAAGGAGATGCCGCCTGCTGCTGCGGCCCCTGCAGCAAGGGCCAACAGAGTATCCAGATTTGGCAACACACATGCCTCCAGGATGCTCCTCACTTCCTCCCTCCACCCATTCATTTTGCTGTCCTCAGCTTGTCTATGCCACTGTTGCCGCCACACGGTGCCAAAGGCTGGACCATCAGCACATGCAAGGTGCACATTGCACCACCATCCTGTCCTTGCATTACCCACATCACACTACAGTCTGATGTATCAGCCACACTCCGAGCTATGTCCATCCGCACATCTAACGCCTGCTGTCAGACATACCCTGGGCACACACACGACACCTTTGCATGCTGAGTGTGCAACTCCAACGGCCTACACTGCGCTGCCCCGCCTTCCAGGCCCTGTCACACCAACCAGGTCAGGTCCCTAATACTCCCCACCGGCTCTGTAGCCCAGCAAGGGCATGGGAGTGGGACTCAAGGCTTCAGCATGTAGTATGGTGTCATCATCTGGGACATGGCACAGGTATCATCTCTCAGCATGTCAATCTACAGAGTGTCCAGGACCCTCCTCTCCACCATCACATGCGCACAGCACCTCATCATCAGCTCGTATGCCATTCACAGCCAGGTGCTCCTCACCCTCAACAAAGACACAGACATTGGCAGTTCCATCATTCAAGTATGCATGAGATCTATTGATGAATGGCTGCACACGAGCCACCTGAGGCTGGACTTGTACAGGACTGAGGTGAACATCTGAGGATTGTCCCCTTCCAGCTGGGTCAAGTGCCTGTGTCCCACCCGCAAGAGCCCTGCACAAGCACCCAGTGGCCACACACACAAGATGGTGTGCATCATGTTTGGCTCGCTCACATTTGCCATGCTAGTCCACAGCATCTGTACCTCATGCTGCAACGCCCTCTGCATAATGCACATGATCCACAGATAGATCCACTCCAAGAAAAGACAGACCATCCCCCAGGTCCATGACAACATCCGTGTCAAATACTGCCCTGCCCTCTACGGAGCAAGTACATCCAAACTCCCAGGAAACTTGTCCACATCCAGGGGGCATCTGCACACCTCAGATTCAACACCCTGCGCCCCAGCCACCTCACCGTCCACCATGGATAGCTGCAATGGATCACTGTCTGCTGCAGGGTGACCTCCACACTCCCCACCCACACTCAGGAGGCAGTCCACAACCCCGACCCCAACCAACCATGTACGTCTGTCATCCTAGATCCCGTTGGGCTATCTCCGTGCATCCAACCTTGCCCTGGCCACCGTTCTTCACATCCACCGTACTCCAGCATACAGGCCTTTGTTCTCCCACCTGGCCACACATACCTGGGCCTCCATCCCCGGGAACCTCCACATGAGCCATGACCTCTACGCCTTGATGATGATCTCCCAAATAGGTCTCTCCGCACAGTTTAGCAAGCCCCCCCTCAGCAGCCAGAGGCCATCACAGGTGAGTGTTGTGCTCCATGCCTACATTGAATGATACCTTGTGACCCATGTGTGTCCTGTACCAGACTCTGATCCCAGCGTATGGATGGCTGGAGTTGGTTCAACACTCAGCCATAGTTTGACATTTCCACACACATATGTCGTTGAATGATGCAAAATAACAAGAACGTCTCATGTCCAAAGTGAAATATTTATTTACGGTGGGGTAAGTGGTTTGGTAGAGGCAATTGGGTGCTGTACCGGGGGAATAGAATCCAAAGTTCACAGGGGGAGATGGTATCCTTGGCATTGAAAGTCATCAGAGTTCAGACCACAGTGTTGGTCATCATTGGTCAGACTGTGACCAGCAAGTCCATGTGGCAGAGAATGTCATTGGATGAGGTGCTGCTGTTGCGCCAGAGGGCCAGGTGCCAGGCAGGTGACCTGGGAGAGGGGGATGGTCCGCTGACTCTCACGGTCTTTTCCGTGGACGACCCACCTTCCTCCGGGGACCCTCAGATGCAGACCTTGACGATGCTGGGGATGTTCCGTCAGATGAATCCTCCTCCTCCCCCCTCCCTGTGTCTTGTGCTGGTCTACGCCTGGTGGCACAGGGAGGGTTTGCCAGGCTTTGGGCGATCTGACGGAGTGATTGGCTCACGTCCCTGTGCACCGCCAGGAGCTCAGCCAGTCTTGCCTCCATCCGTCCTTGGTGTTGTTGATGACTGGCATGATGCTCGACCTGCAGGTTCTTAATGTCATCGGGGGTCCCCTGCATCTCGGAGAGTCTTGACACGACCTGGTTGATGCCTCTGGTGTCACGTCGGTATGAGTCCAGGATGTTGCGTATGTGTGACATACCGGGTCCTGAGCTGGCTGGTCAGGTTCGCGCCTCCGCCTGCCTCCACTCCCACCACCCCTGCCCACTTGAGCCTGGCCTGCCCTTGTGGTCACATCGGGTCTATGGGACCCCTGAGGGATGGCATTTGCAGGGTTGTCTACCTCCTCCTGGGTGCCCGGAGAACCTTGTCCCTCCTGGTCAGACTGGCTCTGTGGTTCAGTGTGATCAGGGCTCCTGAGTGTGTCCTGGAATGTGGCAGGAATGGGGGTGGTGGTTGGCACAGATGTACCTGACGCAGGTGCTGCAGGGGCTTGGGCACCAGAGAGTCCAGGTTGGTCGGCGTCATCCACGGAGTGGTGAGAGTCGTCGCTGCCGGTGGGATCGTCTTCATGCAGTGCCTGGGACTGAGATTCTTCCCCCCCAGTGTTGGGGGGAGATCGACGACGTTGCCCTGTGTGTGAGAGAGAGACAATGTTAATGGTGTTTCATGCGACATCTATGTTTCATACATATTCAAGTTGACACATTTCCTCCAGGTAGTTGGATGTGCCTAGCATTACTCTCAATGTCCACTTGGGGATGGGTATGTTGCGGGGGACAGATTGGGATGTTCTCCTGAATGTTTGACCTCGTAATTAGTTCCAATCTACCTCAATTAAGCACCCGGGAGAAACCTTTAAATACTCCGCCCGCTCCCTGCCATTTCTACATTCGGGAGGACCGGGAGCGGACGTTTAGGCTTCGGAACGCATTGATCACAAGTTACAGTAAGAGTGTGGGTGCATTGAATGGCGATGGAGTTTGTGAGATAGTATGGATGTGGAAAGATGCAACAATGTTTATCCACCTTATGAGATTGGTTAAGTTCTTGATATAGCTCGTTCTGTGATATTCCTTCCCAACCAAAACGCTTTTACCAAGGAACTGTTCTTTCATGTTTTCTCTTACAGAGGAAACACAACTGTGGTTTCTCCCCCGCCCTCTCCCCCATGGGACAAGTTGTCCAAATTACTAGGGTAAGCTTGGTGGCAGCACCGTCTGCCACCACATTTCCGCACTAGTGTACACAAATAGAGTGCCACCAAGTCACGTACACACTTTTGTCACGCACGACAACCAATGCATGCATTGTTTTCTTCCTTTTTTCCTTTACAGGTACAAATGACCCAACGAGTTACATTATTGTTTTTCATAACCTCTGTTTCAGGCTTCACTATTGGAAGCACTTCTAAGACGGTGAAGTGTGCCTTGTGCCACACTCCCGCAGTGGTAACACATTACCAAATTTGGTAAGGACGGAGCCCTTTATTCCTTTTTCTAGGTCCTGATGAATGCCACGGACCCTTCGGGCCATCCAGGCAGAAACATGTCGACCATCCATTAGACCATTCACTAGACGGTTGGGAACAATAACCGTCCCAATTACCGTCACACCTGTATTTTAATATCATATAGTATTTATTTCACATTAAAGAATTGCTACTGATTACTATAATGATTTTTAACCTCACTCACATAGTCACGGGCCCCCACTCACCCACTTAGAAGTGCATCCTTGTCGTCAAGTGTATGCCCGCCCTCCATCAAACGAAGGTTTTGGAGGGCGAGGACTGGTCAATGATGAAGCATGACACCAGGTGGTGTGTGAGACCAGTCCGTATCTTTTTGTGAGATGCCCACACTTACGACGTTCCTGTAACTCGTTTGGGTTATCACACTAGGAGCAGCTCTTTTGTGATGAATAAGAATCCAAAGTTCACAACGGCGGAGCTGGACCTCCTTGTCAACGAAGTCATCAGAGTCGAGCCACAGCTGTTTGGAACATTGGTCAGACAGACCAGCATAGCTCAAAAATCTGCCATGTGGCAGAGGATTGTCGACAAGGTGAATGCTGTTGCGCCCATCCGAAGGACCAGGCATGAATGCCAAGCCAGGTGGTACGATCTGCGCAAGGCGGTCAAGAGGAAAATGAATGAAGAATATGCCCAGACTAACATCACTGGAGGTGGGCCGCCCCGCAGACCCGTACACTACCATCCCTGGGAGGAGAAGGTGATGGCCCTGCTACTGCCGGTGGGAGTACACGGAGTCGAAGGAGTCGCAGAGCCTGGTGAGTACACAAACAACTTACGTAACATGGGGGCAATGGGGTCCACACCACATATACACCAAATGCACCCAACTTCCCCCAAGCACACACCGCAAACAACCACACTCAAAAACCACGCTCATGCCACTAACGTCACCATGCACCCTTCACAAATCAAGGCAAGGCCATGTCCAAGCCTACAACAACCACAAACACAAGACCGGATGTCCGGGAGGCTGGGAGGGTGGGCCCCACATAACACATTGTGAAAATGAGATGCAGACACCAATGCCCTCAGAACATATGGCATAGGTACATAACCATGCACAATGCACAGGGACTGGCAAAGTACTGACAAGGTAGATGACACTTGGCCCTGCTGTATGCAGCACAAGGCCCTCCTGGGACCACTGTACACTCAAACACCAACTCCACAAGCACAGGTATCTAGCACAGAAACTCACACTCACTGTCATGCCAGCATGCACCATGAGGGGACACACACATCACCTGGGAGACCCAATGACAACTCACACTACACACAACAGCAGGCCCGGTCACAACCCCCCCCCCTAACGCAAGCACACAACACCCGGGGCAGGCAACGGATTTACACACTCACACAATGGACATGTGACAGAACAAGACCGATCCAGAGCCAAATAAGCATCAGAGCAAACCACGTGTAGTGGGACATTTCGCCTGTGGTATGTGCAACTCATGTAACCTCACCAAGAACACCAAAGAGGTAAACATAGGCACTGGAAAACCTTGGAAACTTAACACATTCAGTAACTGTAATACGGAGAATGTTGTATATCTCCTAACGTGTCCCTGCATGCTGCAATATGTAGGTATGACAACCAGGAAAATAAGAACCCGTATCAACGAACATCAAAGTACAATCAGGTGTAAAAAAAACAATACTAAGTTGACTCGCCATTTCACCGAGGCAAACCACAAGGAAACAGACCTCAGTTGGACTATACTTGAGGTCATGAAAAAAGAGAAGTCTGACCTTACAAAAGACCTTCATTTTAGAGAGCAACGATGGGTTTACCGACTCCATACCCACGAGAAAGGTCTCAATGATGATATCCCCTGGCTACAGCTGACACGATAGAAGGACGATGAACTTATAATACACCATCCTTCAACCATGATATATACGTGTTTTTCACACTGACTCACGTTATATCACGGCCTGAGTCTATAACCATACTATAGTTCCTCCTTCCACACCTAATACGTTAGAAACTCGTATTGTGTACCTGGTTTGAACTTCAACATATGTGGGACACACACACTCTAACCCCACTCAATGATGTATGACCATTTATTATGAAACTGTTGATTGAGTACAGGTCAAAGGGTTTTTATTCACCACAGCGCTTTGTGGTTAGTGAATGTTTCCCTTAGTATGGAAGTGTTTATTTGATGCCATAGACTGTTCATGGCACAGAGGAGTGTTTCGGGCTTATGCATCTAAGGACCGAAGGGATTTGCCTTCCTATTATGACTCTTTTTAACCTATATGCATAACTCACCCTTATGGTGCAGAATCTCCATTTCACTCGCTCTAGCATGAGACCAATACAATCCTTGTCTCATTATTTACAAACTGTATACCGAGCACAGAGCTATCTCGACTCCGAACCCACCATCCGTATCATCGCGCCACTATTGCACGAGCACTTACTAGACATGCGTAACCATGCCAACGATACAGCCAGGATCGTATCTATTTCTCAACCACACCCCCTGCAGTTGTTCATCAAACCGGAGCGGGTTTAACAAATCCCGCACACGGCTCATCCAATGACGGTTACCCTCCTCACTCCCCAGTTCTAAGCGCACCACTGTTTGCACAAACCGTCCGGTTTCGCCCATTGGCTACCATCACCCAGCCTTTTTCTCCTCGATTGAAGCTCGTTCCTTCGAGCTTTCACACGCCTCTAACTGACATCTTTGCTCCAGGCAGTAGTAGCCTGGGACACCGGGAATCGCCCACGTGCTGTCAACTCTCGTAATTAGTTCCAATCTACCTCAATTAAGCACCCGGGAGAAACCTTTAAATACTCCGCCCGCTCCCTGCCATTTCTACATTCGGGAGGACCGGGAGCGGACGTTTAGGCTTCGGAACGCATTGATCACAAGTTACAGTAAGAGTGTGGGTGCATTGAATGGCGATGGAGTTTGTGAGATAGTATGGATGTGGAAAGATGCAACAATGTTTATCCACCTTATGAGATTGGTTAAGTTCTTGATATAGCTCGTTCTGTGATATTCCTTCCCAACCAAAACGCTTTTACCAAGGAACTGTTCTTTCATGTTTTCTCTTACAGAGGAAACACAACTGTGGTTTCTCCCCCGCCCCCTCCCCCATGGGACAAGTTGTCCAAATTACTAGGGTAAGCTTGGTGGCAGCACCGTCTGCCACCACATTTCCGCACTAGTGTACACAAATAGAGTGCCACCAAGTCACGTACACACTTTTGTCACGCACGACAACCAATGCATGCATTGTTTTCTTCCTTTTTTCCTTTACAGGTACAAATGACCCAACGAGTTACATTATTGTTTTTCATAACCTCTGTTTCATGCTTCACTATTGGAAGCAGTTCTAAGACGGTGAAGTGTGCCTTGTGCCACACTCCCGCAGTGGTAACACATTACCAAATTTGGTAAGGACGGAGCCCTTTATTCCTTTTTCTAGGTCCTGATGAATGCCACGGACCCTTCGGGGCCATCCAGGCAGAAACATGTCGACCATCCATTAGACCATTCACTAGACGGTTGGGAACAATAACCGTCCCAATTACCGTCACACCTGTATTTTAATATCATATAGTATTCATTTCACATTAAAGAATTGCTACTGATTACTATAATGATTTTTAACCTCACTCACATAGTCACGGGCCCCCACTCACCCACTTAGAAGTGCATCCTTGTCGTCAAGTGTATGCCCGCCCTCCATCAAACGAAGGTTTTGGAGGGCGAGGACTGGTCAATGATGAAGCATGACACCAGGTGGTGTGTGAGACCAGTCTGTATCTTTTTGTGAGATGCCCACACTTACGACGTTCCTGTAACTCGTTTGGGTTATCACACTAGGAGCAGCTCTTTTGTGATGAATATTTACTATTGGAGGCTGCTGCTCCTAGAACCCCATGCCTCTCGTTCCCTCCTCCACACATCCAGTGGAGTTCTCTTGTGATTGAACTTTGGATTCTTGTCTGTGGGCATGGTGTGGGGTGTGGATGTGGGTGTGGATGGTTGTGGGTGTGTGGGTGTGAATGTGACGGTGTGTATGTGAATGTGAAGAGGGGGATGTTTGTGGAGGAGGTTGTGTGAAGGTGTGTGAGTGAAGGTGTAGTGGAGGTATGAGTGATATGGAGTAGTTTCTATGTGGAGTTGTTTGTCAGTGGGGTCTGGCAGCAGTTGGTCTGTTGCAAAGGCTCATGGGTTGTGTGTGTGGGCCCTTTTTATTGGTCCATTCTTGGGTGTGGCTGTGTTTGAATTTTGGTGGGTTTGTTATAAGTGGTGGTTGTAATTTGGGGCCTCTGTTTGCCTGTTTGGATGTGCCAGGTCAGTCATTGAGATGTATTTTGTCATGTAGACGTGTTTTGTAGTGTTGTGCGAGTTGAATTGACCCTCCTTGTGCTGTTTTACAGTGTCCTGGTTCTGTAAGAGTCATTTTGGCGTAGGTACGATCCGTACACACGCGATGCTGGGTGAGGGTGCTGGGGTACGGTGTTGGAGTGCGCCGCGTACATGCGGTGGAGGTTCGGTGCGTACACGTGCGGCCCTGGGGTACGGCACGTACATGCGGAGGTACGGCACGTAAATGCGGAGGTACGGCACGTACATGGGGGGACGGCACGTACATGGGGGAGGGGGGCGCGTACATGGGGGAGGTCACGTACAAGCGGTGGGGGTACGGTGCGAACAGGTGCGGCCCTGGGGTACAGCGCGTACATGCGGAGGTACGGTGCGTACATGGGGGGTTAAGGCGCGTACATGCGGTGGGGGTACGGTGCGAACACGTGCGGCCCTGGGGTACGGCGCGTACATGCGGAGGTACAGCGCGTACATGGGGGGTAAGGCGCACACATGCGGTGGGGGTACGGTGCATACACGTGTGGCCCTGGGGTACAACACGTACATGCAGAGGTACGGCGCGTACATGGGGGGTAAGGTACGTACATGCGGTGGGGGTACGGTGCGTACACGTGCGGCCCTGGGGTGCGTCGCGTACATGCGGAGGTACAGCGCGTACATGCGGGGGTGATGCGCCTACAGGGGAGTGGTACGGCACGTACATGGAGGGGGGGTACGGCATGGACAGGTGTGGGCTGGGGTACAGTGCGGACAGGGGGGGTAAGGCGCATACATGGGGGGTACGGCGCGTACTTGGGGGGTATGGCACGTACAGTTGCGGGGCTGGGGTACAGTGCGGACAGGGTGGTGTACGGTGCTCACATATTTGGGGATGGGAGGGGCTGTACGCCTCGTACACGGGCATGAGTTTACCCGTGTACATGTGTGCTACTGCGTTGGCTCCGTACGGAACTTTTTACGTGCGATTGTGTATTCGCACGGACGGTCGGGATCGTACTTGCGCGCTTGGACTTGTGTTTTACGATTTGCACGTAACAATGTCCGGATCACTCTCGTACACTTTTCCTGACGATATTCGGACGTGAACACTTTCCGACGCACTCTCGTAGACTTTTCCCGACGCTATTCGTAGATATTTTTCACGGACGAATCGTACTTGCCCGTTTGTACGGTGCTTCTCCGACTCGTACGTAAACAAATACGGATACGGGTCGTACGCAAATTATTTTTACCGGCTCGGAATCAGCACCAATATGTGGAAAAATAAATATAATTCCACTAGATTGGTTAAATTCAATATTATTAAAAAAATAATTATGATTATTAATTGTAATAGTAACAATATATTCTTTAAAATAATAACCGGATCACTGACAGAATATCGAAGGACAGAATATCGAGCTACAGGAATATCGAGTCTACAATATTGATGGACAGAATATCAATAGCCTAGCTCTACAATGGTAAGTACAAAAATATTGAACCAAAATATCGTTGTTTAAAATATTGTTGTTTAAAATATCATATATATCATATATATATATATATATATCATATAATATCATACATCATTATATAAAATCATATAAAAATTTAAATAATAAATATAATTAATAAAAACATATTTAGAATTATTTAAAAATGTTAAAAACGGTTAAATGATAAATGTAATATATTTTTTTTAACATACATAGTTTTTTTTAATATATGTTAATTTCATATTAATAAATAATTATTTTATTTAATTATAAAATTTTAGAAACATAAGAAAAGTCATAAATACATATATAGATACATAAACCTGTAATATAAATATACCAATAATATATATATATAATACATTTAAATATTAAAATTAATATTTATTTAAAAAAAAACATTTTTACACTACATTAACTATAAAAGTAGGGAAATGTTGGATAGCGTAGGGGATAAAATTACCATTCCCACTACAGCAAATGCAACAGTACGGAAAGTGTTGGATAGCAGAGGGGAATAATTTACCATTCCCACTCCAGCGAGTGCAACAGTAGGGAAAGTGTTGGATAGCGGGTATGTAAAAATAACTATTCCCAATCCAGTGCGTGCAGCAGTAGGGAAAGTGTTAGATAGCGGGTGGGCAAACATTACTATTCCCACTCCAGTTGAGTGCAAAAGTAGGGAAAGTGTTGGATAGCGGGTGGGTAAAAATTACTATTGCCACTCCAGTGAGTGCAACAGTAGGGAAAGTGCTGGATAGCGGGTGGGTAAAAATTACTATTCCCACTCCAGCGAATGCAACAGTAGGGAAAGTGTTGGATAGCGTGTATGTAAAAATGACTATTCCCACTCCAGTGAGTGCAACAGTAGGGAAAGTGTTGGATAGCGGGTGGGTAAAAATTACTATTCCCACTCCAGCGAGTGCAACAGTAGGGAATGTGTTGGATAGCGGGTGGCAATAATTCACTATTCCCACTCCACCAAGAGTAACAGTAGGGAAAGTGTTGGATAGCAGAGGGGAATAATTTACTATTCCCACTCCTGCAAAATAATTAACATTAATTAACAAATAATTAATTTTTCAAAAATAATTTACCTCCCACTATGAACTTCACCACCAATATTGTAAAATATTACACAATTAACATAATTATTTAACAATTAATTACTTAACAAATAACAATAAAAAGCAAATTAAAAACAATAAAAAATAAATTAATTCACACAATGAACACTATAAAATAACTTTAAATAAATATTGTATATAAAAAATAATAACATTTTTATTACAATTAAATTACTTTCCACCCTACTCCCCTATTAACCCACAACCAGGTCATAAAATAATTACACAATTAACATATTTACTAATTATTTATTAATGATTAATATCAAATTAATAACTAATTAATAACACTGTTAACACAATTAGCAATATAAAATATTAATTACATAAATATTAATTAATACAATTATTAATTAATCTCTTATAATTAAATTACTACCCACCCATACCCTACCTGCTATGGAACTAAAATGCAATATTTATGTTTTTTTTTTTTTAAATTAATCATTTCTAAAAAAATAATATTAAATATAATATAATGAAATTACTTCACACCCTATTCCCCTATAAACCCACAACCCACTATGGAACTAAAATACGCAAAAATATAACCATAGAGAATTAATTACTTGTAACAAATTTAAACACACATTACAAAAATAGGCTTTACTTTTAACACATATATTAATATACAAAACAAAGAAAAAAATCGATATTGTTAACAACAATATTTTTACTAACGATATTACTAACAGCAATATTAATTAAAACTGTATTTCTTACCTGCATGTCGATATTCTGGTCGACGATATTCTTGATGCTCGATATTCTGTCATATCGATATTTAAACATCGATATAATGGTTTATCGATATTTAGACATCAATATTATGTCTGCATACCATAATAACCATAAAACTTCATTGTATTATAGAAGCATATGACAATAAGATGCAAATGCCAATTTCCTTCTCGAACAGCACACAGCAGAGCCAGCAAGACATTTTCAACAATATCCACATACGTCATCCAAAATTCAGAGAGGTCTTTATTGTCATGACGAAGATTTTCCAGGAATACATCCCAAAACCGTTGTACTTCGTCAAAGGCAGCATTCTGCAGAAGGTCATCTAATCTCTGTTGGCTTAGGTCTTTTGCAAAGTCATTAACATCCTCAATGAAGGAGTCGACTACCTGAATGTTTGCTTCCTAATTTTTCTCCACCCAAGGGAAAAATTCCAACCAATCCAGTCTCAACATAGCTTCATACACATACTTGTGTACTCGAACTGCACAATTGTTCATACAGCCTTCCAGTACTGATGATATTGATCCTTCTGCTATCCCATCTGCTTTACAGCAAAGGTCGCGAAGACCAGCATCTTGAAAGCGTTTTCCAAGAATAGACATGACATTACAAATGGTGTGAAAGGTGCCCATTCGAAGAATGATTCTGTATTATGTTGCTTTATGCTTCCACACAATTTCAGTTGCTTTTGCGTAGAGAGCTTGATCCATGAGCACTACAATTTTCACCAAATGCAATGATTCCCTAATCAGGTCTGACTGTTTCAAAAATTCTGAAATAGTTGTCAATTCAGTTGCAGGGGCATTAATGGCGGGTAAGTAGCCATTGGAAGCCTGTGATACACTAACTAGAGGGCCCATTAGGATGGCGGTTGGAAAATCACCCCGACTGCCATGGTAGCGGAAAACAACCGCCCATCGGTACCGCGGCAAAACCGGTGGTGCGATTATGATCTACCGCTACAGTGATCTACAATTGTAATCCGTGATCAATGGGAGAGACGGAAGAATGGCTGTAGCATAGCCACCTCTGTGGACGCTCCGTGAAAAATATAGCGGTCGAAATGAAAATACACTACAAGGCCACCAAGTGCACAACGCAAACTAATCCTGCCCCCAAAAACGCCTAACACATCCCAAAGACACACCCCCCTGGCAAATTCAAATCCCAAAGTACAAATCCCAGGACAACCCACACAACACACCTGACAGCAATACCCCATTTTGACACACCCACATAGCTGAGTATAAAACCAGCGCCTTCTCTGACCAGAATCCTTTGCAATACTCTAGAAGTGAAGGGACAAACACCACAGCTGAAAGGAGAGGCAAATCATCAAACCACACACACATCACCACCACCACTTCCACACCTGCGCCTCGAACCTCTTTGCACATCACACACCATACACATCACCATCACAACCACCCCTTTCACACCTGCACCTCTATCCCCTTGGCACATCACACACGATGGCACCACAGAAAATGCCAAAATTCACAGAGAGTGAGATGAAGGTTATGGTAGATGAGATAATCAGAGTTGAACCAAAATTGTTTGGTCACCTGGTCTAACAGACACCAATAGCCACCAGAACAAAAATGTGGGTAAGGATAGTTGACATTGTCAATGCAGTAGGGACCACCCCGTGCAACAGAAATGAAATCATGAAGCGGTGGCATGACCTGAAGACAGTCGTAGAAAAGAAGAGGAGCAAAAATTGTGAGCTGGCTCAGAGGACTGGTGGTGGCCCTCCCATTCCACTAAAAACATTCACTTCATGGGAGGAGAAGGTGCTTTCCATACTGCATGCAGAGAGTCTCACAGGAATAGCCGGAGGAGTGCAGGCTGGTAAGTACAAACAAATGTATACCATCACACTGCTATGTACTGTCTTGCACAACTACAAAGCTACACCTCCTAGGCCCAAGTCCATCCATCTGCACCACAATACCCAACACAGGTCTCACAGATGTAACATTCACTCCATCTGAATCACCCCAAAGCTACAAAACATTTACAGGGTGGCATGCGTCCAGGCAACCAGCACCACAACTCCCTCCACGCACCCCTGTCCCACCCCTGAGCAGGATGGAGCACCCACCGCCCACTCAGAAGCATGTGGCAGCCATTGTATCTCATCAACCAAACTTACAGGTAGGTAGCCATCTTCCCAGGGAGGGCTGTTTGGTGTGGGAGGCCTGCACCACAACTCCCACTAGGCACCCCTATCCCACCCCTGAGCAGGATGGAACACTCCCCCCAACCCAGAAGCATGTGGCGGCCATTGTACCTCATCAACCAAACTCACAGGTAGGTAGCCATCTTCCTAGGTAGGGCTGTTTGGGGGTGGGAGGTCTGCACCACAACTCCCACCAGGCACCCCTGTCCCACCCCTGAGCAGGATGGAGCACTCCCTCCCACCCAAAAGCATGTGGCAGCCATTAGATCACTACAAACAAACCAACAGGTAGGTAGCCATCTTCCCAGGGAGGGCTGTCCGGGGGAGGGAGGTCTGCAATACAACTCCCACCATGCACCCCTGCCCCACCCCTGAGCAGGATGGAGCACCCCTTCACACCCAGAAGCATATGGCAGCAATTAGATGACTACAAACAAACCAACAGGTAGGTAGCCATCTTCCCAGAGGGCTGTCTGGGGGAGGGAGGTCTGCAATACAACTCCCACCATGCACCCCTGCCCCATCCCTGAGCAGGATGGAGCACTCCCCCACCCAGAAGCATGGGGCAGCCATTGTATCTCATCAACCAAACTCAGCGGTAGGTAGCCATCTTCACAGGGAAGGCTGTTTGGTGGTGGGAGGCCTGCACCACAACTCCCACCAGGCACCCCTGAGCAGGATGGAAAACTCCCTCCCACTCAGAAGCATGTGGCAGCCATTAGATCACTACAAACAAACTAACAGGTAGGTAGCCATCTTCCCAGGGAGGGCTGTTTGGGGGTGGGAGGCCTGCACCACAACTCCCACCAGGCACCCCTGTCCCACCCCTGAGCAGGATGGAGCACTCCCCCCCCAGAAGCATTTGGAAGCCATTGTCTCACTACAAACAAACTAACAGGTAGGTAGCCATCTTCCCTGAGAGTGCTGTTTGAGGGTGGGAGGCTAGTATAACAACTCCCACCAGCCCCCCTTTCCCACACCTGAGCAGGATGGAGCACTAACCCCAACCAGAAGCATGTGACAGCCATTAGATCATTACAAACAAACCAACAGGTAGGTAGCCATCTTCCCAGGGAGGGCTGTTTGGGGGTGGGAGGCCTGCACCCAACTCCCACCAGGCACCCCTGCCCCCCGGAGCAGGATGGAGCACTCCTTCTCACCCAGAAGCATGTGGCAGCCATAAGATTACTACAAACAAACCCCAACAGGTAGGTAAAAAAATCGATATTGTTAACAACAATATTTTTACTAACGATATTACTAACAGCAATATTAATTAAAACTGTATTTCTTGCCTGCATGTCGATATTCTGGTCGACAATATTCTTGATGGTCGATATTCTGTCATCTCGATATTTAGACATCGATATAATGGTATATCGATATTTAGAGATCAATATTATGTCTGCATACCATAATAACCATAAAACTTCATTGTATTATAGAAGCATATGACAATAAGATGTAAATGCCAATTTCCTTCTCGAACAGCACACAGCAGAGCCAGCAAGACATTTTCAACAATATCCACATACGTCATCCAAAATTCAGAGAGGTCTTCATTGTCATGAGGAAGATTTTCCAGGAATACATCCCAAAACTGTTGTACTTCGGCAAAGGCAGCATTCTGCAGAAGGTCATCTAATCTCTGTTAGCTTAGGTCTTTTGCAAAGTCATTAACATCCTCAATGAAGGAGTCGACTACCTGAATGTTTGCTTCCTAATTTTTCTCCACCCAAGGGAAAAATTCCAACCAATCCAGTCTCAACATAGCTTCATACACATACTTGTGTACTCAAACTGCACAATTGTTCATACAGCCTTCCAGTACTGATGATATTGATCCTTCTGCTATCCCATCTGCTTTACAGCAAAGGTCGCGAAGACCAGCATCTTGAAAGCGTTTTCCAAGAATGGACATGACATTACAAATGGTGTGAAAGGTGCCCATTCGAAGAATGATTCTGTATTATGTTGCTTTATGCTTCCACACAATTTCAGTTGCTTTTGTGTAGAGAGCTTGAACCATGAGCACTACAATTTTCACCAAATGCAATGATTTCCTTATCAGGTCTGACTGTTTCAAAATTTCTGAAATAGTTGTCAATTCAGTTGCAGGGGCATTAATAGTGGGTAAGTAGCCATTGGAAGCCTGTGATACACTAAGGTGCCGATTCCGATCCGGTACAAATATTTACCGTACGACTCGTATCCTTATTTTTTTATGTATGAGTCGTACAAGTCCCGTACAAACGGCGAAGTACGATTCGTACAGTTAAATTACATACAAATTGCCTCGGGAAAAGTCTACGAGACGTCCCCGAACTTTGTATGACCACTACCCCGGTACACCGGGGTACGAGTTGTACGGACCCCCCACCCCACCCGCGCATGTACGCGCCATACCCCAGCACCCGTGTATGTATGCGCCGGACCCTCCCACCTCAGCACCCGTGCCTGTACGTGCCGTACCCCAGCACCCGCGTATGTAAGGGTTGTACCCCCCCACCCCAGCACCCACGCATGTACGTGCCGTACCCCAGCACCCGTGTATGTAAGTGCCGTACCCCCCACCCCAACACCCGCATATGTACACGTCATACCCCCCCACCCCAGCACCCGCGCATGTACGCGCCATACCCCCCACCCCAGCACCCGCGTATGTACGCGCCGTACCCCTCCACCACAGCAACCGCGCAAGTACGTGCCGTACCCCCCACCCCAGCACCCGCACATGTACGTGCCGTACCCAAGCACCCGTGTATTGTCGCACCGTACCCCCCACCCCAGCACATGCATATAGAAGCACTATACCCCCCACCCCAGCCCCGTACTCAGACGTACCGTACCCCAACACCATACCCCAGCATCCCCTCATGTATGCGCCGTACCCCAGCACACACGTATGTAAGCGCCGTACCCCCCACCACAGCACCCGCGTATGTACGCCCCGTACCCCCCACCCCAGCCCCGTACTTGGACGCACCGTACCCCAACACCGTACCCCAGCATCACGTATGTATGAGTCGTACAACACCATTGCACATGTGAACACTGTACAACAACATAGCCATGGATGCACCTTACCTACGCGAAAAAGACTCATACTGAACCAGGACACTGTAAAACAGGACAAGGACCGTCAATTCGACTCGCACAACACCACAAAACACGTCTTCAGGACAAAAAACAACTAAAAGACTGACCTGGCACATCCAAACAGTCAAACAGAGGCCCAAAATCACAACCACCTCTTATAACACACCTACCAAAAGTTGAAACACAGCCACACCCACAAATGGACCAATAAAAAGGGCCCACAAACACAAACCATGAGCCTTTGCAACCGACCCACTGCTGACAGACATCACACACAAACAACTGCACCCATACACCTTAACTCACACACCTTCACACAACCTCCTTCACACAGACCCCCTCTACACATACACACACACCTACACATTCACACCCACACACCCACAACCATCCACACCCACGCCCCACACCATGCCCACAGACAAGAATCCAAAGTTCACAATGGAAGAGCTGGACATCCTTGTCAACGAAATCATCAGAGTCGTGCCACAGCTGTTTGGAACATTGGTCAGACAGACCAGCATATCCCAAAAAACTAGCCTGTGGCAGAGGATCGTCGATCGGGTGAATGCTGTTTCCCCCATCAGAAGGACCCGGAATGAATGTCAAGTCAGGTGGTATGATCTGCGCAGAGCAGTCAAGCGCAAAATGAATGAGGAATACGCCCAGAGTAACATCACAGGAGGTGGGCTGCCCCGCAGACCGGTACATTACCATCCCTGGGAGGAGAAGGTGATGGCCCTGCTTCCGCCGGTGGGAGTACATGGAGTCAAAGGAGTCCGAGAGCCTGGTGAGTACACAAACAACTCATGTAACATGGGGGAATGGCATCCACACCCCAACTACAACAAATGCACTCACCTACCCCCAAGCCTTCACCTGACACAACCACACTCTAAACAACGCTCAGGCCACTAACATGAGTATGCCCCATTTACAAAGCAAGGCCATGCCATGTCCCAGCCTACACAAACCACAAACCCAAGACAGGATGTCCGGGATGCTGGGATGGTGGGGATCACTAAACATATTGTACAACTCTGAAACAGACACCAATGCCCTCAGCCCATATGGCCCAGGTACATACCCATGCACCATGCGCAATGCAAAGGGACTGGCAAAGTACTGACAAGGTAGGTGACACTTGGCCCTGCTGTAGGCAGCACAAGGCCCTCCTGTGACAACTTCAAAATCTAAAACAAACACAACCAGCTCAGATATCTAGGACAGGAATTCACACTCACTGACATGGCAGCATGCGCCATGGGGGGACAGATACATCACCTGGGAGACCAACTGCCAAATCACACTACACCCACCAGCAGGCACCGTCAATCAATCAACAATCGATCTGGGTACTTGTAAGGCGCGCTACTTACCTGTCAGGGTCTCAAGGCGCTGAGGGGGGGGGGGGGTTTCCAATACTGCTCGAAGAGACAGGTCTTGAGGAGTCATCAGAAGGCAAGTAGGTCTTGGGTCAGTCGTAGGTGGGTTGGGAGGGTGTTCAAGCTCCTGGCGGCGAGGTAGGAGAAGGATCTGCTGCAGGCGGGCATACGTTGGATGCGGAGGACAGCTGCGAGGGTGAGGATGCCGGAGCGGACCTTGCGGGTGGGGGTGTAGAAGCTGAGTCTGATGTGCAGGTAGGCTTGTCCAGCGGTGTGGAGTGCCTTGTGTGCATGGCTGAGGAGCCTACAGGTGATCCTCTTGTCGATGTGGACCCAGTGCAGGTCTCTCAGGAGGGGGGTGATGTGGCTGTGGCGGGGGCGTTGACGATCACTTGTGCCGAGGCATTGCAGAAGCGTAGTATCCGCCGTTGGTGTGTGGATGGGAGTCCTGCGTAGAGTGCAGTGGCGTAGTCCAGTCAGCTGCTGACGAGGGCCTGTGTCACTGTTCTACTTGTTTAAGTCAGGATCCACCAGTAGATCCGGCGGAGCGTGCGAAGGTGTCGTAGCAGGAGGCGGAGACGCCGTTGACCTGCTTGGACATGGAGAGGGAGGATGCGAGGATCAATCCTAGGTTGCGTGCGTGTTTGGTGGGTGTCGGTGATGTCCCCAGTGCGATTGGCCACCAGGAGTCGTCCCAGGCTGAGGGTGTGGGTCCCAGGATGAGGACCTCCATCTTGTCTGAGTTCAGTTTCAGATGGCCCCTCCGCATCCAGTCGTCTATGGCCCTCAGACCCTCGTGGATATTTGTCTTGGCGGTGTGAGGGTCCTTGGTGAGGGAGAGGATGCGCTGGGTGTTGTCGGCGTAGGAGATGTCTTAGAGGTTGTGGTGGTGGGCCACTTGTGTGAGGGGGGCCATGTGGATGTTGAACAGCGTCGGGCTGAGTGATGATCACTCACCCCTCACACAAGCACACACCCCCGGGGCAGCCAAGGGAGTCACACAGTCTCACAATGGACATGTGACACAACAAGATCAAGCCACAGCCAAAAAAGCATCCAAGGCCAAATGCAACATGTCAAAGACCCTGGATAACCTTTCAATCAGTCCCCTGCACCATACCCATCCACAAGTGAACATTGATGTGAATGCTAGGCACATACAACTACCTGGAGTAACTGTGGCAGCCTGAACATGTATGAAACATGGATGTCACATGAAACAGCATTAACATTGTCTCTCTCTCACACACAGGGCAACGTCATGGATCTCCCCCCAACACTGGGGGGGAACAATCACAGGCCCGGGCTCGGCAGGAAGATGATCCCACCGGCAGCGACGACTCTCAGCACTCTGTGGATGACCCCAACCAACCTGGACCCTCTGGTGTCCCAGCCTCTGCAGCACCTGCGTCAGGTACATCTGTGCCAACCACCACCCCCATTCTTGCCACATCCCAGGAGACACCCAGGAGCCCTGCCCACACAGAACAACTGAGCCAGTCTGACCTGGAGGGACAAGGTTCTCCGGCCACCCAGGAGGAGGCAGACAACCCTGCAAATGCCATCCCTCAGGGGTCCGGTAGACCCGATGTGCCCACAATGGCAGGCCAGGCTCGTGTGGGCAGGGGTGGGGGGAGTGGAGGCAGGCGGAGGCGCAAACCTGACCAGCCAGCTGAGGGAACCGGTATGTCACACATACGCCACATCTTGGAGACATACCGGCGTGACACCAGGGGCATCAGCCAGGTAGTGGGGACCCTCAACGAGATTAAGAACCAGCAGGCCGGGCAACACGCTAGTCAACAACAATGCCAAGGACGGATGGAGGCAAGACTGGCTGAGCTCCTGGCGGTGCAAACGGACATAAGCCGTTCACTCCGTCGGATCGCCGACAACATGGGCAACCCTCCCTGTGCCACCAGGCGAAGACCAGCACCAGCCACAGGGAGGGAGGAGGAGGAGGATTCATCCGACGGAGCGTCCCAAGCATCGTCAAGGCCTGCATCTTAGGGTCCCGCAAGGAACGTGGGTCGTCCACGGAAAAGACCGTGAGAGGCAGCGTACCATCCACATCTCCCAGGTCACCTGGTCTGGCACCTGGCCCTCTGGCGCAACAGCAGCACCTCATCCAATGACATTCTCTGCCACATAGACTTGCTGGTCACAGTCTGACCAATGATGACCAACACTGTGGTCTGGACTCTGATGACCCAACTGACAAGGATGCCATCTTCCCCTGTGAACTTTGGATTCCATGCACACTGTATAGCACCTATTTGTCCGCACTAAACAGGCCCCCCACCAAGAATAAATCTCTTTTTCTACAATTACATGTTGCATTCATTTTGCAAGAGTACACAACCTACGTGTGGGGAAATGTCAAACTATGCATGAGTGTTGAACTAACTCCTGCCATCCATGCCCTGGAATCTGAGTCTGGGACAGGACACACACGGGTCACAATGTATCATACTATACAGACATGGAGCACAATACTCACCCGTGATGGCCTCAAGATGCTGAGGGGGGGCATGCATTACTGTGCGGACAGACCAATTGGGAAGAGTATCATGAAGGCGTAGAGGTCATGGCTCATGTGGATGTTGCCGGGGAGGAAGTAGCAGGTATGTCTTGCCAGGTGGGAGAACTATGTCCAGCATGCTGGAGTACGGTGGATGTGAAGAATGGTGGCCAGGGCAAGGTTGGATGCACGGAGTTGGCACAACGGGGTCTCAGATGACAGACGGCCAAGGTTGGTGTGGGGTCTGGGGTTGTGTCCTGCCTCCTGAGTGTGGGTGAGGAGTCTGAAGGTCATCCTGCAGCACACAGTGATACACTGCAGCTATCTCTGGTGGATGGTGATGTGGCTGGGGCGCAGGATGTTGAAGCTGAGGTGTGCACATGCAGCCTGGATGTGGACTGGTTTCCCGGAAGTTAGGATGTACTTGCTCCGTAGAGGGCGGGGCAGTAGTTGACAGGGTTGGTGTCGTGCTCCTGGGGCATGGTCTGTCTTTCCCTGGAGTGGATCTATCTGTGGATCATGTGCATCATGCAGAGGGTGTTGCACCCTGAGGTACAGATGCTGGTGATTAGCATGGCAAATGTGAGTGACAATTCCATGATGCACACCATCTTGTGTGCGTGGCGACTGGGTGCATGTGCAGGGCTCTTGCGGGTGGGACACAAGCAGTTGACCCACCTGTAAGGGGACAATCCTCAGATGATTACCCCAGTCCTGTACAAGTTCAGCCTCAGGTGGCTGATGTTCAGCCATCCATAAATGGATCTCATGCCTTCTTGAATGTTGGAACTGCCAATGGCTGCGTCTTTGGTGAGGGTGAGGAGCACCTGGCTGTCAATGGCATACGAGCTGATGAAGAGGTGCTGTGTGCATGTGATGCCGGTGAGGGGGACCTGGACACATTGAGGATTGACACGCTGAGAGATGATACCTGGGCCATGTGCCAGATTATGCCACTATACTACATGCTGAAGGCTTGAGTCCCACTCCCATGGCCTTGCTGGTGTACGGAGCCGGTGGGGAGTAGGCGGGACATTACCTGGTTGGTGTGACAGGGCCTGGAAGGCGGGGCAGCGCTGTGTAGGCAGTTGGAGTGGCACAATCATCATGCAAAGGTGTCGTGTGTGCGCCTAGGGTATGCCTGAGAGCAGGCAGTAGTTCCTTGGATGGACAATGCTTGGAGGGTGGCTGCAACATCAGACTGTAGTGTGATGTGGGTCATGTAAGGACATGAGGTTCGTGCAATGTGCAAGTTGCATCCGCTGACGGTCCAGCCTTTGGCACCACGTGGGCGTAACAGTGGCACAGACAAGCTGATGCCAGACAAATGAATGGGTGGAGGGAGGAAGGGAGGAGCATCTTTGAGGTGTGTGTGTTGCCAAATGTGTAAACTCTCTGTGCCCTCGCTGCAGGGGCTGCAGCAGCAGGTGGCATGACCTGGAAACTATGCCACTAGTTGCACACAAAGACAAGGATGTCAGAAAGGACTACTGCAACAGGCGTATTTAAAGGAGGAGTGTCCGGTTTCCCATGGTACACCCAGAGACAATGGATGCACAATCCCCAAAGATGACTGACACCGGATCATTAAACTGAAGGACGAGCTGCGCACAGGATACACACCCTCAGCAGGTGTTGACGGTCTGTTGTGGCAACCAACATGCCCAAATACATACACAACCATGGACATCATGCACAATGGATATTCTAATCCCTGAAGAACTGCATGCATGTTGCTAAACTACACATAGACTCATCTGCACAATCTTTGACAACTATGCCAGAGATGCCGCATGCAAAGTGGCAAGAGACCAGCATTGACAGAGATGAAGGACCTTGGAGGGTGAGGTACACATTTATTACTCAGGTTCATCGATCAGAACTCCCAGGTTGCGAACACAATTGGAAGGCTGAGGTAGAGGGCCCATCTCACATGGCCAGTGGCGAGCGCCCCAAAGATCCTTATTCTTCCCCAAAATGAGAACTTAGGTCTTATCGCCTTTGAGTTTACGAATATTGGCTGTCATCCACGATGCGATGTTAATAAGGCCAGTCTGAAGCACCGAGGGATCATCCGGCCGATCCGAAGAGAGGGAGAAAATGATCTGGGTATCATCGGCATACAAGAACAAATTCAGTCCTGAGTTCTCTGCTATTATTGCCAAAGGTTTAATATATAAGTTGATTAAAATAGGACTCAAAATAGAGCCTTGTGGCACCCCATAAGAGGAGGAATACGTTTTAGAAGTAGCACTAGAGGAAAAAACCTGAAAAGTCAGTTTAGTAAGGAAGGACTTGAGCCAGTCAAGTGCTGTGCCAATGATACCAAAGGTCTGCAAAGATTGTAATAAAATAGTACGGGACACCTTGTCAAATGCAGCGCTCAAATCAAGCAGTATGAGAGCCACGGTGTCCCCAACATCCAAGCGTTGCCGTAGTATCTCTGAAACTCCAAGCAAGGTAGTCTCAGTGGAGGAACCTGCTCGAAAGCCAGACTGGGAAGGATGTAAGAGATTCATAGAATCCACAAAATGAGTGAGCTGCTGACTTATATGTTTTTCAAAGACTTTGGAATAGATAGGAAGCAAAGAAATCGGCCTAAAGTTCAACAGCTGAGCAGGGTCTGTGTTGGTCTTCTTCAAAAGGGGAAGAACCATTGCATGCTTCCAGTCAGCAGGGACAATAGCTTCACGAATCTACGCGTTAAGCAGCTGCATTATAAACGACAAGGGGAAAGAGTCCAGCTGCTGCAACACAAAAGCAGGGATCAAATCACGGGGAGAGCCAGACTTGATGCTATTTAATTTTTTTTAAAAGAATTAAAATCAAGTGGCAACCAGGATTCTAGACTCATAGGGTTATTAACTCTATAAGCAGACTCAAGCAATGGTGGTGTCATACCAGGTACTTACTTTTGAGTAGATTGTAGGGCAGAGTAGATTAATTCAACTTTGTCTATGAAATACCTTGCGAGATTATCGCATTTTTGTTCGTTGAGAGTGGGAGGAAGTGACTGTGTATCTGAGCCAGCAAGTTTTTTCACCATACGGAACAAGGTACGTGCACAGTTCTGAGCATTGGAAATAGTGGCTGATACATAATCCTTTTTGGCCAATTTACAGTGAGCTTGGTATTGCTTTAGTGCTAATTTGTCATTAGATTTAGAGTCTTGAGAATAATTCCTTCTCCAGCTTCTTTCCAGTGCTTTACACTTAGTTTTTTCACTTCTTAATTGCTCTGTAAACCAAGGGACAGGTAATCGGTGATTAGAATTGTTCTTTATAGATAGTGGGAGGCAGCACTCAACTGAGTCCGAAAGCCAGGCATGTATTATACTAGAGGAGTGGGTCGATATACATGAAATAATAGGGGCATTTTCTTTAAGAGTCCTATTAAAAAATTCCAAGTCCAATTGTTGCCAGTTCCGAGTTCTGTGAGGGCTACTCACAGTAGCGACAGTTGAGGTCAGGAAAAAAGTACACTGAAACTTAATGGCAAAATGGTCAGACCAACATTTAGGGAGAACAGGTTCACAATGAAGGCAAGTCAGTTTAGAAAAGATAGGGTCCAGCAGGTGCCCTGCCACATGGGTGGGACCTTTATTGCTAAGTAGAAAGTTTAAGGCAGCAAGGTCCGCTATTAGTGTACTACTAATCGTACAATCTGGATTTTCAAGATGTAAGTTCAAGTCACCTAACAGGGGGGCGATATACAAGGATACCCAAAAAGGTACTCTGAGGCGTCAATGTAATTTTAAATAACGCTGCATCAGAGTTAGAAATGGCTAAATCGTCCAGTTTACATTGGTAGGACTTATCATAGGTTATAGAGATTCCACCACCCTTTCCGGACATCCTATCCCTTCTGGCTATAGCATAGTCAGATGGGAGAGCCAGCGCGACATTGGGGCCTGAACTAGCATGTAGCCAGGTTTCGGTGAGGAAAATCGCATCCGGATGTTCAATTTCTAAAATATCATAAACATCCAACTTCTGTTTGGGCAATGATCGACAGTTCAAAGTCCAAAAAGTGAAAACTTTACTAGCAGTGTTGTTCCTTGACAATGAGACCGGCTTTATTAAAGACTGCGAGGTGGGACTAATCAAATTTTTATGACTTGTATCTGAAAGGAGTGGCATCCCTAATAAGACATTACAGCAGGGACAGCAAAAAGTGTTATTAAGATCAGGGCTAATATTACAATTTACATCTGCACCAACACGACATTGCATTAATTGTTCAGAAGAATACCTTAAAGGAACGGGGGCACTAGAAGAAAATTGGCCAGGGGTCGTGGCCCCTGGTCCCGAACAGGCGCGGACGGGCGCAGACGGGCTTGCTTTTGGCGCGCTGCCGGTGCGCCGCCGGCGTGCCCGCTGCGCGCGTCCGCTGCGCGACCGCTTACTGCTCATTAAATAGGGAAATGAGTCAGTGCGGCGTGCAAAGACTAGTGCGCTGACCCGGAAAAGCACGTGGCAACTTAAAAATGGCTGCCTGTTAAGAGAAACACATGAGAACACTTAAAAAGTAAAAACTAGATGTGCAAAGGGGCAAATTTCAGTTTAAAACATCGCCATCAATATCTGCAATGAGGGCAGTAAACACATTAAACTATTCCTTCGTTTTTTAGCTGTTACGACTAGAACACGTTATTATCAACAAAAAGGAACCTGTCAGGCGCTGCGCGACCGCATTACGGCTCATTAAATTGGGAAATGAGTCAGTGCGGCGTGCAAAGACTAGTGCGCTGACCCGGAAAAGCGCGTGGCAACTTAAAAATGGCTGCCCGGTAAGAGAAACACATGAGAACACTTAAAAAGTAAAAACTAGATGTGCAAAGTGGCAAATTTCAGTTTAAAACATCGGCATCAATATCAGCAATGAGGGCAGTAAACACATTAAACTATTCCTTCGGTTTTTAGCTATTACGACTAGAACACGTTATTATCAACAAAAAGGAACCTGTCAGTGTATGTTGCCTTGTCCTTGCCTGGTGTGCATCCCCTGATGTCCTGCTGTGTTTGCAATGTGATTTATTGGCATGTGCATCTGTTGTGTGTTTGATGTGGCTGTGTGCAGTATTTGGGCTGTGTTGTCTCTTGCAGCTGACAGATGCTCTGTGTTTGGTGTTCTATTTGCATGTCAGTGTGTGTGTTTTGTTGGTGTGGTGTGTTTCATTCAGATTCGTGTTTCCAGTGTGGTGGGCCTCACTTGTGTGTCTGTCACATGAACTTAGGTCTATTCTAGTTCCTGTGCTTGTGTTAGGTGCGTCCTTGGGGGCCGATTAGGATCGCGGGCGGAAAACCACCCCGACCGCAATGGAAGCGGAAAACAACCACCATCCAGCTGCCAAATTAGGAACATCCGCCAAAAAACACTGACCGCGGCGGAACGGAGCCAAGAAAAACCTACCGTAGAGGGTGGAGATGGCCAAAATCCGTCCGCGGCAGTAGGATACGCAGTGGAAAAACACCAACCCGCCGCAAGTATAGCAGAGACACTGCACAGGAAATTAGGATATCCCCAATGGTCCCGCGGTACATTCCGCTATTTCTGACCGCCGCGGTCGCACACTGGGATGAATGGGAGAGCCAGCGGAAGAGCTGCAGCATAGCCACCTCTGCGGACGATCCGTGAAAAATATGGCAGACGAAGCAAAGAACCCACAATAAGGCCAAAAATTGCACAAAGCAAACTAGCCATGCCCCCCAAATAAACAAAACACACCCCAATGACACAACCACATGGCAAAAAGAAAAATACAATTCCCAGGACAACACACACAACACACCTGACAGCAATACCCCATTTGGACAAACCCACATAGCTGAGTATAAAACCAGCCCCTTCCCTGACCACAATCCTTTGCAACACTCCAGAAGAGAAGGGCATTCACACCAGATCAGAGAGGAGAGGCAAAAGAATACAGCACACACACATCACCACCACCACCACCACCATCACGACCACACCTGCACCACTAACGCCCCTGCACATCACACACCATACACATCACAACCACACCCACTACTCACACCCCTGTACCCACAACCACTTTGCACACCACACACCATGTCAACACATAAAATGCCCAAATTCCAAGAGATTGAGTTGACAGTCATCGTAAATGAGATAGTCAGAGTGGAACCACAACTGTTTGGTAGCCTGGTCCAACAGACACCATTGGCCACAAGGACATAAATGTGGGCAAGGATAGTCGAAAGCGTCAATGCAGTAGGGACCACCCCGCGATCCAAAAAGGAGATCATGAAGCGGTGGCATGATCTGAGGAGGGTTGTCAAAGAGAAGAGAAGCAAGAACGTTGAGCTGGCTGAGAGGGCTGGTGGTGGCCCTCTCATTCCAACAAAACCATGCACACCATGGGAGGAGAAGGTGCTTGCCATACTGCATCCAGCGAGTCTCACAGCAGTAGCCGGGGGAGTGGAGGCTGGAAAGTACAAACACATGACTACCACCACACTGATATGTACTGTCTTGCACAACTACAAAGCTACACCACCTAGGACAAATTCCATTCATCTGCACCACACACTCACAAAAACACGTCTCACAGATCCAACATTCACTCACTCCCATTCACCCCAAACGTAGCTACCAACATTACCATGGGGGCATGTGTACAGGCAGCCAGCACTACAACTCCCAACAGGCCCTCTTGTCCCACTGCAGCAGCAAGATGGAACTCTCCCCCACCCACCCACCCACCCAGAAGCATGTGTCAGCCATTCCATTACCCTCATCAAACTAACAGGTAGGTAGCCATCTTCACAGTGAGGGTGTTTGTGGGTGGGAGACCTGTACCACCACTCCCACCATGCACCTTGGCCCACACCACAGCAGGATGGAGCACTCCCCCACCCAGAAGCAGTTGGAAGCCATTGCAGTACACCAAACAAACTTACAGGTAGGTAGCCATCTTCCCTGGGAGGGTGGTTGTGGATGGGAGGCCTGTACCACTACTCCCACCATGAACCCTGTCCCACAGCCTAGCAAGATGGAGCCCTCCACCCACTCCACCCAGAAGCATGTGTCAGCCATTACATTACCCTCATCAAACTTACAGGTAGGTAGCCATCTTCACAGTGAGGGTGTTTGTGGGTGGGAGGCCTGTACCACTACTCCCACCATGCACCCTGTCCCACACCTTAGCAGGATGGAGCACTCCCCCACCCAGAAGCAGTTGGAAGCCATTGCAGTACACCAAACAAACTTACAGGTAGGTAGCCATCTTCACAGTGAGGGTGTTTGTGAGTGGGAGGTCTGTACCACCACTCCCACCATAACCCCTGTCCCACACCTGAGCAGGATGGAGCACTCCCCCACCCAGAAGCAGTTGGAAGCCATTGCAGTACACCAAACAAACTTACAGGTAGGTAGCCATCTTTCCTGGGATGGTGTTGGTGAGTGGGAGCCTGTACCACTACTCCCACCATGTACACCGTAGGCCTCTACCACTACTCCCACCATGCCCCTGGCCCACACCTGAGCTAGATGGAGCCCTCCCCCCACCCCACCCAGAAGCATGTGTCAGCCATTACATAACCCACAGCAAACTTAAAGGTAGGTAGCTATCTTTGGGGGTGGGAGGCCAGCACTACAACTCCCACCATGCCCCCTGTCCCACACCTCAGCAGAATGGAGCACTCCCCCACCCAGAAGCAGTTGCAAGCCATTGCAGTACACTAAACAAACTTACAGGTAGGTAGCCATCTTCCCCGGGAGGGCGTTTGGGGGTGGGAGGCCTGTACCACCACTCCTACCATGCCCCCTGTCCCACACCTGAGCAGGATGGAGCGCTCCCCCGCCCAGAAGCAGTTGGAAGCCATTGCAGTACACCAAACAAACTTACAGGTAGATAGCCATATTGCCAGGGAGGATGTTTGGAGGTGGGAGGCCTGTAGCACCACTCCCACCATGCCCCCTGTCCCACACCTGAGCAGGATGGAGCGCTCCCCCACCCAGAAGCAGTTGAAAGCCATTGCAGTACACCAAACAAACTTACTGGTAGGTAGCCATCTTCCCTGGGAGGGTGGTTCGGGTGGGAGGCCTGTAGCACCACTCCCACCATGCCCCTTGTCCCACACCTGAGCAGGATGGAGCACTCCCCCACCCAGAAGCAGTTGGAAGCCATTGCAGTACACCAAACAAACTTACAGGTAGGTAACCATCTTCCCTGGGAGGGTGTTTGCGTGTGGGAGGCTTGTACCACTACCCCCATCATGTACCCTTGTCCCCTAGTACAGCAAGATGGAGCTCTCCATACCACCCAGATGCATGTGGCATCTAATGGCCCACCTCAAACAAACTAACAGGTAGGTAGACATATTATTCTGTCTTGTGACACCACTGAGCAGGATGTAAGCCTCCACCACGCTCACACAGATGTTTCACATACCAAAGCCAAATGTGAGCACATAACAGGTAAGTAGCCAGTACGTGCACCCACCCATTCGTCACAAAAGAAATGGTGCCATATGACAACACCAGCCCTCTCATTGCACAAATATGCACACCGACCCCATTGCCATGCATAGTGTGCACACAGGTAAGCAAAGGAAACTGTCACTGCTACCAAAGTGTGACACACCAATGCACATGTAGAAGAAAGTCTGTGCACAATCATGCACAGCACCTATTGACATGTGCAGTGCTATGGGGCCAGAGCAACAAGGACCATCCGAAAAATAAGAACGCATGTGTGGCGGTATAAATCAAGATATGCATATGCCAGGACAAAGGTATGCAGGAGATGACAATGGCCAGTCCATGGCCAGATATGACCTCTGCCAGTTCAGACAAATCAACAAAGAGTCCTCAATGAAATAACATGCTGTGCCAGTCCCTAGATGGCACCAGGTCCCTGTAATCATAAATAATGCACGTGATGAATGGTATGTATTGACACCTCACACCAGGGACAAATAATGCCGGTACCATGGCATCATGTCAGGAGGCACAGTAGTGCACAGAGGAAACAATGTGATGATCAGTCAATTGTGTAGTGTACAAACAGTGAATGACACACAGCTAACACAAAGCTTGCAGACCCCTGCTGTTACGGCCTGTGTGTCCACCGCCACCACCACCACCATCACCACCACCACCAGTGCTGCCTGCAACACCCTCCCTGTCCCAGAGGATGACCACCCCACACCACTGACTGAGGTGGGCAGGGAGAGGATGCTGGTGCCCCCAGTGGTAAGGCAACATGTCCGTGGCAGCAAGGAAGGTGGGGGGGGGCATGGTCACCCACAGCCACCAAGAGGCTGAGACCCAATCCCTGGACCACATCACCAGAGACCTTGGGGCATATGAACGGGCCCAGGGATGAACGGGCCAGTCGGACCAACTGTTACGTGAGCTCATCCTGCTGATGATGCCAATTGACACACGCATGGGACAAATTGTGGACCTCTTGGTCCAGCAAGTGGCGGTACTGAGGGACAGGCCTGCACCACAAATAACACCTCCACCTCCCTCTGGTGGGCCGCAGGATGACAGTTAACCATCCTCCCCTGCTCCCACAGAGAGGGGTGAGTCCTCAGACCCCACTGGGCCTGCAGCAGGGCCCCCCCGCCAAGCAACGAAGGGGCCGTCCTAAGAAAACCCTGGGAGTATCTGGAGGCAAAGCACCTGTCAAACGCCAGTCACGGAGCCAGCCCTGATGGCAACCCTCTTCACCACTGCATTGACTTTTTTGACTGTCCTTCCCCACACTGCCTTGTGAATGGCATCTGTCTGTTAGACTGGGTCACCACATCAATGTGGTGACTACTCGATTATCTCATTTACCATAACTGTCAACTCACTGCTCCACCACCACCTCAATGTAAATGTACACCTCCCTCACTTGTCACCATTGTAAATAAAAAATCCTTACACACATCTTGTTGTGTCTGATCCGTCTTTAGTGCAGGATGTACAGTCTTCAATATGATCACAATGTACCAGGAGTATGGACTGTATGTAGGCAAGGAGAAGTTAAAGGCACCTAGGGAAACACAACAAAACAACATTCACTGGGCTGGTTGTGGCATCACAGACATCACACAACACCTACCATCAAGATAATCCAACATGCACACGTCACAATGGGCAACACGTGTCAACATACACATCTTGTAGATGCTCCTAAATGACCTGTCCCAGAAACATTGCCAACCACCACTGAGTCTACAACTGGCTGCTGTTACAATTCTCACATACCCCTTCACGACAACAGCAACATCATCAGACAATGGGTCTGTTGTACATTGTCACCCACCTTCAAGTGAAGTAGCGGGTAATGAGTTGTTGATGCAGGTCAACACCTTCCTCCTCTCCACTGTCCTCATCACTGGACAGGGGTTGGTTTGCAGGCAGGGGCCTTAGGTCCTCATCATCATCCAGGAGCAGGTGAATCTCCGTGCGAATGGCTAGGTTATGGAGCATGCAGGATTCCACTACAATCTGACACACCTTCCCGGTCGAGTATGCCAGTACACCTCCTATCTTGTCCAGGCAGCGGAAACATGACTTGAGCAGATCAAAAGTACGCCCCACCACACAATGTGTCCTCCCATGGGCCTCATTGTAGCGGACTTCAGCTGGGGTCCCGGGATTCCGCAGTGGGCTCAGCAACCTGGGACGGTTGGGATATGCAGAGTCAACTAGGTATGACAAACACAAATAGACATTGCAATGTCGCTGAGGCAGAGGGCAGCAGGTCACACACACAGCATGCCATACGACTAGGCATACTCACCCACAATCCATGCACACTTGGGAAGCAGATTAGCCATCAGCTGGGGCACACGTGGGAGATGATCATATCTGCCAGGCACACCACTTGCACATTTATGGAGAGGTAATGTTTGTGATTCCTGTAAATGTGCTCACTTGCCTGTGGTGGCAGAAGCCCGACATGGGTGCAATCAATGGAACCAACATCATGGGGGATGTGTCCAAGGGGATAGAAGTCGCCCTTCACAGCTGCCAATTCAGGACCCCTGGGGAAATGGATATATCTGGCCTGATATATCATCATGGCGGACAGAACATCACGCAGCACCATGCTGAACATTGGTTGTGACATCCCACCAGCGCTGGCCACTGTCTGCTGGAATGATCCAGTGGCAAAAAAATGAAGGGCCACCATCACCTTATAAGTTAGGGGGAAATCTGTTGGATATGTCCTGTGAGGCTGCAGGTGGGGCTCCAACATATTACAAAGGGTTTTTAGGGTGGCTCTATCTAACCGGCATTTCAGGATGATCGCCACATCCTCCATGTCCTCCAGCACTGTCAAGTGATGAATCAGATTTGGCCTCCTCCTAGTTGAGATGAAAGTGGACACATGTCAATGCAATACATCATGAGATGGGCACAGCATCTCACGTGCTGGATGATACAATGACAACAATGCCTGTCATCAAAATTGAGTTACAGACCAGCTTATATGTAGGGACACCTTCTGCTACACAAATGGTACACCTGTCAACTTGCACAAAATAAATACCTCAAACACCACCTTGGTCAATGTGAATGCACATAGGCATATGGCCACATTTACCATGGGCGCGCCTGGGAGTTTAGCATCCAGCATATGTGTAACAAATCAACCCCACTGTCTCATACCTAGCTGCTGTACCTGACACACCTTCATGCGTCATTTGAACCTGGCACACATCCACAACGATCACAGTCGGAGCAGAAATTACGATTTTGTGCATGATCAGACATGAGAGGACATGTAAAAAAGATCATCATTCATTGAGACGAACATTGCTGTGATTGGCACTGCACCTCAACACATTGACATGTGTACACATTGTAGAGTCCAGAACAACACTGTCCTGCCCACACGACCATAAAATTCATAAGTGACATGTGAGGGAGTACAGGCCAATCAACAAAATCACATACACAAACATGGCATGTATAATCACCAGTGGAGTAAATGGAACATTGGCATTGTGTGCACAATGATGTGCCATTGACCATGTGGGCACTGTGCGCTGTTGATGTTTGCCAGATGGCCATGCCATTGTATGGCACCCATATTGCGGTAGCTACCGCCTGGCCCCAGCGGTGTGTCACCAGCACACCCATTCGCACAAGTGCGGAAGTGTAAGGCATGGAGACATGCCCAAATGGCGGTTGGCATGCTCTGCTGCCAAAATTGCAGTGTCTCGTGTCAATGTATGGCACCCATATCGCAGAAGCTACCGCCTGGCACCAGCGGTGTGTCACCAGCACCTCCCCTTCACACAGGTGCGGTAGTGATATGCATGGAGACATGCCCAAATGGCGGTGGGCATGCTCCGCCACCCAAATCACGGTAGCTACCGCCTGTCCCCAGTGGTGTGTCACCAGCATCCCTCATTCACACAAGTGCGGAAGTGATAGGCATGGAAACATGCCCAAATGGCGGTTGGCATGCTCTGCCGCCAAAATCATGGTGCCTTGTGTCAATGTATAGCACCCATATCAAGGTAGCTACTGCCTGGCCCCAGCGGTGTGTCACCAGCACCCCCGATCACACAAGTGCGGTAGTGATAGGCATGGAGACATGCCCAAATGACGGTTGGCATGCTCCGCCGCCAAAATCGCGGTAGGGCACACTGGGCCCCTGCGGTGTGTCACCGCCATGTAGCATGCCCTTACAGCCAATGGGAACCTTGATTGCGGTGGCATGATGCAATTTTGAAAATTGCAGTAGGCGTGCTCTGCCACTGCGGAGGCGGTCACTGGATGCATTTGAAAGATGGACCATCGCAGTAATGCACACCGGGCCCCTGCCGTGTGTCACCGCAATGGAGCATGCCCTTAAAGCTAATGGGAACCTTGATTGCGGTGGCATGACACAAAATTTTGAAAATTGCGGTAGGCGTGTTCCGCCATCGCGGAGGCCGTCATTGGATGCATTTGAAAGATGCCCCATCGGGGTAGCGCACACTGGGCTCCTGCGTTGTGTCACTGCCATGGAGCATGCCCTTACAGCCAATGGGAACCTTGATTGTGGTGGCATGATGCAATTTTGAAAAATGCGGAGGCAGTCATTTGATGCATTTGAAAGAGGCAGACCTGGACCACCAATTGCTGCAGCTTGGCACCTTTGAAACGACCCCAGGGGGCTATATATGTGTGGGAGGGAGCCTCACATTTCCACTGCTCCTAGAGCCTGCTGCCAGAGACCCCTCACCTGCTGCTGCCTCCAGGGACTGCTGCCAGAGACCCCTCACCTGCTGCTGCCTCCAGGGACCTGCAGAGACCCCTCACCTGCTGCTGCCTCCAGGGACTGCTGCCAGAGCCCCTCACCTGCTGCTGCCAACAGGGACTGCTGCCAGAGACCCCTCACCTGCTGCTGCCTCCAGGGACTGCTGCCAGAGACCCCTCACCTGTTGCTGCCTCCAGGGACTGCTGCCAGAGACCCCCCACCAGCTTCTGCCTCCAGGGACTGCTGCCAGAGACCCCTCACCACCCAATTCCGCTGCTGTTGTCTCATACCCACAGTGATGGCAAGGACAGCGAAGATCCGTGCCAGTCCCTTCACGAGCGAGGAGCTGGAGGTCCTGGTGGACGAGGTGCTCACACAGTACCCAAGGCTATATGGTGCCCCAAATGTTGTGGTAATTCCTCAACAGTGGGGGGGCAAACATGTAGTTGGACTGATGCAGTATGTGCCTGAGAGTGTGGGTTTGTGTCATGCACTGCATAACATGCTGTCTCCAGGGGGAGGATGTGTGTACCCAATGCCACAGGTTTCCCTGCCTGCACATGTATGTATGAGTGACCTGCGTTGTGTTGTCAGTCATACAGTGACGCAGAAGGTTGTTCATGCAGGAGTCAGGACAGTGATTGCTTGGCTGGATGGCTGTGTGTGCCCCTGTAGTCCATCTCAGTGTGAGCCCAGCTGGACAGCACAGTCCCCGTCTACAAAGACAAGGACACATCACTTCACTAACAGAGTATGACATCAGTCTTTTCACATTGCACTCCAGCTGTGGACCATCTCATCACTGTAGATTGCACACGACCGGCCTTGTGATGAGGATTTTGGATTTGTGAGATCATGTACCTCAATGTGACATCCATGCCACAGTTATCTGTTCACAGGGCAGGGATATTGATGACTGGGCAGTCTTGAACACAGTGAATCTACCCCCAAACAAAGGTTGATATGTGATGAATGTGTTGCTCAACCCAACAATGGACTGGAGATGTGGGCAGGCTACATAGGCGTTTCAGTGCTGGCATCCTGCATGTGTGTGAGATGTGCAGAGACTGTGTTCCCCCTCACACCTGCATGCATTTACATCAGCTTTTCCCATGCAGATGTACCATGTGAGATGTATTCTAGTCTCTTTTAGACATATCGTTTGATTTGTAATGAGTTTGTATCTTGCTGCTATACTGATAGATGTCGGTACATAACACTGTGTCACTGATCATTTCCCCCTCTTGTCTCCCATGCCTACAGCTCAAGGTACACCAGCGTAAGGTTGTGTGGAGGGCCATTGCAGCCAAGGTGCGAGCTCTGGGGGTCTCAAACCGATGGCGCACCCACTGCCACACGAGGTGGGATGAAATCAGCCGGCTGGCAAAGGTTGTGGCGGAGATCACCTTGGGGCTGCTTCCTCGCACTGGGCATTTGGCATGGCGCAGCATGACACCACTAATGGGCCACATCTTGGCGGTGATACAGCCTGAGCTGGATGCACATTTGAAGGAGCATCAGCAGCAAGCCAGGGGTGAGCATTCGGGGAAGGTGACTTTGGCTGGGAGTGGCTGCATGTGTACAGAGCCTGTGCCAGCGCTGGCCTAGGTGATGTTGGTAGTGTGATGCAATGGCATGTAAGTGGCTGCTGGGCTGGGTGCCAGTATTATGCATGTGCCCTACCTGTATTTACAAAGGTAATTTGAATGCTGTGCATTCCCATTGCATTCTGAGTTGTGCTCTTCAGGTTTCTTTTGCATTGGGGTAGTCTGGGGAATCCCATGGGAGGGAAGGGCAGTGTGCCCAATCTGAGTGTGCCTTCATCAATGCGTCCATTGCATGCACCCAGATTTGGGAGGCCTAGACATCTGACAACAATGTGCACCAGTCTTTGGGCCACAAAGTACAACATGGTGGGTGGCATGGGCACATGGCCATTGTGGAATGTCATGTTGTAGTCTGTGTCTGTGTTGTCCCCTCCTGTTCCATCCAGATCTGTCAGTGGCAACAGGTAGTGTGCTCCCATCATGTCCCTAGGTGTGCTCAGAACTAGTTGTGTGTCTGGTTGAACGGCGCCACTAGCAGGGTGTTGTGCTGTGTGGTCATCACATGGCTCACTCATGCCTGAATTTCCAGTTTCCATGCACTGTTTGAGTCTATATAGTGAGTTGGCACAATGTGATTGCACAGGGTGGTGTGCAACATGTAGATCTGGTCATCTTTTGTTATGCATTGCTTGCATATGTTTGTTCTGTTGCTGCCACTGACCTGACCCTACATCTCTCTCTCTCATGCAGCATCTCCTTTGGTCACGGAGGGACAGAAGACGGACACCAGTGGGGGTGAAACAAGCACAACAGCTGCACAGGAGCCCAGTGACACAGATGTCACCAGCGCTTAGAGGGGGACAGGAGTCTGCTGGAGGAATCCCGGCATGAGACACAAAGTACCACATCATCTACCACTTCATCTGATGCCAGAGGGGATGCATCCATGTTGGCGGGCACATGGAACGGGGACTCTGCATCATCTTCCACCACACAGGGGCCAGTGCCCACCCTCCCAGCCTCTTCCTCTGCTGCTGCCCTTGTCTGCCTCAGTAAGAGGGGAAGAGTGTCCTTCACCCCTGGCACCGCTGCCCCTGTTCCCCCTGCTTCCATCAGTGCTGAATCTGTGGCCCTTTTGCGCCTGCTGTGTGTAGGCCAGACAGCTCTCCTCAATGCCTTCATTGACAACGACAAAAAAATGGTACAGGTGGTTGCTTTCATGGAGGGCATACTTTCAGATGTGGGTGGGATGCACCTGACTGTCCAGGATGTGTACTCCACAGTGACATCTGCCCTTCAACAGGCACATACTCACAGTCCAGCTCTGGTCCCTTTGTCCACCCCCCTGGCATTAGCCACATCTGACGATAGTGACCACGGTCCACATAAATCAAAGTCAGGATACAGCACAAAAAGCACACAGCAGCAGCAACCCAAGCGGTCCCGGGTGCCGACACCATCCTCACAGAAGACCAAAGCCACCCCAGAGTGCAGAGAGAAAAGCCCATCAGGCGACACCAGGGAACAAAAAGCAAAGCAGCAGACCTCAGGCACACATGCCTCAGAGGCATTCCCCATCCAAGGACTCTCCTGTCCCTAAAGCATCTTGCAAAGAGAAGCATACAGTTTCTGTGCCCACCGAGGAGGTGGTGCATGCCAAGGGTACACCTAGGAAGGGCTCCAAGGCAGATTCACCCACCACCTCGACTCCCATTCCGAGCCCAGTGAAGCAGGGGAAGTAGGGCACTGTAGGGGTAACACCTAGTAAACAGGGGAAGGGGGGCAGAGGCGAAGCTAGCAAAGTGTTTTGCTGGATCCAGGACATCACCAGAGGGGGTGCCAGCGTCTGCACCTGATGCAGCTTTGGTGGTGAGTGTTCCTGTTGTGTCCACACCACTTCCCATTTATCCAAAGTCAGGCAAGCCATTTAGGATCCCCAAGAAGTGGAAAGGCACCCTTCCACTATCTCCCAGCCACACCATGTCTCCCGTCTGCATGACTCTGCCTCCACGTGCCACTACACCACCTGGGCAAAGCAGCCCTCCGGCTTTCCAAGCCACTGATAGCTCTACCTCAGCTGGTCCACTCTCTCCCCGGTCAAGTGCCCCGACAGTCCCCGAGACACATCCAGCTCCCAGTCTGCCTGACAGCCAAGTCTGAGTGGTAGTCATCCTCACACACCTGCCTCTCAAACAGGTGGGCCTGTACTGCACATTGTTACCCCCTGACTGTGTTGCTGACCATGGAAAGGTACAATCACCCACATTCCCTGTGCAGCCTCTCCTGGACATACCCTGCACTTCGTTTTTGCCACTGGCCTTGTTTCTATTTGCTGTGTTCAAGTATTCCCTGTGCAGCTTCTCCTGGATATACTCTGCACTTCCTTTTTGCCACTGGCCTTGTTTCTCGTTGCTGTGTTCAAGTATTCCCTGTGCAGCTTCTCATGGACATACTCTGCACCCTGGACTGGCCACTGGCCTTGTTGTTCACTGCTGTTTTGCCCTTGCCTGTGCAGCTTCTCATGGAAATACTCTGCACTTAGCCCTGGCCACTGGCCCTGTTGTTCACTGCTGATTTGCCCTTGCCTGTGCAGCTTCTCATGGACATACTCTGCACTTAGCCCTGGCCACTGGCCTTGTTGTTCACTGCTGTTTTGCCCGTGCCTGTGCAGCTTCTCATGGACATACGCTGCACTTAGCCCTGGCCACTGGCCTTGTTGTTCGCTGGTGTTTTGCCCTTGCCTGTGCAGCTTCTCATGGACATACTCTGCACCCTGGACTGGCCACTGGCCTTGTTGTTCACTGCTGTTTTGCCCTTGCCTGTGCAGCTTCTCATGGACATACTCTGTACTTGGCCCTGGCCACTGGCCTTGTTGTTCACTGCTGTTTTGCCCTTGCCTGTGCAGCTTCTCATGGACATACTCTGCACTTAGCCCTGGCCACTGGCCTTGTGGTTCAATGCTGTTTTGACCTTGCCTGTGCAGCTTCTCATGGGCATGCTCTGCATTTTGTGCCTTGCTCTTCTCTTCTCATGGTGCCATCTGTGCAATATGTGAATAAAGACAGTTGCTCCTGTTGTCTATTTTGTCAGTGTTCTTACTGAATAAAGCTATTTTGCTGTGTGTATATGGTTAACTGTGCCACATGGTCTGTGTGCCACTTCAACATAGTCAATGTTTTGGCTCATTTACTTTTTTTACAGGGGTGACAGGGACTTCAGTTCTTCCTTACTCAGATACTTGTGGGGGCAATGATGTCAATTTTCAATGGAAAGCAGTTGTCATTTTCTTAATTTGTTCATGTTGGCTATATTGTACACGTGTAAGTTGGGGGGCACTGCCAGCACAGAGTGGGATTCTTTCCACAGTATTGCAGGCAGGCTGGTCAGGGTCATCATGTATGTGTATTCTTCCTTTATGTGTGCCCAGTGGTGTATGCGTATGGTCATCTTGTGATGGCCAGTCATCCTAGTCCCATGAGTTACTTTCCATGTATGCTCTTGGATGGTCAGGAAGTGTGCAGTGTGAAGGGGGTGAGTTTGTCGGGAGTGTTGATGTGTGCATGCCCCTGCATTGTCAACTACACACTTGTGTCACGCAGGAGTTGTATGCCTGTTGTTTTGATTGTTCAGCTCTGTGGATGTGGTTGTATGCACATGTGTAAGTTGTATGTTGTGCACTTTGCAGTGTGTTGGTGTGTCCTTGCAGTTCTATATGACTTCTACATGTTGTTTTTGTCACTTGTGAGTATGCATAGTGTGTGACTGGCAAGTCAGTGTTGTGTTTTGTTGATCATCCTTGTGTCTTGTTACTGTTTGTGGTGACTGTGCAGACCTGCTGCTCCACACTGCCATTGTGGTTGTGTTTTCTCATGCATTGCTGTCACATGGTGGCTTCTTGCCTCCAGTATGGCATGTTGTGTATGTTGTCATACCATCCCCTATCTGTGCTTCAGATGCCTACACATTGGGGGTCTGCACTACCTCTATTTGTGTAAGGTATGCTCCTGCCATGTCCCCTACTGACATGCAGGACACTTCACTTTGATGTCAGCTGTCCCCTTGGTTTACATGTGTGTGTGCCTCCCCATCACTTCGTTTTTGACACTGTGCTTTGTGGTGCAGTTCTTTGGGCAGGAGCAATGTGTCACTCAGGGCATTTCACCAATGGGTTGTATGTGATGTTCTTGTGCTGTTCTGCAGTCATGGTTGTTCATATGCAGTTCAACTGTGTGTGCTGCCCAGTCCTCTGGTCAAGTTGCTCCACCTTTATGTTCCAGACTTGTGCATCTGTTGGTGTTGTTTTGGATGTATGTGTGTTGGCTGTGGTATTGCTTCACTTCCTGGGTGTGTTGTTGTCTTTGTGCAGTGCTCATTGGTGTTGTGTGGGTTGATGTTATGTCACTCATGTCTGTGTGTGGCTGGAATGCTTGGTGTGCACACACTGCTTGTTGTGCATGCCGTGCTGTGTGTGTATGTTGCCTTGTCATTGCCTGGTGTGCATCCCCTGATGCCCTGCTGTGTTTGCTATGTGATTTTTTTGCCTGTGAATCTGTTGTTTGTTTGATGTGGCTGTGTTGTTCTGTGATGGTGCACTTCTTGTGTGTGTTGTGGTATGTTGTCTGTGCATTGTTCCTGACTGATGAAGTTGCACACTCCTGTTGTGTCTGTACTCCTATTGCCTTTCCACAGTTTAGCTGCACAGGGCATGTCTGTTCTTGATGTGGTTCTGTGTGTGTTTCTGTTGGGTTATGTGTGTGTCTGTTGTTTTTGTGCAGACATTTGTTCTGGCATCCCTGTGTGTGTGTGATGTTTGTGGCTACCCCCAGGGTGTGTGATCGTTTGTGTGTGTATTGACTGGCAAGTATTGCCAGCCTTCAGTGTGTTTGACACTGGTGTTGTGTGCTGCTGGTGTGAGGGGGGTATGTGTGAAGATTCCTACTGGTGTTTGGCAGTCATGGAGTGTGTCAATGGGCCCTGTGTGTAGTACTACTGGCGTACTCCTGTGAAGTAGTTGTATACATGTGTGGTTGTTCACAGTTTGACTTCAGGGCTTTCCTTTCATCCTTGCGCCTATACATGCTTTGCCTTGCTGTCTCCCTGTGTTGTTGCACTGTGATATCTGTGGTTTGACTTCACTGACTGTACCAGCCACGTGTGCTTTGATGGTCTGAGGGTGTCGTTCTCTGTTCCTTGTCGTGCATGCAATGTACACATGCTTGTTGTTTGTCTCCATGGCCTTCCATTTGTGTGCACCCAACTTTGGCTTTCCTATTTGTTGTGCTCCATTGCTGTTGGCATGTGGTGTGTGTATATGTGTCTGTGTGTCAGTATGGGGTCTGTATGTGTGACTTGGCAGGCTGTGTGTCTATTTGGAAGTTTGTTCCTTGTATCAGTTCATCTGGTGCTTGTACTCATTTTTGTTGCCCTGAGTGTGGTATTGTTGGGGTGTGTGTGTTTCCCTGGCCCTGTGCTACTGTGCTGTGGGTTCCTCTTTAGCCACTCCTGCAGTAGCTGTCTCCCTGGTTGTTTGTTGTGTGGTGCAGGGTGTGGTTTCACCTGGCTTGTTGTTGTGCATGGGGGTGCACAGGAGGGGCACATGGCATGTGCCTTCAGGGGGTGTGCTAGTGTGTGGTAGGTGGGGGTGTGGCCCTGTGGTCTGTGTGCCCTGCCCATGCCTGGCACTGACCATGCCTTCTGCATAGTGTGCATGTATTCCCTTGTGTTCACTGCTGCGGTGACATGACCGGGACATTGCTGCATGGTCGCGAAACATGTGTGTCCAGGATACGGAGGGGTGACTTGGTGGCAGGTAGGTCATGTGTGGCTGCCCTTGTGGATGTGTTCTTCTCCCCACCAGGGTGTCTGATGTGGATTTGGACCCTGTGTCAGCCTATGTGTTGTGTTTGTGTTATAGCGTACCTGCGGCGGCGTCCGCGGCGGTCCATGAGTTGCTGGTGATGTACCAGGTACAGCACTGGAACAACTTGTAGAGCTGGATCCATGGTGGTCGGGACCGGGTGGTGTGGACCGGGACTCTGGTTTCGCACTCTGCTGTCGAGCTTCCTCCGTCTCTGGTTGGGCGGTTTCTCCGCTGCGGTGCGTCTGCTTGTTTGGGGCATCCTAATTTGTGGAGCGGGGCGGACGTCATTTCGCACGGCGGTGAGTCTCCATTGGCTACCACCACAGCGGTGGTGGGCGCACTTTGATGGCGGTGCACGTCGCACCGCGGCGGACGGGAAATGGGCTATGTCAGGCCACACTAATATGGCGGACGTGAGAACCGCTGTTCGCAGGACGAAAAATGCATTTTTTCGCACCGCCAGCACAGTGGTGGTGCCACTGCCCGACATCCTAATAGACCACTTGGTGTTTTCTCCTCTCATATTTGAGCTGTCTCTTGTCATTCTTGTGCATGTCCAGGCATGTGGTACACTGTGACACCATGTTGACTTGATGGGTGGTGTGGCATGTCTGGCTGTGTGTCATTGTAGGCCCATTTCTCCCAGTTTGTTTCCATGATTACTTTGTGATGGTGTACGTCTTGTCTGTGTTGTGGTTTGATGTCTGTGCATTGTTCCTGACTGATGAGGTTGTGCACTCCTGTTCTTTCTGTGCTCCCATTGCCTTTTAACAGTTTTGCTGCACAGGTCATGTCTGGTCTTATTGTGGTTCTGTGTGTGTTTTTGTTGGGTTATGTGTTTGGCTGTTGTTTTTGTGCAATCATTGGTTCTGGCATTCCTGTGTGTGTGTGATGTTTGTGGATACCCCCCACGGAGTGTCGTTGTTTGTCAGTGTATTTACTGGACATTATTGGTACCCTTCTGTGTGTTTAACACTGGTGTTGTGTGCTGCAGGTGTGATGAAGGGGGTAGGTGTGAAGATTCCTACTTGTGTTTGACAGTCATGGAGTGTTGCAATGGGCCTTGTGTGTTGTGCTGCTGCCATACTCCTGTCAAGTAGTTGGATACAGATATGTGGCTGTTCACTGATTGACTTCATATACTTCCTTTCATCCCTGTGCCTATACATGGGTTGCCTTGCTGTCTCCCTGAGTTGTTGCACTGAGGTGACTGTGGTTTGACTTCACTCACGGTGCCAGCCATGTGTGATTTCATGGGTTGAGGGTGTTATTATATGTTCCTTCTCTTGCATGTGATGTACACATGCTTGGTGGTTAGCTCCTTGGCCTTCCATTTGTGTGCACCTCACTTTAGCTTTCCTATATGTTGTGCTCCATTGCTGCTGGCATGTGGTCTGAGTATGTGCCTGTATGTCAGTGCGTAGTATGTTTGTGTGACTTGGCAGGCTGTATGTCCAGTAGAGTGATTGATCATTATCAGTGTGTGTGTTCAGTTTGTGCTTGGACTCAGTTTTCTTGCCATGAGTGTGGTGTTGTTGTGGTTTGTGGGTTGCCCTGCCCCTGTGTTTCTGTGCTGTGTGTTCCTCTGCAGCCACACCTGCTGTGGCTGTCTCCCTAGTTGTTTTGTGTGTGGTACAGGGTGTGGGTTCACCTGACTGGTTGTTGTGCATGGGGGAGAACAGGAGGGGCACATGGCATGTCCCTTCATGTTGGGGGGGCTAGTGTGTGGAGGGTAGAGGTGTGGACCTGTGGTCATTGTGCACTGCCCATGCCTGGCCCTGCCTTCTGAATTGTGCACATGTTTTCACGCTTCTTCAGCGCTGCGGTGACGTGACCAGGACATTACTTCATGATCACGGTAGATGGGTGACCTGGATGCGGAGTGATGATTTTCTGACAGGTAGTGGATAAACTTGTGGATGTGTTCCTGTTCCCACCAGGGTGTCTGGTGTGGACAGGAACCCTATATCAGTCCATGAGTTGTGTGTTGTGGTTGTGTGCGGGATTGTGTGTTTGCGCACCTGCGGCGTCATCCGCGACGGTCAATGAGTTGCTGGTAATTTATCAGGTACAGCACTGGGAAGACGTGTAGAGCTGGATCCATTGCGGTCGGAACCAGGGGGAAGGGACCGGGACTCTGGTTTTGCGCTCCGCTGTCGTGCTTCTGCTGTCTCTGGTTGGGCGGTTTCTCCGCTGTGGTGCGAATGGATGTTTGGGGCACCCTGATTTGAACAGCGGACGGGACGTCATTCTGCAAGGCCGTGAGTCTCCATTGGCTCACACTGCCGTGGTGGCGGGCTCACTTTGATGGAGGTTCACGTCTCACCTCGGCAGATTGGAAATGGGCTATGTTTGGCCATACTAATATGGCGGGCGTGAGGACTTCTGCTGGTGTGCGGAAAAAAGCATTTTCTGCCACCGCCAGCACCTCGGTGGTGCCTCCGCCCGCCATACTAATAGACCCCTAGGTCTCTAGTACTGATGCTAAATTCTGTCCACCTTGGTGTTATTTGTGCAAGGCTCGCTTCATGTCTTGTAATGACCCAGATTACATTCTTATTTTATACAAGCTTCAATTGGGCAACACATCATAGCAAGACTTCAGTAATTATCATCAATGGCTGAGGGCCAACTCATTCACCATCACCATACATGAACAATTCTTCAGTATTTGTGGTGGTCAAGGCTCTTTGCTTTTGTTGGACTTGGCTCTTTTTGAAGGGTCATCCCTGAAACTTTTTGCCTCCCTCCTGTATTTTTTCTGACCTGTTGTTTGCTGTTTTATGACTCTGGGCACTTCACCACTGCTGATCAGTGCCAAAGTACATATGCTCTCCCTATTGTTAAATTGATGTATTGATTAGTGACTCCATGATTGGGTTATTTGATTTACTTGTCAGACCCTAGTATAGTGCACCATGTGTGCCCAGGGCTTGTAACTCAAATGCTGCTGGTGGGCTTGCAGCACTGGCTGTGCCACCCACAGAAGCACAGCTTGTAAAATTTGTCTCAGGCTTGCCATTGTAGAGCCTGTTTGCAGTCTGTGACTGCCATGTCGAGTTGGTAAGTGCACCCACTTGCTAGTCCCTAAACCTTCCCTTTTCTTCATATCAGACACCCCTATTGTAGGCCCAAGGGCAAGGTGCATTGTAAGTATAAGGTAGGACATGCCCTGGTATGTGTGGCATGTCCTAATAGTGAATTACAGCCATTTTCGTTGTTTACTACTGCAAGGCTTCCCGTTCCTTATAGGCCAGAATGGGTAGTTTGATTATTACATTCTATAATCCTAACTTACCCAGGGAACATGGTAGAAATTTGAGTTTAGTATGCCTGAACTCAGAATGATAAAATACATCTTTTAGTGAAGTTGGTTTTAACATTCTGTGTTTGAAAATACCAGTTTTAGAAAGTAGGTATTTTCTTGCTTAACTATCCAAGCCTGCCTCTGCTAGGTTGTGTATTGTGTGTCTGGTTTTGTGAGTGACAGGGGCTGGGGGATTCCAAGAGATAGGGTGAGTCAGCACAGGGCTGAATAGAAAGATCTGCGTGTAGATGGGTGGGAGGAGCTGCCCCTGGGACCTGAATAGGGCTGTGCCTTCCCTCCACAATGCTGGCTCCACCTCCTGTGGTGCGTCTGATGTCTTTGCCCTGCACTGTGAAAGGAAAGAAGTCAACAAAGTGCTCCAGGACTAACCAGAACTGGTTTGGACTAGGCAAAGGCCTCTCTACCTTCAGAGAACAAAGAGAACGTAGTATAAATATGGGGACCCAGACCCCAAGATTTAGATCACTTCAGGAACAACAAGAAGAATCTCTGTCAAGGAGAAGAACCAAAGAAAGCTGTGGGAGTTGTACTGCCCCCCTGCCAGTGTGCTGTGTTGCTGGTTTGGCCTACAGTGGTGTCTTCAGTGCCAAGGAGAGGAGAAGGAACTTTCAAAGGACTTTCATCATCTTGCAGAATATTACTCCAAGGGCTTCAACTTGTGCTTGCCTCCTGCTGAAGTCTCAGGGACAAAAGACTTCACCACCAGCTCCCCTCTGAATTTCCTTGCTGGGATCTCTATCTGCAGAAGCCTGCGTGTCACTGGGAGCTGGAAGCGCGATGCAACAAGAAGAAGCATGTTGCCGCCGCAGCTGTAGTCGTCGCATCGCTGGAGAGGCGTGCCGCTGCCGCATCTCCTCAGAAGCGTATCTTCGTCACAGCTGTCTGCTGTCGCATCACCGGAGAAGTGTGACGCCACCATGAGTTGCCGTCGCATCATCGGAGAAGTATGTCACAGGGCCCGTCGCGGCTTCAAAGTACAGTCGGCGCAAGGCTGCCAGGGCGTGCACGCATCATCTCAACATCGTCGCATCAACGGCGCCATCTTATCACATCACACCGGATTGTCATATCACATCGAGGCGCCATCTTGCCGCATCACAACCGGGCTGCAGCATGAGAATCTACGCATCACCTCCTCTCCGGTAAGAATCAAGACACATCCCCTACTCTGCGCAAGCATTGAGGCGCGAGCCATCGTCTCCCCCGAAGCAGGAAACCGACGCATCGCCAACGCTGCAAGCATTTTGTTTATTTTGCATTACGCATCCAGGTACTTTTGTGAGAACTGTGTTGCATTTACCATCAACTTGAACTGAGTTAATTCTACCATCTTTAAAACAATTTTGAGTACAGTTTTGTGGATTTTTGTTGTTTGTGGTCTTGTGTTAAGTCTATATAAAGAATACTTATTTTTATAAAACCTGTGTGTTGTCCATCTGTAGTGTTTTCGCTGTATTACTGTATGTGTTCACAAATGCTTAACACACTGCCTCTGAGATAAGCCTGTCTGCTTTTGCCAAGCTACCAAGGGTGTGAGCAGGGGTTATCCAGTAGTGTAAACCCCTTTCCCTGACTTAGAAGCAAGGGTCCCTATTTGGTCAAAGGTACCTACCTCTGCCAACTAGAGACCCCCAGTTCTAACATTGGTGGTCAGCGGTGAGGATTTGGACCTGCATTTGTGACTCATATACAGTAATTGGTGAACACTACTAGTGAGTGCAGACCAAACGCGACCACATACTTTTTTTTGGTAGAATTTTTTTTCCTTGGACTGTTATTTTTCCTGAGAACTGACAATTCTTATTGCCATGAGTAGACCAGCATCTGTTGCATCTATGGATCTAGATTTTGAGGAAGAGAGGTTGGATACCTATAATGCCAAACAGCTGAAAGCCTCCTGCAGAAAATTGAAAGTTGCTACCCAAGGTATTTCAAAGAAGGATGAATACCAAAAGGCGCTGATGGCCTGGGTGGAAGCAAGAAATGCCTCTGGGCTGGTGGTGGAGCCAGCTGAGGATGCGGATGGGCAGTTGGATAGGAAGGTGTTTCCAGCTAGGAAAGGGGTACCGTCCCTACCTGGCAGTAGTGTCTCTTCCAAGGACCTGTCTCCCAGAGAGCTGGAAGACAGGGAGAGAAATAGGATGCACACTCTGGAGATGGCTAAGCTTAAGAGGGAGTGTCAGAGAGAAACAGAGAATAACAGGGTGTCCTTGGAGAAAATGAGAATAGAACATGAGTTGAGAATGAGAGAACTTAAATTGGAGCTCGAGAGGCTTGAAGCCATGAGTGCCTCAGCCCAGCAACAAGAAATGTGTGTAGCTCAGAAAGTGAGCTTTGCTGAGTTGGAGGTGGAATTCAGCTCAGATGGTGGCAGCAAAATTGAATTTTATAGTGCTAAGGGAATAGTACACATACCCAGTGATTTCTTTTTTCCTTTTCCTTTTTCTCTCTATCTATTTAGATTCCATGCTTCTAATTTTGACTAGGATTGTGGCCGTGTTTCTTTTAAATCAGTGACTTTGAGAGCTTTTGTTCTGAGTAGCTCCTTCATATCCATAGAGGTAAGTGCAATGATCCATCTGCCTGTGGTTCTAACCAATACTTATGTGGCTTTCAGAGAAAACCTTTTTTGTTTCTGCTTTAGTTAGGTTTTTAACAGCGCTAAATGTTTGGCTATTTCCCTTTTTACTTTATAAAATAAGTTTTCATGATTGTCCCTCTCTAACTGATTTATCTGCAGTGACTGCACCTGTTTCTGATGAATGTTTTGTGCCACTTTTTACTTTCTTCTTATTTTGATGCAATCCCTGTCTCTGGCACAAATGACCGACTCTAGTGTTCTTACAACTTGAATACGTTTTTCATATGACACGCAGGGGTTATCCAGTAGTGTAATCCCCTTTCCCTGACTTAGAAGCAAGGGTCCCTATTTGGTCAAAGGTACCTACCTCTGCCAACTAGAGACCCCCAGTTCTAACAGCTTTTGATTCTCAATGCTTGGGAGAGGAGCTTTAAAAGTATGTGGTCCAAACAACCTGGGTTGCACAGTTATACCGTTGACTCGATCATTTGTCCCCTTACCAGAAAGTGTCTCTTTCCGCCTATCAATGTTATCTCATGCTAAGTTAATGAAGACATTAGACTGAATGTCAGCTGGAAGAACAATTTGCTCATTTAAGGTAGCAGCAAGTTTCTGAAGACACAAGGCGGTATAATTTTCTACCAGTTGTGAGTATGAAATCCCATTACCAAGTCTATTTAGAGTGTGAATGATTTTGAAATTGCCTGTCATCCTTTATATGGTGTATGGGAGCAACAATTGCTTGGGGGGTTCTCCTGGCCATTTGTCACTGCATATATAATGTCCTGAATGAATGATTGCATAAGTAAGGTGACCCTTTTGAATGGCTTTGTGTTTTCTTGCCATCCAGTGAGAAGTCCTAATAGGAACTGTTTAAGGTAATCAGGCACTGTAAATGAATCTTTATCAATGTATGTATAATATTGCCATGGTTTGGATGTCAAGTTTGTTTTAATCATTGTTCTTATGTGCGATTGTGTTTGATCAATGATCTTGTTCATGACTGTTGCCTTAACCTTTAAAACTGATAATTCTCTTTTCAAATTCTGGTTTTCTCTTAAAATGTCCTGTAGCTTGACACTATCAGGTTGGGCCTATATTTTTCTTGGTTGTCTTGGAATATGCGGAGGCCGTCACTGAACTTCCAGACCAATTTTCTCTGAATATGTTTCTTGGTTGATTAGTCTATTTCCTGTATTCCTCTGCATGTCCTGAGGGTTTCAAGCCTTTCAGTGAGAGTCGTTACGTGTATTACTTCTTTGTTAGCAATAATCACAGTTATAATGTATTGAAATAGTTCATCATATCCTTCATCTCTCGTATTTTTGTAATGATAATCGGTTTGAATGTTAGAAGCATGAGCTTCCTCCTTTGCTTTAACCCTTATTAATTTTCTACAACGACATGCATGATAATGGGCTTCTGCAGCCACTATGTCCCTTCTGCAAACTGCCAATATCTTTGAATCACAAATAATGGTTGGACACTGTTGAAGCCTTTTGTCACTCTACGCTCTGTGGCCTTGATTAATTTCTCACACGTTGATGTTCCCTTGTGGCATTTTACCTTTCCACAAAATGAACATTCTTCAGCAAACACATTTGACTTTAAAAATGTTCTTCTGTTTAGGCATTTACTTGTGCACTTACTTGTTAGAGCATCATCACTGACACTTGCTTCAGCTTTTCGCATAATAGTCTATAAATTCCTCTTCATAGTAAACAGGCTCCTGCACTTCCTCTGTTAGAATACTTGGGGAACAGTGTTGCTTTCCACATTTCTCGCAATGTCTAACAGTGAGATGTGATTCCTTAATTGAGCTGCTTCTAACAAAGTTTTCCATGATGAGTAGTCCAGCAGGCTAGTCAGCGTAACTCCATGTTGTATACTTGACCATAGATAAACTATACACTGGGGATCAGAGGTACATGCTGTGCTTTTTCAGTCTTCTTCATGATGCTGCACTGTCATTCACCACCAGCTATGGAAAAATAAATAAAATAAAACATGTATAAACTTTACTTGATGTATTTAATATAATCATATTTACTGTTATCAGTTTATATAATCACATTCACTGTAATTGTAATTTTTAATAATAAAATTCATAATAATAACAATTATGAAAATATTTCCATTTACATTAAGGTATCTTGGGAGTGGAGTGGTAGCACACAAGAGCCAAAGGGGCACATGCATTAAGCATTTTACCAGTCTCAAATGGGCCGATTCACCCGTTTGCGACTGGAAAAATGCCTTTTCCGATGCATGTACCTTTTTGCATTCACAATATAGGTAATCACAATTATTTGCGATTACCTAAATTGCGAATGCATTTAGGGAATCACAATTTGCAAACACTAAAATTCCACAATTCTTGCAGAATTTCTCTATACACAAATTCAATTTGCAAGAAAAAAAATAATCTAGTTGAACTTAGTTTTAATTTTATATTTACAAGACAAGGACATCTTATCATGTTTGCAAATGTGAATTTATCACTATCCTGCCCTAATACATTCACCATATCTAAAAAGGTAGAAAAATGACAGAAGGCCTACTTCACTATTCTCCTCCATACTCTTTACAATTTTTCAGGGAATTGTTTAGGGCATCAAGCATTGTAATGGAAGGACATAACTGCCCTTGGGTATTTAAGCCTGAGATGTCTGAACTGAATTAGAGCCACAGGGGCAGATTTATGTTGCACTTGCACCTCATTTATGCCGCTGTTGCGTCACTTTTGTGACGCAGCAGCGGCACAAATCCTGCGCCATGGTGCGGGGTATTTACAAACGTGACGCATCTCCCAGATGCGTCACGTTGTAAAGCCCTGCGCCACATGTAGGCGTTCCAGGGCAGGTGGGGGCGTTCCAGCGCAGGAACGCCTCCTAAAAGTGGCTGAGTGAAATCTACAAGATTTCACTCAGTCACTTTTGAGCCCATGCTGCGTCAAAACCCTGCGCCTGCTTGAAGCAGGCGTAAGGTTTGACGCAGCATTGTACAGATAGGGCCCCCCAGATCATTGCTGGAGCTGCGTCGCGCTTGCGACGCAACTCCAGCAATGCGCCACTTTTCGGCACAGATGCGTCACGCATCTGTGCCGTTTTTGCCCCATGGTGCGCCGCATTATAAATGCGGCGCATCCATGATGGCGCAGCTGTGGCGCATAATAACTGGCGCATCCCTGCTGATATGCAGGGATGCGCCAGTCGTCATAAATATGCCCCACTGTTTTTAGCACCTCAGTCTTCTTTTTACATTCCCCACATATTAATGAATTACAAGTGGAGCCTAGTAGTTTCTGTAAGGTTCTTTCAACCATCCTCTACTTGATCCTCCAGGAAATCTTGGGTGGAATAGATGTTAGATAAAATCTCTATCCACTGATGTTCCGCAATATGGACTTCAGTAGAGGGCTCCAATGTATAACCACCTGCCAAAAAAGCAGCACTGTCTTTCTGCACACTAGCTGAATGCAGGGCATTCCACTCTTTTATCTGCTTTTTCCTAGCTGCCAAGGCAGATTTAAAAAGTGCGCTTTCATTTCTAATTGACTCCATATCTTGTTGTCTAATATGCAGTGCAGTGTAAAGGGCCATGTGTTTTTCGATGCATACACTATCAAACCTCCCACAAGGCTTACATGGTGGGAATTTTCTACAGCTTATGAGAGACTGCCAAATGCTAACCAAGATTTCAATAAATGCAAACCTAACCTCGCTAGCCTTTGCTTTGGTGTCAAGATAGGTTTTTGGATAATAGATGTATAGAAATGATCAGGATAAACCCTGGCTTATTTTAAGGTAAACCCATTTTTGCGAGCCTGGACGGGTTTATGTTGGACTTTAGGCTGGTATTTAGACAGTACCCCAATCCCCACCCCTAAAGTTAAAGCAGCATAGTCACTGTAACAAGTAAACTTAAATTCAAAGTCACTAACACAGTTACTCTGGGTTTCGGAAACCAGAATAAAATCAACAATGGATTACTTAAAAAGGTAGATGCTAACTTTGGGGATACTGAGCCCATGTCTTTAGTTATGATTAACTTGTACATGAATAAGAGGTTTTCAATGTATTCTCACAGGCTTCATGTACAAATTGCATCAGGTTATCCCCATTTAATCTACCAATCCACACACTGACTTAGCTGGCAATTTGCAGTGGTGAGGATTGAAATCTCTTTCTCATAATATTTGCAATGTTTTAGGGTGCTCACTGAAAATCCATTGAAGTGAATCATCCAAATTGGCTACCACATGACTACTTTTAGAGTAAAAACAGTTATTATAAAAATTAACTATGATCATATCCCACTGTCTCTGCAAATCAATCAGAAGTAAATGAAAGAACCTGGAATCATTAAAATATTTCCCAGTTTCCCAGGGAAAGTGTTTATAACGTATTTTGCAAGCCCTCCCTGGGCTCTTCCTGAGAAAGAATGCTGAGCTGGTGTAGAATACACTGAATATCCATCAAGGTAACCACCCTGCATCATCCATGTTTCTTGGAAACAAAGGATTTGAAAGGTATCAATATATTCTCTCCTGTCAGCCATAATCAAGGTTTTCTTTAACCACACTATGATCCATGATAAAAGCCCAACTACATTTGCATCACTCATATCACTGTGATTTATATTGATGATGGTTAATCTAGAGGTGAAAACCACATTGGTCACCATGGGAACAGTAGGTAAGGTAAAGAGGATACATCACAGTTTATATGATCAGTACCAAGGGGTTCACCTTTACAATTGACATGATCAGAGGAATCACATTTGATCTGTGCCCTATTTAAAGGGAGTCAATCCTGGCTAAATCAAATATAATAAATGTGTTTGTCAATTATGTGGAAGATAAATCAACTTCTTTTCAGATACTAGATCCAGATCACTGACATAATCTCGACAGACACAATATCCACATACCATTATATCGACACTAAAAAATCTCGATTACACTATTATCGACGACCTATACTTATTTAATAAATAACACAAATATCGTAAAATATCAAACATAGTTAAAAAATATAAAAACATACATGTCCAAAATATCGATGACAACAATATAGACAGCAATAATATAATCTTTCAAAAAATATCAACAGCTTAAAAATTATTATAACTAACATATATGAACCACCCAAAAAATGTAAAACTATAAACAAGCACTCCATACAAAATAAATATAATACAATATAGTTTTTCATATATTAAAATATAAAATATTTAGTATACACACTAATAGGTAATATTTAAAATATAAATACATATTCTGCATACAGCATTTAACATCAAATACAACCTAAAACACATTTAACAGTCAAAATCCGTAAAAAAAAAAAGGTAAAACTAACTATTTCTTAATTAGCGTTTTCCATATAAGGAAAACTATTGCCCAAACAATTAAAACAATAAACAACGTATAAAAGGCTGACACTTATAGGATACACCGATCACAGAAAGCAATCAATTAAATAAAGAGTATGGGGCTGATTACGATGTAGGGCGGATCGCCACCGCCCACATGGTGGTGGCGATCCGCCCGCCACCCATTTCCCCCCTGCCATATTAGTATGGCGGGGGGACCCGGCGGATGGAAAGACCAGTCGACCGGGCGGAAAAGGGGCTAGACATGGTGGCGGTGTCTGCTAGACACCGACATCCATATTAGCATGGTTGCGGGAAGCAGCCTTTCCGTGGCTGCGATGCCGCCACAGAAAGGCATGCAGATTTTGATGTCGGGGGCCCGTTGCGGGCCTCCAGGGTATTGGGGGGTAGGGGGTGCACATGGGTGATTGTCATGGACAAGGTGGCAGGTACCGCGTGGTGCCTATCACCTTGTGCATGACAATGCACACCTTGCATTTCCAGCATGCTGGGAATAGAGGATGCCACCGCTACGGTGGCGGTGGCATCCTAATTGTAGGTGCGGGACTGCTGCACCACTGTCGGCCAGTCCCAGCACCGCCAGGGTGGCCGGCGGACTTTTGTTTGTTCGCCATCCTAATCCACCCCTAATAAACAATGAGAAAATGCAGTTTATTTTACACTTCAAACCTACAACAAAAAGGAAGGCGAAACTCTGCCGGATTGCTGCCAGAACACAGAACTTCAGTGAAGAAAAAAGATTTCAAACTACACAAAGTAAGTAAAATTGTATTTAAAATGTAACACTACTACAAGTCTTCAACACAAAATATTTATAAAAACTAAATAACTAATATATCTACCTTGTAAATTTATATCTCCGATACAGATATTTTTCAAAGCATACAAAAAAATCCAAGAACAGTGTGAAGAATAAACTCAGACATAAAGTAAGTATACAAATATTTTATATAAAACTGTTAGCTAAAAACCCCACCCAAAACCACTTTCTCCCAAATTCCCCACCACCTAGTAAATAATAAAACAAAAGTATTAAAATTATCTTTCTCTCTACCAACAGAAACATCTTCAACAAATCTGAAATAAAACACCAAAGGAAAAGCATCAACATTAGATTTTGAATCAAACTCAACATTGTAAGTATTTCAAAAACTATATAAATATATTGCATAAAATATGTACTGTATTCTTTTTAGTAATTTTTATATACATTTTTCTTAGCATTCAAAAGACCACAATGACTGAAGGCGCCCAATGTATTACCTCTCAAAAAGGAAAGATGTTACTATGTTACTTGGGTATGTCTATACCCAAGAAAAACAAAGTGGACTAAAAGTTAATTGGAACTGTAGTAAATACTATTCCGATAAAAGTTATGGGAGGGCTACAATGCAGGAAACAACTGTTTCATACGTGAAAGATACATAACCACCCTCCCAATGTGACAGAAATTGAAGTTAGAAGTGCTCTAGATAACATAAAAGAAGCTAGTACTAGCTCTGAGAGATCCACCACTGAAATTATAAAACAACAGCTGCTTAGAGTACCCGAAAATGCTTCTTCCCAAATGCCCTCTATTGCTTCTTTAAAAAGAACGATAGGTGGACAAAATAAAAACATTACCACCACCACACCTGCCCCGAAAACATTTGAAGAGGTAGAAATTCCCCCAAGATATAGCAATAGCCCATAATGATGAACCTTTTGTACTTTACGATAATAAATGCAAAGATAAAAGAATTAGTATGTTTGCTACTGCAAATAATTTAATCAAACTGCAGCAATCAGAAACATGGATGATGGATGAGACTTTTAAAATATGTTCCAAACCATTTTATCAGTTATACACTGTCCCTGCACTATACCAAAACACTAACATACCTTTTATCTACGCCTAACTCCCTAATAAAAATACCTCTACGGAAATCCTGACCACAATAAAACAAGAAACCAATATTTATTTTCCACAAAAAAGAATTATTGATTTCGAACAAGCAATGATAAATGCAATCCTAAAATGCTATCCACATACAGCAATTGCTACTATCATTTCAATCAATGTCTATGGAGACACCTACAGAAATCGACCTTCGGGGGAGGAATCCGATTTTGGCCGCAAGGGCTCCAAGCGATGGTCGGAGCCCTTCCGACCGAATCGGAATGTGTCGGCCGGATTCCTTTCCGACGGAGCCATTACGATGGGCTCGGTCGGAAAGGAATCCGACTCGGATTTCCGGATGGCTGACGACAGGCTCGGAGAGCCCTTCCGCCATCCGGAAATCCCTCAGTACTCCCCCGGCCGCCTCTTTACGACCGAGGGAGTACTATGGCAGTTTTTCACTGCCTTTTCGTGCCGGTCTTTCCGGCACGAAAAGCCAGTCGTAAACTGTCTTTGGGGGCCCCCAGTAGGGTCCCCATGGGTGCGAGGCCGCCGAATGGTGCCCCTCTGTGGATCCCTGCACCCGGTGGCAGGCACCTTGGGGTGCCGGCCACAGGGTGCAGGGATGAACTGCACCCCTGCTTGTCACAATGCAAGCATGCATTCCGCTCGGAATGCATGCTCCCATTGTGAAGTATATGAGTGTGACCGAACCCTGTTTCGTCGCATCGTACTTCCAGGGCCGTAACCGACGACAGCAGGTCGGTCGGTTACGGCTCCTGACCGATGTTGGACGGACCTTAGTCCGTCCGACATCGGTATCGGCCCCTAAGTGTAGAATATGCAACTGACAGTACTTTTGCATATCAAGTTAAAAAGACACTACAACATATTACTAGAAAGTCCATCTTACCGAAGAAACAAACAAAAATGTATTCCCCTTTTAGATTATTTCGAAGATACCTGGGTGGGAAGACTCCACAGGTCAGGACACAGAAGACTACCTAAGTACCCCATTCCATGGTGGAATGTATATCATAGCACACTAAATAAAGAAGCCAAAACAAACGATGCTGTTGAAGGATGGCGTAATGCCTTCCAAGCAACAACAGGGATAGGTACACCTACTCTACACAAACTCCTACTCTCTCTACAAAAAGAACAAAACTACCAACAACTAAGAATGGAGCAATCTGTAACCCAAATAGGTCCAAAATTTACAAAAGAAACTAGACAAATGTTTGAATACCTACAAAGTAAAGTAAGACTCGATCCAACAACAAGAGGCCTAGCATACCTATCAACAATAGCCAAAAGCCTACTGTAACCTAGCAATACCCCAAAAATACAAATACTTTTCTCCAAAAACAGTTTAAAAATATACATATGACATTTTTATATTTTCAGAAACATAAATAATTTGTCACATATATTTTTTTAAAACATAAATATATATTGACATTGTAATTATATTTAAGAAAATATAACACACAAGAAAATATTTTTTTAACATTCCCCTCCCACAAAAATAAATGTAAATAACTTACGCTTTCCGTAGATAAACAAAGGATATCCCAACTCCTGTAAATCAATCCACAGATATCATAATAAGAATTGTCCAAAACAATGTCCCCAAAAAAATGAAAAAATGCATCTGTTTAAAAAGCAACCCAAGTTCGATAAATCCAATTGGAATAAACCATAAACAACCAGAAAAAATTATTTAAAAAAAAAAAAACACGCTCCAGGAAAAACCCCCAAAATTTAAAAAGTGTGAAATAATATTAGATTACTAAACTAATACACACTTCTTAATTTAAAAAACACAATCTACTCCAAAAGGCGACTTCCAACCATGAAAACCTGTAAAAAATAGAATAACAGTTCCACCCAAACAAACATACACATATACCATAATTAAATACATTTACAAACATTTCTAACACCATATTCACACATATTTCCACATATTCTAACCTCACTAAACTAGGCCGCAAACTCTAACTATCGACATCTCGCTAAAATCCAATTTACACATAAAACTCAACAAAATAAAAAAAAACTAACACTAGACACTCTACCTACCACCTAACTACCTTCAAATTAAAGTACAAACGTAGTTTAATTAAAGAAAATTACACTTACCTTCCTCGATGTGACGCTGCTTCCAACTGCGAGCTTCTCCCCTCAGAAATAACCCAAAACAAAAATAAGCGGTTACAAAATACAAAGGGGTCCATTAGGATGTAGGGCGGTGAGACCACCGCCGCGCTGGCGGTGCATAAAAATGCCTTTTTCCGCCCGCTAGCAGCGGACATCACGCCTGCCATATTAGTATGTTCAAACATGGGCCAATTGCCGACCGCCTCGGTGCGAAGCACACCGCCATCAAAGTTCGCCCACCACCGCGGCGGTGGGAGCCAATGGAGACCATCTGCCGTGCGGAATGGCGTCCGCCCTGGTCCACAAATTAGGATGACTCAAGCAAGCAGACGCACCTCAGCGGAGACACCGCCCAACCAGAGAAGGCGGAAACTCAACAGCGGAGCGCGAAACCAGAGTTCCGGTCACGACCGCCATGGACCCAGCCCTACATGTCTTTTCGGTGCTGTACCTGCTACATCACTAGGAACTCATGGACCGCCGTGGATGATGCCGCAGGTACGCAATAACACAACACAAAACACACAACCCACGGCCTGACACAGGGTCCAAATCTACATCAGACACCCTAGGGGGGATAGGGACACATCCACAAGGGAACCCACACATCACCCACCTGCCACAAATGCACCCCACTACATCCTGGACACACAGCTACCGCCACCATGCAGCAATGTCCCGGTCATGTCACCGCAGCGGCGAACACAAGCAAATACATGTGCAATGCAGAAGGCAGGGCCAGTGCCAGGCATGGGCAGGGCACAAAGACCACAGGGCCAAACCCCATGAAGGCAAATGCCATGTGCCCCTCCTGTGCACCCCATGCACAACAACAAGCCAGGGCAATACACACCCTGCACCACACAACAAACAATCATGGAGCCACACACTGCAGGAGTGGCTGCACAGGAACATACAACACACAACACAGTAGCACAGGGCCAGGAAAACACACACAACACCACACTCAGGGAAATATAAATGAGGACAAGCAACAAGTTAACACATACAAGGAACCAACATCCAAATGGACACACAGCCTGCACAGTCACACATACATATCACAGACTGACACACACACACATGCACATCCCACATGCCAACAGCAATGGAGCACAAATAATAGGGAAACCAAAGTGGGCTGCACACAAATGGAATGCTATGGAGACACACAACAAGCATGTGTACATCACATCAACACAAGGAACAGAGCACAACACCCTCACACCATCAAAGCACACATGGCTGGCACAGTCAGTGAAATCAAACCACAGACAGCTCAGTGCAACCCCACAGGGAGACAGCAAGGCAAACCATGTATAGGCACAAGGATGAAAGGATGAAAGGAAGGCCCTGAAGTCAAACTGGGAACAGCCACACATACATACAACTACTTCACAGGAGTACACAAGCAGCACTACACACAGATGCCATCTACACACCTCAGGACTGACAAACACCAGTAAGAATCTACACACATACCCCCTCACACCAGCAGCACACAACACCAGTGCCAAACACACTGAAGGCTGCCTATACTTGACAGGCAATACACACACAAACAACCACACACCCTGGGCTCAGCCACAAACATCACAGACACACACACAGAGACGTCACCACAAATGTGGAAACAAATACAACAGACAGACACATAACCCAACTGAAACACACACAGAGCCACAACAATAACAACAGAGATGCCCTGTGCAGCTAAACTGAGGAAAGATAATGGGAGCACAGACACAACAGGAGTGCACAACCTCATCACTCAGGAATAATGCACAGAAAACATTCCACAGCACACACAAGAAGTGCACCATCACAGAAAAACACAGCCACAGCAAACAAACAACAGATGCACAGGCAGAACAATCACATAGCAAACATAGCACAACATCAGGGGATGCACAACAAGCAATCACAAGGCAACATACACACAGCACAGCAAGCACAACAAGCTGTGGTAGCACACCAAGCATACCAGACACACACAGACATCAGTGACAGAACAGGGACCCACACAACACCATATAGCACAGCACACCCAGGAAGTGAAGCAATAACACAAACAACACACATACATACAACACAACACCCAATAGATGCACAAATCTGGGACACAAAGGTGGAAACAACTTGACCACAGGACTGGGCAGCACACACAGTTGAACTGCATAGCAGCAACCATGACTGACAAACAGCACCAGAACATCACACATGACCCATTGGGGAAATGCACTGAGTGACACATTGACCCTGGACAAAGAACTGCACCACAAAGCACAGTATATTTTTACAGAACAAGGGAACCCAATAGGTAGTTGAGGACCTTGGGTAATTGATGATTTTAAGCAAACAGTGGTCCTCAATTTGGTTTAAGGAATGGGGGGGATGAATATAGTACAGAATCGAAACTATATTTTTAGGAATGTCCAGCCGGACATCCAATTTAATTCTTCAATGAAAAAAGATAACAATACTCAACAGTAAAACAGAGGTGGGACACAGTCCTGTATCCGTAGGGGGAAGGAAACCAATACAGAGCAAACAAACAATACAGGCAGGACAAGCAGAGCTTAATTACGAAATCCAATGTTTTAAGCTTTTCTTTCTACAAACAGTGCACTTTTTTTCATAATGGACTGATGTGCATGCTGTCTAGATTGGGGTCGACGACGTTTCGATCCTATTACAAGGATACAAGGATCATCATCAGGACGAGACAATGAACAAGCCTGGTGTTTAAAGGAATTGCCTGGGGAAAAACATGGAAAAATGAAAGGAAGGAAGAGAGAGAAGGGAAAATTTAAGACCAGAATATGGCAGCGCGGAATAAATTACCGTCATGGTGTTCAGTGCACATGCTACATGTGACTTCATGCAGTTGCTAGAATGCAAACGAGTGAGCTAGTGAACTGAAATAAGACGATCTGGAATCCAAGGGTTGGCAGGCATTAGTTAAACGCCGGTGGAGGAGTCTTAATTTTGAGCGTAACGTGTGGCCGCAAGGAAATTACACAGACGGTGTCCAAGTGTACGCTTACCAGGAACAGACGGCGGGGTCATGTGCCAGAATAAAATAAACGTCTGGAGGTGCCAAAAGGTCTGGAAATATGCTGGCGTGTGCGGCTGGGACCGCGACAGCCGCTGGGGAAGGAAGGGAACCAATTAAGGCAAGGGAGCGAGTGAGGAGGGAAGGGGGAAAAAAAGCCAGGGTGACGGCATGCGGATCAGGTACCTGTTAGAATATGGAGACGGGCAAAAGGGATTTCTAGCTCCGGTCCATGGTCAATGTAAACAGTTCCGGGGTAGGTAGGCAATCATGATAGAATTGCGGGTAAAACGGATCCGTGAAATTACACTAGAAGGGAAGATTACAGTTACCTCAAGGGATCAATTTATGAGTGAGCCAAAATGGGGTGGAGATTCAGGTGCTTACCGTTATCGCGCGGCGTCCTCAGTTGCAATGAACGAGTGAGCGGAAGGGCCAGAGAAGCGTGCAGATATACGAGCAACGTGTTCGTGTGGAACACTAGAGCGTGAGAGTACGGCGCCATGATGGAAGAGAATAGTAAAGATAGAGGAAAGACTGACCAAAAAGCGGAAAGTTTAAGAATACATAATTATTACGAATAGACATTTTTGCAAGTGAGACGAAAATACAATTAATTAGAAAGCGAAATTACAATTAAATATAAAGCGAACCAAGGCTCATCAGCATAATTACTGGGCAGAACCCAAGGAAAGCAGTGGAGCAAAATGAGCAAGACATAGGGAAATAATAACGTGCGAACATCAAGAACTGTGAGGAATGTAGAAGCGAAACAATCCGTTATGTTAGAGTTAGGTATAGATGAGAGGCATCACGTGACATTAGTCACAGCTACCGGCGATCTGATTTACTTATCTCAGGAGACAGTATGAGACAGAATGTGGTCAAAGTTTGTTGTTTAGATGAGATTAGTCCAGTCCTCATTCCGATTGAGACCATCTTTGATGCTGTTCATACGAATGATCATTCTCAGCTCTTCTTTATTTAGAATCTTGGCGATGTCACCGCCCCTTGGGGGTAGTTTGACGCTCTTGATGATTGTCCACTTAATGTCATCCTCGGTGTGTCCCATTTCTGAAAAGTGTTCAACAAGAGGGGCATTGGGAGTTTTACAGCGCAGTCTGCTCCTGTGTTGGCCAATGCGTAGTTTAATCTTTTGGGTAGTTTGGCCTATATAAACTTTGTTACAGGGACAGGAAATCAGATAAATGACATTACTGGTATTGCAATTGGAAAATGACGTCAAGGTGATAAGTACATTATTAAAAAGAAAAGTTTTGCCTTCAATAGTCATGTTACATACATTGCAATTCCCACATTTAGCATGACCAATGAGGGGCGTGAGCCCCCAGTGTTCGTCCAAGGTAGTCAGGGGACGAGTGGTTGGCAGGGTGGCCCTTACCAGGTGATCCTTGAGATTGCGGCTCTTTCGGAAGGCAAACAGGGGTCGCTCTATGGAAAGATTGCCCGCATTTAGCACTGGCCAGTGTTGCAGGATAGATTTTCTGATTAGATTGGAGGCGGGGGAGAAGGTGGTGACACAGACAATCCGGTCCGTCTTGCTTTTGTTTTTAGGGGAAAGAAGGACTTCCCTAGGGCAATACCATGCTCGTTTTTTCGCATTGCTAACAAGTCTTTTAGGGTACCCTCGGTCTCTGAGTTTGTTGCTAAGGGTAGTAGCTTCAAGGAAAAAATCTTCCTTGGTGTAGCAGTTGCGTCTAATGCGCAGAAATTGCGAGTATGGTAATGAGTCTCTTAAGGCTCGCGGGTGATGACAAAGCACAGTGGCACAAATGAAGTCATGGGGAGGCACACACACATACAAACCAAAGGGACAGTTTACACCAAAGTGAAGTGTACTGCATGTCAGTAGGGGACATGGCAGGAGTGTACCATACACAAAGAGAGGGAGTGCAGACGCACAATGGGTACGCAGCTAAAGCACAGATAGGGGATGACATGACAACACACACAGCATGCCACACTGGAGGCAAGAAGGCACCATGGGACAGCAAGGCATGAGAAAAAACAACCACAATGGCAGTGTGGAGCAGCAGGTCTGCACAGACCCCACAAACAGCCACCAGACACAGGGATGTGCAACAAAACACAACACTGAATTGTCAGTAACACCCTCTGAATACTCACAAGTGACAAAAACAACAAGTAGGAGTCAGACAGAACTGCAAGGACACACCAACACACTGCACAGTGCACAACATACAACTCACACATGGGCACATGCACAGGGATAAACAATCAAAATAACAGGCACACAACTCCTGAGTGACACATGTGTGTAGTTGACATTGCAGAGACATGCACACATCAACACTCCCCACAAACTCACTCCCTTCACACTGCACACTACCTGGCCATCCAAGAGCACATATGGAAAGTAAGCCATGGGACTAGGATGACTGGCCATCTCAAGATGACCACAAACATACACCACTGGGCACACATATAGGAAGGACACACACATGATGACCCTGGACAGCCTGTCTGCAATACTGTGTGCAGAAACCCACCCTGTGCTGACAGTGCCCCCCAACCTGACATGTGTACAATAGAGCCAACATGAAATAATCAAGTAAATGACTACTGCTAAACATTCAAAATTGCCACCACAAGTATCTGGGCCAAGAAGAACTGAAGACCCTGTCACCCCTGAAAAAAAGAGAGCAAGTGAGCCCAAACATGGAACATGTTGAAGTGCCACACAGACCGTGTGGCACAGTAAACCATTTACACACAACAAAATAACTTTATTCATTAAGGACACTGACAAAATAGACAACTGGAGCAACTGTCTTTATTCACATATTGCACAGATAGGCACCATGAGAAGAGAAGAGCAAGGCACAAAATGCAGAGCATGTCCATGAGCAGCTGCACAGGCAAGGGCAAAACAGCAGTGACCAACAAGGCCAGAGGCCAGGGCAGATTGCAGAGTATGTCCATGAGAAGCTGCACAGGCAAGGGCAAAACAGCAGTGAACAACAAGGCCAGCGGGAACGGGCAGAGTGCAGAGTATGTCCATGAGAAGCTGCACAGGCAAGGGCAAAACAGCAGTGAACAACAAGGCCAGTGGGCAGGGCAGAGTGCAGAGCATGTCCATGAGAAGCTGCACAGGCAAGGGCAAAACAGCAAGGCCAGTGGCCAGGGCAGAGTGCAGAGTATGTCCATGAGAAGCTGCACAGGCAAGGGCGGCAAAACAGCAGTGAACAACAAGGCCAGTGGCCAGGGCAGAGTGCAGAGCATGTCCATGAGAAGCTGCACAGGCAAAGGCAAAACAGCAAGGCCAGTGGCCAGGGCAGAGTATGTCCATGAGAAGCTGCACAGGCAAGGGCAAAACAGCAGTGAACAACAAGGCCAGTGGCCAGGGCAGAGTGCAGAGTATGTCCATGAGAAGCTGCACAGGCAAGGGTCCAACACAACAGTGAACAACAAGGCCAGCGGGAACGGGCAGAGTGCAGAGTATGTCCATGAGAAGCTGCACAGGCAAGGGCAAAACAGCAGTGAAAAACAAGGCCAGCGGGAACGGGCAGAGTGCAGAGTATGTCCATGAGAAGCTGCACAGGCAAGGGCAAAACAGCAGTGAACAACAAGGCCAGTGGGCAGGGCAGAGTGCAGAGCATGTCCATGAGAAGCTGCACAGGCAAGGGCAAAACAGCAAGGCCAGTGGCCAGGGCAGAGTGCAGAGTATGTCCATGAGAAGCTGCACAGGCAAGGGCGGCAAAACAGCAGTGAACAACAAGGCCAGTGGCCAGGGCAGAGTGCAGAGCATGTCCATGAGAAGCTGCACAGGCAAAGGCAAAACAGCAAGGCCAGTGGCCAGGGCAGAGTATGTCCATGAGAAGCTGCACAGGCAAGGGCAAAACAGCAGTGAACAACAAGGCCAGTGGGCAGGGCAGAGTGCAGAACATGTCCATGAGAAGCTGCACAGGGAATGGGTGCAACTGTACCTTTCCATGGCCAGCAACACAGTCAGGGGGCAACAATGTGCAGTACAGGCCCTCCTGTGTGAGACACAAGTATGTGAGGGTGACTACTACTCAGACTTGGCTGTCAGGCAGACTGGGAGCTGGCTGTGCCTCGGGAACTGTGGGGCACTTAAAGGGGGAGAGAGCGGAACAGCTGAGGTAGAGTGATCAGTGTCTTGGCAGGCTGGAGGGCTGTTTGGACCAGGTGGTGTAGAGGCACGTGGAGGTGGAGTCATGCAGACGGGAGTGACGGAGTGGCTGGGAGATTGTGGAGGGGTGCCCTTCCACTTCTTCGGGATCCTAAATGACTTGCCTCACTTGGGATCAATGGGAATTGGTGTGGGCACAACAGGCACACACACCACCACTGCTGCAGCAGGTGCAGGTGCTGGCAGCCCCTCTGGTGATGTGCTGGACCCAGCTGAATGCTTTGCCTTGCATCTCCTCTGCCCCCTTTCCCCTGTTTACTAGGTGTCACCCCTACAGTCCCCTCTGGCCTATGCTTCACTGGGCTTGGAATGGGAGTCGAGGTGGTTGGTGATACTGCCTTTGAGCCCTTCCCAGGTGTATCCTTGGCATGCACCACCTCCTTGGTGGGCACAGACACTGTACGATTATCTTTGCGGGACTGCCTTAGGGGCAGGAGAGTCCTTGGATTGGGATGCCACTGAGGCATGTGTGCCTGAGGTCTGCTGCTTTGCTAACTGTCCCCTGGTGTCGCCTGACGGGCTTTCCTCCCTGCGCTCTGTGATGCCTTTTGTCTTCTGTGGGGATGCTGTCTGTGCACGGGAACACTTGGGTTGTTGCTGCTGTGTGCTCTGTGTGCTGTATCGTGACTTTGATGTATGAGGACCGTGGTCACTATCATCAGACGTGGCCACTGCCTGGGTGGTGGACAAAGGGACTGGAGCTGGACTGTGAGAATGTGCCTGTTGCAGGGCAGACGTCACTGTTGATGACAAAGCCTAGACTGTCCGGTGCAGCCCACCCAATTCGGAATGTATGCCCTCCATGAAGGCAACCATCTGGGCCAATTTCTTGTTGTGGGCAATGAAGGCATTTAGGAGAGCTGTCTGTCCTACACACAGCTGGCGCAAAAGGTCCACAGACTCAGCACTGATGGCAGCAGGGGGGACAGGGGCAGGGGCAGCAGTGCCAGGGGTGAAGGACACTCTTCTCCTCTTACTGAGGCGGACACAGGCAGCAGCAGAGGAAGTGGCTGGGAGGGTGGGCAATGGCTGCTGTGTGGTGGAAATCGATGCAGAGTCCCCGTTCCCTGTGCCCTCCAACATGGATGCATCCCCGCTGGCATCGGATGATGTGGTGCTTTGCGTCTCAGGCTGAGACTCCTCCAGCAGACTCCTGTTCCCCTCTGATGCGCTGGTGACATCTGTGTCACTGGGCTCCTGGGCAGCTGTGGAGCTAGTTTCACCCCCACTGGTGTCCGTCTCCTGTCCCTCCGTAACAACAGGTGATGCTGCATGGGATAGAGAGATGTAGGGTCAGGTCAGTGGCAAAAACAGAACAAACATATGCAGGCAATGCATGACAAAAGTTGAGCAAATCTACATGTTGCACACCACCCTGTGCAATCACATCGAGCCAACTCACTACATAGACTCAAGCAGTGCATGGAAACTGGAAACTCAGGCATGAGTGAGCCATGTGATGTCCACACAGCACAACACCCTGCTTGTGGCTCTGTTCAAACAGACACACAAGTAGTTCTGAGCACACCTAGGGACATGATGGGGGCACACAACGTGTTGCCAATGACAGAACTGGATGTAACAGGAGGGGACAACACAGACCCAGACTACAACATGACAGTCCACAATGGACATTAGCTTATACCACCTACCATGTCGTACCTTGGGGACAATAGAATGCTGCACATTGCTGTAAGATATCTAGCCCTCCCCAATATGGGTGCATGCAATGGATGCATTGATGTACGCACATTCAGATTGGGTGCACTGCCGTTTCCTCCCATGGGATTCCCAAGACTACACCAATGCAGAAGAAACCTGAAGAGCACAACACAGCTTCCAAATCAACTTTGTAAGTTCAGGTAGGGCAAATGCATGCCACAGGCACCCAGGCCAGCAGCCACTTATATGCCACAGCATCACACTACCAACATCACAGAGGCCAGCGCTGGCACAGGCTCTGTACAAATGCAGCCACTCCCATCCAAAGTCAGACTCCCCAAATGCTCACCCCTGGCTTGCTGCTGATGCTCCTTCAAACGTGCATCCAGCTCAGGCTGTGTCACCGCCAAGATGTGCCCCATTAGTGGTGTCATGCTGCGCCGTGGCAGACACCCAGTGCGAGGAAGCAGCCCCAGGGTCATCTCCGCCACATTCTTTGCCAGCCAGCTGATGTCATCCCATCTCTTGTGGCAGTGGGTGCGCCATCGGTTTGAGACCCCCAGGGCTCACACCTTCGCTGCAATGGCCATCCACATGGCCTCACGCTGGTGTACCTTGAGCTGCAGGCATGGGAGACAAGAGGGAGAAATGATCAGGTACACAATGCCATGTACCGACATCTATCAGTATAGCAGCAAGATACAACCAAATCACATATCCAATGATAGATTAATCAGAGACCGTAGTACAGCCCACATATGACCCCTGCATGGGAAAAGCTGATGTTAAAGCATGCAGGTGTGAGGGGGAACACAGTCCCTGCACATCTCACACACATGCAGGATGCCAGGACTGAAACCTGCCTGCCCACATCTCCAGTCAATTGTTGGGTTGAGCAACACATACATCACATATCAACCTGTGTTGGGGGGTGACCCACTGTGTCCAAGACTGCGCAGCCCTCAATGTCCCTGCCCTGTGAATAGATAACTGTGTCATGGATGTCACATTGAGGGACATGATCTCACAAATACAAAATGCCCTTCACAAGGGCGGTTGTGTGCAATCTACAGTGCTGAGATGGGCCACAGCTGGAGTGCAATGTGAAAAGACTGATGTCATACTCTGTAAGTGAAGTGATGTGTCCATGTCTTTGTAGACGGGCACTGTGCTGTCCAGCTGGGCTCACACTGAGATGGACTACAGGGGTACACACTGCCATCCAGCCAAGCAATCACTGTCCTGACTACAGCATGAACAACCTTCTGTGTCACTGTATGGCTGACAACACAACGCAGGTCACTCATACTTACATGTATAGGGAGGGAAAGTTGTGGCATTAGGTACACACACCCTCCCACTGGAGACAGAATGTCAGGCAGTGCATGACACTACCCCACACTCCCAGGCACATACTGCATCAGTCTACTACATGTGTGGCCCCCTGCCCTACCACAACACTGATTAAGACTCACCACGACATTTGGGGCACCATATAGCCTTGGGTACTGTGTGAGCACCTCATCCACCAGGACCTCCAGCTCCTCGCTCGTGAAGGGACTGGCACGGATCTTCTCTGTCCTTGCCATCACTGAGGACGTGAAACAACTGCAGGGGATTTTGGTGGCGAGGGTCCCCAGGAAGCAGTCCCTGGAGGCAGCAGCAGGTGAGGGATGTCAGGCAGCAGTCCCTGGTGGCAGCAGCAGGTGAGGGGTGTCAGGCAGCAGTCCCTGGAGGCAGCAGCAGGTGAGGGGTGTCAGGCAGCAGTCCCTGGAGGCAGTAGCAGGTGATGGGTCTCAGCAGCAGGCTCTATGATCAGGGGCAATGTGAGGCTCACTGCCACATATATAGCCCCCTGGGGTCATTTCAAAGGTGCCAAGCTGCAGCAATTGGTGATCCATGTCTGCCTCTTTCAAATGAATCCAATGACCGCCTCCGCGGTGGTGGAGCACGCCTACCGTGACCTTTGCATCATGCCACCGCTATTGAGCTTCCCATTGGCTCAAGGGCGAGCTCCATGGCGGTGTAACACTGCTGTGGCCCGGGGTGCGCTACCGCGATGGTGCAGCTTTCAAATGCAGCCGATGACCGCCTCTGCGGTGGCGGAGCATGCCTACCGCGACCTTCAAAATTGCATCATGCCACCGCTATCGAGCATCCCATTGGCTCTAGGGCGAGCTCCATGGCAGTGTAACACCGCTGAGGCCCGGGGTGCGCTACTGCGATTTTAGTGACGAAGCATGCCAACCACCATTTCCACATGTCTCCATGCCTATGACTACTGCACTGGTTTGAATGGGGGTGCTGGTTAACCACCACCGGTGCCAGGTGGTAGCTACCGCGATATGGGTGCCATGCATTGACACGAGGCACCTCCATTCTGGCGGCGGAGCATGCCAACTTCCATTTTCCACATGTCTCCATGCCTATGACTACTGCACTGGTGTGAATGGGGGTGCTGGTGAAGCACCACCGGTGCCAGGCTGTAGCTACCGCTATATGGGTGCCATGCATTGACATGATTTAACCCAGATCTCTTGACTGGGGGAGAATGTCTGCATTGTCAGCATTCCGTCCATCAATTGTTTGTTGTAACGCTTTTCGCCCTAAGTGGGATGGGTATTCCCAGACGTGGGACCCGTGCTCACTACGCCACTGGAGTCAAGCTATCCTGGCTGATGATGGCTGATAGCCAGAAACCGGTCCTAGGATGCTTGATTCCGGTCCAGGGAAGACATGGCTTGGCAGTTCGGGCTGGACTGTTCCCATGAGGCACAGGGTCAAGACTGATTTGCATATGGCCATGTCTAAACTGGGGTGGTGTAGTGGGCAAAAGAACGATGGATTTAACCCAGATCTCTTGACTGGGGGAGAATGTCTGCATTGTCAGCATTCCGTCCATCAATTGTTTGTTGTAACGCTTTTCGCCCTAAGTGGGATGGGTATTCCCAGACGTGGGACCCGTGCTCACTACGCCACTGGAGTCAAGCTATCCTGGCTGATGATGGCTGATAGCCAGAAACCGGTCCTAGGATGCTTGATTCCGGTCCAGGGAAGACATGGCTTGGCAGTTCGGGCTGGACTGTTCCCATGAGGCACAGGGTCAAGACTGATTTGCATATGGCCATGTCTAAACTGGGGTGGTGTAGTGGGCAAAAGAACGATGGATTTAACCCAGATCTCTTGACTGGGGGAGAATGTCTGCATTGTCAGCATTCCGTCCATCAATTGTTTGTTGTAACGCATTGACATGAGGCACCGCCATTCTGGCGGCGGAGCATGCCAACCGCCAGTTCCACATGACTCCATGCCTATGACTACTACACTGGTGTGAATGGGTGTGCTGATGACACACCGCCAGTGCCAGGCAGTAGCTACCACGATATGGGTGCCATGCAATGGCGATGGACATCTGTCACACATCAACAGTGCATAGTGCCAACATGTTCAATGGCACATCATTGTGCACAGCACACGATGCCAATGTTCAATTTACTCCAATGATGACAACACATGCCATGTTTGTGTGTGTGTAACGTACATTTGTCTGTACCCACTCACATGTCACTTGAGGATTTGATGTTGGTGTAGGCAGGACAGTGTAGTCCTGGACTGCACAATGTGTACACATGTCAATGTGTTGAGGTTCAGTGACAATCACAGCAATGCTCGTTTCGATGAATGTTGATCTAATTAGCATTGCCTCTCATGTCTGCTCATGAACACATTCATCATTCCTGTGCCGACTGTGGACATTGTGTGGTGGATGTGTGCCAGGTTGGAATGACGCATCATGGTGTGACCTGTACAGCAGCTAGGTAGGAGACAGTGTTTTTGATTACACATATGATGGATGCTAGACTCCCAGGCGTGCACATGTGTACTGTGGCCATATCCCTATGTGCATTCACATAGCCAAAGGTGGTGTTTGAGGTACTTGTCCTGTGTAAGTTGACACGTGTGCCCTTTGTGTAGCTGAAGGTGTCCCTCCATGTAAGCTGGTCTGTTAGTCACTCTAGATGTCAGTCATTGTTGTTGTTGTGTCATCCAGAACGTGATATGCTATGCACATCTCTTGGTGTATTGTATTGACATGTGTCCACTATCAACTCCAATAGGAGGATGCCAAATTTGATTTGTCACTTGACGGTGCCGGAGGACATGGAGGATGTTGCGATCATACAGAGCCACCCTGAAGACCCTTTGTGATCTGTTGGAGTCCCACCTGCAGCCACGCAGGACTTATCCAACAGCTTGCACCCCTACTTATAAGGTGATGGCAGCCCTGCATTTTTTTGCCACAGGATTATTCCAGGAGACTGTGGCCAGCGCTGTTGGGATGTCACAATCAATGTTCAGCATGGTGCTGCCTGATGTACTGTCCGCCATGATGCTATACAAGGACAGATACATCCATTTCCCCAGGGGTGCTGAATTTCCAGCTGTGAAGGGAGACTTCTATCCCCTTGGACACATCCCCAATGTTGTCGGGGCCATTGATTGCATCCATGTCGCTCTTGTGCCACCACAGGCAAGTGAGTACATTTACCGCAATCGCAAGCATTACCACTCCATCAATGTGCAGGTGGTGACCCTGGCAGATATGACCATCTCGCAGGTGTGTGCCAAATTCCCAGGCTCAGCCCATGACTCCTACATCCTGAGGAACAGCATAGTGCCCCAGCTGATGGCTAATCTTCTTCCAGAGCGTGCATGGATTGTGGGTGAGTATGCCTAGTCGTGTTGAGTGCTGTGTGTGTGACCTGCTCCCCTGAGACTCAATTTCAATGTCTATTTGTGTTTGTCATACCTATGTGACTCTGCATATCCCAACTGTCCCTGGTTGCTGAGCCCACTGCGGAATCCCAGGTCCCCGGCTGAAGTCCGCTACAATGAAGCCCATGGGAGGACACGTCGTGTGGTGGAGCGCACTTTTGGCATGCTCAAGTCACGTTTCCGGTGCCTGAACAAGACCGGAGATGCACTGGCATGCTCGCCCAGGAAGGTGTGTCAGATTGTTGTTGCATGCTGCATGCTCCACAACCCAGCCATTCGCAGGGAGATTCCCCTGCTCCTGGATGATGGTGAGGACCCAAGGCCCCAGACTGCAAACCAAGCCGCGTCCAGTGATGAGGACAGTGGAGAGGAGGAAGGAATTGACCTGCGTGAACAGCTCATCACCCGCTACTTCACTTGAACGGTGGGTGGCAATATGCAACATACCCATTGTCTGATGTGATTGCTGTTGTCGTGAAGGGGCATATGATAATTGTAGAATCAGCCAGTTGTAGACTCAGTGGTGGTTGGAAATGTTTCTAGGACATGTCATTTGGGAACATCAACGGGACGTGTATGTTGACACTTGGGGGCCATTGTGACATGTGCATGTTGGGTTATCCTGGTGTTAGGGCTTGTGTGATGTCTGTGATGCCACACCCAGACCAGTGACAGTTGTTCTGTTGTGTTTCACTAGGTGCCTTCGACTTCTCCTTGCCTACATACAGCCCATGGTCCGGGTACATTGTGATCATGTTGAAGACTGTACACCCTGCAATAAAGACGGAGCAGACACAACAACATGTGTGTGAGGATATTTTATTTACTATGGTGAGATGCAAGGGGGGTGTACATTTCCATTGGGGGGAGTGAGTTGACAGGCGTGGAAAATGAGATGGTCGAGTAGTCACCACATTGCTGTGGTGACCCAGTCCAACTTTCAGATGCCATTCACAAAGCAGTGTGGGGTAGGACAGTCCAAAGAGTCAATGCAGTGTTGGAGAGGGTTGCCATCATGGATGGCTCCGTGACTTGCGTCTGGCAGGTGCTTTGCTTCCAGATACTGCCAGGGTCTTCTTGGGATGGCCCCTTTGTCGTTTGGCGGGGAGGCCTGCTGCAGGGCCAGTGGGTCTGAGGACACACCCCTCTCTGTGGGTGCAGGGGAGGATGGTGAACTGTCAGTGTGCAGCCTACCAGAGGGAGGCGGAGGTGTTGTCTGGGATGCATGCCTGTCCCTCAGTACCGCCACTTGCTGGCCCAAGAGGTCCACGATTAGTCCCATGCATCTGTCGATGGACCTCATCAGCAAGATGAGCTCGTGCAGCAGATCGTCCAACCGGCCCCTTTGTCCCTGAGCCTGTTCGTATGCACCCAGGACTCTGGTGATGTGTTCCAGGGAGTGGGTCCCAGCCTCCTGGTGTCCCTGGGTGACCCTGCCCCTCCCACCTGCCCTGCTGCCATGGACCTGTTGCCTCACCACTGTGGGCACCCGCATCCTCTCCCTGCCCTCCTCCATGGGTGGTGTGTACGGGGCATCCTTTGGGACAGGGAGGGTGTTGCCGGCAGCACTGGTGGTGGTGGTGGCTGTGGCTACACAGGCCGTGACAGCAGGGGTCTGCTGTGGAGTTGTGTTGTTGCCGCAGATGTGGTGGGGGGGCCGCTGGGGTCCTGGGACCTTTTGCTCCCTGGCACACCGGATGGGCCGGCCTCGAGCTCATCGTCCACGGAATCCTGGGAGTCAACATCCGAGAGTCCTTGTACCGGGAGTGGAGACTGGCTCTGCAGGTTGCTGGTGTTTTCCTCTGCAGTGAGTTCTTGGTCACCTGTGGGTCAGATGGGAAATGGGTCATTGCAGTGCACCCGTCAAGCTTTGGGTTAGCTGTGTGTCATTCACATTTTGTACACTGCACAATTGACATATCATCACATTGTTGACTGTGTGCAGTACTGTGCTCCCTGACATGATACAGTGGTACAAGCATTACTTGTCCATGGTGCGAGGTGTCAGGGCATACCATGCGAATCGTGTCTAATTGAGGTTTACTGGGACTTGTTGCCATCTAGGGCCTGGCACAACATGTGTTTAATTGTGGACTCATGGTTTAGTTGTCTGACCTAGCAGACGTCACATCTAGCCATGGACTTGCCATTGTCATCTCCTGCATCCTTTTGTCCTGTCATGTGCATATCTTGATTTGTGCCACCACACATGCTTTCATTTTTTGCGAATGGTCCTTGTTGCACTTGCCCCATGGTGATGCACATGTAACTAGTTGCTGTGCATGAATGTGCCCAGGCTTTCTTCTACTTGTGCATTGGTGTGTCACACTTTGGTGGTTGTGACAATTTCCTTGGCTTATCTGTGTGCACACTGTGCTTGGCAATGGGGTAGGTATGGCTCTTTGTGCAATGTGAGGGCTGGGGTTGTCATATGGCACCATTTAATTTTGGAAAAATGTGCGGGTGCGCGTACTGGCTACCTACCTGTAAGTTTATTTGGTGCACTGCAAAGGCTTCCAACTGCTTCTGGGTGGGGTGGTGGGAGGGATCCATCTTGCTTGGCTGTGGGACAGGGGGCATGGTGGGAGTAGTGGTGCAGACCCCCACCCCCAGACACCCTCATTGTGAAGATGGCTACCTACCTGTAAGTTTGTTTGGTGTACTGCAATGGCTTCCAACTGCTCCTGGGTGGGGTGGGGGAGGGATCCATCCTGCTCAGGTGTGGAACAGGGGGCATGGTTGGAGTGGTAGTGCAGCCCTCCCTGACACAAACACCCTCATTGTGAAGATGGCTACCTACCTGTAAGTTTGTTTGGTGTACTGCAATGGCTTCCAACTGCTCCTGGGTGTGGTGGGGGAGGGATCCATTCTGCTCAGGTGTGGGACACAGGGAATGTTGGGAGTAGTAGTGCAGGCCTCCCGGCCACAAACACCCTCCCAGGGAAGAAGGCTACCTACCTGTGAGTTTGATGAGGGTTTTGTAATGGCTGACACATGCTTCTGGGTGGGATGGTGGGAGGGATCCATCTTGCTCAGGTGTGGAACAGGGGGCATGGTGGGAGTGGTAGTGCAACCCTCCCTCACACAGACACCCTCATTGTGAAGATGGCTACCTACCTGTAAGTTTGTTTGGTGTATTGCAATGGCTTCCAACTGCTTCTGGGTGGGGTGGGGAGGGATCCATCTTGCTAGGCCGTGGGACAGGGGGCATGGTGGGAGTAGTGGTGCAGGCCTCCTGGCCACAAACACCCTCCCAGGGAAGATGGCTACCTGCCTGTGAGTTTGATGATGGTTGTGCAATGGCTGACACATGCTTCTGGGTGGGGTGGTGGGAGGGATCCATCTTGCTTGGCTGTGGGACAGGGGCATGGTGGGAGTAGTGGTGCAGGCCCCCCACCCCCAGACACCCTCATTGTGAAGATGGCTACCTAACTGTAAGTTTGTTTAGTGTACTGCAATGGATTCCAACTGCTCCTGGGTGGGGTGGGGGAGGGATCCATCCTGCTCAGGTGTGGGACAGGGGCATGGTGGGAGTAGTACTGCAGCCCTCCCTGACACAAACACCCTCATTGTGAAGATGTCTACCTACCTGTAAGTTTGTTTGTTGTACTGCAATGGCTTCCAACTGCTCCTGGGTGGGGTGGGTGAGGGATCCATCCTGCTCAGGTGTGGGCCAGGGGGCCTGGTGGTTGTTGTAGTGCTGTCTGCCTGTACACATGCCCCCATGGTTATGTTGTTAGCTATGTTTGTGGTGAATGGGAGTGGGTGAATGTAGGATCTGTGAGGCATGTTTTTGTGAGTGTGTGGTGCAGATGGATGGTGTGTGTCCTAGGTGGTGTAGCTTTGAAGTTGTGCAAGGCAGTACATAGCAGAGTGGCGGTAGTCATTTGTTTGTACTTACCAGCCTCCACTCCCCCGGCTACTCCTGTGAGACTCTCTGGATGCAGTATGGCAAGCACCTTCTCCTCCCATTGTGTGAATGTTTTTAGTGGTATGGGAGGGCCACCGCCAGTCCTCTGAGCTAGCTCACGGTTCTTGCTCCTCCTCTCCTTGACCACCCTCTTCAGGTCATGCCACCGCTTCATGATCTCCTTTTTTGATCTTGGGGTGGTCCCTACTGCATTGACCCTCTGGACTATCCTAGCCCACTTTTGTGTCCTTGCGGCTAATGGTGTCTGTTGGACCAGGCTACCAAAAACCTGTGGTTCCCCTCTGACTATCTCATCTACCATGACCTTCAACTCACTCTCAGTGAATCTTGCCATTTTCTGTGTGGCCATGGTGTGTGGTGTGCAAAGTGATTGTGGGTGCAGGGGTGTGAGTGGTGGTTGTGGTTGTGCTGTGTATGGTGTGTGTTGTGCAGGGGGTTAGTTGTGCTGGTTTGGAGGTGGTGGTGGTGCTGTGTGTGGCGTGGCTGGTGATGTTGTGTCCTTTGCCTCTCCTGTTAGCTGGGGTATGTGTCCCTTCTCTCCTGGAGTTTTGCAAGGGATTGTGGTTAGTGAAGGGGCTGGTTTTATACACACTATGTGGGTGTGTTCAATCGGGGTGTTGCTAACAGGTGTGTAGTCCTGGGATTTGTATTTTTCGTTTTGCCATGTGGTTGTGTCATTGGGGTGTGTTTTGTGTATTTGGGAGGCATGTCTAGTTTTCTGTGGGCACTTTTTGGCCTTCTTGTGGGGTTTTGGCTTTGTCCGCCATATTTTTGACGGTTCGTCCGCCGCGGTAGCTGTGCTTCAGCTCTTCCGCTGGCTCTCCCAGTCATCCCATTGTGCGACCGTGGAAGTCGGAGACTGCGGTACATACTGCGGGACCGTCGGGGACATACTAATTTCCGGAGCGGTGTCTCCGCTATAGTTGTGGCGGGTTGTTGTTTTTCCGCCGCGAATCCGACTGCCACAGACGCATTTTGCCCATCTCCGCCCGCTATGGGTAGTTATTCTGGGCCTCGTACCGACGCGGTCGGATTTTTGGGGCGGTTGATGCTAATTTGGCCGCCGGTTTTTCCACGGGGTTGGCGGGCGGTTGTTTTCCGCTTCCATGGCGGTCGGGGTGTTTTTCCGCCCTACATCCCAATGCATCTCAAACTGTAAAACAAAGATGGATGCTCAAATTATTAAAATTTTATACTTTAATTCAAAAACATGTTAAACACTAATGAATAAATTAGTAAAATGTTTTCTAAAAATACAACAATATTTTACTTCTATGCTAAAAATTAAATCACATTGGGGTCTATTACGATGAGCCGCCACTGCAACGGCTAAAGGGACCACCGGCCATAGGTGCGGAGGTCCCGCCATTCAGATCAGGATGCGCCCGCCACACTGGAGGGCGCATCCCACATTTTGTACATTGCAGCAGGCGGTGCTGTAAGCAGCACCCGCCGCAATGTACAAAATGCATGCAGTGCATTTGCATGCAAAACGTGGCAGGCACCGCACGGTGCCTGCCACATTGTGCATGCAAATGCAGGGGTGTACCCCCATGTGCACCCCCAACCCCCCAACACTCTGGGGGCCCGCAAAGGGCCCCCTACAGGAAGAACCGCATGCCTTTCCATGGTGGCAACGCCGCCATGGAAAGGCTCTCCTCCGCATGCATCATAATATGGATGGCGGTGTCTTGCAGACACCGCCACCATATTATGCCCCTTTTCCGCCCGCTTAACTCGTTGACGGACTATAAGTGGTGGATGGTCTTCTCGTCCGCCGCGGAACCCCCAGCCATCCTAAAATGGCGGGGGGTCATTCTGGCATGGATTGCAGGTGGATCACCCCTGCTGGGCTGGCGGTGGCTACCGCCGGCTCAGCGGGAGCGATCCGCCTGCCATCCTAATAGGCCTCATTGTTTCTACATTGTAAAATTAAAATAATAAATATTATAAAATATATAATAATTATTATTATAATTCCGTATTTATTTACATTATGTTCAATGCTTATTAAAAATATCTACAGAATTTATCAAATGTAAACTAAATACTTACCTATTACAAAACATGTTTATATAAAATTAAACAATGTAATAAAGCATATGATTAATATTTCATATATCAATAATATTAATGAAATATTACTAGTAAATGTTGAAAAATTGTTATACATTTAAAATGTTACCTTGTATAACAAATGTAATTTTTTTATATTATTTAATTTGTACAATATATGTAACTAAATAATAAATGTTGCAAATACAAAACAAAACTGTACAACTGTTATAAAAATATTACATTTATAAAATAAATGTTATAAATAAATGTTAAATATCATTTTTTTATTGTTACAAAATATACATACCTGTATACAAATATTTACCAATGTTAGAATTATTTTCCGTATAATTATTATATGTGACATTATAAACATTTCAAAAATCAGTTATGTATAAAAAAAGATAATGTGTTTTTCTATGTGTCTTACTGTATATTTTATGCATTAAATAAAATATATTATTTTACTGTTACTATCTCAAAAACCCAAAATAAACAGCATTGCATAAATTGACATGTCTGATTATTTCTCTATGAATTTAATGTATATTTTATGTCTAATAAAAATATATGTTTTAATGCAGTGTACTTTTTTAATTAATATATCTTTAATAATCATATTTCTATAATTGTTTTAATTATCAATATAAAATATCATAATTCTCATACATCCCCACCACACACTATCTAAATGTTTTAAGTTAACAAAACTATACACACATATCATTTACTATTCCCAGCACAATTATTATTCAGTCAGGGAAGGTGCTGGACACTACACATATATAATTTACTATTCCCACTCCAGTTAGTTATAAATCAGGAAAGGTGCTGGATACTACACATATACAGTTTACTATTCCCACTCCAGTTAGTATTAAGTCAGGGAAGGTGCTGGACACTACACATATATAATTTACTATTCCCACTCCAGTGAGTTATAAACCAGGGAAGGTGCTGTACACTAAACCTATATAATTTACTATTCCCACTCCACCTAGTATTAAGTCAGGGAAGGTGCTTGACACTACACACGTATAATTTACTATTCCCACTCCAGTTAGTTTTAAGTCAGGGATGATGCTGGACACTACACTTATATAATTTACTATTCCCACTCCATTAAGTATTAAGTTAGGGAAGCTGCTGGACACTACACATATACAGTTTACTATTCCCACTCCAGTTAGTATTAAGTCAGGGAAGGTGCTGGACACTACACATATATAATTTACTATTCCCACTCCAGTGAGTTATAAACCAGGGAAGGTGCTGTGCACTAAACCTATATAATTTACTATTCCCACTCCACTTAGTATTAAGTCAGGGAAGGTGCTTGACACTACACACGTATAATTTACTATTCCCACTCCTGTTAATATTAAATAAGGGAAGGTGCTGGACTCTACTCATATATAATGTACTATTCCCACTCCAGTTAGTTTTAAGTCAGGGAAGGTGCTGGACACTACACATATATAATTTACTAATCCCACTCCAGTTAGTTTTAAGTCAGGGAAGGTGATGGACACTAGACATATATCATTTACTATTTCAACACCACTTACTATTAAATCAGGGAAGGTGCTGGACACTACACATGTATAATTTACTATTCTCCCTAAAATTAAAATAGCATGTGTAAATAAACTATACATGAAGCAAATTTCCTTTATTAATAACATTTACAAATATTTCAAATATTTAAATAACTCTCAAAATTAAAAAATAAAATAATCATATATTTAGATTACACAAATAGCAAATATGAAAATATATACTAAAAATGACTATATTTCATCCTTAAAATTTTTACTTTTTTTACATTATACAGATGGATTTATTTTCTCTAAAATGATAGTAATAAATTAGTATTGATTTAAACTGTATTACTATTTCCTATAAATTATATCGTAAACATTAATATTTCATATATATGTTCCATTCAAATCAAATATCAATCATTAAATATTAAAATATATATTTCATAAACCAATTTTTTTAAATATTAGCTATTAACTTGCACCAAAAATTAAATGTAAAATCTTTATAATTATTATTAATCTATATTTTATAATATTAATATATTTAAAACTATCCACTATCAAAATAATATTTTAGTTTTTTCCATTTAATAACATTTTCACTTAAAATATATTTTAAAATAATTTCAAAACAATGGGGCCTATTACGATGGTAGGCGGACACCGCAACGGAGCATGGGACCGACCACCGAAGATGTGGCGGTCCCGCTAGGCAAATTAGGATGCACCCGCCACACTGGCGGGTGCATCCTTGACTTCAACATTGCGGTGGGCATTGCTGTTAGCAATGATGGGGGAAACATGGGTACCCCCAGTGCAGCTACCCACCCCCCCAGCCCCCGGGGGCCCGCAATGGCCCCCCGTGGTGATTTCCCGGATGCCTTTCCATGGCGGAGTCTCCACCATGGAAAGGCATGCATCCTATATTGATGGCGATGCCTGCAAGACACCGCCACCATTACCAATCCCTTTTCCGCCCGGCCGTCAATCCGACCATCAGAAAAGTGGCGGACAGTCTTTCCGTCTGCCGCTGTGCCCCCCGCCATTCTAATATGGCGGGGGCGAAGATAGGTCAGTTGGAGGGCGGATCCACTCGCGAACATATTGGGCCCCAATATTCTGTAAATTACATCAAATTACACAACTTCATTCTAAATTTTAAAAAAAAGGAACATTATGAATTTCTAAACAATTTGTTAAAAATATTAAATATTTTTTAATAAATATTAAAATATTTTAATACACTACCCACCCTTATCCCCTAGAAACAAAACATCCCACTCCTAAAATTAAATTTAAAATTTGAAAATTTATTTTTTCAAAATATTTCACATTACATTTCTAATTTTCTAAAACGCTCCACACCCTTCTTCCCTATAAGCCCAACATCCCACTACTAAAACATTTTAAATAGAAATTTGTAAATTTAACTTTAAAAAATATTAAAATTCAATTTTTTTAAAACACTTCCCACCCTTATCCCCCATAAACCCAACATCCTGCTCCTAAATCAACAATGTAATTTTAAATTTATAAAATTTAACATAATTTCAAAATAAATTTAAATATTTGTTAAACACTCCCCACCCTTATCCCCCATAAACCCAACATCCTGCTCCTAAAACAACAATGTAATATAACATTTATAAAATTTAAAATAATTTTAAAATAAATTTAAATATTTGTTAAACACTCCCCACCCTTATCCCCTATAAACCCAACATCCTGCTCCTAAAAATTATTATTCAATTGATATTTTTTACACAATTAATAAACTAATATAATATCAAAAGCAAACATAAAACATGAGAAAAACATACTATACGATATTTTGACTTTACGATATTTTGACATTCGATATATCTAACTTCGATATAATTAACAGCACTTATAATAGATATTTTTGACACTGATATATAAAACATTGATATTTAGTACTGTGTGAAAACTGGACCAGACCGGATGGGGCTTGGCTGGGTACCAAGAGTTGGATCAAGGGTCTAGAAACGATGTTGCATGGTCTGATGTCCACATTACATGGTTCTGTTGTCCATGGGTCCGTGGTCTACAGTCTATGAACTGAGAAGTGACGGTGGGAGAGCAGAGCAGAAACTCAGCACTGAGAACTGTGAGAACGCTGATAATCAAGTGGCACATAGAACATGTCCATGTCACTTTCATTGGAAATAAAAGATCAATGACAGTTACAGATTATTGGCAGTTCCGGAAAAATACATCATTACCATTTCCCACACATCATTGGCATTTTTCACTTAGCACAGTCATTTTCGCCATCTCCTAGCAACCACAAATCCATGGCAGTACATTGTTAACACATGCTGTTGCCAATTTGTAGAAATCACATGTATGTCTCTTTTCAAGTGTGTACACAACAGTCAGACCATGTCAGGTGCATGCAGGACCAGCAGGAATCTGACAATTTAATCCATGGCCTTGAAACCTTTTTCCATGATACCTTAAATGATGTACCAAGCCACCAGGAACAAGATCCAGTGAAAAGGAGACAAAGATACGACAACTTCAAAACCTGAAAACACTACAGGCCTGATTCACAAAGGTAAAATGTGAAAAAATAATAACTTTATGACTTTCGGTATTCACAAAGGGCATTTACTACTCGTAAATGCCCTTTGTGAATACCGAAAGTCATAAAGTTCAACTTTTGGTATTCACAAATGGAATTTACGTGCAGTAAATGCCCTTTGTGAGTTCCAAAACCCGTAAAGTTAGACTTTTGTCTCAGTTTGCCTCTGTGAATTGGGCCCCACATGGTTGGAGATAGGGCATGAGCTTAGTTTTACCGCATGAGGTAGGTAATGGAATTATTTCTTTGTCCCACCCACTAATGTATGCCTACCTTTTTTGTCCAAATAGTGAAGGGGCTGAGCTAATAAGGAGTATCCAACAGGTATTCTTCTAGGAATTCTGGATGAAAAAAAAACAAGCTGGTTCCCTTCTGTATGACCCTTGTCTCTTTGGTAACAGAGTCGATGTCATACATAAGATTTTTGCTGAGCCTTGCACTTTCTTGATCTCCTTCCCAGGATTAGTTGTTGAACATGGCAATGTTTCTCAGGGTGTTTGCTCGTGGAAATCCATGCTTCCTCTCTGATCCTTGACATCCCCCTCAAGGGGCATGATCCTTGATTAAGTCCTCGAGGTTTAGTGGTATCGAAATTTACAACCTATTCTAGAGCATTTTAAGGATTGTTTGTCTGCACATTGTTTCCCCTGCATCAAAGTCAGCTTTGTAGGTATGAATATATTGGTACTTGTACAGCGCAAAAGTAGTAACTGTCTCAAATGCACTAACCTCCTTCATTTTCTCTGCAGGTCAGCATTTAAAAACAGAAAAAATAGAAGAAGCCAACAAGTAACAAAGGGAACGGGTTGCCAAGATGCGAAGAAACAATACATCTAAAATATCAGCCTCTTCAAAGCTAGGTTCCGCATAACAGTCCCTGATACAAAATTGACTACTGACAAGGGTGTTGTATTTTTTCTGCCCTCATTCGGTGGAATTTTCAAGGCCTTGTGAAATTTGCTAACTCCTGTGTCGTGCAGGCGTTGAAATACCAGCTTCACAACACACCACAGCACCTGTTGCCCTAGAGTTCCAGAAACAGACAAAGACACATGCTGGATCACAAAGTCTGTGGAGGTGGCTTTCACGGCTCAGCCGATGGGGGCAAGGGGGACATCTTTGGTGGATTGGTCTTCAGAGGTTTAGATGCCATCTTCCGCAGCTCTTGCATCTTCTGCATCTCTCACAACAACCTATCTAGCTTCTAAATGCAGTTCTCAGGTCTCATATAACATGGAGGTGAACTTGTCAGTGATTAAAAGATTTTTTGTAATTCATTGTAGCAGGAACTGAGCCCACAGGCATTAAAAAAACTTTAGAACCGAACAAGAATATGTTACTCTTTTTTTTTCATCCTTTTCATTCACAGTAAGATTATGCGATTTGTCCAGAATCACGGGATAGTGAGTGAGGCTAGGATTAAAAAACCTGCTCCTTCATGTTCTGAATTGGAATCCTTTCACCACTAGGCCATATCTCCTACCCGCACTTCTATTCAGCTGCATAACGGTGAATTATGGGGCCCACCTCCTGAATGAGATGGTGGATCCCTGAACCTCTTATATCGGATATAGGTTGGATGGGGCCCCCTTGAAGGGTTAGAGAGTCCTGCTCTGCAGGGGCCTGCAGCAGGGCCCTGCTTCTATTTAAGTTCTCAGTAAGCATCCAGGGTCAGAGTTATCATCGGATTGCATTGCCCTTACATCAGGCCTGCTGTCACAAGGGCAATGCAAACCTTAAAGTCAGATTTAACAAGCAATGAAAGGTCCTCTTGCGCATCCCTGCATTGCTTGGTAAATCTGGAGTCATGCAAGTCGGCGCAAGTCACTGCATTGCGTTAGTCTGCCCACGGAGTGATTCCATGGGTGGAGCGTGGCTGTTCCCTTGCATCCACTCATGGATTTTGGTGCATTCCCAGATTTACCAAGACTGACAGATCTGGGAATATGCCAAAATGCTACAGCATCCTGAAAGAGGCAAAATATCTTTAATTCTCCTTGTTTCCTCTTTCTAAGTGTGCCACATTCTGCAGCACACTTAAAAATAGGAAAACACTTCTAAGGATTGTTTTTGTGCACGGAGGTGTCCCTTCCTGCACAAAAACAATCCTGATGCAAAGGTACCTGCGTTGGCGCTAGGGTGCACCGAGTGCGCCAGTGCAAAGAGAGAGCAGAAATGCTTCATATCTTGATAGATGTGACGTATACGTTGGACGCAGTGCTGCAAGGTGTCTTGCTGAGTTGCACTGCGTAAAAGCTTGATAAATCTGGGCCCCAACGTCCAGGAATAAAATGCGCTTCTTTCCCTCTTGGAAGAGCTACCTAGAGAGGAATTTAAATGTAAAATATTTAGGGGCAGATTTACAAGCCCCTTGCGTCATTTTTGCGCCGCCGTTGCATCACTTTGTGTGATGCTGAAGCGAAGAAAAATGCAGCCCATTTTCAACGTGACGCATCTAGGAAGATGCGTCATGTTGTAAAGCCCTGCATCACATTATAACTGCGTCAGGTATAATGTATGCAGGGTGCTTGTGACGCGACTCCAACAATGTGTGACTTTTGCACCAACAGATGCGTCAGAATTTCTGACGCATCTGTCAATCCTTGCGCCATAGTGAGCCATAATGTAAATACGGCACATTCCATGGTGGTGCAAAGGTTTTGCAGGCTGGCGCAGGGAAACTGACACATCTCTACAGATGTGTCAGTTTCTTGTAAATCTGCCCCTCAGTTTAGAGTTAAGGTTATATTGTTCTTGTGCTAATATGACTATAGAAAAGTCAGCAATGGAAAGATTTGAAACTTTGTGAAAGTGGGTATATTTATAGATTTAATGAATGATTTGGGTCAATTTTCGAGACAGTACCAGTGAATTAAACTTTAATGGTCACCTCATTCTTTACAATAAAATAAGTCAAACGTCAATGCGTTCCCTGCTGTGAAATTATATTACAATGCAATTATCTGATACATTTTGCTAAAAGTAAGTTTATTTTCAAATCAAGCATATCTAAACGACCTTGAAGAAGGGTCGTTCAGTTTCTGTCAACATTTTTAATGTAGCACTCTGCACAGTTCTTGTTTAAGCCACTAACATTAACAATGGCACTTTCATTAAATATGTATATGTGGTAACGTTGGGTAAACATACAGAGGCAGTAAAACATTAACAAACCAATGCAGAAAAGCATTTACTGAAAGCAAAACAAGTTGACATTCATAGAGCTACAATGTAGTGTAAGCAGTGCAACAACAAATCTTAGCCATGTGAAAATGGTTTGAAAGCTGAGCCGGTGCCCTTGACCTGGAAAGGCTGAATTTTACACATGCGTACAAACATAAGAACTCATTTATGAAGAATTGGCATTGGGCAGCATTGCAAGTCTTCTTGCAGCGCTGCCCAATGCCAATGTGAAAGGGCAGGAATGCACAGTATTTTAGAATTATGGTGCATTCCTGTTTTTTGCCCCATTGCTGCTGCATAATTTCCAGCCTAGCACCAATGAAGGCATAATTGCATCATGGTGCAGGGTGCCTCCATTGCAGGCAGGATTGTTTTGTGCAGGAAGGGGCACCTTCCTGCAAAAAAAAAATCCAGAGACACGTTTTCTTCTTTCTATGTGTGCTGCAGAATGCAGCAGAAATAGAAAGCGCAAAAAACAAGGAGAACTAAAAATATTTCTCCTCGTTACGCCTGCTCTGGGGAGGCATAAGATTTTGGCGTTGTACGACATTTAAATAATAAAGTAAATCTGGGACAGCATCAGCATCAGCATCCATGGGTGTTGCGTGGGAAAACCCACCTCACCGCCCATGGAACGCATCCTTTGAAGCAGAGTATGGCAAGGCAGTGACTTGCGCTGCTTTGCCTTACTTCATATCTATGAGGCCATGAAAAGCCATGCAGAGTGGCTTTGCGTCACCTCATAAATATGATTCAGAGGCTAGCACCGCCGGAGTGTCAAAAAAAGTGATGCTCAGACAGCGCAAGCCTCTCATAAATTAGACCCATAGTTTGTTATTGTAACATTAAGAAAAGACGATTACAATATACTATTTAGAAACTAATCTTCACAAAACTTTTAAAAAAAAAGCTAATTCTCTTTCGCTCCTTTCTGGAAAGTTTCGGGGTGATGCGTCAAAATGGGGCTGAGAAATAAGGAGGTCACATAACATAAAATCCCCATGCATTTTCCATTGACTTTCTTAGACAGCACTATCGTAAAAACTGCAGAACAGAATAACACCAAATTTGACAGGAATCTAGACCTTTGTCCACAGATTGTGCTTTTCATGATTTGGTGTATTTCTGCTCAGTAGTTTCTGAGAAATTATGGTACAAGTATATTTGCATGTCTGGATGGTTCAGTCAGCGAGAGGCTTAAAACAAAAGTCTCACTTGAGCGGCAATTTAGAAATAGAACATTTTGTTTAGCCAAGGGAGATTTTTTTTCCTTTGGCCAATGTCGCTTTCACAGGAGTCAGATTCCCGCAGTAGCAAGTACTCTGACTGGCTGCTGGTAACATGAGAAAAAGGGACGTACAAAAAAAAAAGTAATAAAAAGGGACAGGGTGCAGGATACAGAGGGACCCCCCCCCCCCAGGCCAAAACAAAACAACAATTGGTGGCTTTTGCTTTTATCCTGCGGGACCCTCACGAGAGAGCGGGAAGAACAACAACAATAAATGTGGCTGCAATTTGACTGTAGTATATGCAAAGGGGGGCCTGGGTAGGGCCCCTCACCCATTATAGGCCCCAGGACCGTCGTCCCCTGGGGCCATTTAGATTATTTAAAGGGAGGGAGGTGCAAGGCACCCCTTCCTGAGCTTTTTAGGCCCCAGGAACGAAATCTCCCGGGTTCCAATATATTTTATAATGGGAGGGAGCGGTGCCCAATTCTGAGCCATTTTTGGCCTTGGGGATTCCATCCTCTGGGGCCCAATACCTTTATTAAGGGGAGGGGACATGGGCACCCCTCCCCAAACCATATTTATGCAGGGGACCCCATTGCATGGGGACCAATGTGTTTAAAAAAGCGGAGGGGTAGTGTGGCCCAACTCCCTGAATCTTTAAAGGCCCTGGAGACACTATGCCCCAGGGCTAGCTCAGTGACTGTGTCCTGGGCTGCCGGACCACGGGGAACAGACATTTTCTTGCTTGCACCAACGGGAGCAAAGAAATTTCTGGTTGCGTCCATCTGGCAGGAGCATTTTCAAATCTCCCGCCAAACGGGAGCAAACAGAAAGTCTTCACCCATAGAGCAGGAACTTTAAAAATGCTCCCACCAGCTGGGAACAGATTTGTGTTCTGTTTCCCTGCTCGTACTAATGTGGGCAGGTAAACAGAACAAGATATTGCTCCTGCCCAGAGGGACCAGCATAAATTGCTGCTCCCTGTGGGTGGTAGAAATGCTAGATCTTGCAGCATGTGGGGAGCTGGCTAGTATCGCTGGACCCTGGAACTCCTCCATGTACCCCAAAATGTTGTTTGTAGGTGCCGTAGGTGGGCAACTCCCATTTTTTAAAGGTAAGCCCCAGGGGATGAGGTCCCCTGAGCCATTATAGGCTCGGGAAGGGAGCCATGTGGCCTCCTTCCCATTAAAATAAAAATGGTGTTCCTGCTATTTTACATGCGTATGTACAGCTCAACTTACCAAAGGAAACCAAGCACGTTTCCTCCAATTTTGTTGGCGCATTCTTGATGCAGAGGAATATGAGGACATCTCCACCAAACAAAGTAGCACTTATTTCATATAATTAAAAGGAAGTACCCTTGTTTGTTGGAGATTCATCACTTTGTCTGTAGTCTCATCATGTTCTCTTTGTGACGATTCATTTTGTCACTGATATCTGTATGAAGACGCTTGAGGAACAATCACATTGCCAAAATTACACATTTACAAGGTCACTGGAGACATTACCTGATGGTCCTTTACGCAATTTAGCATAGAGTGTGCACTAGACAAAACCAAATGTTAGAGTAATGTTATAGTGAGGTGTGAGAAAAAGAACTGTTTTTTTAAACTTAGAAATTCACTGAAAATAACAAAGGTTAAATTGACTTTATAGTTAGGTGATTATATCAGTGCCAACATCAATGATTCGAACTAAACAAATCATAGAAATTTACCAGTTATAGCTAGTAGAGCTAACTATAACTTGCGCCCCAGCTATGCACAGATTATCTACAGAGCTGTGATTTTATATGTATGTAAGTCATTTGTTCACATTTTTCACACACTGCGTTGTCTGCACTATTGTCAATGATAGGTTTACTGTGTTGTAAACCTGATAGTGAGCTGTATATGAAGAAGATACATGTGATCACATTCTCACAACAGATGCCTGGTTTTAATTTGTAGAACTAAATTAATTCTCTCATTGAATTATGTATAGTAGTTCAAATTGGAATTGATTATCATTGAATTACATACAACGTTATCATTTCAAAAGTATCCTACAGGACCATTGTTCTATGAAATTTGCTTCTCCATGTCCCTGTGGGCTTATTGGGTTGGTCTTTGTGATAAATATATAGATTAGCAGTTGACATGGCCACCTGATACTTTTAAAATATGGGGCTAATGGTGCTGGCATAAATTAAGAACTCTCAAGTATAACAGATTCCATACTAGAGCCATATGTACATAATAGACTGATGACAGCGGAATGTTTGCAGTGCTTATTGGGCTTATTGGGTTGGTCTTTGTGATAAATATATAGATTAGCAGTTGACATGGCCACCTGATACTTTTAAAATAGAGGGCTAAAGGTGCTGGCATAAATTAAGAACTCTCAAGTATAACAAATTCCATACTAGAGCCGTAAGTACATAATAGACTGATGACAGCAGAATGTTTGCAATGCTTTGTGATTTTCTTCTCTTTTTGCACTATAAGGTATGCCTACATCTCTGATACTGAAAAGAGTCAAAAGGACAAGGGCTGAGATGAAAAAATAAAATAAAGTTTCTGTAATTGGACAGGGGGACAATGCCATGATACCTCAAACTACTCTCCCCAATTCTCAATCCCACTTTCACAAAGTTAAAGTTATCCCTCATGGGCACCATGCGTATACAATAAAATCTCCTTTGAAGATGGGGTATGACACCAATGGTTAGCGACCACAACAGTACTCACAAAGCATTGATATATGTCGGTGGAATTTGCAAGGAAGTGAATGCCCCATTCACATCTCCTCTTCCTTCTAATGTGCAATGTGTTGGAAAATATGCATCATGAGTCATAAAAATATACCTGACTCTCAATGTGCGTTTGGTATAGTGCAACGTGTGATCTTGTGGTTGCAAAGCATGAGCATTTTTAAAGAAATTCAGAATAAATTCTCTGTGACTTAAAATCACAATAATTTAACTTACAAATAACTGAATTAGATTGGAAATTTCTCATGTAAACTTAGGCATTTCGTTTGAATGTGATGATAAGCAAATAGGCTATTTCTAGTTAGGATTAGATCTTATGAAATGCACATCAAATTTGTTCTTGTACTTACATTCCTGGAAGAACTCTTGTATGGCTTGACAGTAACACATGTGTGGTCACTTTGTTGCAGGGATTCTGCTTATGCACAGAACTATGCACAGGAAACCAGGACCTCAGTGAATTGTGGTGTACCAAAAACTCACCTCAGAACCCAGAACCCCTTATCCGACCAGCATCAGTGTCCCATTCGTTATCCGAGTTTTATCTCGGCAGTCCCAATGTATAGACAACCCAGAACAAGCGACTTAGGGTATTCTCAGGAATGGTGGGAATCAGAAATACCTGTTCATAATTATTCTCATATCAGTCCACAATAGTATAAACAGAGACACTGTAAAGTTTAAAGAGTTTATTTTATAAACCTTGTGTCCTAAGTTGCAGTACTTTGGCTAACATAAGCAGACAAATGATTAAGATCAAAACCATCAGCATAGTTACAATACCATAGAAAATGAAAGGAGTAATCATAATAAAATGACAGTGGATGTCAGCCACCTTCCTTTCGGAGTAAACTAATATTATTATTATTAGACTAATAAAAGGTCTCTAGGCTTGAATGGGGAACCCCATAGCGTAAAGATCAGCTTAGTGGAATCACATCGCAGGATCAGCTAGACTCTGCTCCTGGGAAAGCTCTTCTTCCGAATGTGTGCAAAACTTGCAGCACTGCAATATTAAAAGCCCTCGACTTTCAGGTATTTGCAGCTGCGTGCGTGTTATGGCTAAATAGTGGGCCAATCAACCTGAACCCAACAACATGCACCGTCTAGCGACCCAGACTGTTTCTTTACACAATGTTCAGACCAAGGTCGCTGCTCACTGTTAGCGAAGTGAACAACAGACAGTTCTCATGTGAAGCAAAGTCGAGCAAGCATTTCTCAATTAATAACATGTAACTACAGTGTTGTGTGCAAAAGCAGCAAAAGCGGCAAGATGGCTTTCTAACATCTAACGCGGTTGTGCTAACTTAGCATTGTACTTATATAGATAGCAGTCTTCACTACAACTTCAATGTGCGTTCTGGTATACCTAGCCTTTACATTCTCATATTTGTTCTGTCAATACAAGCAAAAGCAAAGAGTTAACTTTTACAGTTCCTATTTGATTTGGCCAGGCCAGGACTTTTCCGTACAAATAACTGTGGGCCTGATTGAGATCTTGGTGGATCGGATACATGACTGATATCTATAGGATTAAATGGACTTGTAATGCGGTGTACAGGATATCCGTCATACCTATGGAAGAGTAACCCTGTTCGCCAAAATCGTAATCAGGCCCTTAATAAATTAAATGGAGAAACAAACAACACTGCTGTGTGTGTGTGTGTGTAGGGGGTTGCTTAAGGTGTGGATAGGTATGAGCCAATAAAGACACTCTAAAAGACCTTCTATTGATTGCTTCTAGTTATATGTTATTACCATGCATTTTTATTTTTTACTCAGGTGACACAAGGTAGTGCCTTGGAAGAAGCAAGTCTATTGGACACAAAGTTAGAGGTCAGATTTGGGGCATTATATAAAAAGTTGAAAAGCTCTAGACTCCACTGGGGCACTCATCAGCACTGGAAAGGACTTCTATGTCCCTTGACTTTGTTTTTTGAGCGTGGTGAGCAAATGGTTGCACTTCTTATTTGAACACTGGAGGACTTCAATGAGTTAGGCTGTGGTACAAATAAATGGATGATTGGCCATGCAGATTATCCACATGGCATGTATAATGGCTGTCAAAGCCATTTAGCTTCAGTACTCTATTAACAAGCTGGGATTGGTCTCCTTTGGACCTATCCTATGTTACAGTGAGTGACAGGATTCCACTTGAAAATATCGTCTTGGATCACTGTGAAGGATCACCGATTATTTTATACTGATCACAATATATTGCATGTCCTGAAGTAAACATGCTCTTGTCATGTCTTCTTTAGCTTCGCTTTGGATGGATAATAGTCGAGATGTCAGGCTTCTATTCTTGTCTAGACACTGTTGGGGATGCTGTTTCCACAGTCCACAATGAAGCAGCCCATTGAGATGCTTGTTCAGCAGCCATCCTTTTGAACTTTTATATATTTTTTGAGATCTTGAGGCATAATATCACCTTGACTGACCTTCAACTGCAGCCATTCCCATGTTCTGTTTTTAAGGGCATCTCTGGGTTGACACCTAGATGGATTTAGAGTATTTATCAATATAAAGATTTTTTTGTCCTTAAGAAAAACTTTTTTTAATGTTTTTATATTGGGCATGTGATCTTTTTTAACTCAAGATTCTCATTGCCCCTACAGGCATGAACACGGTTGATCTCTTCATCGATAGTTCGGTCCATCATGTCAGGGGTTTTGCCTCTGTCTGTGTGGACTAGTTTTCGGGTAGTTGAGGGAGCCAGCTTAAGGGATTGGTGAGAACCGCTTTTACGGTGGCCTGGGGCTTCTGGTCGGACTGTGCTCCCATGGTAGGTTATTATAACAATTTGAGTTGCTTCGGTCAGACTCCCAATGCCTTGGGTGACAACATGTCAAGGCTACCTAAGGCAACCACTTACGAGATTGTTGTTTTCTATGAAGGCCTTGACAATGCTGTTTTATGTTATGGAGCATGTATTCCTCTTGTGAACAATAGCAGGATCTTTAAATTCTTTAAGATAACTGGGCCTTGATGAATACTGTCTCGCTTGCTCAAAGAATCCCAAGCGAGCGGTGCACATGCGCACTAGGACCTTTCCTCTCCATACCAGGATTCTAAAGGATGACATCGCTGAGTTATCTCCTTCTGTGTATTTTGCAATCATTACTTATAATGTGAAGATGTGTCAATGTTTGTTTTCATGCAATTTCGTAATCCTATTTGATTCAAATACCGCCACCAGCATAATGCACAATAGGCAGCCAATAAACAGCCAGTAAAATATGTTTTTCTATTGGTTGTTGATAGCATTCTCACCCGATTTCAGAACGATATAAGGCCCTAATAGCAAAGTCATTTTTGGCCAAAAACATATGAATACCGTATACATTTCACGATTTAAACATCGAAAGTACCTAGAAGGCAAACATGCATTTACTGTTGCATACTGTATGCCTTGGCTGCAGAATGGACCACTCCCAAAAGTCTTAGGTGCACAGTGGAAGGGTTTTTTCCATGGGGAAGAAAAAAACATGGGGAACGGAACAAACACTGACTTCCTCCCCTGTGGAAATCGACAACTACAGCTTTCTCGATGCACTACTGAGATGTTTGCAGTATTGTAAAAAGGGGCCAATTTACTCCCCTTCCTAGGAGCACTTCTGCAAGTCCACGTTTACAGTTGTTTTTTATTTGCTTTTTTTGATGAAACATGCCCTTTGTACATAGTGGTTTTACCTAGTTTGCTTGGTTTGCATCAGGAATCCTTTTGGTTTAGACTGGCATTGCCCACCAAATGTTATTTCTTATTTCGATCAGTGGACATCATTAAACACATGCCATGAGACAGTAACTGATGAAGAGATGAAAATTCTGAGTAAAAGCCTGTGGCCTAGTTTACAAGGGCGTTGCTAGGAGTCTCGTGTGAAATACAATTTTAGTACTCCTAGTTCACTCTTAATCAAGAAGCAAGCTAGAGTAGGACAACAGTAAATGATATCCGGACCAGCACATATATCATGCTAGAGTGCTGTCAAGTGAGAGTGCAATCGACCACTTGAAAAAGATATAGATTCCTTTTAAGCACATCTACAGAGAGTACTCCCTGTAACACGTACATAAAACTGAATATACTTCAAGATGGTATAGTGCTAACTCACATTATTTTTTTTTTATAAATGAGACACATAGGACATATCTCATTCCAGGTTTTTCCAGCACTGGTATGCAGACTGGGGAGTACCGCCGAAGAAAAGTGTGATTTTTTTCATTTATTCATATTTCTGGGAGTAATTGCTTTCCTGCATTCTTAGGCGTGGGACATGTACAATACTATCTGGCACTGAGCTATTAAAACAGAGTGTCTCCTAGCAGAACGTTTTCATTACAATGTGTCATTCAATTTCATTTGTAATCACAAATATACAAACAAGGGAAAAGATGAAATCGCAATTTCACCCTTAATCTTTCTCAAATATATCTAGGACGATATACGTGTTTTTTTTTTAGTGTTTTTGCCTTCTAATTTAAAATCTAGCGCTGAAAAACACCGGCATAATAGATAACATCTGAGATATCAGTCCTTTTATCAAAAAGGTGTTACTGATGGATACTTTGCCATCCGTGCCAAACAGTAAATTAATTATCCACGTGTCTAACTAATATGGCGACTATTTAGATATATAGAAAAGGAATTCTTCCACATATACCGTTCTTTAGGGTCCTTTTAATGGAATTCAGAAAATAGAGCTTAGTGTATTATTTTGTTTGGCATGCATAAGAAAAGTTGTTAACAAATTAATTTAGTAGAAAAAGCACCGCGTAAAGATGAGAATAGAAAACCCTGAGGGGGATATGTACTAGGAAGTGGCGGAGCGTGTCGTTAGCCTCCTTGGCTTAACGACACACTCCGCCACTTCCAAAACACAAAGCTGCACCATATTTACAAAAATGTGGTGCAGCCTTGGCGCTAAATTTACCAACTTAGCACCAACACAGGCACACCTGCACCAGAGTGCAAGGGTGTCTGCGTGCAGGGGAGTATTGGTTATGTGTAGGAAGGTGCCCCTTCCTGCAGATAAACAATTCTAAAATGCCATTTTGTAACTTTCATGCGTGCTGCTTCATGCAGCACACATGAAAGTTACAAAATGGCATTTTTTTAAAAGGTGTGTTGATGTACAGGAAGGGACAGAACGCAGTAACGAGGAGAAGTAATGCATTTCTCCTTGTTTCGCCAATTTAAGACTAGGATTTTCCTGGTCTTAATTTTGGAGCTGTTCCTATGTATGCCACCCTTGTACATAGGAGGCAGCGTCAAATACAATAGGTGTTGCAGTGGAACGCCCACCACAACACCCACTGCATGCTCCTTTCACAATGACCATAGCGTGAAAGGGTGCCTTATGTACGAGGCAGCTTTAAGCCACATTACGTGGCTTAATAGTGCTTATACGTAAGGCGCAGCCCCTATCGCTAGTACGACGTCCGTAAAAGTGATGTTGTGATGGTGATAGGGGCTTGTACATATGCCACAGAGTGTCTAATTTTGGAATTATTACTGCATTTGCCATCTGCATCAAGAGTTTGTTAAAGAACTCAGTCAAAGTATTAATATTTACTCACAATTAAAACAGTTTAACTCAGTTACATGATTTTGAATACAAGTACTGAAGATGCCATACATTTGATGGAATCAGAGTAAATGTAATGTCACTCAGTCAATCAATCAATAATAAATCTTTCTTTGTTTAGATTACTTGAAATCATTTACAAACATTCACAATTCACATAATGGAAAACAAGCAATAAAGTAGTTCCTATTATAAGACTGAACAATGGGAAGTTGGACTGGATACATGTTCTCGGTCTTACAGAACGATAAGCCAGATGTAGGAATATCTGGTCGCAAATTATTGATCACAAATTGCGACCATTTATTTTGTGACCAGTAAAGATTTTTAAGAACCGGCCTATATACTAACTGGTCAGTTTTTGAAAATCTGATTTGATGTCGGTTGCAATAGTAATGAGGTGGGTTGAAGATTGCAAATCCCTATGATTGGAAGCCATCACAGGATTGTGTTCTTTTGGGGCCAGAAGACCACCGTGTCAGTGATTGCTTTGAATAAAGTATTTTTTCAATACAGCTTGTTTTCCTTAAAAGAAACAAGCATTTGTTTGAAAAAAAATAAAATCATTTTTTAAATTTGTGTAATTGCTGAGTACTGTCTAGGGTAAGAGGTCCCTTTCACAGATGCTTTATGACCTCTTTTCATGAGCCAGTAAATGGCTCATGTTTTGCAACTGGATTTCAGTTTCAAAACATTGACACACAACATAACAATCCGGTATTTGAGAGGGATGCCTATAAAACGTCCCTTTCAGATACCAGAATGGTATCCATTAAGAATCCCATTTTGGGAGTCAGAAAGATTTTTCTGATTCCTAAAATGGGATTAGTGCACAGGAAAAAGCATTTTAAATTTTGCAAGTGCCAAAATGAAGCATTTGTGCACATTAAAATGCTGAGTACTTCTGGCCCTTTGGGCCCTATTTAGAGTTTCGGAATACTCTGTCAATATCTTAGGGAGATGCACTTGTGTAAATTTGCCAAATTTATGGAATATCCCTTCTGACAAACTCTTAATAAGCCCTTAAAGCCTTTAATCTTGTCAGTCATATATAATATTTCTGCCTGCCAATGTCGTGCTAATGTGTCTAAACATCTCATATGTATCTACAATTGAGCTTTTCCTGGAGGAAATTAGACACACCAGTGAGGTTTTCAAATCGACAGTACAAACAAACCAGTTGATTCTCTCTACTACTGTAATGCAACCATACTTAACTTATTACATAACTGGGTACAACAGATTTGTTCTTACACACTTTAGATTAGATCTTTTCTATCGATCAGTATCCTTCCCTATGATAAACGACTGGTCCATAAACTTAGTAAACTGCCCATGTGATGGATCTTCGCCCCAATCAACAATCCATGTTGTTTTATTTTGTAAATACTGTTCGGACCAAAGAAAGAGGTGGATCCTACCTATCTTGAGAATCTGGGGTTTGAGGCAATGTCGCCCTGCCTATTTGGCACTGCAGTTTTTAGATAATGAATGCTGTACAAGAAACACTGCTCTTTTTTTGAAAAGTGTAATTAAACATAGGAAACAACTTTGAATTAAAAAAAAAAAAATGATCTTAACCGGGTGTTTTAAATAATTGTGATTCATATTGTGAAATGATGTTTTTAATGGCTAACGTGCAGCCTGAACACGGTAACATTATTCTGATTTGTTTTTTTAAATAATTGATTTTAATTGGTTGTTCTGGAATGACTGTGATGTGCTCTGTGAAATTGTGCTTTTATGGTTTTGTGATCTAAAAACGAAAAGCGAATAAAGCTAAATTTTGATTTGATTTGACCTTTGATTTAGGCTTTCAATGCCTCTAACCTACTGAAATCCCCAGCTTTGAAAGGAAACCTTTAAGTATTCTTACTAGTGCATCCTTATAGTTTTAACAGTTGGGCAATATGTGTGAGCTATCCATGTCCACATTTAAGCCATAATTACACGTCTACTTTTTGGGCACAACCTTTCAAAGTCCCACTAGCCTGAATAACTTTAATTTGTCACAACGCATCACCAGAGGTTTTGTCTTAACCTGGCACTTTAGGTGTAATTAGATGTACTGCTGGAATCTTCTTCACCAAGCACTAACACATACTAAGGGCCTCATTACAAGTTGTCCGCTATCTAGTGTTGGGGTATCATGAGCTAGAATCTCCCATTCCAGCCCATATCCATGTACCGAATAATGGGCACTTTATGTTATTCCACATGGAATGGAAAAAAATTGTGGCCTTCAGAATACCGGTTCATTTTATGCATTTATTTCCCTTTTAGTTTCTACTAAGAGCCCTTTTATCACTTTTACCACATATTTTGAGATTAGAAATGTTTGGAACAAAGTGGTGACTGAGAATGTACTAGTTATTGGCTGCACTCTGCCCTTATCCTGCTTGTTTATGTTGTTTCACTCCATGCCAGTCTCTTTGAATATGGTACAGGAAAGAAACTTTGTTTGTTTTGTGTATTTATAAGACTCCAAACATAAAAGACTCTATTCATAAAGATAGATTTAGATGTGTAAATTTACTTGTGTACATTTTCAGTTATACTTTATAGTAACATTACTACTTTGGGCTAATTGCCATTTCCGAGTGTAAAGTTACTTTAAAGTGTAGACATACATGTCCCTTTCCCCTGCAACCAGAGGGTGGAGCAAATTTATCACTGTAAAGTTACTACTTGTAACTTTCCACATGTAGGTGGAAATCTCTACCACTGACATTGAACTATCTCTGCAGTGGTAGCTGGTAATTTTAGCAGGGAGGGGGCGGGTGGGCAGGCCTCACACACACACTCAATCACATCCATGCATTCACACATGTGAACACTCACATCTATTAACAGTATTCACTCTCAAATATTCATACATACATATACGCACCAAGCATTTTTTTAAAAAATGGACTGCTGCAGCTCTCAGTGATCGAAGCCTTGTAGGTGCCAGGAGGTTTGGGACTGCAACCTTCTCTCATTGGCCAAACTTAAGTCAACAAAAGAGGGGAGGCAGAAGTCCCTACCTTTTCAAGAGTGGCCTGGGGTCAGTAAGAGTTGCTGACCTCACCCCATCTGTTACGAGGTGTCAGTGATAGAAACTCAAGGCTTAAAACAAAAACATCGAGGTCTGAGGCTATGAATAATGCCCCCCTCATGACGAGGGGGAGGGCTTTAGGCTGCTTTGCCAGGCTGAGGAGGTCATGCCCACAAGAGCTGTGACATCTTCAGCCTGGCAAACCTCAGCTCAGGCAGACAGGAATGCATATTTAGAGGGTGTCTAGCTCCTTGCTGCATGACCTGAAAAAGAAGAGTGTCTGTCAGGTTGACATTGGCACAGCCTGACAGGCACTCTTGTTGTGAAAAAGGTGGGGGCTGTGGCCCCTCTACCCATTAGGAAAGACCGGGGCTGTATCTCTGTAGTAAAGGGAAAACACCTTTATTTAACATATAGAAAATAGTACAAATAATGTTAAATAGCAATGTCAAATAATTATATTTTCAAAGCTTGAACAAATAAAAAGATGTTAAAGCACTAGTGGTAGAACTGGCATACTTGTGGTTTGCCCTAACTATTTGCCTTCACAACTTCTGTGTTTGCTGGCTTCGTTTCTGCAGGCCTTAAGATTCCCAGCACGTTAGCACTGCTGACCAGTGCTAAAGAACTTGTGCTCTTTCCCTAATCAGGGAAATTTTGGCTTATCCACAATTGGCATATTTAATTTACTTATAATTCCCTAGTAAACTGCATTATATGTGCTCAGGGCTTGTAAATTAAAGTATGTTACTGGACCTGCAGCACTGATTGTGCCACCCACTTAAGTAGCTCTTTAAACATGTCTCAGGCCTGCCATTGGAGAACCTGTGTGTGTAGTTTAATCTTCCATGACGAAATGGCAAGTTAAACTTCTTGCTAGGCCCAAACATTCCTTTTTAATACATATACATCGCCCAAGAGCAGGGTGCAATGTATTTTAAAAGTTGGAGATATACTGAAATTCCTGTCACTCTCATTCTCGTAGGATAACATGGGGATTACCCTTTTACATTTTATAAGCGTAATTTCTAATTGGGAAGAGATAAGACCCCCAAGTTTGGTGTTTCTGGAATCACAATTTAAAATCACAACTTATGGTGAAGTTGTATTTTAAATTGCAATTCTGAAAATCCACTTTGATTTGGCAATGTGTTGCTTTAGCCATTTGGTGTCTGCTGCCTGCCTTTGCTCACTTGTCGGGGTTGGGGTGACAGCTCGGCTTTGTGTATTCCCATAGACAGCTACACACAATGGGAGCTAAGGTGTGCCCTGACTTGCCATTCTGGCAGGCAGGGTAGAAGGACGGAGCAGGACCCAGCCTTGCTTACAGTTGAATAGGCTATGTCTTGTCCCCACACAAAGGGCTGCATACCCCCCTGTAGTGAGTCTGGAGCCAGGACAGGAGGGGTAGAACATCTGTGCACTTCAAAAGCATCTCTTTGAAGTCTCCCCAATTCAAAGGCACTACTGGGTACAAGATCTGGACTTCAAACACCACTACTTCATTACACTTCTGGACCTCTGGATACTTTGCGAGGAAGTAGGGCTGCTGCACTGCTGAAAGGACTGCTACTCTTCTGAACTGCTAATCTGCTGGACTCCTTCTTTGCTATGCTGACCTTCTGTCTGCTGCCTTCCTTGCCTGGGTGAGAAGGACTGAACATCATTTGAACCCAGAACCCAGTGTGAACCCAAGGGCTAGTTGGCTGGATTCCTGATCTAAAGTCTCCGGAACATAAAGACTTCCAACGTACTTGCTTCTGCAACTATTAACTATGATCTAAAACATGTATTAAAAGGTAATCAATTTATGAATGTTAAATTATTGTATGAAAATTTATTTAAGGATTTATTTGGAAAAACCCACTTAGAGGAAAATGGTTATTTTGATTTAATATGTATTAAAATGACTAAAGTTATGTTGAGATTTATTTTTTTAAGTATTAATTTAGTAGTGGAGAGGTGTGGCTCACTGGTTAGAGGCGGCAGACCCGTAAGCAGAGAATCGGCCAGGGACCAGGGTTCAATTCCCGACGCGGCAGGGTCGTGGACCAGGGTCAAAATGGACTTGATAATTCTCGCCTCGGTACCTACTTTAACCAGGAACACACTCGGCAACTCTGGGCATTAAGCTTGCCTCATCTCCACAATGGCCCCCCACAGACGCCGGGGATGCCTGGTTTCACCTTGGAGATACCCAGAAAGGTACCATCTCACAGGGATAGCCAGGACGGGTTCCCCAGCGGTCTATAGCGCCGGGACACTTCCGAGTAGCTGTGCGCTGAATCAATTTAAATAACATAACATAACATTAATTTACATTTGAAAAAGTTTCTTAAAAAAGTATAACAGGACAATATTTATTTTTAACTATATATAATTGTTTTAAGATTAAACATGATTTCTATATATATTTCTTAAAGTTGAAATATGTTATTTTTTGTATTAGTATTTCCTAAAGAGCTTTATTTTGAGTTCATGCCTCCATTATTGTCTATAGAAGGGTGCCTCAGTTTCACTGGTTCGTCATGTGTGGTGCTAGACTTACTATTTTGTTTTATTGCTGAATGTCTCTTCTTTTTCTCTCTGGCTTTCCTCCTTCATCCAAGGTTTTGTGTCTGTTCATTGGTTGCTAAAGTTTCCTAATGATTCCATTTATTAAAATATTTTGCATCACATACATTTCCATTTTACACGTATATTTAGACTTTGACTAGTGGTAAGATATTGTGTATTTTTCCTGATGATATTTTTTTTAAAGGTTAGTAAATACATTTGAAAACAAAAGAAATAGGGGTTGCTTGCAACATTTACCCTCTCCCAGCTACCACCCTCTGAAGATCTCTTGTATGTAGCATGAAAATCTTAAGGGGTATAGAACATACCTTTATTTATACTTCAATCACCTTAACTACATGGCAAAGCTGGTGAGGCAGAGGAGGCTGGAAGTTTTGATGGTGCGGAAGGGAAGAGATGAAGCCAGATTGCATGGACCATGGGATTGACTCCCTCGAGCACACACAGGCAATAGAGGAGGAAGATTGTGAATATCCTGTGAAACTATTGAGGATGTCTCAAGGAGTTGCTATCCATTTTGATTGGTGTATATAAGAAGAGGCAGAAACATAAGGGGCAAGAGTTTATTGGGCACTGTTGTAGCAATAACAGAGGTCTTTATTTCTGTCAGGCAGTTCCCAGATAACTCTGGGAATACAGAGATCACATGCAAGAATGCATATTTTCAGTGTAGTCAGACTCAGCTTGGTCACCTGGAAGTATAACAGTGCTCCCTGCAGTTCCCATTGCTTAATCCTGTCTCAGACAACTTCACTGGTTAAGAGGTGGAGCGTGATTGGTGAACGTAGTGGACCGTTACAAATATAGGCAGATTGGGAGCAGGAGACTTCTATCCAGCATGGGAAGGGTACATGCTATGAATAAGCCAGGAGGAACTTAATTCTCAGACCGATAAACAGCTGGTCACATGGGAGGTTATGAGACATATTGGTGTGTATCATATTAAAGCTCAGGAAGCTATAACATCTGCACTTCAAAAAGAAAGGAATGTATTGAGAGAACCTTTGCAAGTTTTATAATTTGTCAATTTCTTGAATATAAAATGTTGACAATCGCTGTTCTTCCTTTTTAGATGAGTTCAATATTTACAAAGGTATCATACATTGACTCTGTTTCACATGTGTGAGATGTGAAGTGCTCTGACACTCCAGGATTGGTATGAGTAGAGCTATACAATAAATAAAAAGCATGTGAGAGAGGGGCTATGGAGAGATGAATGATAATGATGGAAGGTGGTAGTTAGTGAATCCATGGAGAAGATCATTTGGGGGTGCCAAAAAAGGGGAAACATCACTTACAATGATGCGCTGTTACATCACATGCCATTATAACGCAAGTCATTACAATGACTTGCTGTAGGGGGCAGAAGGTGTTGGATTTGTTGGATTTTCAATCCAACACCTTTCCTACTGTTGCACACAATGGAATTGGAATAGTAAATTATACTATTCCAAACTCCAGCCCCCCCCCCCCTACAGCAAGTCTTTGTAACGGCTTGCATTGTAAAGGCATGCGTAGAAAACGCATGCGTTTTAAAGAGTGCTATTCCCAAAAAAGATGTTGCACCAGGCACCTCTAACTCTGAAGCCAATCCTTTAGAGCAATATTCTGCGTTTACTGGCCCCTCGTGGCTTCTGGGCCATGGTCGGTGTCACAGAACCTGCTGCACCAATGAAGGCCATGCCCCTGCTACCCTTTTTACTCTAACAACAGGCCGTGATTCGTGACATTTGGCATCAAGGTTGCCTCTCAGTAGCATAAGGTTCGAGCTTCTCGCTTATTGAATTGTTTCAAAACAAATGTTTTTAACAGATGATTTTTTAAGTTGCTTATACTCTACGTACAAGTTTTGGAGTGCAAAGGATTTCTACTTTTAGGGGCATGTTTATGAACCACTTGTGCCACTGAAGCGTCACTTTTATGTGACGTTCCGGTGGCACAAACTGCAAAATCATATTTATGAGGTCATCCAAAACCACTTTGCGTGGCTTTGAATGGCCTCATAGATATGGAGTAAGGCAAGGCAGCACAAATCACTGTGTTACTTTACTCTGCACAAGGGAGGCATTCCATGGGCGTTGCAGTGGCTGTTCCCTCACAACACCCATAGATTTGGACAATTAATTCCCCAGATTAGCAAAGCCATGAAAACCTGGGGAGGTGCAACGAGGAGAGGTAACTTTATTTCCCCTTGTTTTTCTTTTTCCACGTGTGCTGCATTCTGCAGCACTCATAGAAAGAGTAAAAACAATCTTGCACAAAAACAATCTTGCTGACAACACAGGCACCTAGGCTGCCAAAACAGCGCCAGCCCAGTGGGAAAGGGCAGGATATACCATCTTGCAATAATACAGTGCATTTGTGACATTTGACTTTGAAATAGGGCAGCGAAGCAAGGTGACTTGCTATGCTGCCCTTCACCGAAAACCCATAAATAAGATCCTTAGAATCCTTGTGTTGTGATCTCCAACACTAAATTGCAATTTGAGAGCTTATTTAAGATTCTGTTATCATGAATGACAATAAAGGGGTCCTTCTACCTTTTCTATAGTATGTGACTTTATGTTTCCTAATGATCTGCTCAATTACTACATCACCCATTAGATGGCGGGAAGGCTTGTCTCCATTGAAACATTCCTGTTAACAAATGATTTAAAGAATCATAATGTTGTTTGGATGCTATTAAATAAGCCGACAAACTGCAATCTTTTAGTTTAGAATGTGATGGCTTATTTGGCAAGTCACTAATGTTTTGTAACCGTGTTGTGTTGTAGGCTTAACTTTTTTTGCCTGACTTTTTATATTAATTCACTTGGGGTTTCTATTTACATGTTGTTTTGGTTTTTAATAAATTATTGCAGGGGCATCCCATTGCATGTGCTTCAAACATTGTGGCTTCTGTACTTCATCAATCAATCAATCAGTGCTTGTTATGCGCCGCTACTCTCGCATGAGGGTCTCAAGGTGCTGAGGGGGTGGAGGGGTAGCATGCACAACTACCCTTCATTCGAAGAGCCATGTCTAGAGATCCTTCCTGAATTGTGTCAGAGATGGGGAGAGCCTGAGGTGAAAAGGTATGGCGTTCCAGGATTTGGTGGCGAGGTAGGAGAAGGATCTTCCTCCACTCCTGGTGTTGCGGATCCAAGGGATGATGGTGAGGGCCAGTTGGGCAGAGCGGAGGTGTCTGGTGGGTGTAGAGAATGAGAGGTGGTTATTCAGGTATGCTGGTCCGGCATCGTGGAATGCTTTGTAGGCGTGTGTGAGGAGCTTGAAGGGGACACTTTTTCTGACTGGGAGCCAGTGGAGTTCTTGTAGGTGTTAGGAGATATGGCTGCAGTGGGAGAGGTTGTGGACCAGTCTCACTGCAGCATTCTGCCTGTTCTGAAGTTTTATGAGGGGTTTCCGGGTGGTACCTGAATAGAGTGTGTTGCTGCAGTTGAGTCTGGCCTCAGTGGGGATCCATCTGAAGGTTTTCTGAAGCAAGGAAGAGTGTGGAAGCATGACGAGGTGATGGTGTTAGTGAGCGAAGAGTCCAGTATGATGCCAATGTTTTGTGCGTGGTCAGTGGGAGTTCCTAGTTTGGTGGACCATCAGGAGTTGTCCCAAGTATAGATGTTAGGTCCCAGGACGAGGACTTTGGTCTTGTCCATCTCTCATCCAGGTGGCGATGGCCTTCGTCTCGTTGTGTAAGTTGTTTCAGGCGGTGGTGGGCTCATTGGTGAAGGAGAAAATCAGCTGGGTGTCATCAGCATAGGAAATGTTGAGTCCATGGCTTCTGATGATGGCTTTGAGGAGGACCATGTAGATGTTGAGAAGCGTGGGGCTCAGGAAGGAGCCCTGAGGCCCTCTGCAGCTGATCTATGTGGGTTCCAAGGGGAATGGGGTAAGTCTGACTTGCTGTGTTCTACCAGTGAGAAATGACCCGATCCAGTCCAGGGCTATGTGTGGGATGCCAGCATCATGGAGTCCCATGATTAGGGTGCGGTGAGATGCGGTGTCGAAGGCAGATGAGAGGTCGAGGAGGATGAGGGCTGCTTGATGATTGGTTCAATTAAACTAAGCACTCTTTTGTAACTTGTAACGGCACCTTTGATGTAACACACAGGTATAAATACAGGTAGCAACATGGAATCTCGTGTCTTGTCGAATATTTGGAGCAGCTGGCTGGACACATGCCAGAGGTGCAAGTCATGTTGTTTCAACTTGATCCGTGCTATTTTCATTCTGTGCTTAGGTTTGAGCCTACAAGAGCATGCACTAGCCTTGTCTACAAAATGGGCGTGGAGGCCACCCATTGCTTATGATTTTCCGTTTCTGCGTCACTCTTCTCTGCAGCCAATTGAGTTCACCAGGGCAGCCGAAACGTCACATCTGCCACTTGCTGTAGGGCAGGAACCAAGCACGGATTGATTCAATTCAATAAGAAGCCTTCCACAGTTCCCGACTCGATTCAGGTACTATTTTTTTCTTTGGCCAGTTGAAACGTCACTTCCAAAGCTTGGGTTTTATTGAGGAGCCCCGATCAAGTGACTCCTCTGAGCATTACGGAACTCAAGTTGCCATGGAAAAATGCTCTTGGTAATAAACATTTCTACATTACACAGACCGACAGGATTTCATGATTAATACAACTCAGCACTTTGCTAGCTTATTACATGTCGGCGGCTGCACATTAGTAAATAGCATTGAGCTGGTTCTGGTAAAGTGGCTCAGTGGGTTGTATGCTTGCTTTAAAAACATATATCTAACCTACTACTCACAGATTTACATCATAGACGGTAGGTCAATTTTAAATCTTTTTTGCAATGATAAAACAAGTCAAATCAGGTGTTTGTCAAGCATTACTACTCACCCGTAAGAGTCTCAAGGCACTGGGGGTGTGGGGGTGGGGGGTTCACAGGTTCCAGTCCATCAAGGAGGGGGTCTGTCAAAGAGCCATGTTTTTAGGTTGCTTGCGAAGATGGGGAGCGATGTTATCTGTCTGAGGTGGAGCGGAAGGTCGTTCCAGGCTCTGGCCGCGAGGAAGGAGAATGAGCGGCCTCCCGATCTGGTCTTTCTGGTGTGGGAGGACCACTGCGTAGGAGAGCTGGGCTGATAGTAAAGTCCTTTGGGGGGTGTGGAATTTGAGCTGTTCGGGTATGCTGGTCCGGTGTCGTGGAGGGCCTTGTGAGCGTGGGTTAGCATCTTGAAGGTGACTCTAGCTTCGATTGGGAGCCAGGGGAGTGTTCGCAGGTGCTGGGAGATGTGGCAGTGTCTTGGCAGGTTGAGGACCAGTCTTGCGGAAGCGTTTTGGATGTTCTGTAGCTTGCGGGTGAGGTTTTTGTTATTCCGGCATAGAGTGCATTGCCATAGTCGAGCCTACTGGTGACCAGGGCGTGAGTGACGGTCTTTCTGTGTTCGAGGGGGATCTGTTTGAAGGTCTTACGTAGGAGGCGGAGGGTGTGGAAGCAGGAGGACAAGACGGAGTTGATCTGGCGGTCCATTTTGAGCTCTGAGTCCTGGATGATTCCCAGGTTGCGTGCGTGGTCCGTGGGGGTAGGCGGGCTTCCGAGGGCGGGGGGCCTCCAGGTGTCATTCCAGGTGTCTGGGTTTGAGCCCATGATGAGTACTTCCGTTTTGTTGGTGTTTAGTTGTAGGCAGCTCATTTTAGCAGGAAAGATGTCACGGAACATTACACAATGAACTAGCTTGGTCCAGCAAGGCCTGTGAACCTTCTTGGACAGTAGGAAATACATCACTTGGCAAGCACAGCATGGTACTGTCCTACATTTAGAGCACATTATTTTTCAAGGCAAAAAAGATGAGCCTCGGTTGTTTTAAAAAAAAATATTTATTAGGTTCTTTTCATTCATGAATAACTATTCTAGTTTTTTTTTTTTCTTTGAACAATGTGTTTATCTATTAGCAAATCATATTTTGGTATTACTTATCGAACTGAAATATTAAGATATTAATAAAAGCCTATAGGAATCCCATTTTGTTAGTGTTTGCATACCTATATGTACCTGCTGGCGACTATGAGCACTTATTGAAAATTGTGGTGCTTCCCTGTAGAGCTCATGGAATACTCTTAGAATAAAAAAAAGTTGCACCTTTCTCCCAAATCTGGTTGTAAGCTCATGGATATAGACGATCACATGGTTTGTAAATTGAGAATACTGTGAATATATATCCCCAGAAAATTCCAAACTCTTTGCAAACCCTTATTTAGAGTCAGAATTACTAGTTCTGTGATGTTTATCTTACCTGGTAATGATCAGGTGGCATACACTTTGCACCTTCCAGTAAATACTGGCAGAACTTAACTGTCGGACTTAAAACAGTGAAATAAGCATGGTAATTACGGGGTCATGTGGATTTTGTACCTGCAGCACTAAAATCTGCATGCTATTCCGCATCACAGAGAAGAAACTCAGAAAAAGTGTTGTTTTTGCATCCGAAAAACCCCATTCTATGGGTGTCAGTTTTTATTTGTGATAAATATTAAGGGGCAGTTTTACAAGAATCTGACACATCTCTGTGTTACAGGAGAGATGCGCCAGTTTCCCTGTGCCTGCGTGCAAATCCCTTGCTCCACCATGGATGCATTGTATTTATAAAACGTTGCACCATGGCGCAATGATTGACAGATGTGTCAGAAATTCTGATGCATCTGGCACAAAAGTCACGCATTGCTGGAGTTGTGTCACAAGTATGGTGCAACTCCAGCAATGCATGGGGAGGCCTATACTTATTGTGCTGCATCACTCCTTATGCCTGCTCCAAGCAGGCGTAAGGTTTTGACGCAGTAGCTTCCTAGAAGTGGTGCAGTGAAATCTTGTAGATTTCACTGCATCACTTCTATGAGGCTTTCCTGCGAGAGAAGGCCCACCCTGCATGCATTATACCTGGTACAGGTATAATGTGGCACAGGGCTTTACAATGTGATGTATCTCCCTAGATGTGTCACGTTGTAAATGGGCCACATAGTGGCACTTTGTTTACGGCGCCGCTGCGTCACAAAAAGTGACGCAACAGCAGCACAAAAGTGACGCAAGAAGCTTGTAAATCTACCCCTAACTATCAGTCCGGGGGAACTTGTAAATAGGCTTAAAGCATGCTGTAGAAATAGAAAGAGGGAGAGGCAGTAATAATGGTCTTCTTCAAGAGGAAAAAAGGTGGAAGGGTAAATGAAGGGTCGAATAAAAAATACAAGAAGGGATAAAAGCCAATGCAAAGTCAATTGGAGTTGTCATGTAAAAGGTCTGTGCTCATGTATACTGACTATGTTGGCAAACAAATACAGGCCACCCTGAAAGCATACAGGGGGTCTCTGCAGCACTTCTCCCTAAAAAAGGGTAAGGGTAGCCTGAAGTCACAACTATCCCATGACTCCAGCAGCTTTGCACTATGCCATGGGTGAATGTATATTTTTCCTCTTTTCCATCCTTACTTGCTGATGTGCAGAGTGAGTGTAGATGCTGCTGAAGGAGGCAAGGAATAGTGGTTCCTAAACCCCTAAGCTCACAGTGCGGGACAACTGGAATTCCTATATGCTTGATTTCTGGTTGCTGGCTTTATTTGTTATACCCCGTCCAGTATATATTTGTCCCTACCATGGAGCACAACCTGTTTACCACTTCTCTGATTGGTTTCTTCTATTTTTCCACAAGTTCTTTCTTTTTAGGAACTCTTTTTTCTTTTTTGTGAAGCCGTCCAAGAAAGTATATGCGTTTCCTTATGTCTCCCTTTTATGCTTCTTTTCTGCATCTTCACCCCCCACCCGCTCTCTCCGGTTTGCTTTCAAGCACAGTGTGCTTCAGGTGACCTTCCTTCAGAGTCTGGAATGTAATATCTGATCTTTTCAAACCCACAAGGTAGATATTGTTGCAGATGTTGCCTATTACCAATGTCCTTTCTGCACAATGTGAATGCACAATGCTAAGAGCCAGAGAGGGTGTTCTGTACAGAGGGTGATCATTTAGTGATCCTGTTAGACCTGGCATCTTTGGCGTGGTTACCCCTGACTTTTTACCTCTACCTCCTGTATTTTTGATGCTATGCTGGATTTCGTTTTTGCTGGTTTAGATGCTTTGGGCACTTTGCCACTGCTGATCAGTGTCAAAGTGCAAGTGCTCCCTTGGTAAATTGTTATATTGATTGGTTATCCATGATTGGTATATTTGTTTCACCTGTTAGCCCCTCGTAAAGTGCACTGCGTGTGCCAGGGCTGGTGATTCAAATGCTACTAGTGGGCTGCAGCACTGATTGTGCCACCCACAGGAGTAGCGCTAAAATGATGTCTTAGGCCTGCTTGCAGTGCCTATGCAGTCCAGGACTGCCATGTCGACCTGGCCAGTGCACCCACTGACCAGGCCTTATCCTTCCCTTTCTGTACATGTCAGGCATCCCTATGGTGGCCCTAGGTACCCCCCTGGGCTGGGTGCAGTGTATCTGAAAGGTAGGGCATGTACTGAGGTGTGTAACATGCCCTGGTAGTGAATTACAGCCATTTTCGTTTTTCACTGCTGAAGAGGCTATCTTGCCCATAGGATAGAATGGGGAAGGCTGTTTACATGCCTATCTTCCCATAAGGGCAAGATAGAAAATCCAAGTTTGGTATCTCTGTGTTCAGAATTTAATTATACATCTTTTTAGCAAGATGGTTTTTAAATTCACTGTGTGAGAATAGCACTTTTTAGAAAGTAGCTATTCTCCTGTTTAACCTTCCTGTGTGCCTGTGTGCTGGTTGGCTGACTGGTGTCAGGTGATGTGCTAGGTGGCTCCAGGAGCCTGGATGAGTCAGCAGCAGGGTGAATAGGGAGATCTGCTTTAGATGGGTGGGAGGAGTAGTCCCTGGGTCTGAATAGGGCTGCCCCTGACAAACACAAAGCTGGCTCCACCCCCTGCTGGCCAGGCTGAGGACTCTGCCTCTGCTGGCACAAAGAAGGCTCCACCTCCTGCTGAGCGTCTAACGACCCTGCCCCTCACTCTGAAAGGAACCAGGTGCTCCAGAGCAGAGCACACCCAGGAACCGGTTTGAGCAGGGGAATCCCCCCACTGGAACAAAGAGAGACAAAGGCTTGGAGGGGTATAAGAAGAGGACCCCAGACACCTAAACTTTAGATCACTTTGGAACTAAGAAGAAACCTCTGCCAAGGAGAAAGCTGAAAAGGACTGAAGAGGAGAAGACTGCCTGCTTGCTGTTTTTGCTTTGCTGCCAAGGAGAGGGGAAGGACTTTTCTGTGTCCCCTTCTTTTGATTCTGATCTCCAAGGGCCTGAGAAGAGCTGGCTCCCTGTTAAGAAGTCCCAGGAACAAAAGGACTTCACCACCAGCTCCCCTGGAACTCTGCTGAAGGAGTTCTGACCTGCCTTGGAGTGCTTGCCCAGTCTTGGGGCCTCAGGAGGTCGTTTTTGCTGTGTTTGGGAGCTGGGAAGCAGAAGCGTGAAAAAGAGTAACTGGTACCCAACGCATCATCCGATTGCGTGTCGCAAGAACGAGAGTGCGAGGAAAATTTCATCGCGGCACCATCGCAACACGCAGGGTCCCCGCATCGCCGAGTGCGTCGAGCATCGTCCCGAAGCGTGAAGATTCCTGACATTGCGAGGGTCGTCGCCGAACCAGTTTGCGAGCCGCACCACTGCTGGTGCGTGAAAGTCTCCAGTCATCGTGTGCGTCGACGCAGAGTCCCGTTCCGTGGCGCATCGAGAGTTGCGGCGCCGGAAGGCAACGCTGCGCCGCGCATCGTGCCACATCGAAGCGTGTCGCATCGAACCTGTGCGTGAAGCTTCCCCCTAAGAAACCTACGCAACGAAAGCCAAAGTCATCGCATCCTCCCCCTACAGATCGGAGCCGGCGCATCCACCTCTGCTGCGTGAAGCAGGGCTGCTGCAAAGCCTCCCCAGGATCTCAGGAGTATCGCATCGCCTTTGCCATCTTCCTTGTTATAGCTTTTGGGAACCTTATCGCAACTACAGGTACTGTTGGGCACGAAAGTGTCGCATTTTGTGCATTGAGAGTCGCATTGTGCAAGACACTGACTTTTACATCCTGGAGTACTTTCTGCAAACTCTTGAACTATCTTTAAAGTAACCTTTTTGAATTATATGTTGGTTTGTCTGTAGTATTAGGTCTTGTGAAGTTTTTAGTAAAGATACCTTATTTTTCTAAAACTGGTGTGGAGTAAATCTGTGGTGTTTTCACTGTGTTACTGTGAGTGTTGGTACAAATACTTTACGCATTGCCTTTGATAGCCTAGACTGCTCAGGCCAAGCTACCTAGAGGGTGAGCAGGGGTTATCTTAACAGTGTATCCCCCTTTCCCTGACTAGAAGCAAGGGTCCCTACTTGGACAGTGGTACCTACCCTGCCAACTAGAGACCTCCAGATCTAACATTGGTGGTCAGCGGTGAGGATTGAACTTGTATTTGTACTTGACCCACAGTAATTGGTGTACATCACTAGTTTAAGTGCAGACCAATAGACAACCACATACTATATCTTTGATTCTATTTTTGAATAACTCTTCAAGAGCATCATGGCTCAAAGTGAGAAAGCAGCCAGTGAGAAGGCAGAATTGGAGTTTTCCATTGCGGATTTATATTCATACAAAGTTGAAGATCTCAAGCAATTCTGCAAAGACCGTGGTTGCTCTTTTAAGAAAGGAGCTAGAAAGGATGTGTTACAAAGAGTCCTGAAGGCCTGGTGGGAGGCCCAAGAGGAAAGTGATGCAAATGAAGAGGATGGTTTTGTTCCCCAAGATCTGCCTGTGGGCAGACCAGTCTCAAGGGCTGGCAGCTCCCATTCCAGTAGGGGGCTCACTCCAGAGGAGTTGGAGGAGAATCAAAGGGTGAGAAACCATGAAATGGAAATGATGAAAATGAAAATGAAGCAATTGGAAGTAGAGAAGGACAAGGCGGCGGAGGAGAGCAAGAATGCCCGTGCCTTGGAAGAGAAGAAATTGCTTCTGGCTCATGAAGTGAGCATGAGAGAACTGGACATCAAGGCCAAGCAGGTGGAGTCCGGTTCAAATGGTGGCAGCGCACAGCCAGTGCAGGGGGGTAAAGTATATATCCCCAAAGATTTAGTACAGAATTACAATAGGAGTGAAGATATCTATGCCTGGTTTACATCGTATGAGATAGCATTAAGAATGAATGGTGTGCCTGAACAGCATTGGGGGGCGGGCCTGTGGAAACATTTTGAGGCTTCTGGGAGGAGTGCTCTAGAGCCCTTAGAATTAGCAGGTGCCATGACCTATCCCAATATGAAGGAGGCCCTATGTCTCAGGTATGGACTTACTCCAGAGCAGTATAGACTGCAGTTTAGAAATTCCAAGAAGAAAGAGTCTGAGACTTGGATGGAGTGTGTGAATCTGTACTCGCGGGCACTGGAAGGTTGGATGAAGGGCAGCAAGGTAACTGATTATAAGGGGTTGTTACATTTAATTAGTTGGGAGCACTTGAGTAGTCTATGTGTTCCAGAGCTGCGCCAGCATCTTTTAGATAGCAAGTTGACGGACCCCATTGAGCTTGCTAAGGAGGCGGACCGCTGGACCAGTACCAGGGTCCACAGAGGAATTGTGGGTACCATTGCCAAAGGTGGGCAGGGTCCCCAGCAGAAGAGTGGGGGGGACAAGGGTAACCAAAAGGAGTTCTCACAAGGGCCCCAAAATAGTTCCCAGGGTAACCAGTCCCAGCCCCCCAAGTCAAAACCCAAACCAACCTGGCCCCCTAAGGGCAGGTCGGATAACAGGGGTCCCATTAAGTGTTATCACTGTCAGGAATTGGGTCACAAAGCTCCTGTGTGTCCCAAGAAATCCCAGGCACCCACTGGTGCTCCAACACCGGGTATAGCTAGTGTAGCTTTTGGGGGGGATTTAATTTCTAGTGATTTGGAGGGTTTAGCAGTTATGTCCCTTGTCTCTTTAGGAGACACAGAGATGGTCCAGGAAACCCCTGTCCCTGATAACACTAAGAAGTACAGGCAGTGGGTGACCATCAATGGGAGGAGGGTGGAGGCTCTCAGGGACACTGGAGCCAGTGTGACTACGGTCAGGTGTCAGTGGGTCCCTGAGGAGCTGATCATTCCAGACGTACTTCACCCAGTAGTGTCAGCTGACAACTCTGTGCGCCTTTGCAAGGTAGCACATGTTCCCTTTGAGTGGGGGGGGGTCTCAGGTCCTCTCAAAGTTGTTGTGAGTCCATCCATGCCAGTTGACTGTCTGCTAGGTAATGACCTGGAGAGTTCCCCGTGGAAGGAGGTGGAACGCCAGGCTCATTTGGAGATGTTGGGTTTGCCTGAGTGGGTCTGTGTGACCACTCGGTCCATGGCAGCCAGACAGGGTTGTGAAGCAGACCTGGAGCCTGAAACAGTGGCCCAGGTCCCTGCCAGAAAGAGGAAGGGCAAGGGGCGTGGTGCGTCCACCCCCGCTGTTCCCACGGTCCAGGAAGGGGCAGAACCTACGGGGGATGCCCTGGAGCCTACAGGGGAACAGGTCGCTGAGCTGGGAGACATACCTGAGCTGACCCATTGGCAGCAAGAGGGTGGTCCCTCCAGAGAGGAGTTCTGCCGTGCGCAGAAGACATGCCCTACTCTTGAAGGTCTGCGGCACCAGGCTGCAGACCAGGCAGCAGGTGCTGATCCGAAGAACTTTTTTCTCTACTGGGAGAATGACTTGTTGTACAGTGAGCCTAGGTTTGCTGAGCCCAGTGGATCACGTACCCTGGTGGTACCCGCAGGGTTCAGAGACTTCCTACTGGGTCTGGCTCACGACGTGCCGCTTGCAGGACATCTCGGGCAGGACAAGACCCGACAAAGGCTTGCCACCCACTTTTACTGGCCCGGGATGAAGACGGACGTCGCTTCCTTTTGTAAATCATGCCAGACTTGCCAGGCAAGTGGCAAGGCTGGAGGAAAATGCAAAGGCCCTCTCCAGCCTTTTCCGGTAGTGAGCACCCCTTTCGAGCGGGTGGGAATAGATATTGTGGGGCCACTGGACCCCAGGACCGCCTTAGGCAACAGGTTCATCCTGGTCCTGGTGGATCATGCCACCCGGTACCCGGAGGCTATCCCTCTCAGGACAACCACAGCCCCGGTGGTGGGCCGTGCATTGATGGGGATCTTTTCCCGTGTGGGTTTCCCCAAAGAGGTGGTATCTGACCGGGGTACCAACTTCATCTCCAGGTATATGAAGTCTCTGTGGGAGGAGTGTGGGGTAACTTATAAGTTCACCACTCCTTACCACCCTCAAGGAAATGGGTTGGTTGAAAGGTTCAACCGGACCCTGAAAGGCATGATCATGGGGCTGACAGAGCCCATGAGACGGAAGTGGGACGTCTTTTTGCCATGCCTATTATTTGCCTACAGGGAGGTACCACAAAAGTCTCTAGGGTTCAGTCCCTTTGAGCTTTTGTACGGGCACCCTGTTAGAGGACCTCTCAGTCTGGTGAAGGAGGGTTGGGAGAAATCCCCGGGGAAAACCCCTCAGGATGTGTTCAGCTATGTGCTGGCCATCCGCAACCAGACACAGCGCTTCCGGGCCCTCGCTCAGGCGAACCTGGAAGCCAGCCAGGATGAGATGAAGAGGTGGTATGACCAGCATACCACTCTGATGGAATTTCAACCTGGGCAGATGGTGTGGGTGATGGCGCCAGTGGAGCCTTGCGCGCTCCAGGACAAGTGGACTGGGCCATATGAGGTGGTGGAGCGCAAGAGTGAGGTGACCTACCTGGTCAACTTGCGATCTCCCAGGAACCCCATGAGGGTCCTACACGTGAACCGCCTCAAACCCCATTTTGAGAGGTCTGAAATAACAATGCTACTTGCTACAGATGCAGGTATGGAGGAGGATAGCGATCCTCTTCCTGACCTCCTGGCAGCTAAGGAGCAAGACGGGTCAGTGGATGGAGTGGTCCTCTCGCCCACCCTGACCCCAGAACAGCAGAGGGACTGTCGCCATGTGTTGGGTCAGTTTGCATCTCTGTTCTCCCTGACCCCCGGTATCACCAACTGGTGTGTCCATGACGTGGACACGGGAGATAGCATGCCTGTGAAACAGAAGTTTTACCGGGTGGCTGACAAGGTCAGGGCCAGCATCAAGAAGGAGGTTTCTAAGATGTTGGAGCTAGGGGTGATTGAGCCCTCCAGCAGCCCCTGGGCTAGCCCAGTGGTACTTGTACCGAAAGCTGCTGCGCCAGGTGCCACTCCAGAACTTAGGTTTTGTGTGGACTACCGTGGGCTCAATGCTGTCACGAAGACTGACGCACACCCCATCCCCAGAGCTGATGAGCTCGTGGATCGGTTGGGAGCTGCCAACTACCTCAGTACGTTTGATTTAACTTCTGGGTACTGGCAGATTGCCTTAACTGATGGGGCCAAGGAGAGGTCTGCGTTTTCAACGCCAGAGGGGCACTTCCAGTTCCGTGTCATGCCCTTTGGGTTGAAGAACGCCCCTGCCACATTCCAGAGACTGGTCAACCAGGTATTGTCCGGGCTGGAGCAATTCAGCGCCGCATATCTGGACGACATTGCTGTGTTCAGCTCCACTTGGGAAGAACACTTGCAACACCTCTGCGCAGTGTTGAAGGCTCTGCATAGTGCAGGCCTCACTATCAAGGCCAGTAAGTGCCAGATAGGGCAGGGTTCGGTGGTGTATTTGGGACACCAAGTAGGAAGCGGCCAGGTGGCGCCCCTACAAGCCAAGATAGATACCATCCGGGCTTGGGAACCCCCCAAAACCCAGACAGCGGTGAGAGCCTTCTTAGGACTCACCGGGTACTATCGCCGTTTTGTCAAGGGGTATGGCACCATTGTTGCTCCCTTGACAGAACTAACTTCCAAGAAGTTACCGAAGAAAGTGATTTGGACCAGTGCCTGCCAAGAAGCTTTTGATGCCCTGAAGGAGGCCATGTGTACAGCACCTGTACTCAAGGCGCCTGACTTCTCCAAGGAATTCATAGTGCAGACAGACGCTTCTGAGCATGGGGTGGGAGCGGTGCTCTCACAGCTAAATTACGAGGACTTGGACCAACCTGTAGCTTTCATTAGTAGGAGGCTACTTCCCAGGGAACAGAGGTGGAGTGCGATTGAAAGGGAAGCTTTTGCTGTGGTCTGGGCGCTGAAGAAGCTGAGACCCTACTTGTTTGGGACTCACTTCCGGGTTCAGACGGACCACAGGCCCCTCAGATGGTTGATGCAGATGAGGGGTGAGAATCCTAAACTTTTGAGGTGGTCCATTTCCCTACAGGGGATGGACTTTACGGTGGAACACCGCCCCGGTACAGAACACGCCAACGCTGATGGTCTGTCCAGGTTTTTCCGCCTTAGCGATGAGAACTCCCAAGAGGGTGGGTAGTTCTCCCCACTTTCAGCTGGAGGGGACACGTGTTAGACCTGGCATCTTTGGCGTGGTTACCCCTGACTTTTTACCTCTACCTCCTGTATTTTTGATGCTATGCTGGATTTCGTTTTTGCTGGTTTAGATGCTTTGGGCACTTTGCCACTGCTGATCAGTGTCAAAGTGCAAGTGCTCCCTTGGTAAATTGTTATATTGATTGGTTATCCATGATTGGTATATTTGTTTCACCTGTTAGCCCCTCGTAAAGTGCACTGCGTGTGCCAGGGCTGGTGATTCAAATGCTACTAGTGGGCTGCAGCACTGATTGTGCCACCCACAGGAGTAGCGCTAAAATGATGTCTTAGGCCTGCTTGCAGTGCCTATGCAGTCCAGGACTGCCATGTCGACCTGGCCAGTGCACCCACTGACCAGGCCTTATCCTTCCCTTTCTGTACATGTCAGGCATCCCTATGGTGGCCCTAGGTACCCCCCTGGGCTGGGTGCAGTGTATCTGAAAGGTAGGGCATGTACTGAGGTGTGTAACATGCCCTGGTAGTGAATTACAGCCATTTTCGTTTTTCACTGCTGAAGAGGCTATCTTGCCCATAGGATAGAATGGGGAAGGCTGTTTACATGCCTATCTTCCCATAAGGGCAAGATAGAAAATCCAAGTTTGGTATCTCTGTGTTCAGAATTTAATTATACATCTTTTTAGCAAGATGGTTTTTAAATTCACTGTGTGAGAATAGCACTTTTTAGAAAGTAGCTATTCTCCTGTTTAACCTTCCTGTGTGCCTGTGTGCTGGTTGGCTGACTGGTGTCAGGTGATGTGCTAGGTGGCTCCAGGAGCCTGGATGAGTCAGCAGCAGGGTGAATAGGGAGATCTGCTTTAGATGGGTGGGAGGAGTAGTCCCTGGGTCTGAATAGGGCTGCCCCTGACAAACACAAAGCTGGCTCCACCCCCTGCTGGCCAGGCTGAGGACTCTGCCTCTGCTGGCACAAAGAAGGCTCCACCTCCTGCTGAGCGTCTAACGACCCTGCCCCTCACTCTGAAAGGAACCAGGTGCTCCAGAGCAGAGCACACCCAGGAACCGGTTTGAGCAGGGGAATCCCCCCACTGGAACAAAGAGAGACAAAGGCTTGGAGGGGTATAAGAAGAGGACCCCAGACACCTAAACTTTAGATCACTTTGGAACTAAGAAGAAACCTCTGCCAAGGAGAAAGCTGAAAAGGACTGAAGAGGAGAAGACTGCCTGCTTGCTGTTTTTGCTTTGCTGCCAAGGAGAGGGGAAGGACTTTTCTGTGTCCCCTTCTTTTGATTCTGATCTCCAAGGGCCTGAGAAGAGCTGGCTCCCTGTTAAGAAGTCCCAGGAACAAAAGGACTTCACCACCAGCTCCCCTGGAACTCTGCTGAAGGAGTTCTGACCTGCCTTGGAGTGCTTGCCCAGTCTTGGGGCCTCAGGAGGTCGTTTTTGCTGTGTTTGGGAGCTGGGAAGCAGAAGCGTGAAAAAGAGTAACTGGTACCCAACGCATCATCCGATTGCGTGTCGCAAGAACGAGAGTGCGAGGAAAATTTCATCGCGGCACCATCGCAACACGCAGGGTCCCCGCATCGCCGAGTGCGTCGAGCATCGTCCCGAAGCGTGAAGATTCCTGACATTGCGAGGGTCGTCGCCGAACCAGTTTGCGAGCCGCACCACTGCCGGTGCGTGAAAGTCTCCAGTCATCGTGTGCGTCGACGCAGAGTCCCGTTCCGTGGCGCATCGAGAGTTGCGGCGCCGGAAGGCAACGCTGCGCCGCGCATCGTGCCACATCGAAGCGTGTCGCATCGAACCTGTGCGTGAAGCTTCCCCCTAAGAAACCTACGCAACGAAAGCCAAAGTCATCGCATCCTCCCCCTACAGATCGGAGCCGGCGCATCCACCTCTGCTGCGTGAAGCAGGGCTGCTGCAAAGCCTCCCCAGGATCTCAGGAGTATCGCATCGCCTTTGCCATCTTCCTTGTTATAGCTTTTGGGAACCTTATCGCAACTACAGGTACTGTTGGGCACGAAAGTGTCGCATTTTGTGCATTGAGAGTCGCATTGTGCAAGACACTGACTTTTACATCCTGGAGTACTTTCTGCAAACTCTTGAACTATCTTTAAAGTAACCTTTTTGAATTATATGTTGGTTTGTCTGTAGTATTTGGTCTTGTGAAGTTTTTAGTAAAGATACCTTATTTTTCTAAAACTGGTGTGGAGTAAATCTGTGGTGTTTTCACTGTGTTACTGTGAGTGTTGGTACAAATACTTTACGCATTGCCTTTGATAGCCTAGACTGCTCAGGCCAAGCTACCTAGAGGGTGAGCAGGGGTTATCTTAACAGTGTATCCCCCTTTCCCTGACTAGAAGCAAGGGTCCCTACTTGGACAGTGGTACCTACCCTGCCAACTAGAGACCTCCAGATCTAACAGATCCACGTTACAATGGACCAGAGTCTGAGGCTCACTGGTTCCTTAATTTCATTCAGCACATTAGTGGAACAGGGAAGTTATGGTAGGTATTTTCAAAGGACACTTCGTTTCAGATTAGTTTATCTCCTTCTGTAAACACAAGCTGCTGGTGTGCTGCTCTAAGCCATGGAATTACAGATCCAAAGGGGCATGACATCACATTCAGCCTAGTATTACAAAAAGGGTACAAAGTTCCACTAGAGGAACTTTGTACCCTTTTTGTAATACTAGTCTTCAGGGTATGTACACTGGACCTCTCTAAACTTACCCTCCTGTCCCCTATTTTGTTGATATCACATTCAGCCTCACAGCTGCCATTTATGTGTTTTAATAAAAGGCTTATGGGGTGGGTCTGTATGAAATGTGGCAGCAGCCTGTGGACTACAGAGAGTGGCTAGAAGGCCCTGCCTGATGTGAATAGGATGCTGTAATTTAATGACAGGGCAATAAGTAGCTATTAGATTTAGAACAATGTGGTGGATTAGTGCCATAGGCTGAAACTATGAGAGTGTTGATGACAAAGCTGTTGCTATTTTATCCCTACTCTGGGACAGCCATAGTGCATGAGAGACCCTCTGGACCACATGTATATCACCTTCAGACCCAGATGAGTCCTGTGAGTATGAACAAAAACTCACTCCTACCTGCCATCATACTTCTATTGGCTCTTATGTTGCCCTAATATCTAGCACTAGTTAGATCAATCCTATAAGACAGCACGAGACACACTGTCTCATGCACACAAGCATACAGGTTTATAAATGTATTTATTTATTTTTATATGTGTGTGTATACACATATATATATGTGTGTGCATGTTTTTGTGTATATGCAAACAACCCACCCTTTATATAATTCCTGCCCTCCCTTTACCTCTAACTACCCAAAAACCCTAAACCCACACTTACCTCCTTTTACCTCTACCCTCCCCGGAATGCTAAAATCACCCTTACCTCCCTTCACCTCTGTCCATTGCTAAATTCCTAAAATTACCCCTATCTCTCTTTACCTCTACCTGTACCTTTACCCCTTTCTTTTTCAAATAGCACACAAAATATGTTATTTTATAAGACATTACAAAAAGAAATGGGTCCCAAATGTTAATATGGTCTGTAATGCTATAGCTTCAGGTGCCCCAATACCGGCTACATGGAGAGGGACTGAAATTGGCCCTATTCATAAAAAGGCAGTAAACAAAAACTCAAGAACTACACGCCAATAAGCCTTATAGATGTACTACAAAAAATATATGCAAGATAACTTCTAAGTAGGCTAAACGATTGGATAGATGAGCACAACATATTATCCCCGTATCCGTCAGGATTTAGAGCCCGTACAAGTACTATAGACCAAGTTTTTAGGCTCCTGTGCATCATCTGGAAATACACCAAGATAAAGGGAGGCCATATTCATACAGTATTTGTAGATTTAAGGGCAGCATTCGATCTAGTACCCAGAGGTCTACTGTAGGACTCACTGCAAAAACAAAAAGTACCTGCAGACCTGCTAGATCAGATGACAAGACTACCTCGTTATAACTATGCAAGAGTTCGATGGGGTATGAATGGCGAGCTTACTGAACCAATCCCTACAGCCAGTGGAGTGAGACATGGATGCGTGCTCGCATCCACCCTGTTCTTGTTCTATATTAATGACGTGGTTGATTATCTAAAAAATCTAAATATGATTCCCCAAACCTCAGTGGGAACTTGGTCCCAGCACTATAATTTGAAGACAACACTATCCTGATCTCACAAACGCTGAAGGGCTTGTAAAATGAATTGGATGATTTTAACATGTACTGCAATCTAAAAGGCCTAAAAATAAATATTGGGAAAACAAAGTATAAGGCCATGAACCCCAACAAAGACTTCAGAACCAAACTTAGTTGATTCAAACTTGGCATGGAAATCACAGATAAATCACTCTGCACTGGTGCTTGCACAGGGGTCCGGAGCTATTCTTAAGAAGTATAGCCTATCCTCAAGTAAACCAACGACACCAGCAATAGAGATTTACAAATGTAAAGTACAGACAGCTGCCCTATATGGATCAGAACTTGGGGGTATGGCGATATTAAACAAATAACAAACGGGGAGAATACGTTTGAGAGGAGAATCTTGGGGCTACACCTGGCAACACCACTTACCCCAATGTTTCACGATTTAAATGTAAAACGTATAGAGCAAATTGCACCTCTACGCCCACCTCTTTACTAGACTAGGCTTTTGACAACGCCAGAACTAGCGGCCTATGTAAAAGGCATCAAAGAACTACTAGCCTACTAGCTATCAATAGATGCCTAACTTTTCCCCAGCTACATTTGTTAAGAAATGGTTTACAGAGCTTGGTCTCTGCTCACATTGGACAGAGCTTCACAAGTTAGCACAAAGCTGTAAGAACACGCTGAAACAAACACAGTGAGTGCATGCCCTAAATGCACTTCATCAAGACCCTAATGTGGGCAGAGTAACAATGCAATTTCTTAACGTTAAACCTAGCCCATGTTTTAAGGAGTTCCTTGACAATATCCAGCCGCATCTGGTGACAATCTTGTACTTGAAATTAAGCTATGACGTACTCCAGATTAAAAGTTATACCGCAACTTGGGGAACTCAGGGAGAACGAACTTGCACTTTATGCACTTTTGGCCTTGTTGAAAATACTGAGCATATCCTCTTCTTTTGCCCAGCATACGCTAAAGAAATGGATCCATCCTTTGTGCAATAGGCTGGAATTTAGGAAGCATCAACAGGCCTTAAGGGTTTTGAAATATAATACAGCACTGTATGTAATATTTGCTACATCTAAATATTTTTTTAATTTTTTATTTTTTTATTGATTTTATTGATTTTAAACCAATGTTGACAGACAAAAATGAAAAACAATCAGGATTTTGTCCTCAGACATGCAACTTCCCCCCCTTCCCAAAGCCCTCCCCCCAGGCAGACTAAAAAGCAAAATTACAATACATGTCAGACCACTAGACATTAATCTATAACACCTAATGCCAAAATCCAGGTCCATAAGAAACTTTTGTCCCCTCCGAGTAGTCCAGAGACAAGCACGATGTCCCACTCCAGGCCCAGCCAGAGCTGAAGAATCATTGGAGCCTAAAAAACGGCCCCAGTGCAACAAAAAAACTTACAGCAGATCTGGGTGAGACACCAGATATTCTGTCAAGGGGACCCAAAAATCTTTAGGACGCAAGGATTCAGGTAGTTCCTCCTCATAAATCTGTAGTTGGTTCCTACATTACACCAAACCACGGAGCCACTTCTTAATAGTAGGCGACGCTGTCGCACCCCAGCACTGCGCCACCACCCTTTTAGCGAGAAGAGTGGATACTGCAACAATTCGTCTATTGCAGGGCTTAATGCGCTTAATATAGCCTAGCAAGCAGACCTCAGGAGAGAAACACACAGGATCCAGCACCACATCCGAAAGAATAGCCACCACCGCAGTCCAGAACGCATACACCCTCGCACACACCCAGGCAACATGAATAAAGTCTGCGTCCGCCGCCCCACACCGCACACAATTAGCAGTATCTCGGAGACCATATCTGTATAACTGAAGGGGGGAGTAATATACCTGATGAAGAAACTTAAAGTGGATAATACGGAGATTACAATTAGCAGTGAGACGGCCTGTAAGTTGACAGCACGTTTTCCAGATCTCCGGAGTAAGAGGAGCGCCCAGCACCAACCGCCAACGCACATAAGAGGGATGCTCGTCCAGATCACGTTCACGCAAGGAGGCATTATAGCGCCGTGTAATTAGCTTTTTGCGGCTCTCCCCAGACAGCAGCAACTGCAATGCTCGCAGAGCAGTGGGCTCAGCAGGGTAATCCGGATACGCAGCATGAACCGCTTGACGGACCCGGACGTATGTGAAGGTGAACATAAAATCACGCTCTGTACCGTTCTGCACCTCTGATAGTGTTTTAAAGCGTCCCCCGCATATAAATCACTCAAGCGAGTAATGCCCGCAGCAGCCAATGCCCGTACAGCAGGCAACTCCCTTGCCGCAGAGATCTCAGGGTGCGATGCAAGAGGTAGAGATGGCGCATACATATAGGGAAGCCGCGCCCTCGCAGCAAGCATGCGCCAGGCCCATGCCGTACACTGCGTGGGGTTGATCTCGGACCGTGGACCGCCCGATCCACCCGAGAGGGTCGCTACATCTAAATATTTGCTTACAGTAGGGTTTATAAAAAGAACGAAGGGGCTAAAGCTGTGATGTTGCAGTGAACAATGCATTCCCCTGTTTGGAATTGCACTATGAAAGATATATGGTTCAACTGATCTTAGATACTATTGATTTTAAATTGTCCACTTTTACTCACCGTAAATGATGGCTTTCTAGGGACTTATTGATAAATTCAAGGACTGGCATTTCCTTCGCTGGTTCTGCACTTAGGGCTGAAACCTTAACAGGATTTTCACGCATGTTTATAATATAGTTCAATGTGGACTATTTGAAAATCTTGTTTTATTGTGAAACTTTTATGGCCTATGGCTGAAATAAGGTATTTAAATGAAATGCAAAAGACATTTACCTGTGTGGTAAAGCACTGCATGTTAAAGGATCAGTGGTAAAGGTTAAAACCTTTACTGGATTAAAACCCTGTGTGGTACCTATGTGGGAGGAAGACTTTATTCTCTTTTCATTCACTGAACAGCTTGGATTGGTAAATAAACTGAAAAAAGCACCTGTGTTAGTAGGCACATGCTTGCATCGTGCAAACACCCAGAAAAAGATGCAGACAGCTCAACTTTAGCCTTTTTTCTTTCTTCTTTTGCCATGAGGCACAGTATCAGGGTTGCTGTGCAGCATTGCTAAAAACTATTGGCAAAATTGGTAAAGCAATTAGGTTTCAAAGGATAAATCTATTGGCTTTGCCAAAGCTTGTTCTTACTTCGGTTGTTGATTTGTGGCACACATTTGTACTTGGCTGCTGGCGATTTTATTTTGAATATAACTTACTAAGGTCCGCATGTTATCACTTTATCTTGGACAGCCGCGGCACATGCTAGTAAGAGCAGTGGGGCCGGGTGGGGGGGATTTCGACTGGTGATGATGAGGGAAAAATCATTATTTATTTAATTTACCCTCATCATTGGCTGTCGAAATTCTCCCTCACCCAGCCGCACCACCCACTGTTCTTGCCTGCACAGGCAGTGGCTGATCTCGGATCCACTTGGCAGGCTGTATTTATTTCCATCAATAAATGCATTTATATCAGCAGTCCATGTGATCAATAGATAGAACTTTGATTTTCAGCTGGAACTGATGGAACTGAGGTGGGGTCCAAATCTGCCTCTCACTTCTATTTTTCCAGTACCTGGACTTGATGTCTCACTATGATGAAGACATTCACTAGAATTTAGTTACACTCTCCCACACACGCCATATACTTTCTTTAAATGTTTCCATCTGTTAGTGCAGCTGTTCACTCGGTATTATTATAATCTTTAACTAGACATGGCCAACTGGTGGTGCCTTATTTTCTTTTAGCCGGGGCCCCTACTACTGGTATTATGTATTTCATGTTTTACTCTCCTTCTCATTAGTGGTTGATGTTGTTTTCTCTATTTAGACTTTTATCAAGCAGCCCCTAGGTCACTGACTTCTGGTCATCATGCACTTTTGTTACTGACCACTCAAGTACAAACATTGTTTATTGTCAGCACTAATGGCTTGTAACTACTTTTTAGTGTTGTGGGTGATTACTGTAAAGATGTGTAATGACTCAAGAATCACCAATGCCTATTATTGCTCTCTCAGGCACCCTGTACGCATCTTTGTTTTCTCTTTTTATTCTTATTTTTCCCAATCTTTCGTAACAATATCAGTTGGAGCCTCCCATTTACCAAAGCCTTCCTGTTCACACCAGTACTTTACTTTCATTGGGTATGATCTGAACCTTGAGATTATCATCACTTAGACACCTTGAGTCACGTTTTTGTGATCACTACAGACAATCTCGAATAATCTTAATCACGTGAAATTCTTATAGTAGCTTAATTAGTGCCTTTGACGAATCATATTATATGGAGCTAAAAGGAACTGAACTTTGCTGCCACTTAAGTGAAGTTAGGTGTCATTCTCTCATGCCTTTTACATAAGAGGTCATGTTTTGATTGTGGTATTCAACTGTAGTGATAGCAGATTTACAATATTCTAAATGAAAAGGTATCAGATTGATGACCCATGAATTGAATGCCTGTATAAAAAGATATATATATATGCACATATCTCTCTCTCTATCTCTCACTATATCTATATATATATTCACTGAAAAAACCATAGGTTTCAGGGGCGTTATAGTTAGCTGGACTTTTCACTCGTACAAAACCATTGAAATTCCCCTGTTATAGTTAGTTCAGCTAACTATAACTCGCGCGCTCGCAATGCACTGCTGATGACGTCACATATTACATCACTCATGACATGGTCAGTGACATCACTCATGACATCACTCATGACATCTCAAATGACATCACTGATGACATCACTGATGACATCATCCAGTGAATGTGTGTTTTTCTGAAAATTACATATGTTTTATATATGTATATCTCAATGGCGATGGGAGAATAAATGGGTATATAAGTGTCTAAATGGATGATTTGTTTTTGAAAAATTGATTGTATAACTGACTGATTAAGTGTATCTTAGTGAATACATGGCTTAGTGAGTAATGTTTAAATATGTAAATATCTGTATCAGTCTCTCACTTTGTGTATAAGTGGCTGCATTGGTTGGTGAGCAGCTACATGAGTGTCTATATAGGTTATTAGTTGGTTTTTTGAGTATCAGTATAAGTGTCTGATGTCTGTATGGTTCGGTGGGGGGTATTACGTAGTGCATAGGTGCATGAATGAGTGACTCACTGTTTGTATGTGTTGAAGACAGCATGTGTGCAGGACTGTATGGGTGGATAAGTGTGTGCATGGGTGTGTCAGTGAGTGAATGACTGTCTCAATAGTGTCTCTATGAGTAACTACATATGTTTTAAACTAGTATATGTGACTATTGGTGTATATAAGTGAGTATATGTGAGAGTGAGAGATTGAAAGAGTTCCTGTATGAATAAGTATGTGTTTCTATAAGTGATTGTTTAAAAGAGTAAGTATGTGTAAGTTTCTGTAGAAGTAAGTGTGGTGGTGTGTGTATAACTGTATATGCAAGTAAATGGATGTTTGATTCTTTATTAGCATGAGTGACTATGTGTGTGAGTAACTCTATGGATGAGTGGCGTTGTGTAACATGATGTATAGGTGTATGAGTAGATATGATGAGTGAGTACATGTATGAGTGACTGTATAGGACTGTTGGTGAATGAGTGGATGTGTATGTGGATCTTAGAATTACTGAATAGGTTGTTGTAACTGGTATTGGTATGTCCATTGTTTTGAAAATTTTAGTTTCTATTTTTGAATGTGTGCATCAAAGGTTATATTAGGGGGAGAGGAGGTCTACCACTCTATCACAAGGATGATATCATCAGTGATGTCATCAGTGATGTCATTTGAGATGTCATTAGTGATGTAACTGACCATGTCATGAGTGATGTAATATGTGACGTCATCAGCAGTGCATTGCGGGCGCGCGAGTTATAGTTAGCTGAACTAACTATAATGGGGGAATTTCAATGGTTTTGTACAAGTGAAAAGTCCAGCTAACTATAACGCCCCTGAAACCTATGGTTTTTTCAGTTTTTTGAAATGCTAATTCCTAACTATGACGTGCCTGAAACCTATGGTATTTTCAGTGAATTTCAAAGGTTTTTTAAATGTTAATTTCTAACTATGCCTACAGAGATAGGACATGTGAAGAAAAAAGAAAAAAAGCACAGAAAGAAAAAAAAGAAATGCAGAAAGAAGCGACAGAAGTCTTCAAAGACGAAGAAAAGTGCAGGAAGAAGAATAACTTGCAGAAGAGCAGAAAGAAGCCTTATTGCAAAATCATCCTGTACCCTCAACTTTTTCAGACGGATACTGATGGTAACTGAGTCTGACTAACCAGTCCTAGAGCCAGTGCTATGTTAAAAGACACTCAGAGTACAGTGAAAACACCTACATACACTAGGGAACACTATGTGTTGGGGTCCCCCTGTGATTAGCATGACCTCCTCTGTAAGCCCCTAGTATATTATAGGGCAGGGGATTAAAACAACCTCTTAAAACGTGCCACAGGGCCTGTTTGCACACGTCATCTCAGGCCCCGTCCCATCCCTTCCCAACTGTGTAAACATGCCCTGTGGCCGTTTTAAGTTGGGATATTAAGTCCCCTTGAGTCCTGAGGGTCCCTAGGGACCAACTAGACCACTAGGTACCTCCAGTAAGCGCCACAGAGCTGCGTTGCAGAGAGATGTAAAAAGGGGCACGGCCTAGACCACCTCTCTGCAACGCAGCGCAGTGGCACTTACTGGAAGCACCTGGTGGGCTAGTTGGCCCCAAGTGTCCCTCAGGATTGAAGGGAAATTATTTCCCCAACTTAAAACGTGCCACAGGGCTTGTTTGCACACGTTAACTCAGACCCCGTCCCCTGCCTTCACCACTGTGTAAACACGCCCTGTGGCTGTTTTTAGTTGGGAGATTAAGTTCATTTGGATCCTGAGGGTCCCTAGGGTCCAACTAGCCCACTAGGTACCTCCAGTATGCGCCACAGAGCTGTGTTGCAGAGAGGTGTAAAAAGTGGCACGGCCTGGACCACCTCTCTGCAACGCAGCTCAGTGGTGCTTACTGGAAGGACCTGGTGGGCTAGTTAGCCCCCAGGGGCCCTCAGGATTGAAGGGGAATAATTTCCCCAACTTAAAACGCGCCATAGGGCGTGTTTGCACACGTCACCTCAGGCCCCGTCCCCTCCCTTCCCCACTGTGTAAACACGCCCTGTGGCCGTTTTTTAAGTTGGGAGATTAAGTCCCCTTGAATCCTGAGGGTCCCTAGGGGCAAAATAGCCCACTAGGTACGTCCAGTAAGCGCCATTGCAGAGAGGTGTAAAAAGGGGCACGGCCTGCACCACCTCTATGCAACGCAGAGCAGTGGCGCTTACTGGAAGCACCTGGTGGGCTAGTTGGCCCCCAGGGTCCCTCAGGATTGAAAGGGAATTATTTCTCCAACTTAAAACGTGCCACAGGGCGTGTTTGCACAAGTCACCTCAGGCCCCGTCCCCTCCCTTCACCACTGTGTAAACGCGCCCTGTGGCCGTTCTAAGTTGAGAGATTAAGCCCCCTTGAAGCCTAAGGGTCCCTAGGGTCAAACTAGCCCACTAGGTACCTCCAGTAAGCGCCACTGAGCTGCGTTGTGTAGAGGTGTAAAAAGAGGCTTGGCTTCAGAACACCTGTCTGCAACGCAGCTCCCTGGCGCTTATTGGAGATACCTGTTGGGCTAGTTGGCCCTCAGGCACCCTCAGTATTGAAGGGGAATAATTTCCCAACTTACAACTGGCCAGGGGGCACGTTTGCAGAGTGCTGCAAGGAGGGGGCGTGGCCTCCGGCGTGATGCCGGTCTTTTATTTATTTTATTCTTTTAAGAAGGAGGGCTGTGTGGCCCCCCTTCTTTTTCGAATGTATTGGCCCTGGGGACCCCATCCCCCAGGGCCTGCACCCTAATTTTTTTTGCTGAAAAAAATTAATTTGGCCCTCCCAAGGCCTTAATCTGCCCCGGGGACCCCAACCCCCGGGTCATGGCCTTTTTATTTAAAATTCTTTAGGAGGGGGGCTGCGTTGCCCCCCTCCTCAGGCCTTTGTTTTTTTTATATTTAAAAAATATATATTTATAGAAACACCTAGGACATGCTGGACAAACCGTATGTACCTATCACCATGACGATTTGACTGATATTCATTAAGAGGCGACTATGCATACAATGAATCCACGTGGAATGTATTTACAACGCTAGTGAGGCTCTGACGTGTCTGACGCCCTACCGTGCCTAATCCCGGCGCCCCCGCCAGTAGGTACTCTCCAAGTAGACACCCTTGTTGTTTATTTATACAAACATGGGTAGCTACTGATGGGCACATTTAATGCACACGCACACCAAGCCATTCAAAGGGGATTCGCCAAAAATTCGACCAAACTATGCAAGAAACCCCCCTCACGGTTAATAAAACACACATCCACAGCCGGATGTGTAATACTTTTTATTTTACTCTCTGGAAAGGACACAAACCTCACTTGAGATTCACAGCGTGCTCCTGGCTGAGCCCAATGCTGTGTTACACCCACCAGTGCCCGCCGAGTGCCACACACCTCTGTGTTGTATTCCACCAGCTAGTGCGTATGCTATGACAGTCTCTAGCCCATGTGCACTGTAACACCACCCCGTGAATATGTCATGCCACACTTGCCTTCGCACTGGTTATATTGCCCCATCTAACGTGCCTTCCTCGATGCCTATGTTATAACGCACAGCGCTATGCCATACATATTACAATTTGGGATCCATATCTTTGTCACAGTGCATATGCAATGTTACACTCCCCAGCACATATTTTATATTACAACTTTAGAGACTAGTTCCCTGTGCATATTACACTCCAAAGCGTATATCGCATAGCACACGCTAGTGCCTGTGCTATCTCGCACTCTCTAATGAATCTGTCATTGCGCACAATGTATTGTATATTATATTTCACGCCCCGGTTCATCTTATATCACACCTTTTGGTGCATAGTTTATACCACATACTATATCTAGTTTTAATTTTCAATCGTGCTCTCAGGACTATGTTCTATATAACACTGCGTCCTTCTACCCTTTTCACGGGCATTACATTTTGCGATGGGGGGTGGAGGGTCAGGGGGTGTTTCTGCCAAGTGAACCCTGAGTCACAGTCACAAACATCCTCTTCTTCCTGAATTAAAGTGAGATTATGCTGCATACTTGTTCATATGTTAAGTAGTTCGCACAGACACACATTTTAAAAACAATAAAATTCCTAATACCCACCTTCTCTGAACAGTTAGCTTGCTGCCCCATCCACCTCCTCCCTATCCCTGTTGTCTGAATCCATGGACTAGCCTCCTCCCTCTTGCTATGCATGGTCTGATGTGCTGCCACTGCCCTCCCTTTAGCATGATGTACCAGTCTACTCCTCCTGCCTTCCATTGCCCAATTCTATGGCCCATCATTGACCTCCTGCTTAGCCTCTGTGCTTAGCTTGCAGCCCCTATTCTCCTTCCCCCTGCCCTCCGATGTCTTTGTGCATGCCCCTGCTCCATCCTTTTTGCCCACCATGTTCCATGGACCTGCCACTCCTATCTACTTTGAGTGTTCTGTTGAGCTGCCACTCCCCTCCCACCTGCCTAGCATTGTCAGATGACTGTAACCTGTCCCTGCCACCTTCACCCTGCCTGTCCACATGCCATGCCCCTATCCCCTTCCTCCTGTCCTCCATGGTCCATTTTACTGCCACACCCTTCTGCCCTCCCTGGTCTGTTGTGCTGCAACTGCTCCTCCTGCCTGCCCCACGCGGTCTGTTGTGAGGCCCCTTCCCCTGAACTCTCTTGTCTGTGCCCAGGTCCTGACCCTCCCTTCTATCCTCCATGGTCCTTTGTGCATGCCCCTGCATCCTCCTTCTTGCCCATCATAGCCATTGTGCTGCCACTAACTCTCCCGCTTGCCATGCATGGTCTTCTGTGCTGCCATGGTGCCTCCCACCTTCCCTGCGTGGTCAGCTAGCTGCCCCTGACCCCCTCCCACCTTCCCTCCATGGTCTGTGCCATCATAGTCTCAATGTTGCTCTCCATGGTGTGACTTGTTTCTAATGCCCATCCTGCCTGACCTCCATGGTCATCTTGCTGCTCCTGCCCTGCCCCCTTGCCCCCAGCCCTCTCTTTGCATGTGCAGATCCCTATTCCCTCCCTCCTGGCTTGTCTGTTCCATTGTAATGCCCCTGATCCATCCCTCCTGCCCTTTATGGTCTGTTATGCTGCAGCTTTCTCTCCTGTCTGTCCATTATGGTCAGCTAGCTACCATTGCCTGTTTCCCCTCTTTTCTCTGTTGTCCATGTGCATGGCCCTGTCCCCTCCCTGTTGCTTTCTATAGATTGTTGTGTTGCACTCACGTCCCGCATGCCCTGTGTGGTGTATTGTGCTGCTGCAAACCCTGATGCCTGCCCTGTAGGGTCAGTTTGGTGCACCTCTCCATGTCCCTTCTGTCCTCTGTTATCCGAGTCCATGTCCCTACCCCAATTCCTGCTGCCTACCATGATCCAATATACCATACTTGCGAACATTTTGAACTTGGTAAGAGGGAGATTTTGAACAAAAACGGGGGTATTGATTTTCCCCTTTGAGTTACATTGAAATAGAGGAGATTGAAGACAGGAGACAGATCAAATAAAGCCCATTTGAGCTTAAAAACATTGGACGTTTCCTGGCTGAAACGGGTCTGTTGGCATGTATGGTTGTACTACCACTGCCTCTTCCTTCTGCCCACAATGTCTGTGCCCAGGTCCTGACCCTCCCTTCTATCCTCCATGGCCCTTTGTGCATGCCCCTGCATCCTCCTTCTTGCCCATCATAGCCATTGTGCTGCCACTAACTCTCCCGATTGCCATGCATGGTCTTCTGTGCTGCCATGGCCCCTTCCACCTTCCCTGCGTGGTCAGCTAGCTGCCCCTGACCCCCTCCCACCTTCCCTCCATGGTCTGTGCCATCATAGTCTCAATGTTGCTCTCCATGGTGTGTCTTGTTTCTAGTGCCCATCCTGCCTGACCTCCATGGTCATCTTGCTGCTCCTGCCCTGCCCCCTTGCCCCCAGCCCTCTTTTTCCATGTGCAGATCCCTATTCCCTCCCTCCTGGCTTGTCTGTTCCATTCTAATGCCCCTGATCCGTCCCTCCTGCCCTTTATGGTCTGTTATGCTGCAGCTTTCTCTCCTGTCTGTCCATTATGGTCAGCTAGCTACCATTGCCTCTTTCCCCTCTTTTCTCTGTTGTCCATGTGCATGACCCTGTCCCCTCCCTGTTGCTTTCTATAGATTGTTGTGTTGCACTGACGTCCCGCATACCCTGTGTGGTGTATCGTGCTGCTGCAAACCCTGATGCCTGCCCTGTAGGGTCAGTTTGGTGCACCTCTCCATGTCCCTTCTGTCCTCTGTTATCCGAGTCCATGTCCCTACCCCAATTCCTGCTGCCTACCATGATCCAATATACCATACTTGCGAACATTTTGAACTTGGTAAGAGGGAGATTTTGAACAAAAACTGGGGTATTGATTTTCCCCTTTGAGTTACATTGAAATAGAGGAGATTGAAGACAGGAGACAGATCAAATAAAGCCCATTTGAGCTTAAAAACATTGGACGTTTCCTGGCTGAAACGGGTCTGTTGGCATGTATGGTTGTACTACCACTACCTCTTCCTTTTGCCCACAATGGTCTATTATATTGCCACAGCCTCTCTTGCCAGTCCTGTATTGTTGGTTTTTTGCCCATGCCCCCCTTTCCACTGCCCTCCATAGTCTGTTGTGCTGCCACTGCCCTTCCTGCCTGCCCAGTGTGGTCAAATTGTTGCCTCTGCACTCTCCTACCTGCCTTCAATTTTCAGAGTCCGTGCCCCTGGCCTCTGCCTCTCAACAGTATCCCAACGAACAACTAGATTGCTAACATTCTATATTTATTACAAAACTGTGGAATGCCTGACGTCATCTAGATGTAATCAAAACTGTAATACCTAGAGCATTTCCTTTAGAAATTACATATATGAGAGGGTCTTATTTGCATCAAAATTATGGTTAGTGCTCTAAAAAACTAAAATGAGGACATATTTTCTGAGTTTTCAAATAGCGACACAGAACTTTTAAATTATTTGTAATCTTTATGTTTTTTTGTCCAGTTGACCACTTGTTTAAATGTTGCACCTAGGGGAGAGGATGTGGTGTTACTTCCAGAGCTGCAGACTTTACAACTGGGGAACCAGGTTGGAGTTTCTGCTTCAGCTCAACATTCTGTGATTCTGGTCAAATCACTTAATCTCCCCATGTCTACAACCAAAATGAATTTGATCTTGTGTGATGTAACCAATACTCATGTAAAGCACTCCAATACCTGACAAGTCTGCACAATATATAAAACTGCAAATACACAAAAAATAAGTGTTGTGGGCTACATCTGGGTGATATTTGTGCTGCATTTGGGCTCTTTTGTCTCTGGTGGCCATCTTGGGAGATTTATTTGTTATCAAGTTTCCTAATTTCCTCATTTACTGCAGTCTCCTCAGTAGGAAATACTTTCAGTTTTTTACTTTGGTTCCATCAAGAAGGCATTCAGATGTGTCACACATTTGCCATAAATTCTGAATGTTAGCACTCTAGTTGCTCATTAGATCACTGTAGTAAAGCTACTGCTCACCAGGGAAGTCTGCTGCTGGTATTCAAAGTGTATGTTTCAGTCTGCATGTCAGAATTTTTTAATGAAATAGAAGAGCATTTGAGAAGTCACTCAAAATGTGCCCTAATTTTTCTTTCTGCAGCACTAATCATACTTTCTATGGCAAAATGAACCCCCTCATTTTGTTCCTTTTTAAATTAAATGTTTTAAGAGTTACCACTTTATTCCAATCAAGATGGCTTCAGGTGTGCAATACGTTTGTCATAAGTAGGACTGTTAGCGCTCTAGTTGTTCTTTAGAACACTCTGGGAAGCTGCAGTAGAACACAAAGGAATCAACTGACAGTCTTTGCACTTGTTGGATGTACATGTTTTACTGAGAATGTCAGACTTCATTCTCACATGACTGAGAAAGATAATGTGAATTTACAGAAAATATGCTCTCAGTTTAGCTTATAGATCACCTTCCAAACCTCTGTGGGAAAAGCATGAGAAAATTGTTTTCTCTCAAACATGATTCATGATATCACAGCAGAAGGCTTTTTCACATGGTAAAATCACCTTAGAACACACCACAATTCCTAAAATGAGTATGGTACCATCAACAAATGATTTATAATGTAACTAAAGTCTTTAAACCTTCTATTAACTGCAATGCTTTTTAATGAGGTGCTATCATGTATATTGGTCCCAAGATGGCTGCCAACACTTCTTGGATGAAGTACTGACAGCCAATCAGATCTCACAATGAGATGTGTGGTTAGGCTCTGCCCAGATATATCTATCTTTTTAACTCTAATTTTCTCAGGAACTACTGAACGGATTTACACCATTTAAGCAAAAGGCATGAGTCTGAACTGAGGACTACCTCTTTGCCAAATTTGGTGTAATTCCGTTCAGCAGTTCGGGCTGTAGCTGCGTCAACAGGTCCTAAGGGAAAATGCATGGGGAAAACGCATTTTGGGACCCCCCTTATTTCTCGGCCCCCGCTTGACGAATCACCGTGAAATTTTAAGGATAGGAGCGTACCGGATCTGGCCAAAAGTTTGGAAAATTTCGCGAAGATTCGTCAATCGGCGCCAACGTTATTCCAAATAGAATGTTGCGGATTTCCTATGGAGAATAGGTCCTAACTATAACTGCTTACTGGCGACTGCCAATAGGTAATATATCTAATCTATATATATATATTCACTGAAAAATCATAGGTTTCAGGGACGTTATAGTTACAAATTAGCATTTATAAATCTTTGAAATTCACTGAAAAAACCATAAGTTTCAGGGACGTTATAGTTAGTTGAACATTTCACTCATACAAAACCATAGAAATTCCGCCGTTATAGCTAACTATAACTCGCGCCCCCGCAATGCACTGCTGATGACGTCACATATTACATCATTCATGACATGGTCAGTGACATCACTGATGACATCACTGATGACATCTCAAAGAGGGGTGAAACCCTGAATCCGGTCCTAGGATGCTTGTTTCTGGGCCAGGGAGGACCTGGCTTGGCAGTTCGGGCTGGACTGTTCCCATGAGGCACAGGGTCAAGACTGATTTGCATATGGCCAGGTCTAAACTGGGGTGGTATGGTGAACACAAGAATGATGGATTTAACCCAGATCTCTTGACTGGGGGGTGAATGTTTTGATTTGTTCTGCATTCCGTCCATCAATTGTGTGTCTTTTTCTATCTCAGTGCAGCACAACTCATGCACCCTTTCTGATACAATATTTTGTGTATAATTTCACATCTGCTGTCCTACCTCAGTGTATCACAAGTCATGAACCCTTTACGATAGAATCTTTTCTCTATGATTTCATATCTGGTACCCGTACCTTAGTGCAGCACAAATCATTGACCCTTTATGATTGAATCTCTGTGTCTGATCCAATGATTACAATTGTACCAACCATTTCTGGAGGGTTGGCTTACAATCACCCCACACGCATCCACCACAGATGTCACTGGACATGTGACCTTGGTAATAAAAAGGAGTCAAGCGCACGTGCAAGTACCCATTTACACTATCTATCTGTGTCCATGTGTTCATTATGTATGCAACATGCTGCCCCTAGGCCCTACCACATAACATAGTGCTCTGGACAGCATATGCAACCATCTTACCTTTGACAGTGGGGGAAAACTTTAGTTATATAACTTTGTCTCGATCATTGTACAAGTACGTACGCAGAGACTGTATCACTAGAGTACTGCAAGCAGAGTGTATAGTGAATTTTTTAAGTGCGTGAGGATCGTCACAGTGATTGTATAAGTACATATGTTGGCGCAGCCTAACTCCGACAATGAGCATGTCTCTAATTGGCTGCCCTCCATGTGCCAAAAAATGAAACTTCAACTTTCCATGGCCCTGTATTGCTACACCTGCAACACTCCACCAAATGTGCAATAAACATTCATATCCACACAGATGTCTCATGTCCACCATCTTTCTTGTGTAGAACTATGGATGAATATAGGGTCAGTAATTCCCCGTACCTTCCATGTTGACCATATTGTTGGACTTGGCTCACAGAGTGACACTTTGGCTTTTGCAACCTGGGTGACAGTAGCATTCCAACACGGACATCCGCATTGCCACAGCCACTCCCTCACGGCTGGTATACACCCACACCACACCCATCCAGCACAGGCGTCACAGGACCCGTGACCCTACTAATAAAAAAGACCGGGCGCACGTGCTCTTTTAGAGTTGCTCGCAATGCATGCACTGCGGCTGGCACATTTACACCGCCACGGTGATGGCCCGTCCCGGTGGTCTGGACACTTGATGTTTTGTGTGCTCTGCTGCACCGTAGTGTAGGCCTGAGCCCAACAGCAAGGGCATACTGCCACATGCGTGGCCAAACTTCTCACTGAGCTAGTAGCACTGCAAGCACTGAGCGAGTGTACAACCTGCGATGATGATAGGTGCACTAGTATGTCCTCTGCCATGGCGATATCAAGACTCAGTACCAAATGTGAGACCTATTAGCTTGCAGAATGGAGCTGCATGATGTGGAGGGTGCCGTGACCATGAAAAAGTGAGCAGTGAGGCTTTGGTGCTCAGCGTCAGGCAGATACCTCTGGGCGGCGGGAGTAGATGGGGTATAGCAGCCTGAATGCAGAAAGATGGCATAGTGATTTAAGCGTATGCACTCGTATATACTCTGCCACAGCATCGGATTGGTAACGCGAGCACTGGTGCAATGCCCGAGGAGCCGGTCCCGAGTTCCAACTGTGGGCTGCTTTTTGGAGCAGTCTGGGGGCCAGATTTGGATGGTGTTGCTGTTGTTTGGATACAGCCAGCAGCCCATTGGGTGTCTGAATGGCCTTTCTGGAGGCAGATGGGCGTCATCACCTCATGTTTAGCAACAGGCAGAGGTATCACTTTCTTTCTCTCGCAGGACCGCCCATTAATGTATGCATACCTAGCAGGGCAGGGGGCCTGAGCAGAAGTGGCCTTACTTGTTTTTAAGTCACCAGTGTAAACAAATCCATACTTTTTTTGTATCTCCCCCACCCCCCTTTTTTAAATAACATTTCGCCGAAACAGTGTTTTGAGGAAAGGCAATATGCAAATGTGGGCCACTTTTTTTTTCATGCCCGGTCCAATTTTGAATCCTAATGCAACCCTGCTCTGCCATTACTAATTCTGTACTATCTTTCAGATGTGGGAGCTTGAGAGTTCCACTAGGTCGCGGCACGTGGTTGTAGACCGAGCGGTGGCATAAAGGTAAGCTGTGACGGTTTTGTACACAGTGTGGGCACTCAGTGTCCCTCCTCATCTCTTCCTTTCTCTCCCTCATACTCTTTATATCTCCCTCTTCCTCTTACACTGTTGTCTCTTTCTCTCTCTCTCTCTTCCTCTGTTTCTCTGTTCCTCTTTCTCACACTCTTTCTCTCTCTGTTCCTCTCTCTCACTGTTTCTCTCTCTCTTTGTATTTCTCACTCTCTCTCTCTGTCATCTTCTCACTTTCATTCTTTTTAAAAATAATAATAATAATAGGCACATTTATCAAGCGCATGGTTACACTCGGCCAGTGTGTCCCCGCACTGCGGTGCAAGCTGCCCTGAATGCTACACCCTAACCTGGCCAGTCCTGATTATCCCGGGGGTATGAGGAGTTTTCAAACTTTTCCTAAATGTGCCCTCCATGGCCTCCACCCGGAGGCTCAGAGGGAGTTTGTTCCAATGTTGTGCAGCCAAGAAACGAAAGGACCACCCACCCATCCTAGCTCTCTTAATAGCAGGAACGCTCACCAGGCCCCTCCCGCCTGATCTAAGTTGGCGTGTTGGAACATAGGGAGTGAGTATATCAGACAAATAGGATGGGGTCGTCCCCTGAATAATACGGTGGCAAACGCACAATGCCTTGAACAGGACTCGCTCTCTTATCGGCAGCCAGTGGAGGGAAAGCAAGTGCCATCTTCGAGGGGGCCCTCCTCGGGCGCATAAGAACCAGACGAGCCGCTGCGTTCTTCACACCCTGGAGTCTTTGCATACATTTCGCCATTGCACCCAAGTACAGGATGTTACCATAATCAAGGTGCGAAGTCACCAGGGCATGGAGCATGGTCTTCCTGCCTGCAATAGGCAGCATATCTAGAGTTTTACGAAGGCCCCTTAGAACTCCAAAACAGGCGCCTGCCACCCACTTGGTATGGTACTCAAAGGAGAGCTTTGTGTCCAGCCACATCCCCAGGTTTTTCGCCTGGGCGCCGGGGTGGATCCAAAGCTCTGTGGCCACCAAGCCGACGACCACACCGACTGGGCCCTCCCCACCACAAGCACCTCGGTCTTATCACCATTCAGTTTCAGGCAGTTGTTAGCCATCCACGATGCTAGCTTTTGCAAGCATGCCACAAAATTGGAGGCTGCCGTATCCTGTGCCTGTGTCAGGGAGACCACCAACTAGGTGTCATTGGCATAGGACATGACCCTGATCCCAAAGCCTTCAGCAATCTCCACCAGTGGAGCCACATAAAGATCGAACAGGGTCGGGCTCAGGGTCAAGCCCTGCGGCACCCCCTGCTTCCGTTTGATGACTTTAGAATAGTGAGCACCCTGCCTCACCTGAAAACTGCGCTCCGACAAAAATGATTTCATCCAGCTCAATGCCCTGTCAGACACACCTCCTTTCCTCAGACACTGCACCAGAGTGTGATGGGCAACAGTGTCAAAGGAGGCACTTAAATCCAACAGGATCAAAGCCGCCGTCTGTCCCGCATCCACATATTGCCTGATGGTTTCCGTGGCGAGAAGCAGGGCAGTTTCCGTCGAGTGGAAACCCGGAAACCAGACTGAGTGGGATGCAGGAGATTAAATTTCCCAATATGCGCCGTGAGTTGCATGTTTACCACTTTCTCTGCAATCTTTGCGAAGTACGGCAGTAAAGAAATTGGGCGCAGATTGTCAAGTTGATCTCTTGACTGGGGGAGAATGTTTGCATTGTCAGCATTCCGTCCATCATTTGTTTGTTGTAAAGCTTTTCGCCCTAAGTGGGATGGGTATTCCCAGACGTGGGACCCGTGCTCACTACGCCACTGGAGTCAAGCTATCCTGGCTGATGACGTCTGATAGCCAGAAACCGGTCCTAGGATGCTTGATTCCGGTCCAGGGAAGACATGGCTTGGCAGTTCGGGCTGGACTGTTCCCATGAGGCACAGGGACAAGACTGATTTGCTTATGGCCATGTCTAATCTGGGGTGGTGTAGTGGGCAAAAGAATGATGGATTTAACCCAGATCTCTTGACTGGGGGAGAATGTTTGCATTGTCAGCATTCCGTCCATCATTTGTTTGTTGTAACGCTTTTCGCCCTAAGTGGGATGGGTATTCCCAGACGTGGGACCCGTGCTCACTACGCCACTGGAGTCAAGCTATCCTGGCTGATGACGGCTGATAGCCAGAAACCGGTCCTAGGATGCTTGATTCCGGTCCAGTGAAGACATGGCTTGGCAGCTCGGGCTGGACTGTTCCCATGAGGCACAGGGTCAAGACTGATTTGCATATGGCCATGTCTAAACTGGGGTGGTGTAGTGGGCAAAAGAACGATGGATTTAAACCAGATCTCTTGACTGGGGGAGAATGTTTGCATTGTCAGCCTTCCGTCCATCATTTGTTTGTTGTAACGCTTTTCGCCCTAAGTGGGATGGGTATTCCCAGACGTGGGACCCGTGCTCACTACGCCACTGGAGTCAAGCTATCCTGGCTGATGACGGCTGATAGCCAGAAACCGGTCCTAGGATGCTTGATTCCGGTCCAGGGTAGACATGGCTTGGCAGTTCGGGCTGGACTGTTCCCATGAGGCACAGGGTCAAGACTGATTTGCATATGGCCATGTCTAAACTGGGGTGGTGTAGTGGGCAAAAGAACGATGGATTTAACCCAGATCTCTTGACTGGGGGAGAATGTTTGCATTGTCAGCATTCCGTCCATCATTTGTTTGTTGTAATGCTTTTCGCCCTAAGTGGGATGGGTATTCCCAGACGTGGGACCCGTGCTCACTACGCCACTGGAGTCAAGCTATCCTGGCTGATGACGGTTGATAGCCAGAAACCGGTCCTAGGATGCTTGATTCCGGTCCAGGGAAGACATGGCTTGGCAGTTCGGGCTGGACTGTTCCCATGAGGCACAGGGTCAAGACTGATTTGCATATGGCCATGTCTAAACTGGGGTGGTGTAGTGGGCAAAAGAACAATGGATTTAACCCAGATCTCTTGACTGGGGGAGAATGCTTGCATTGTCAGCATTCCGTCCATCATTTGTTTGTTGTAATGCTTTTCGCCCTAAGTGGGATGGGTATTCCCAGACGTGGGACCCGTGCTCACTACGCCACTGGAGTCAAGCTATCCTGGCTGATGACGGCTGATAGCCAGAAACCGGTCCTAGGATGCTTGATTCCGTTCCAGGGAAGACATGGCTTGGCAGTTCGGGCTGGACTGTTCCCATGAGGCACAGGGTCAAGACTGATTTGCATATGGCCATGTCTAAACTGGGGTGGTGTAGTGGGCAAAAGAACGATGGATTTAACCCAGATCTCTTGACTGGGGGAGAATGTTTGCATTGTCAGCATTCCGTCCATCATTTGTTTGTTGTAACGCTTTTCGCCCTAAGTGGGATGGGTATTCCCAGACGTGGGACCCGTGCTCACTACGCCACTGGAGTCAAGCTATCCTGGCTGATGACGGCTGATAGCCAGAAACCGGTCCTAGGATGCTTGATTCCGGTCCAGGGAAGACATGGCTTGGCAGTTCGGGCTGGACTGTTCCCATGAGGCACAGGGTCAAGACGGATTTGCATATGGCCATGTCTAAACTGGGGTGGTGTAGTGGGCAAAAGAACGATGGATTTAACCCAGATCTCTTGACTGGGGGAGAATGTTTGCATTGTCAGCATTCCGTCCATCATTTGTTTGTTGTAACGCTCCTTCCATCTTCCTGGCACTATACATGTCCTAAATGAAACCTCCACGAGATGTCTAATGTATGGCTCCAATATTTCTATGCTCCCTCTAAGCACTTTAGGGGAGGCCGGGTCTCTGGGAGAGCCCGACTTAACACTCAAACAGATTTTTGTTAGCAACTCTGGAGGGGGAACGGTGAAGCAATCCAACCCTTCACTCTCCCGGACGTGCCCTGCCTCCTCCAAGGTTTAGTGGCCTACTTGGGCGGAGTCCGGGAAGGTGGAATAGATTTTCTCCACCTTGTCTGAAAAGAAATCTGCCACGCGGTTACATAGCTCTTCTGAGCCCGTTGCAGGTACTGCCGCTGTAGCTAGGGAAGATATCTCCTTGTAAACCCTAAATAGTTCCCTTGTCGAATTTCCCGCCGACCCAATTCTTTCCAGATATTATGATGCCTTTGCCCTTCTAATAAGCCCATGATAGCTCTTCAACATATCTTTATACTCCCTCCTCCCCTGGTCCAAGAAGTCTTTCCTCCATCGCCTTTCCATGCGTTTACAGTCTGCTTTCGCCCTTCACAAGGTGGCGTTATACCAAGGAGCAGATTTTTGTGCTCTACCCGGTATTTTCTGTGACCAGGGGGCAGTGCTATCTAGTGCCTCCTCAATCCTCCTTTTTCTCTCTCTCTTTCTCTCACTCTCACTGTTTCTCTCTTTCTCTCAGTCTTCTGCTCACTCTTTCTTTCTCTCTCTCTTCCTCTTTACTTTGATGGATGCATGACGCACAATCTTATCTTGCTTTTTATCTAATAGGCTGTGAATTACAAATCAACTTCACCTCCCCCAACACCACCAAAGCTGAACGCGCGAAAAATCTGCGATGATGCGTGGCCATCCTGAACGCATGACAAAGTTGCTTCGGCACGTGGTGGACCCTCTTATACACACTCCGGTGGCGGAAAGTGAGCAGAGAGACTTCTTTCTGCAGCAGCGGGCAGTCACCTCTGGGCAGTGGGAGTGGATAGTGTGCAACAGTCTGGGCGCACAAGAGCGCACAGACACCTCCGAGCAGGGGGAGTGGATGCGGTGCACCAGCCTCATTGCGCATTAGCGAAACAGAGAATTAATCATGTGCAGTTGTTTGTACTATGCAATTACTAATTCTATACTATATTTCAGATCACTAAACTTGAGAGCTGCACTATCTCCAGGCACGTGGTTGGAGACACACCAGTGGCACAAAGGTGAGCTGTGAAGATTTTCTCCAGTGTCAACACTACCTCTCCATCTCTTCCTTTCTCTCTCTCACACGTTCTCTCTTTCTCTGTCTCTTACTCTCTCTCTCATTCTTTCTTTCTCTCTTCCTCTCCCTCACTCTTTGTCTCTCTCTCTTCCTCTCTCTCTCACACTGTTTCTCTCTTTCTATCTTCCCTGTATCTTACTCTTTCTCTCTTTTTCTCTCACTCTTTCTCCTCCTCTTCTCTCTCTCTCACTCTTTCTCTCTTTGTCTATCTTCCTCTCTCTCACTCTTTCTGTCTTCCTCTCTCCCTTTCTCTCTCTCTCTCTTACGCACTCTCACTCTTTCTCTCTCTCACACTGTTTCTCTCTTTCTCTCTTCCTTGAAACAGAGAATTACGCGTGTGCAGTTATTTGTACTCTGCAATAACTAAATCTATCTTTCAGATCACTTAACTTGACAGTGCACTATGTCCTGGCACGTGGTTGGAGACACACCGGTGGCACAAAGGTGAGCTGTGAACAATTTCTCCAGTGTCAACACTCCCTCTCCATCTCTTCCTTTCCCTCTCTCACACTTTCTCTCTTTCTCTGTCTCATCCTCTCTCTCTTTATCTCTCTCTCTTCCTCTCTCTCACAATGTTTCTCTCTTTATCTCTCTCTCTTTCTCTCTCTCACACTGTTTCTCTCGTTGTCTTCCTCTCTGTCTCACTCTTTCGCTCTTTGTCTGGCTCCCTCTCTCTCACTCTTTCTCTCTTCCTCTCTCACTCTTTCTCTCTCTCACACTGATTCTCTCTTTCTCGTATCTCACTCTTTCTCTCTCTTTCTCTGTCTTCCTCTCTCTCACACTCTTTCTCTCTCTGTCTTCCTCTCTCTCACACTGTTTCTCTTTCTCTCTTCCCTGTATCTTACTCTTTCTCTCTTTCTCTCTCTTACTCTATCTCTCTTACTCTGTTCCACTGTCTCTCTCTTTCTCTCTATCCCTGTCTTCCTCTCTCTCTCACTTTTTCTCTCTTCCTCTCTCTGTCTTCCTTTCTCTCACTCTTTCTCTCTCTCTCTCTCTATCTCCTTTGCTGGACGCATGATGCACCATCTTATCTTTCTTTTTGTCTTGCAGGCTGTGAATCACAAATGGACCAGCGATGACACGCCACGGCTGTACATAGTTCTATTTGTTGTTGTTTTGTTTTCATAAAATGTTTTATGTGTAAATCTATACATGACTAAGATTCTTATTTCTCCAACCTCACAAGCATCTTTTTATTAATAGTTCATAAAGGGACACTTCTGGGCTCAAGAAGGTTGGAGGGGGTATGCTGGTGATGTGGGAAGAGGGAAGAGGGTGCGTTACCTGCTAATGTGGGGAGACGCAGAGTACAAGGGGTATCTCTCACAGAAAGAACTCCAGTATGTTTTCAGAAATGCCTCGGACAGATGCCAGCTGACGGACTGAATCACAAAATGGCGTTTCAATGCTCATATAGAGTGACTTATGAACAGAGGGACAACTGAGGCCTGTCCGCCCGACTCACAGAGGCAGAACTACGAGCCATCTGCTCCCAAAGGAACAGCAGCGTAGTAGCTCGCAGAGGTAGAGGCACATCAGCATACTAGCTCACAAAGGTAGACAGCTGCGAGCAGACGGACTGGCTTCTAAAGGCATAGCTGCGAAGTGGTGAAGTTGGGCACAGGGAGCGTGAAAGGGTTATCTTCCTACTGGTGTCCTGGATTGGAAGTCGTGCTGCCTGACGCTCACCTGTTTCTCCTTTAATGTTAATAAATCTTAAACCTTCACTGCATCCAAATCATCATTACACAGAGCTCCACTATATTAAATTTCCCGCAGAACCTTCCTTTTATATTTTCACTCAATGCGAGGCACAAGATGGCTGCTAACAGTTCCTGGTTTGAAGTGTTAGCAGCCAATCAGAGGACACTTCCTGCTTTGAAGTGTTAGCAGCCAATCAGAGGCAAGGTCGTGCTCGGGAGTTAGGCACCAACCAGATATATATATATTTTTTCCTTTAATATCTCAAAACTACTGAAGGGATTTACACCATTTCTACAAAACCGCTCTTTCTGGACCAAGACCTTTCTCCCTGCCAAATTTGGTGTAATTCCGTTCAGCAGTTTGACCTGTAGCCTTGACTAAAGTTTCCGATGGAAAATGCATTGAGAAAACACCTTTTGACACCACCCTTTTTTCTCAGCTCCCCCTTGACCAATCACCGATAAACTTTCAAGATGGGAGCTGATAAAAAAAGAGAAACTTTTGGGAAAATGTCGTAAAGAATCGGTGAACAAAGCCAAAATTATAAGCAGATGGAGGGCCCCCGCAGCCCCAGCAAGCCCCCGCTATTATTTTTTAAGAAATGCCCCCATTACCTAGCCCACCCTGGGGTCTCATTAAAATAACACACAGGAACCCACGACCCCAGTGCGAATTGCGCCATTTTTATTTTTTTATAAATGTTTTTTTGGCCCTAGGAGTCCTTCTGGGACTCCCTGAGCAGGCCTAGGGGGTCAGGGTGTTTTTACCCTGCCCCCTTCTCTTGTTTTCTACCTTTGTTTCTCTGTTTTCTAGCGACTCACTTATACCGAGCCACAAGATGGCTGCCCACACTTCCTGGTTTGGAGTGTTGGCAGCCAATCACAGTGAAGCTCATGAACAGGACTTAGGCTGGCCCAGATATCAAAACTTTTATTTTTCTAATTTCTCAAGAACTACTGAATGGATTTACACCATTTAAAAAAAATTGCTTTCTGACCCACGCACTACCTTTGCACCAAATTTGGTGTAATTCCGTTCAGTAGTTTCAGCTGTAGCCTTGCACAAAGTTTCCTATGGGAAATTGATTTTTCACTCCTATTTTTTGAATTTCTCAAAAACTACTGAATGGATTTACACCATTCAAAAAAAGGTAACTTTCTGAACCAAGCTCTACCTTTCTGCCAAATTTGGGGGAATTCCGTTCAGCAGTTCGGGCTGTAGCTCGTCATAAAATTTCCTATATAAATTAACAGAGGGAAAACGTGTTTCGGGACAACCCTTTTTTCTCAGCCCCCCAATGACGAATCACCCCCAAACTGTCAGGATAGGAGCTGAAAAGGACAGACTTTTTTTTGGGAGAATTTCGCAATTATTCGTCAAATGACGCCAAAGTTGTGAGCAAATCAAAAAATGCTTTTCCTATGGAAACTAGGTTGTAACTATAAGTACCTACTGGCGACCACCAGTAGGTAATATATATATATATATATATATATATAAACGTGGCAGAAACCACTGGAGGGTAAGAATTGAAAAGAGAGACTACGAGGACCAGCCTGCATCACGCATGAACTTACCTGAAAGGCCCACAGGAGGGCAATAAATTGATTGAAAATACGAAGTTCCCTTTCCTGCAACGTGCATGCTCAGCCTGTGAAAAAGGAGTGAGGTGGCTCCGAAACGCGTAAGGCATTTCATCATCTACGTATGAAATACCAGTTGCCACAATAAAATTCATGTTGAATGAACAGCTGCCAAGTGCATCTTCATGCGTGGACAAACAATCTGATGGATTTTAACCGGCTGGTCCGAGTCGGGAAGATTGCACGACTCCGTAGCAGAGGAGACCGCTGAGGCTTAGGACTTCCCGCTGCCTCAAATGCTTTAAGTAGACCAGCACATGTAACCTGGAAACCCACTGAAGGGTAAATAATGAGAACAATCATGACATGTGGCAGAACCCACTGGAGGGTAAGAATTGAAAAGAGAGACTAGGAGGACCAGCCTGCATCACGCATGAACTTACCTGAAAGGCCCACAGGAGGGCAATAAATTGATTGAAAAAACATAGTTCCCTTTCCTGCAACGTGCATGCTCAGCCTGTGAAAAAGGAGCGAGGCTGCTCTGAAACGCGTATGGCATTTCATCATCTGGGTACGAAATGCCAGTTGCCAAAATAAAATTCATGTTGAATAAACAGCTGCAGAGTGCGTCTTCATGCGTGGACAAACAATCTGATGGATTTTAACCGGCTGGCACGACCCGGGAAGATTGCACGACTCCGAAGCAGAGGAGACCGCTGAGGCTTAGGACTTCCCGCTACCTCAAATGCGGGGCAACTGTTCCCTTTAAATAGACCGGCACAAGTAACCTGGAAACCCACTGAAGGGTAAATAATGAGAACAATCATGACACGTGGCAGAACCCACTGGAGGGTTAATTGAAAAGAGAGACTACGATGACCAGCCTGCATCACGCATGAACTTACCTCAAAGGCCCACAGGAGGGCAATAAATTGATTGAAAAAACATAGTTCCCTTTCCTGCAACGTGCATGCTCAGCCTGTGAACAAGGAGCGAGGCAGCTCTGAAACGCGTAAGGCATTTCATCATCTGGGTACAAAATGCCGGTTGCCACAATAAAATTCATGTTGAATGAACAGCTGCCGAGTGCGTCTTCATGCGTGGACACACAATCTGATGGATATATATATATATATATATATATATATATATATATATATATATATATATATATATATATATATATATATATATATATATATATAGATATAGATATAGATATATATATATATATATATTTGCGTAGGTTTCGTGAATCTGGCAGTTTTCCGCACTTCATTTTCTTGAAGCCCACGGGTGGGCCAGATTCCAGGGGCATTACAAAATAGTGATGCGGGGACCACAACCTCTCTGGGGCTTTATGATAAAAAAAACTAGGGCCCACCGCCTCCCTGGGGCAATCCTCATTCCTTAATTATGCTTGGGGGGACTTGCGGGCGCACTCAAGCCCTGGGGATTGCCACCTCTCACGGCTTTAATGTTTAAATGTGGGGCGGTTAGCAATCCCCCGCAGCCCTGGGGACTGCCACCTCTCTGGGGCTTTGTTTAAATAGAAGGCTTTGGGCACCTCGCTTGCTTCTCTCTGCACTTCTCTTGCTTCTTTCTGTACCTCTCTTGCTTCTTTCTGCACCCCTCTTCTGTCTTTTTGCACCCCTCTTCCCTCTTTCTCCACTTCTGTTGCCTGTTTCTGCACCTCTCTTGTCTCTTTCTGCATTTCTCTTGCCTCTTTCTGTACTTCTTCTGCCTCTTTCTGGATTTCTGTTGCTTCTTTCTGCACCCCTCTTGCCAGTTTCTGCACCTATCTTGCCTCTTTCTGCACATCTCTTGCTTTTCTCTGCACCTCGCTTGTTTCTTTCTGCCACTCTTTTGACTCTTTCATTCCTTCTCTTGCTTCTTTCTACACCTCTGTTGCTTCTTTCAGCACTTCCCTTGCCTCTTTCTGCACTTCTCTTGCCTGTTTCTGCACCTCTCTTGTATGGTTCTGCACCTTTGTTGCCTCTTTCTGTACCTCACTTGCTTCTTTCTGCACCCCTATTGCCTCTTTCTGCACCCCTGTTTCTTCTTTCTGCACTTCTCTTGCTTCTTTCTAAACATCTCTTGCTTCTTTGTGCACCTGTCTGGACTCTTTCTGCACCTCCCTTGTCTTTTTCTGCAGTTCTCTTGCCTCTTTCCGCACCTCTTTTGCTCCTTTCTGCACTTATCTTCCCTCTCTGCACCCCTCTTGACTCTTTCTGCACCTCTGTTGGTTCTTTCTGCACTGCTCTTGCTTCTTTCGACACCTTTCTTGCAAATTTCTGCATCCCTCTTGCAAATTTCTGCACCTCTCTTCCCTCTTTCTGCACCTCTCTTGCCTCTGTCTGCACCCCTGTTCTCTCTTTCTGAACCTCTGTTGCTTATTTCTGCACATCTCTTGCCTCTTTCTGCACCCCTCTTGCCTCTTGCTGCACTTCTCTTTCTTCCTTCTGCACCTGTCTTGCTTTTTTCCACACCCCTCTTCCCTCTTTCTGCACCCCTCTTCCCTCTTTCTACACCTCTGTTACCTGTTTCTACACCTCTGTTGCCTCTTTCTGCACTTCTCATGCCTCTTTCTGCACTTCTCTTGCCTCTTTCTGCATTTCTGTTGGGCTTTTCTGTACTTCTCTGGACTGTTTCTATATTCAAATGGGAAGTGCAAACTGTCAAGTTTAAAGGTCTGCGTACTCTCGTGACTGAGTTATATGCTAACTTGGACTTGTATTCACACATATGTTATGCATCTGAAGGTGGAAGCCTAAAAAGTGGTTAGCTTCTCCTATAGGTGGTCAAATCTTCTCAGTTCTGCTCTGTCATTTGGTTGCACAGGCAGACATGCCTTATGTATATAGGTGTTATAGAGCCCCTCAAATATACTATTGAATACCCACATTCCCTGTATTATGAGCAGAAAGAAATACATACACCTTTTTGTACACAAATTTACAGAATATTCTGTTTGAAACACAGATATTCAAGTATTTCTATGTTGATTTTTATGTAACATGTCGCTAGGCAAAAGCACAGACACGCATGAATACCTTCACAAACTTGTTCAGACTTACAACAGTGATATGGTTAGGATTTCTGTTTTACATTTGTTAGGCCTAACATTCTGAGCAGTCGATGAATAGTGAACGTTCAAGAGAAAAGTGAGGTTTAAAACATCTTGAGAGAAGAATTAGTGATCAGTCTACTTTTTATGAGTCCATGGAAAGGTACAGTCGAAGTAGGCCTCTTTCTGCACCTCTGTTGCTTTTTTATGCACTTCTCTTGCTTCTTTCTGCACATTTCTTGCTCTTTATGGACTTCTGTTAGCTTTTTCTGCACTTCTCTTGCTTCTTTCTGTGCCTTTCTTCCTCTTTATGTACATGTATTACCTATATTTGGCATAGTTAGAAATTAGCATTTAAAAAACCTCGGAAATTTACTGAAAATCCACAGGCTTCAGTGACGTTATAGTTAGGAATTAGCATATAAAAAACCTTAGATAAGTACTGAAAAAAGCACAGGTTTCGGAGCTGTTATAGTTATATATATATATAGGCTGGCATTTCACTAGCACGAAAACAGAGAAATTCAGCTGAGGAGCTAACTATCAATCACGCCCCCAGAATGCACTGCTTATTACATCACATATTAAATCACTCATGACATGGTCAGTGACATCACTGATGACATCACTGATATATATATATATATTTATTTCTTTTCACTGAAAAAGATATAGGTTTCAGGCACGTTATAGTTTGAAATTAGCATTTAAAAAACCTTTAAAATTCACTGAAAAAACCATAGGTTAAAAGGATGTTATCGTTAGTTGGACATTTCACTCATAGAAAACCATAGAAATTCCCCTGTTATAGTTAGTTGTGCTAACTATAACTCGCGCCCCCGCAATGCACTGCTGATGACGTCACATATTACATCATTAATGACATGGTCAGTGACATCACTGATGACATTACTGATGACATCTCAAATGACATCACTGATGACATCACTGATGACATCATCCAGTGAATGTGTGTTTCTATAACATGTAAATATGTATTATATATATATGCCAAGGTATATTGAAGAATGAATGGGTGTATAAGAGTCAGGATGGATGATTAAGTAGGTGTGTGACTGACTGTATAAGTGAGTGATTAATTGTGTCCTGCTTAATTCATGTGTTAGCGACAGATACAGACATTCACACAGTGTAGGTTGTCAGTTGGTGTGTAAGCAGTTACATGGTTTGGTTAGCAACTAAATGAGGATCTATATGAGCTATTGATTGCTTGGCTGAGTACCTGTATGGGTGCCTGAGTGTCTGTGTAGGTGGATGGGGGTGTGACTCTGTGCATAGATGTGTGAGTGGATAATTCACTGGGTATATGTGTTCAAGTCTGTATCTGTGAAGGGCTGTATGGCTTGGTGAGTGTGTGTACAAGTCTCTTGGTGAGTGAATGGATGCCTCAGTGGTACATGTGTGAGTAACTCCATATGTGAAAGGCAGTATTTATGAGTGTTGGACTGTGTAAATGACTATATGTGAGAGTGAGTGATTGTGAGAGTGCCTGTATGGATCAGTGTGTGCTTGTATTAGTTATTGTATTAGAGTGTAAGTATAAGTTAGTATATGTTTAAGAAAGTGACGTGGTATGTGCATCAGTGATGTCATTTGAGATGTCATCAGTGATGTCATCAGTGATGTCATTTTAGATGTCATCAGTGATGTCATCAGTGATGTCACTGACCATGTCATGAATGATGTAATATGTGACGTCATCAGCAGTGCATTGCGGGGGCGCGAGTTATAGTTAGCTCAACTAACTATAACAAGGGAATTTCTATGGTTTTCTATGAGTGAAATGTCCAACTAACTATAACATCCCTGAAACCTATTGTTTATTCTGTGAATTTCTAAGGTTTTTTAAATGCTAATTTCTAACTATAACGTGCCTGAAACCTATGGTTTTTTCAGTGAATTTCAAAGGTTTTTAAATGCCAATTTCTAATTATAATGTTCATTAAACCTATCTTTTTGTCTGTGTTTTTTATTTATCAACCCATTCTTAACTTGGTGAAAATTGCAAATCTCACCACTCTTCCATCGATACCTTATGCCAACAAAATCGTCACAAACGAGAGCCACAACTAACGCTAATGAAATGCAAAGTAGGCATTCCCGTGCAAAAAAATTATGAAAACACCACTTCCCCATATTTTCAACGAACAGCCAAATCTGCAATGCGATCCAAAAAGCAGGCGATAAGCTGAGTTAGCAGTAACAAATTAACATCAACCTTTAACTGGTGTAAGGAGGTAGACTATCTACTCCGTGAATTGGACCCAACTCACAGCCACATCTAAAGACCAACACGTGATAAAGCTACTGATCATGCAGGTCTGACACGCAACAAGACCACAACACCCAGCGCCACCACCACCAGAACCTCCCCTACATGCCACCGCCCCACTACCACCAAGTCAGCTTAAAACAGGACAACAGACCTTCCCAAAACGCCATACCCCTCAGCCACACAATAGCTGAATGTTGGGAGATGTGGCAACCAACTATATGTGAAGGAGGCAAGTCACCCATCAACAATAAATCACACAATGCCAAGTGTAACGTTGATGTGCTGCACAGACTTCACTATGCATAGCACAAACCTCTCCATGTGGAGATATACTTTTGATACTTGTGGTGTAGTGCACAGTGGACGCAACCATGTTACCTCAGGCAGTGGGGAAGATCTCAGTCATGTAGCTGTGTTGTCCCCCCCTAGAAGCGGAAGCGGACTGGGCTGCTCCAAAGTACGCCTCTCCAGCATATGAATAAATAGGCCAGGACCTAGGCGTGGTTCACTTGAGGGAAGACCAACGAGTCTGTCACAGCGGCACCCCTCACCCTGGCACGTGGCTGCCACCATAACAGCGGGCCTCCTCGACAAAGGCCCCCTGCGAACCCAGCAGCGCAGCACCGCAGACTTATGTCTGTACCGACTACTGCCTTCGATCTACACTGCGGACAGCAGTGCTCACAATTCAGATGCAGTGGCGATTGCAGATGTTGCAGTCCAGTTGGCAAGACACGTTGCTCCCAGTGCGGCCCGCCCAGACTACGCATCATCGCACGGTGCGCACATGCTGTGTGCTTGAGCTGGTACTAACTCACTGCAACATAAATTATCGCCATGTGGCTGTGCGCATATCTTGACCGCTGCCTCCGCCCTACACTGGGGTTACACGGTTCACAATTCAAGATTAGTAGCAACACAAATTATGTAAGAGACTAGAATGGGTTAAGAAGACCAAATGCCCCAAATCTGTGCAGCTCAAGTCAACGTCACCTGCTTGTGGGTCTTTGCTGACCACTGCCTCCAGCCTACACTGTGGAAGACCGGCGACACGTGACGCCAACTAACCCTGTTCAACACAAGCCGATCCCACATGTGTAAGTGTGTCCTGAGTCCTAAATGGCAGCGACCACAGCACCAGACTCCCTTCGATCAGTGAAGCATATTTCCATATGCAACGGCGGCGACACGTGGTGCCACTTACCCTGTTCAACACAAGCCAAACAATCCCACATGTGGAACTGTGTCCTTAGTCCTGAATGGCAGTGACCCCAACTCCGTGAGACAACCACAGCACCACATTCCATTCGATCAGTGAGGCATATTTCCATATGCAACGATGGTGACATTTGGTGCCAATAACTCTGTTCAACACAAGCCGAACAATCCCACATGTGAAACTGTGTCCTGAGTCCTGAATGGCAGTGACCCCAAGTCCATGGCAGCAACCACAGCAGCATACTCCCTCTGATTAATTAGGCATATTTCCATATGCAACGGCGGCGACACGTGGTGCCAATAACTCTGTTCAACACAAGCCGATCCCACATGTGTAACTGTGTCCTGAGTCCTGAATGGGAGTCACCCCACGTCCATGGCAGCGACCACAGCACCACACTCCCTTTGATCAGTGAGGCATATTTCGATATGCAAGGCCGGCAACACATAGTCCCACTAACCCTCTTTACCACAAGCCGATCCCACATGTGTAACTGTGTCCTGAGTCCTGAATAGCAGTCACCCCAAGTCCGTGGCAGCGATCACAGCACCACACTACCTTTGATCAGTGAGGGGTATTTCCATATGCAACTACAGACTCCAGTAGGCAACTAACTATCACAGTCCTACACCCTACATATTATCCTTTTAGTATCCTCGCTTCAAGATTGTTTTTATATCAGTTATAGCTTTACTACAATGACCAAATTAATCTTCAAATGCAAACTAACATGGGAAAGCAGTCTACAGGCAGTACAGCTCGCAATTCCAATTTTAAATGCTAATTTCTAACAACAAGATTGTACTCCGAAAATACAACACTTCGTCATTGTATTCTATACTTGTTCCATCTTTTCATCATACGCCTACACTGCACTCAGTAGGGCTCACAATGAAAATTATTTCTTCATTCATTAACTACAGAGTCCACTAGGCAAGTAACTATTACAGGCCACAAATCTACATAATATCCTTTTAGTATCCTTTCTTCTTGAACATTTTTTATATCAGTTATAGCTTTAATACAATGACCAAATTCATTTTCAAGTACAAACGAACACTCAGCAGTCTACACCGCGGGCAACAGACCTTGCAATTTGAATTGTGGACATGTGGTGCCAACTTACACTGTCCAACACAAGCCGATCCCACATGTGTAACTGTGTCCTGAGTCCTGAATGGCAGTGACCCCAAGTCCATGGCAGCGACCACACCACCAGACTCCCTTCGTTCAGTGAGGCATATTTCGATATGCAAGGCCAGCGCCACGTAGTCCCACTAACCCTCTTTAACACAAACCGATCCCACATGTGTAACTGTGTCCTGAGTTCTGAATGGCAGTGACCCCAAGTCCATGGCAGCGACCACAGCAGCATACTCTCTTTGATCAGTCAGACATATTTCCATATGCAAGGCCGGCGACACGTAGTCCCACTAACCCTCTTTAACACAAGCCGATCCCACATGTGTAACTGTGTCCTGAGTCCTGAATAGCAGTCAACCCATGTCCGTGGCAGTGACCACAGCACCAGACTCACTCTGATCAGTGAGGCATATTAACATATGCAAGGCCGGCGACACGTAGTTCCACTAACCCTCTTTAACACAAGCCGATCCCACATGTGTAACTGTGTCCTGAGTCCTGAATGGCAGTCACCTCAAGTCCGTGGCAGCGACCACAGCACCAGAGTCCCTCTCATCAGTGAGGCGTACTTCCATATGCAAGGACAACGGCACGTGGTGCCACTAACCCAGTTCAACACAAACCGATCCCACATGTGTAACTGTGTCCTGAGTCCTGAACGTCAGTGACCCGAACTTCATAACAGCGACCACAGCACCACACTCCCTTCGATTAGTGTGGGGTATTTGCATATGGAAGGCCGGCGACAAGTAGTGCCACTGAACCTCCACTATGCAGGCCGATGGGGCCACCAACGTATGCATGTGGCTGTGGGCCCTTGCTCACCGCTACCGCTGGCCTACACTATGGTCAGCATGCCTCACAATGCAGATAGAGTCCTGATTCCACATGACGCAGTCCAGTAGTGAAGACACGTTGCTCCTAGTGTGGGACGCCTACAACAAGCATCATCACAGGCTCAAACAGTCTCAATGCTTCTGGTGCCACTAACCCTCTTTAACACAAGCCGATCCCACATAGGTAACTATGTCCTGAGTCCTGAATGGCAGTGACCCCAAGTCCGTGGCACAGACCACAGCACCACACGCCCTTCGATCAGTAAGGCATATAATGCGATATGCAAGGCCGGTGACACGTAGTCCCACTAACCCTCTTTACACAAGCCGATCCCACATGTGTAACTGTATCCTGAGTCCTGAATGGCAGTGACCCCAGCTTCGTGGCAGCGAACACAGCACCAGACTCCCTTCAGTCTTATTTGTTGTTCTTTTCTCTAAATACAATTTTGTATATGTAAATCTATACATGACTAAGATTCTTCTTTGTCCAACCGCACAGGGACAATTCCAGGCCCAAGAAGGTTGTTGGGGGTATGATGGTAATGTGGGAAGAGGGTGCGTTACCTGCTGATGAGGGGTGAGGCGGCGTCAAAGGGGTATCTATCACAGAAAGAACTCCGATATGTTTTCACAAATGCCTCAGACAAATGCAAGCAGACGGACTGAATCACAGAATGATTTTTCAATGCTTATGTAGTGTGAGTTATGAACAGTTCACACCCAGGTTCGCAGAGGGCCAGCTGCGGCCCGTCATCTCGACTCACAGATGCAGCACTACGAGCCGACCGCGTCATTGTCATTGTTCCGTAGTACGTCACGCCACGCCACTGCGATTACGTTCTGACGTTGGCCCCACGTAGCAACCTGTCGCAGGCGTACTTGCTGTTAGTGTGCAGGTCAGTGGTCTAGTTCTCAACATCTCACGACCACTCCCTCGGGGCAGGTTTGCACACACACCACACCCATCCGGCACATGTGTCACAGGCCATGTGACCACGCAAATATAATAGATCGACAACGTCACATCCTGTATTGCCGGTGCTGACTAGATGGCGGATGCTCCACGTGTCTCAACCATAAAGAGTCTTTGAAAAGTTGCACAGAAGGTTAGTTGCACCCTGATTTGTATAGCCATCAGGTGCCTACCACCCCCTTGGCGCGGACTTCAAATGCACAGGGTTAGTATCATCCGAAGCTCATATGGCCATCAAGGGCCTACCACCACGTGGCACGCACTTGAGTTCCACAAGCTTAGTGGTCCCAAAAGATGATGTGGTCTCCGCCATTGATGACTCAGGACTCAGCGACATGTGCGAGATCTGCCGGGACGTGGAGAAGATGATGTGGTCTCCGCCATTCATGACTCAGGACTCAGCGACATCTGTGAGATCTGCGGAGAAGCTGATGTGACCTCCGCCATTCATGACTCAGGACTCAGCAACATATCTGGGATGCGCGGAGTTTTGACGGGCACGTGGCGTGCCCATTGCTACACACTCCGGTGGCACCAGGTAATTATTTGCTCATAGATGCGCAGAGGCGGCACTGTCTGTCTGTCTGTCTGTCTCTCTCTCTCTCTCTCTCTTTCTCTCTTCCTTCTTTTCCTTCTATCTCTCTAACTCTCTCTCTTCCTTCTCCCTTTCTCACTCCCTTTCTTTCCTTCCCTCTCTTTTTCTCTCTGGCTTTCTTTTCCTTCTCTGTTTCTCTGTGTCTCTCTCTTTTGATATGCCTATTATACACGTCCTTATTTTGTGTTTTATTTTCCAGGCTCTGTCATCGACATCCATGGTCCCCACAGGAGTGCTCCGCCTTGTTGTTTTCTATTATTTTTGTTAAATTGTGTTTATTAGTTTATCATTCATATATATATCTTAATAAAAAAATAAAGTTTGAAAATTGTTTTTCGTTTATCGTTTACATCTATATTTATAAAAAAATAAAGTAAAAAAAAAACAATTAGTAACGTTTTTGGTTGTTCTCTTCAGTGCTGTTTGACTCTTTCCTGTTCTTATTACTGTTATTTGATGGAGTCCACCATGGTGTTACATTTTGGTGCACATATCGCGGGAATACTGGTGATGACTGCAGTTTGCACCAACTTCTGAATAGTGTGTTAGATTTATCTCAACTTTACTTCCATTAAAGTGCTGATAATCAAATGCAGACTAGCAGTTCCCATACAAAAAGACATGAGGTGCACCTTTGCGATTTATTCTAAATACTAAAATACTGTATTGAATTGCACTGAGGTAGTGGCTGCACTTACAGTGTACACACAAAATCAATTAAGAAATCTCATTGTATTTATATTGATTGGGAATAGGGCCTCAGGTGCTGGATCTTGACGAGATACACTGCTCAGTTCGTATATTGTTCTACACACGAAAAAAATCACATCACAACTTTCACAACAACTGCAATGCGAAACAAATTCCAGCGATAAGCCACATTAGCACCAGGGATTTTGCACCTGCTTTCTGCTGGTGTTAAGCAGGACGACTACCTGCACCATGAAACGGAACACAGCCAAGAGCCACACCAGAACACCCACAGGTGCCATAGAGTCAATGAGCATGATACAGGGATACCCATGAGGGCCACAAGACTCATCTCAACAACTCCAGGACCGCCAACACCCCCCAAACCCGCATCTGAGCAAGTGTGTCCCTGTGGTCATTATCTTAGCATGATAGGTACAAGCCCTGCAACATCACAGTGTGCTGTCACCTCAGCATTGGCAGTGAGCCTGGACATGTAGCTATGCACACATCCTCCTGCATGCACAACCTGCGTGTGCTTGTCCGGAGTACACAGGTCAGCGCAGGGGTGTGCCTATCTGGCAAGGGGAACGGGGTGTCCGTGTACAGGAAGTGCGTTAAGTGTGTCTCTGTGTTCTGGTGTGGCCTGCCACAAAGGCCACAGCACTCTTTGTAAAGTGGCATGCACCACCTCCAAACGGCACTGTGATGGTGTAGTTTGAATGAAGCAGGACATGCACGAATAGGCATTACAATGGTGTGCCGTATGAGTGCATGAGATACAACAGCGCACCGTAGAAAAGTGTGGGGGCTCGTGGGAGGGAGGAGCAGCTGTTTGGCAACATAACACACAGTGAACTCGCCCATGTGCTGGGCATTTCATCTATGATGACCACGGTCACAGACATCCCAAAACACCAACGACCGGAATATGTACACATCCTGTATGAATGGAGCGTGGTTTTCACTTCTATGCTCGTTCAGTGGTGTGATGTTGGCAGGTTGTGTGACTTGTGCTCCTTGTTGGTGTGTTTCATTTTGGCCATTGTTTGTCTATACTTGTGCTGTACTTAATTGTGCATGTGTGCCATTCTGCCCATCTACCCCTGTCCCCCCACTCCCTGCTTCTTCCTTTTCCTGGTGCTGTTGTGTCTATAATTTTGTTGCTCCACACATAAACACATGTAAAGAACAAATTAGAATAGTTCCTTGATTCTTTTAGGTTTCAAAATTTCTCTCTATTGGTTTCTTTTTAATTTTCCATATAAACCGTTTTTTAAATATTCAACAACACATAGAAGTCAGAAGTGCAACGTATTCTATCAACACACTTTCTAGAACATTCTACAACACGTGCAGGTTAAAAGTTCATCAATCTTTTTAAACGTAGCCATATTTTTTTGCAACATTTTCTCGAACATTGAACGGCACGTGTAGGTTAAAAGTTCACGATTGTTTTAATTTCGAACAGTGCCTTCCAAATGCAAGTAGCAGCTGTGGTTCAGTTGAGCACATTTTATCCTATGATATGTACTCCACGTTGAAACTGTTTTTTCTTAACCAATCACAAAGATGCTTTTCCACAAAACAAATGTGCACCATACTTTTAAAAAAGAATTCTTTTCATCTCCCAATCACGTATCATTTTGTATGTCAAAAAAAAGTACTTCCCCATCTTTAAACTTATCTCCTTCTCTACCACGGAACTGCATGAGCTACAGACATCTTTTGATACCTTCCAGCCATACCTTCAAAATGCTAGTGTGGATCGTAGGATATAGCTATATTTTCAGGTGCAAGAGGTATGCAGAACACAGACGCATTGACTTAGACCTAGGTTTACAAAATGTGGACATCAAATGGTTTACACAGAGGAGATTGAAGTGGCACCAATTGCTACCTTTGGTTAAAACCTCTTTGCATCTTCCACACCCTGACCTCATGATTGTGCATTGTGGTGGAAATGACGTAGGCACATTGACTGGGGTAGGTTTGGAAATGCTTATGAAGGACACCTTTGGACACCTCAGCTCAGCACCATGTGACTCTGGGCAATAGCTCACTTAATAGCTCACATAATTTCCACGCCGGCCACAAGGGCCTTCAGACCCATAGGGGTGAGTAGTTTGCACTTTACAAATACCGTATTGATTTGATATGCACAATTTTACCTTCGCCCTCCCTGTATAACACCCCCTAAGCACCATACACAAGTTACAATGTTCGAAACAAAAGTTCCTCCGAGTAGGTATAACTACATGCTGACACTACTTGACAGATGTGGCACAGCGGCCAGAGCACATGACTTACCAGCATAAGACACACAGTTTGGACTCACCCTTTCATCCCGACTCCGGCAGCACCTCAGCTTAACACCATGAGACTCTAGACAATACCTCACATATTTTCCGTACCCCAGGACTTTCAAACCAGTAGGAGTCAGTAGTTCGTCCTAGTAGGTATAAACACATGCTGACACTACTTCCACAGGTATGTTGCAGCGGCCAGGGCACATGACTTCACACCATAAGACACACAGATTAGGCTCACGCTTTCATCCCGACTCCCGCAGCAGCTCACCTTAACAGCATCAGACTACGCAATACCTCACCTAATTTCCGTACCCAGCACTTTCAGACCGGTAGGTATGAGTAGTTCACTTCGCATCCCCTCTATAGCACAGCCTAAACATCCCACAGAGGTTACAGTGCTCTTACCCTCCTCTTTCCTACTCTTTTTGCCCTTTTTTCCCCTTACTCGCTTCGACAGAATCACAAAATGGCGGCCAACACTTCCTAGTTGCAACCGCTTGCACAGCTCGCTGCCAATAAGCAGCAAGCTCGTGCTCCTAACGCCTCAGCCAATCAGATGGCAGAATTCCCAAATATCGATATCTGTAAATTTTGAATTTCTCAATTTTCCCTTCTCCCTGCCACATTTGGGGTAATTCCGTTCACCCGTTCGACCTGTAGCCTTGTCTAAAGTTTCCTATGGAAAAAACACGTTTTGGGTCCCCCCTTTTTTCTTGGCCCCCCTTGACAAATCACCCCCAAACTTTCAACATAGGAGCTGATATAAACAAAGAATTAGTTTGGAACATTTCAGGAAGATTCACCAAACAACACCAAAGTTATAAGCAAAACAAAAAATGCTCTTCATATGGAAACTTGGTCCTAACTATAACTACCTACTGGCGACCGCCAGTAGGTAATATATATATTACCAGTTACAACCTAGTTTCCATAGGAAAAGCATTTATTGATTTGCCAATAACTTTAGCGTCGTTTGATGAATCTTTGCGAAATTCTCCCCAAAAAAAGTCTATCCAGGTCAGCTCGTATCCTGAAATTTTGGCGGTGATTCGCCAAGGGGGGGTTGAGAAAACCTGAAGAAAGCATGTCAATTTCCATAGGAAATTTTTGCGATGAGCTACAGCCCGAACTACCAAATGGAATTACCCCACATTTGGCACAAAGGTAGAGCTTGGTTCAATAAGTGACCTTTTTTTAAATGGTGTAAATCCGTTCAGTCGTTTTTTGAGAAATTCAAAAAATAAGAGTGAAAAAATCAATTTCCCATAGGAAACTTTTTGTAAGGTTCCAGCTGAAACTACTGAACGGAATTACCCCAAATTTGGCACAAAGGCAGTGCGTGGGTCAGAAAGTGTCTTTTTTTTTAAATGGTGTAAATCCGTTCAGTAGTCGCTGAGAAATTAGAAAAATAAAAGTTTCGACATCTGGGCGGAGTCTAAGTTCCGTGCACAAGCTTCACTGTGATTGGCTGCCAACACTCCAAACCAGGAAGTGTTGGCAGCCATCTTGTGGCTCGGTAGAAGTGAGTCGCTAGAAAACAGATAAACCAAGGTAGAAAACAAGAGAAGGGGGTACAGTAGGAACACCCTGACCCCCTAGGCCTGGTCAGAGGGTCCCAGAAGGATCCCCAGGGCCCCCCAAATAAATGAAAAAATTGGCGCAATTTGCGCTGTGGTCGCAGGTTCCCGTGTTTTACTTTAATGAGACCCGTGGGTGGGCTAGGTCCCGGGGGTATTTCTTACAAAATAATAGTGAGGGCTCACTGGGGCTGCGGGTGCCCGCTGGGGTCCACGCAGTGTTGGGGGTTCACTCATGTTGGGAGGGCGGTTGCGCGGCCCCCCTCCTGGAGCCCTTCAATTGCTTTTAACTTTGACGTTGTTTGACAATTTTTTACGACATTTTTAAAAAGTTTCTCTTTTTTGATCAGTTGCTATCTTGAAAATTTAGGGGGGATTGGTCAAGGGGGGGCTGAGAAAAAAGGGGAGTCTCAAAATGTGTTTTCTCCATGCATTTCCCATTGGAAACTTTAGACAAGGGTACAGGTAAAACTGATGAACAGAATTACGCTAAATTTGGCAAGGAGAAAGGTCATGGTCCAGAAAGCGCGCTTTTGTTGAAATGGTGTAAATCCGTTCAGTAGTTGTTGAGAAATATTAAAGTTTACAGATATCGATATTTGAGAATTCTGATTGATTGTTTGAGGAGTTACGAGTACAAGCTTGCTGCTCATTGGCTGTGAACAGTTGAAATTAGGAAGTGTTTGCAGGCATTTTGTGACTTAGTCCGTCAGCTCGCATCTCTCTATGTAGAATCGATTGGGTCTGTAGTTTTACTTCTGCGAGGTAACAATGGCATTTTTGTCTGTGATAGATACCCCTTTCATGCTGCCTCTCCCCACATCACCAGGTCGCGGCTATGCGTTTTGAAGTCAGTCCGTCGGCTCGGAGCTCTGTGAGTCAGTCTGTCGGCATGAACCCCTACACGCAAACACCACTGTACTACCCTAAACACTAAAACTACTCCCAGCACGACCTCCTACACTACTGCACTATCCTAAAACACTACTCCCAGCACGACCTCCTACAATATGTAAACACCTCTGTACTGCTGTAAATTGGAAAACATTACCCCCAGCACGACCCCCTACACTACACGATCACCACTGCACTACCCTAAACACTAAATCTACCCCCAGCATGAGTCCCTATACTACCCAAACACCACTGCACTATTGTAAACCCTACATCTACCCTCAGCACGACCCCCTATAGTATCCAAACATCACTACACTGCCCTAGACCCTAAAACACTACTCCCAGCATGACCTCCTACACTACGCAAACAGCTCTGCACTGCCGTAAACTGTAAAACACTACCCCAGCACGATCTCCTACATTACACAAACACCACTGCACTAACCTAAACCGTAAAACGCTATTCCCAGCACGACCCCGTACACTACCGAAACACCACTGCATCATCCTAAATCCTAAAACAGTAACCACAGCACGATCCTCTATATTACAGAAAAACCACTGAATTGCTGTAAACCCTAAATATACCCCAGGTCTACCCCCTACAGTACCCGAACACCACTGCACTACCCTAAACCATAAAACACTAGCAGTCAGTCGGCGCGTAGCTCTGCTTTTGGGAGCCGACGGCCCGTAGCTCTCTGTGCGCGAGCCGAGCCCATGGGCCGCAGGTGAGCCTCTGCGAGGCTGCTCTATGACCCGCAGGTCTGCCTGTGGTAGCCAGATTGCAGCTGTTACTCTGCGAACCGATATTGGGAATATAAGGCGGCTCTAAAAAGAGCCTTTGTGTTTATGAGTTGGAGCTACATATAAGTGCGGATGCATAGCTTCAGGTTATTCAGAAAAACTCGATTTCCTGATCTGTGAAGTGTACTCCATCACTTCTGTAGATATCAGTCATATGAAAACGTATGTTGTTATTGTAGATCAATCCCATTCTATGGTCTCTGAGGTATGCAGAGACAGCTTTATTTTACATTCCTTCTAGATTTTTCAATCTGAGGGCAAAATTGGTTTGACCAATTCCACTTCTGTCTTTGGCATATATTGGAATATACATAGACAGTTTGAGGCAAAAGCAACATCAATTGCCTAAAGGTGTCCTTCATTAGCATTTCCAAATCTACCCCAGTCAATGTGCCTAGCTCGTTACCACCACAGCGATATAGAGGGTTTAGATGATGGCAGAGCGCGAAGGAACCACTAACACACCCATTACAGTGTAGTATATTTTATGGATTTTTTAAACAATAAAGTTAGGAGTAAACATTATACATCAAAACAACATTTGTGCATAGTGTCCCCAGTGACAATGGGAACCTAAACCTAAGTGACAATGTGAATATTAAATACAAGGTTTCCACAGTTTATACAAGTCGACCATTATTATAATAATTCAATGTGAACAGCAGCTATATACAGTGATATGTGCTGGGGAAATGGTTCTCTTCTTTTCTATGTCGACGGCGTTTTGACCCTCAAAACAATGTGGGGTCTCTACAGGACTATTGATGAAGGGACGTCTAAATGGGATTGAAATAAAAAGAGAGCATAAGGCCCATATAACGGCACAAATGCGAAAAATAGGAAAAATAAATAGAATAAGGCCTTTGGATAAAAGGTACCTGAATATATCTGGGTGTGCAGCCTTGTGAAAATCATGTGCCACACGTGAAGAAAAGAGGAAAAAGGTTTACTCATATGAGGACCCATCCGGTTACTGTGATTGTTAGAAAAGAAGTAAAGATGAATTATACAATTACTGATAGTTGGACAATGCGCTATGTATATTCAATTACAAGTTTCACCGAGGTTCGACCTCAATGTGAGGACAGGCTTTCAATCCAATGGGGTATGTAGGTGGGCCAGAGGGGCTCAATTAATTATACGCCACAGACGTAGCGTTGTATAATCCCTTTGTGGATTAACAGTGACAGTGCACTGAAAATTAAAAATAATGAAGGGGTCAGATTACTGAATTAAGGGCTGAGCGCAAGGGCTAAGTGGTCTGGATGTGCCAATTCTTACCTCGGTAGAAGAATGGAAAAGCAGGACCTCTCCCACATTGAATAGGGAGAGTGTGCCGTCTTTGTTTACTACACTTACCTGGTACATTGATAGATATTTAGCAGCCCTGCTTAATAAAATAGTGATAATATTAGTTAGAAGCATGCTTACAAATCTCTATGAATTTCAATCGATTGAGTCACATAATAATCAATAAGTGAAATTCCCGTTGTAGATCGTTCTCCAACTAATAATATCTTTATGTTGGAATCTACATTTCGATAGTTGTTTGGTGGATTAAGCATTGCCAATCTGATCTAAATCAGTCCGATAACGATTTTCATATTCAGCCTTCAGATTCAAAATAGGAGGCCTTTTTCAAAATAAAACATGTTTGCAAACAAAAGCGCCTTTTAAAAGTCCACCACAGGAAAATAGGCAAAGATTTGATTGACTAAACTGAGGGGCAGATTTACAAGCCCCTTTTGCGCTGCAGTTGCGTCACTTTATCAAGTGTTATTAACATAACATAGTTATGTTATGTTAAGAACACTTGATAAAGTGCATTAAATCAAGCTGGTTTGTACATTAACTGAATCTTTCCTGAAGCTTAGTTCTGTTTGCTGACAAACCAGTATAATCTTAATATGAGGTGCCTTTCTCCTCTGGGTCACATTATTCTAAATATAGACTAATAATATATACACATTTGAAATATGTTTGTATTCTCTCTGAAGGAGAAGATCCCAGATGGTAAAGAAAACCCAAGTTTAGAAAGAGTTTTCATCGGGTTTGATTTACTTATTGAATGCAAACCTTAAGTAGTTGTCTGCTGGGATCAACACATGAACACAAACCATGATTTGTTTTGGATATTGACAAAACAAGTAATGCAATGCAGAGCATTACACTGCCTTATGTGACTTTGCATCAGGGAGTTCTTCCATGGGTAGTCCATTTAGTAAGAAATTGGGTTACTGGTTGACTAGCATCCCCCATCGATGTGATCCTCGATGACTATGCAGGCCCTCACATTGCAGCCTTGTTGCATTCTAAACCAATGCATCGCCTCAGCTGCGCGGCACATCTTCATCGTGGATCCTCGCAACACACCACAAACCAGGATTTAAGGTTGTTTGTTCGGCCGGCCTAACTGGGTCTCTGTAGCCGGCCGACGCTCCATTGTGGTAGGCCTGAATTTATGAATATGTCCCGGTCCAGTATGACCAGAGATCAACAGCTGGTGATTTGTGCTTTTTAGCTCTATTTTCACAAAAATCTTTAAAGTTACATATCTCACTCCCCCCACCTTGCCTCCTTCACTTACCGGGTATTGGGGTATGTGCCTCTCCCACTCGATGGGGTCATTGGATGGTTTGGAACTGGCTTACGCGTTGGGACTCGGCCGCCTTAAGGTCAGGGGGAGACTCAGGGCAGCATCATGCGGTCTCCTCCGGGGCACGGGAGGCAGCGGCAGAACAAGCACTGCTCGGCTGTAGTAGGAGTGATTCCTGTAGATCCCAGCACAGCAGACCCTTGGGATCAGCCTCACTAAAATGAACGAAGTGAACGAGAAATTGGGGATTACGTGGTGGAGCCCCTGGCAACTACAGGTTCTGGTAAAAGTAGGGGAGCCAAGTGGGAGGATCAGAAAATTCTGGAGAAACTGGCACAGTTAGAAAACAACTCCAGGAAAAATAACTTACGGATCTTGAAGGTGCCAGAAGCAAAGGAAGGGGAGGACATAAAGACTTTTGTGGTCGCTTTATTAAAAGAAGGCCTCCAGATTGAGGAAAGTGAGGAGGAAATGCTCAGAGATATCCAAAGTGTGCATAGAGAAAAAAAGAAAAAAACACTGAATCGCAAATTGGGTACAAACCTTTTTTTTAAAACTTCATTTTGATTGACTAAGGGGGTAGGGTACATTCCGTAGCGTATAAGAAAATAACTAACATCAAGTCCAGAGGAAAGTGGGGATGGGTTCTCCAGGAGGGGAGGGTGAGGTTAAGGAGGGGGGCATGGGTGGGGAGCATAGGGGAGAAAAATAAAGAAAATAGCCTCATTTACCTTAAAGGGGCAGCCCATAGAAGTATGAAATGTCTCAGTCAAAAAGGTTAGAGACAGGACAAGGGAGATCGGTATCTGGGTGCTAACATGGAATGCTAATGGTCTGCGTGTGAAGGCGAGAAGGGAAAGGATCTTGCAATACCTAAGGGATTCTCCTGTCCAGATAATAATACTGCAAGAAACACATCTGGTAAAGAGTGAAAGTACTGAGATTTTTAGGAGACAACCATGGGTGCAACAGGCAGTCTTTACAGTGCAGAGTACTAACATAAGAGGAGTTGCAATATTAATCAGGAGGCAGGTGAAGGCTCATATCCTAGATACAGAGATCGATAAGAGTGTTGGGTGGATCATTGCAAAAACAAACATACAAGGGGAGCTATTAACATTGGTAGGGTACTACGGCCCAAATGTAGATGATATTGAGCCGCTAAATGCAGTTTTCACGGCGATGATGGACTTTCCTGATCAAACAATTATGGCCGGAGATTTCAATGTAACAATTGATTTAAAATTAGATAAATCAAAAAGTAGTAGAGCAGTGTCCACTCCTACATCACGTTCATATTTACGAATGATGATGAAGCAAACTGCGCTCTGCGATTTATGGAAGAGAGATCAGGCGATCGGCTTGGCTTCCCTTTTCATAATAAAAAATATGATCATAGACCTAGTATTGACTATTTTTTTGTTAGCTTAGGCTTGAAGGATTACGTCCAGGATATTTTTAATTTACCTGCCTATCTTGCGGATCATTCAGCTGGTCTATTAAATATGTACATTAGAAAAAAATGGACGCTGGATCGCACTATACTCTCTGATACTGACGCAATGAATCAGTTGAGAAATGCTGTAGTTGAGTTTCTAAAGTATAATATAGGCTCCGCTCCCGTCACAATCGTTTGGGACACTCTTAAAGCTTATGTAAGGCTTAAACTCACAAGCATTGTAAGTTTTAGGAATAGGAGTTCTAGAGACCAGGTCAGTCGAAAAGAATCAGAAATGAAGGCCTTAGAAGTTGAGCCAAAGAGGGGTAACGAGGTGGGGTGTATGCACCCGGAGAGAGATAAACTATTATTATTAAAAGTACAATTTGAAACTATCCTACAAACCCGGATTAATAAGCGCTAGGAAGCTAGCAAGTTTGCTCATTTTAAATATGGGTAAGGCGCTGGAAAATTACTAGCTTGGAAGGTGAAGATGGATAAAAATAGGAATTTGATAAAGGAAATTGAGGGCACACAGAAAGGGGTTGTTTCAACAAATGAGTAGGAAATAGAAGTTACCTTCAACAAATACTTCCAGAAACTCTACATGGAAGAGGGATAGTGTTGGAAGATGAGGTCAACCAGTGGTTGGGCCCAAATATAATTCATTCCTTAGATTTGGAAGGGCAAGAAATGTTGAATCAAGAAATATTTCAAGATGAGGTTAAGAGAGCCATGAAGACAAGTAAAAGTGGGAAAGCGGCTGGCCCGGATGGGTTACGTATAAAAATATATAGAATCCTGGGAGAGAATCTCATTCCTTTCATGACTTTGATGCTTAATTATATTGTTGGGGATGGCCTACAGCCCCCCAAGTCTTGGGTTGGGGCAATAATGACACTGATACTAAAACCAGGAAAAACCCTAGCTCGGTGTGAGTCGTAAAGGCCAATATCTCTGCTCAATGCAGACTATAAAATCTTTGCAAAGATCTTAGCAGAGAGATTAAGTAAAGTCATAGGGGGGATGATACATGGTGACCAAAAGAGCTTTATTAAGGTTAGGCAGCTGCATGAGTTAACACATAGCCTGGAAGGTACGATTGATTTGGCCTCGACCTTCTCTATACCTTTGGCAGTAGTGACCTTAGACGCTGCTAATTCTTTCAACAGAGTAAAATGGTCATATTCGACTACCAGTTTGAAAAAATTTAACCTGGGTGATAATTTCTGCAATGCTGTGCAGTTAATGTATCACAATCCATCAGCTAAGATACTTGTCAATGGTAATATGACTGAGCGATTTCAGATATCTAGGGGTACCAGGCAAGGTTGTCTTCTATCACCTCTCCTGTTCAATTTATATAGAGAGCCTTTAGCACCAAAAATTAGACCTTCAGCTGAAATCCCTAGCTTTTGTTTTGAGGATTAGGAAAAAAAGACAGCGCTCTCTGCAGATGACATAATGATTTATACATCTAACCTTTCAACTTCTATCCACGCTATTCTCCAGCTTGCCTCAGAGTTCGGAAGGGTGTCAGGTTATGATGTCAATGCAGGGAAAACTGAAGTGATGGTTTAGAATTTTTAAGATGAGACCCTTTAATTAAGAAGGAAATTAGATATCTGGGTGTAAAAATCGTACAAAATATTGATAAAATAACAGGAGTGAATCTGGATATTGTTGAAAGAGAGTGTGTTCAAATAATGAAGAGCAGGGCACACTTACCCTTAACAATGTTTGGGAGGGTGAACCTGGTAAAAATGCCTAAAAAAACATTTTTATTCAATACAATCCCTCTGCATTTTGATACATTTCGGCTGGACAGAATTGAGCAGGCTATTAACCCGTTTATCTATGTTTCTAAGGGAGTGAGAATTTATTAGAAGAAATTACGGCGAAAAAGAGAGAAGGGGGTTTAGCCTTGCCAGAAATTCAATACTATGAGTGGGCCTTCCTGCTCTCACATTCTAGATTGTTGTTTAATCTCCCTGATGGTTCGGATGTGGGTGACCTGTTCAAGGTGATGTTAAAGGGAGCCAAACAAGGTACAGGTCATTTTTTGTTTAAGTTCAGAGATCTGAAGTACTTTAAAAAGATCAAACTGAAAGTACTACAGGCCCTGGCGAAAAAATGGTTTAGAATCAGGCGATTTATAGGCCTAGGCTATTATTCCAACTTGGCTTTCATTTGGGATTCCGCTGGGACCCCGGACTGTCTTAAGGACAAGTTAGCTATCTCTATAGGAGGAGCTGGTGTCTGTTGCGAGGGACAACTTACTCAGAATGGCGTAATCCTGCCATGCGCTCAGCTGAACCAACGAATGCAGGGGAAATTGTAAAGATTTAAATACATTCAGTTGAAAAGCTGTAAACATAGTTGTCGTTCCCCCTTGGGCAGTGGGCATGCTTTGGAGGACCAATTGTTGGGAAAACCTCCAGGGAATAAGGAAGTTTCAACATGGTACTGGGCTGTCCAGGACTCTATCGATGGATAATTTTCCCTGGCTGAGGATCTGTGGGGTGAGCTCTTGCAGAGGGAGCAGCTGCAGCATTTATACAGCAAGTATCAATGCACACTTTATTTTCGACGGTTAAGCCTGTTTTGTTAAGAAGAAGTCACTTTTTTAACTTCATAGAGCCTTCATAATCCCAGAAAAGCTGTCTAAGATGGCGAGGGATGACATTGTCAAATGCAAGAAGTGTGGTCTAGAAAATAAATCCGACATCCACATGTTTTACCAGTGTCCACCTATAACAAACTTTTGGGAGGAAGTGGGTAAGATAACCTCAAGCATATTGGGGGCTCAGCTAAGGTAAGCCTCCTATTGGCTATACTTGCAGTGAAAAAAGCTATTAAGGGCCCGGCAAGAAATTTCTTGTTTTATGCTATATTACTTGCTAGAAGGGAAATCTACCGTAAGTGTGTAGGCGATACTTTTCCCTCCCCTCTTAAGTCGCTCGATTCCCTTTGTCATGTGTCTAAAATGGATTTAATAACGAATACTGTAAGCAAGAAGAAGAAAAAGCTCTGGAGTTTTTTATCGAGATGGTTGAGGTAATTGAGAGTCCTATGATTACACCTAATAAATGTCTTAAAGCTGCAAGGGACATCCTCCTTTTTCTCTATATGCAGCTAATAGTTATCTGGATAAAGTTGAGAGTGACTTACCCCTTGGGGCAGTGGCCATCCTTTTTTGACTGAGGACTTGAAGGTTCTTCTTTTCACCTTTGTTTCCTGGTTATGGGTGAATGGTGGGTGTACTGCAGTCTGAGGTGAATGAGGGCAAAAGAAAATTGCATATCTAACGTTCTACTTATTGGATATCTGTAGTGTTGGTCTTGTTTCATTTATTAAATAATCTATATTTCTCTAACTTTGAGTGGGATTCTTTTTGTGTGATATTTGAACTTTATTACTGTTAAAATGTGTTGCATAAATAGTTTACACATTACGCCTGACTGCTCTGTGCCAAGCTACCAGATTGGGAATCACATAATCTTCATATCACAATTAAACACAAAATCACATGAGTCACAATTTGTGGTGTACATGATACAATGTGAATGCGGCCTGAAATGCATAGGCAGTACAGTCTGTGTGCTAAAGAAAGAAATCTTGGAACATTTACAAGCCATACAACAGAGATTTCTGCTATGCAGGAGCAAAACAATACATGCATTGCCATCAAAGTAATTAGAAAACAATGAGATTTGATGGAATTGATATTGTTTTGCCACATGACAGAGAAGGAAACAGAACAAGAAACCTCCGCCAATCTAAATACATTATCCAGTTAAAAACTAAAACACCATTCAGTTTGAATAACTATGCCCTCGTCTGTGAAATGATATAATGACCTCAGGTAACAAAGAATCTCAAAATACTAACACTCAGGCTCACTTCTACTATAGGAGATTATTTCCACGAGGAAATATACAACACAATGATAATGTCTCTCATTTGACCACTGAGGTCGACAATAAAGAGATAATTTGTGATCTAGAGTGAACTCATTAATCCGGAACGATATGACAACTGAAATCGATATAGAGTTTGTTTGATTATAGTCAGGAAATCACGGATATGTGCAATTATGGGACTATTGATTCAATTGCATGATTAAGTTATAATAAATGGATGCCCTTACACACAATATATCCATTAATGTGGTGAAACTGGCATACGTTAGAAGTCACTTGAAGCTTCACAATGATGATAATGATAACAAAATAGGTTAAAGGAAGAGCCAGCTTAAATCAAAAGTATTGCTCTTGATTTGTAAATATATTTTCTTTAAAAACACATTGACAATTATCTCAACAATATGAGTTTTGTAAAATGAACTACATGTTCCAGAACGTTACATTGTAGGCAGGGAGGTCCAATTGTATAATTTATGAAATGAAAAATCGCACCACCTACTGTGATCAAACCCATTTTGGTTGAAATGCATCAATGTCACTTTGTGCCCCAAATAAATATTTTTTAGCCGGATAAGACCACAGATCAGCAATTTGTTTTTGGGTTTCTTGGAGAATATACACACATATATATATATCCAAAAACAGAGTTACCCCATTTAGAAGAGCCACTTGCAGGTAGGTAAAAATCTTCGTTTATTGCGCAAATTATCAGCGCAGTGGAGGGAAACAAAATCCAAATATGTTGGTGAGCCTGACGCGTTTCATGCTTCTCGAGCATTTCTTCAGAGGCTTAAGTGCACTTTTCATGGAGCACCGGCTGATTAAATTCTAAACACCTGCCCCAGTGGGCGTTGGCTCTCCCAGAGCCTGCTGGTGTTTGTAGTTCAAATCGTTTTGCTGCAGTGAGCTGCTCCCATAAAAATGTCAATGTTCTAAGAAAATATTACCACTGTGGGTCTGGAAATCGTTCCACTGCCTCTGGGCTGTATATTTGAAAACCTGCACATACGGCCTTCCTGCCCTCAGCGCTGCCTGCCAGGTGACTGCAGCTCGGTCCACTTCTATGTGGCAGGGCTCTTCCCCGACCGGGATTGGGCCGTGAAACAAATCCAAAAACAAAGTTACCCCATTTAGAAGAGCCACTTGCAGGTAGGTAAAAATCTTCGTTTATTGTGCAAATTATCAGCGCAGTGGAGGGAAACAAAATCCAAATATGTTGGTGAGCCTGACAGCCTGGCAGCGCGCACGGAACGAACTGCGTGAAGTGGGCGCGCACGCCACGAACGGCGTAAAGTAACTTAGCATTTAAAAAACCGTACAAATTCAATGAAAAAACCATAGGTTTAACACACGTTATAGTTAGGAATTAGCATTTAAAAAACCTTGCAAATTCACTGAAAAAACCATAGGTTTCACACATGTTATAGTTAGCTGGACATTTCACTCGTGAAAAACCATTGAAATTCCCCCGTTATAGTTAGTGCAGGCAACTATAACTCACGCGACCGCAATCCTCTGCTGATGACATATGTGTCTTTATGAAAAAAAAATATTTGTAATATATGTATAGCTAAAATTTAATGGAAGAAGACATGGGCAAATAAGTGTCTAAATACAGTATTAGCATCAGCAGAGGATTGCGGTCGCGTGAGTTATAGTTGCCTGCACTAACTATAACGGGGGAATTTCAATGGTTTTTCACGAGTGAAATGTCCAGCTAACTATAACATGTGTGAAACCTATGGTTTTTTCAGTGAATATATATATATATTACCTACTGGCGGTCGCCAGTAGGTAGTTATAGTTAGGACCCTGTTTCCATAGGAAATCCGCAACATTCTATTTTGAATAACTTTGGCGCAGGTCGACGAATCCTCGCGAATATTTCAAAATAGGTGGGGCGCTCCGCTCCGCTCCTACCCTGAAAGTCTCGGGGGGATTCGTCAAGCGGGGGCTGAGATAAAAGGGGGGTCCCAAAACGCGTTTTTCCCATGCATTTTTCCATAGGACCTTTAGACACAGCTACAGCCCGAACGGCTGAACAGAGTTCATTGAAATTTGGCAGAGAGGTAGTCTACAGGTCAAGGAAGTGCCTTTTGTAGGTTTGGTGTAAATCTGTTCAGTAGATTCTGAGAAAATAGCCTTTAAATCAATATATATATCTGAGCCAGCTTACGGTGCGCTTACGGTGCGCTTACCGTACGCGTACGGTGACGTGCGCGAGCACGATTCTGATTGGCTGTTAGATCTTAGTAAACATTCGAATCAGTCGAAACCAGGAAGCGGCGGCCGCCATTTTCTCTCTCGCACTCAGAGTGTGGATTAAAAATCAAAGGACAAAAACATGTAAAGGGGGATGTTTAGACAGCTCCAAAGCACCTAGCCATTTTAATGGAGTCCCCAAAGATCCCCTAAGGCCAAAAACGGAATTTTAATTTTTTCGATAATTTCGCCGATTACGCTTACCGTACGCGTACGGTAAAAAATTTAATAAAAAAAAAATTATCAACACTCTCCCCACCCCATGTGCAAATGGTGCCCGAAGGGCACCATTTGTGCATTGTATATCAAATCAATGAAAAATTAAAATATTACCTTTCACAACGAAGCGCATCATATGTCCTCCATGTGCGCACGGTGCGCGAAGCGCATCGTGCGTACATGGCCCATCTAGCGTAACGTGGGCACGCGGTGCGCGCAGCGCACCGCGTGCCCACCGTGCGTGCACGGCACTAACTGCGTAAAGTGGGCGCACGGTGCGCTAAGCGCACCGCGTGCAGGCAACTATAACTCACGCGACCGCAATCTTCTGCTGATGACATATGTGTCTTTATGAAAAAAAAATATTTGTAATATATGTATAGCTAAAAATTTATGGAAGAAGACATGGGCAAATAAGTGTCTAAATACAGTATTAGCATCAGCAGAGGATTGCGGTCGCGTGAGTTATAGTTGCCTGCACTAACTATAACGGGGGAATTTCATTGGTTTTTTATCAGTAAAATTTCCGCTAACTATAACATGTGTGAAACCTATGGTTTTTTCAGTGAATATATATATTCACTGAAAAAGCCATAGGTTTCGGGGGTGTTATAGTTAGTTGGACATTTCACTCGTAAAAAACCTTTGAAATTCCCCTGTTATAGTTAGTTCAGCTATCTATAACTCGTGCGCCCGCAATGCACTGCTGATGACGTCACATATTACATCACTCATGACATGGTCAGTGACATCACTCATGACATCACTGATGACATCTCAAATGACATCACTGATGACATCATCCAGTGAATGTGTGTTTCTTCAGTAAATTACATATGTTTTATATATGTATATCTCAAGGTCGATGGAAGAATAAATGGGTATATAAGTGTCTAAATGGATGATTTGTTTTTGAAAAATTGATTGTATAACTGACTGATTAAGTGTATCTTAGTGAATACATGGCTTAGTGAGTAATGTTTAAATGTGTAAATATCAGTATCAGTCTCTCACTTTGTGTATAAGTGGATGCATGGGTTGGTGAGTAGCTACATGAGTGTCTATATAGGTTATTAGTTGGTTTTTTGAGTATCAGTATGAGTGTCTGAGTGTCTGTATGGTTCATTGGGGGGTATTACGTAGTACATAGGTGCATGAATGAGTGACTCACTGTTTGTATGTGTTGAAGACAGCATGTGTGCTGGGTGGATGAGTGTGTGCATGGGTGTGTTAGTGAGTGATAGACTGTCTCAATAGTGTCTTTATGAGTAACTACATATGTTTTAAACTAGTATATGTGACTATTGGTGTATATAAGTGGAGAAGTGTGGCTCAATGATTAGAGTGGCAGACCCTGATGCAGAGGTCTAGCCCGGGACCAGTGTTCAATTCCCCGCCTCGGCGGGTCTTGGGCTCAAAAATTCCACGGACCTGATAATTCTCGCCTCGGTGCCATTCCAATCATGGAGTCCCACTCTGCAACTCTGGGCAATAGCTTGCTTAATCTCCACAACGGCCCCCACAACGCTAAGGATGCCTGGCCTCCACCTTGGGGGTGCCCAGGAATGGACGCCTCACAGGGAAAGCCAGTATGGGTTCCACAGCGGTATTCGTACAAGCGCCTTTGGACCCTTGCAGGTGAGTAGTGCGCTATACAAGTATCAATTTAAATTTTATATGTGAGAGTGAGAGATTGAAAGAGTTCCTGTATGAATACGTATGTGTTTCTATAAGTGATTGTTTAAAAGACTAAGTATGTGTAAGTTTCTGTAGAAGTAAGTGAGATGGTGTGTGTATAAATGTATATGCAAGTAAATGGATGTTTGATTCTTTATTAGCATGAGTGACTATGTGTGTGAGTAACTCTATGGATAAGTGGCGTTGTGTAACAAAATGTATAGGTGTGTGGGTACATATGATGAGTGAGTACATGTATGAGTGACTGTATAGGACTGTTGGTGAATGAGTGGATGTGTATGTGGATCTTAGAATTACTGAATAGGTTGTTGTAACTGGTATTGGTATGTCCATTGTTTTGAACATTGTAGTTTCTATTTTTTAATGTGTGTATCAAAGGTTATATTAGGGGAAGAGGAGGTCTGCCACTCTGTCACAAGGATGATGTCATCAGTGATGTCATTAGTGATGCCATTTGAGATGTCATCAGTGATGTCATGAGTGATGTCACTGACCATGTCATGAGTGATGTAATATGTGACATCATCAGCAGTGCATTGCGGGCGCACAAGTTATAGTTAGCTGAACTAACTATAACGGGGGAATTTCAATGGTTTGGGATGAGTGAAAAGTCCAGCTAACTATAACGCCCCTGAAACCTATGGTTTTTTCAGTGAATTTCTAAGGTTTTTTAAATGCTAATTCCTAACTATAATGTGCCTGAAACCTATGGTTTTTTCAGTAATTTTCAAAGGTTTTTTAAATGCTAATTTCTAACTATGCCTACAGAGATAGGACATGTGAAGAAAGAAGAAAAAACGCACAGAAAGAAAAAAGAGAAATGCAGAAAGAAGCAACAGAAGTCCTCAAAGACAATGAAAAGTGCAGGAAGAAGGATAACGTGCAGAAAGAACAAACAGAAGAGCAGAAAGAAGCCTTGTTGCAAAATCATCCTGTACCCTCAACTTTTTCAGACGGATACTGGTGGTAACTGAGTCTGACTAACCAGTCCTAGAGCCAGTGCTATGTTAATAGACACTCAGAATCCAGTGAAAACACCTACATACACTAGGGAACACTATGCGTTGGGGTCCCCCTGTGATCAGCATGACCTCCTCTGTAAGCCCCTAGTATATAATAGGGCAGGGGATTAAAACTACCTCATTAAACGCGCCACAGGGAGTGTTTGCACACGTCACCTCAGGCCCCGTCCCCTCACTTCCCCACTGTGTAAACACGCCCTGTGGCCATTTTAAGTTGGGAGATTAAGTCCCCTTGAATCCTGAGGGTCCCTAGGGTCCAACTAGACCACTAGGTACCTCCAGTAAGCGCCACAGAGCTGCGTTGCAGAGAGGTGTAAAAAGTGGCACGGCCTGGACCACCTCTCTGCAACGCAGCTCAGTGGCGCGTACTGGAAGCACCTGGTGGGCTAGTTAGCCCCCAGGGGCCCTCAGGATTGAAGAAGAATTATTTCCCCAACTTAAAACGCGCCACAGGGCTTGTTTGCACACGTTAACTCAGGCCCCGTCCCCTCCCTTCACCACTGTGTAAACACGCCCTGTGGCCGTTTTTAGTTGGGAGATTAAGTTAATTTGAATCCTGAGGGTCCCTAGGGTCCAACTAGCCCACTACGTACCTCCAGTATGTGCCACAGAGCTGCGTTGCAGAGAGGTGTAACAAGTGGCACGGCCTGGACCACCTCTCTGTAACGCAGCTCAGTGGCACTTACTGGAAGCTCCTGGTGGGCTAGTTAACCCCCAGGGGCCCTCAAGATTGAAGGGGAATTATTTCCCTAACTTAAAACGCGCCATAGGGCGTGTTTGCACACGTCACCTCAGGCCCCGTCCCCTTCCTTCCCCACTCTGTAAACATGCCCTGTGGCCGTTTTTTAAGTTGGGAGATTAAGTCCCCTTGAATCCTGAGGATCCCTAGGGGCAAAATAGCCCACTAGGTACATCCAGTAAGCGGCATTGCAGAGAGGTGTTAAAAGCGGCACGGCCTGCACCACCTCTCTGCAACGCAGAGCAGTGGCACTTACTGGAAGCACCTGGTGGGCTAGTTGGTCCCCAGGTTCCCTCAGGATTGAAAGGGAATCATTTCCCCAACTTAAAACGCGCCACAGGGCGTGTTTGCACACCTCACCTCAGGCCCCGTCTCCTCCCTTCACCACTGTGTAAACGCGCCCTGTGGCCGTTCTAAGTTGAGAGATTAAGTCCCCTGGAATCCTAAGGGTCCCTAGGGTCAAACTAGCCCACTAGGTACCTCCAGTAAGCACCACAGACCTGCGTTGCATAGAGGTGTAAAAAGGGGCATGGCCTCAGAACACCTGTCTGCAACGCAGCTCCCTGGCGCACACTGGAGATACCTGTTGGGCTAGTTGGCCCTCAGGGACCCTCAGTATTGAAGAGGAATTAATTCCCCAACTTACAACTGGCCAGGGGGCGCGTTTGCAGAGTGCTGGTAGGAGGGGGCGTGGCCTCCAGCGCGATGCCAGTCTTTTATTTATTTAATTTTTTTAAGAAGGAGGGCTGTGTGGCCCCCCTTCTTTTTCTAATTTACTGGCCCTGGGGACCCCATCCCCCAGGGCCTGCACCCTATTTTTTTTTGTTGAAAAAAATAAATTTGGCCCTCCCAAGGCCTTAATCGGCCCCGGGGACCCCAACCCCCGGGTCATGGCCTTTTTTTAATTTAAATTCTTTAGGAGGGGGCTGCGTTGACCCCCTCCTCAGGCCACTTATGGCTCCGGGGACCCCATCCCCCGGGGCCGGCCTTTGTTTTTTATTTTTTTTAAAATATATATATATTTATAGAAACACCTAGGACATGCTGGACAAACCGTATACACCTATCACCATGAGGATTTGCGTGATATTCATTAAAAGGCGACTATGCATAGAATGAATTCACATGGAATGTATTTACACCGCTAGTGAAGCTCTGACGTGTCTGACGCCCTACAGTACCTAATCCCGGCGCCCCCGCCGGTGGGTACTCTCCAAGTAGACACCCTTGTCGTTTATTTATACAAACATGAGTAGCTATTGACGGGCACATTTAATATACACGCACACCAAGCCATTCAAAGGGGATTCGACAAAAATTCGACCAAACTATGCATAAACCCCCCTCACGGTTAATAAAAAACAAATCCACCGCCGGATGTGTAATACTTTTTATTTTACTCTCTGGAAAGGAGACGAACCTCACTTGAGAGTCACAGCGTGCTCCTGGCTGAGCCCAATGCTGTGTTACACCCACCAGTGCCCGCCGATTGCCTCACACCCCTGTGTTGTATTCCACCAGCTAGTGCGTATGCTTTGACACTCTCTAGCCCATGTGCACTGTAACACCACCCCGTGAATATGTCATGCCATGTTGGACAGGCCACACGAAGGGCGTGCTCCCTCCCCGCATGACAGGGCCCAAGCCCCGGCCCGCCAGGCGTGACCCACGAAAAGCACCCGCACCCCATCTCCCGACGGAACTCCTGCCCTCGGACCTCCATGTATCACGGGCCCCAGCCCCCACCGGCTCCCCCGGCCGGGTCAAGCCGCCATCTTGGGCCCTGCACCACGAGGCCGCGTGGCCTCCACCCGACCCTAACCCTGGGCCTGGCCGGCCCCGACATCCCGGCACCACCATCCACCCAGGAGGTGAGCGGACCACTTGGCAGGTCGATGGGAGAACGAAGCGTCAAGAGCTCTTCCCCCGCCAGGTGCCGATCGCCTCCAGCTCCCCCAGGCGCTGGCTCCACCCCCTGCTGGGTGTCTGGACACCTTCATCCCGGGCCCTCCGACCTCCAAGTGCGAGGGTCCGGACATCAAAGGGCGCTTGCCCTATAACTGGGGCAGCTCCGGAGCAGGAAGGCAGTTGTATCCTGGAGTCGAGAGACACCGAGAGAACTCAGCCTTGACGGACTACTGGCGCTGCCGTAGCCCTATCTTGCGAACTATCGTCCTGCCTGCTGGCGCTGCCGCGGCCTTCTGCAACATCCATCCTCGTCGGGACCTGCTGGCGCTGCCGCGGCCCGTTGTAACGACCATCCTCACCGGGACCTGCTGGCGCTGCCGCGGACCGTACATCGACCATCTTCACCGGGACCTGCTGGCGCTGCCGCGGACCGTGTACTGACCATCTCTACCGGGACCTGCTGGCGCTGCCGCGGCCCGTACCAGCTAAACCACCAAGCTCGAGGATTGTGAGCTAATCATCATATCATCCGAACCACCAGACTGGTAAACAGACTGTCCCGCTACCCCTTTCCCTATCCTGAGAGACTTAAATCGAGGGGACCCCTGAGTCCAGACCTCCTTGTACCATTTCATCGTACCTTAAGAAGTGCATATAAAGAACGCTAAATCTTATCATTGTGTGGCATCTGTCTGTGGGGGGGGGAAGTTATTTGTCTGTACGATCGTCTAACATTGGTGGCCAGCGGCGCGATCCGAATCAACGCGTGATCGTACAGAGAGTAGCTCACCCCACGACAAAACCACGATGTCAGCCAAAGATAGCGGTTCCACTGAAAAATTCCAAATGGATAAGTTGGAAGAATATAGCCACCGCGAACTTAAACAATTCTGCATGGAACTAGGCATTGCTACCACCGGCCTGAGTACCAAAGATGATTTGAAGCACGCCCTTGAGTCGTGGACAGAAACTGGGATCGCCGGACCCTCCGACCAAAACAGTGTCGCACCAGAGGGGAACGCCACGGCTCCCGAGGAGCGGGGAACGGGCCTCTCGCAGGAGGAGATCCAAGAAAGAGAAAGAACCAGATTACACGAGTTGGAAATGGCACGACTCAAGATGGACGGTGAACTCAAGTTAGCCGAGCAGAAACTAAATTTAGAGCATATGCGGCTCCGAGAAGAACGAGAAGAAAAGCAGAGACAGAGAGAGCTTGAGGAAAAAAGAATAACACTCGAACACGAGCGCAAATTGGCGGAAATAGAACTTCGGAGACAGAATAAAGAGCCGGGGGTGCCTGAGCGACCGCACACCCCGGGGCCAACCGAGAAAAAAGTCCACATCCCCAAGGATGTTGTCCGAGAGTATGTCCGAGAAGACGACATACAACAGTGGTTCAAAGCCTACGAGATCGCCATGACCTCCCACCGGATTGACCGGAGTGATTGGGGAGCCGGGCTATGGGGGAGGTTCGTCAACGAAGGTCGCGATGCCCTACTGCAGCTCCCAGATCACCAAATGTCGTCCTACGACCACATGAAGGCTGCCCTCCTCACCCGCTGGGGCCTCACACCCGAGATGTACCGCCAGAGGTTCAGAGATTGCACCCGGATCCCGGGTACAACTTGGGTGGAGTACGTTAACTATTTCAGCCGAGCCTTCGAGGGGTGGATCAAGGGGAGCCATGTCACGACCTACGAACAACTCTTTAACCTTATGGTATGGGAACACCTGTCGAACAACTGTTTCGTCGAGCTCAGGCAGCACCTCCTCGACAGTAAATTGACTGACCCCCGGCAGCTCGCCGCCGAAGCTGACCGATGGGAAAGCACCCGGGTGGGCCGGAGAGGGCCACACGAACAAAACCGAAGCAACCAAGGCCAGCACCGTCCTCGGGGAGGAGGAGGAGGCCAGGGGCGAGGGAGAGACGCCCTACCGGCAACACCCGTGGCCAGCACCCCACCTCCGGCCGGCCGGGGCAACCCCCCGATGCGTCCTGGGTTCCGAGCCAACGTCACGTGCCACCGATGCCAGCGAGTCGGCCACTACGCCAATGACCCGAGCTGCCCGCAGAACCAAACACCCAAGCCCCCCCAGGTAGCTGCCGCCGCCCTGGGGGAAGAGCGATTATCAGAGGAACAGGAAGAGTATGAGCCGGACCAGCAAGAGTGGGAGCCGGCCGCCATGGTCCTGGCGTGCCTAGGGGGAAAAGACATGGTCCCGCGGGCTCCCCTACCCGCTAACACCAGGAAATACGGTCAGTGGGTGACCATTAATGGACAGCGGGCCGAGGCCTTACGTGACACAGGCGCCAGTGTGACGGCCGTCCGCTGTCACCTGGTGAAGCCCGAGCAGATCCTGCCGAACATTCTCTGCCCCGTCCGCTCAGCCGACAATTCTGAAAGTCTGTGTCAAATGGCCTGCGTCCCATTCGAATGGGGAGGGGTCTCCGGCCTGTTGAAGGTGACGGTCCGGGATGATGCCCCCGTGGACTGCCTCCTGGGGAATGACCTCGAGAGTTCCCCGTGGGCCACCGTCGAGAGAAGAGAGCACCTGGGGATGCTGGGCCTCCCGGACTGGGCCTGCATAACCACCCGGTCCATGGCCGCCCGTGCCGTCCCCCGATCAGAAGAACCGGAATGGCCAGCACCTCCACCCCCGGTCGCCCCAGTAGAGGACAACGACGAGGCCAACCCCCCAGAACCAACGGCCGAAGGCGTCGCGCAACCCCAGGACCTTCCCGGCCTGGCTCAGTGGCGTCAAGAAGGGGGGCCCACCCAAGAACAGTTCCGCCAGGAGCAAAAGACCTGCCCCTCCCTCGAGGGACTCTGACAGCAAGCCAGCGCCCAGAGCGCAGGGGACTCCACCGGAACTCATTGGGTCTATTGGGATAACGACCTGCTATACAGCGAACAGAGAATCGCGGAGCTAGGGGCCGGTCGGGTGCTGGTGGTACCTCTCCGCTTCAGAGACTTCCTACTCAACCTGGCCCACGATGTCCCCCTGGCTGGACACCTGGGCCAGGACAAAACTTACAGTCGCCTGGTGACCCACTTTTTCTGGCCGAAAATGAGGAACGACGTCCTGAACCACTGCCGGTCCTGCCCCACGTGCCAAGCCAGCGGGAAGAGTGGCCGTAAGCTGAAAGCCCCTCTGCAACCCTTCCCTGTGGTCACCACCCCGTTCGAGAGGGTAGGAATAGACATTGTGGGGCCCCTGGACCCCCGCACGGCACAAGGACACAGGTTCATCCTGGTACTGGTGGACCACGCCACCCGCTACCCCGAGGCAGTGCCCCTACGAACCGTGACAGCTCCGGTGGTTGGCCGGGCCCTAATGGGGATCTTCTCCCGGGTGGGCTTCCCCCGAGAAGTCGTCAGCGACCGAGGCACGAACTTCATCTCCAAATACATGAAGTCCCTCTGGCAACAATGCGGGGTCACCTACAGATTCACGACCCCCTATCACCCCCAGGGGAACGGACTAGTGGAGCGTTTCAACCGCACTCTCAAGGGGATGATTGGGGGATTTGAAGAGCCCCTCCGTCGCCAGTGGGATGTACTACTCCCGTGCCTCCTCTTCGCCTACCGAAAAGTTCCCCAGAAGTCCCTCGGCTTTAGCCCTTTCGAACTCCTGTACGGGCACCCTGTGCGAGGGCCCCTCAGCCTAGTCAGGGAAGGTTGGGAGTTGGCCCCCCTAAAGACCCCTCCAGACGTCTTCAAATACCTCCTGGCCCTACGCAATCAGACCCGGCGCTTCAGGGAGATGGCCAAGGTGAACCTCGAGGCCAGCTAGGAAGACATGAAGAGATGGTATGATCACAATGCCTCCTCCGTCGAGTTCGAGCCTGGTCAACAAGTGTGGGTGATGTCCCCCACCGAACCATGTGCCTTGCAAGATAAGTGGACGGGGCCCTTCAAAGTGGTCGAGCGCAAAAGCCCCGTCACTTACCTCATCGACATGGGGACCTCCCGGAACCCCCTTCGGGTCCTCCACACCAACAGACTCAAACCACACTTTGTGCGCTCAGAACTCAGCCTACTGATGGCGACGGACAGTGGGGCAGAGGAAGACTCCGAACCCCTCCCGGATCTCCTGAAGACTCAGGAGAATGACGGTTCCGTGGACGGGGTCCGGCTCTCTGATGCCCTCACCCCGGAGCAACGCCAGGGCTGCCGGAACCTCCTGCTGCGGTTCGCTACACTGTTCTCCCTCACCCCCGGGGTCACCCCTTGGTGTTTGCACGACGTGGACACCGGGGACAGTCCCCCTATCCGACACCGGGCCTACCACGTACCAGATCGGGTACGGGCCTGCATACAAGAGGAAGTGGCCAAAATGCTCACGATCGGGGTCATCGAGCCCTCGGACAGTCCCTGGGCCAGCCCGGTTGTATTAGTCCCCAAGGCCGCTGCCCCCGGCACCACACCTGAACTGAGATTCTGCGTCGACTACCGGGGCTTGAACGCTGTCACCCGGACCGACGCTCATCCTATCCCCCGAGCGGACGAATTGATTGACCGGCTGGGGGCCGCCCGCTACCTCAGTATCTTCGACCTAACAGCGGGCTACTGGCAGATCGGTCTCACACCCCGGGCTCAGGAACGGTCAGCCTTCTCTACCCCCGATGGCCACTACCAATTCAGGGTCATGCCCTTCGGCATGAAGAACGCCCCCGCCACGTTTCAACGCCTTGTGAACCAGGTCTTGGCGGGGCTCGAAGAGTTCAGCGCTGCCTACCTGGACGATATCGCTGTATACAGCCGCCACTGGTCCGACCACCTCCTCCACCTCCAAGAAGTCCTACAGGCCCTCCAGCGGGCCGGCCTCACAATTAAGGCCGGCAAATGCCAAATTGGCCAAGGGTCCGTGACCTACCTTGGGCACCAAGTGGGAAGCGGGCTGGTGGCCCCGCTGCAACTTAAGATTGCTGCCATCCAGTCCTGGCAGCCCCCCGTCACCCAGACCGAGGTCCGAGCCTTCTTAGGGCTCACCGGCTACTACCGGCGGTTCGTGAAGGACTACGGCAGCATCGTGGGGCCCCTCACGGGTCTCACGTCCAAAAACCAACCAAAGCGGATTAACTGGACCCCCGATTGTCAAGCGGCCTTCGAGAAGCTGAAGGCCGCCCTGTGCACCGCCCCTGTGATCCAGGCCCCCGATTACGGTCGGGAATTCGTGGTACAGACAGACGCCTCCGACCACGGCATCGGAGCGGTTCTTTCCCAATTGAACCCCGAAGGTCATGACCAGCCGGTGGCCTTCATCAGTCGACGTCTCCTGGCCCGAGAACAGCGCTGGAGCACCATCGAGAGGGAGGCCTTCGCAGTGGTGTGGGCCCTCAAAAAGCTCCGGCCCTATCTCTTCGGTACCCACTTCCGGGTACAAACCGACCATCGACCCCTGCAGTGGCTGATGCAGATGCGGGGGGAGAACCCAAAACTATTGCGCTGGTCCATTTCCCTGCAGGGAATGGACTTCACCGTGGAGCACCGACCGGGCCAAGACCACGCCAACGCAGATGGCCTGTCACGCTTTTTCCGCCTCGACGAGGAAAGTCCCCAAGAAGATGGGTGACTCTCCCCGCCTTCAGCTGGGGGGGACGCATGTTGGACAGGCCACACGAAGGGCGTGCTCCCTCCCCGCATGACAGGGCCCAAGCCCCGGCCCGCCAGGCGTGACCCACGAAAAGCACCCGCACCCCATCTCCCGACGGAACTCCTGCCCTCGGACCTCCATGTATCACGGGCCCCAGCCCCCACCGGCTCCCCCAGCCGGGTCAAGCCGCCATCTTGGGCCCTGCACCACGAGGCCGCGTGGCCTCCACCCGACCCTAACCCTGGGCCTGGCCGGCCCCGACATCCCGGCACCACCATCCACCCAGGAGGTGAGCGGACCACTTGGCAGGTCGATGGGAGAACGAAGCGTCAAGAGCTCTTCCCCCGCCAGGTGCCGATCGCCTCCAGCTCCCCCAGGCGCTGGCTCCACCCCCTGCTGGGTGTCTGGACACCTTCATCCCGGGCCCTCCGACCTCCAAGTGCGAGGGTCCGGACATCAAAGGGCGCTTGCCCTATAACTGGGGCAGCTCTGGAGCAGGAAGGCAGTTGTATCCTGGAGTCGAGAGACACCGAGAGAACTCAGCCTTGACGGACTACTGGCGCTGCCGTAGCCCTATCTTGCGAACTATCGTCCTGCCTGCTGGCGCTGCCGCGGCCTTCTGCAACATCCATCCTCGTCGGGACCTGCTGGCGCTGCCGCGGCCCGTTGTAACGACCATCCTCACCGGGACCTGCTGGCGCTGCCGCGGACCGTACATCGACCATCTTCACCGGGACCTGCTGGCGCTGCCGCGGACCGTGTACCGACCATCTCTACCGGGACCTGCTGGCGCTGCCGCGGCCCGTACCAGCTAAACCACCAAGCTCGAGGATTGTGAGCTAATCATCATATCATCCGAACCACCAGACTGGTAAACAGACTGTCCCGCTACCCCTTTCCCTATCCTGAGAGACTTAAATCGAGGGGACCCCTGAGTCCAGACCTCCTTGTACCATTTCATCGTACCTTAAGAAGTGCATATAAAGAACGCTAAATCTTATCCTTGTGTGGCATCTGTCTGTGGGGGGGGGAAGTTATTTGTCTGTACGATCGCTGGAGACGGCTCTCCCCGGAGACCTCTCCCCCTGACCTCGGCCGACCCTCCCGGTCCGTCTAACATGCCACACTTGCCTTCGCACAGGTTATATTGCCCCATCTAACGTGCCTTCTTCGATGTGTATGTTATAACGCACAGCACTATGCCATACATATTACAATCTGGGATCCATATCTTTGTCACAGTGCATATGCAACGTTACACTCCCCAGCACATATTTTATATTACAACTTTAGAGACTAGTTATGTTACACAACACTACCCTGTGCATATTACACTCCAAGGCGCATATCGCATAGCACGCGCTAGTGCCTGTGCTATCTCGCGCTCTCCAATGAATCTGTCACTGCGCACAATGTACTGCATATTATATTTCACGTCCCGGTTCATCTTATATCACACTTTTTGGTGCATAGTTTATACCATATACTACATCTAGTTTTCATTTTCAGTCGTGCTCTCAGGACTATGTTCTATATAACACTGCGTCCACCTAGCCTTTTCACAGGCATTACATTTTGCGATGGGGGTGGAGGGTCAGGGGGTGTTTCTGCCAAGTGAGCCCGGAGTCACAGTCACAAACGTCCTCTTCTTCCTGAATAAAAGTGAGATTATGCTGCATACTTGTTAATATTTTAAGTAGTTCGCACAGACACACAATTCAAAAACAATAAAGTTCCTAATACCCACCTTCTCTGAACAGTTAGCTTGCTGCCCCATCCACCTCCTCCCTATCCTCTGTTGTCTGAATCCATGGACTAGCCTCCTCCCTCCTGCCATGCATGGTCCGATGTGCTGCCACTGTCCTCCATTTAGCATGATGTACCAGTCCACTCCTCCTGCCCTCCATTGCCCAATTCTATGGCCCATCATTGACCTCCTGCTTAGCCTCTGTGCTTAGCTTGCTGCCCCTATTCTCCTTCCCCCTGCCCTCAGATGTCTTTGTGCATGCCCCTGCTCCATCCTTGTTGCCCACTATGTTCCATGGACCTGCCACTCCTATCTACTCTGAGTGTTCTGTTGAGCTGCCACTCCCCTCCCACCTGCCTAGCATTGTCAGATGACTGCAACCTGTCCCTGCCACATCCACCCTGCCTGTCCACATGCCATGCCCCTATCCCCTTCCTCCTGTCCTCCATGGTCCATTTTACTGCCACACCCTTCTGCCCTCCCTGGTCTGTTGTGCTGCAACTGCTCCTCCTGCCCGCCCCACGCGGTCTGTTGTGAGGCCCCTTCCCCTGAACTCTCTTGTCTGTGCCCAGGTCCTGACCCTCCCTTCTATCCTCCATGGTCCTTTGTGAATGCCCCTGCACCCTCCTTCTTGCCCATCATAGCCATTGTGCTTCCACTAACCCTCCCGCTTGCCATGCATGGTCTTCTGTGCTGCCATGGCCCCTCCCACCTTCCCTGTGTGGTCAGCTAGCTGCCCCTGACCCCCTCCCACCTTCCCTCCATGGTCTGTATGTATGCCACCATAGTCTCATTGTTGCTCTCCATGGTGTGTCTTGTTTCTAGTGCCCATCCTGCCTGACCTCCATGGTCATCTTGCTGCTCCTGCCCTGCCACCTTGCCCCCAGCCCTCTGTTTCCATGTGCAGACCCCCTATTCCCTCCCTCCTGGCTTGTCTGTTCCATTGTAATGCCCCTGATCCGTCCCTCCTGCCCTTTATGGTCTGTTATGCTGCAGCTTTCTCTCCTGTCTGTCCATTATGGTCAGCTAGCTACCATTGCCTCTTTCCCATCTGTTCTCTGTTGTCCATGTGCATGGTCCTGTCCCCTCCCTATTGCTTTCTATGGATTGTTGTGCTGCACTCCCGTCCCGCATGCACTGTGTGGTGTATTGTGCTGCTGCAAACCCTGATGCCTGCCCTGTAGGGTCAGTTTGGTGCACCTCTCCATGTCCCTCCTGTCCTCTGTTATCCGAGTCCATGTCCCTACCCCAATTCCTCCTGCCTACCATGAAATGGGTCTGTTGGCATGTATGGTTGTACTACCACTGCCTCTTCCTTCTGCCCACAATGGTCTATTATATTGCCACAGCCTCTCTTGCCAGTCCTGTATTGTTGGTTTGTTGCCCCTGCCCCCCTTTCCACTGCCCTCCATTTTCTGTTGTGCTGCCACTGCCCTTCCTGCCTGCCCAGTATGGTCAAATTGTTGCCTTTGCACTCTCCTACCTGCCTTCAATTTTCAGAGTCCGTGCCCCTGGCCTCTGCCTCTCAACAGTATCCCAATGAACAACTAGATTGCTAACATTCTATATTTATTACAAAAGTGTGGAACGCCTGACGTCATCTTGATGTAATCAAAACTGTAATACCTAGAGTATTTCCTTTAGAAATTACATATATGAGAGGGTCTTATTTGCATCAAAATTATGGTTAGTGCTCTAAAAAACTAAAATGAGGACATAATTTCTGAGTTTTCAAATAGCGACAAAGAACTTTTAAATTATTTGTAATCTTTATGTTTTTTTATCCAGTTGACCACTTGATTAAATGTTGCACCTTGGCGAGAGGATGTGGTGTTACTTCCAGAGCTGCAGACTTTGCAACTGGGGAACCAGGTTGGAGTTTCTGCTTCAGCTCAACATTCTGTGATTGTGGTCAAATCACTTAATCTCCCCATGTCTACAACCAAAATGAATTTGATCTTGTGTGATGTAACCAATGCTCATGTAAAGCATTCCAATACCTGACAAGTCTGCACTATATAAAATTGCAAATACACAAAAAATAAGTGTTTTGCACACTTCTGTCATTGGGCTACATGTGGGCTACATCTGGGTGATATTTGTGCTGCATTTAGGCTCTTTTGTGTCTGGTGGCCATCTTGTGAGATTTATTTGTTATGAAGTTTCCTTATTTCCTCATTTACTGCAGTCTCCTCAGTGGGAATACTTTCAGTTTTTTATTTTGGTTCCATCGGGAAGGCATTCAGATGTGTCACACATTTGCCATAATTTCTGAATGTTAGCACTCTAGTTGCTCATTAGATCACTGTAGTAAAACTACTGCTCACCAGGGAAGTCTGTTGCTGGTATTCAAAGTGCATGTTTCAGTCTGCATGTCAGAATTTGTTTATGAAATAGAAGAGGATTTGAGAAGTCAAAATGTGCCCTAATTTTTCTTTCTGCAGAACTAATTATAATTTCTATGGCAAAATGAACCCCCTCATTTTGTTCCTTTGTAAAAAAAATGTTTTAAGTGTTACCACTTTATTCCAATCAAGATGGCTTCAGGTGTGCCATACTTTTGTCATAAGTAAGACTGTTAACGCTCTAGTTGTTCGTTAGAACACTCTGGGACATTCTGTCATTGGGCTATACTTGGGCTACATCTGGGTGATATTTGGGCTACATATGGGCTCTTTTGTCCCTGGTGGCCATCTTGGGAGATTTATTTGTTATGAAGTTTCCTAATTTCCTCATTTACTGCAGTCTCCTCAGTAGGAAATACTTTCACTTTTTTATTTGGCTCCATCAAGAAGGCATTCAGATGTGTCACACATTTGCCATAAATTCTGAATGTTAGCACTCTAGTTGCTCATTAGATCACTGTAGTAAAGCTACTGCTCACCAGGGAAGTCTGCTGCTGGTATTCAAAGTGCATGTTTCAGTCTGCATGTCAGAATTTTTTTGTGACATAGAAGAGGATTTGAGAAGTCAAAATGTGCCCTAATTTTTCTTTCTGCAGAACTAATTATAATTTCTATGGCAAAATGAACCCCCTCATTTTGTTCCTTTGTAAAAAAAATGTTTTAAGTGTTACCACTTTATTCCAATCAAGATGGCTTCAGGTGTGCCATACTTTTGTCATAAGTAAGACTGTTAGCGCTCTAGTTGTTCGTTAGAACACTCTGGGACATTCTGTCATTGGGCTATACTTGGGCTACATCTGGGTTATATTTGGGCTACATTTGGGCTCTTTTGTCTCTGGTAGCCATTTTGGGAGACTTATTTGTTATGATGTTTCCTAATTTCCTCATTTACTACAGTCTCCTCAGTAGGAAATACTTTCAGTTTTTTACTTTGATTCCATCAAGAAGGTATTCAGATGTGTCACAAATTTGCCATAAATTCAGAATGTTAGCACTCTAGTTGCTTATTAGATCACTGTAGTAAAGCTACTGCTCACCAGGGAAGTCTGCTGCTGGTATTGAAAGTGCATGTTTCAGTCTGCATGTCAGAATTTTTTAATGAAATAAAAGAGGATTTGAGAAGTCACTCAAAATGTGCCCTAATTTTTCTTTCTGCAGCACTAATCATACTTTCTATGGCAAAATGAACCCCCTCATTTTGTTCCTTTTTAAATTAAATGTTTTAAGAATTACCACTTTATTCCAACCAAGATGGCTTCAGGTGTGCCATACGTTTGTCATAAGTAGGACTGTTAGCGCTCTAGTTGTTCTTTAGAACACTCTGGGAAGTTGCAGTAGAACACACAGTCTCTGCCCTTGTTGGATGTACATGTTTTACTGAGAATGTCAGACTTCATTCTCACATGACTGAGAAAGATAATGTGAATTTACAGAAAATATGCTCTCAGTTAGCTTATAGATCACCTTCCAAACCTCTTTGGGAAAAGCATGAGAAAATAGTTTTCTCTCAAACATGATTCATGATATCACAGCAGAAGGCTTTTTCACATGGTAAAATCACCTTAGAACACACCACAATTCCTAAAATGAGTATGGTACCAACAACTAAAGTCTTAAAACCTTCTATTAACTGCAATGCTTTTTAATGAGGTGCTATCATGTATATTGGTCCCAAGATGGCTGCCAACACTTCTTGGATGAAGTGCTGACAGCCAATCAGATCTCACGATGAGATGTGTGGTTAGGCTCCGCCCAGATATATATGTGATTTTACTTTTGATTTTCTCAGGAACTACTGAACGGATTTACACCATTTAAGCAAAAGGCACATGCCTGACCTGAGGACTACCTCTTTGCCAAATTTCAAGTAATTCTGTTCAGCCGTTCAGCTGTTCCTTTGACTAAAGGTCCTATGGGAAAATGCATGGGGAAACGCATTTTGGGACCCCCCTTTTTTCTCAGCCCCCGCTTGACGAATCACCCCAAGACTTTCAGGGTAGGAGCTGAGTGGAGAGCCCCATTAGTTTTGAAACTTTCACGAAGATAAGTCAACCGGCGCCAAAGTTATTCAAAATAGAATTTTCAGATTTCCTATGGGAACTCGGTCCTAACTATAACTATCTACTGGCGACCACCAGTAGATAATATATATATATATATATTTATTTCAGTCATGTAATAGTTAGAAATTAGCATTTAAAAAACCTTAGAAATTCACTGAAAAAAAACATAGGTTTCAGGGACGTTATAGTTAGTTGGACATGTCACTCATACAAAACCATAGAAATTCCTTCATTATAGTTAGTTCAGCTAACTATAACTTGCGCACCCGCAATGCACTGCTAATGATGTCACATAGTACATCATTCATGACATGGTCAGTGACATCACTGATGTAATCTCAAATGACATCACTGATGACATCACTGATGACATCATCCAGTGAAAGTGTGAGTCTCTAAAGTTTGAATATGTTTTATATATATGCCAAGGTGTATTGAAGAATGAGTGGGTGTATAAGTGTCTAGACAGAGGATTTAGTATGTGTGTGACTGACTGTATAAGTGAGTGATTCAATGTATCTAACTGAATGCATGGGTTAGTGACTATCCTGTCTGAATGTCTGTTGTTGTGTAAGCTGCTGCATGTGTTGGTCAATAGCTACATGAGTGTCTATATGGGTTATTGATTGGTTGCCTGAGTATTTGTATGGGCGACTGAGTGTGTGTGTGGGTGGGTGGGAGGTGTTTGACTCTGTGCATAGATGTGTGAGTGGTTGATTCACTGGGTGTATGGGTTCAAGAGTGCATGTGGAAACAACTGTATGGGCGGTTGAGTGTACGTATGGGTGTGTTGGTGAGAGATTGGATGTCTCAGTTGTACATGTCCATCCAAGTAACTACATATGTAAATGGCAGTGTATGTGAGACTTGGATTATATAAATGACTATACGTGAGAGTCAATGACTGTTAGAGTGGCTGTATGGAGGGTGTACTTGTATCAGTGAATGTATAAGAGAGTAAGTATGTGGTAGTATATGTTTGAATAAGTGAGGTGGTGTGTGTATAATTGTATAGGTGAGGAAATGGGAGTGTGATTGATTCTCTGAATGACTCACTAGGTGTGTGAGTAACTCCATGGATAAGTGGTGGTGTGTGAGTATCTGTATAGGTGTATGAGTGCATATGATAGTGTTGTATTAATGAGAGACTGTATATATGAGTGATTGTATGGGTAAATGAATGGATGTGTGTGTAGACCTAGGAATCAGTGAGTGCGTATGTAGTAACTGGTATTGGTGCGTCGATGGTTTAGAAAATGGTAGTCTGTATTTTACAGTGGGTGTATCAAAGATTATATTAGAGGGAGAGGAGGTGCATCAGATCTTCACGTGGATGATGTCATCAGTGATGTCATTTGAGATGTCATCAGTGATGTCACTGACCATGTCATGAATGATGTAATAGTTGACATCATCAGCAGTGCATTGCAGGGGTGCGAGTTATAGTTAGCTGAACTAACTATAACGGGGGAATGTCTGTGGTTTTGTACGGGTGAAACATCCATGAAACCTATGTTTTTTTCAGTGAATTTCTAAGGTTTTTTAAATGCTAATTTCTAACTATAACGTGCCTGAAAACTCTGTTTTTGTCAGTGAATTTCAATGGTTTTTTAAATGCTAATTTCTAACTATAACGTGCCTGAAACCTCTGTATTTTTCAGGGAATTTCAATGGTTTTTTAAATGCTAATTTCTAACTATGCCTACAAAGTTAGGACATGTGAAGAAAGAGGAAGAAAAGTGCAGCAAGAAGCAAGACTGATGCAGGAAGAGGCAACAGAAGTCCAGAAAGATGAAAAAAAGTGCAGAAAGAAGCAAGAGATGTGCAGAAAGGACCAACAGAGGAGCAGAAAGTCCTCCTGTGCCCCCTACTTTTTAGTGACTGGTACTGGTGGTAACTGACTCTGACCAACCGGGACCGGAGCCAATGCTATGCTAAAAGACACTTAGAATACAGTGAAAACACCTACATACACTAGGGGACACTATGCATTGGGTACCCCTGAAATGAGCATGACCGACTCTGTATTTGCCATGAGTTATTGCCTAGGTCATTGCATGAGTACATGGGTAGTGACTGGATGATTAGAGTGCTACAAGGACAGTGCATGGTGATTTTATAACTGCTTGCGTTTTGGCGGAGTGATTGGATAAGTACATGATGCTTGATGCGTGATTGGGGGAGTGCATGGGTAGTCACAGAGGGATTTCCGGAGTGCATGCGTACAACCTGGGTAATTGGAGGAGTGAATCAGTATCGTGTAGGTGGTTAGAGATCTGCATGGGTACCGCACAGGGGATTGTAACAGTGCATGTGTTAGTGCCTGGGTCACTCCATGAGTACATGGGTACTGACTGGAAGATTAGAGTACTGCAAGGAGAGTGCATGGTGAATGTATAAGTGCCTGGGTTTTACAGAGTGATTGGATAAGTACATGGTGCTCGCTGGGTGATTGGAGGAGTGCATGGGTAGTGACAGGGCAATGGTTGGACCGCATGGGTACTGCTCAGGGTATTGTAGGACTGCATGAGTTAGTGCATGGGTTATTGCATGAGTGCATGGGTAGTGACTGGATGATTAGAGTGCTGCAAGGAGAGTGCATGGTGAATTTATAAGTGCCCGGGTGTTGGTGGAGTGATTGCACATGTCACATCAGGCCCTGCCCCCTCCCTTCACCACTGTGAAAACGCGCCCCCTGGCAGGTTTTATTTGGGGGATTAATTCCCCTTGAATCCTGTGGGTCCCTGGGGGCCAATTAGCCCACCCTGTACATCCAGTAAGTGCCACAGAGCTGCGTTGCAGAGAGGTGGTCTGAGGCCACGCCCCTTTTTACACCTCTCTGCAACGGAACTCTGTGGCGCTTACTGGACATACCTGGTGTGCTAGTTGGCCCCCAGGGACCCTCAGGATTCAAGGGGACTTAATTCCCCAACGTAAAACGCGCCACAGGGCGCGTTTGCACACTTGTCACATCAGGCCACGCCCCCTCCCTACACCACTGTGCAAACGTACCCCCTGGTGCAGCCGCCTGAAACTGAACTCAGACAAGACGGAGGTCCTCATCCTGGGATCATCCCCCTCCGCCTGGGACGACTCCTGGTAGCCCCCCGCCCTGGGAGCCACCCCCAAGCCAACGGACCACGCACGCAACCTAGGCTTCATCCTGGACTCCTTCCTCTTGATGACCAATCGCAATGGACCGCACACCGCTAGCCCCTCCTCCAGGTCGCCCCTGGGGAAGCTGGTACATGGAGTTCTTGAGTGGTTCACCCCAATGGGTGCAAGTAAGTACTTGTTGAACTGATTTCTTGAGTGGTTCACCCCAGTGGGTGCAAGTAAGTACTTGTTGAACTAATAATCTCTAGACCCGATACATGTCCCGGGTTTTGGAATATCGCCCGAGACATGGCTCGGGTTTCGGGATAACTTCCCTCCTCAGTAGAGAAAATAGTTAGGGGTGGAGAAGAGGGCCGCCAAACAACCGTCAAAGGCCTCGTTGCCCGCACAGGCACGCAGGTGCGTCGTCCAGGAGCTCGTCAGCTCAAAGCTCGAGGGAGCCATATTTGTAGACCAATCGCAATGGACCGCACACCGCTAGCCCCTCCTCCGGGTCGCCCCTGGGGAAGCTGGTACATGGAGTTCTTGAGTGGTTCACCCCAATGGGTGCAAGTAAGTACTTGTTGAACTGATTTCTTGAGTGGTTTACCCCAGTGGGTGCAAGTAAGTACTTGTTGAACTAATAATCTCTAGACCTGATACATGTCCCGGGGTTTGGAATATCGCCCGAGACATGGCTCGGGTTTCGGGATATCTTCCCTCCTCAGTAGAGAAAATAGTTAGGGGTGGAGAAGAGGGCCGCCAAACAATCGTCAAAGGCCTCGTTGCCCGCACAGGCACGCAGGTGCGTCGTCCAGGAGCTCGTCAGCTCAAAGCTCGAGGGAGCCATATTTGTAGACCAATCGCAATGGACCGACAAGTCAACACCGTCTCGTCTTCATGCGTAAAAACCCTGCGCATGCTTCGAAAGATTTTCCGGTGGATCCCCACCGAGACCAGGAAGACGGTCACCCAGGCCCTCGTCACCAGTCGGCTGGACTATGGGAACGCCCTCTACGACGGCACCGCCGCCAAACTCCAGAAGAAACTCCAACGGATCCAGAACGCCTCAGCACGACTCATCCTGGACATCCCCCGACACAGCCACATCTCCGGACACCTGAGAGACCTGCACTGGCTCCCCGTCAACAAAAGAATCACGTTCCGACTCCTCACCCACGCACACAAGGCCCTCCACGACCTGGGCCCCAAGTTCCTCAACAGCCGCCTGACCTTCCACAAGCCCACCCGCCAGCTCCGCTCCGCCAGCCTCGCTCTCGCCACCGTCCCCCGCATCCGAGAGCCACCGCCGGAGGAAGATCCTTCTCCTACCTGGCAGACAAGACATGGAACTCCCTCCCCATCCACCTCCGGACAACGCAAGACCATCTCGCCTTCAGGAAGCAACTCAAGACCTGGCTGTTCGAGCAGTAGCGTTCCCCCCCTCCCCCCCCCAGCGCCTTGAGACCCTCTGGGTGAGCAGTGCGCTATACAAATGCCTATGATTGATTGATTGATTGTAAATTGGAGGATTAAGTCCCCTGAGGTTCCCTGGGGGCCAACTAACTCACCAGGTACCTCCAGTAAGCGTCTAACAGCTGTGTTGCAGAGAGGTGTAAAAAGGGGCGTGGCCTCTGAACACCACTCTGCAATGCAGCTCCCTGGTGCATACTGGAGGTACCTGGTGGGCTAGCTGGCCCCATAGACCCTCAGGATTCAAGGGGACTTAATCCTCCAACCTAAAACGGGCCACGGGGTGCATTTGCACAGTGGTGCAGGGAGGGGGCGTGGCCTGGTGTGACAAGTGTGCAACTGTGGCACATTTTAGGTTAGGGGATTAAGTCCTCTTGAATCCTGGCTAGTTGGCCCCCAGGGACCCTCAAAATTCAAGAGAAATTAATTCCTCCACCTTCAATGCTCCAGGGGGTGCGTTTTCTGAGTGCTGCATTTAGGGGGCTTTGCCTCTGCCGGGATGCCGGCTTTTTTAAGATTAATTTTTTTATCAAGGGGGGGCTGTGTGGCCCCCTCCTTTTAAATTATTTGGGCCCTGGGGACCCCATCTCCCAGGGCCTGCTTTCTAAAAAAATAAATTAAAAAAACGGGAAGGGGGCTGTGCGGCCCCCTCCCAAGGCCAATTTTGGCCCCGGGGACCCCATCCCCAGGGCATGGCCACATTTGTATTTATTTTTTTAAAGGAAGGGGGCTGCGTAGCCCCCCTCCTTCAGCCTCAAATGGTCCTGGGGACACCATCCCCTGGGGCTGTGCATCTTTTCTTTTTTATATATTTTTTAAATAATTGATGCGCCCCTCCCTGTTAGGCCACTCATGGCCGCGGGGACCCCATCCCCGAGGCCTGGCCTCTTTGTTGGGGATCGTGGGGGGAGCCCCAATTTCCCCGCGGTTCTGCCAGCACCCCGCCTCCTGTGGGAGCCAACATTGCTTTTCCACACGGGGAGCTGCTAACATACTGCTCCCCGTGTGGAAAAGCAATGTGGTTTGGATTTTGTAAGCGAGAGCAGAAAACCTGCCCTCGCTTACGAAATCCAAACCACAGGCTGCTATGACAGGGCGGTAGCCGCACGGCTCCCGCCCTGCTATAGAAAACAGCAATGTCCTGGGGGTGGGCTCCCCGGGACACTGCAGGCGCTGTCCCTGGAGGGTGGCGGTCCCCAGGGCCGTGAAGGGCCAAAGGAGGGGTGCCGCGTGGCCCCCTCCCACCAAGTACACAGCCCCGGGGAGGTGGTGGTCCCCAGGGCTCGGGGGTCCGTAAAGAACCCCCACATTTGCATGTTAGTGCCCTGGGGAGGTGGCGGTCCCTGGGGCATATGGGGGGCTCGAGCCCCCCCACACAGGTTTATTCATTAATTTCTAAAGACCCGGGGGTGGTGGTCCCCTCGGCAGCAGGGGGGACATGTGCCCCCCACAAATAATTTAAAAAGCCCATGGGGTGGCGGTCCCCATGGCTTGGGGGGCCTTGGAGGACCCCACTCATTTAAAAATTAGCCCCGGGGGTGGCGGTCCCCAGGGCTTCAGAGGAGCTGCATGCCCCTCGCAACTCATAAATCAAGCACCAGGGAGGTGGCAGTGTGCGGGGTACTGGGGCCCCTCCACAGATTTTTTTCAGTGGCCCCGGGACCTGGCACACCCGGGGGCTTCAATACAACGAAGCGCGGGAGCCCACGCTTCATTTTTTTTCTCTGCCGGGTTCGTTCACCCAGCGCGAATTTGGCCGATTTTTTAAAAGAAAAAATGCTTTTTTGGGCCCTGGGGGTTCTTGTGGGACCCCCTGAGCAGGCCTAGGGGGTCAGGGTGTTTCTACCCTGCCCCCTTTTCTTGTTTTTCACATTTGTTTCACTGTTTTCTTGTGCCTTGGAGATGGAGTGTTAACAGCCAATTAGAAAAAAGCTCATGGTCGGGAGGGTCCGCGGATCCACCACGCCTCTAGATATCGATATTTTTATTTTTTTAATTTCTCCGCAACTACTGTACAAATTTACACCATTTTTATCAAGGTCGCTTTCTGAGCCAGCAAGTACCCTTTTGCCAAATTTGGTGGAATTCCATTCAGCAGTTCGGGCTGTAGCCTTGGCTAAAGTTTCCTATGAGAAATTGATTTTTTGACTCTTATTGTTTGAATTTCTCAAAAACTACTGAACGGATTTACACCATTTAAAAAAAAGGTTGCTTTCTGAACCAAGGGCTACCTTTTTGCAAAATGTTGTAATTTCCGTACAGCAGTTCGAGCTGTAGCCCTGGCTAAAGTTTCCTTTGGAAATTAACATCGAGAAAACCCTTTTTGGAATCCCCCTTTTTCTTAGCCCCCACTTGATGAATCACCCCCAAACTTTCAGGATAGGAGCTGACCTAGATAGACTTTTTTGGCGGAGAATTTCGCGAAGATTCGTCAAACGACGCCAAAGTTATTAGCAAACCAAAAAAGTGTTTTATATATATATATATATAAATATATATATACATATATATGTATGTACATATATATATTACCTACTGACGGTCGCCAGTAGGTAGATATAGTTAGGACCTATTTTCCATAGGAAATCCGCAACATTCTATTTGAAATACCTTTGGCGCCGAACCTGAAAATTTCACGGTGGTTCGTCAAGCGGGGGCCGAGAAAAAAGGGGGGTCCCAAAACGCGTTTTCCCATGCATTTTTGCATGGGACCTTTAGCCGCAGCTACAGCCCGAACTGCTGAACAGAATTACACCAAATTTGGCAAAGAGGTAGTCCTCAATTCAGACTCGTGCCTTTTGCTTAAATGGTGTAAATCTGTTCAGTAGTTCCTGAGAAAATTAGAGTTAAAAGTACATATATATCTATGACCTCGGAGGATCCGCGCACCCTATGCGCACCCAGCGCGCACCCTGCCGTGCACGAGCTGTATTCTAATTGGCTGGCAACACTGCAGATCAGGAAGTGTTGGCAGCCATCTTGTGCCTCAGTAGAACCGAGGCACAAGAAACCTAAAAAACAAACGCACACCCCCAGGACACTGTAGTTCCTGTCATTGCAAACTGCTTTGCTTCATTGAAGCGAGAGCTGGGAAACCTGCTCTCGCTTCAATGAAGCAAAGCTGATTGCTTTTCCACATGGGGAGCAGTATGTTAGCTGCTCCCCATGTGGAAAAGCAATGCTGGCTCCCGCAGCACGCGTGGAGCCGGCTGGGACCATGGGGGGATTGGGGACCCCTCCACGGCCCCCGACGGAGGCCAGGCCCCGGGGGATGGGGTCCCCGGGGCCATAAGTGGCCTGGGATGGGGCTATGCAGCCCCCTTCATAAAAAATGTAATTTTTTTTAAAAAGGCACATGCCCCGGGGTATGGGGTCCCCAGGGCAAATTATGGCCTCGGGAGGGGGGGCCACGCGGCCCCCTTCCTGATTTTTTTTTATAAATAAAAATTGGGGGCAGGCACTGGTGAATGGGGTCCCCAGGGCCCAAAAAATAGAAAAAGAAGGGGGGCTACACAGCCCCCTTCTAAAAACACGAAGAAAAAAACAAAACGGGATCGGGCCGGAGGCCATGCTCCCTCCTTACGCCACTCTGCAAACGCGCCCCTTGACGCGTTTGCATAGGGGGAACTAATTCCCCTTGAATACTGGGGGTCCCTGGGGGCCAACTAGCCCACCAGGAACCTCCAGTATGCGCCAGGGGGCTGCGTTGCAGAGTGTTGTAAAAAGGGGCGTGGCCTCTGAACACCTCTCTGCAACGCAGCTCCCTGGCGCCTACTGGAGGTACCTGGTGGGCTAGTTGCCCCCAGGGGACCGCAGGATTGAAGAGGAATTAATTCCCAACTTAAAACGCGCCACAGGGCATGTTTGCACACGTCACCTCAGGCCCCGCCCCCTTCCTTCACCATTGTACAAATTTTCCTCCAAAATCAGCCGAACTACGAGTTCCGATTTACTCACCTGTTATCAGGAGAGAACCCAGTGCTGCATCTTTTAGCCCAGCACTGAACCTGAAAAGTAATTCTAAGCATACTTACCAGTAACTTGTATTTCCTTCCATTGGAATCCAGTGTGTGGTTTTCAGCAGAAAAGTTTCTAAGTGTCTATTTTCACAAACTAAAAATATTCCTAAAAAATTGTCTGTATGACTTAAACACATTCTTTCAACTGTTTACAGGAGATTGGCCAGTGCTGGATCCAGGATCCACCACTGAGTAAGAAAAAGTAACAAATTTTCTGACCGTGGGATAACATTGGTGATTCTATGTGAAAAATGTGTCAACTTTTAAAATACAATAATAATCCTTAAAAATCACTACTGTAACCAAAACGCTTTTACTCAACTGTTTACAGGAGATGTCCAAGGACTGAATCTAGGATCCAGTCCTGTGGGTAGAAAAGTAATCCATAAAGTAACTAATTGCATTTGACTAGAATTGAGCTCAATGTTGCTTTGTGTTTGAAATTGTAACTGTAACTACTGTACTTAAAAGTCTATTGCCTATTTGCAAAGTATTTAAGCTAAAGTAATTCATTCTGAGAAAGTATATTTTGTATTGTAATGTATAATGTAATTAAAAAAATAAAATATCTAAAAATAAACAGTTTAAACAATGTAGTAAATCAGTATCAAAAAAATCAGTATAACAATTGATACATTAAAAATTGTCATTTACAAAACCTTTGAAATTCACTAAAAAAAACATAGGTTTCAGGCCTGATATAGTTAGGAATTAGCATTTAAAAAACCTTAGAAATTCACTGAAAAAACAATAGGTTTTAGGGCTGTTATAGTTAGCTGGACATTTCACTCGAACAAAACCATTGAAATGCCTCGGATATAGTTAGTTGTACTAACTACATCTCGTGCGCCCGCAATCCACTGCTGATGATGTCACATATTACATCATTCATAACATGGTCAGTGACATCACTGATGACATCTCAAATGACATCACTGATGACATCACTAAAGACATCATCCAGTGAATGTGGTTTGGTTCGGTATTTAAATATGTATAATACATATATCAATTTGCATTGAAGAATGAGTGGATATATAAATATAAATATCAGGATGGAGGATTTAGTAGCAGTGTGATTGACTGTTTACTTGACTAATTTATAGTGTCTCACTAAATATATTGGATAGTGAGCACTTTGGGTACATATATCATCACGGCGTCTCCGGCCATGGAGGGAACGCACTGCCTGGAATCCTATCAAATTACCGCAGGAGAGGTAAAGATCCTCTTTTGCAATGGCGCGGCAGGCAGCATAATTAAACATGCAGAGTTTTATCCGGGAACCCTATGGAGGGCCATAAACACATCCCGAGTTGACATACAGGAAACTAACCAGCTGGAGGGTATAAAATGCAAAAGTATACTACATTTCCCAGCAAACACTCTTTTGAACTTGTCATGGATGCACTCCTGGGGCCAATCAAAATTGTATTAAATAGCGAGGGAAATGTGGCCGCAATTAACTGTTTTCCTGATATGTGGCCTCTGATGAGAAGCAAGAGTGCTTCGAAACATGTTAGGCCAAGGGATGAAGCATCGGGATGGAAAGCTACATGTTTCTAAATAAACATTTTGGAAACTGACCTGCGAGTGGTGTGCGGCCTCATATCTGAGCACATTGAGTACATATATATAAATAAAGGTTACAGGGAAGTTATTGTTAGGCTCAAGCTTCACTCATTCAAAACCAGTGAAATTCAGCTAACTATAACTTGAGCCCCCTGCAATGCCTATTACATCACTCATGACATGGTCAGTAACATCACTGATGACATCTCAAATGACATTACTGATTAAATCATCCAGTGACTGAGTTTTTAAAAAGTTAATGCGTGTTAAATATATATACCAAGGTATATTGTGAATGAGTGAATGTATGAGTGCCTGTATGGATATTTCAGTAGGTAAGTGGCTGACTGTATAAGTGAGTGATTAGGTGTCTTAGTGGATGCATGGGTGAGTGACTGGTTGTATGAATGTTTGTATCAGTCTGTCAGTTTGTGTTTAAGTGACTGTATTGGTGGGTGAGTGGGTACATGAATGTCTGCATGGGTGAGTGATTGGTTGTCTGAGTACCTGTATGATTGTCTTAGTGTCTGTGTGGGTGGTTGAGCAGAATTGTGACTGCCTGTCTGGATGAGTGAGTGGATGAGTCAGTGGCTGAATGGGTGAGTGAATGTTTGCATGTCTTTGAGTGAGTGGATGTGTCAGTGGTATATGGGTAAGAAACTGGGTATGTGAAAGGCAGTATAGGTGAGTGATGGGGTATATGAGTGACTGCATGGGTGAGTGAGTTAATGTGATTTTGACTGTATGGGTGAGATAGTCTGTGCAAGTATTTTTATGAGTAAGTGTGTGTGTTACTGTATGGGTTAGAAAGTGGCTATTTGAATGACTGTATGGGTGAGTGAGTAGGTGTGTGGGTAGATCTTTGGGGGTCTGACTCAGTCTGTGAGTAGCTATATAGATGTATGAGTGGAAAAGTCAATGCCTGTGTTAGTGACTGAGAGGGTGTATGAGTGGCTGTATGGGTGAGTGAGTTGATGTGTGTAGGTATGTGAGTCAGTGAGTGGGTGTTTATTTACTGGTATGGGTCTGTGAAATGGTTTGTGAATGGTTGTGTGGGAGTGGAAGTGGGTGTATGAAACATTCTATGGGGTGTGAGTGGGTGCATCAGTGATTCTGTGAATGATGTCATCAGAGATGTCATTTGAGGTGTCATCACTGAACTCTCTCACCATGTCATGAGTGATGTAATATGTGGGGCTATAATTGATACATTGTGGGAGGTCCAAGTTACTATAACTTCTGAATTCCACTGGTTTTGTACGAGTGAGACTTGAGCCTAACTATAATGTCCATGTTTAATTCCATTTCGGAGCTATCTTTTCCCTGTAACCTTTTTTTCAGTGAATTTCCAAGGTTTTTTAAATGCTAATTCTTAATTATAATCTCCCTATAACCTTTAGTTTTTTCAGTGAATTTCAATGTTTTTTTAAGTAGTAGTCATGTTTGCAGAGTGGTGGAGAAAGGGGGCTGGACCTCTGACCAGCTTTCAGGGATGCCACTGTGTAGGACTTAAATGAGTTACCTCAAGGGCTGCTTGGCCCCCAAGGTCCCTCAGGAGTAAAGTGGACTTCATCCCCCAACTGGTAGTGTGCCAGGAGGTGTTTTTGCTGAGTGGTGGAGAAAGGGGGCGTAGCATTCAAAGACCACTTAGCAATCCTGCTGTGTGGGACCTACTGGAGGTAACAGGAGGGCTAGTTGTACCCCAAGGACGTAATTATTTACATTAGCCCCGGGGAGGTGGCAGTCCCCGGGGTTGCGGGGGGCATGTGCCCCCCACATTAATTTCTTATTTTGTCCTGGGGAGGTGGTAGGCCTAAATATATCATACCATACACTATCTCAAATATTTCCATCAGGAACTGGAGCTGAGAAAGTTTTCTTCGCACCTTGCATGATGAAGAATGGGGCATTAAAACAAAGTTTGACAGCAGTGAGTTCTGGGAGATAGTGTCCATTCAGAATCAGGAAACAGGCTGTGACAAAACCATTTAGGGAGCAAGGAAAGTAACAGGATTGTTATCCAAAAGTATAACCATGGCGTAACAAAGTACGTCTTCCCCACCCAAAAGTATAGTACACGCAACCTGCCTCAAAGAGGTAGAAGAAGAGGTGTAGGTAAATCTGATGCTTTCAAATCCAAAGTGAAGTCATTGTAGTTGATGAAATAGCCTGTGGCTGTTAAATCTATTCTTGGCAGCTGTGGAACTGCCATAGAATCTGTGTTTCAGTACGAGTTGTTTGTAATGTATTTGTTGATGTAGCAGGTAGAAGAGATTTTTCATTGCTAACTATCCAGAACCAGAGAGTAGAAGCTTCTTCAGTAATCAAGGCTTCTAATGGGATATCCTGTATGGTAGTGAGAGGGGACAGGTAACTACCCAAGAGCCTGCGTGGCCTATTGTTAAGGATCGACCACATTTTGTGGTTTGATGAGATCTTTTGACACAAATCTCATGTGTTTACAGCCAGTGAGTGGTGTTAAAAGCTCAGTTCTAGTTCCTTCAGGTACAGGTACAGGCCCAAACACTTTTTTGTCCACTATCTTCTCCCAGACCAGGTCCCCAATTTTAGGGATCCAACCAGGAGTCACCGGTGTTTCCTTCACTCCTTCAGTGATAGTGTGCTTTACTTGGATTTTACTTTGTGTGTCTCAGAAGCTGTTCAGTTCGTATAAAACATCCAAACATTTGTTTAATTCAAAAGGTATTTCTGCCACCACTGTGCTGCGACCATCGAAGTCTGGCACCTACATTTTAACCCCAAACAGGATTTCATAGGGAGTCAGACTACCAAGGGATTTTCCAGGCAGATTGTGATGGACCAAACTGCGACCTGAGTCTAATACGCTTGCTATTAAAGACTGCTTTCAGTCCTGTTTTTCTTTTTTCCTCTCCACAGCCTAATTTCCCTCAGGATGGTATGGGAAAGAATACCACATGGTCACACCCAATCTTTCCATAGTGTCTTTGTAAGCCTTACAGGTGAATGTCGGCCCCTTGTTGGAATGGAATGTGCCAACTTCCTATGCCCCGATAAAGACTTGCAAGTCGTTTATAACAGTACAGGCATCAGTCGATTACTGTGGCCAAACCCATAGGAATAGAAAGCAAGAATCCATGGCAACCAAGATGTATTAGTAAGCCCCATCTGATTGTACGCGCCCATAGTGGTATGCGAGCGGCTTGTTTGAAATTAATAGCTTTGTCTGTGGTGGAACCCTCCATCGGCTGGCAGATGTTGCATTTAAGGACCTGCCCACCAATAGTGCTACTGCAATAATGAAATTGTAGCAATTATCCCTGTATGTGCAGATGCTAAGCACTCATGTGCTGCTAGGATCAAGCCTAACATGCGATCTGAGTTTGGTATTACCCTGTACCCCACTCCGGGAATGGTGGCAAATGGTATGTTTGGCACACTTAAATGGTAAGAGTACTTAATGGGAAAGCATTTCCGCAGATGGATAACTTTTCCCTACATTAGTTTTGTTCTCAGTATGACCTTCTAAAGTATCTATAGTGACTCTAAATGAAATCAATAGAGCAAGCACGCTCCAAAGCAGCATTAATAATCCTGTACAGCAGCAGCACATTTACACCATCTTTTCAGAAACGTACATCTACTTTTATTCTCAGTGTTAGCCATTTTGTTAATTTGACTGTGTCTTTTGACTTAGCCTCTTCTACTCCTCTACTGAACTTTAAGGGCAGCAAGTACCCAACAGATTATTACAATCTACTAATTTTTAGTATTTCTTTTTCTTCTCCTCTCCAAGTGATTTTCCTTGGATTTACTCAATTTGGATTTTCATCACTTTTCACTGTCTCTTCATCATCATCAAACTGTATCAGGTCCTGAACATCCGTCTCTTCTCCAGTATCGGACAAGATAACTCTCAGGATTCCCACAGCTTCTTCTTCAGCAACCTCCTTCAGTAAAGCCTCCTCTGGACTTCCTTGGCTATCCACCTCTTCTCCTTGTTCAGGCAGTGCCACATACGTCCATTCCGGTGACTTGTACCTCTGGTTTGGTTTTCTTACTCTTTTAGTTCTCTCAGGTATCTCTGTTTCTTCTTCTTTGGTAGGATTTTGACTTGACACTTTGTTCACTTGTTCAGCTCTCGAAGAGTTAACTCGTGTCAGTCTATACCTCAGTCACTTTATCTTATTTGGCCAAAGATCTCCTTTAGCGTTTCTCTTTTGTTTTCCTTCTTTATTGTTTCTTTCTCCAAGCCAAGTTCTCTTTCTCAGAACTCGTCCTCCATGTATCTCATTGTCACTTTCATCAGACTCTGTTTCAATTACCTCTTGTACATCAACAGCTTTCTTTTCTCCAACAGTCTCTTTTTCCACCAATTGAGATTTCCCTACTTCTGTCCCTCCTCGGGTCTCGACACGCAATCTTCTTGCTGTCTACTTGTCCCTTCACCTAGCTTGTTGTTGATGTTCCCTACACCTCCTCGGGGTTTTTCCGCAATCTGTCCCTCTCTGTCTTCGTCTGTCCCTTTTTCTTCAATATTTATCTCAGGTGGAACTTGTCCAATTTCCTCATGTGATTCAGCTGTCTCTTCTGTTGGAATGTTCTTTTCTTTTCTTTCTTTCTTTTTGTGTTGGTCGCTGTCAATCGGAACCTCAGGCAATTCTTCTGAGTCTGAACTTGCTTCTGCAGTTTGCACTGTTCTCTTCAGAACCTCTTCTGGTGGGATGAAAATTTCCCTTGACTCACTTTCCCCACTTTCAGGATTCTTTTTCCTTCTTACTGCCTCACTGTCTGCATCATCACTGGAATCTGATTCTTCAAAGTATTCTTTTCCTGTGCCGTCTCTTGGATTCGGAACTCTCAGTGTGTGGCTTGCATGTATCCAATTTTTCACTCCAGCACACTTCACAGCAGTCGTTGTGGTCAAGATGACTTGTCTTGGCCTTCCCCACCTTGGAACCAGGCAATTCCTTCTTCTGTGGACTTTTATCCACACCCAGTCCCCTGGGCTCAGATCATGGGCTGGTTTCTTTTCAAGTGTGGTGGCATCTTCTCCAACCTGGTGAAACACAGAATGAACTGCGTCAGCCAGGCCTTTGCAGTAATCCAAAATCATGTCATCAGTTATAGTCATCAGCTTGTTCACTGGTACATATGCATGCCTCATAGCACATCCCATGATAATTTCATGTGGACTCAAACCTGTTGTTCTGTCTGGAGTAGACCTAATGGTCATCAGGACTAGAGGCAAGACATCAGGCCATTTCATTCCTGTGGCTAAGCACATTTTGCCAATTCTGTTTTTGATGGTACCATTCATTTGCTCAACTACTCCAGAAGCCTCTGGTCGGTAAGCACAATGCAGCTTCTGCTGTACACTCAATGCTTCACAAATTAGACCCATGATTTCATTATAAAAATGTCCTCCTCTATCTGATTCAATGGTTACTGGAAACCCGTACCTTGGGATGAACTCTCTTAACAGTAATTTGGCCACTGTTATCCCATCATTTCTTCTTGTTGGGTATGCCTCCACCCACCTGGAGAACAAACAGACCACCACCAGGACATACCTCAATCTGTTGACTGGGGGCATTTCAATGAAGTCTATCTGCATTCTTGTGAAGGGTCCTCCCTCCCTGCCTATTGTTCCCAGGCTCACCGCTGTTTTCTTTCCAGGATTGAATTGCTGACATATCAGACATCTCTGGCAGAGAGTTTCTGCTATCAGTCTGAACTTTGGACTGTACCAGGTTTGCTTAAAGGCTCTTATCATAGCATCCCTCCCCAGGTGTCCTTGGCCATGATACATCCTTGCCATTGTTGATAGCATGCTATTTGGCATGACTGGTCTTCCATCTCTATAGACCCACACATGATCTTTCTCTCTAGGTGCGCAACCTGCTTTCACCCAATCTCTCATTTCTTCATCTCCTGCCTCATCCTGCAGCTGTTTTACTTCCTCCCATGTTCCCACCTCATTAGTAAACATTAAGGAACAAGAAGACATTTCCCGTTCTTTACTCCTGTTAATTGAGTGATTGTTTCTTGCACAGTATTGTGCTATGTCATTGGCGAACTTGTTTCCCACAGTTACAAAATCATCACCATGACCATGAGCAGCACATTTTACAACTGCTAGTTCTTTAGGCAGCTGTATCGCCTCTAGCAGTTTTCCAACCACTTCAGCATTCTTTATAGGAGTTCCACTTGAGGTCAGGAAACCTCTTTGTAGCCATAGCTGGCCAAAATCATGGACAACTCCGAAGCCATACTGGCTGTCAGTCATCACAGTCACTCTCACACTTCTCCCAATCTTGTATGCTTTTGTCAGTGCCACCAATTCTGCCACCTGAGCGGATTTAACTCCTTTCAAGGGTGATGCTTCCACAACTTCCGAGACTTTACACACAGCATATTCAGCACTCAACACTCCTTCCTCTGTTCTCAGACAAGATCCATCCACAAACAACACATGATCACTTTCAGGCAGTGGCAGATCTCTTATGTCTGGCCTTGGCTTTGTACAGTAATCAAGTACATCCAGGCAATCATGATCAACAACATTTCTCACACCCACACATTCAGCATCAGGCAACAGTGTCGCTGGATTCACATTCACACATCTCTCCAGGCTTACATTAGTTGCACCAAGAATGACTTTCTCATATTTAGTCAGCCGACTATGAGACATGAACTGTGTCCGGCTCCTTGTTAAAAGGCTAGCCACATCATGAGGTACGAATACCCTTACAGGATATCCCATTATGATTCCTTCACTTTGTTCCAGACTTTTGCAAGTAGCAGCTACTGCTTTCAGGCAACCTGGTAAACCCACAGCTACTGGGTCAAGAGTTGCTGAGAAATAGGCAATTGGCCTCCTCAGACGTCCATGTTTCTGGATTAACACTGAAAGTGCACATCCATTTCTCTCACTACAATACAGCTCAAATTCCTTTTCATAATCAGGCATTCCTAGGGCAGGAGCTTCACAAAGTCTGTCTTTTAACTCTCTGAATGCAGCCATTTCTTCTGGGTTTAGTTCTAATGGGTCTTTCACCTCACTTTTGGTCAATTTAATGAATGGTTTGGCAATCAGGGAAAAGTTACTTATCCACTGACGACAGTAACCTACCATTCCCAGGAACATTCTCACTTCTCTTTGTGTCATTGGGGCTCTCATTCCTCTAATGATTTTGATCCTGTCAATGGTCACTTTTCTCAGGCCTTTCTCAATGTTATGTCCCAGATACTGGACTTCTTTCTTACAGAATTGCAATTTGGCTGGAGATACTTTTAATCCTCCATCTGCCAAGTGATTCAGTAATGCAATAGTGTCTACTTCACAAGCTTCACGTGTCTTTGATGCCACAAGTAGGTCATCAATATACTGAACCAAAACCGAATTTTCAGGCATTGTCAGACTTTCCAGAGATTTCTTTAGCAATTGATTAAATATTGAAGGGCTCTCTGTATACCCCTGTGGAATTCGGCACCATGCCAAAATCCGTTCTCCAAATCTAAAAGAAAATATCGGCTGGCTATCATGATGCAATGGGATTGAAAAGAAAGCATGACACAAATCAATTACCGTATACCATTCTGCATCATGGGGAATCTGATACAAAATCACTGATGGATTTGGCACAATGGGACAACATGACACAACAATCTTGTTAATTTTTCTCAAATCCTGTACTATTCTGAACTTTCCATTAGGTTTCTTCAGTCCCATTATTGGTGAATTACATGGGCTGCTTAATATTTCTCTCAACACCCCTTGCTGGATCATTTTTTCAATTAAGGGTGTTATTCCTTCAATTATTTCAGGTGTCAATCTGTATTGCGGTGTGTTTGGGTAAACCACTCCCTCTTTTACGGTAATTTTTACTGGATCTACATTTCTCATCAGACCCACATCTTCTCCGGTAAAATCCCAAACTGCTGCTTTCACTGTCTGTTTCAACTCTGGGGGTAATGCATCTGGATTAAATATTGCATATGTTTCCAAAGCCTCACATTCTCTGTTATCCATAGTCATTCTGTATAGAACATCCTCATCAGGTGTCTCAAAGGTTATTCCATCTGGAGTACAGAAAATAGTGCAATTCATCTTGCACAGCAGATCCCTGCCTAGCAAGTTCACAGGACTTGTGTCACACACCACGAATCGGTGCATATCTGAAAATTTCCCTATTCTAACCTTTACTGGTTCAGTAAGTAGAGTCTAAATCTGTGTGTTGGACACACCAACCACTTGGATTGCTTCGTCCGAGAGAGAAAGATTCTTTATATCAGCTGACCTGACAGTTGATCTCGTGGCCCCAGTGTCAACTAGGAAAGTGATACTTTCACCATTAATTTTCCCATTTACTAAAGGCCCTGCCTGGTCTATTTCTAGAGTTGCGCCAAGTACGCACTCCTCCTCCTCTCTTCGGCACCGTCAGAAGTCTCCCTCAGAGTCACTTCCCTCATTTTTCAGCCAGTACTGAGAAACAGCGCTTGCGCGTTTTGGCTTGATTACCTGCTCTTCATCGTAGAACCCCGATTCTTGGCTGTACTTCTGGGATCCTTTTCTCTGCGGCAAGTGTGGTTTTGGCACCTGATTCTGCTGCTTATCAGCTTTCTGCTGTTGCCGATGCTGACAACACCCCTCACTCTGCACCTGTGAATTCAATGATGAATTATCGTCATTAGTAGACGGTGGATTCTTACACTCGGATTTCCAATGCCCTAATTTTCCACAGTTGTGACACGGAAACTTCTTTTTGGCCTCTTCTATGTTCCCTTTCCCTTTTCCTGGACCAAACTTGGGTTTATATCCTGGGTTATTTGCTTGTTTAATCAATTGAGCTTCCTGTCTTTCTGCAACTTTCACTTGTGCCCACATTGCCTTGTCTTTCAACTTCCTCTGGTTTGCCTCAATCTCATCACTGAAGTATTTTGCATGTCTCAGAATCTCATCAATTTTCTTACTCTGCCAGTCTACGGTGTGCTGCCTTATCATGTCACTGATTTCCGACCGCAAACAGTACACAAATCTATATACAAAATGACTCAGATCCTTGTCACCCAGGTGTTCATCTCCACTGAACTGCTTAAAAGCTAGTATCAGTCTTTCATAGTAAGCATGTACTGATTCTTTCAATTCCTGGTGTGTTCGATCTATTTTAACCCAGTCTGTTTCCTTGGGAGGTACCTTATTTTGCAAAAAGGACATAACCTGTTCATACTTCTTCATTACCTCCGGGTCTGGAGCTCCTGTTTTTGGATCTCTGGGGTACTCCTTAGTGGGCCAGTCTATGACTATTTTACATTCTGCCCACAGGTCTGCTGGTACAATTATATCAAACAGACTATTCAGGTCAATCCACAGTACTTTTGACAGCTTTACAAATCTATCGACCTGTCTGTACCACTCAACAGGCTTCTCCCTTAGTCGAGGGAAATCATTCGTAAATGATAAAATATCCTGTCTGGTCCATGGGACATGTACGTACCCACCTCCTGGAATTTCTCTCATGGGGTAAGCTGTCACTGCCTTCTCTTTTTCTTTCAGGGGGAATGCTGAGTAAGTTCTATCTGTCCCATCCTCTCGCTTCCGGTACCATCTGTCTTTCCACTTCTCTACATCTCCCCATTTCTTCAGCAAAGCAATCATTTCCTTAATCTGTCCTGTTCGGCCTGCATTGTTCAGATTCTCAATATCCTTATCTGTAAAATCCACTCTGTAAGGCTTTTGTAAAGCTTTTACCTTGTCCATGTCAATTCCCAATTCACTGGCTATTCCTTTCAACCTGTCATGTATGTTCTTTCCTCTCCATGTGATGCTTTTGCAAAGGAAAAGGATCTCCCTTTCCTGATAATTCTTCAGCGTTTCTGTAGGGAGTGTTCCTACAATCATCTCCTCCAATTCCATACGTAGCCTAGCTACATCAATTCCCTGTGATTCTCTTTCTTTTTTCTGCAAAGTCTTCAGCCAATCATTCAAATCTTCAGCAGTTATCACAGATTTTTCTGCACTCCCTGGTTCTGTCATTCTTTGTGGTTCTAAGATCGATCCCCTGTTCCCTTCCATACATCCAGAATTCAAACTTGAGTTAGTCTGCACACTCAATTCTCCTCCACATATGGTATGTCTCCACTGATTTTCTCCTGTTCTCCCCTGGGTTTCTCCTGTTCTCATTTCTGCCTGCTCCGGAGGAACAATCAATCTATTGCCCACATATGGTACCGTCAAACCACTCTCGCCCGTCCTCTGCTTGTCAAAAATTGGCATAACCGGGCCTATTGTAACAGGGACTGTAACAGTCTCAAGATTTTTAGTCAGTTCTCTGATTTTCTCTGTCAGTTCAAAAGTAGTTCTTGCTAGTTCTCTGGTCTTTTCATCCTCAAGTTCATTCTCTCTTTCTATCTCTCTTTCTCTCTCTCTCTCTCTTTCTCTCTCTCTCTCTCTCTTTCTCTCTCTCTCTCTCTCTCTTTCTCTCTCTCTATCTTTCTCTCTCTCTCTATCTCTCTCTCTTTCTCTTTCCGCCAGAGAACAACTGCTTTTCAACCCAGGGGTGATACCCTCTGTCTTAATAATCCGCAGAGTGTCTCTCATCGGGGTCACTGCTGTTCCTACCTCTGGTTCTCGTCTATACGGGGGTGGTCTTTTATAGAGCATGTCCTCTAAGACATCATCATCAGACACATTTGCCCCGTATCTCCTGGGTTCTACATTATGTTCTTTCTCTGTACACTTTCTCCCTCCTGATTCCTCTGCCGTTCTCACAGGATATAATCCCTCGGTCATACTAGCATCTCGCCACCTTCTCATCCGGTCATGATGGGTTTCGCGATCATACTTTCGCCCAAACATGTACCTATAGCTACCCCCACTCCTCTGCTTCTCTCGTTCATGCATTTCGTCTTCCCATTCAGTCAATGCCTCAAACTGCGTCGGCCTAGGCCGAGGCTCTAGATTCATCATCTGCTCCCGTAAGTTCCTCAGTATGGCCAGATTAAATGAACCATGTTCTGGGAACGCTAACACTCCATCGTCCTTTGTATACTTCACCCAGTTATCTAACCAAATGCAGGTATGATACCCATACTTCGCAACCATGAAGGATGCCGGGGTTCTTATCGGGGGCAGTAACTGTCCTTCCCTAGTCACTATATCTTTATCCTTGTCGAACCAGTTCTTTACTTTACTAAGCAAGGATTTCTTCTTCTTTTCCTCAGCGTGGTAATACATTTTTCTTATTTTCCCCTAGCTGTTTACTCTTTCTACAACTATACGATCTCTTGTCCAATTGCAGCGTGACTTACACTAACGCACCAATCCTGGAGCGTCTACGTCACTGACTCAGTCCGCGAATCCCAGCGCAACTCACACTAACGCACCAATCCTGGAGCGTCTACGTCACCCTGTATGTCTTCCAATCCTAGCGCGGCGTACACTAGCACACCAATCTCTGCGCTTCCACCGTTCTAACCCGCTGTCCAATCACAGCGTGGTCTTCCTGGCGTCCGCAGTCGCTGCTCTCGCTTCTACTCCTGTCTCCTGTCTCTCTCGTCTACCCCTCCTTTACAAGACTACTTGGTAGACTTTGTTTCAACTTCTACGAGTCTGTTAGTTACAACATACAAACATCTCCATTGTCTGCTTCGCTAGCCACAGAACAGCAAAAGACCTTTCCCACGAGAATTCTGCCTTTCCCGAGAACAGTGCTTACCTCTGCCCTACTACAGAATCGTTACTTCCGTTGATAAAGTAGCACATCCCTCTACTTTACCCTTCTAACAAGCACCAATTAACTGTTTTTCTCCGGAATGCTCCTAAGAGTTTCACAATTAACCAGAATGCCTTCTCATTCACGCACTTTCACACCAGAAAATGTAGTACATTCACACAGAATTCTGTCTTTCCCGAGAACAGCGAACAGTCTGCTCTACTACAGAATTATATCATACGTTAACAAAGCAGCGCTTACCTCTGCTCTGTCCTAACAAGCTCAGAGAATACCTATTACCTTCCTAGTGATAAGCTTTAACGGAATACCATACGGATCCCTGGGACTTAAGACCAGAACTTCACAGACAACCTTCGCTACCATATACACTTCTTCCACACAGAAAATACGTTTCTAATGGCAACACACGGCGATGCTACCGAATCGAACACAGACAATGCGACGCGCAGCTTCTATTGTCACACGTTTTCCCCTGCCTGCATACAGGGCCAACAATCCCGCCTTTTCCGAGAGCAACACTCCCTCTGCTCTACTACGGAACTGTCACCGACTCCCTACGTCCCAGAAGCCGTTCACCATACATAAAACTCAACACGACTTCAACATATAGTTTTAGTACAAATATCAATCAATAATCAACAAGCCTATATACACGCAATTTCGCTAGATCAAGACAATAGCTAACCATCATTCTGCTACCAAGAAACTGGTGCAGATTAGAGCTTCCGAATCCCCTCTACTTCCACGGACGGAGTGATCTCACAGTCACACACGCATACACACATCACACGCTGGTGGGGCCCATTACACCAACATTCATTCTACCACTCTTAACCGTGCCATGTATAAGGGGAAACACACCTTTTAATACCTATCCAATCTGCCTGTACTTTGAGGTCAATGAGACCAGCTAGTTGTTTGTAAATCTAGCGAGAACATTTCATAGATTACACAAATAAATTCAATAAACATGACAAGAAATAACCACCCGAGACAGAAATTCAAAACAGATTGTTCATTTATCTAAAATTTCAAGAAAAGCCAATTAAATGCGAATTCATTTCTCTCATATTTACCTATTCTGTCTAAATGTCAGATCCTAAGTCAGAACCGGTCCTCTGTAGAAGAATTAGAGTTTCCTGCCGTCATGTAGAGTCGTCGTCCTCTCCGTCAGCATAGGGACTTCGGATCATCAGCTCGGGAAGAAGTGGCGCTAGACCTCTCTAGCCTACTATTATTTATACTAAAATTTACATTCTATAAAGTTACAATTCTTTGTTCAGAACGGATGAATGGCGGAAATAATGTCATCTTGGTACATTTTCGATATTGTGCGAGATTTTCTCACACCTAGATTGTCCCAAATAATGAATAGCAGAATTGTACGTCCATGACTAATTCGATACATCTACGGATGTCTCTACTAGGTAAATTTGTTTCAATAGTGGGTTCATCATAAGTTCATATGCAACATATCCATCTTCCAGGGGCACTTGGCTGCGTTCCTGGACTTGTCATCATGTTTATGGCTTTTCAGTTCATCGAAGGTGCAAGGTCACAGGCAGCGCGAAGCCTTTTTGTAAAATTTCCATCTACTCTAATGCAGGCTGCGGGTGGTGGCCATCTTGTAGTAGGCCACATTAGTCAACTTAAGTAAAAATAAACATAAAACAGAATTACTGCACAGAAATGATTATACAGTGTTATTCCCCTGCTAATACCCTTATGTGTGTGTATTTATCTAGCCATTTGCGACATCAAAAGCCATTATTGCATATTAATTTAACCCCTTCCATGCTCATGACGGAACGATTCCGTCATGAGCATCGGTTGAGCTGTGCTCATGACGGAACCGTTCCGCACCGCGGGGGAATCCGCGCAGCGCTGAAGGGGTTAAGCGCAAAACACAATAACATCACATAAGCAACATCGATTTCTGTCAGTTTGCTCACCAACTTAGTTCACTTATTATTTAGCCATGCAATAGCATTCCCACGTGTAATTCTCTTGTTAATAAGTTTGGTTAGACAACATTCGAAAAACTTTTAATAATTAATAATTAATCAGTAGTACTTTTAGTTATAACATGCGAAAATGAAACAGATATTCGGTTTTAAAGTAAAAACCCTGCTACATCACCATCACTATCTGTATTACTTAAAGGGATGCACACGCGTCTGCGCCTCCCTTCTGTAATACTAAAGTGCCCTAGAGGTCGTGCAAAGCAGGCTCAAACACCCGTTGTGCCCCAGAGGCACTTTTTGCAATATGGCCCTTGGTGCATTTTCACTAGCATATTATGTAACTGCAGTGGGTTATAATTTTTCCTGGAGCTCAAATATGACTTGAAAGTGTAACCCATTTTTTCTCCCTTTCCCTCTATCTCCTTTTCTCCTTTGCTATCTTTTTATTGCTTTATTTACTTACAGCATGTTTTGTACTTTAATATTCTATTATCTTTAAATTATTCATACATACTGATAGTTCCAACTATTTCTTTTTTCGAAATATTTGCCCACTCAGCCTAATGACAATGTACAATCATAATCGTTAAAATATGTCATATATTCCTTGTAGAATAGAAACGTTAATCTATGCATTACTGATACAGGTCTGAATATCTACTTCTATCTAGAGGGTCTGCTTATGTACTATAAAAACGCTGTTTAACTCAAAAGTGTGGCCCAGTAGTCCATGCTCAGTAAGGTGCACAAAAGACTGTTTTATTTACAATATCAGGGAAATGCAAGTTAGTGACCCTCTGACCTTGTACAGTGATTTGTTTGCTACATAGCTGTCTTCGATAATTTTTGTGGCTTAAGATAGAACGCTCTTCACTGCAGGAAATTGCTTTTCTTTCTTCCAAATATATTGTAAGGGCACTTTGTGAATTTAAGGTCAAGTGGTCTCTTTATGGTACAGAAGTTAAGCATGTTAAAACCTGGACGTCTAAAATCAATAATACATCTCGGAGCTTTAATTTCCAGATGATATTAAAGGAAGGGCTATTAACAATAGATAAAACAGTGACAGGAACATGAGTCTCATGTGCTTTGTTGCTGTAAGAAAATTCTGAATTTAGAAACTCGAACTATTTACTTGGCAAAGACATATTAAAACTTTGGTGAAGGTGTAGGAAAGCATTATATGCCGCTCTCCTTCTTGAGTCTGATTTCTCAGTATTGCGTGTTTATGCGACTCTGTTATGCTCACTAAGGGGGTTATTTACTAAAGTCGTTGCAGGCTCTCCGGTGGCGCTGCTCAATGTTGCGCTCTGCCTCCAGGATTTTGAAATGGTAAGTAAATCAATGCAATGTGTTTGCACTAATTTGGGTCACCCCATGTTAGGATAATATGCTTATTTAGGGGCATATTATCAAGGACGGCGTTAAATTTATCGCCGGTTTAGCAGCAGAAAACTGCCGCAAAAAAGCATCAATAATTGGCTTGATAATATGCCCTGGAGAATTCCAATAGAAGCCCATGGTGACACCAGAACATGGACTTCTATTGGAATTCTCCAGGGCATATTATCAAGCCCATTATCGCAGCTTTAGAGGCAGTTTTCTGCCGCTAAACCAGCGATAATATTTAACACCGTTCTTGATAATATGCCCCTCTGTTGGTAATTACAAACTGGTTAACTAACGTGTGTTAGCCTTTAAAGAATTCCTTTGTGATGATTTCTCCATAGGAAAACGTACAGATCAGAAATAAACGGTCTGTGAAACAGTAGCGCTGCAGGCAGGGGAAATCGGTGAGGCGTGGGAAATTAAAAATAAAACAAACAAAACTTACCTTCAGCCTGACATCCATCGCCTCACTGCCTGGCCGCCACTTCAGCTCTGATGCTCGCACAGGCTCCCAGAGTCCCCTGAGCCAATCCAGATGCTTCTCTCATGCGGGGTTTACCTAGCATGAGAGTAGCGTCAGGATTGGGCAGAGCCGGCTGGTTCCACGCTTCACCAGGGACTGGGAGGCTGTGCTCCTGAGCCTTATCTCCAGGCAATAGCCTGGAGATATCAAGGTGCGCTTGTTGGTTTGGCCAGCTGTGGACGGCCGGCCAAAGCGTCATGCGCACTGGCACTGCCCTGAGCCCAGCAGTCCTCCTGCTGGCCCTGCCCTTAAGACTCGGCTGTGGCTCAGCTCTGGAGTAAAATAAAATGATAATAAAGCAGTTCTATAACTGCTTTATTATCATTTTATTTTACATATGTCTGCTGGTTCCAGCAGTGGGGCAACGCTCCTCCGCCATAACAGAGGAGCCGCCCCTGCTATGAGCCTTACTGTTATATAATAAATAAAAGAGGGCACATAATGGAACACCTTGTAATTAGGAGGGTGCATTTTTTAAATATTTGAGCATACATCTCGATTATTGGTCCACCCACAGTTTATGGAGTTTCCAGTTCAATGCCTGTGTAGTGGCATAGTTTTCAGGCAAACTGTCAATACTTATTCGCGAATGGAACCTAGTGCTTAAAACGGGTATGCTATTTTCTCATTGGTTAAATTTCAAATGAGTTTCTTTGGGTCTTTGTAATTGAATCAGTGTTGCCATTCTTTTTTCTCATGACAATTTATAAAAGGGACGCAAAAGTCCTGATTTTGCTGGGAAAATGCATGTGTGAGAATCTCTGCAAATAACGGCTGGTAAGAGGAGTATCCATGTGAATTACAGGAAGTACCTAAAAGGACAATTTAGAATATTCGCAAATCCCTAACATTCAACTCTTTAAAGCCCCACATTCAATTATATAGAAGGATTGATTTGAAGTTTTCAGGCCACACAAGCATTTGAAAGTCTCTGAGAAAAGGAGTATGGTGTAATTCTGTCATCGAATTCCAAACTTCTTTGGGGATTGATAAAATTAGGATAAGTGTTCTAATGGCTTTACTCCTATCTCACAAGTCCTGTTCCCAGAGTGCACTAAATAAATCATCTGTCGGTGTTAATGCCTGATTATATCTGTAGATGGAACTTGCAACTGCAATGCATCTTCAGTTATAGTCAAGTTTTCTAAACTTTGCTGTAGTAATAGGAACATAATTATCTTCATGTGATTGAAAGGTGTGGCGTTTGAGAAGGTGGTGAACACCTAGAAACACTCACAACAATTCCCTGTTTTTGCCACCCTATTTGTATGGGTAAATGTTTAAATTGTTTACCAGTAATTCCATTAGTCTTGGTTCAAAATTCTTGGCTTCAATACAAAGTGCAAACAAATCACTGACTGAACACATGCTGTAAGCATAGAAGTCCCACCTACTCCCATACAACTCTGTACATCAAGCTATAAATAATACAAAGTATTATTTCTTTCTCCACAAGCTATTTGATTTTGCATAGTAAACTATGCACACAAGAAGGAAAAATTACACTAAATCCAGGATTACAATGAAGAGCAACAAGAATTTAACGAAATGTTTCTTATTGTTTGCTCATAGACGAAACAAGTTAAGAACCAGAATATCATTGCAATCAATATACAGAAACCTACATTCCTCAGTGGAAGTAGACATAGACCCAAGTAAGCCATTCTGCAGACCACTAATAGAGAATTCCCCTAAGACTGAGCCTTGGGAGCCAGCAAATCAGAGTTTGAAGATGACCCCCCTCCCCATTTGGATGGACCAAAATTGAAAAAAGCGAGTCTGATTGACAGAAAGAAAGCCATCCTCAGGCAATAAATCGAGCCTGCTCTATTTACATTCATATTTTGCCAATCAAGCTCTTCCTGAGAAGAAGGAGAACAGAACAATTATTGTAACACCATCTCTTGGGCCAAATGACAATTGTAAACACCCTTTGATTAAATAAAGGAACCACATTTAGAGACGATATATCAGGAAAAATCCTTTAAAAAGGGTGTCTGCTGGAAATAGCGTAATTCCCAAAACCTTCTTGCTAAAGTGACTGCTACTAGAAAAAAGCCTCCCTTAATAATTAAAAAGGCAGTCTCTCTCACACCTTTAAAAGCAAAGCTAAATGTCAAGAAGGAAACAGAGACTTGTAAACCTGCAAACAGGAGAATGGAAAGAAAAACCCTGTGAAGCACAGTGATCACAATTGTTTGACTCCAACACTGCTTTCTCTGAAAGCTTTTAGAGTAGCACACTGTACGTTGGTACCTCTAAACTTAAAAGAATCCTTTCTGAAGAAAAGAAAGGATATGGAGTTGAGCACTCTTTATGGGGGTCCATATTTTTAGAAACGCCTTGAGACTGTAAACAGTTCCAATGGTGAGAGTAAGCCCTCAGTGTACACTTCTTCCTGGAACCTTGGACTGCTATTCTTAAATTCCTCTGCAAGCAAGCTGGTTCATCTTACCAGTTTTCTGTCCAAGATCTGTTGGCCACCAGGTGGAGTCCCACGATGATATACTCTTCCCAAAGATCAATATGCGGGTCTTGTCAGTGTTCAGCTTTAGAGAGTTGGTCTTAATCCAGTGGGTGATTTTAGTCATGCAGACATTCAACTAGATATGGATACTGGAGTTGTCTGTCATTGGTGTAGGAGAGGACGTTAATGTGAGAGTGGATGATAATGACTAGATGGATCATGTATGAGTTGAAGAGGGTCGGGCTCAGTAAGGATCTTTGCCATACTCCGCAGATGAGGTCATCGGTGTCCAAAGTTCATGGTGTCAGGCTGACTGACTGGGTCCTTCCAGTCAGGAAAGAGTAGATCCAATGGAGTGCATGTCCTTGGATTCCGATGTGGTGTAGACTTTGGAGGAGGATGGGGATGGAGATTGTGCCAAATGCTTCAGAGAAGTCCAGCAGGATGAGGGCCGCCGTGTCTCCTCTGACCAGAGCCATGAGGATATCATCCATGGGGATGATGAGAGCAGTTTACCTGCTGTGGTTGAGTCTGAGACCAGACTGAGCGATGTTGAGGGATTGGTGGTCCTTAAGGCATTTGGTGAGGTGTCTGTTAATGATTTTCTTTAAGACTTTGGCTGAGATGTTAGCAGGGAGGTCGGTCTGTAGTTGATGAGCATTAAAGGGTCCTCAGATTGTGTACAGCAATGGGACAATAGTTGCGCGTTTACCAGGCATCTGGGAAAGTCAAGGAAGAGGTAAAGGCATTCTCTGGTCCTCTGGAATAGGCATGGTCAGGGTAGGGGTCCGATAGGTTCCCTGAGTGGAAGGACTTCATGGTGGTGGCAGTTTCTTCTGGGGTGATGATGGGTCACGTTGTCAGCATTGGTTCTTAAGATAAGATCAGGAGGTGTTTGGGAAGGTCTCTCTTGTTGGGTTGTGGATTGAAGTTGCTATAATAGGCAGTGATTTTGTTGCTGAAGAAGTGAGGGAGATTGTTGGAGAGGTCCTGTGAGTGGGATGATCTAGTTGGAGGTGGCCGATGGTGAGGGGAAATCTTTCACAGTGGCAAAGATTTCTTTGGTTTTGTTGGTGCTGTCATTAACACGGTCCATCAGAGGGGAGCATTGGGTGGTCCTTATCATTTGGTAGAAGTGTCTTAGAGTGGATTTGAGCGTGCTCTTGTCTGCATTGTCTTGGCTCATTCTCATTTTGAGCTCACGTTGTTTGCAGTGGAGTTTCATCAGCCTTAATTCCTCCATGAACACACTTGCCTGGGGTCTGGATCTTGTTGTATTGCTGTGTTGGAAGGGGCTGTGAGTCAGCGGGAGGTGATTGAGTTCTTGAAATTCTTATGACTTTTAGGAGGATATTGCTGTGTTCAGATCGCTGGGTGTTGAGAACGGTGTTCTAGTCCTTGTAAGTGATGTTGTTCCAGTTTTAGCCGACTGGTCAGGTGGTGGTGCAGGATATTTTGGGATGGGAATGATGAACTTGACAAGGACAGGGGGCTGGTGTGGGCTCATTGACTCAGATATTGTTGAAATTGGTGAAAGTAGGTTCAAGGAGGTGCCAATGACTTTGAAATGTGAATATTTGCCACAATACGTAATTACTTGCTACAATAATATTTTTGGAGGTCCTGAAAGCATGTAAGGGAAATAACACTAAGATCCCTATAACTGGTGAAAAACGTATTGCAGCAATGCACCTATGTACTACCAAAGATATTCTCATGCATTCTGTGTGCACACAAAATTACAAGTGTCACTGGGAGAATGGGAAACTCTGATCACCCTCTCACAAAAGGAAAGAACAGTGCCTACTGCTTCTAGACAGACAAATACATGCCTTGCCCCTAACAACATTCAATATATTTACAGACTTCTCACCCTACACACCTTCCAAAGCTCAACCCAAATCTACAAAGTAGCTACTATGTTTAGAAGTAGTCCAGAATGGAATCAAGATACCCCTATCATCAACAGCCCCTCATTCAGCAATGGTGGAAATCACATTAGAAACCCTGAAGCAGGAGTTAACAACAATCAAAGGGGTGTTGAAAGAAAGCATATAATAGATAAAATGTAGCTCCTATATCCAATTATCATTTTGGTATGTTAATAATACACATCCTTACAACCATTATAGACGGAAACGGGAAACCTAGACAAAAACTGTCCATATTTTACACCCCCGCAAAATTTAGAGGCTTGAGAATGCCCCCGTACACTCATTTTATTTAACCAATAAAGCTGCACCTTTGACTCAGACTAGTGACAGGGGACCTACATGGCTAATAATAGAGAATGGGTTGATAACAGCAGAGGATAATATAGAAATTATTTATGGGGAATATGGGACTTAGGCAGGAGCAGATGATCCAATATTAAATGCTACTAGCCAACCTTGGCAAACCACACACAAGCTGTTTAACCTTCATCCAGAAGTACATGCAGAAGCTCCACGCTGGAGAAACATGAAGCTTCTGATAGGAGGCTCCACAATTCTATGGAAGATATGGGCAGACACAGAACTGCAAACCGTATAGAACCTAGTGCAGGAAGGTAGACTAAAATAATTAATAGATATAAAGTAAGGAACTAATATGCCTGCCTCTCGAAGATAGAAACATTTAATGCTTGCTCAGTGTCTACAGGCATGCCTAGGATGACCCATCTCATCACCTCCCATCTTGATCTATCCATGAATACAAGTGAAGTACATTGGAAGGTGTGACGTCTGGAATCTATGGACGTTATAGAATTACATTTTCTAAACCCACATCAGAAGGGCCAAAACAGTATTGGCAAAATTCAGTAGACTGTGAAAAAGCAAATACAAAATTGCTCATAATACGAGGACATTAGCAAGAGGGACTGAGAGAGACCGGCCTTAAGTTCAATGTTTTCAAGATTATTTATTGTTGGCAATGGACTCCACAGCAGCTACGCAAATTCAATAGAGCCCTAATATTAAGTGCTGGAGAAGTCACCAAGAAGCAGGAGACCAACTACATGGCCTTTGGTCCTCCTCACACCTATTTCAGTAGAGGCAGGGAATTCATACAGAAATGGAAACAGTAAAGGGGTGGAACATTTGCAATGAAGCACATATGGTGATGCTACATGATTTCTCAGAAATAGGGGGTATAACTTATCATTGGAGGAGGAGGTCCACTAAAACCACTACAGTGACATAAATATGTATGCTTAGAAAATGGAAATTGGACTTTCCGTCACATAGGAAGGACTGGTTAATGAAATTAAGTGTGATGGCAGGTTATGAAAAGTTAGTTTACAAGCTCAGTGATCAATTACAGTTCTTTATGAGTATCCATAAAAGTTCTGGAACAGTGCCTAATGCTTACTGTAAATATCAAGACCTGCATCCCAGCAACATTGGCAGACCAGCTACTTGACAGGGGTGGAAAATGGTACACTATAGAATGTTGTACACACAACTGACAGTTGACACCATTGCCACTATCGGACCTAGGCATGGGATGACTGGAATAAGGAAGTAGGGATGTTTTACATGTTGAAGGACTTCTTACAACTATTGACAAGAGCAGGAAGTAAACTCAGTTCAGAAGGGTAAGATTGATTTGTACAGATGGATTGTGATAACCTTTGATTCCTTTTATCATGTAAGTGGTATTTGAAACTGGACAAAATCACGCACAAGATATAGGATTTGATCTGTCATACTTTTCTGCAATTATGTTTTGTGAGTGAAACTGTATATTGAAATCAAAATAGTTATCCCCTACCTTCAGCATGTAAAATGACTAAATAAAGGTATCTGACAGAGAGCTGTCAGGGACTTCTCTTCCCACAGGAATATAGAACAGTATAGTTGTTCAGAGACACCAATCGAGTACCTCCACCACCTCCTTACATACCACTGTAAGACGTGGCTGATGTGTTGCCTGTTCTGATAAGAACTGATTGGCCTACAGAAAAGGAGCAAACTCCAAAATACCTAATTGAATCACTTACAAATTCCTTCCAAGTGTAAGACTGTCATTTTCCATTTGCCCTGGTTCCAACATTCCTCCATCAATGCCCCCCATATATGACAACTGGAATCCATTGTCATCACTGACCATTTCATTGGGAAGAGAGAAACACCTTTCCTAGATAAGAGGGATGAGCTGCCGGTTCAACTGTCCCAGACAAAAGGAAACACGTCTATCCACTTCACAAAGTCTTCAGATAATGTGTCCCATCTTGGTAGAATTAAATTTATCATGATTCCTGCATGAAATCAAGGAGCTACTTCTTTGTGTCTGGCATATCCTACAAGTTGGTAGCCATGTTCTCACTGTTGTTAGGGTTGAATTTTGTAGGACAAAATATGCTGTTTGATCGCCTGAATCTTTTCCCCTAAACTAAAGCAATAATGCGCTCCTATAAAGTTTATATCTTGGGAAGACTTCAGATTAAATTGTTTTTAGGAACCCATGTGCCTGTAAATTTTCCAGAGTAAAATCTCTGTTTCAAATGGCCTGATGGCTTGAAGGGTAATTCATTCGCCAATCATCCAGGTATGGATACAACATAATTCTCTCCTTTTGTTTTAGGCCCTACAAGGGAGCCAAAAGCTTTGAAAACACCATGATGACCACACAGGAGGACCCTGAGCTGAACATGATGGTTCTCTATTGCAAACATGAGAACAGTCTGATGTTCCTGAATAATAGTAAGACACAGACAGGCATTCTGAAGATCCAAGGTTAGCAAGAATTCTCTCAACCAAAACAAATGGATCACATTGTGCCAGGAGTTGACTTGTTTTACAACTAGCATTGGGCATTATCCAGCTGAAGCTTTCATGACCAAAAATAGGATAGAGGACACTCCTTGACCATGGTTGCTTCCTGGTACACGGACTCTTGCTTTTTTCGCAAATATTGCAAATATACCCTCCCACAGTGCTGATACCTTCACCGTCCTTCATGAAGCAACAGTACTGAATCTACCCAAGATGGGGAAACAGATATTGTGTAATTTTACTTATTTGATCAACAAACAACTTCTTCCCAACAAAGGAAATTTTCAAGCGTAACAACTTGTCTGCTGTGTCTGTTTTCCAATCCTCTCTTCCACAAGTGACAACTAGCAAGAACGGAAGAACCCAAAGTCAAGGACTCTGCTCTAAATGTTATCACATGAAATGTAAGATAGAAGCTGGACTTGATGTTCTGTCTGTACTAGAAAACAAGAAAAGTCTTCACCTTCATGCATTGCTGCTGCTAGAACTCAAAAGCTTTAAGTAAGGATAGTGCAATATATGCACTTTTATATACACCAGCTCCTGGAGTGGGAATGTTAGTAGCATATATTTTTTTAGACCATTATCTATATAGGGGAGAGGATGTGGTCTGACGGCTAGATTGCCGACTTTGGTGCTGGAAACCAAGGTTTGAGTCTCGGGTTGCGTCCACATTCTGTGATTCTGGGCAAATCTCTTAATCTCCCCGTGCCTGAATGTGTCCTTGTGAAACGTAACTGGTGCTCATGTAAAGCGCTCCAATATCTTCAGGTTTGAGTTTGTGCTATATAAATCTGCATTAATTAAATATGCTCTTGACTACTGGATATGCAGTGGAACAATCATCAAGATCTCCTGAAGTAAGTCTGATGAGAGCAACCACCATAAAATCAACCTTGTTGTCAACCTTGATAGCAGAAGACAAGGTTTCTTCTGCCTTCTCAAAGTCAGACATTCTCAGTAAAATTGTGAAAGATTGAGATACTCACATTGGCTAACGTCTCTCACTATTAAACTCTTTATCTTCTCACAAAAAGATCGTTCTAGACTGGGAACATTAACGAAAGAGTCCCTGGAAATCATCCTTGGGAGGTCATTCAAGAAAACTCAGCTTCTCCCGAAATGACCAAGAATCTGAGCAGCCTCCTCTCTAATTACATATTTCACCGAAGAGGTACTGGACTCTAGGGGGCAGATTTACAAGAAAGTGACACATCCATAGAGATGCACCACCCTAAAAAATGCTTGCGCCACCATGGATGCGCCGTATTTACAATACGGCGCACCATGGCGGAAGGACAGACAGATGCGTCAGAAATTCTGACGCATCCGTTAGGGCAAAAGTCACGCATTGCTGGAGTCGTGTCACAAGCACGACGCAACTCCAGCAATGCATTTTGTGGTCTATTCCCACTACACTGCGTCACTCCTTACGCCTGCTTTAGTTTTAGCCCTCGGAGACAGAAATGAAGCCTAGAGGTTCAGAAGAAGCAAAAAACAAGAGTGCCCAGGACTCTAGTGCCCCCATCTTTTTCACAATCACAGGAATCATCAGCAGGAGCAATTTGCCTTCCAGATCACAACCTAACGATATTAGGAAAGAAGGGAAAAATATTTATGTCAAATTCTTTTTCAAAGCCACCCACGCAGCATTAATAAGGACCAATCAATGAATAAAGTCTCAAACGTATCTTGACTCGAACCCCTTTTACACCAAATTCAATATGTACAGTCCGAATTTTTTTTGTTTTTTTGCAGTTCAGGAAAACCTGTCTGTTGGAGGGGAATTCCTCTTTTTTAGTAAGGACTGAAACAACAACGGGGACAACAATGCAATATTGTTTAAAAAATGTTGCACTAACTGTGCAAAAAGGGTGGGATATTTCACTTAACTTTAAATTAATATCAGGCGATTTCTCCAAATGGAAACATATTTTTAATGTGAAAAAAGAACGAAACAGATGCTCTAACTCACTTCTCAGAAATACACAATCATTTGAGTGGTCTGGCTTGTGATGTTGCAAGTATTGTGGGAGCAGCATGAATAAAAATCTACAGATTTCACTATGTACTTATGTGTATGCTTGTCAATCCCTAAATTAAAAGTTGCAGATCTACAAAACTTTAGGGGAAAAACTGTGCAACATAGATTGTTTTTTCATGGTTTCTTGTCAATCTATCCCCTTGACATCCTTGCATTCAAGATGCCAGCGCTCTAATCCTGGAGTAACCATGAATATCTCTTTGCCTAGTCTCCATATCTGAGTAATTGGGACCATTTCAAATTTGGACAAAGCTCGAAAGATGTTTACAGATGATATACATGTCTTCAAGATTTTAGCAAATATAAAGGTTGAGAGGCAAAAGTATAATATTTGTACAATATAATTTTTCACAGGGAGGAATAAAGAGAACATAGGGGCATATTAACAAGGGCTTTATCTCCGATTTTTTGGCTTTAAAAGCCAAAGAAGTGGAGATAAAAATATCGCCCTATCAACAACAGGGTGCTAACATGCAAAATCGCATGTTAGCACCCTTTTTCACTACGCTTCCCTTTGCATCTCTAAAGAGATGCAAAGTGGGCGTTCCAGAGCAAAATAATAGGAGAAATGTCGCTAAGCGACATTTCTCCTATTATCAAGCTTCACGCTAACCCTGTTAGAGACAAAAAAAGCAGCGCTAACTACGGTTAACGCTGCTTTTTTACGTCTGCTAATTTTCAGATTTAGCCATGTAATCCAATGGGAGGTGGATTACATGGCTATGTCCACCATGGGCTATCAACAAGGATATCCCTATCCTTGTAGTTTTATCACTGCATTACCAGCGATAACCTCCCAAAATGCCACTATCGCTGAATTTATTATCGCCTAGGCGGTTAGCGTTGTTAATAACGCGATATTATCCAGCGATAGCGGGCGTTAAAAAATTTAACACTAAACGCCCTTAGCGGTAATTTTTCCTGTTCCTTGTTAATATGCCCCTCAATTGACTGACTGAACCCACATCCACTATGACCAAAATCATTCAATAATGTTATGATTTAAACCTGAGTAGGACTCAAAGCTTGTTGAAATGTCTGCTAAATTCAAGATCTTCAGCCAACTATCTTTTTGCTTCCCCCGAAATTCTCAGTTGCTAATATTACACAACCATGAACAGCCTTCGATGTAAATCGCAACTGGAAAATAGTAGACTAGGTTTTTTTTGCATGGAGTTTAATGAAATGAGATTAGCAAAAACTACGATGTGTAGAGGGAGTGATGCATATGCGAGTGGTGGCAGGATGGTGCTTATGATAGTCATCCGCACAAGAATATTTTATATGTTGTCCGACTCCTCTGGACTCATGCCTCTCTTCCTATATTGGCTTGCTTTCATGCTCTCTAGAGAGAAGCTATGTAAGGGAGGGCATATTGTATATGAAAACCAAAATGCCTCACCATCCTGAGGCCGAATCCTGTTGTGGGTGACTGAATGTGTTTGCGCATTGGTAGCATCACATAGGCACTTCTGGACCAATAGCATTTGGTATTTGAACTATAAAATGTTTTAGTGTTATGTAAATGTGTTGCACTAACTGATGTTATTGTAAGCGCTTCTTAAGTACAAATGAACTGTTTCATTTAATAAGCCGTTAATATCAAGTGCCCTACAAATTACTACTAACAAATTACATTGTAGTTGAAAAATTTGAATTCATGCGGCACAAAACATTTTACCTGTGTTCGACCCTAAGGGGCATATCTACAAGGCGGCAATATAAATTTATCGCCGCTTTTGTGGCCGTTTTCGGCTGAAAAGCGGCGATAATTGTATCGCTTTATTAGCAAGGTCACGCTATCGCGTGAAACCTTGCCTTAGCGCCTGAATTCCTAACGCCCATATTTGCATCTCTAATGAGATGCAAAGTGTGCGTTCCTCCCCAGGATAACGGGAGAAACGTCGCTAAGCAACATTTCTCCTATTATCAAGCCTCACGCAAAGCAGCATAGCGACAAGAAAAGTAGCGATAACCTCTGTTATCGCTACTTTCCTTACGCCTGCTTTGAAATGAACTTAGACATGATATCCTATGGAAGGTGGATATTATGGCTAAGAATGTGAGGCCCTATCAGCAAACTATCGCCAAACTTCGTGGGATTATCGCTGGGTTTCCAGTGAAAATCTCACGTTTGGCAGTTTGCACTAGGATTTTTATTGCTTTTGAGATGAGCGTTGCTAATAGCACGCTATCTCAGCGATAAAAATCCACGCTAGCCGGCGATAATTGTCCTAGCGCTAAGTGCGCTTAGCGATAATTATCGCCGGTTGTTGCTGATATGCCCCTAAATTAGAGACAATGATTCCCAAATTCATAGATAACCATCTGGAGGCAGTGGTGCAACCAGACGCATGGGTAGCTCATTTGAGAAACCTATATAACGAGTGACCTAATTATATAACACAGAGAAAGACTGATCCTACTTTGGACCACATAACACACAAGTCTGGGCCAAATGAACAAGAGCTGGATGATTCACCCCAAATGACCACTGCCGCCCTTGTTGTTAATATATTATCGAATGAAGGGGATAGCTCCAGAGATACATAAGGACTTGAGATACTGGAAACAATGCAGGACCTTAAGTTATTAAAGAGGGAAAAAGCTCCAGGCCCAGATCGTGTTGTGGAAATATGAATTTTCATGATCCATTATGTCCCCTATCTTAGACCCCAACGGTTCCATGTATATGATACAAGTACATGTATGTTCCTTCCAGTTTCAGTTATGAAGACGCAAACACATGTGCGTCCACCGTCAACATGTCCTCTTTCAGATCCGCCATGAATGGGTCGGATATTCCATTCCTAAGTACAAAAGGCCACCGACTTTGTATGGCTCAGTTACTCCATTTTGCAGTTCAGGCGAGTAGGCCCTGAATGCTACCATCAAGCCTTTCCCTGCTTTCTACTTCTGACAGCTCCAGCATGAGCTCGCATCTGTATCCATGAACTTTGTCCTACTCCCTGCGCGGCTAACGGTGCCTGACTTCGGCCTGTCTGCCTGCCAAAAACTGTATTTCACCTTCAAGGATTATCTGCTTCGCTCCCTGCCCAATGCATTCCTGTCTAGTAGATTAAGTAAACATTCTTCCAGCTACCGAGCAAAGGCCCGGCTTCTCTGTCTTTATGCAAGTAATTCATAGCCCTGTTACTATGAACGATTTCTGCCCTCGCATCTAGTGTAGACACTTAGACGCTTGTACACGCACACACAGTCAGTATAGAATAAGATTCTATCCTAAGAAACCTTCCTTTAGGGATAACATAGTTCTTTAAACATAGGATGTTAGATATGATTTGGGATTAGGTTGACTTGACCCCCCAGACTTCTTGTCTCCACTTGTAGAGCTAAATGTCAAGACCCCTTCACCCCCTAGTTGCACGTCAATCACACGTCATGCTGCTACGCGCGCATTTCTGCCAAGTATTTCTGCTGACATTGCGAAATTATCTCATAGATCCACCTATATGTGACATCACAACCAATAACGTTTCTTTGTTATTCCCCATTACGCCTCTTTTTGTTACGCATGTGAGATGTCATCTTTTGCTATCAATTGTTACGCCTCCTGCATTTGTTCCACTGTAATGCTTCTTCTATAAAACGAATTGCTTGTCAATGATGTATTGTACTTCACTTCCTGAACCTTCGTGGTGATGGAACCTGAAATCCCCGATTCGAATCGGTATTGGAATAAAGCCCATTCCGAACCTCTAATACCACGGATTCTGCCTCGTATTTTACTGAGCTATTTGTATTATCTTTCCGAATCAGATTAAGTCCCGGTAATTAAATTATTTACCACATGAATGGCGCCCGAACAGGGACACTTTCTCATCTCACGCGCCGGTGGTGCGTTGCAGGCCCGGTCTCCTGCCACAGCTGGACGGACAACAACGCGTACCAGCAGGATTTCCTGTATCTCCCTCCGGTCAAGCGGGGGCGACTGAGGCTGCGATCAACACCCAGACGAGGCGGTGAGAAGTGCGAAGTATCCTGACCAGAGCCTAGCTGAGAGAGCAAGATCCGAGGTATGCAGAGGCCCACCAAGTCCCGAAGTTTCAAGTCGAGCCCGAAGTTTCAAGTCGAGTCCAGTCCGGTAGTCCGGTCCAGTTCAAGTTCAGTTCCGTTGCGAGGCCTTCTGTTCCGAGCTACCCGGTGAGTACCATTACCGGGGAGGCGTTTCTGACGTGCACATAGGTTGTGCCGGTCAAGACGGGTTTGGGTACACAAATCCGGTCTGCACTGTTTCAGCAGTGTATCTGTACTGTTTAGCAGTATATCTAGTATGTCAAGTATGCTAAGTAACTAGTTTCCTAATGGCCATCATTATTGTTCGTTAACTGTTAAAATGTTAAATGTTAAATGTTAAATGTTTTAGATACGTTCTGCATATTGTGGGGTGAATGACTGTTCATTATTGTTCATTATTTTTGTTTAGTTGTATTAAGTGTGTTTAAGATTAAGTATCAGATCAGTTCTCAATATGCCGCTCTTTTCAAAGTTAAGACAGATCAAAACTAGAAAAGGGGTACTCGAAGAAGCTGTTCCCATTCCTCCTAGGGACACTCCAGGGTACTTCATGTATCATAAACATGGCCTAGATGCCGTATTATTTCTTGATTTATGGGTAGACTATACAAAGGCATTACCAGAAAATCAGAGATGGCCCGCAGCTGGGACCTGGGATGCAGATTGCATCATAAAGGTAGAGGAAGAGTTATGGAAAAAGAAAGCTAGACAATCACAGAAAGATGCCATCGAATTATGGCGTAAAGAATCCTATAGACGTACAGAAAAAGCGCTCAGACTAGAAGAGAAGAGTAAGGAGAATTCAAATAAAGCACAAGAAAATCTCTTAATTGAGGAAGGTACACGAGTAAAATCAGAACAAGTAGACAGACAAAGAAATGCCCTTCTGAACGGTATGTATCCACTCCTGGCCGAAGGGTTACCTAAGGCTACTCCGGAAATACCAAAAGACTTGCCACCCCCATTGTTTCCGATAAAAGTACATCCCAAAGGGCATCCCCGAACCGCAGAAGATGTTTTTCTTTCTTCATATTTAGACGACGCAGTTCCCGAGTATGCTAACCCCGCACCACATAGAGCGTCTGCCTTGGTTCAACGCCAAGACCCTGTGTCTGTACCTCAGCAACCACAAATTCCGACACAAGTTCCGGCAAGCACATCTGTTTCTACATCTGTTCCCACAGCCTTTTCTACAGCTGTGCCCACACCTATGGTTACTGTATCAGGTTCAACGAATCCTTTCACGCCTAGTACCCCAGATGGGGCTACCGGAGGTGCTATCAACGATTTTTCTACGCCGCCCAGAATAAATAAACTTACCTTTCAAGAATCAGCACATCCACGTACGCCCAAACTTATAAATTCCCGCACGCTTAAGGAACTTCTTATAGATTGTAGATATGACCCCGTGCCCGGCAAAGAGGACAAAATGATCTTGGCATCATTACGTATCCGACGAGCTGCGATGTATTTAGGGAAGCTACCAGGAATGACTATGCATCTAGATAATATATATCATTTTGTCCAAACAGGGCGAGATTTTGAATGTATTAACAGAGCTATGGAATATCAGAAAGTAGAGATACAAGGGGAACTGTTACGTTTCCTCATAAACTGTGTGATCAGAAATCAAGACCGACCGGGGGTAAACCCGGAAGCAATGCAAATTCTTACGAGATGGAGCCAGAATATATCAGAGGGGAAACATGATAGGCAATCATGTATAGTAGCCATGTGTCGAAAGATCCGTAAAGAAATAGAACGAATACACGAAGAGAGATTAGAGATAGACGAGCCTGAACAAGACAGAATAGAAGAGGAAGAGACAGGACCGCCAACAGGATACGTAGACACGGTGGCTTATGTAGGTAGAGGAAGATTCTCTAATAATACTAGATGCTGTAATGATTCGATACGTCCGACACGTCCAGAAAGTAGCAGACATTACCAAACACCTATAATAAATATAAGATCTTCCGAACATTTATTCCAAGCCGCTGACAACCTACTTCGAGAACGAAGAGGACATCATTTACTTGATTCTTTGGACGAACAAGAATTAGCCAGATCAGCAGTACTATGGGCTGACAGTCCCGGAAAATACAGTGATGATACACTAGCACACACGTTTTTAAACCTTACCCCGGACGAACAGCGTTTAGCTGGTATATACATGGTTCAACATCTCCTTATATTATATAAAAGCCAACACTCTGATCCTGGTCCTTTACCTGATATATTGACTGAATTACTCACGAATAAATGGAGAGGTTCAGGTACTGATTTAATCAAAGAAATACTAGAATTCAGAAACCAGTATATTCTTTTTGTATGCCCAGAACATGTCTCACTACCCATCAAGGAAAGAACGACGTATTATATGGATAGACAGAATCCCTTACGCGAAGTACACCCAATAAAGGGTGAAGACAATCAGTTTAAACGTGTATTTGTATACGCACCCATATCTAAAATAGAATTATTAGAAATGAAGAAGGTGGTACCCAGTCATGACAAAGACCCAGCGGGTTTCCACCGGGAAATTAAAGATATGTTGCTCATGGGAGAGTATACCTACCCCGACATTATGAAAATATTAAAGGTTCTAATGCCAGCTGGCATTTACGAGAAACTCAAAGAAAAAGATTGGGAGGTGGGAGACCAAAAGATAGATTGGACAGCATTAGAAACCGAAGAGAGAGCCCGAGGTCCAGGTTCAGGGCTTGGGCCAAAGACTAAAACACTACCAGGTTTACTAGTACAGGTATTGCCGCGTTTATTAACTACGAAAAAGGAAGACTGGGGTGCAATCTCAGCCTGTAAACAAAAGCAAGATGAAGATACTAGTGATTTCTACGCCCGATTCGAAAAATGTTTTGGTATAAATAGTGGTATAAAAGCAAATAGCGAATCATACCCACATCTGTTTGTGACAAAGTTAGTTGAAAACTCCCTGCCCCAAGTTAAGAGTAGAGTATTGAAATTTGAGAGTACCTGGCAAGGTAACACTCCGTCACAAATGTTACAAATGTTACAGTATCATCACAATAGAATTAGGGAGGAACAAGAACATGAACAAAGACGAATGAAAGACACGAAAATGAAAATGTTAGTCTCCCAGACAGTTCCAGCTGACGGTCATAAAAAGGGTATGACACAGTCCAGTGACTCAGCAGGTCCTGTGAAAGGGACATGCAACTATTGTAAACAACCAGGTCATTATGTACACGATTGTCCAGTCTTAAAATACAATATCGCCAGAGGTGCAACAAAGGAAAGACCACGTCCGCTTAGACAGGATCAGGACCAACAAGGAGCCCTACAGCATGCACAATCCATGCCAGCTCCGCAACACTCTATGCCGGCTGCACCACCGCAGCCTATTGCTACTACACAATCAACGACACGACAGATGTACCAGACCGCACAGTATGACTATCCTGATTATCAACGATACTCATGAAACAGCCTGGAGAGGGAAGTTGACTTACCCCTTATCGAGGTTCCAGTAGATCAAGAAGGACCTTATGTACACAGTGAATTATTAGGCCAAGACAGAAAATTTTTACTCGATACAGGGGCAAGCCGAACAACAATAAAACGTAGTGAAGTTCCAGGGGTACCCCTCTCAGGCTCACAGAATATTTCCCTTGGGTTTTCAGGAAAACCTATAATTAACGAAGTATCACAGCCTCTTCCACTTACGATTGGTCCCTTGACACGAACTACAGATTTATTGCTTACTAAATCATGTCCAGAAAACTTGTTAGGTATAAAAACACTGAAAGCTCTAGGAGCTATAATATGCTGCTCTCCGGAAGGAGTACGATTGTTTTTACGTGATTTCAAAGGGCACTATGTGTCTCGAGACATGGATTCCCGACTGCAGAATTTACCTGTACACTTATGGGCACAAGGCCCTACTGATGTTGGTTGCATGAACATTACACCATATCAAGTCACATTAAAGACAGGAGTAGTATTACCACGAATACGACAATACAGGTTACCCCCAGATGCTGTAGTGGCTTTACTGCAAATCATTGACGAGCTTATTGCCCAAGGAGTGGTTGTGGAAACCGACTCCAATGTATGTAATTCTCCGATAATTCCGATTCTTAAACGAACTGATCCAAAGGCTCCGCCAGTATATCGATTAGTTATTGATCTGCGCGAATTAAATAAATGCATTGTGCCACAATTTCCTGTGGTCCCAGATATCTCGTCATTACTGACAGCCATTGATTCTGAAGCAACGTTCTTTACTGTAATTGATCTCAAAAATGCCTTTTTCAGCGTCCCAATAGATCCGGGAAGCCAATACTTGTTCGGATTTAGTTTAAATGGACGAAGTTTTAAATTCACACGCGCACCTCAAGGATTTACAGAAAGCCCCAGCATCTATAGCCAAGCACTGAAACGAGAACTTGACAGTATACACATGCCAGTCAACACTGCACTGCTTCAATATGTCGATGATCTGCTGATCACCGCTCGAAGCGAACCTGAATGTGAAAAAGCATCACTGACGGTTTTACAATTTCTGGCCGACAAAGGGCACAAGGTGTCCCCTTCTAAGCTGCAATTCTGTGTCCAGCGAGTTGTTTACCTTGGTCACTCGCTGTCCAAGGAGGGGAGGCAGCTTACACCCGACCGCATTCAGTTAATAGCTAACATGCCAATACCCAAGACACAAAAGGAGGTGCGGGCTTTTATAGGCCTCACTTCATATTGTAGGCAGTGGATCCCTCAATATGCATTTCGAGCGAAACCACTCATTCAGTTGACAACACAGGAGGCGGCCACATCGACTGTCCTCCCTTGGACTCAGGAACACACACTAGCTTTTGAAAGCTTAAAGACAGCTTTATGTCAAGCACCAGTTTTAGCAACACCATGTTACAGCAAACATTTTACACTCTTTGTTACAGAACGCGAAGGTACTGCCTTGTCGGTACTCACACAGGAACAAGCAGGATCACACAAACCGTGTGCTTATTTTTCTAGTACATTAGATCCCGTAGCTCAAGCTCTGCCTGCGTGCCTGAAATCAGTGGCAGCAACAGCTTTAGCAATCAGACAAAGTGATGCCATAGTGTTAGGACATCCATTGACAGTACAAGTACCACATGCAGTAGAGGTTCTTCTGAACCGAACGCAAACACAACACTTGACCATAGCAAGACTTACAGGGTACGAATTAACATTGTTTCAGCCACATATAGAGATTAGACGTTGTAATACATTGAATCCTGCCACACTTCTGCCAGTAAACGGAACAGACCCACTAGCACATGACTGTATTGATGTTATTACTATCACGACGAAACCTAGACAAGACTTGACAGATATCCCATTGTCAGATCCAGACCTAACGTTGTATGTAGATGGTTCATGTATGAGAACAAGTAAAGGAGAGTTAGTGGCCGCGTATGCAGTCACAACAGAAACTGAAGTTATTGAAACAAATTGTATTAGCACTTTGTCAGCTCAAGCAGCAGAGCTCATCGCTCTGACACAAGCCTGTATTCAAGCCACAAATAAGAAAGTTAACATATACACAGATTCACGTTATGCATTCGGAGTTGTTCATGACTTCGGCGTGCTGTGGCGAGAGAGAGGTTATTTAACTTCTCACGGTGCCCACATTCAGCACGGACCCCTTATTCATGCTCTATTAGACGCAATTCATCTACCCACTGCAATATCGATTATGAAATGCAAAGCTCATACGAAAGTTACTGATATCATTTCTCAAGGCAATGATCTAGCTGACAGAACAGCTAAACAGACTGCTCAAATTCACACATCTGACGTGACAAAGACTATAGTTCCGACAGCAACACATTACATGACAGTTAAGGATCCCGCTCTTGATGTAATTGACATACAGACACATGCTACACCAGACGAGATAAAGAAATGGACTGAATTAGGAGGGATCCAAACGGACCAGGGATGGATGACGAAGGAGAAATCTGTATGGTTTCTTCCTGATTCAATGGTTCAAGTCGTCGTAAATACCATACATAGTCCAGCGCATCTTGGAGAGAAAGCTATGCTAGACAGCATTCAACACATTTGGTTCAACAAACATTTACGAGCAGCAGCTAAGCAAAAAGTCCGTACCTGTATGATATGTTGTCAGTTTAATCCAGGTAAAAGCATCCCCGTAGAGCAGGTTGGATTTCAGCCCCCTGATCACCCTTTTGAAGTCCTCCAGATGGATTATATTCAGATGGAACGTTGTCGAGGATTCAAATATGTTCTCGTAGTTGTATGCGCTCTTTCCCGTTGGACAGAGGCGTATCCCGTCTCAGATTACACGGCCCCGACTACTGCCAAACAGTTAGTTCGAGAATTCTTCCCACGGTATGGTTTACCACGTGTCGTCTACTCAGATAACGGCCAGCCGTTCTCATCCGAACTAATGAAGCATGTCTCACTTTTGCTAGGATATAAATGGAAGTTTCATTGTGTTTGACACCCCGAGGCAGCAGGTCTCGTGGAACGACATAATCAAACTCTGAAAATCAGATTGTCCAAAATATGTAGAGAGAAAGGTGTCGACTGGGTAGTAGCTCTACCAGTTGCACTCTTTTACATGAGAATGGTAGCGCACTCTCGAACAGGGCTATCCCCTTATGAGGTGATCTTTGGCAGACCACCAAATATGTGGGGGACGCCTATACCTCGTAAAATAACTGATGTTGACTGTAATATGCTGACAGATTACCTGGCTTCCTTGATGTCTGCACTACAATCTTGTCGTTCACAGGTAGCTGCAGCCTTTCCTGACAACACCGAGGTGAAACCCCATGACGTAGTTCCGGGGGATCTCGTATTTGTGAGGAACTTTGATCGAAAGACTCAGCTGGATCCGAGGTGGAGGTTGCCACAATTAGTTTTGCTTACCACAAGGACAGCCGTGAAGATCGAGGGCCGCAAAGGCTGGGTGCATTCAAGTCATATCAAGAAATTTCATGGACTATCCTCAGATGTAGACATTGTGCCCTGCATTCCCTCACAGACTGATTCAAAACTCCCTTTGGTTGAAAAGACTGAATCCGAACTCTATAAAGTAAAACTGAGGCCTAGAACGTCAGGCAATTTGATTGTTTAAGTCCTCTCCAAGGTGAAGCGGTTGAATTTGTCTCTGACATGTATCCTCTAGACCTGAATAGGGAAACCAATGGAAAAATGTTGAAACGACATGCGTACTGCAAATCACTGCGTAGTCATTGTACAGTGACGTTATTAATTTTGTTTTTCTTAAGTCTTTTAATAATCGTTGCAAGTATATTGTTGCACATATATTATCCTATTTCTAAACATGTTTACAATGTTACTGCCGAACATTCTTTTAGTGAATTACCACCGCATGAATTGTCCTATAGAGTTGCGCTGCGCAATAACACTTTCATTAGTATGTTACATCATTCCCATCAGACCAGCAATGCTACCAATTGTTGGATATGTGGCCAACTCCCCCCCTATCAGGATTATAAAGGAGTTTTGCCTCTCTTTCCATATCCATTCACACACAATGGCTCCTGTGGAGCATGGTTCAGTTTAATCAAATTCCTTAGATTCAAATTCAGTAGTTCATCAAGACAATTGGGTATGGGGAAACCTGAACCTAGTTTTGCTCAAAGTCTGCTACCCTAACAAGGAGGGACTCCCCAAAAGAACAGGAACTGATCTAGAAAATGAAGTATATGGATTAGGTAATTTTACACTTAACCTCATGATCCTGAACGTTGAATCCGAACCTACACCAATCTTGCCCGCCATGTCAGTATTCCCAGTAAAAGGGGAATTATGTGTAAGAAAGAATGGTTCCGTACACATGGGCCATAGTAAATGCGCCACTGTGATAAAATTCAGTGATCAAGGCAAATCTACATTTAGAGCTTCTCGTCATTCCTACTTTATATGTGGTCATATCGCATATATACGCTTACCTCTAGATTGGGATGGTACCTGTTACATAGCATTCCTTCTGCCACCTGTTTTCCTAGCCCCACCTGATTATCATAGGAATATCCATTTAGTACACAATAGAGAACGGAGAGATCTCCCAATTGTCGATTATACTGAGACAGCATGGGAAAAATATACAGATTTCAATAAAGGTCTTTTTCCCTATATAGGTACAGTTACTAATAGTAAGCTGATACGTAGATTAACCAGGACCCTTGAAGCCGTAGTGAATGAAACTATTTCCGCCTTAGGCAACTTGACAGAGGAGCAGTCTGCGATGAGGATTGTTGTTCTTCAAAATCGTCTTGTCCTTGACGTCATCCTGGCCGATAGGGGTGGAGCTTGTAGGGTCATCGGATCAAGTTGCTGCATATTCATTCCAGAAAATTCGCCATCTGTATATAAAGCTATAACTCGCCTTCATAATATTGTAAGCCAGATACACCAGAATCCAGGAACCTGGACTTGGTCCAGTTGGTTCTGGAGCGTGTTGTCAGCCTGGGGATGGAGAATACTATCCTTCCTAGGTATTGGCTTTCTCATACTATTCAGTTGCTGCTTATGTCTACAATGTGGGCCAGCGATTTGTGGTCTGTGTGCCACATCGTGTATCCCACATTCAAGTTTTCGTTCAAAATCCCGGATAAAGAAAGAAGAACAAATGATACTATATGAACAGATCGATGGATTGATGAAGATCGATATTTCTTGAGGTCAGTAGGGGACAAGGAGGGAATGTGGAAATATGAATTTTCATGATCCATTATGTCCCCTATCTTAGACCCCAACGGTTCCATGTATATGATACAAGTACATGTATGTTCCTTCCAGTTTCAGTTATGAAGACACAAACACATGTGCGTCCACCGTCAACATGTCCTCTTTCAGATCCGCCATGAATGGGTCGGATATTCCATTCCTAAGTACAAAAGGCCACCGACTTTGTATGGCTCAGTTACTCCATTTTGCAGTTCAGGCGAGTAGGCCCTGAATGCTACCATCAAGCCTTTCCCTGCTTTCTACTTCTGACAGCTCCAGCATGAGCTCGCATCTGTATCCATGAACTTTGTCCTACTCCCTGCGCAGCTAACGGTGCCTGACTTCGGCCTGTCTGCCTGCCAAAAACTGTATTTCACCTTCAAGGATTATCTGCTTCGCTCCCTGCCCAATGCATTCCTGTCTAGTAGATTAAGTAAACATTCTTCCAGCTACCGAGCAAAGGCCCGGCTTCTCTGTCTTTATGCAAGTAATTCATAGCCCTGTTACTATGAACGATTTCTGCCCTCGCATCTAGTGTAGACACTTAGACGCTTGTACACGCACACACAGTCAGTATAGAATAAGATTCTATCCTAAGAAACCTTCCTTTAGGGATAACATAGTTCTTTAAACATAGGATGTTAGATATGATTTGGGATTAGGTTGACTTGACCCCCCAGACTTCTTGTCTCCACTTGTAGAGCTAAATGTCAAGTCCCCTTCACCCCCTAGTTGCACGTCAATCACACGTCATGCTGCTACGCGCGCATTTCTGCCAAGTATTTCTGCTGACATTGCGAAATTATCTCATAGATCCACCTATATGTGACATCACAACCAATAACGTTTCTTTGTTATTCCCCATTACGCCTCTTTTTGTTACGCATGTGAGATGTCATCTTTTGCTATCAATTGTTACGCCTCCTGCATTTGTTCCACTGTAATGCTTCTTCTATAAAACGAATTGCTTGTCAATGATGTATTGTACTTCACTTCCTGAACCTTCATGGTGATGGAACCTGAAATCCCCGATTCGAATCGGTATTGGAATAAAGCCCATTCCGAACCTCTAATACCACGGATTCTGCCTCTTATTTTACTGAGCTATTTGTATTATCTTTCCGAATCAAATTAAGTCCCGGTAATTAAATTATTTACCACAGTGTCCCGGGAGATCTCTACCTGACTCAGCCCGAAATTTGGGTCACCTACCTGAATGCCCTCAAAAATTCCTTTGTGAGAGGGGAGGAAAATCCTCCCTCTTGGAATGGAGCCACCATCGTCCCCATCTACAAGAAGGGGAAGTGGGACATCCCATCCAATTACAGGCCAATCAGCTTGATTGATAACAGCCAAAAACATTTTTGAAGGCAGGCACTATCAAGGCTTCAATCTTGGGTGACAAAAAACAGCATTCTCTCAGATTGTCAAGCTGGGTTTGGGTCTAAGATCAGTACCCTTGACTAAGTCTTCTGATTTATGATGATATGCTGAAAGTATGTAGCCTTTATTGATTAAGAGTGTCATTTAACTTGGAAAATCACTGGAGAGTCCTTGAACCATATGGCATTCTCATCAATATTCTAAGAATTATAAAGGCATTACAACAGGACACATATGCACAGGTTGGGTGGAATTCAGGTGGGGATCTTACTGTGAGGATACCAACTAATTGCGGTATCAGTCAAGGATGCCTACTTGCCCCCTATTTAGCTCTATTCAGTTTGTATATCAATAGAGCAGTAGAGTGGCTGGCTAAGTGCAGACATGATCTCCCAAATCGGCAGGTACTAATTCACCAATACTCATGTTGCAGATGACAAACTCCTTATTTTCTGAACTTCATCAAGTCTCCGATCCCTCTTGGATTCAATTTTCAACATCTGCTCAAGGAGTGGTCTTGATGTGAATGCCATTCATTCTAACACCTGCCCTAGAAATTTATGGGGCTACCTCTATGGCAAGGGCCATATACGGAGCAGAGCTCTGGGGTTGTGCTGAAGTGTCTTCATTTACAGAAACAGAAAATAAATTCATGAGGTCACTGTTTAATCTTCCCCAAAGTACTCCCCTTACTCCTCTTCGTCTTGACCTTTAACTATTTCAAATTGAAGTGCTTCTAAAGCCTTTGATTTACTGGGTGCGCCTGTGGTCAACGCTGGCAATAGTTATGTAAAGGGAAGGTATGGCAGAACTAATTGAGATTGACAACAATGTATGTATCCCATGATGGAGTAAGATTAAACACCTGAGTGAATCCATTAAGAGGGGAAGTGTGGAAATATCTTGCTACACTTACAAAAGGCATTCTCATTAATCTGAAGCAGGCCTTTTGAGAAGTTGCAATGCACCAGATTTTTATCGAGCAGAAAGAGGAGAGCGCTATTAAAAAATGTTATTGTTCAAATTGTACTTTAACTGTGAGCTGTAGTTCGCCCTTTACAAGCTAAAAGCCTCTGTATGAAGTTCCAAATTGGTAGCCTGCCTTTGGTCTCTTTTACAAATGGAACAAAAAAGAGTCTGTATCCCCAAAGTGCCCATTTTGCTCGGGGTCCCCAGGGACAGACGGTTATTTCATTTTCTTTTGCCTAGTCTATGCTCTACATCGAAGGAGGTCGATATTGCCTGTATGCAAGCTTTTGGGCATTATTGGGAAGCAAGCAGAATTTTTAGATGGAATACAAAATAATATATCGTGTTCGCTGTCTCAAGGTATTTACTGTGGGCATGGAGAATTTGAAATATTAATCTGGCAGGGAGAAATTAGGTCACGCCTTAAAAAGGCAGCAGGGTTAATTCAATTGCGCAACGAAATTCGAGGGGGCCCCTCTGCAAGATGCATATTGGGGCCCCCACTCCAAACTTTATCATCAACTCTCATGCAAAAGTACTGTGCTTAGGGGCCCCCCTGCAGCTAGGGCCCCCCGCACCGCGGGGGCTGTGGGGGCCTGTGTTAAGCCCCTGGGTTAATTGTAGTTACTTGAATTTTGGATTATCTAAATTATCTACTATTTTTATCCCTCTCTTCGATCCTAGTTGTCACTGGAAGGTACTGTAACAATTTGTTTACGCAACCATGATTTGTAAAATTGATTTACGTTAATGTATTTTGTATTTTGTATGCAAAAAACTTTTTAAAACTTTTTATGTGTATGCTGTTTTTATGGTTTGTATAAACTGAAATAAAGAAATATGACTCTGAGATTCCTAAATAATTGCCCGCAGGAAATATCGATAAGGAGCATAATCAACAGGAGCAAGGTTAAATATGTTCATATAATATTTAGATACTGTGTCAGAACAGTATAAATAGATAAAGTCATTTCTGATTTATTGAGGAGAAATGGGAAATATTCAGCTACATTTTTTGAAAATGGATAATGCAACTGAGGACCTCTGCTTAGTCCCTAATGTTGCCATCTCGGATGGACCATTTGGAATTTTCATGCTACCTTTTGTAGAATATGTTGTTAATGAATATATTGCACCTCTTTTTATATTGGAATCAATTATATCATAAGCACATGATTGGCATAAAACTATGGGTCCTTTCAAAGACAATAAACTCTTTACACCCATTCAAAAAGTAAAGCAAAAATATGGGCTGTTGATATTAGGAGGCCAATTTACGAGCCGGTGTGCATCGCATTTGCACCACTCAACATGGTATATGTGCAACATAAACCTTAATTGCGATTTATGAAGCCACGCAAGGCCACTTTACGTGGCCCTGAGAGCCTCCATAAATCTAGGGTAAAGCAAATCAATGTAAAACGCTGTGTTGCCTTACCCTCCGGAAAGGAGGTGTAACAAGGAGAAATATCTTTATTTTGCTGCTACTTCCTTTTTCTATAAGTGCTGCAATCTGCAGCACACATAGAGGAATTTGCCTCTCCGGATAGTTTTTGTGCAGGAATGTGTACCTTCCTGCACAAAAACAATCCAGCATGCAGTGCAGGCACTCTTACACCATGGTGCAAGGGTGCCTGCATTGGTGCCTGGCTATCAAAAGGGTGCCAGTGCTGGGGAAATGGTAGGATTATGCTGTATTGTCTTAAATACGGTTCATTCCTGCCCTTTCCCTGTGAAGCAGCACAGCAAGGTGACTCGTTGCGATGCACAGCGTGACATTCTCGTAAATAGCTCCATAATTTTCTAGACCTAGAGTCAGAGGATGTTTGGGTAGAGTAAAAGAAATTACCTCGGTCAGAGTTGCTAGCAAAATAAGGTTTTGCTACTCAAACACAAAGTGAAAACAATTATTTTTAATCATGGACGTCATTTAGGGGTTTCCAGTGGCAGCAGCTGTGACCACTGGCATGACCCTTGCTACCCCTGGCACTGCTTTTTCGACCTCTGCCCTCAGAGGTGGCAAAATCAGTGCCTGGAACACAGGGGTAGCTCTTTATAATGGAGGCTGGTTGGATCTCCACTTGCCTGGTTTTCTGTCTTTTTGTTCTGATGCAAATAGTGATTAATATTATTCAGTATTCGTGAAATAAAAATGGAGTACACTAACTGGAATATGACCCTATCTATATGTTAAGGTAAGTAATGCAATGCTGTTAAATGTATGCTGTATGCATGCTTGTGGGGCAGAGTCTGTTTATGTGCTTGGGAGTGTGTGAATGTGCTAATATGTGTAAGCATGTGTGTGTGAGTCAAAGTAAAGGTCAACTGCCGTGCATTGTGACTTCCGCTACCCCTGACATTTTGGCGAATTGACGTCCAGGATTTTTATGTGTCAAATTGTCAGCTCAACAAATTGCCAGCTGATCAAACACAATTTTTTGAAGTGATGGAGTGTCAAAGTAAAGAAACCACACAACGATATGTTAAGAAAAGTAAGACAAAGACATAGATATAACTTCAAATATAACAACACAATATAATACTGAACACTAGTGATAGAAAAAGTAGAGAACGGGCATAGACTGAAACAACTATCTCTTATTATAAACAAAGCCAAAAGAAGAAGAAAATGTTGGACCAGATGCAGACAAAAGTAAGTGGTGAGACAGACCTGTTAAGAAAAGAGTATGTTTATCATGTTAAAACCAATCTGTGGATCGAACCAAAATGGTACACTGGCTGGTCAGGGTGACTTGATTCTACTGAAAGGCTGTCAAACAGACATGGTCTGTGGAAAATGTGTAAAAAATGACAAAATCAGTATGCAGCCCTATTCTTGATAGATTCTAGATGCATTACATACAGATATTTTTTAATGGTTTGCCAACAAAAACAGTGCTCCCAAAACAAATTGCGCAATTGCCATCAGCTATTTTTAACTGATAGGTAGCTGTCAAAATTATTTAGGGTTTATCAACTAGTCTTCACTCAGGTTCTTACCCACAGGATACCCTTCGTGACTATTTTCTTAACAAACTTATTTCAGGCTGAGTTTTGTGGCACAGAAATTTCTACTCGTTATGTGGTCCCATTGTGCATCGGCTACATGACACCAACAAATGATGAAGAAAAGTCTCTTCAAAGTTTCTGTATGCAGCGCTTGCAAATAAATATCACAGGTCAGTCACCAGGAGCTACTAGAAAGGGACAATCCAGGCCGCCCACAACACAAATAAAGTAGGATATTCACTTATTCTGATAGAATTAAATTAAGGGGTGTTCTAGATTAAAATGTAATCTAATTTCATCATAACTGGGAGGTTTTGGGGCTGCTTGAGTTTGGGGAATCTTCCGGGTGATATCAGATAGCCTATCTTTGTCCCGAGTGTTTCTCGATTCTTTCTGGCACCACATAATCAACTGTAGTTCCAGAATTGTTTCAGTAGTCCAATACAATCTTCTTCATCTGCATTATAAACTATAGAGATTCAAATAATTTCACATTTGTTAAATTTCAGACTGAACATCATGGCTTGCCATATAAACATAGAAGAACTACCTGTGAAATGTCTCTATATAGAAGTAGACATTAATCTTTTTTGACATGTCATCTGTTTGCAAACAAAATAGCAACAGCGTTCTTTTTTCAATGTTTCTTCAGTCTATAGTCTAATTTGGGCAAGTATTTTTTTTTTCTTTTGCTTAAATCTCTTACTTTTTTAAACAAGGGCAGGACATTGTGGCCAGTTGCAGATTTGGCTGTGGCACCGGGAATGAGATATCAGAGCCGAATGAGCAATTCTTTGGTCCGAGCAATTCCAAAGAGAAATACAGTCCACAGGCAGCAGCCTGGATAAAAAATAAATAAAACAAAACTTGAGGGTCTTGCTCAGAGTACACAATCGCTAGAGATCTCATCCAAAGCCTCAGTCACTAAGATGGAAGCAAATAGTCACGAAATAGCCGAGCTGAAAGCACGCAATGATTTATTTTTAGACAGTGCGAAATATAAAGTTCACTCTGACACTTAAAAAAAAAGAACGTGAGCAAAAGAAAAAAAGTTAATAAATAGAAAGATATAAGAATAGGCCAATGCCTGTAAAGAAAAAGGTGAGTGAAAAAGGCACAAAATAAGTATAAGTAACAGTTTTATAAACCCAGCCTCTGGCCAAAGGAAGCACTATGCTGATAACAGTGCTTTGTATTAAGCTGAAAAAAATGAGAAGCAGTAAGCCCCTCTGTAATGGGCCATCACTAACATATTTTGTCATTTATATCTTGGCTGGAAGAAGGTGTCAAAAGGGAGGGGACTCCCAAAATTCTTCAAAACTCCCACCCCCATTTCTAATAACCACACGGTGGATACTCTACATGTTAGTAAGGCCTGCCTGACCAGAATAGTATGTGTGGAAATCATGTATTTTATTGCATTTTTAAAATGATAACAGAACACAACTGCAATGTTTAACTATGTCTATACATATTTAAACATTGCCAGTTTGGTGGAATAATTGTGAATATTGTTTAGGGGGGCCCCTGTGATTATTTTTTTTCCAATTGAGGGGCTAGCGATTAAAACATTGACGACCACTTGACTAGGTGACCACCACTCTCCAGGTCACTGCCAGCACTTTTTCCAGCCCTTTTCCAGCCAAATTGGTGGAGAAAAGAATGAATTCACAACTGAGTACTTATTTGCGTGAAGCTCAAGCTCTAGATCCCACTCAATATGGTTTCAGAGAGGGGCACAGCACGGAGTCCGCGATACTAAAATCCACTGAAGAGATCAGGAGTGCCCTAGATCAGGAAGGTAAGGCCACCATGATAATGCTGGACAACTCTGCTGCCTTTGATATGGTCCATCATGATTTGTTGATGGACCAGCTGCGGGATTGTGAAGTGCAGGGTAAAACTTGGAAACTTTTGAAGTCATTCCTCTCGGACAGACTGCAGACTGTCTCATTGGGTGAATTTTGTTCTACACCGTTTCGTCTGCCATGTGGAGTCCCGCAGGAATCATCTATGAGTCCTACACTATTTAATGTGTATGTTTTCCTCTTGGCCCCACTTATTGACTCGTTTGGTTTCAGCCTCACATCTTACGCTGATGGCACACAAATCGTGGTGTCACTCCTACCGGGGCAGGAAATTGGAATAGACATACGATTCAATGATTGTATGGAAGCGGTGGGGAGGTGGATGTCTTTGTAAAGTACTGTGCACACGGCGTGAATGAAGTAATGCAGTTCTTTATTTATAATCGCCAACACAGACTCCAGGAAAGGCTGGAGTGAAAACAACGTCAGTGCAGTTCAGCGATCAGCTGTCAACTGTCAACGGACAGTTGTCAGCTGATGACCTCACGGCTGGTACGGAGTCCCAGCTGGGACAGCACAAGAGCAGTAACATTTACGGTGTCCGTGCAGGAACACAACTACAGAGGTCATAACACATCCTCCCTCTTTGGAGGAGAAGGAAGAGAGGGTGGGGGGAAAGAGGAAGGAGAGAGAGAGAGAGAGAGAGAGAGAGAAAGAGAGAGAGAACAGGTAGGGGAGGATATAGAATGACGCTATCTACTCACAAATTTTTGAATACATGATTAGGATCCGTTTTTTGGCCTTGTTCACTATTATCCTGTTATGTTATCCTAACCTACCTAAGCTGTAAAAAATGTTATTCTGCACTTCTGACTGAAGATTAACCGGAATATTAATGTTAATGCTGTTGGTTTCCTTTCCATGACTGCACTGTATTGGAATTTTTGCAAATGAATGATTTCTGTTACATCTTTGTCCTATACATTATTAATAACATGATGGAATAATAATGTTTCTGTACGGAATATTGCATAACATTCATCTATGCATGGTATTCTCAATTATCTCCCCTTTCGGAGCTGTATGCTGCATTTAGCTATAACGTCCAATGTTCGCCTTATTGTAGATCGTGGTGCTCTCCACATATATATATACATTTTGTCATATATTGCTGTGATCTCTCTGGGACGTTTGGTCTGATTACTAACTCTCCTAAAACCCTAATATATATGCCTTTCTTACTATCTACAAATACTGACCTCGTTTTCACATTAGTCTCCTCTTATGGGTTTTTTCTAACGTTATTTGAATATGTTTGAATATACACACTTATACTCATATTCCAATCTTAGGGTTCGTATTGGCTGATATATGTCTGACGTAATGTTTTGGTCTTAAAACAAATGAATGTCAAATACTGGCTAATTATAAATAATGATTTCTTTCCTGCATGAGTCTTGTCCATGGGTCCGCTTAGTGACATTTGGTTTGGCATCGCGATGCTATTCAAATGTACTCAATCGAATCTATATTCCAAATAAGGGTCCATATCGATTGATAGACGCATGATGACTTCACTCTGGTTTTTAAATAATTCGATGTTAAATACATCTGATTTATTCTGTTTTTTCCCCTTCTTTTGTAATTATATATCGGAATTTGGGGTGTTTCTAACCTTTCTCCGTCTTTTTAAAGATGGCGACTTTGGTATTACACTTCTCCTATAGTCCTTCCTTGAATGTACTCCTAGTAACGTACACGCTTAGATGAGCACCCGTATATATGGAATTAACATGGCGCTCATTTGCTTTGACTTACACCGGACCCCAGATAACTCACGGAGTACTCTCCGCCTTACAGGTACGATGACGGGCGCACTAAGATTGTTTCCTTTTTGTTGTTGTTCGGCCACTTTCCTGTATCTTGGTAACTTTAAAACCTTTAACGTAATTAATCTTTGGTCACATGTAACGACTCTTCTTACATCTTGGCATTGGGGAATGTTTTCCCTCTTGGTTAGATATGGTTTCCTATGGAGAAACTTGCTGAGATTATTTGTTGGAGAGATTAAACTAGTGTCCTTGTGTACTTTCAGAATCTTTATTGCCGTATGAAACTATACCCTAATTGGACCACACTGTCGGAGTCAGAATTGAGGTAACTTTATCTTCGGAACTGATGTTCCGCTTTCCATTACTAGACAATGACTATCGAGCTCTGTTTATTAACATGTAAGGGTAGTCCTGTTCTTAACTGGAGAACCAGATAGACCCTTGCCCTATTCAATTGTGACATTTTACGGAGCACTACTTACCATCTGATTAGGCTAGCGTTACGGCTTATAATTATGATATAGGATTATTAACTTTAGATATTTATCCCCCTACATATGATATATGCTATTGAATCTTGTTTTTTAACCACTTAGGGTTTTATTGTCGTAGACTGTTGAATTTATTGATACTCTGAGTAATAAACTTGGACGTAATAAAGTTGTTTTTATGATATAGAAGTCTAATATGTTGGTCCTTATTTGCCTTTTAGGCCTCTGACACTGTGCCGTAACATTTTAAATACTGATTGACCTTTCCATCATACTCGTCATACATATTATTGAACTTTAAACATTTATGGTGAGTGCTATATATGTTACACATACATATAACCTCAAGCACAAATTAATTGCGGCTTCATGAGGACACTGCTTCTGTTTCACTTGCGAGTGAGTTTAACCGTCACTTATGCATGATATCTGCTCGGGTGAATTCTTACATCCATTGTCTGAGTCACTACACCATATGGTATACTCTTGGGGGAATATATGATCTGATTCTATCAACCAATTTTTGGAACTGTGTTTCTCATCCTTTTTTCTGTAAATTTTAGGATCACCTTTAAATCGATTCTCTTTTAAACGTTTAACAACTCTTTTAAGCGATTGAACTCTCTCTGACAAATTATTTGATGTTCTTAGTGAGTTTTTCACGGAGGTGCCTTTCATACTTTATTCTAGTTTTTCATTTTTCTGGTTTTTCCGTTGGTGTTATCATCTGAATGTAATATACTTAATGTGCTGCTGTTTACAGTACTATATGTGATTAGTAATTGTTATTATTATCCTTGTAGCCCTGAGGAAGTCGTGGGGATCATTTGCCCCAAGACGAAACACATGTTGGCTACTGAAACAATAAAGAAGACAAATTCTCATACATATGGATTGGATCTTGTTCTTAAGATAATTGTCATTTTTATATTGGACAGTGTTTTCTTCATTGCTCGGGAACAAATCGTTTTTGTACCTGTTTATCGTCGATTACCTTGTGTAATGGAGGATTTTGGGAATCAAAGTGGCTGCTTCCCGTTGTTCCCTTGATCACTCTTTTCATTGTTATCCATTTGTTTTGTACATTTTATTGATTTTGCGCAAATTACAACCTAGCCACAGTTCGAGAATTCAGTACTCACAAATGTAGTCTCTGAATTTTATCGGTGGGCCTAACAGCCTACCTGCCCTGCTTCTACCTAAAGATTCAGTATTGTCCTGTGCAGGTGGTGTGGGCAACATATGTCTGACTCTTCCTGTGGCAGCCTGGATGGATGGTGCATCCACGTGCCCAGAGGGGGCCTGTGTGCCGTGGCTGTCCTTTGACTTTTGCGCCATGGGGAACTCATAGTCAGACTCATAGTCAGATGCACAAAGTTGTGCAGTGTCGCTCTTATGGTCTTGAAAGGCGCCCCTGGCAAACTCGTTGGGCATGGTTGTTTTGGTGTGCTTCAAGGGGTGTCTGTAGGCAGAGAGGGTGGAAAAGTGCCACACTCTACCGTCACTAAGGAGTGCGGAATTGCAGTACACTTCACGCACAGATAGCGGAGGTGTATATTTGTCCTGACCCTTTGCGATATGGCTGCTTCTTTTTACCTTGACAATGTCTCCTTCCTTGAGCTCTACAGGTTTACTCCTGTGTCTTTTGTCATATATTTCTTTGCCTCTGGACTGAGCTTGCCGAAGCCTTTCTTGAACATGCTGAGTCGACCAGTAAACCCTCTTTGCAGCTTTAATCCAACCCACATTGTTCTTTGAAAGAGCAGTTCTTCCCCGCATCAGTTCAAAAGGGATGTATCCTGCTGTCTCACATGGTGTTATTCTGTAGGCCCATACTGTCTTGAGTGTCTCTTGTCTCCAGATTAGGTTGTTGCTGTTGGCTAGCTGAATTATTCCTTTTACAACCCTGTTGAATCTTTCAACTGCTCCGTTTCCGGCGGGGTGGTAGACAGATGTCGTTTTGTGTTCTATTTTGTTCTTTAGCATGTAATTCTTGAAAATATCCGACATTAATTGAGCTCAGTTGTCACTTACGATTTGTTTAGGGAGCCCCTCACAAGTGAAAATGTCATCCATGAACTTAACAATGCTTAGCGCATCCGGTTTGTTAATACATTTGACATCGGACCTCTTGGTAAAGTGGTCAGTCATAACAATTACATACCACTTTTCTTGCTCATCAGATACAGGACCCATTATGTCCACACCAATTCTCTACCATGGCATGCCTGGGCTGGGAATAGGTTGCATGGGTGGTCTGAACGTCACTTGCGCTTTGTCTGAGTCCATGCAGAGAGTACACTCCCTGACTGTTCTCTCTACATCTAAGCTTATGCCTGGCCACCAGTACATGTTTGTAACTCTTCCCTTTGTCTTCACAATGCCCAAATGCCCTTCGTGACATAGCCTGAGTAATTTGCTTCTTATATTGTAGGGTGGCACAAATTTTCCATTTCTGAGAAGGAACCCGTCTTCATGTGACAATTCATTTCTCCCCTCCCAGAAGGGTTTGATTTGTTCGGACTGCTTGTTTTTGCAGATCCATCCCTGGGTCATCATCTGTATCACTTGACTGATGGTACTGTCCTTGTCTTGTTCCATGAACCATCCCTCTTTAGAAATTCTGCTGGATTTTTCAAGTACCCTGGCAACGGTGCTCTCATTCAATTCAGAGATTTCTTCGTTGCTTGCCTTACCTACTGGCATTCTACTTAAAAAGTCCGCTACCACGTTTTCTATTCCTGGGACATATTGGATGTCATACATGTAATCGAATAAACAAACGGATAGCCTGGCTAGCCTCGGGGAGGCTGTGTACAGACCTTTTGTGGTGAAAACTTTGGTTAAAGGTTTGTGATCAGTGCACAATGTGACTCTTCTGCCCCAAACAAAGTGCCTGAAATGTTCAAAAGCCCACACGCATGCAAGTGCTTCGCACTCTATTACTGAAAAGTTCTCTTCTGGAGGGGTGAGTGAACGTGACGCGAAGGCTATGGTATACTCCCCACCCTCTCAGTCTTTTTGGGTGAGTACCGCACCCAAACCCTTGTTACTTGCATCTGTGGTCACAAAATTTTGTAAAGACGTGTCAAATCGTTGTAGGGGTAGTGCAGTGCACTTATCCCTGTTAAGCTTCTTGAATGTTTTGTCCATTCTTCCGTCCATTCAAACCTGTTCTTTAGTTTTAGAAGTTGCCTCAATTCATACGTCTTGTGTGAAAAATTCTTCATAAACTTGGTGTAGAAGTCAACCATTCCCAAGAATGACCGCAGTTCATCTTTGTTGGTGGGCACTGGCGACTCTTTTATGGCCTAAATTAGTTCTTTTTTAGGGCTTATACCATCCCCGGTTATTTGGTGGCCACGATAGTTTACAGAGTTACAAGCAAATTTACATTTGAGATGTTCGGATGTTAACCCTTTATCGTTTAGAATTTCTAGCACCTGCTTAACCCTTTCGTCATGTTCTGCTCTAGTTCTGCCCATGACCAGGATGTCATCTTGAAAGATTAGAATTTCAGGGACCCCTTCAAAAATGTTATGCATCAGTCTCTGAAACATAGCGGCTACTAAGGCGAGACCGAAGGAAACTCACGTAAACCTGAAACATCCAAATGGTGTTATGAATGTAGTCAATTTCTTGCTGTCCCGATGAAGAGGCACTTGGTGATATGCAGACTTTAAGTCAATCGTGGAGAACCACCTGATGCCCTTAGTGGTAGCCAGCATTTCACTGATTTTGGGGAGAGGGTATTGCTCCACAACTATGTTCTTGTTCAGGTCACGCAGGTCCACGCAGAGTCTCAGCTTGCCGTTGGGTCGGTTGGTGACAACAAGTGGGGCAACCCATTCTGATGCTTCTATTTTTTCTATTATTCCCTCTTCAAGAAGTTTGTCAAGTTGTGCTTTGACTTCATTTCTTATGGCAAAAGGAATGTTTCTTGCTTTATGTACAACAGGGGTTGTTATAGGCTTTAGCTTGATTCTGTGTTGGTACCCTTTTAAAGCGCCTACACTTCCGCTGAACACTCTGGAGTATTTGTCAAGCAATGATTTAGCATAATCTTCGTGCTCTGCTACACTCAATACGTGATCCGCTTTGCTGGGGTCTAGGATTATTCCCAGATTACCTTGGTCCATCCATCCCAAAACTGATGGTCCAACCTTGGATACATATAGTTTTCCAGTGGACTCCCTGCCTTTGTACGCGAAATTGAGTTCTCTGTAGCCACACACATCAATTGGTTTTCCTGTGAATGACTTCATTACTATGTCTGGTTTCTTCACCAATGCTTTCTTTGAATTTCTCGGTCCATACCCTTTCATTCACCATCGTATAGGGCGAGCCTGAGTCTGCTACAATGCTTATGTTAACTCCTCCTACAGTCATGTTGCAAACTGTTTTTTTTGTTTTGGTGTTGCTAGTTTCTGTAACTTTGTCAACTGGTTCATCATCTATATTAAGCACAAACATGTTGATGTCGTCTTCATCTGACAATGCTTTGTTTGTATTCTTCTGATTCATCTGCTATTTTTACTTGTCTTGGTTTCCGTTTGTTGCACTCCTTGAAAAAATATAATTTGACACCGCAATGTGAATATTTTACTTCACATGCAGGGCTTTTTAAATCATTCGCCATGTGAGATGCACTCCCACACCTGTAACAGTGCCCCCAGTTCTTTGTTTCATATTTTTTGTATTGTTGTTTGTAACTTCTCCTATTCCAATTCTGTTTTGAGATTACCTTTTGATCACTTACTCTGCTTATTGCTTCACCATCTTTCTTCTCTTTATTTTCTGTGAGGACGGCCTTTGCACAACGCCCTGTGAGTTCTGCTTTACGTGCTATGTCGATGATGTTTTGCAGGGGATATTTGCCCTTGGCCCACAGGTTGTCTTGAATGTTTTCATTGGAACCCTGCATTACTATTTGGTCCCTTATGAACTCGTCGTGGAGGGCTCCTAATCGACAGTTGATAGCAAGATTTTTTAATGCAGATATAAAGTCATCTATTGATTCATCTTTTCCTTGCTTGCGATGAAAACATTTGTATCGATCTACGCCTACACAAACTGTAGGTTTGTAATAAGTGTTTAAATCATCAATTGCGATTAAAAATATATCTCCTTCATTTTCAGCTCTTACTTTTTTGTTAATGGAGTTGTACACCTTTATACCTCCTGCTCCTAAACAGTGCATTAACATTTTATATTTTTTTCTGCCTTTACCTCATCATCTTCCTCTAAAGTCGAAATGTAATTGAGGAAATACTCCCTCCATTCCTCCCATTTTAGAGTGGGTTCAACACCACCACGTAGGAAAGTTTCTGGGGGAGACAGGTTCCATACACAACCTGATGCCATGCTGATATATTGAAAAGGAGGGCTGGTATAGATGGTGTAATTTGCTAATTTTGTGCAAATTATCTGTGAATGCGGTACTTTTTTAATTTTATTTGTGGAGGGAGAGAAAGTTGGCTGGTCCCAGGTAAGAGATTATGTGTATTTGATAAAAAGGAGCGTGAAGTCACAATTTATTATTGTCCTCTCAATGCTAAAGGCATCATATATGAAAAAGATTAATTGTAATTTGATTATTGTTTTGTTAATGAGAACACATCAAAGTAGTTGGTGGGCGTGGGGTTGAAGAGTGTATCTATACTTAAAACGCCTCCTATCATGTGAAATTAACTGTACTTCGAAATGCTCCCTCCATAAATTTTGAATTTAAAGTTCATATTTTTTTTCACAGTTAGTATGTAAGTAATGAATGCCCACCGCTTGAATGCGTTATTAATGTTACCTTGTATAGCAAAGTTCTTTATTTTCGGTTTCCTCTAGAAATTCGCTCCTAAACTCTGCTCCGGCAGTGTTGAAGTGAAGTGTTTATTTATTTTATCCAAGATGGCGAAGACGCACGTAGTCACGTAAGCTGGACTGCTAATTTTTTTCTCTAAAGATGGCCGCTTGACATTGCGGGCTTGCGTCTGCGTTGCTGACGTTTCCTCTCAGCAGGTGATGACGCATGCAGTAGCTGTTAGTTATGACGGTTGGTGTGTGCTCGTTATTACCGTTGATTCACTTCAGAGAGTGCTGTATGTTGTTAAATTTACATTTACTTTCTTATACAGAATTGAAGAATGTGCCGAAAAGCGATATTTACCTTGACAGGAGAGATTATTCTTGAAACCTTTAGTTTAGTTCCTTCGTTGAAGTGCAGCTTGTGGCATGCATAAGCTTGTCGTATTGTTCTTCGAAAAAGTGGAACTTGAGGCGATAATGTTGATCATGTCCCTAATTAATTCTTTAAATTTTTTTAAAGCTTAAATTATGCAGTGTTGTCAAAGTTCATTTCATCATTTTCAATCCTTTTTAACTTCTGTTTATATTTCATCAATTATCAGCGGTGTGCGGGCTGAAAACGCATTTTCTTTTGGGCGCGTGAAAATTCACTGACCTATTATGTTGATTTCTTGAATTGAAACGGTTTTTCTTTTTACGATGGTTTATGTTTCCACTTACACAAATTCTTCTTTTCTTGCGTCGTAAAATTTTCTGGCGCTTGTCGCCACTTTGTAAAGTACTGCGCACACGCCGTGAATGAGGTAATGCAGTTCTTTATTTATAATCGCCAACACAGGCTCCAGGAATGGCTGGAGCGAAAACAACATCAGTGCAGTTCAGCGATCAGTTGTCAACGAACGGTTGTCAGCTGCTGACCTCACAGCTGGTACGGAGTCCCAGCTGGGACAGCACAAGAGCAGTAACATTTACGGTGTCCACGCAGGGACACAACTACAGAGGTCACAACAGTCTTGTAACTGTCTTAGACTCAACTCAAATAAAACTGAGGTTATTTTATTTGGGAATGATCCCACCTTTTGGACCCAAAGCTGGTGGCCTGATTCTATGAGCTCTCTTCTGACACCCACCAGGAAAGTAACAAACCTGGGAGTTTGTTTTGATGACAGTCTCAACTGTGGTGACCAAGCCAGCGCAGTAGCCGCGGCCATGTCATATATCCTTACATCCTTAGAACATGCAAGAAAATTCTGCCTTTTTTGCCAAAGGACACTCAGCGCACGGTGATTACATCACTAACTATGTCAAGGCTAGACTACTGCAACAGCCTATATGTGAACATCCAGGAGCACTTTCTGCATAAACTTCAACTTTTGCAGAACGCGGCTGCTAGACTTTTGTCTGGGACATCTAAATTTGCCTCTGTCTCCAATGAAATCCGAAGACTTCACTGGTTACCTGTGAAGAAACTAATGCTGTTTAAAATCACTCTGTTTGGTATATAAGGCGCTGCACAGCTTAGGACCCGACCATTTGAAGCGACAATTTCAGTGGTATATGCCGAAAAGACCACCCCACTCTCATGATGCTAAATTAGTGACAGTACTACCCATAAAAAAGCCAGGTGGGGTGGCAGAAGCTTTGCTGCATGTGCGGCCAAGGCTTGGAATGACTTCCCTCTCCATCTGAGAAGTATCACTGATTTACTCGAATTCAGGAAGGCCTTAAAAATGTAGCTTTTTGTTTGATTGATAATCCCGGTCTCAAAGTTTGCTTCGTTCGGAAGTTCGTAGCTAGTGCCAGGACACCCTAGTGTAACAGTCGCGCTTTACAAACGTCTCTAACAATAACAATAACTATACATTTTGCCTACAAGTCATTGTTTTTAGGTATGCTATGTTAATTAGTTCCATGGAAGCAAATTATTACTGCAGCACCCAGGATGCAGTAGGTTTTCACATGAATGTCCAAAACGGGAAACAGTATCCGTAGTGACCTGGACACATAAGGTCATCCTAGTATGGACAATTCATTTTTCTAACTCAAGAAAAGTAATGATTCAGCTAGCAAATGGGCAACTGCACTAATATTAAAGGGAGGAAGGAGAAACTTAGTGATGGTTTATGATCTCAACACAGATGCACCACAGTGGTTTACAAGGTTACTTCTGCAAATAGCTCTGTGTCCAACTCTTTATATCATAGTGAGACATTTTAATGTAGCACTGGATTAAGGACTAGATTGGCCTTCCATAGTTTCCAACACTAGGACTGGCAAATCAAGAATAGTTCAGCATGTAGTCGATGCAGCTAGATCTTTGGACCTTGTAATTTGTCAATAATCATGGACCATAATGCAAAGGTTTCGGTACACTTTTCTGGGTGCCATTCGAGTCTATGACAGGCTCATCATTCATGAAGTAACGAAAAAGCTCTCTATAGAAGAAGGTAAACACAGGGATGTTCTCATTTATTTGATGCATGTTTAGAGCCCCTGGCACCAGAGATACAAGAGACATAAGAAATCAGATCATTTCTATTACAGAAATATGAAAATAACCATCCCCTGTTTGCAGATGACCTTGTACAATTTACCTCAAGGCCTGAAAGAAGCGTTCCCAAATGAGAAGAGATCATTAAGAGCTTCTCTGCTACAAAAAGAATACAATCATTTCAGACAAAGGTCTAAAACAGCATTTTTAATTTTTGAACCCACAACAGTTAAAAAGAAAGTCCATTATCTGTGTTTGATGACACATGTTAATTTAAGCAATGCTATGGAAGAGATTAAGTGCCTGATTTAGAGTTTGGAAGACACGGGACTCCACAACAAACATGGCAGCGTACCTTGTCTGCCAAACCAACAGTACACCTGCCGGATTTATAGTTGGATGGACCGTCACCTTTCCAATGGCAATCGCCGCATTGACTTTGCTTACTCTGATGGCCAAATGGAAAAGGAGCTGTTAGATTAAAGACATAAGACCACTTCCCTAATTAGAATGCATGGACGGATGTTTCTTAATTCTGTCCATCACTGAAACAGCCTATTGGCACCTGATAGAATAAAGACAGTAATGATCCTGCACCCTGGTAGAGAACTTTCAGAATGTGGGGTGATTGTTTTTTTTTTTTGTATTTGAATAACAAAATCCCACAATAGGAGAAAGTAATTTTTAAAAAACCAAAAAGCTCTGGTGTGTGGCCTCCTGAACAATGGTGGCTGTGTAGCAAATTGATGTGCCTTAGGAGGAACCAATGTGATGGAATTTCCTCTGAATGCAAAAAAGACTATTGCTGGGCCTGTGGTAATTTCTTTCTCTCCACCATCCTGATAGCTGCATAGTCATATTCAAGACCAATGGCCATTCTAAAAAGATGGAATAGTATCTCCCTCTTTCTTATTGGGAAGTTAAGCAGAATCTAGATAATTATCCTCTCCTAGTAAATTTTTTTGGTTGAGAGCATTATTTATGCTATGGCAAATGTGATGTCAAGATGATACCGACTCTGGCGTGGCTTAGGTGCTTAGACAAGTAGGCGGCGGACTTCTAAGCTCCATCCCTTCACGGAGCTTTCAGAACGATTTTTTGCCATATCGTGACCAAGCCTCGCTCTCCCAAAGCTGGCCTCACACATCATATTGCTGTGGTGGACTCATGATCTAATGGGAGATTCTACACACCCGTCCTTCATCTAAATTCACCCGCAAAGACTATCTTCCACACAAGTGAGTGGCCGCCATTTTCTCAGCGAGCCGCTCGGTTTATTTTATCTCTGGTTCCTTATGCAGCTTACATCGCCTGGGTGAGCTTCCTTTTGTTCTTCTCCTCTATTTATGCATCTTTGGACACTTGGGGCCCGATTCACAGAACTAACTTAAGACAAAATCCTAAACTTACAACCATTTTGGTATTCACAGAATGCACTTACTGCTTTTGGTATTGACAGAATGCACTTACTACTTTTGGTATTCACAGAATGGATTTACGACTACTAACTTTACGTCCGCACTCGGGCCGGAAATTCCTGGCCGGAGGCTGAGCTTCCGGCCCGGTGGTGGTGCTTCTGGGCAGGAGGCGGGGCTTCCAGCCCGGAGGCTGGGCTTCCGGCCCAGAGGTGGAGATTTTGGCCATGGCTAAAACTCCGCCACTGGCCGGAATCCCCACCTCCAGGCCGGAAGCTCCGCCTCCGGGCCGGAAGCCCCACCTCCGGACCGGAATTTATGGCCCGAGTGCGGACGTAAAGTTAGTAGTCGTAAATCCATTCTGTGAATACCAAAAGTAGTAAGTGCATTCTGTGCATACCAAAAGTAGTAAGTGCATTCTGTGAATACCAAAAGTAGTAAGTTTAGGATTTTGTCTTAAGTTAATTCTGTGAATCGGGCCCTTATGGTATGGTTTAACCCTGAAATAGTGATTTTCCTCAACATGTCCTTCTGCTTCATGGACCCATACTAAAGCTTCCATGTTACATGTTTACTTCAAGCCGTTCGGCCTAACCGCCTTATATATATATTACCATGCTTTATTTTTGAGCTTTAATGACATACTGGCATTGCTGCACTAGTCACACTTGTTCCTTCGCGAGGTTGTACCTGAGGGAATGTGAATGAGGTCACACAAGTTGACAAGCGGTACTACAGGAAACACATTTTCTCCATATATCTGTGCACGCTTGCCTCCAGTGGAGTCCTCTATAATTCTCCGCTTCATAGCCTCCTATGTGATTGCGTGCCTGTCGCGAATAATTAATCGCACTTCCCATTATCATCGTGTGTAAATCATCGCACTACTATATCAAACTTTCTCTCACAAGTGCTCCATTGGTGGGGCAGGCTCTCTACCATTAAAAAGCTAACTTATCAACCGATACACAGCATCAAGATGGCTGGTGACTCCCTTAACCTTGCTAAAGCATCTACCTCTGGCACTAAACCTAAAAGAGTCTAAAATGTCTCTCCATCTCCAATCCAGTCTTTGCCTAACTCAGTCCCTGACACATTCTTTGATGAACTGCGTGCACTTAAACCGTTCTTGAATACCACCAATGAAAAATTGCAACAGATTAAGGATCAATGGATCAATATGGCTGGCTTGTTGTCCTTGATCTGTTCTTTTTTCTTTCTATCTTTCTAATTCTTTTCTCATTCTCTCATTCTCTATGCCCTCTTAAGTATTCTTTTTTCCCTCTTCTACTTTCCTCTCCCTACAATTGCATGTGTGTACCCTTGTTTCATTCCCTCATGTTTTTGGCAAGTCCTCCATTTTATCCGATTCTTGATAAATGGTGTTTTTTATTTCCATTGTTGTTTCTGCAGTGTGTCATCATTGTTCCGGTACCCCTGTTTTTAGTCATCAACATGTTTAACGTTGTGTCGTGGAACGTTCGTGGTCTTGGTCATCCTGTCAAGCATTAAAAGGTACTTTCCCATTTATCGAAATTTCATTGTCAGATTGCTTTTCCGCAAGAAACTCATTGTAACGATGTTGAATCTTCCAAACTTAAATGTCAATGGGTGGGCCAGGTTGTTTTTTCTCCTGCTGTCAATCGCAAGGGTGGTGTTGCCATCTTATGTCATAAATCTCTAAAACTTCAAGTTTTCCAACTGAATGTGGCACAAGTGGATGATGGGTAATACTCAATGCCACTGTTTATAGTAAACAGATCAACTTTTTTAATATTTGTGGACCGTTTAAATCTGAACCGGATTTTTGGGATAATATTAAACTAAAAACGTCTTCCATCACTAACCCTAATATTATCATTGCTGGAGACTTCAATAATTGACTAGATTATTTTTCCTACAGAAAATCAAATTGTAAATTTAAACCAGATAAGTTGCATAAAGTATTTCAGTCTTCCATTGCCTCTCATCCACTCTATGATGCATGGAAAACTAGTGACCCTGATAAATATGAGTTTACATTCTGTTCAAATTTTCATCATACCATGTCTCGTATTGATCATATTTTGATCTCAAAACCCTTACTCCCTTCTCTTCAATATCTTGAGATTGGCTCCATTTTTATTTCCGATCATGCCCCTGTTTTAGTTTCTTTTGATCTGTCCCTTGCTACCCCCAAACATGCTTGATGGATATTCAACAACTCCTTATTATCCAACCAAACTTATATTTTAGAAGCTACCTCCTTTCTAAGAGATTTTATTCAGTTTAATAAACCTAGTGATACATCTGTTCACAACAACTGGTATGCCATTAAAGCCTCCTTTAGAACCTTCACCATTGCCTACACTGCCAAAAGGAAAAAGCTGTTGAAATCCCAATACCTCACCACCCTTACTCATATTAAAATGCTTGAACACTCTTACTTTACTACTAAATCTTCTTTTCATCTCTGGGACCTTAATAAATCTAAATCTGATTCAAACAAACTGCCTACAATGGATGCTTGCAATATCCTACTTAAAATCAAATCCAAATACCATGGGGGTCAAAACAAAGCGGCTCGAATGTTCGCCAATTATCTAAAAGTCAAAACGGAAAGGAAAACTATTGGTCCTATTCAAAATTTTCCCATTAACAATTTACTATACTCTGACTCAGATATTGTTAATGCCTTTCAATCTTATTATAATTCATTATATAAGGCAGATACCCACCCTTCTGATCATGATACCCAGTCATTTTTTGATGGTCTCTCCTCTCCTCCCTCCATACCAGATGCTATGGCCCTTCTCGAAAAAGATATCACTCTTCAGGAGATTGTGGATACAATTAAATCACCATAGAGAGCGAAAGCTCCTGGCCCAGGTGGTTTTTCAATTGAACTTATCTTTTCTTCATCTACATTTGCACCACATTTATTGGAGCTTTTCTTCTCTTTTCTATTGAAATATTCAATCTGAAGGCTTCTTCTTAGATGCTTTCATTGTAATTATTCCCAATCCTGATAAAGTTCACTCCCTGTGTCAAATGTATTGTCCAATCTCATTAATTAACTATGATTGCAAGGTTTTTGAAAAAATCCTTGACTCTAGATTAGACAATAATACACCCCTGCTTATTAAACCTGACCAATCTGGTTTCATTAAAGGCAGACTTACTTCAGATAATGCTAGAATATTCTCCAAGATTTTGGCAGTAGGGAATAGATACCCTGATCCGTTAGCTGCATTATCCCTTGATGCTGAAAAAGCATTTGATCGTATAAATTGGCAATTCATGTTCAAACCCCTTCATTGGATTTGGCCCCAAATATATTTTGTTTATCAAACTACTGTATTGACATCCACATGCATGTGTTTCTGTTAATGGTTTTCTATCCCCTACATAGAGGTACCAAGCAAGGTTGTCACCTGTCTCCTCTTCTATTTCTTTTATGTCTTGAACCCTTTCTTGAACTCATTTGTCATAATCCCCTGATAACATGTTTTCAACATAACTCCTTCGAAACTAAATTATCCGCTTATGCAGACAATATTTTGATCTATCTCTCGAAACCCTTAACCTCTCTACCTCCCTTTTTGCAGGAGATTGATCTATACTATAAAATAACTGGCTATAAACTGAATTTCTCTAAAACTGAGGTTTTACCTTTAAACTCCTTGTGCTACCAATTTATGTTTTCTGACACCAATTTTAAGTGGTGTCCATCTAAAATTAAATATCTAGGTTCTGGTTCTCACCTACCATTCCTCAAACTCTTGCCCATATTTAAGTGAACTAAAACTTAAGATTCAAAACTCACTCTCTTCTTGGTCTCCTCTCCATTCATCCTGTTTGGGTAGATTGGATACTATCAAAATTATGATTGTACCTCTTATTCTTTTCCTGCTTTCTATGCTACCTTTTAAAATTCCGAATTACTATTTTATCCAAATTAACTCTCTCTCTACCAAATTTCTTCGGAATAACAAACCTGCCCTTATTGACTTATCTAAATTAATTAAACCTACAATTGAGGGCGGTGTCCGGTTTCCTAATTTTAAATTATATCATACTGCTTTTCTAATTAGACAAATGTATGCATTATATAGACAATATCAAGACTTACCGATACCTAGTTGGATCAATTTTGAACGTTCTCTACTACATTAATTCTCTTTTTATGATATTTGCCTTATGTTCAATTGCACTCTCAACTCTAAGCATCCTATAATAAAATACTCCTGTCACCTGTTACATTCATTATTCACAGATTTTCTAACTGTTATCGAGCTCTTGTTGCCTCCCCTATCATTAAGTTTCACCATAAATCATTCTATTTCAAACACTAGAAAGGAAAGGATATTCTATATGTTCACCAACTAGTATCCCATAAGTCCATCCTACCCTTTACTACATTAGAAGAATGTTACGATTTGCCTTCTTCTTGTTTACCCCAATATTCCCAACTATCACAAGAACTTCAATCGTTCTTATTAACGAAGAATTTTCATGCTGACTCCACTCCATTCACTCGGTTTAACTCCTTTTCACAGTATCTCCACCAACTCTAACCCCAAAGCCTCTTTTAGACATAAACTATTGTCTACTTCTATCTCTGAAAGACAAAAATCCTTGACTTAAACTGCCTGGGACCAAGACCTCTCAATGTCCCTTTCGATTCAACAATGGTATAAATTATGGCAAAAAATCTTTACCACCTCCAGAGCTGCCAATATCACCCAATCCCTATTTTTCTTATAAATTAGAGTGGTTTGTACACCCGCCTTTATTCATAAAATGTATCCCTTTATTTCTCCTCTTTGCTTGTCATATCTTTCCTCTGATTTTATGCTACTCCACTTAATATATTATTGCCCTAATGCTTTCAAATGTTGGAAATCTATTTGGTCTAAATGTTCTAAGATATTTAAATATTATATTCCATTATCAATTCAAAATGTTTTCCTTGTGTCTATGTCTCATGATTTTCATGACCCCCCTTCGAAGTTAAGATTATCTGATCTTTTTATTTCTCTTGCATTTAAACTTCTTCTCACTTGCTGGAAAGTTAACTCTAAGGTATGTACGTTAACATGGTGGAATCTTATTTGTGATGAACATAGAATTTCTACTGTTTCAGTAACAATGTTATCTAAAACAAACACGTCCGATGTGCTCTGGTTAACCTTTACTACTTTCTTATCTTCACACTCATCTTTACACTAATCACTATTTAACTATTTATTTCCCCTCCCCTCTTCTATTCCTCTCATCCCACCTCTGTCTTTTCTTATTTCCTGTCTTAAAAAATATTATTTACTTTTGTCTGATAGGTACTCTAATCTCTTTTTATTTTTCTCAAAGCATAAGATTGCATTTTACAAACGTTTTCCACCTTGACATTATAATTTCTTTTACTGTATTTTCGTTTAGTTATGTGTATTAACGATGCTATTTTTCTCCCTCATGCTGATTGTTTTTCTTGGTACTCTCATAATGCAATAACAATTATTTTTAAGAAAAAGAAAGATGATTCAGACTCTGATCAACGATTTTGTGTAGGGTGGTTAAGGTCATCATATGGTGTGTATGGAGTCAACCCAGTCACTTATGAAGGAGGATTGGCCCTCTCCAAATTCCAGCTGTATTGTTGGGCATACCAGATCAAGAGGTTTAGACCACTTATTATACACAGAGAGGTAGTGGAACCCTGGGATTGACTTCAATGCTGTATTGCAACGGAGTCCTGGAGATGGTTGCCTATAAACGTGTAACTCCTAAATATTTCAAGAATGTGAGTGGCAATGGGGGTGTGGCTTAGCGTGCAACCAGGATGGCCGTGCGTCTTTAAGCTCTGTCCAACCTCTGATGTGGACGCTTCTTTAAATATGCTATTTGGGTGATTTTTGTTCACCGTCTGGCAGGAATTGGCAGCGGAAAGACTGGAGAGCCTTTGGGACCACTTACAAGCATGCAGGTCTGCTCCTTCTGTGTGGTTCTCCTGGAAGTTTTTCTCCTCATACCGCAGCACAAAAACGGAATTGTGCTGATACACGGTCTGTGCTCATTAATTACTCGGGCTATTACTTTGGTCTTCGTGGACACTCCCTTTGCTAATTGAGGTATGGTGTACCTATTTTTTTCTGCCTCTTCATGCTATGCTCTGCAGTTTTGAGGAGACATTATTTTGCTGCGATAGCCTGGTTGCAAAATAGCGCCTCCTGACAGGATTTATCGGATATTTTGAAGTCTACTTGACAGCCTCATTATACAGTTGAGTGTGCCTTGGTGGGTCTCAATTATCTCTTTTGCCATCTTTTGGCTTCCATTTCAAGTTGTTGGCGTTTATTCTGCTTATTGCTGGCTGTACAAAATTTACTTCACTTCCTACATCTGGATGGTATCTGACTAAATGTTTTTATTGTATTCTGTGCTCACCTTCATACAGATACCCTTTTTGGTCAACTTGGTGTATCTACTATACTTGCTTCCAATGGCCGAGGGTAAGGGCATCCCCTCCAAGGACAAAGATTCTAAAGGTCATTTGAAGAGGTCCAAACAAAGGTCACCCACCCCGGATTCTCCGCCTAAGAGTAGTTTGGACTCTGCTTCTACGTTATACACGATCCTACTTAAACTTAACTCAGTCCATGACATAGCACAGAGTACAAAAACGAACACTGATTTACTTCAAATTGAGATGGCTGCAATTCGTAATGATCTCAAAACCTCTCATTATGTGTCTCTAATGCAGAAACTCGAATAAGTACTGTTGGGGAGTTTAACAACAAACAAGCTAAACATGTCCATGGTTTAGAGCGCTCTTTGGCTTCCTTGAGGAGAGTCCTAACTGAGCAAGAAGACAGAAATTATAGAAATAACCTTCTTATTTTTGGCCTTCTGGAGGACTGTGAAAAATCTGCTCCTTCTGTGCTAGATTTTCTACTTACCTGGATCCCTACCGCTCTGAATATTTCCTTTCACAAGGACTTTGAGATAGAACATGCTCATAAAGTTCCCACTTTTAAGCCTAAGTCTCTTTCTTCTCCATGACCGGTGATCTTTAAACCTCTGCGCCATCAACATACTGAGCAAATCCTGGCCCAAATGAGGAAAATTCAAACCCTACAATGGGAAGGACAAGGGATATCAATTTTTCAGGACTTTGCCAGAGACACTGTCATTCGTCGTAAGGGCTTCTTAAACCTACATAAAAGGCTCTGTAGATATGCATATTCCATTTTCATTTGCAGGTCCTTCATGATTTAGAATAACTTTCAGAGGGCGCTCACAGAAACTTTCTACTTTTTTGGATAATCATTCTGAATCACAGATGGACTCTTCCTGGCACCTCTCATCTTTAACATCTTTTATTGCAGGATAAGTTGATTCCATGCTCTCTGTGTCTTACCCCTAATATGTGGTTATTATTGCTCCTGTGTTTTCTTGTTGTATGATAATTATACAATGTCATGTTTATTAGTTTTATATTTGTTACTCTTTTTTCACTAACATTTTCCTTTACAGGTTTTACGGTCTATCATATTTTTATGATGGACCCTTGAGAATTCCCGTTCAAGATGCTGGTGTTACTTAGGTACTATCTGGTAATTTATCGGTTGTACATGTTTGAATCACAGATGGACTCAGAGTCTCTTCCTAATACCTATCCTCCTTAACGTAATTTTCTGCCTGATAAGTTGGTTCCATGCTCTTGGTGCCTTATCACTAGTACGTGAAGTTGAAGTTGAAAATATTTATAGAGCGCACTGTGACCGAGCGGTTTCCTGGCGCTAAGGGATTACTAGAGGCTCAGGGAAAGCAGGGGGGGTCAAATGGAGGGGAACCCCTGGGCGAACAAGTGAGTCTTGAGCGCTTTCCGGAAATGTAGATAGGAGGTAATTGATCGAATGGTGAAAGGGAGACTGTTCCAAAAGCGAGGGGCAAGGGAGGAGAACCTAGTGCCATCTACTCGAGACTTGCGAAATCGTGGGACAGTAAGAAGAGCCTGACTGGAGGAACGAAGATGACGACTAGGAAGATAATGAGAGACCATGGAGTTAATAAAGAGAGGGGCTGTGCAAGCACGAGCCATGAAAACTATACATCCCATTTTGAAGAGGGTATGGTACAAAATAGGAAGCCAGTGAAGGGTTTTTAGAAGAATGGAGTAATGGTGAAATTTGGGAAGCCGATGGATTAGGCGAGCCGCCTGATTTTGAATAGTCTGGAGGCGCCGCAACTCATAGGCAGGAATGCCAACATACAGGCAGTTCCCATAGTCCAGCCGAGATAGGACCATGGCTAAGATAATGATTTTGAGGGCATCAAAAGTAAAAAAGCGGCAAATCTTACGAATGATCCATAGGGATAGGAAACAGGATGAAACAACGGAACTGATCTGAGGACGCATGGAAAGGTCCTGGCTGATTTTGATCCCGAGGGTTCTGAGTGAGGCAGAAGGGGCCTGGGGGGGACCAAGGCTGGCAGGCCAGAAAGCAGATGACCAGGGGCTGGAAGAGCCGCCAGTTAAGATCAGCCTAGTTTTGTCGGGATTGAGTTTAAGATGATTTAAACTCATCCAATCAGAGATAAAGGTGAGAGTGGTTTGAAATTTGGGAAGAGAATCAGTAGAGGAGGAAAGATTGAATATAAGCTGAAGGTCATCCGCGTAATTGTAAACGGATACCTCCATTCTGAGCAAGGAGACAATAAGAGGGTAGATGTAGAGGTTGAAAAGAAGAGGAGAAAGGGAGGAACCCATGGGAACCCCACAAGAAACTGTGCGAAACGGGGCAGAGAAAGCAGAGAGCTGAACAGCCTGTGACCGGCCTTGAAGAAATGACGCGAGCCAAGAGAGAGCGGTGCCCTGGATGCCCGCTGCCCTGACACGGTCCAGAAGGATGGAATGATCGACCGTGTCAAAGGCAAGTCAAGGAGCTCCAAGGCTTGGGGGCAGTTGGAGTCCGTCTTACTCTTAAGCTCGTTGAGGACAGAGAGGACCACAGTTTCGGTCGAATGAGCCGGGCGGAAACCCGCTTGATGGGAGGCCAGCAAATGATTGTCCTCGATGTATGTTGACAGGCAGGTGGTCATATGGCTCTCTAGGATCTTGCCTAAGTATGGGAGCAAAGAGATAGGCCTAAAATTAACAGGGAGGGTGGGGTCAGAGCCAGGCTTTTTTAAAATGGGGATGACAGTGGCTGATTTGAATTGTGGTGGGACCATTCCCAGAGAGATAGATGAGTTAAGAAAGGACAAAGGGGGGTCGGGACAACCAACAAATAGCTCCCTTAAGATGCAAGCTGGGCCAAAATCAGCAGGCGAGCCAGATTTGACTTTCCTGAGCAGAACCAGAAAGGATTCTTTGGAGATGGGTGGGAAGTGGGAGAGGGAAGAAAGCAAAGGGGGGGAAAGGGAGGAAGGTGTGAAGATGGTGAGGGGATGTTCCGCTTAATGTTAGCAATCTTCTCAAAGAAGTAGTCATTGAGAGAGAGGCAGAGAGAAAGAGAAGGAGTAGGATGGAGATTGACTCGGTCAGATAAGGCTAGGTTATGAACAACAGAGAAGATTTCCTTGGGTTTGTTAGCCGCTGATAGGATCTTACCAGAGAAATATTCTGATTTCGCCAAGAGAATAGCTCTCTTATAGTTGTTTAAGAGAGACCTATATTGATCCCTCTGGGTGGTTCATATTGTCCCTCTGGTTTCTTGTTATGTGATAACTGGGCAATGTCATGGCTATTAGCTACACGTTGCTTCACTAACTTCTTCCATTACAGGTTTTTACAGTCACTCATATTTTTATGATGGGCCATTCAGAGTTTCCATTTAATATGTTGATTCTATTTTGGTGCTATCTTGTTATGTATCAGTTGTATCAGTATCTCTCCTCTTCTTCCTTTCTTTTTCTTTCTTTTATCTTCTTATGTCTCTGACTATTTCCATCTTCGATCTTGGTCTCTCTTTTTCTACTCTCCATATTCCTTTTTCTTTCTTTGCTCTTTCCTCTTATTAATGCTATTACCCGACATATCTCACTTTTTACTTCTTTTGTTCTTCCTCCCTTTCTATAATCTTTTGCTGGTGATAATTGTTTAGGTGTGATTACTATTTATTTGTATTTTTCTTCACTCTGTTTTTTTCTTATACATATATATATTTATAGGACCTTGGCTTGCCATTTCTTGCATTACTTATTAGCATTTACTATACCTTAGGCTGTTACTTACACTATTTACTATTACCAATTATAAATTATTTACTGGGTTTTTGACCAGACTATATCATTCACCTTTCTATTTAGGATATGATAATGTGTTGGCTGCTCCTCAAATATGTTATATCTTTTGCATTTTGTATTCTTTAATATTCTTCTGATTCAGTAAGTCTCTCTCTTTCAAATTTTTACCTTCTAGTTCTGTCTTTCCTCTCTTTTTATCTCTACATGCTCTTTTCTTATTTATTACATTTCTTCATTTATTTCTTGTTCCGACTTTTACGCCTTTTTTCATTCATTATACTTGTATTTATCTCATGAATTTCTTTTGATTTTTAATTTTCCATATTACATAGTATTTATATTTGGTGCTATCAAATCTGTAGTGTTTAGAGAAGTCCAAATCCAAGCAGGTATCTTTAATATTCCCTTTTATTTTCTTTAAAAGACTCAGCCAACGCGTTTCGTTCCACACAGGAACTTCTTCAAGGCTGCAAACAGTTGACAGGACAACATATACAAAACATTTATAATATATAAACGGTAGACATATATAACTAAAAACATACCAACATATTGCAAAAGTAAGCACAAACATATATAAAAAAACACCACAAATACAAGGATCAGAAAAGCATAAAAACCAATTGGAAATAATAACCCATGCATATGGTATCCAAGACAGTATACAAATGAAACATTGAGGACAAAACATGTATATCACCTATCAAGTAAGGACACACTTATAAATTGCAATGTTGCTCCAAATGATGTTTCGTGTGTTTCCAAATACACGTCTAATCTCAATTAGTCTGACTAGCTATAAAGCTTAAATTTATCGGATTTAAGGCAATATTAATCCGTTTTTGATGTTTTCCATAAGAAAATGTCGGAGGAATTATATGCATTGGAAAAATCTAATAAATACAAACCAAAATTAACCCAGAACATCTCCCAATCTGAGAGAATGGCCCTACAACATTTGAGGGATGACACTACCATTGTGATACGTGAGGCAGATAAGGGTGGGAATGTGGTTATTATGAACCGTCCCGATTTTCTGAATGAAATCAATCGTCAACTTGGTGATACGCTGTGCTATAGATCCATCGCACATAATCCCATTCCTAACCTTATTACCACGATCAATAGTAGACTTAATGAATGGAGAGATACATGTCTTATCTCGGAAGATGAATACAGATATCTCAAAGTCAATTGTCCATCCTATCCTTGTATTTATGTTTTACCTAATATACATAAAGGGGGGTCTTTTCCCCCTGGGAGACCAATTATCTCAGGGGTGGGATCATCTACAGAGAACCTCTCCAAATTTGTCGATGCTAAACTAAAGAAATTTGTCCTTGATCTTCCATCATACTGTTGTTTAAAAATACGCATACAGGAACATAGAAGAGCCTTACTGAATAGGGACACTAGATACCCCATTACTGAACACTATAACACCAAACATAATGGCAGCAATATTTTTTGGTTTCATGGTATTGACCATGTACCCCAAGGCAAAAGGGGCTTAAATCGGGAACTGGCACTTAGGCAGTTAGAATCAAAGTGGATTTGTCGCCTACGTGCCACTATGTTAGGACATAATTCTGACTCTGAGATGCATTACTTCCTTTAGAATATATTCTGTCTATTTGCCCACTTAACATCGGTTTGGGATATACCCCCCCCTCACCCCCTGTTTTCAGAGCGTGATAATATATAACAGTTGTGATCCCGTTAATATCATCTACTAATATGGAATAAATCTTTGTGACATGTCCCTATATATCTTGCCTCTGTTACTTAGAATTATTGGGTCGATCACTTTTTTATCGCTATATATATATTTGTTCGGACCTTTTACCCACCGGGTTGCATCAAGGGTCCCAATGATCAAACCTTGAAGAATGTTTGTGTTGGCTATTGTGGCTTCTGTATGCAGATGTACTTTCGACTTTTCTTAACTGGCAAACTAGGATTTTCCTGGAATTAGTACGACTGTATTCTATATCTTGCCGCTTATTTTTAATCAGGTGGAATAAGACTACGATGGGCTATATCACCATTCCATCATGGCGACTATGTTCCCCTGTCCTCTTTCTCTGTTTATAGTATCACGGTACACGGGATTTTGTGCCACGATACTTTCGGCGTTTTTAAACTTCAAATTGAATGTAGCGCGACCTGGACAGATTGGTCGCTTATTACTTCTTTCCCCCTGGATTGTTGGGGCTATGGGACTTCCAAGGAATGGGGCTTTATTTTTACTATATACACAATTGTGTGCAGTATTGATAATATATCTAAAAACTGCCCTATATGCGTCTTCGCATGTGGACTCATTACTGTTGCTAAATGCTGTTGTATCTTAAGCTTTTTGATTGACACGCTGTGGTCTTTTTGAAGTTGCTTGATCACTTTATATATTTGATTGTCCACTTTCAAATTAGGTGGAATGAGGCGGCGATGTATAATACTACCGCTGCACCATGGTTTTCCGTCCTCTCCCTTTGATTATAGTATCGTATAACGTGGGATCTCGTGTGACGATACTTGAGATTTTCTTATACTTTAAGTTGAGTCTGGCATGCTATGGACAATTTGGTTGCCTGCTATTATTATTATTATCTACTTTTTCCCCTTGGATTGTTGGGGTTAAGGGACCTCAAGGGTATGTTTCTCTCCTTTCATTTCGCACATAATTGCACGTATTACTGATAACTATTATGAGTACTTTACCCCAATTCTCAGCGCACCTAAAGACATATAAGTGTGCGTCCTTTGATGGCAAACATGATACAAGCAACACCGTCCAAACTCAGTATAATTTTCATATATGATTCGGGTTGCAGTTACTGTTTACATTTTACATTCTGTACTCTAAAGAACTTGTTATGGTCAACCCCTTTTTTGGACTATTAGGGAGTGGGGCGCTCTCAGATTACTGCTGCATCCTCATAGTATATTTCTTATTTTTTTTTTTTTTTTTACATATAATTCTTTCTCAAGATCTGAGGTATTATAAGCACATCGCTAGTTATTTTCACATTTATTTTTAGATCATTGGAACGCTTTCAGATCCAGCTTTTATTATGGAGTAAATGTTAGATATAAACTAATAGCTCTGGATGTTAAAGGTGAATTTACCTCAAGACGAATAATATTAATACTGCGGGTAAGTCTTTCTGCTTACTAATGATCATTCACATGATGACGCGATCGACTCTATATATATATATTTATATATATATGTTTTATAAACAAACAGATGTTCCTGATTTCCTGATCTTTTTGAGGTCATTTATCTAACTTTCTCTGTGGTTGGTAATTCATTGCAAATTACGTATTTCCTGAACGGTGGTTTTAACATTTCTCTTTCATTTCATATTCTTCTTGTGAAAGGGCTTTACTAATTCTTGAGTGTCCAGTATATATAGGACTTGTACTCCTTTTTTTTTTTTTTTTTTTTTTTTATTAGACAGCTTCATTAGGTACAATATACATAAACCAAATTTTCCATACCTTTAGAATACATTAGGAAAAGGAGAAAAAAAAGAGAAGAAATTATAGTAGTCCATGGCTGGGTAAATCAGAAATATATACTACATTTCAAATAATCAAGACAGCAGAAGCAAAATCAGAAAAATATAAACTAAAACCTGTCTTTCCAAGAAGTTATTGGCATTCAAATTAAAGCACCACGTTGTCTAGCCTTCGTACCTTTGGCTGCATAGATTGCCATTTCTCTATTAGCTATTCCCAAGAAGCGGGTTATCCAAACTTGGAAATTGGGGGGATCTGTATCTTTCCATCTAGTAGCCAGTATTAATCTATAAACTGCCATACCCAGAAACATACATACCTCTTCCTCCTTGCTATGGCCAGGGGTGTTGTCATACCCTAACAAACATAAAGTAGGAGACATTTGAACTTTATGCCTGAAAACCTCTTCCCAAAAATCTAATATTTCAGCTTTAAGAATACTCAATTTGCTACATTCCGTGAACATATGTAATAGATGGGCCGGGCCTATCCCACACCGAGGGCATTTATCGTCTGTTCGTTTTCCCCATGAGAACAGTTTTGCAGGTGTAAAATATAAATTGTATATGGTCTTATATAATTGTGCTTTAAGAGTTGCTGTTAGAAAAACCTTATCAGCGAGGGAGAGGATCTTATCTAAATCGACATTTGGATTGTTCAGTTTAAATGCCCAGCGTGATTCCGTTCTTTCCAAATCATCCTGGTGTTGTTCCAACAGCAGGCGATATAGTAAACTTATGCTAGATTTTTTCTGTCCGCCAATAAATTCAAGAATAGAAACTTTCCTCATTGAGATATATGAAAGCTTCGCGGAGAGAATAGAATTTATGTGAATATATTTGAAAAGATCGGAGGCCGGGATGTTAAATTTAAGTTGAAGGTTGGAGAATCTCATACTGGGCAGAGCGTCCAAAAAGTCCCCCACTGATACCAACCCAAGGGCCTCCCATCTCTTGGCAATATCGTCATTAGCTTGCCTGGAGAGAAGGAAAGAGTGCCATAATGGTGTATATCTGTTAATTTTGGAAATATCAAAATGTTTGACAATTTTCTTCCAAACCCTCCAGGCATTGTCTAGGATTTTGATTTTCACCTTCTTGTAATATGATGGTTCAATATGTCGCAACAGTAGTCCTTTTGCTTTTTCCCCTACAGCTAGATCGTATATAGAAGGAATGTGTATCCTAGCTGTGTTATAATATGGAGGATTTATGTTGAATAAGGGAAACATCCCTTGAAGAAGGCTAGTCCAGAAATATAAAGTTATGTTCGGGAGCCCTAGTCCCCCTCTCTCCTGGGGAAGAGATAAGAATTTTGAGGACCTCCTGATTTTGCCATAGCCCCAGATAAATTTAGAGATTTGTGTTTCTAGAATTTTAATCATCTTATCCTCGACCAAAATGGGAATTGCACAAAATAGGTACAATATCCTTGGAAAAACGTTCATTTTGAAAAAATTAGTCCTGCCTATAATTGAAAGATTAAGGCTGTTGACCCTCAGTAGATCCTTTTTAATATTTGCAAGCATGGGGTCATAATTAAGTTTATTAATATTTTCAATCTGTGGAGATATACAAACACCCAGATAGACTGCGTTAATTGCCTTTCGGGGATCATTAAATAAGGTGTTGTTAGTACAGATAACCACGGTTTTTCCACTATTCAAAGAGTATCCGGACATATCCCCAAAAGACCAAGTTATTTTCCCGATTTCTTCTATTGCCTCATAGGGATTAGGTGTCACAACCGCCACATCGTCGGCATAAGCCAATATCTTAGTTTCATAGATGCCGGTTTTGATTGGTGTTATGACAGTACTTGCCAATAGTTTCTCAATCAGGGGATTTATATATAAGGCAAACAGTATTGGGGAACAAGGGCAGCCCTGTCTTGTGCCCCTTTGAATTTTGAATGATCTCGATTCGAGGCCCATCGTCAAGACTTTCGCATTCGGTTCTTGGTACATAGCTTGAATTGCTTTAATATAGCCAGGCCCAAAATTATTAGAGTTCATTATTGCCCACAAATATCTCCAGGATACTCGGTCAAAGGCCTTCTCGGCATCAAGGAGGATCATGGACATCTGGCCCCCCGTCGCAGCCATGATATCGAAAAGTGCGATGACCCTACAGGTATGATCTGTAGTTCCCTTATGGGGAATAAATCCATGCTGCCACGGGGAGACCAGATGCTCAACCACCCTCCTGAGCCGATTGGCCAAGACCTTTGCATAAATTTTAGCATCTGAATTAATTAGGGAGATAGGACGATACGAGGTAGGATATTCCGGAGCCGTACCTTTTTTTACAAATATCATTATATTAGTCTCCCTCCAAGACATAGGCTTAGTTCCATTTACCTGTATCCCTATGCAAAGGTCTAACATATAAGGTATGATTACTGATCCCAAAACTTTGTAAAGGTCTATGGGGATCTTGTCGGGGCCAGCAGCCTTACCTGCTGCGAGATCCACTACCGCCAATTGTACCACCTCAAGGGTGATGTCCTTGTCCAATTCTTCTCTATTTTTTACGTCAAGAATGTTACTCCCTCCCCAGTCACGTAACGAATCTAGCAAATTGTCTGGCTCAAGTGAGTCTTCATTTTCATAAAGGTCTTCGTAGTATCCCTTGAAAGCGTCTAATATTTTAGCAGGTTCTCTATATATCATACCATTTGCGTGGATGGTATTAATATTATTTAACAACTGTTTTTGTCGGGTGCGGAGAGCTAGTTGCTTTCCAACCCTCTCCCCGTCCTCGTATAGTTTATTTCGGTTGGTCTGGAAAATTTCTGCGGATTTCTGATTAAGCTTGCTATTAATCTCAGTTTTCAGAATTATCAATTTACCCAATATGTCTTGACTGTTATCACCGTTAATTATAGTAGTTATGTGTTCCTGCTCTGCATTGGCTAATTCCGACATCTGCTGCTGGTTAACCAGGGCTGTCTTTTTCCTCGCTTTGGCTACAAAACTCATAGTTTCCCCCCTGAGAGCCGCCTTGAAACAGTCCCAGACCATGTTCCTCGATGTACTATAACGGTTGCAATCAAAATATCCCTGCACCCAGAGCTTGATGTATTCAATATATTCTTTGTTTGCCAAAAGTTTTCTGTCAAATGTCCAATTGAATCGGGGCCTATGCAAATTAGTCAGATTAATGGTTAGAGTAAGCATATTGTGGTCAGAGAGTACCTTAGGACTTTTATCGATTTCGGCATCAAATGATTCCTCACTGACTACCCACATATAATCAATTCGTACATATTTATTGTGTGGAAAAGAAAAGTACGTATATCCAGGATTCAGTTGATGTTTGAGAGCCCAGATATCTATTAAGTCCAAACTAGCTTTGAGCTGAGAGAACGCCCTATAGACTTTAGGTTTCCTTCCTGTATAAGTGGACATATCCTGATTATGTGACATTCCTACATGTTTAAAAGAAATATTGAGGTCGCCACACAGTATCAATAACTTAGGCCATGAAGCAAGCTCAAGCTCTAATTCTTCAAATATCTGCGGGTCGTCTAAATTAGGGGCATAAACTGAACAGATTGTAATTCCTGGATCTAGTTCAATAATAACCCACCTTCCAGAAGCATCTACTAACTTACGTTTAGCTTGTCCCAGGAAGCTTCTAGCAAAAATAGCCACACTGCATGTTTTAAAGGTCTGTGTAGTATTTTCTAACAGATTGTACCCTGGAATTCTTAGTAAATCTCTATCCTCCCATGTAATATGGGTTTCTTGGAGGCAGAGAACGTCGTAGGGTGCTTGTTTAACTAATTCATAAATACTGGCTCTTTTAGCCCTGTCATTTAGACCAGCCACGTTCCAAGTACATATTTTTAACTTCCCCATAGTGTCAAACACATAACTCCGAGAATTCGTTCTTCACAATAGTATAACATATTCTTTTTAGCTCTAAGAGACACTATACTTAAGAAGTTGTATTTTTTTCCCCTGCTTATTCCTACCTTACAATTACCATCCCACCTCCCACTCTCATAATCCCTCCCCCACCCCCCCACACCCACAGTGAGGCTATTAGACTCAATAAGATTCTGTATGATGAGTGTGCATACAAAGCCCAGGGCTGGAGTTTCCGCGTCGACATGTTACCCTCTACCCAAAAAACAAAAAACGAAAAAGAGAATTTTTTAATATCTCAATGAGTTTAAAGAGACTCTAGTATTCGGCCATTTAACAATAATCAGAAAAGGTGGTTGAAGTGGCTAAGGGTGAATACCTTACACCTCAGATAGTAGTTATTTTTTAGATTCCTTTCAGCAATGTGTGTAACCAAAGTTACGGAGATTATGCTTAGATTAAATGGAATCTACACCAGAGACCAAAGCTAATCCTAAAAAAAAAAAAAAATCATAAATCATCCAAGTATTCCTTGGCCTTGATCTCGGATGTAAAAAATTTTGTTACACCCTTATTAACTACTTTGAGGCGAGGTGGGTTATTCAGATAAGCCACCACATTTTTCTCCTGGAAGGATTTAATCAGCTGACGGCGCCACCTCCGTTCCACCGTGGCATGGCAAAAGTCTGGGCGTACAAAGAAGGAGATATTGCCGCTGACACGCTTTGCATCTGGCCTCGCTTTATCTGAAATTGCCTGCCTCAGAAGAAAGTTACCGAAGTATACGAGGATTGCTCGAGGATACCCCCCGGGGCGTGGAGGTCCTTTTTGATGCATAGGCACCCGATGTGCCGTTGTATTTCAATATCCAAATTCCATGAGGACAGTTCTGGTAGAGAGTCTCGAAATAGTCTAATGATGAAGGAGCGAGCATCCTCCCCTTCTGAAGTCTCCGGAATTCCCAACACGCGGAGATTATTTCTGCGTAGGCGGTTTTCGAAATCCTCTAACTTCCATTTAACGTCAGAGAGCTCTGCTTCATGTGACTCTGTTAGTTAACGATTAGAAGCTATCTCTGTTTCATTGGCCACTATGCGAGACTCTAGTTCAGTCAGTCGGTTTCCAAATGTAGTGACTGTTTTGTTTAGTCTCCGTACAACCCCTTGTACTTTGCGAAGAGTATTCTGGACCTTGCGCCCATCCTGTGCTGTCTCTTTCCTATGTGCCGCTATGGCTTGCAAAACAGTCTCCATTACTGTATTCAGAGTTGCCGTTGATCCCGAGGGCAGTTCACTAGAGCTAGAGGCAGCAGTTTGGGGAGGGGGGCACAAGGTGCTTGTCGGAGTGTGTTCTGTATTTTGTTGCGGCGTAGGATGTATAGTAGGAGTGTAATCCCATACCAAATCATTTGCACCATGGTGGCCCTTTCTTTTCCTAACTGTTTTCTGAGCTCCATAGTCGCCATCATTATCGCTGCATGTAGATATAGAGCTCGTCCCATTTGACGTTTCGTATTCATCTGAGAATGAGTAGAAGTCGCTAGGATCCTTTTCTGCATCTATTTCCGCGGTTCTCTTATTGTTTGCCCCAGCGGCACTATTGGCTTTTCGCTTAATGACTTCATAGGCACTAACAGAGTGGCTCGGTGTCACCAACCTAGTCGTGTAATCTTGATTTGGGTCTGTCACATTCCCGCCATCGGGGCTAATGGCGGTCTCCGCGGGTGATACTCCGGAATCTGCAACAGAAGATGGCCCCCTTATCGTCTGATCCTTAATTTTAGCTGAACTCAAATATTGTAGAGTAGGCATGGTGGACGCATTTTGAAGTATTTCCTCTAGGTGCCTGTTAATGCCTGTATTTGCCTTACTTGCTTTATTTGGAGTTACAGTAAGGGGGGGATCTTGAAATAGTTCATTTAAATTTGTTAAGTCATTGGGACTAGAAGAATTATCCCCCACAGCTTGATTGGAGCATATTACACTCGCTTCATTACCTGGTTCATTGCCTTTGCCTCGGAGAGTTTCCGAACTCAACTCAGAGGACTGAGAAACAGCCTGCGCGCTGCCTGGCAAGCTCTGCCTCGGCTGACCTGGAAGCACTGGAGGCGCCCCGCTGGGTACGCGGCGAAGAAGGAGGTCAGCTATTGTCGGAGCGGACGTGCCTCCCTTCTCCATCGATGCCATTCACTGCCTCGTTTGAGCCTTGCCGCCAACTCCAGGACCCGTATCTGTTTCCTGAGCGGCTCGCCTTCCAGCTGCCGCATCCTCACGTTGTATCAGCCTCGCTGCAGCCACTGCTGCCGCCCTTGCCTTAGCGGTAGCGGCGATGGAGCCAGCATTTTTGGGAGGCATCACTAAGTTCCCCTGTGTATCGTTGCGCTGGGAAGACCGATCTGTGACTGCAGTAGTTGTTTCAGCTCGGGCTCCACAGCTCCGCTTCAGCCCCCCTGTGTCCAAGAGCTGCTCCCGGCAAAAGATGCGGAAAATAGAAAGACCGATGATCGTTACAAATGTCTTAAGGTGAGCTCCTGTGTGCCCGGTTGAGCCGGTTGGACCGGCGTTTAGAGCACTGATTTATTGCAGTACCATCAGGGGAGATCTTTAGTAAATAAATTCGTCTTCCAGGCATTCAGACATTCGGATATTCAGGCACTCCTTGAATAATTTCATATGTTTGCTCTCGGCGTCACAAATTTCTCTAAATTGTTAGTTCGACGCTCAGCTCCAGCACCGGCCACTGTACTACGGTCTCAGCCGATCGCCATCTTGCCTCGGACACCTGTACTCCTTGGATCTACAAAAGAAATATATAAATATATTAAAAACAATATAAATATTTCTTTTGTACTCCTTGAATCTACAAAAGAAATATTTATATTGTTTTTAATATATTTATATATATAAATATTGACTTTTTCATCAGATCATTGATTTTGGAAACTTTCTATGCATGTGGGATTTCGGCACATGGCATTTCGCTTCCATTTGCCATAAAGAATTGAATTTGGTGAGTGTTGGGTCATATTTGACTTAATTCTCTTTTTTGAATTATTACCCCTCTTCCCCCTTTTTGTTTGACTGTACCCCCTAGTAATTGGGTATATGGATACTGTTGCCCCCTCGTTATTATCATAAGGAAAAACGGATTAATCTTGCCTTAAATCCGATAAATTTAAGCTTTATAGCTAGTCAGACTAATTGAGTTTAGACGTGTATTTGGAAACACACGAAACATCATTTGGAGCAACATTGCAATTTATAAGTGTGTCCTTACTAAATAGGTGATATACATGTTTTGTCCTCAATGTTTCATTTGTATACTGTCTTGGATACCATATGCATGTGTTATTATTTCCAATTGGTGTTTATGCTTTTCTGATCCTTGTATTTGTGGTGTTTTTTATATATGTTTGTGCTTACTTTTGCAATATGTTGGTATGTATTTAGTTATATATGTCTATCGTTTATATATTATAAATGTATGTTATATGTTGTCCTGTCAACTGTTTGCAGCCTTGAAGAAGTTCCTGTGTGGAACGAAACGCGTTGGCTGAGTCTTTTAAAGAAAATAAAAGGGAATATTAAAGATACCTGCTTGGATTTGGACTTCTTTTGACTGGTGCACCTTCCTCTTTTGTTCTCTCCTTCTTCATCTGACCCTCAGTGGAGTTGTCCTACGGCGCACTCCGGAAGAATTGTGCACAGGAATTGAATATTAACCATGAGACTTTGGGATTTTAAGTGCTAAACTAGTAGTCAGTCGTAGTCCTTTTTTTGCACAAATCTGTAGTGTTTTGCTGGTTATAATATGCAATTTATACTGTTCAATATTATTTATATTGCCTCCATTCCTATTTATTATATTCCATATATATTCTGTCAAAGAGACCGGGGCGTGATCAGAAACGACTAGTGGATGGATCATAACATTGATGGCATGTTTTAAAAGAGCCACATCAACTAGAAGATAATCAATGCGAGAAAAGCTAGAATGTGGAGATGAGAAAAAAGTGTTACAGGATATCCAGAACCTAAAGTATTCTTTCAATTCTATAGTTACTAAACAAGCTTATCTTGGTGTACATGCTCAAAGCTCTCGCTGTTTGTTGTTAAAAAAATAGAACTGGTAAGTTGCTAGCTGCCACCATAAAATTTCTGAATAATAATATTAAACTACTCAGATCTCTTCTATTACTGATAGAAATGGCTCAAAAAAAATTCATACTGATGAAATTCTTCAAGTCTTCAGTGAATTTTATCAAAATGTATATACTCCTAAAGATCCATGTCCCATTTCGACATGCCAACAATTTCTAAAGTGTAATCCAACAAATACTGTTTCCCATTCTAATATGCTTGATTTGGGGAAATCGATTGAGACCGCTGAGATTCTCCAGGCTATTAAAGCTACTCGATCAGGGAAGGCCCCAGGACTCGACGGTTTCCCTATAGCCTTTTATAAAACTTTTTCTTCCTCAATACTTCAATTTCTCAAGAATGTTTTTGATAACTTTGTTCTTTCAGGTGAAGTTTCTGGCTAAGCGGCTGGGGCTACTATTGTTGTAATCCCGAAAGACAGCAGGGATCATTTTGATCCTAAAAATTACCATCCAATTTCTTTATTAAATATGGAAGCTAAGATTTTTGCCAAAATTCTGGCTAAACGTTTAGAAGGTCATATCCCTAGTATTATTCACGTTTCCCAAACTGGCTTTGTTAAAGGGCGACTTGCCAGAGATAATATCCAAACTTTTTTTCATAATTTAGAGAAAGACAAACTTTCTTCATTTCCATCGGCAGCGATCGCTCTTGATGCTGAAAAGGCTTTCGATAAAGTCTCATGGGGCAGATTTATGAGCCCCTTGCGCCACTTTTGCGTCACTTTTCCCATGTTAAAAGTGACGCAAAAGTGGCGCAAGAGGCTCATAAATCTGCCCCATGGTCTTTTCTAAAAGCAGTTCTCCAATTAATATGGTAATGTCTCTTTATGCACAGCCAAAAGCCAATATTCTTGTTAATGGTGCTCCATCTTCCTTTTTTAATCTTTGTCAGGGCAATAGGCAAGGGTACCCCTTATCACCTCTTCTTTTTTTACTATCTATTGATCCACTTCTTCGCTTACTTAACCTGAACCAAGGTATCAAAGGATTTCAATTTGGCTCACATACCCTTAAAATGGCCACCTATGCGGATGACGTCCTTATCTTTTCAGAGGATATTGCTGTGGCTCCATGTTATTTCTAATACCATAAGTGAATTCCCGCTTTTTTCTGGTTATTCTCTGAACAAAGAGAAACTGGAAATTTTTCCCCGTAATTCATTTTGTTTCCCCCCTCATATCGGTGACTTAGGTTTTAAGTGGCAATCGATGGGTATCAAATATTTAGAAATCTGGTTTTGCAAAGACCTTCCAGATACTATTTCTTATAATGAATCTCATACAATAGCTCAAATTAAAGACCTTTTATCTTCCTGGTCCCCTAAGTACATCTCCTGGTGGGGAAGAATTCAAACTCTCAAGATGATGATAACACTGATTATAAATTTTTTATCTTCTATGTTACCTGTGAAGCTTTCTTCTTCCTTCTTTCATGAGATTGATTTACTCACTTCCAAATTTCTGTGGAGTGATAAACATGCTAGACTCGCTCATAAACACCTTAGGAAGCCCTCTGTTTTGGGTGGCTGTAATTTGCAGGATTGGAATTTATATCAAATTGCATTCTTGGCCTCGCAGGGTATTCTTTGGTTCCTGACCGACTCCCCACATACTCCCCCGTGGATGTATATTAAACGAGAGTTCTTCTTTCCTTACTGCTTCTAAACTTGTTTTGGGTCACTCCCAGCGTATTATTTTTGACACAATTAATGCATTAAAATATATGGACAAAAGGATATCTATACCTATCCATAAATCGAGGTGGTCGTCTCTATGGTATAATCCTAAAATTTCTACTGACATTGATCTTACTACGATTTCCTCATGGGCTGCACGTGGTAATAGTTTGGTCAAGGATCTTTATGACTCCAATAATGATCCGCTCCCTTTCTCTTTTTTGGCCACAACATATAACCTCACCGATATGGATAATTTATTCATTTTTGAAGTTGAAGGTTGCTCTTTCTAAGATATCTTTTTCCATAGACTCGGCTACTATTTCACTTCTTTCTATGTGGTATCGTTCAGGCCATACTGCTTCGCGAATATATACATTTCTCTCTGCTCCACTTCCCTCACAGTCCACAATTGCTTATGATAAATGATCCAATCATTTTGAACCTGACATTTTTAAACATATCTCACAAGAGACGTGGCAAATCATTGGGAAGTTATCCTTACATAATAAATTGCCCCTTCTCTTATTCAATCTGAATTCTTTACTTTAAATCTCCTTCATTGGAACCCTGCTCGTTTGCGTAAGTTGAAGCTGCGAGATAGTAATCTTTGTTGGAATTGTAGTTTACAGCCAGGTACTCATCAGCATATGTTTTTTTAATGCACTTTACTACAATCCTAATGAGATTTAATGCGGAAACATTTATCACACATCCTTAATATATCTTTGGAGCTTTTTTTGCCTTTGATTTTATTGGGTCCTTGGGTTACTCCTTCTCCTTTACCCCTTGACAATACGGATATGCAGCTATTGGACTTACTTATTTCCATTGCTGTTAAAGTTAACAGAATGGAAATCTTTTCATCTCCTATCATATCATACATGGTGGGCATGGGTATCATATCTTCATGGCGCTCACACGTTTGTCGAAGAGAAATATTATTCCCCTGCTATTTCTAGTAATGTATGGCATTCATTGGATACTTATATAAATCTGCCCTCTCAAGGATTAATAGATCCATACACTTTTGATTCTACTTTTTGGTTTGTTTTTTACAACCGCAGCAGATGTTGCCATCTCTTTCCTTTCTTCTTCTTCTCTCTTCTTTATCTTCTCTCCTTTACTTCTTCCATCTTTCTTTTGTTTTTTTCTTTCATGTTCTGCTCTTTTTTATCAGCAATTTGACTTGTGTATCATCTTCACATGTTTTTATGATGGTATTCCTATTTATTAAGTATACCTGGGTTTTATTATACTAGCTCTTCATTATCATAACATATCACATTTGTCCTCTCTATTAATATTGTGGGTTTCTCTCACTCCAATGAGATATGTTTGTCTTTTTTCTATCCCAGCACATTAATTGTTGCTATGAAATCTGTTTTTGATCTGTACTCCCTTTGTTTGCTAATTTACTATTTATTATCTAATGCTATGTTGAATTGCAAGATATTATCAATGTGTTATGTTTTTTAAATAACAATAAAAATATTTGAACAAAAAGAATGTGAGTGACAATATTTTAGAAACAACACTCAGAACCTGGTGGAAAATGATGTGTTTCACTGACTCCCCATGTTATTGTATATTTAAAAAAATATAAAATCCCTGGGCTTCTTAAAGGACAGGATGTGTATTCAGTTGATAACTGTAGTAATAGACATTGATTTGGATCTACCGTAATGGGAATATTTGACAAGATTAAGGGGCATATCATCAAGGGCAATATCGCCGATTTAGCAGCACTTTTTGCCGCTAAAGTGGCGATATTTTTATCGCCCTATCAGCAAGCTGTCGCTAACAGCTTTTAGCGATGGCTTACTGGCAATAGCGCCCATGTCCTTGCCGCTTTGCATGTCAGCGGTAATAATCGCTAATGAATTGCAAAGTAGGCGTTCCCTCTGAAAACAACCCTGGGAAAGTCGCTAACCGCACATCGCGGTATCAAGCCAGACCCTGATACCCATAGCAACATAAAAATCAACGCTAACCGCGGTTATCGCCATCAGCTGACGTCTACAAAATTTCAGACTTAGCTATATTTATAATGGGAGGTGGATTCTAAGCCTAAGTCCACACCTCCCTATTAACAAGGATTCCCTTAGCGTTGTAGTTGCATCACTGGATTTCCAGCGATGTTCCCTCATTATGCCGCTATCGCCAGAATTTTTATCGCCGTGGAGATAAGCGGTAATAATAACGCGTTATCTCGGCGATTAATTCCGGCGATAGCCGGCGTTATACAAATTTGCGCTATGTGTGCTCTGCGATGTTTATCGCAGTTTGTTGGTGATATGCCCCTAAGTTCTACTGCACTGTCAGTTGGTTCAGATATGTTATTGTAAAAGAGTTATCCCCTCAGGAACACAGACGAAGTTCTGGAAAGAAATAGTGAAACTTTCATGAGAAACAACTCTCAAAGTGGTACAAACTGCTCCAAGCTGAGGAGGAATCAAACACTGATGCACCATGGGGATTTGGAGATCGATCTTGCCAGTGCTGGAAGGAACCAGCACTTGACTAGATTCAACTGATAGACCAGTCAGGTTACATCCAGCTTTCATCAAAAGGAACCATTTCATTACAGTCAACATGTTATTTTGAATGTTGAAGATGCTACCAAACCTAAACAATTAATCTCTGCTGAAGTGCCTAAACCACAGTGATAGGGACATAGACGACTTTCATGAGTTTTGAAATTGTCCAAGCCTGCAAGCTTTCAGGAGTGACGTAAGTAGCGCGTTTCAGCTAATTCTGGGACCCTGGTGCCTGATAGCTCAATAATGTATTGAATCTTGGAAATAGGAGAGCGGTTCAAAAAATGTTGGGAAGATGTACTTTTTTATGTAATATTACCAGTCAGAGCGTGTACATGTGAAGTACTGGGTATTTTAGTCCCAGCGGTGCAGGGGCACACACCCTATGACTTCTGGGTTCACCCTGTTCCGGACCTACAGAAACACAGAGTCTTCTGGGTGAAGTCAAAGAATCGTTTATTGGCTGCAGACCAATGACAGGTATCCTAGAAGTACAACAGCGTGTATGTTCTCAGGAGACTGCTGAAAATCATAGGAACGGACTTCTCCTTAAGTACAAAATATCATGCTCCAGGCACACATTCCTTGGTTTACGATATGGCCATATAAAGGTATACATTACAAACGAAAAAGCAGAGTCATGATGACCATCCCACATTCCAGTTCGGCCAGCCCACAATGATTTACACAGTAAGGTTCAGATCCCACGTTTGGTGTAAAGAGACCCCCCAATAAACATGAGCATCTCCTGTTTTGGGAAACAAGTCATAAAGCAGGAACAAGCAGGTGTGGAAGAGATTAGCCGGGGGATTGTGTAGAATGAAAGGGTTTTATGACGGGTCAAGCCCTGATGCTAATCACAGGTGGACGGAGGAAGGGGAGCTCGTGAGACCGGTTTGACCTGGGGCAGCAGAGCCAGCTGCCCAGGTCACAAAGAAGTCAGAGGGAAAGCCCATGTACTGTGAGGCCCGTATTTACTCCATTATAGCCTATGTGAGGGCAATGACAAGATGGCCACTGCTTCCAAAATGGAACCCGCGTAGTGGAGCAGAATAACGTGTACACAGTGCATTCATAGCTAGAACGGTATATAAAGCACTCGTACATGCCGCATTTACCATTTGCGGTTCGCTAATACCAAGATAGACAGGGGTAGGGCCCTGTCCCCTACGCGGTCCCGAATATTAAAGTACGACAGACCCTCCTTTTGCCCTTACATAGGCAATTACTATACTCATCTTAATCCGAGTCTAGGTCAATGTTCACGAAGTCATGGAGATGTTGCTGTAGCATCATCCTATTACTTAGTTCGTCCCTCGATACAGGTTTCCTTACACATAAGGTAGTACAGAGACCACATATCGCGGGAGCACACTGTATACACAGACAGAACAGGAAAAGAATGGCTAAGATCATTCCAATGACCATCAGAACTTTCCAACCCCAGGCAGATAGCAATTCCCAGAACCACCCCACCAGTGACCAATCTCCCTTATCCACGTGTATGGCTTCAGATATTTTATGGAGTTTGGAGATGGCTTGATACACTGTTGGAGCATTATCTGGTATGAAAATGCAGCAACTGGATTGGATGACCTTGCATACCCCACCGCGGTCTGCAAGAATAACGTCTAGAACCATGCGGTTCTGCAAAGTCATAAGGCGATCCGCTTGGAGCTCAGCTGTCAGATTACTAAGGGCACCAGCCGTTACATTGACAGTGGATTCAACCACACGTGTCAGCTGTCTCAGGTTCCTACTATTGACCATAGGTCCCCAAAACGGCAGGAAACCCAAGAAGAAGTCTCCTGCTTCCTGACCGGCAGTATCTTCCTTACTAATCACACCTCTCACAACTCTGGTCTTGTGATAGTCAGAGGCAGCAGTAAATGTCGGCGGTAGCAAGTTCGCAATATAACATGTGCCCGAGAAATCAGGGGGCAGCCATGTATATGCTCGGTCATTACAGATGAAATATGTGCCCTTGGCAGCTAGAAACGCAGGGGAAAACTGTGACGGGAAAGTGTACGTTTCAGTACAGTCACTTCTTCCCAGTTGAGCTCTAGGATTCTGACCATTACCCTGTAAGCAGAACCGACCCATGTGGGGTACGACCCAGATTGGAGATGAGATTTTTCGCTGTCTTTCACCCAGACTAATACTATACCCCGTCGCGTTCCATCCTACATAAGGTCTCAGCTCTTCTTTGGGAATAGATGAGTACGCATTGATATCCCTACTCATATCGGCAACTCCTTTCATCAAAGCCTTATTATTGGTGATAGGTCTGATGGAACGCGGTTGGCGAGGGGAGTATGTATCTAGGGCATAGAGAAACATGGTTTGGAATGCCCATGACGATCCATTGTAACTGTACGGTAGCACCAGGTAGGGAATACCCTTGTTAATGGTATGGGGCATTAACCCACACACCCAGCAATTGGTCGTATTCATTACCAGTAGGTGCTGGTGCAAGAGCTGGATAAACGAGTTATTTACAAACTCTGATCGTCTGGTCTGTTCGTGCTCAGGCAAAGGGTGAAAAGAGTGAGAGGAGGCAGTAGAAAGAGATATAGGCTGTTGAGTGGGTGCAATGGGCTTTTGAGCGGAGAAAAACACAAATCCTACAATAAACATTATGATACTACACAGTGTAAAAAGGCACAAAAAGACAAAACATTTACTTTTTACAATTCTACACATCCTTGCGTTAAAGTTCATTTCCTCAATCGGTCTCTCCATCTTAAAAAACTCCATCCTCTACTCGGGCCGCTCGCGGCGGATGAGTTTCTTCTGCTAAGGAGTACGCCTGTCAGTCCAGGGAAACGCCCTAGACCAACCAGAACCGTCGACCTAGCGTCTTCGGCCTGTACCCCAAAGTCTTGGCACCGCGACCCTGCGGCAGAACCCGGATGGTGGTTCGAAAAACAAAAATCAAGAAAGTCCTTCAGATGGGAGAGCAAAAAATGTCAAAAAGGAAATAGTGAGGAAATCTTTATTTGTCCATGGGCCTAGGTCTCAAATTATAGCGGAGACGGCCAGGTGCTGTTTGGTCTTGAAACAAAAGTTCAGGCTCAGTGGTGTCCAATCGATTTGATGGTGGCACAGCTTCCTGCAGAATATTGTCACTCTCTTGGTCTGAAACTGTGCCTTTTAAGCGTGCGTCACTGAATGGTGCAAAACGAGGTACAATGTTTGTCTCTGAGTCGGCGATACCCTCCTTGACCCACTGGTCATATGGCAGAGGCAAGGGGACTACTTTGCAGTGGGTACCATGAATCCAGTGCTTCTTCCCTTTCACTCGCACTGCTGATCTTGTTGAAAGAAGAACAAGATGAGGGCCGATCCAGCGAGGCTCGTCGTTGCTCTTGCGCTGGAAATTCCGGACCAGGACCCATGAGCCAGGGTTGATAGGGTGTCCAGGAGGTTCAGAAGCTTGGGGAAGAGTATCATGTACCTGTTGGTGCAAAACACGCAGTTTAACCGTCAAATCATACAGGTAATCGAGCAGTACTGGATGCTCTATTTCACTAAACTTCGTCGGTCTTGGCACGCCCCATACATTAGCCGGGCGGCCAAAGACAACCTCATAAGGGCTAAGTCCCACTCGTGAGTGTATGGTCATTCTGGTGGACAGGAGTGCTAGAGGTAGAGCGTCAGGCCATTTAAGACCGGTGCTCGCCTGGATTTTGGCCAGCTTGAGCTTTAAGGCTCCATTGTAGCGTTCTACTAATCCAGCTGATTGGGGGTGATTTGCAGCGTGGAACTTCTGCTTTATCCCTAACCCTTCACATACATTCTTCATCACTTTACCCACAAACTCACTTCCGTTATCACACCACACCATTCTTGGCATCCCAAACCTAGGGAAAAACTCCTTCACAAGGGCTTTGGCTGTGGATAGGGCAGTGTTATCTTTCAGAGGATAAGCCTCAATCCATTTTGAGAAAGCACAAACAACCACCAGTACATATTTCAGGTTGTTGCATCTTTCCATGTGAATAAAGTCCAGCTGCAAAACTTCAAATGGACATGATGGGGGTGCAAAGTGACCAGCCGGAGTTGGGGTTCCCCTACCAGGGTTGTACTTCAAGCATAATATGCAATTCTTGACCACGTTCTCTGCACACTTGGGAATCCCAGCATTCTGCCATACTGGAGCCAACAACTTGCATATACCTTTCGTACTGATATGTGCCATTCCATGTGCCATAGTAACCACTGGAAGCACATATGCATCAGGCAACAACCATCGCTTATGTTCTGTCAGATCAATCCAACAACCATTCTCATCCAACTTACCCATACTTTCTCTCCACTTGCTTAACTCTTCCTCTGTGGCTTCAGCTTGAAGCGACTTCACACTCTCTATTGTGTTCTCACACATTCCCACATCATTAACCCATCTTGCGGGGCCTGCAACATACATTCTAGTCTTCACATTCTGTGCTGTTTCTCTCGCGGTCTCATCAGCAAACGCATTCCCACGTCCAACATCATCTGTGACTTTCCTGTGCGCACTGCATTTCATGATTGCAACTTGCAACGGTAGGGTCAGTGACTCAAGGAGATCATTCACCAACTTGCCATTCTGAATTTTAGCTCCATGCGACGTCAGGAACCCACGCTCCTTCCACAGTCGCCCAAAATTATGAGCCACGCCAAAGGCGTACTGGCTATCTGTGTATATATTCACTCTCATTCCTTCAGACAACACACATGCTCTCGTGAGGGCGATTAATTCTGCTGCTTGGGCCGAATTATGTGGCACTCGTGCAGTTTCCACGACCGTGTGTAAAGTCGTGATAGCATAGGCAGCAGTCGTGTCACCATTAGGGAGCTTGAAACATGACCCATCTACCCATAAAGTGCCATCACACTCAGTTAGGGGAGTATCTTTTAGATCTACTCTTCCTTTCGTCTCTTCCTCCGTTCTGAACAAACAGTCATGTTGCTCAATCTCATCTGAGTCTGCTGGAATTGGCAATAACGTAGCTGGATTCAGCGTATTACATCTCTTTATGTGTATATGATTAGCTAACAGTGTAAGTTCGTAGCCCGATAATCGTGCACTGGTCAAGTGTTGTGTCTTAGTTCTATTTAATAATGTGTCCACGGCATGTGGAACCATAACAATCAATGTGTTGTCCATTACCAAACCAGCAGATTGTCGGATAGACATCGCTGCAGCAGCTGTCGCTCTCAGACAGCTTGGCAATGCCCTCGCTACAGGGTCCAAGGTAGATGAAAAATATGCGCATGGGCGCGGTCTGTCGCCAAAAGGCTGTGTTAACACTGACAACGCACATCCATCTTTCTCGTGAACAAACAATGTAAAAGGCTTACTGTAGTCGGGGGTACCCAACACAGGTGCTGAACATAATGCATTACGCAATTCCACAAAACTTTTCTGGCACTCTTCAGACCATGGGATAGGATTCGGTGTGTCTTTGCATGTTAAGGCTAACAAAGGTTTTGCCAATAAAGAAAAACTAGGGATCCAATGCCTACAGTATGAAGTGATGCCCAAGAAAGCACGTACTTCTCTCTGTGTTTTTGGCACACTCAACTGTGCAATGGCTTGAATTCTTTCTGGGGTCAATTTCCTTCCCTCCTTCGATAAGAGATGACCTAAGTAGGTCACTTCTTGTCGACAATATTGCAGCTTAGAGAGAGACACCTTGTGATGGAAAGCGGATAAATGGCGCAACAATGACAATGTGGCTTCTTTACAGATCTTCTCAGTATCCGCGGCGATCAGTAAATCGTCCACGTACTGAATCAGGATAGCGCCACTAGGTAAAACAAGTGCATCAAGCTGCGCTTTCAAAGCCTGACTGTATATGGATGGACTCTCACAGTAGCCCTGGGGAGCGCGTTTGAAGCGGAAGCTTCGGCCTCCTAGACTAAAACCAAAAATATCTCTGCTCTCTTCTGCAATTGGGATAATAAAGAAAGCATTCTTTAAATCGATCACTGAAAACCATGCAGCAGAGGATGGAATCATCGTTAACAAGGCAGTTATATCGGGGACAACCGGAAACTGTGGCACAACAATCTTATTAACCTCTCTAAGATCAATCACAAACCTGTAAACAGGTGGCTGTGAAGGGTCCGTTCGTTTTAAGACAGGTAAGATCGGACTATTGCAAACGTTGCCTCTTGTCTCTTCAATCACACCCTTATGAATCAAGTCGCTGACAATGTCTAACAATGCTTTCTGCCCTTCATTAGAGATCTTGTACTGGGGAATACGTGGCAGTCTGACATTAGCCTTTAAAGTCACCACATATGGCGGTATCTCCAAGAGGCCCACATCATTGGGACCAGTAGCCCAAAGGGCATCCGGAAGGGATGACAATTCAGGTGGCATCGTGTTTTTAGACAAGTACATTGGGGAAATCACTTTCTTGCCTAATGTAAGTTGTACTCCTGAAGGAGAACAATACAGTGTAGCGTGTAATCTTTTCAACAAATCTAATCCCAGCAAATTCTCACCACAACCTGTTGTCAGGATCAGGGGTGCTTTCAGCTCGCAAGGTCCAACAGAAAGTGACATGGGACAGGAAATCGGGTTCCTAACTGGGGCGCCAGAAAAACCTACTGAAACATTTATATCGCCAGACAAAGGTGCGCCAGGGAGTTTTGAATGCATGATTGAACTCTTTGCAGCACCAGTGTCTAGCAGAAAAGGCTCCGTTACATTTGCTGTAGTCACCTCAACATACGGTCCACTCTGATCCACTGGCACTGAAACAACTCCCTCTCTCTGTCTATGGCTGTCCTAGTAATCATTACTTTCTGCATCACCGTCCTCTGCATAATAATCATTATTATAATACTGGGCCGTATTACTAATCGCGTTAACTTGCTGATCAAAGCTATTGATGGCACTTTGAGGCGGCAGAGGACGCGCATTCTGGGGAGCATTTCCACGCCCTCTGCCTCTAGGAGCTTGCTGACCACCCCTACCTCTTGCGCCATACATATTACCGTTCCGCTGCATTAATTTAGGGCAACTATATTTAAAATGACCTTCCTCTTTGCAGTATGAACATTGGTTGGGACCTACAGGGACACGTGGTTGATAATACCCATTCATTTGCTGGTTGTTCTGAAACTGTTGGGGTTGGTGATAGACACCTTGTGGTTGTCTATAATTATTCTGACCTCCACGTGGCGGATAGGCCTGCTGTAAAAGGACCTTTGTCTTTAATTCCTTCATTTCTTTTCTGTTCTATCTTTCTCGTCCTTATCTCTATTTTCATAATACTGTGCAGTAGCCAGTATTTGCGCTGAAGAAGAAACAGCCCAGGAACTCTCTGAATCTTTTAACCATTTACACAGGTCAGGAAGTAGATTCTGCACAAACTTGTCCACAAATAACCGTTGGCCACCCTCAGTACTCATATCCTGCCCACTGTGGTCAATAAAAGTTTCTTCAAACCTAGTAAAGAAGTCTGACACTGTCTCATCTTTCTTCTGCTTGCATGCAGATAACTTGTCCCAATTTACGCGCATCGCAGGCATTATTGTCTTCATATACGTGATGATTCTACCAGGCAGTTCAGCTACTAAAGGTTCTGGTTTCGCACCACCAGTTTGTCTAGCATCAGCAGCAACAATGTTGGCCCATGTATCCCCTAGTTCTGCATTGTGATCTACATTACGAATTGATCCCCATAGAGGCTGTGGAACAACATTGCCAAACAACATGTCTATATCGGCCAGATTCATAATGCATGACCCTGCCGTCTGTGACAACTCTTTATAATAACCTGCTGGGTTCTTACGGGGATCAGGTAAGGACTGCTTAAGCGCTAATACTTCAGAGCGCTTCCATGGAACATGCACCCAAACACGCTGGAAATGCGCTGCCACAGCGGGGTTACCACCGACAGCTGAAACCGCTTCCTTCCATACCGGGGGAACTTCTCTCATGGGGTATTGTCGCGCTTTTGCCTTTTTCCCCACAAGGACCTCTTGTTCAAACAATGACTGTTGGCAATCGTCATTCCTAAGTGACAATACAACCGCAACTGCTTTATCTACTTCGCGGTCCACAATTATACCATTTCCAAAATCGAACCTCACTCTACACAACTCCTGCGGGTTCGGATTTTTACCACTATCCTCCAATTCTTCACAGAGAATTTCGCACATTTTCTCGAACACATATCTCTGTTTAGGGGCATCCCATTGATGGAAAGTGTTGACAACTGATTCCACATCATAAAGTGAAGGGAAAACGATCCATCTACGCGCCATGTGATCTATTACCTTTTTCTCATCGGGGTTAGGCAATTGGCTGCGCAACTGCTTACGCTGTACACCAGGAGTTGCACCAGATGACCCAAAGAGAGGAGACATTAATGTAGTAACCACATTAGCTAAGTGCTGTCGCGCTGAAGGAGAAGCTGAGGCGAGAACAGGGGGAAAAACAGAGGGAAGAAAAGAGGATGTAGAGACAGGTACCGGAGTGGTAGAAGGAAGAGTATTAGGGGAGGCAGTTACTGAACTAGGCAAAGTCGCAAGAAGTGCGGGGGCAGTTGGAAGCACAACTAGAGGTGCTTGAGAGGGCTGCGCTACAGGAATAGAAACTGGCTGCGAAGCAACTGGCGGTTGCGGCAAGGTTTGCAGTACATGCACTCGAGGCGGCATATTTACAAGCTGTGGAGGCGCCGTGGCAGTTTGAGCATACGGGGGTGGTGAACTCAACAAATGTGACATCAGGGGATCTTTCTCCTTTTCTTCTGACTCATTCTGCTTAGAATGTGGCAAAGCTGGGTAACATTTGTCAATCCCTAACTTACGCTGCCTGTGCAATTGCTCATTCATTTGCTCCTCTTCATTGTCTTTAAATTGTACAGCTGCTTGCATTACTGACATACCTCTCTCCCTTTTATTCTTTTTCGCTAACTTAATTTCCTTCTGTTTGGCTTCCTTTCGCCATAAGCGGAAAGAGTCAAACATCGCCGGCCGGGCTTTCTTCTTAAACAATTTAATTTCCAGATTATCTAAAATATCGGTATCAAAACTACCATTTTGGGGCCATTTTAAAACACCATCTTTCCTGGTGTAGTGGATCCACACTTCGTTATATGCAATGGGGCCTACGCCATGTTTCACATAGAGCTCATAAGTTGGAGTTCCAACCGGAGGAACCGGACATGATTCCTCTAGCTGGAAATCTTTTCCACAACCCAAACAGAATAATCTACCAAATAGTCCAGAACCAGGCATCTTCGCTCACTAGTCTAGATCCAAACGTCAAAGGATTATCGATTACGATAGCCTCGTGAATACACGAGTCCTCTGGTTTTGGCGTTTGCAAACTCCAAAGTACCAATTCAAATGATCCCGAAGGATACCAAAACAAATGGGAGACGCTCCACTTATACTTAACTGAATATTGCTGATCGATGGCGTCACCAGAAGACTCTCTCGATTGTTTCGCTCTCTCAAAACTCGTCAAGGGTCCAAAACAGGTCGATTAATCAGGGCAGCAGTCCTTCGTAGCCGTCGGGACGCGGAGAACCTCGCAGAAAAGACTTTCGGACCACGTCGACATGCAGGGGTCGATGAAGTGGCGGCCTTCCTCCGGAATTTCCACACGAAGCTCCTCACGAACCTCTGGCTTGGACTGGTACCGCTGAAATCGCCCCACGTTGGGCGCCAAACTGAAGTACTGGGTATTTTAGTCCCAGCGGTGCAGGGGCACACACCCTATGACTTCTGGGTTCACCCTGTTCCGGACCTACAGAAACACAGAGTCTTCTGGGTGAAGTCAAAGAATCGTTTATTGGCTGCAGACCAATGACAGGTATCCTAGAAGTACAACAGCGTGTATGTTCTCAGGAGACTGCTGAAAATCATAGGAACGGACTTCTCCTTAAGTACAAAATATCATGCTCCAGGCACACATTCCTTGGTTTACGATATGGCCATATAAAGGTATACATTACAAACGAAAAAGCAGAGTCATGATGACCATCCCACATTCCAGTTCGGCCAGCCCACAATGATTTACACAGTAAGGTTCAGATCCCACGTTTGGTGTAAAGAGACCCCCCAATAAACATGAGCATCTCCTGTTTTGGGAAACAAGTCATAAAGCAGGAACAAGCAGGTGTGGAAGAGATTAGCCGGGGGATTGTGTAGAATGAAAGGGTTTTATGACGGGTCAAGCCCTGATGCTAATCACAGGTGGACGGAGGAAGGGGAGCTCGTGAGACCGGTTTGACCTGGGGCAGCAGAGCCAGCTGCCCAGGTCACAAAGAAGTCAGAGGGAAAGCCCATGTACTGTGAGGCCCGTATTTACTCCATTATAGCCTATGTGAGGGCAATGACAAGATGGCCACTGCTTCCAAAATGGAACCCGCGTAGTGGAGCAGAATAACGTGTACACAGTGCATTCATAGCTAGAACGGTATATAAAGCACTCGTACATGCCGCATTTACCATTTGCGGTTCGCTAATACCAAGATAGACAGGGGTAGGGCCCTGTCCCCTACGCGGTCCCGAATATTAAAGTACGACACATGTACGAACTGGAGGCAGGAAGTAATTCCATTGCTCCAAAAATAGGCATATTTGAGTATCTCTCCCAAAAGAGGCAATTAGGGGGACACAAACATTTAAATCTTTTACTTCCCTGAAAAGGTCTGCCCTTCACCCAGGTCTCTCCCACAAATTTAAAGTAAAGCCACACTATACCCTATGGAGCTTTAACAATAATGAAACATATACAAAGCTACTGTAAGGATAGGGTGCTCATACTAACAGGGCTTTAAAAATATCGCACAATAGCCTACAGGGAATATGGAATCCCTGGCCTTTGGATTCATTAAGTCTGTGTTCGAGGTCAATATCATTCTGAAATAGACAATAACATAACATGTGTATTTGTAAAGTGCATGTTCACCCCAGCAACAGGGAATCTTGGTGCTGAATAACAGATGTATATTACTACCCAACTCAATGGCACTCATTTCACTCATTTTATCAACTTCAAATGGATGAAAGGTCCGGGATTTGAACCTGTGACCATGAGCTCAAACACAGGCCCCTGCAGTGGATGCACTAGGCCACTGAGCCACCAGACCTGGCAATACCAGCTATTACCAGTTAATTATTTATCTATATTGACAGCATAGATTTAATTCTTCTTAGTTGCAGTTTCAGGAGAAGAGTGGCCTAAATCTTTTCCATATGATGTGAATAATCTTATGAAACTTCTTTGCCCGTAGGAATTTACTGATATAAAACAAATATTACTTATCATTGTTTTGCTGTTTAGTAGCCTGGGCCCATGTAAACCCTTACAGAGGTACTGGTGTATAGATCAACACGTAAAATAATCTATATAGTTGAAAACATATAATTGCAAATTTCAAACCAAGTTAAGAAAAGTAACATATACCAGGTTTTTGATGATGCATATAAAAAAGTGAAAGCAAGTACAAGACATTTTGTTTAACTGCCGATTGCAAATCGATTGGAGAAACTGCTGACACAAGCTCATATCCTTCCACCAGCAATCATTAGCAATAGCTGGGACCTGCTTTCATACGCCCCAGCACGGTGAGACAAGCAGTTGCAGTGACCCTAATTACATCTAGATTGGGCTACTGCAACAGCATTATGAGAGTGCCAACAAGTCGGTCCAACACAAACTCCAGATGGTACAACATGCAGCTGCCCGGCTAGTACTAAAATGGCCCAGGAGATCATCAGCATCGACTGCTCTGGAAGCACTACACTGGCTACCAATCCACAAAAGAATCCTGTTCAAGATCCTGATAATTACCTTTAGAATCTCCATTCCTCAGGTCCTCTCTACCTCCGGCCCAGGTTTGCGTGCTATGTATCTCACCGTACTCTCAGATCGTTTAACGCCAATCTGCTAAAACCCCCAGTGTTCAGATGTGTCCCAAAAGGGGGTAAATCTCTTGCAGTGATTGGCTCCAAAGCCTGGCACCAGCTCTCCAACCACCTTCGTTTTATCCAATCAGAAACTCTTTTCAGGAAGGCCCTGAAAACCTGGATTTTCACAGCCCCTGACGGAGGGCACTTATCTAAATCATTTCTCCACCCTCAGTTACCCTGTCTATCTAGCGATCCGCCTAGCGCCATGATGCTCCTTGTAGTGATAGCTGTACTCTACAAATGCCTATTAACATAACATAACATATGAAACTGAAGACACGTCACCGGAATGTTCAGTCTTTTCAGCAGTACATCGACCAAAAAGGATCCGACTCAGATGTTAAATTGTTTAGGTTGGTATGGTGTGTTAGACTTGCTGAACAAAGAACTTAAGCCCATATGTAGAAAGCCATTTTCCAATTGTAAACCCTGCAATTCACAAAGAGGGGGTTTGCGGTCACAAAATGGCTTTCTCATATTCACTAAACCCATTTTGTGATCCAGTAAGGATTTTTGAATTGTATAATGTTTTAATAATGGATACTGAATCATAATTTGAAAGGTGATTATCTAGGGCATCCCTTCCAATTGCAAATTGGTATCAGTTGTATCAATAGTTTGTGACTGCAGTTCGGCTTGAAAACTATTGACAAAGTTACCAACATCTTAAAGTAGGTGCTGACTTCATTTGTAAAAAGGACGGGGTCTGCTTGTGAGCAGTTCCCCTTTCTGGGTGTTAAAAATGTTTGTTGATGAGTGGGTACTGGTCCATGGGGCTCACTGTCACTCTCATACTTGAAAAATATATATTTTCATTCTAAAAAAAAGTCACATTTCCTATAAGGAAAATTGCCTACATTAAAAAAATAGTTTACTTTATTTAAAGGGGATCATGGACGTGATGGTCTTCTGGGAACCCTGTGATGGCCTTCATTTAGAGTGAGCAAATATAAACAAAATATGCGCACTCAGTTTGCTCATAGGGTATCTCAGTAAGAGTAGGTCGTAGGTGCAGACGGGTAGATCCCCCTGAGTCGGGATATGAAAATGGATTGTTGCACGTTCCTGTCATATCCCGACTCAGGGGGATCTACCCATCTGCACCTACGACCTACTCTTACTATATACCCTATGAGCAAACTGAGTGCACATATTCTGTTTATATTTGCTGCTATTTTCCTTTCTGAGTAACACAGAACGCGCACCAACATCCTAATGGATGACATTGAGAACATTTCTGAATGGAGAGCTGATACTTTCATGTATACTCATGAAGAAACACAACGTATATATGCACTGTTCGAGGATACTACAGGAACCAGCACCAGTACAACATCAATTCAATCTAATATCAAACAATTATTATACACGTCTAGAAGAGCCATTAATCAAAGACTCCACGCCAGTACTCTAATCAGGTACCATAAAGTACAACGGATTCCAAGAGGTTTAAGAATCGCTCTAAAATCTACTCTATGTAAAAACAATCCACGATTCACTGAAAAATGGGAAGCCATTTTAAACAAATGCTCATTAGACCTTATTCTGTTAATCGTTGAGGAATTATCCAAACTTCTTGAAGAATTGAATAAAGAAATTGAAGAACTCCGACAAGAAATCTCTACTAAATTAACGGATGTAGATTGGAATGCTACCCTAGCAGATCTTAACAAACAACTGGAAGAATACACCAAAGAGATCAATGAAAGGAAAATTAGAAAATGTAAACGTGACAATGTTGATTACAAGCTAGGAGAAGTATACACTTGGGCTGAAGCATACGCATACAAAAGACAACAACGAAAACAGACAGGTCAAACATCAGACACGGATGCCACATCATCGGATGACTGTTCTACAAGGAATAGACCATTCAGAGCCTCTTCTATACCATCAGACACAGGTGACTTACAGCGATCAGCCTCTGAAGGTCCTTCAACCAGCGATACAAGGCAACATTTTTTAGGATCAGGCCCAAAGCCACTAGGAGATCCAGGAGGAAAAACAATAACATCCACAAAATCGGTGGCAAAGAGTACCCACAGTCAGAAAATCTCGTAATTAATATTTCCATTTACCATCTTACGAATTTTCAAATGCAAACATTGCAGAAAGGAACTTCATATCACTCTAATCAGCTTGAGACAGAAATCAGTTTCTTCAAAGTTATATGTTTACTCAGGCTTAAACATTACTTTCAAAATATCATGAATACACCAGATGCTCAACGGGACAACACCTTATTGGAACCTCGTAACAAGAGTACCTACATGGCTCCAATCAGCCACAAAGTATTGGACGCCTTTGAAACGATTGTGTGTAAAGAATTCAAAAAGATTGCATACCACAATAAGAGCAATTTCAGTAACATTACTCAAAAAGAACAACAAACTTTGAGAGAACTAGCCACAAAGCAAGAAATAACCATACTACAAGCTGATAAAGGAGGAGCATTGGTGATCATGGATTCATCCTTTTACGAAGATAACGTTAATGAACACGTTAAAGTCTCAGAAGGATACATTCCTCAATATCATTGAATCTACCCAAGATCAAATTACTCCTGACACCATACTTTGCACCATAGACGTCAAATCGCTATACATGTCTATTACTCATGACAAAGGCATAGAGGCCATTGAATCATTCCTTTTGAACACAGATAAACCTAATGATCTAAAGATTTTCCTGATAGAACTTATTCATTTTACATTGTATCATAGTTACTTTGAATGGTCCGGTAGATTTTACATCCAATGCTCTGGAACTTCTATGGGCAATTGTGCCGCCCCTACATATGCGAATCTTTACATGCATCGATTCGAACTGGATAACATCTTGACCAAACAAGAATGGGCTGAAAACCTTATCCTTTACAAGAGGTACATTGATGACATTTTTATTTTTGTGGAAAGGCTCAACCTATCACCTTGAATCTCTCATTAAGATTCTCAACACAGTTGATCACCGCATTGAATTCACTCACTCCTTAAGCAAGGACTCTATAACATTTTTGGATACTCTCATAACGAACAACAAGGGACATCTGATTACACAAGTATACACTAAACCAACCGATCACAATAATCTACTGCATTTTTACAGTTTCCACCAGCCATCACTCAAAAAGCATCTACCATACTCCCAACTGCTCAGATTGAAAAGGATATCTAGTACCAATGTCTTATATGAAACAAGTAAAGCATCATGCATGGACAAATTCAGACAACGCAAGTACCCATCAGAGATCCTGGAAAATGAAATTTTCAAAGCAGATAAACCTACACGACAAATGCTACTTCAACAAAAACCTTCAAAAAAGACAGAAACTGAAATGGTATTTGTGTCCAAATTTTCAACACAAAGTTACCACATTAAAAAAAACATTCTCAGATATTGGCCGATGCTGAGTAACGAAGTGGATTTTAAAAACATCTTCGAAATGCCTCCCAGATTCGCCTACCAAAGATCACACAACCTTAAACAAATCTTATCCACTTCTAGTACGCCCACGACCTCTGATTTCAAAGGAACTACACCTTGTTTGAATTGTGGCAACTGCAATTCCATTATCAAAGGAAATTCCATACAACACCCAGATAAAGGTTATTCGATCAAATTAAAGGTAACAGCCACGTGTAGCAGTCAAAATGTAATTTACATGTTAAAATGCCCATGTGGCTTAGTCTATGTGGGTAAAACTGAAAGAAAAGTGCACATAAGACTCAATGAACACAAAAGTAATATCCGAACTCAACAGGCCAAATCTCCGATTGCCAACCATTTTCACCATTTCCAACACAATATCTGTAAACTACGTTTTTTAATTTTAGAACAGATACCCATTATTAAAGGATGGAACAACACTAAATTCCTCTTGCAAAGGGAAATATTTTGGATAAATAAACTGGATTCCATCCACCCAAAAGGTCTCAATGAACGTTATGACCTTGGCTGCTTCTTGTAATTAGTCACCTGTACTTTAACCCACGATACTGATTGTGCATTTTGTTTCCCTTTTGGAACCTGATCATTTTCTGATACCTACTATTGTGATGTTTTTTTGATTATATGTTCCTTTGATTATATGTTCCACTGTTTCATCACTGTTTCTATACCTTCGTTTTGAACCGCTCTTTCATTCGTGTGCTACATTTATTATGCATGTGGATCATTCTATACTATATGTTCTATATTCTATCCACATCGTTTTCTTTTTTTCGGTCCCGTTTCTCTCATAACACATTGTTCACAATTGAAAGTCTTTTAATTTTCTTTTGCTTTATAATTTCCCTAGACATTATATGCCTCTATTATTTGACATTTTTCACACTAATTTTTTTTCTCTTTGGTGAAAAGATTCACAGCACGAAACTACGAGTCTTTCTTTCTTGTAGTTCACATCCTTCACTGTTTCGAATGTTCGCGCGTCTGACGGGTATAAGTCGTCACACCCCAGATAGTGTTTACTTTTCCGGTCACGTTGTGATCGGTTTTCGTATTGAAGACACTGAACTCAGATTCTGATCCGTAAGTCCACATTTAGACCCCTTGTGCATGTCACGTTTTTTTAAGTTGTTTGTGGTACCGCAGTTACTTTATCGGGTCATTTTTTTAAACCACGGTGTTTCCCTTGTGCTTTCTATGTCATTACGGTTTTTCCGTCCCATTTTAACGCACTACATACACTACGGCAGTGTTTTCACCTTTTTGTATGTAAGACACGTTGACTTCAAATCACCGGCAGAGTTCACGATTGTCCATAATAACGACGCAACACTTTTACTGTTAAACCATAACTTTTGGCACGTTGGGACTATCATACTTACTTTTTACCAGTTTACTATCTTTTACCACTTTTGATCCTATAATCATACTTGCTAAATCACTCTTATGTTTCATCGCCAGAACTCAGGCTGATTCCTTGTTTGCTCTTATTTTGTAGTGCCGCCCCTGAATAAGGGCTTTGATAGCCCGAAATGCATTGGGCATCCAGGTTAATGGTGATAACAAGTGCTTCATGAAATTAACCTCAGAATGTAGTTCAGACATTCTTGAATTTAAAGGCTCAATAAACTCAATTGACCTTGGAGCAACATTTGTTTACTTTATTGAATTGAAGAATTGATTTCCTTTCTGAGTGCAGCACTTCATTTAGAGTGAATCGCAATTTACACTCATGAGGTAGGTCAGATCGCAACCCACTCCAAATAAGAATTTTTGGAGTTCACCTATGTGTGCATTCATGTCTGAGATCTTCAATTAACAAAGCCAACTCCTCTAAACACCCTCAGACGGAGGGTTGTGCAATATACATACAATGCATGTCCTCTACATTAGCCGCGTGGTGGGAGACAATAAAGTGCATGTGGACAAAGGACAATTTCATTCAAGTATTTAAGGGAGCTCATAAATGATATGTTAAATAAGAAGCTGTCCAAATGTAAGAAATAAATAGCTATTTCTTTTAAAAAGCAGTGGCTATGCCAAGATAAAAATGATGGAATAAAATTCTAAAATTTATAAAACAGCTTTAGCAATGAGTAATTTACAAGAATGATAAATCAGCAGGGCAATGGTTACATTCAATCAATTTAGGAGAGAGGATACTTGTCCCAGAGTGCCTAATAGATGGTGTTAGACTGTGGTTTGCCTATGGGGTCATCTTTAAAATGGCTCTACGGGTACACCACATAGTGTACAAGTAACGCGAGATGGAGAACACAATAGGCGTGTCAGTATCATACTTAAAAAGCCTAAAGACCTCAGAGCATTGTCTAGACCCCAGGTTCCTACACAACTGTAACAACCAGCGAGACCGAGACCTCCTGTAAGCAGGGCAGAAGAAAAGTACATGCATTTCAGTTTCCTCCACATGCTCACACACTGGACAATCCAGGTTGCGGGTGCCCGACCACTTGTTGGTAAAAGATCGAAGCGGGAGCACCCCATGTCTGAATTAGAGTGTTAGGGCTCGGGTACCTTGTGTGGTACTTAAACTACCCATCCCATCATGCACCTTAAGGGAGGAGGGTTGTGTACTGCCCCATACTGCCCCTGGACAGGTCACGTGATTTGGGAGGGTTCTTAAGCCGACCTTGCACTGGCCGCATTACTTGGCTTTCTGGTGAACTTCCTGACGTATTGGTATTAGAAATCATCGAGACTATCCTTGCTGAAGCTAGCCTTGTTACCTTGGATCCCCGCCGCTGTGCTTTCTTCCTGTGTTCCAGCGCCCCTTTGGAGTTGCCCTCCAGATACCCGACCCCCACCAGTGTTTTCCCTTTTGCCGTTCGTGCAGACTCGCGCGCTTCTCGCGCTAAAGCGGCATTCCTGTTGTTTCCCGGAAGAGCGACATAGCTCATACCTTGTTCTTAGCTTGCACGGCGGATTTCCGTGTAAGTTTGTCCCTCGACGGCGCCCGTACAGTCCCGCCTCCATCTCCGCCTCCAATGCAAACGCGAGGACGCGTTTGTTCCTTGAGAACTCTTCCGCATTACTGTAGCGGGTGCCGGTTTTCCATATATTTCCTCGTATGACGCAAGATAGCGTTTTCCTTGTTTGGACCCTGTTACCTTTGCAGCACCGGCCCCCAACCTTCCCCATTGCCTAAATTGGGACAACGCACGCTAAGAGTTTCCTTACAGAGAACGTCAGACTGTCCCTGCTGTATTTTTTTCCCTGTGCCTCAAACTGCTTATTTGTTCCACCCTTGCTGTCAAACTAACAGCCAGGGCATTTCATTTTGAAGAGACTCTTGCCATCCCATAGCTCTACTACCTGTATGGTATACAAGTAAGTTTGGGACAGTACACAACCTCGAGGGGACAAACAGTTGTTTAATTGGGGATAGTTTTCCCTTCATATTTATGCTTGATATGTTTCTCTTTTATGTCATTTTGTCTTGCATATAGATTTCCAGTCCCCGGTCCTGGACCTATTTCTGTTGGCAGTTGAGAGACTATTCTGGGGGTCTCATGAGTCTCTCCCTTTTTTAAGGACACGGTTCCTACTCTAGAGTGTGTTTAGTGCAACACTGGGTGGAGGGTGTTTTTGAAGAAGGGTGAGGCATTAGCATCGCTCCTGGGGAAAGGTTTCTGCCTGGGAAGCCAGCCTGCGCCCGACATAGCGGGAGAGTTTCTTCGCTAGAAGCGGCTGGATGTAATCTGGTGCCAGTTCTAGCCTATATTGCAGTTTTACTTGCATGAACCTAAGAGTTAGGCACCCAGGCTTGGTCCCCCTCCATAGCTGGGCCAGCTTATGTTCTCTATATGTCTCAAGGAGTGCCTTTCTGGGGGTAATGGGACAGGTTTCTTCAGCAGAGGTCCAAAAGTTTGCCCTCCCCTGGGTCAGGCAGGCGCTTCTAATATAGGCCAACCAAGGGAGTTTCCCTGCAACTTGTAGGCTCATAACATCTCTCAACTCGTCTCTGTATGAGGCTAGTTCGGGAGTACTCCAGAGGCGTCGCCAATATAGGAAGGGTCTAGAAGAAATGACGTCTGCAATAGAACTAATCCCGAGGTCCATTCTGAGGGGTGTTAGGGGAGAACTAGAGGGGAGACCCAAGAGTTGCCTTGCAAACAAATTCTCTATAAGTGATAGAGGAGTAGTTGGACAGTGATCCCATAGTTCTGCTCCATACAAGGCAGTGCCCCTTGCCTGTACCTTGTAAGGTTCAGCCACAGAACCTATCACTTTATGCGTACTGGTCTTTTATACCTTTGCAAGGCCCCCCGTGGACTGGGCCAACTCTAGGCTAGCTTTCTTTATTTGTGCCCCCCATTCAATTGTTTTCAGTTAATGTGATCCCCAAGTACTCGAAGAGAGACACCGTCTCATGGACCCTTCCATCTAGACAGGGGTTTGGGCGAATGCCATTGTTCGCATTAAAGACTATATACTTCATTTTTTTAGATTGATCTCCAAGCCCCTGCTTCTACAAAAGACACTGAATGCATCAAGAACCCTTTGCATGCCCATGGGGGATTTTGAAAGCAAGAGGGTATCATCTGCGAACATTAGGGGAGGTATTTTATGGTTTGCTAGCCTAGGGGCATCAATATCTTTTCCAGCCAGCAAGGACTCTATTAGGCTATTAATAAAAAGGGAAAAAATAGTTGGGGCCAAGATGCAGCATTGGCATACCCCTTTCTCTACAGGAAAGGGAGCCGAAAGTTCTCCATTTTTGCCAAACCATATTTGTGCACAGTTATCTTGATGAAGGTATCTCAGCTGGTGGCAAAGATACTCTGGAGCTTCCATATCCAGTATCCAGTAGTATACCCCACAATGTATCCCTCGGAACTAGATCAAATGCAAATTTAAGGTCCACAAATGTGAGATAGAGGCTGCCACCCTCTATGATCACAGTTTTCCAATGGAGGAGTTGTAATCTACAGATTTGATCAATAGTGGAGGTCTTGTCCCTAAACCCAGCTTGGAGGGATGTGAGTACATTGCACCCTTCCATCCAGGACTGAAGTCGCCCCAGGAGTGCTTGTGTAAATTATTTTTTACTTACTTCTAGGAGACTAATGGGGCGATAGTTGGCAGGATTGAGTGGTGAGCCCTTTTTAAATATTGGGATAATTTCAGCCCCAGCCCAAGTGGAAGGAGTCACCATACCCTGCAGGATGGCATTAAACAGGGACCACAAGTAATGGGCCCATCTAGAGGTTCAGAGCGAAAAAGGTCACACGGGAACTTGTCCAACCCTGGTGCCTTAGCTGGTAATATCTTGCCCAGTGCTTCTATAATCTCCTTTAGGAAGAACAGTGGCATATAGTGATGGGACGTCTCCGGGTAGGGAGGGGACATTTACACCTGCCCGACTTCCTCCTTAGTCATAGTGTATAAAGATTTAAAGTGGGCCCTCCAGACTTCCTACCCTAGATCTGGCGATCTGGCCAAATTACCTTCAAATGTGCCTGTGTTATCCAGCACACTTTTAAGTGCCTCCCATTTTTTTGACCTTTTAGTGCACACATAGGTGGATTTGCAAAATCAAAATTGATTTGCAAAAAGTTATTGCGCAATGTGACCGCTTTTTGCAAATCGATTCTTATTACATTCACTCATATGATTCTTATATCGAGGATAGTGAAACAGAACAGACCTGTAAATCAGTAGAGGTCCCTTCCCACCCACCTCATAGAGCCTCAACAGACTCTGGTCTTGTAAACCCTCAGCCAGTGCCCAACATGCCACAGGGCTACCATGGTCTCAGCAATGGGAAAGGTCCACCATATTCAGTACAGGCCAGTCACAGCTGATTTTTTTCCTACTTTTCTCCCTTTGTGTCAGTTTTGTTTGTGCTGTGTTTTGTTTTTCAGACGCAACCTGTTCTTTGGGGCTTTTTTCCTGAAAAGCATATAAAAATGCAAAGTGAGCTTTCATAGCAGCCCAGAAAGAACTAAATTTTCGATAAATGTACTCTAGCACTTTCAACAAAAATTTGCGCCCAAAGCTTCAGGGAGGTTTAAATATGGCGGGCCAGCTGGCTGAGGCAAGTCATCCTGCCACCCCAGTGGCCTGACAGATGGTCCACCTGGATCCATTGAAAATTACCCTTTACATCCTTTTCTGAAGAAAAAAAAACGTAATAATGGGTCACAGGTTGAAAGTCCAGAAGTGCATACTACAAACATTCATGAAAGCTATCTATGCAGACATTTATTCATTCAAATGACTAACGCTTCTCCCTATTCTATGTGCATGCAGGTACAGGGCTATCAGGCACATGCATCAACCACAAAACCGGTCGCAAACGGGCAGATTCTCAGAATCTGCCCCTTTGAGACCGGTATTTTTGCATTTGGGATGCATCATCCCAAATGCAAAAATCGCTATTGAAGGAATCTCAAAATAGCGATTCCTTAAATAGCGATTGCATTTAAGGAATTCCTAATTGAGATTCCTTAAATGCAATGCATGAAAGTTTTAAAAATAGCGATTTCGCTACTAGCGGGAGCAAATTACCATGAAGCTGGACTTCATGGTAATTTGCTAAAACTTAGAAAAATGCACTTATTTGCATTTTTCTAAGTTTCACGTTGCGCACACACATGTCCTTAGAGCATGTGTGTATGCAACATGTGTGCAGAGTACAAATAAATGGGTGCGATAGGGTGTCATTTTGACACCCTTGCAGCCTAGAAATTGCGGGAGCAATTTGCGAGTACCTACTGGTACTCGCAAATTGCTCCTGCAATCTCCAATGCATTCCTATGGGCCTGGAGGCCCATAGGAATGAATGGGAAGCCATTCATTAATTGCGACTCGCAATTTGTGAGTCGCAATTAATGAATGTTAAGGAATCGCTATTTTAATAGCGATTCCTACATGCATAGGCTTTTGCGAGTCCTTAATTGCGAGTCCTTAATATTCGCAATTAAGTACTCGCAAAAGCTTTTCTTGATGCATGTGCCAGTAAGTGCCTACTGCAGTCCCTCGCCTCTTTTTTTGGAATCAAATTATAATTTCTCCTAGGGTAAAACATGGATCTTGGAAGGAAGGCAAAGCAATTTTATATTTATTAATGTCAAAGAAACTTGCACATTAATGTTGCCATGTACAGACCTTAGACATTAGAGTTGTAGAATCACATTCATTTTAGCACTGCTGCCTGCACATAGTTGAAATCTATGTCCATTACTAAATGCAGCACGAACAAAACAGTATACAAATGCGAATAAGGGGTTGATTGATGGTGTTTTTATGGATGAGCTGCCAAATTACCAGTGTACCACTGATGAACATAGAGTTAGCCAGCAGCGTTTCAGGTATTTTTATCCATAATAAACTTAACCTGCTTTTTCTGTGAGCCGCTGTGGGTTCAAAGTCCTGTGCTGGCTGATGTGCCCTCATCTCACTTCCCACCTTTTTTTGGTTTCACCTGCACAGCGCTTGTAATTGTTTTTAAAATAAACTTAAACAGGACTTACATCCCACCTCCTCTCTTTCCTGGTTTCTCATTGATTCCTGTGTGTGACACTTACCTTTGATCTCTTTCTACTGGCTGCAGCATATTTTCCTGCATTTACCAATGCTTGTTCCTTGTCTGCTTCTGTTACCTGTTTACCACCTCAGAAATACTGTTAACATCTGATTTGGTGGAACTATATTTTCATGAAGTTTTGCCTTTTACTATTGCAGCATATTTATATAACAATTTCTCACTCAGAGAGATTAAGGGGCATATTATCAAGGACGGCGTTAAAATTATCGCCGGATTAGCAGCAGAAAACTGCCGCTAAAGCAGCGATAACGGGCTTGATAATATGCCGCAGAGAATTCCAATAGAAGTCCATGTTGACACCAGAATATGGGCTTCTATGGGAATTCTCAAGGGCATATTATCAAGCCCATTATCGCCGCTTTAGCGGTAGTTTTCTGCCGCTAAAGCGGCGATAATTTTAACGCCCTTTCTTGATATTATGCCCCTAGGTGATTTGCATAGAATCACAGGATGTTGCGCGGTGCTGCCGAAACTCAAACATGGATCCCCATCTCTCGAGTCAAGGTCTCTGGCTGCCGCGCCACACCCTCTCCACTCTCGTGTTATCTGTCAGGGAGCTCTTCCCTTCTCCCAGATGATAATTGATGAAAACAGCTCTTTATCCATTACATAGGCGAATCCGATGCATTACCAATGCTTTTGGACATACCCATGACTCTAAACCCTTAATTCTTCGCTTCCGCAATAGGGCCTTGACCAAAAGAAGTAGAACAACATTAACAAATAGGTCCAGGCAGTGAAAGTAGCATTTCAATGATGCGTTTTCTCAATCAATTTACTCTTTGTAGCTGTTATGGAACTAATCTTATGCCAGTTGAAAAAGAAGGTAAACTTAAGCTGAGCAGGACTGACACAGATGGATGTTTGCAGAGGTTTAACAATCTCTAACTGGATTATACTGCTAGGAAACACTCATTAAATTGCATCTTTTTCTGATCATGTATTCATATTATCCTAGTACCTACAGTAAATTCGGAAAATTAAACAAATTCTCTGGAAATCTGTAAATGTTATTTTGTACAGTAGAATCCCTACAAATTACAGAGAAAGTTTCACGCAAGTTTCTGTTTCCTATTCTCTGCAAAGACAGCCACACGATGGAGAGAATAAACACACTCAGGTTTATAGGTTTATAAGTGTCTGCTGCATGCTTTCAATTCCCGGTTGTTTTGGACTTCCACAAACTTTCAGACACGTGTGGGTCAAATATTTGAAAGTTCGACTCAGCAGAAATCAAAACACCCCACTTTTTTCATTTTTTTTAAAAGTTTTTATTTATAATCTTTATTAATACAGAACACAATACAATACAAGATTTGTGAATGTCATAATGAATTGCCATAACTTTTACACTCAACCAAAGAAGTCCACTGAATCAGTTGGTGACGTTCTTGCTCAGATACGTGAGTTACTGGCTAACTTTCAGTACAGACTTATGACAGAAGTTTTAATTAGAGATCAACGGATAGCACAGGTTCACAGTAAAAAAATGTGAGAACGACTTTGGGCAACTATTAATCCCTTGCTGAAAGACGGAAAAATTATAGCCAAAGTAGTCTAGGAAGGTGAAAAGTGTATGAAAGACAGGTTCTGTGACGTAACTAATTCCTTAAAAGTCACGTTTTTAGATGTTTTTTAAAAGTATCCAGGTCAGTTACGGCTCTCAGTGACGCTGGAAATCTGTTCCATGCTTGTGAGCCCAAAAACCCGAAAGAACTGCCTCCCATGGGGGGTGCGGACGAGATCGAAAGATAAGGATCTTAAAGTCCACGCTGGAATATAGCGATTGACCTGCTTGTTAAGATAGCTGGCCCCTAAGCCATGAAGGGCTTTAAAGAATATCAACAAAGCTTAACATTTGATCCTTTCCTTAATTCACAACCAGTGTAGGGTTTTAAGGATGTAGGTCATATGGGACCTGGGTTTTGGTCTAAGAATCGTCCTGACAGGTGTTTTGCACCACTTGCAATCGCTGAATAAGATAGCCTGGTGGGCCCAAGTACAAGACATTGGCGTAGTCCAGTCTTGATGAGACCAGGGCTTGGACCACAGTCTTCCTAGTATCTAATGATAGAAGTGGAAGGAATCTTTTTAGCATAGGAAGTATGCCGAACCAGAAACCTACCACTGCTTGCACCAGGGACCTCATAGAATCAATGAAGATACCAAATTTCTGACCAGCGCTTGTGCTGAAAGAGGTGGAGATAGCTCCTCCAGCCACCATGAACTCCAGTTGCTCACTAGTGGTTGGCCAAAGGAGATAATTTCAGATTTATCCAGATTGCATTTCAACCAATTCATTTGGAGTCAATTAAACAATTTCGTGAGACAGGCTCTGATATTGTCACCGTCAAAGTCGTCGCCTTTTTCACCGGAGAAAATCAATTGAGTATCATCAGCGTAGGATATAATCTTGGCACTGTAATCCTCTACTAAAGGTGCAAGAGGAGACATATATAGATTGAAGAGAGTGGGGCTAAGTATGAAGCCCTAGGGTACTCCTACCTTCATACTAGGCATGGGAGATGAAATAATGGTATCCAAGTTTCCTGATATCTGTCTTTCAAGAAAAAAGTAATCCAGGCCAGAGCCATCCCACCTATGCCCAAGTGCCTCAATCTATCAAGAAGTCTCTCTTGTGGGACAGCGCCGAAAGTGGCCGACAGGTCAAGTAAAATCAGAATGGCCCTACAACCCTGATCCAGTTTTTCCTTAATGTGCTCTTTCACTTCCAACAGGCCAGACTCTGTACTAGATTTGCCCTGAAACCTGATTGGGACACATGCAGCAAATTGTGCCTTTCTACACGTTCTGAGATTGTTTTGTTAACATGTTTCTCCAAAACTTTAGAGATGGCTGGGCGGAGGGAGATAGGCCTATAATTAGCCAGATCATTCTGATTGGCGGATGGTTTTTAAAAGAGTGGTAAGATTTTTGCCTGCTTCCAAATATGCTGTACTATTCCGATGGAGAGGGATAAATTAAGCATCTTATTAACTAGGGAATTAATAGTAGGAGCTAAAGAAACTAATAGTTTAGGTGGACAAGCTTCTGGTGGTGAGCCAAATTTGAGGCTTTTAAGGTAAGCAAGTGACTTTCTTAGTTGTAATTCAGGAAGTTCTGATAATTCAGGAGGCTGCAAAGGGCCAGCCATCTCATTCGGAGGTTGATATGAAACTTGGTCCTCCGCAGTAATTTTATAAAAAAGACTGTTGGATTGTGGTGATCTTATTATGGAAGGATAGAGCCAGCTGTTTGGTCCAATCAGCTGGATGCAGGGAGTGTTTCTTACGGGAGATAAAGGATTTTGCAATATTGAAAATGTCCTTTCCCTTATTGTGAGCCATTTCAATCTTTGCCTGTAAATAATTTTTCTTGACTTCTTTCACCTGTGAATAATAAGATTTTAAGGCGGCTTTATAAATCTTCCTCTTTTCAGGTGTATAAAATGTCCACCATTTCCTTTCGAGATCTCTACAAGTACTTTTACAAATTCTTAGAGACTCATTGAACCATGGGGAGGTGGTGCGAGAGGTCAGCGTGGCGGCCATGTCTAAGTTAGAACGTAACCAAGATTCGAGAGAAGGGGCAACAATTTCAGGGTTACCGCATAGTGCCGGGGTAGAGAGCTCTGGAGCCTCCGCCAATGCTAGCAGGGATATTTTGTGTAGGGCTCTGAAATTACAGTCCGTCCTTGTTGCTTTGGGTAAAGAGTCTATGCTTATGCTTGGTATCTTAAAACTGATCAAAGAGTGATCCAACCATTTAATAGGGGACGGGGGATCTGCCATCATGTCTACCTTGCTAAATATTTGGTCAAGAGTGTGGCCCTTGTTGTGTGTGGGAGAGAAAATAAAAGGGGTAAAATTTCAGGCCAACATAGTTTTGAACAAAGTGGTCACAGAACTTAATAATGTGACTGAAGTGGGTGAATTACGCTACAAGCATCAAGGTAAACCAGTGGGGAAGAAAATTGCTTTTTGGTTCTCAAAGTGTCAACACCAGAGGTGGAAATTCAAAGCTGATAGGTGCAACAAACACTACAGGAAGATTTGTCACGGTTGCATATCATGGCTGTCGGATCAATTCACATTTAGTGTATTCAATTAATTGTTATGCCATGGTGCAGAGTGCTCCAGATTGATACTGACAAAGGAAGTGAACTTTACAATGATGTGAAAGGGAAAATTTGCCCCAGAGTTGTTTTCAATAGTAAGGGAAAAGAGATCTCATTGATGCTAGATTTAGGGTAATTGTTTACTATATTGCCCCAAAGACTGTTTGACGTCATATGGCCTGAGGAAGTTCTTAACTCACTGTTGTGATTTTGAAAGGGTATCAGGGAGCTGATATAGATGTTATAGATTTTACACTTGCAAGTATTTAGTTTCAAGGCCAAGAAACTGTTAGAAAGGTATAAGTTAGGCCTGGGCAAAAATTTCGTTCCGTTCGCGGAAATTGCGATAATTTGACATTTTTGCGTTCCGCGGAGAGCGCGAAAATGTCAAAAATTCCGGTTTCCGCAGCTTGGCGATAATTTGTTTCTTGCTCGCGCTGTAAAATGATACATTCTCGCGCGCGCGCGATCGCCTTACCTGAATCCCTGCGTTCGCCGACAAGTTTTCTTGATCCGGTCGCGTTCTCCATGAGATGTTGTATTGTTTTTAGCCATTTGCGCTGTCTCGCGACAGTTCGCGCCCGCAGTGACGTCATGCGTCGCGCGATCACGTCTTTCTTCTCGCGATCATGCACCGCGAGAACAACTCAAAACAAGATGGCCGCGCCCGCAAGCAGCCACATGGGTAAGTTGGCGACCCGCAACCATGCAGAAAATCGCGCGAACATGCCGGAAAAAAACTTCCGCATCTTCGCGATATTTCTGCTTGTTTGCGATAATTTTAAACATTCTCGCGATAATTTGCGAAGGTTAATTCCGCAAATTCCGCCCACCCCTAGTATAAGTGGCCTATTCTGGACCACCTGTACTAGGTTGGTCCCACCAATACAACTTGCACATTAGTGTGAACCCGAGAGCTGCCAACCAAGTGATGGTGGTGGAAGACAAAGAGGAACTGAATGTGGTTTCAAAGGATTTCCAAGCATTTTTTTAAAATAGGCACAGGCTGGCCTAGTGTTACACCAAGAGTATTGTGATAAAAAAGAGACAATACCAGTCAGACACATGGTGAGAAAGGTCCCCTTGGCACTTAGGATGGACATTGAGGGAATTCTGGATCAGATGATTAAGGATGAATAACTAAGGTAAAGATGCTGAGTGGACCTTGTCATGGTGATTATGAAGAAGTCTGATAGCTTATTAAGATTCTGAGTCCACTTGCACAATGTAAAAAAAAATAGTCACAGACCAACCTCTCTATGACAGAAACATGGGACACAGTATCAAAGTCCACGCTAAAATCAAGAAGAATCATCGCGGTCATCTTGCCCTCAACTAGGAGCTGTCTAAGATGTTCCTTGCCTCCTAGCAGGGTGGGTTCAGTGCTGTGTGTCATACTAAAAACCGATTGAGAGGGATGAAAGTATTCTTGAGACTCTACAAAATTTTAGAGTTGTCTGTTGACATGCTTCTCCATTACTTTCACGATGATGGGAACCAATGAGACTGGTCTATAATTAGACCCGTTCTTAGGGTCCAGATTCTCTTCCTTCAAGAGGGACCTAACCAAAGCATGTTTCCATGCATGTGGAATCATTCTTTGCATAAGGGTGGAATTCAGGACGCCTACTAGACTTTGCAAAATATCAGGTTCTAGCAAACTCAGCTTCCCCAGAGGGAGAAAACCTCTTGGAGAGCCTGAGCTAATTGAGGTCAGATATTACAAGAACACATGCAGATCCAGAATGTCCCAGCAATTCAGTATCGGCCTCGCTTGTGCTGAAATCAGCCTGATCTTGTCCTTGATCCCAGGAGAACCATTAGAAGTACTCCGCAACCCAGCCTTCTTCTCTCCAATCTTAAGAGAAACCTGAATATCTGTCATCTTTTTACAAAAAACAAGCCAAATTGTCACACTGAGCCTGAGACAGGACTGTTAAAGATGTGATTTTCTGGTTCTTTCACCACTCCAAAAATAGTTTTTGAGCGTTTTTGAGCAGCGTTGATTTGGTCCATGTAAAATGTAGCACAGGCCACTCTGCAAAGCCCTTGATCATTTCTGATAGGTCATTTTATATCGGGTCTTACTCTCCTCATTATAGGTCCATCTTGAGGATCTCTGTAAGTCTATACACCTTGACTTCTCTTCCTGTAACTCCTCGGTAAACCAAGGGTCTGGTGGGTGAGATCCGACTGAGCAACTAACTTTGGCTGCCAAAACAATATCCAGTGCTTCCTTCAGCCAGATATCCATCCTAGGCTGGTCCAATTTAACTACTTGGTTTGAATCTGGCAGTGCATAATAATTGTCTATTAAGCCCGATATATATAGTCTGGAGCTCTGGACCATGCCCTTATTGTCAGACCCCCTCCCTACACTGCTCAGAACTTGACCTTTATGGACCAAAAATGGCACTGCATAATGGTCTGACCATGCTAATGGCAGGGGAGGGGCTGATTCTAATGACTTAGTATTGGAAAAGAATGGCTCCGACAGATGTCCTTCTTTGTGCATGGGTGAAGAATTAGATACATCCAGACTAAGAACTCTGAGATCCACAGTTGAGGTGTACCCAGGACCACCCACATTATCCTCAAAATGGATGTTCAAGTCACCCAATAATATAAATTTAGAGGATCTGAGAATATGTGGAGCCAATAAGTCCGGAAGCAATGAGCACCATTTTCCGACATAAATTGGGAGCGATATATCAAAGCCCTCAACATGGTAAAGCTATCTGAGAGTTTCAATGCAAAAGAAATTGCTTCAGATGCCGGGATTGGGAGATCACTGATATTACCTTGTTTTCCAATCCTGTCCCTCCTCACTATCAAATAGTTTGATGGCAGGGCAGCAATGACGTACGAGATGGATGCCTCATGTAGCCATGTCTCATTCAAAGATACTGCATCAGGTGAATAGCCAACCACAAAGTTAAAACATTTTTGTTGGTGGCGTGGTAGCGAGCGAACATTGATACAGAAAAAATGAATCTTAGCTTCTGTCTTTTTACCTATGGATGTAGATGTCCTGCTCCCACGCATCTTTACTAATGTCATACTACGTGATATTTGCATCACAGATGGCCAACTCCTCATAGTCCAATCAGAACTCTTGTTCTTCTGTAGTTCGGCTTTTTTAAAAAGCAGAATTAAAAAGCAATCCTGATTCCCCCGAACAACAAAAATACCACACTTAAAAAATGGTTCAGACAGAGATCGAGGAATTGTATGGTAGCGTTGCTCTAACTGACACCCTACCTGCCCTCTCTGCACTGCAGACTGATCTAAATCCAATTTAAGGTATTTGAGAGAATACATATAGTTTTTCTAAATGTTTATAGTAGGTGTTAGAAATTGGGTTACTGGTGGACTGGGGTGGGAGCCCAGGTATAGCATCAACCACAATCCTAGTTAGAGTAAGGCACAAGCAAACTCCAAATGAATCCCTACTCTCACCTGGTAGCTTGGCACAAAATAGAAAAGCTTGAATTAGAGGCAATGTGTAAAATATTTGTGCAACACTTTAAACAGTAAAACAGTGAAAACACTACACAAAAATATCCAAAACTGGTTAGAAAAATAGAGCAGAATTTAATAAATAAAAAAGGACAAAATGACAAAAATGAAATCAGTAGAAGTGGAGTTATGTATTTTCAAAGAATAAACTATAAAATAGCACCTAAAACGCAGCCCAGATACAGTACCACATTAATCCCGCTGACGTTTTACCTTCTCAAGTTTTGTGCCAGGAGTTTTGTTCACAATGGAGAGGGTTGCAAAGAGACCATTGCAGGGGTCAGTCACCTTGGTGCAAAGAGCAGGCCACGCATCGCAGATGGGTGGGCTGGAGCTTTCCGTTGGCCGTCCCCCATGGACTGCTGATGCTGCTCCGCGAAGAGATGGGTTGGCAGCAGCTCATGCTGGATTTCAGTGTAAGAGGGATGATTCTGATACAAATTGGCCCGTTCATAGTCACTAAGAGCCCTAAAGCTTGATTTCAAGAGCGCGTGAGCCACACCAAGGGTCCAGGACCTGAGAGACACCACTTGGGAATCAGAAACTCACTGAAGATGGGTCCATGAGCCATTGAGGAGCCTTTTATGCCCCTGAGGCTCAGATCAGTAGGCCAGCAGGCTAGCCATTTGAGACACTCTGGGGTCCTAGGTTCAAGATGAGGTTGCAGGTCCAGTTTGTGTTCCCAAGGCAAGAGAGCAGCAGTCAGCAGGACAGGAGAGCAAGGCAGCAATTCCTGTAGAGCAGCAGTCCAGCAGAGTGGCAGTCCTTCAACCAGCAGCACAGCAGCCCTTCCTCCTGGCAGATTATCCACAGGTCTAGAAGTATATTGAAATGTTTGTGTCTGAAGACCATATTTTAGACACAGTTGTTCCTTTGAAGTGGGGAGAAGCTTCTAGAGGAATGCCTTTGAAGTCCACAGATGCCTTTCCTTCCCTGCCTGCCTCCGATCTAACTACAGGGTCTAAGCAGCCCTTTGTGTGGAGACAGGGTATAGCCTATTCAAGTATAAGTGGGGCTGTGCCCAGCTCCTCCCTCCCATCCTGCCAATGATGGCCCATGAAGTCACACCTAAGCGCCCATTGTGTGTGGCTGTCTGGCTGTAGGCACATAATGGCTAAGGCAAGAAAATGACAACTTTCTAAAAGTGGCATTTTTAGAATTGTAATTTGAATTCCGATTTCACCTTATGTTAGGATTCTAAATTAGGATTCCAGGAACACAAACCATAAACTAGTTAGCTCTTCTCATTTGGAAATTACACTTATAAAATGTAATGTACTTACGTGGGTTGTAAAACAAAAACACAGTAAGCAAAAACAGGAGGTCTGCATACAAAAGGTTAGGGGAAAACCACAACAAGAATGCCAGGTCTAACACGTGCCACCCCCCCAGCTCAAAGAGGAGAGACCTACTCAACCCTTTGGATGTTCTCTTCACAAAGGAGGAAAAACCTGGAAAGACCATCAGCATTAGCATGGTTTGTACTAGGATTTTTTTCTGCAATAAAGTCCATTCCCTGTAGGGAGAAGGACCACTCTGAACAGTTTGGAATTCTCACCCCTCATCTGCATTAACCATTTGAGGGGTCTGTGATCTTTCTGAACCTGTCAGAAAGCCACAAACAGGTTTGGTCTCTGCTTTTTCAATGCCCAGACCACTGAAAAGGCTTCCCTCTCTATTGCACTCCACCATTGTTCCCGGAGACATAACCTCCTACTGATGAAGGCTGCAGATTGATCCAGGCTCTCTTCATTTAGCTGTGAGAGCACATCCCCTATACCATACTCTGACTTCTTGGGGTAAGGCTGGGGTCTTGAGTACGGGTGCAGTACACATGGCCTTCTTCAGGGTTTCAAAAGTGTTCGGCACGCCTCTGTCCAGACCACCTGACATGGCTGCTTCTTGGAAGTTAGCTGTGTCAAGGGTGCAACAATGGTGGCTTGCCCCTTGACAAATTCCTGTAGTAGCTAGTTAGGCCTAAAAAGGCTCTCACCTCTGTCTGGGTCTTGGGGGGTTCCCAAGCCTGAATGGTTTCCATTTTAGTCTCTCGGTGACCCAAGCACATCACTGAACCCTGCCCTATCTGGCACTTACTGTCCATGATAGTCAGGTCTGCCCTCTGCAAAGCCTGAAGCACTTCTCTTAGGTGGCACAGATCGTCCTCCAGCTGCAACTAATGACCTCAATGTCTTCTACATAGATGCCATGGAAGTTTTCCAACTCAGCCAGGACCTGGTTGACCAACCTCTGGAAAGTACCAGGGGCAGTCTTCAACCCAGATGGCATGACCTGGAACGGGAAGTACCCTAATGGGATACAGAATGCAGACCTCTCTTTGGCCCCCTCAGTTAAGGCAATCTGCCAGTCCCCAAACATGCAAAGGAGCTTGGCAGTACCTAGACGATCTATAAGCTCCCCAGCACTGGGGATGGGGTGTACGTCATTCTTGGTGACTACACTGAGCCCATGGTATTCCATACAGAATCTAAGTTCTGGAGTGATACCTGGGGGAGCAGCCTTGGGGACAAATACCACTTGGCTGGGACAAGAGATGGTTGAGGGCTCAGTCACCTTTACGTCCAGCATCCTGGAGACCTCCTACTTAATGCTAGCTCTCCCTTAATCAGACAACCTGTAAAAGGGATAATCCCTTAGTCCCACCCTTTGTAATCTCTATGTGAGAGAGCTTGCCCCCTTGGTTCATTCCTTTGGCTTCTCTCTTACTTCATACAGGGACGACACGTAGATCATTCTATCTGCTGCCAATGACACCAGTTACATCATCAGCTCCATAATTGCATGGAAGAGATTGGCAGATGGATGAGTAAGCACTGTCTCAAACTTAATTCAGCTAAAACTGAAGTGATTCTTCTGGGAAACAACCCTCATTTCTGGTCCACCGCATGTTGGCCTGCGGAACTGGATGCTCTACCCCAACCCACCAAAAAGGCAAAAAGCCTCAGGATGATGTTTGACAATAAGCTTTACTCTGGCAAGTAAGTCAATTTGGTTCTACCTTCCTCCTATAATACTCCCCAAATCATAAGAATAATTATACACTTTCTTAGAAATTTTAGAAAAACAGTCATTTTTTCTTTAATCCTATCTAAAATGGATTATTGTAATGGACTTTATATTAACCTTCAGGCACAATATCTTAAGACACCAGGTATTACAAAATGCTGCAGCTAGATTACTTCATAATCTTCCCAAACATCACTCTGTTTCTCAAGCAATCAAAGATCTCCATTGGCTAACAATTAAGAATCGCATAAAATTTAAGGCACTCTGCCTTACCTTTAAAGCTCTGCATACCACAGGACCAGAATTCCTGAGACAATCTATGTCTTGGTACGTTCCCAACAGACATATGAGATCAAGCGGATGCCACCTTCAGATTTAGGAAAACCAAATGGGGTGGAAGCAGCTTTCTGGCAGGAGCAACCAGGAAATGGAATCTTCTACCATTACACATAAAATTGGCACCCTCTCCACAGGTTTTCCAAAAGCTTCTGAAGACCTGGCTTTTCATTCTATAGCCCTCTGTCTACCTCCCTCTGTTTTCTGCTGACATAACGCCAAGACACCCTAGGGTATATGTAGTGCTTTACAAGTATTTTAACATAACACAACCTACAGGTTTGCTCTTCACAGGTGTGCTGTCCCCATTGTCAATATCCTGGGTGCAAGTGCACCATACTGTGAGCCCTGCAGTAAGGTAGAAACAAGAGCCAAACTGCCCGAACAATTGGCAGAAGTCTCTCTGTTGGTCTAGGTCAGTGTAGGGAAGAGAATGACGTCCTCCACTGACCCATCCTGCTCTTTGGAAGAAGGGAGGTTGGGTTCATTTTTCTCTTCGACCCCATCATCCAGGAGCATGGTTATCTCAGACCTCGCAAAGTGAGTTTTGAGGAGATTGACAAGTAGGTCCCTTGAAGGATTCCTGAGAAGGTCCACCACATAGGTGACATCACTCCTGCGCTCCTTCACCTCATAAGGCCTAGACCAGCAATCTTGTAGGGCCATGGGCTCCACAGGCTCTATAACCCACACTTTTTGGCCAGCCTGAAACTCGAACAGGGTAGCGTTCTGTTCATACTGCCATTTCATGTCCTACTGGCTGGCTTCCAGGATTTCCTGTGATGGCTTTCAGAAACACTTTATCTGCTCATGGAGTGCCAGCATGTAGCTGACCACATCCTGGGGTGCCTTCCTGGAAGCTTGCTCCCAGCCCCCTTCATCAGACTGAGAGTTCCTCTCACAGGGTGCCTATGCAGAAGTTCAAAAGGGCTGAAGCCATCCCCTACTGAAGTACTTCCCTATAGGCAGTGCTTAATTAGTTTACAGTGCTCAGCATCAGCACTTAATTATCAACACCAGCGCTTTCCATGAGCTCCAGTTAAGAACACATTAGTTTATGGGGAAATTAAGTGATTTGCCCAGAATCACAGAATGTTGAGCTAACATTGAGACTCAAACTTGATTCTCCAGCTCCGAAGTCTGCAGATCTGGCCATTACGCCATATCCTCTCCCCACATTCATGGTTTGCAGTTAGTTCTGTTTTAGGTGACCCTAACAGAAGAAATGGACTGGTACAAGCTGCCTTCTGATGAGAGTTCCAGCACTTATTTTTGCACAAATTAACCGTTGCCTATACACAAATTAAAGGCATGGCAGTAGGTCATCCCACCTCCAGCTCATAGGATCTGTCAGGTCCATTATCATGCCATTTAGGGTCCTGTTAAACCTTTCAACAAACCCATTAGTTGGGGAGTAGTAATGAGTGGAGAACTTGTAGTTTATCCCACACTATTGCTCATGGCTGTCTTGGGGTACAGAGGCCCATAAATTGTTGATGCTCAGCCTTTCAAAGGGGGTGCCAACAACAGGAAAAGGTTGCAGGAGGGCCTTGCACTTCCCTCCTGACTTGCCACTGACCGGGTGTATAGGACAGGACCTGCAGAATGCATCTGAGGCTCTCCTCATTTTAGGCCATTAAAAGTGGATGACAAGCCTGTCAGGGGTCTTGTTGTGCCCCAAATGACATGCTAGGGGTACACCATGAGCCAGCTCCAATAGAAAGGTCCTGTAGCACTGGGCACTAACATCAACACATGGGTTGCATCAGCCTCAGGGACCTTAGGCTCACTATACAGGAGACCATTTCCCCACTATATCAGGTGATCACCAGATGTGTCGTCAGCTGCCTGGGCCTTGTCCTACTGCCATGGGCCTGCAAAAATAAGGCATTCCTTCTGCAACTTGCAGCATTGCTACCTGGTTTGACCCAATTTCCTTCTGCTGGTTGACAAGCTCAGGTTTTTCCCCCAGGGTGCAATACCCTTCCTTGTAGTCTCCAGGATGTCCCCTTAGATTCAGCATCCTCCCGGATTGTGAGAGAGTCAGGATCGGATTTCCCACGCCCCTTTTTCTTTCTCTTTTTGGCAGGCACCTGGACAATTCTTCTAGGCTCCAGGTCCTCGTGACTGCTCTGTCAGGCAGGCATTGACTGTGTAGTCAGGCACACCCACTCAGGCAACCCTAAGATCTCCACGTGGGACCTGTGCTCCACCTCCTTCCAGATGGACTGCTCTAGGTCATTACCAAGCAGACAATCCACAGGCATGGACAGACTCACAGCTACCCTCAAGCAACCTGATACCCTCCAGTCAAAGAGAATCAAAAGAACTGGAAAGTGACTCTCATGATTGTCAGTTGCAATAACTTGGTGAAATGCATTAGGTATTACCTACCCTGAAGTCATCAGTTGGCATCAGATGTCATCTGGAAGTTGTCATATTGGCTCCAGTGTCTCTCCGAGCCTCCATCCTCTAGCCAATTGATGGTAATCCCCTGACTGTATTCCCTAGAGTCACTGGGCATGTGAGTTTTTTGCATCATCTCTCCATCACCTGGGGACACTAGGGTAACCTTTACACTGTCCCCTCCAACTAACTGGGACAAACTCCTCCCCAAGAACAACACTCACAAATCCCAGTGACTGTCACCCATGGGGGACTGCGCCTGCTTCGGACATTGTGCAACTCTGTTGAAGTGCCCTTCTTGTTGGCACTCTTAGCACTTGGGGGTGACTTACCTGAAGACTTACTGCCAGGGAACCATCTCTTTTTATCAGTTGGAGGATGGGAATCCTGACCCAAAGAACTAGTTTGGGAGCCTTTAGAGTACTCTTTGTTTCTGTATTTATCCCCCACCCTTCTTCTTCTGATGGGGACCCTGTCCTCCATTGTAGTGATCCCTTGTCAAAGGTCTTGTTCTACTCCAAAGGGGTACATCATGAGCCAGCTCCAATAGGAAAGTCCTGTAGCACTGGTCACCAACACATGGGCTGCACCAGGCTCTGGAACCTTAAACTCACTATACAGGTGACCTCTTTAACAATAAATCAGATGATCACCAGAGGAGTCACCAGCTACCTTGGCCTCATACTATATAACTTCTTATGGTCTTTGATGCTAAGCCAGTGATGCGTCTCCTTAGCAAGCAACCTGGGGTCAGTGAACTTACTATCAATCAAGTGTTGGTGCAGCTCTGTAAAAAAATTATTGAACACATGCTCTCTTGCAAACAGATCATACATCCCTTTGTAATCATTCACATCACTGCCCTTCACCCAACCATTCAGTGCCTTGCAATAAGCATCCATGACATCCACGGTTCAAATCTTATAATAAATAAGAGTTCAAGGTCTCCAAATCCAAGGTCTTGAAAGATGCCAAACATTGCTATGTATCTGCACTATTAACACCAGATCCAAACAGAGGACCTCATCTACCAGAAAATGGCATGGCCCGCAAGCCATTTAGCTGCACCATGCCGTGTAGTTTTCAAAGCCAAGGGACACGTCTTTATAACAATAATATGACGCATTCCTGTGCTTTCCCCTCCACTGGAGGACAATTGGCTGCCATGCACCAGCGCAAACACCCTTGGGTAATTTTGCAATGGTGCCTGCACTGCAAGGAGGAGTGTGTTAGTGCAGGAAGGAACACTTTCCTGCACAAAAGTAATCATCAATGGCATTTTCCTCATGCGTATTGCAGAATGCAGCACTCATCGAAAGAGGAAAAAATAAGGAGAAATAAGTTTCTTTCTCCTGGTTGTGGCATTCCTACATCTCTCCTGGGGAGGGCTAGTATTCTGATGCATTCCCAGTTTTACAAAATGTTGTAAATCTGGGAATGCTTCAAGTTTCATGGATGGTGCATGGGAACATCCACAGCAATACCCATGGAACACCCCTTTCATGCTGAGTAATACGTGTAAGTGGACAATATTTACAAGGCTGTGAAAAATCATTCAGGGTGACTTTATATGGCCTTGTAAATATGCTTCAAAAAATGGGATGCACTGATGGCTCGATGTGCTTGTAAATAAGCCCCGGAGGGTGTAGCGTAGTCAGTAAAATTCATTGGATGTGAATCTAAAAATTTCCCAACTAAAAAAGCAGTTAGGTGCAGGGTTGAGACTCTCATGGTTCAGGATGGACTGCCTTTATGAGGAACAGGTTCAGTACTGATTTCCAGTCGATGGGCTTGTGTTTAGATTGGCACATTGGGTGCAAAAGGATGGGCTGGAATTCTACCCCAAACAATTGCTATTGGTTAGACTATTTCCAAGTATTCACCCCATCATCTTTTAGGTGTTTGATTGCCAGTAGTGTACCTGGAAACCTGAGACTGGCCAAACTTTCCAAGCATACTACTTCCAATGATTGTTAGGGTAATACTTATCAACACTACTGCAATGCTGCGCATCAGAATATTCTGTGCTGTGACATGGCATTTCCCTGCACCATGGATGCAGCATATTTATAGGACAGTGCACCATGGCGCAAGGACCAAAGAAGCGTCAGGAATTTCAATGCAACGTTGTCTGGAATGGCACAATGATGTAAACCTGATTTGTTTGTCGTAAAGCACCTTTACGTGCTGCAAATCAGCATTTCATTACACAGGAGTGCTTTGCATCGTGGGAGCATTTGAAAAACCGATGCAATCAACACAGCAATACTCCTCAATACAGAGAAGTATGGAGGGAACTTCATGGAGCCACAAGGGTAACAACCCTAACACAGAAGACTTGCCATCATCCCAGAGAAAGAGGAAGTCTAACTTTAATGAGGAGAACCATAGATTAAAAAGTGAGGTGACAAAAAACTAACATATATTTATCATCTCAAAATTGCAATTAGGGAGGAAGAATGCCATTTGACAATCCATAGTGGACAAATTAAATTGTATAGCTCAAACAAAAGGACCATCCCGGATTTCAGAAAGAGGTTGCACAACTACAAGTCCAGGACCAAAGAAAAATTGGCGAAGAACCTGAAGGCAGCCATGAGGACCAGAGGAGGACCTGGGGTCCAGAATAGAGTTGGAGCGATTAAAGGAGTAGGTGGCATCCCTCCTTCTAACAGAGTTGGTAGATAAAGTGGAAGGGCAGGACAGTGCTGAAGTAGAGGACCAGCAAGATCTACAGGGTGTATCAAAACAAGGGACTATATATTAGCAAACTGTCATGTAGGACAACGTAGCAACCCACTTTGCTATGCTGCATGAAATCAAAAGAGAGAGTGAGAGATAGATAGAGTACAGACAAAATATAGATATAGATATATAATTTTGAAGGTTGGGGGTAGCCATGACTTTACTTACCCTTTCAATCATCAGGTGAAACTCATTAAAACATCAAGCATTCACACAAAATCTGCCCACTTAAGAAAGCAATACAGATAAAAAATACACTTTTTTCACCATGTCAGTGAATATATGTGCTTCTTTACCCCTCATTTTGAGGATAAATTATAACATTTGTCTTACAAGAGGTTACTGTGCATTCGGAAGTTGGTCGGCTAAGTGTATTTTTGGTATTTTAAGCACAATGTACTTGGGACCGGTTTCTAGGAAACAACCTTCATCAGCCAAGCTTGCTTAAATTCAGTGGCAAATTGAGCAAGTACTCACATCTGGGCATACCCAAGTATCCAAGCATCCTGGGACCAAAACCAGTCCCATGATTCTTGTTTACGGTCCAGAGAAGACCTGTCATGGCAGTTCAGGCTGGACTATTTGCTTTGTTCACTCTAAGGGGTCGATTCCGATCCGGGTCGGACAGCTCTCAGAGAAATTTTCGTAGCATTACCTTGCGACCGACAGGTACCCGTAGCCGGTCCGTCCTGTTGATGAAGTACGATGCGCATAACTGCCAAAAACCCGACCGATGCGTAGGCTATGATTCAAGCTTCATTCTCCATCCGAGCCGTAACTCCTAACGCCGAAATGAGTCGCCCGGAAGCAGTATCCATAGCAGTTTCCGCCCTGACAAGTACAATGCGTACTTCCCACGCGCCGGACGTGTCGCCACATACGGCACGTCACAGCATCCGGAAAAGAAGCATATTAGCTACGATTCGCGCCACAACTCAATCCACAGCTACGAGGCGGACCAGCTTGCAACGGGTACGAGACGGAGCAACAAGCAGCGTGTACGAGACGAACACATCATGAATCCCATCGCGCAGGTCATACCAGTACTCTACATCTATGACCGGATCAGGAAAAGACGCGGACGGCGCAGACGGTAAGTCAGACACCTACCACACAAACAAACGACACGTACCCGCAAAATGGCACACACACACAGGGGATCCATATCCTGGCCACTAACAACAGCCTACCATAGGGGTTGTATGGCCAGCACCACTACCACCCCCACCCATAGGGCTCATGTTGACCATCACTACTGCCACCCCCACTCATAGGGCGTATGTTGCCCACCACTCCTGCCACCCCCACCCATAGGGGACCTGTTGCCCATCACTACTGCCACCCCCACCCCTAGGGACTATGTTGTCCAGCACTCCTGCCACCCCCACCCATAGGGGACCTGTTGCCCAGCACTCCTGCCACCCCCACCCATAGGGGACCTGTTGTCCAGCACTACTGACACCCCCACCCATAGGGGACCTGTTGCCCATCACTACTGCCACCCCCACCCATAGGGGACCTGTTGCCCATCACCACTGCCACCCCCACTCATAGGGCTTATGTTGCCCATCACTACTGCCACCACCACCCATAGGGTTTATGTTGCCCAGCACTCCTGCCACCCCCACCCATGGGGGACCTGTTGCCCATCACTACTGCCACCCCCACCCATAGGGAACCTGTTGCCCATCACTACTGCCAACCCCACTCATAGGGTTATGTTGCCCATCACTACTGCCACCCCCACCCATAGGGCTTATTTTGCCCAGCACTCCTGCCACCCCCACCCATAGGGGACCTGTTGTCCATCACTACTGCCACCCCCACCCATAGGGGACCTGTTGCCCATCACTACTGCCAACCACACTCATAGGGCTTATGTTTCCCATCACTACTGCCATCCCACCCATAGGGCTTATGCTGCCCATCACTACTGCCAACCCCACCCATAGGGAACCTGTTGCCCATCTCTACTGCCACCCCCACTCATAGGGCTCATGTTGCCCATCACTATTGCCACCCCCACCTATAGGGAACCTGTTGCCCATCACTACTGCCACCCCCACCCATATGGGACCTGTTGCCCATCACTAGTGCCACCCCCCTCATAGGGCTTATGTTGCCCATCACCACGGCCACCCCACCCATAGGGCTTATGTTGCCCAGCACTCCTGCCACCCCCATCCATAGGGGACCTGTTGCCTCTCACTACTGCCACCCCCACCCATAGGGGACCTGTTGCCCATCACTACTGCCACCCCCACTCATAGGGCTTATGTTGCCCATCACTACTGCCACCCCCACCCATAGAGCTTATGTTGCCCAGCACTCCTGCCACCCCCACCCATAGGGGACCTGTTGCCTATCACTACTGCCACCCCCACTCATAGGGCTTATGTTGCCCATCACTACTGCCACCCCCACCCATAGGGCTTATGTTGCCCAGCACTCCTGCCACCCCCACCCATAAGGGACCTGTTTCCCATCACTACTGCCACTCCCACTCATAGGGCTTATGTTGCCCATCACTACTGCCACCCCCACCCATAGGGGACCTGTTGCCTATCTCTACTGCCACCCCCATCCATAGGGAACCTGTTGCGCATCACTACTGCCACCCCCACTCATAGGGTTTATGCTGCCCATCACTACTGCCACCCCCACCCATAGGGCTTATGTTGCCCAGCACTCCTGCCACCCCCACCCATAGGGGACCTGTTGCCCATCATTACTGCCACCCCCACTCATAGGGCTTATGTTGCCCATCACTACTGCCACCCTCACTCATAGGGGACCTGTTGCCCATCACTACTGCCACCCCCACTCATAGGGGACTTGGTGTACAGCACTACTGCCACCCCCACTCATAGGGCTTATGTTTCCCATCACTACTGCCACCTCCACTCATAGGGGACCACCTGTTGCCCAGCACTACTGCCACCACCACTCATAGGCCTAATGTTGCCCAGCACTACTGCCACCTCACCCATAGGGCTTATGTTGCCCAGCACTCCTGCCACCCCCACCCATAGGGGAACTGTTGCCCATCACTACTGCCACCCCCACCCATAGGGGACCTGTTGCCCAGCACTACTGCCACCTCCACCCATAGGGCCTTTGTTGACCATCACTACTGCCAACCCCACTCACAGGGGACCTGTTGCCCTGCACTACTGCCACCCCCACCCCTAGGGACTATGTTGCCCAGCACTCCTGCCACCCCCACCCATAGGGGACCTGTTGCCCAGCACTAATGCCACCCCAGTCGGAAGAAGGACATGTGAGACGCAGATGTCCCTGCACATCCCCCAGGGCCTCTAAACCTGTTCTGGACAATGTTCTTTGTGCGCAACCCGTTGACCTTGTCGAATCAGACACAACTCGCCCACATGACATGGAGGGTTCATGTTGGTCCAATGTAGCAGATGACTGTGGACTTTACTCTGGACATTTCATCTACCAACACTTCCAACTCTACTGTGAACTTTGGATTCAAAACCCAATGTACAGCACCTACCATCCTGTGAACTTTCCTCACACATGTTCGAAAATAAACTCACCAGTACACCATACTTGCCTTTGTTGTGATTCCAACTTGTCATGTGTCATGGAGATGTTGATCTGCTAAACAACAGTGCATGACAAATGCTACAACAATGTGACCACCGTCAGGTGAGTCATGGTGATGTGACACATGTGAGGGAGACACACCACTATGGCAACACAACACATACTCACCATGGCCATGTTACTCATCCCACACAATGATGTTGACCTGAAACACATTGGTATGCACAGACACAACACCTATCCACAATCAGTGGTAACAAGTCCACAGGTGAGGTAAGCAAATGTCACTCAGATGTGGGAAGACAGACAACACACCTAACAAAGCATAGCACAGGTTCATTACACATCAGCAACATGTTTATTCTAAAATAGTTGCAAGGCAATTGTACGTTACGGTGGACACATGGTCACAGAGTGTCTGAGAATTGAAGTCCAGGGGTGTGTGGCACATCACTTGATGGCAATTGACTACTCCCACACTGGTGTTGGATTGTAGGTGTTGGGGGTCAGTGTTGACCAAACAACAGGCAAAGTACCCTGGGAAGGACAGACACAAGAAACAGTCAAAATCACAGCTGAACAGGAGATAAATGCAATACACATGCACAAAACATGTCACAAGAAACCTACACAGAAACAAGTTAGCAGTACTACACTATTGTGGAGTACAGACCACCTGAATAGACACATCACTGCATGTATCCAGTCAAGTGGCATACAGACACACTCAGACAGCAACAGAGCAGCCACAACACATTTCAGGCTAACTCTATACATTGACATAACAACCCTGTAAACTCACATTCAGGTGAAGAAGTTGTTGATGAGCTGTGTGCGGACGTCACCCTCATCTTCATCATCACTGCCATCGTGGCCCAGGCCAGGATCCTCCACAGGTGGCGGAGGTCAGTCATCGTCATCCTGGATGAGAGGCACCTTCTTCCGCACTGCCATGTTGTGTAGCATGCAGCATACAAGGATAATTTTGCACACCTTTACAGGGTCATATGGGAGGGCCCTCCGGTCTTGTCCAGGCAGCGAAAGCGGCTTTTCAGGAGGCCAAATGTCCGCTCAATCACCCTCCTGCTCCGACCATGTGCCTCATTGTAGCGCATCTCGGCGTGTGTTACAGTGTTCCTGAGGGGTGTCAGCAATTACGGCATGTTGGGGTATCCGGAGTCACCTACACACAAACAATTGAACAATTAGCTGAGTTTTGTGGGAGTGCGGAATACAACATTGCCAAACACACACAATGGTAAACAGTCAGTTCACACAGACAAGCCAGGCACGCTGGTCTGGCATCTGTGACATCAGCATTGCAATGCGACTACTCCTCATTATGTAGGCATCGTGCGCAGAACCGGCGAACCGTGCACACACATGTGTGATACACATGTCTCAAAGACATACCACCAGAGCATTGATCGAGTGGAAATGTTTCCTGTTCCAGTATGCCTGCGCATGTGCCTGTGGTGGTATCAGGGCCACATGTGTCCCATCAATAGATCCGATGACGTTTGGCATCCTCCCCAGTGTATAAAAGGCATCCTTTATTTCAGGGAGTTAAGCTGGGCTAGGGAACTTGATGTACAGGTCAAGGAAATGCAACATCCCCTCCAAGACATCGCGTAGCACACGACTAAACATAGTTTGCGACATGTCTATTTCCCTGACTGTGGGTGCATCTCCACTGGACCTACAGGTGTGGGCATCATTGGTGTAGGAGCAACTTGGTCCTCTGTGCAACTTGCTGGACACATGTGTTGAGTATGTGCAGATGACTTAAGGGAGACTCCCGTACCCAGGCTGTGGTGACCAGAGGCTTCATTGTATGGTAACTGATGGCTGACTGACCAAGTGTTCTACTGACATGACTGAGACCTGCTGGGACTATGTTTGGCACAGCTGAGCTTCCACGGGAGTTGAGTCCCCTCAAGTAAGTGTTTTGTTCCGTGGTATTGCCTGGGCCCATGGTGTGTGTTGTGTGAGCATGTGTGTGTGTGTCCACATCACTTTTCATACACAGGCAGTGTTCCCTTGATATGTTCCTGTTGTTGATGCTTGCTGAGTGGTACTGTGTTCATCCCACAACTTTGCCATGGGCTACCAGATGTGTGGGTGCATAACACACTACTGTTAATTGGTGTTTCATCATTGGGATTTGTCAGTTCTGAGTGGTGATGATGTTGTCAGACGCAGATGGGACACAGTCAGGGGTCCCCAAGGCACTTGTTTGTTCGCAATATCATGTAGTTGTCCCTAGGTGGTACCTTTCAGTGTTTGAGACATGTGTATGTGTGTGTGTGACTGCTCCCACTTGTCCGTTTCAGGGCTGCAATGTTTGCAGGTTTCAGCATGTGTGCCTTGTGGTTCTCCTTGGCTCTGCATTGTCCTGGGACTGTGGCAGGTATTCCACAGGTTACGTGTGCTTTGATGTCATTGCCACGTACCGCATACTGTGCAGTATGTCTGTCATTCACCAGTGTTGTAAACTGTCCTTGTGTGATGAGCCTGTGCACCTTAGTTCCTCCCAACATTGCTGTGTTTGTCATGGGTGCATGTGCAATGTCACCTGTCCATGTGGGCTTCACAGATGCACATTGGTGCAGTTCAGGGTGTATGGTGTTGAGGGTGGACTGATGTAAATGTTTGCATGAATGTGCCCCTAGCTCCCATTTGTCCATGGATGACCGGCCATGCTGAGTGATTTGTGTTTGTGTAGGTGTGATGTACGTTTGTGGCACAGGACACATCTGGGTTTCTCAGTTTGTGCGACATCTACCTTTGTCAGCACGGTGGAGGTGTCATGTATGCTTGTCACCTCAATGTCTGGTTCCTGGGGGTAGTGCTGTTGTGTGACAGTCTCTTGCTGTGTTAGTTTGTGTTCATTCCAGCTTGTGTCACATGTGTCTGTTATGCTCCCTTATCTCACAATGCCTAATTGCCCACTAAGAGGGGCCAATTGATGGGTTACTTTTATATGGCACTGTGTCCACATCTGTGTCACTGTGGTTCAGCCCCTCTCATGTGTTGTGTAGTTGCCTGGGGATACTGAGACACACACACACGTGTTGTGTCAGATGTGCAGTATGAGGTTGCCTGTTTGTGCATCTGCACCAGTGCATTGGTATTGCTGTTGTGGGCCATTGTCTGGATGTTGTTTTTGTGATTTTCCCTGCTGTCCCTGTGAGTCATATCATATCATTCTGCACATTCATCCTGGTGGTTAGGTGCCATTGCTGGCATGGAATGGGAGTTTGTGACCTGACACATACAGTCTACACAGGTTGTTTTGATTTGTGTGTCTATTTTCGAGATGTGTGTATGCTTTGTGATGGTCACTTCTGCTTTTGTGTCATTGTACACTGTATGCATTGTCAGCCCCCATGGTTGGTGATTGTCTGCACATGGCCGAGAGTATGTTAGGTTATCACAGCACTGTTAGCCTTACCACATCTCTGTGGGCATGGGACACAACCACTACTTTGGCCCAAAAGTGTTTCATGTGTTGGGACCAGGAATCATACATGCTGTTTGGCATTTGCAGCAATGTCCATGATGACACTTACCTTTTGGTCACTGTGATGAGGGGGGTTTTAGACCACATCACCACAATGCTCAACATTTGCTGCAGTTTGGAACCCCACACTTAACTTTTGTTCTACACAGTGAGGGGGTGTTATTTTTACATTGCCACAGTGCTAGTGATGTTTGCCTTGGGTAGGCCACACTCAGTTTTTGGTCACACATGTGATGGTAGTTACATTGTATGTTCAAAGTCATGATCACTGTTGTGAGCATTTGTCACAGACTACACACTGTTGTCATGATGTCCCGTACCCAGGCTGTGGTGACCAGAGGCTTCATTGTATGGTAACTGATGGCTGACTGACCAAGTGTTCTACTGACATGACTGAGACCTGCTGGGACTATGTTTGGCACAGCTGAGCTTCCACGGGAGTTGAGTCCCCTCAAGTAAGTGTTTTGTTCCGTGGTATTGCCTGGGCCCATGGTGTGTGTTGTGTGAGCATGTGTGTGTGTGTCCACATCACTTTTCATACACAGGCAGTGTTCCCTTGATATGTTCCTGTTGTTGATGCTTGCTGAGTGGTACTGTGTTCATCCCACAACTTTGCCATGGGCTACCAGATGTGTGGGTGCATAACACACTACTGTTAATTGGTGTTTCATCATTGGGATTTGTCAGTTCTGAGTGGTGATGATGTTGTCAGACGCAGATGGGACACAGTCAGGGGTCCCCAAGGCACTTGTTTGTTCGCAATATCATGTAGTTGTCCCTAGGTGGTACCTTTCAGTGTTTGAGACATGTGTATGTGTGTGTGTGACTGCTCCCACTTGTCCGTTTCAGGGCTGCAATGTTTGCAGGTTTCAGCATGTGTGCCTTGTGGTTCTCCTTGGCTCTGCATTGTCCTGGGACTGTGGCAGGTATTCCACAGGTTACGTGTGCTTTGATGTCATTGCCACGTACCGCATACTGTGCAGTATGTCTGTCATTCACCAGTGTTGTAAACTGTCCTTGTGTGATGAGCCTGTGCACCTTAGTTCCTCCCAACATTGCTGTGTTTGTCATGGGTGCATGTGCAATGTCACCTGTCCATGTGGGCTTCACAGATGCACATTGGTGCAGTTCAGGGTGTATGGTGTTGAGGGTGGACTGATGTAAATGTTTGCATGAATGTGCCCCTAGCTCCCGTTTGTCCATGGATGACCGGCCATGCTGAGTGATTTGTGTTTGTGTAGGTGTGATGTACGTTTGTGGCACAGGACACATCTGGGTTTCTCAGTTTGTGCGACATCTACCTTTGTCAGCACGGTGGAGGTGTCATGTATGCTTGTCACCTCAATGTCTGGTTCCTGGGGGTAGTGCTGTTGTGTGACAGTCTCTTGCTGTGTTAGTTTGTGTTCATTCCAGCTTGTGTCACATGTGTCTGTTATGCTCCCTCATCTCACAATGCCTAATTGCCCACTAAGAGGGGCCAATTGATGGGTTACTTTTATATGGCACTGTGTCCACATCTGTGTCACTGTGGTTCAGCCCCTCTCATGTGTTGTGTAGTTGCCTGGGGATACTGAGACACACACACACGTGTTGTGTCAGATGTGCAGTATGAGGTTGCCTGTTTGTGCATCTGCACCAGTGCATTGGTATTGCTGTTGTGGGCCATTGTCTGGATGTTGTTTTTGTGATTTTCCCTGCTGTCCCTGTGAGTCATATCATATCATTCTGCACATTCATCCTGGTGGTTAGGTGCCATTGCTGGCATGGAATGGGAGTTTGTGACCTGACACATACAGTCTACACAGGTTGTTTTGATTTGTGTGTCTATTTTCGAGATGTGTGTATGCTTTGGGATGGTCACTTCTGCTTTTGTGTCATTGTACACTGTATGCATTGTCAGCCCCCATGGTTGGTGATTGTCTGCACATGGCCGAGAGTATGTTAGGTTATCACAGCACTGTTAGCCTTACCACATCTCTGTGGGCATGGGACACAACCACTACTTTGGCCCAAAAGTGTTTCATGTGTTGGGACCAGGAATCATACATGCTGTTTGGCATTTGCAGCAATGTCCATGATGACACTTACCTTTTGGTCACTGTGATGAGGGGGGTTTTAGACCACATCACCACAATGCTCAACATTTGCTGCAGTTTGGAACCCCACACTTAACTTTTGTTCTACACAGTGAGGGGGTGTTATTTTTACATTGCCACAGTGCTAGTGATGTTTGCCTTGGGTAGGCCACACTCAGTTTTTGGTCACACATGTGATGGTAGTTACATTGTATGTTCAAAGTCATGATCACTGTTGTGAGCATTTGTCACAGACTACACACTGTTGTCATGATGTTAGGGGGATGTATTTTGCTGACTTACATAATGTTGGTGTATGATGGATGTGTGGCGCATTTGTCATGCACTGTTGTTTAGCAGATCAACATCTCCATGACACATGACAAGTTGGCATCACAACAAAGGCAAGTATGGTGTACTGGTGAGTTTATTTTCGAACATGTGTGAGGAAAGTTCACAGGATGGTAGGTGCTGTACATTGGGTTTTGAATCCAAAGTTCACAGTAGAGTTGGAAGTGTTGGTAGATGAAATGTCCAGAGTAAAGTCCACAGTCATCTGCTACATTGGACCAACATGAACCCTCCATGTCATGTGGGCGAGTTGTGTCTGATTCGACAAGGTCAACGGGTTGCGCACAAAGAACATTGTCCAGAACAGGTTTAGAGGCCCTGGGGGATGTGCAGGGACATCTGCGTCTCACATGTCCTTCTTCCGACTACCCCTCTTCTTCTTGGGGGGGGATCCTCAGGTACAGGCCTCTGCGGTGCAGGGGACTCTCCGCCAGAGTCCTTCTCCCTTCCTGTGGCACTGGCTGATGGTGTGGCAATAGATGTTGTGGCCACACAGGGAGGTGTGGACATGTTTGCGGTGATCTGGCGGAGGCATTGGAGTATGTCCCGATGCACCGCAGTAAGGGCATCCCACTTTGCCTCCATGCGGGCATGGTGGGCAACCTGCTCCTGTTGTATGTCCTTGAGGATCCCCACTACCTGGCAAAATCCTCCGGTGCTATCCTTTGATGCGTGCCAGTTAGGGGTCATCATGCAGTCCAGACCCCTCTGCAAGGCGTGCCCTCTGCCTCCCACCCCTCCCAGCACCCCTATCCACACGGGCAGGACCAGCAGCGGCACGCACAGGTGACACTGAGACCCCTTGGGTGGTGTTGCTGGTGGTGTTGGCTGAAGTTTCCGGGGGGTCCTGTGTCCTTGTGTTGTGGGTGTTCTGTGGCCTTGGTCTGTCCGTGTTGGTGGGGGTACCCTGTCTGTTTCCAGATGCTGGAGGCGTGGGTACAGGGGGTGCAGATGTTGGTGCTGCTGGTGCTGCATGATGACTCACACCAGAGGTGCCAGGTTGTTCTTCGTCATCCAAAGAGGACAGAGACAGAGTCAAACCAGAGAGCTGAGTGTCCACCAGAGTCTGGGACTGGGAATCCTCTTCATTTGTTGCAGTGTCCCCAGCACCACCTGCATTTGGAAGAGACACACAATGTAAGTTATGTTTCTACAGGCATCAATGGTTCACAAACATGACATTTTCTACTGTACGAACGGATGCCTGCCTGTACACTGCTTTGTTCCGGCTTGTCACGGACAGAGATTGATATTGATGTTGCACATTGCCCAGCCAAAATGAAACATTTCAATGTGCATGTCAAAGTGTGTGCATGCCCAGCTCATGGATAGATTTGTCGGTACATGACCATTACTACTCAAGGGCCATCACGTTGATGACACAGGTGTGTCATCCCTGTACACATGTGAGATTTAACAAGGACATACAATCTATTCCACTGGGAATATATTGTACTATTGGGGCATGTGTGGTAGCAGAGTTTGCTAGTGTTTGTGTGCCACATTGTTGTATTGGTACGACCTGGTCACAGTCCGGTATACCTGTGATCTCTTTGGAGGAAGTGTTTTTCCCAGTGTTCCTAGTTTCCATCTCATTTCATACAAGTGATGATGTCACCATCGTTAATGAGTCTGGTGCTGAGTTTTGTACGTGCATATGTGATTTGACTTGTGAATGTTCTCCATGGTGACATGGATTGGGCAATGTAGCACTCTGGCTTTTCAATGCTCATGACAGTGAGGGCCGGTGGTGTGTGTGTTGCAGTTTGGCTGCTGTGAGTAGCATGCCTCCTCAAATGCTGTCCAGGGTTGACCTTGTATCTACAGTGTCTATGTCAGTGAGTGGTGTGTTGTGTGAAGGATGCTTATGTTTCAGCACAATGTAGGAGTGGGATGCAGCTCATAACAGCACCGAGTGTGAGTGCGAACATGCAAAGGAGTCGGCTATATTGGTGTGTCCATTCCATTCACTGTCAGATATCCCCTGTCAATGATGTATATGTGAGTTCCTGTGTGTTTTGTGTAATGTACCATATATGGGTCTCCACATTTGTAATCTGCAAGACACACCTTCCCTGCCTGGCCCGGGGGCACCCCTGGACACTGCATCCCCAGACAATGATTTAGAACATATGGTTGAAATGGCTGTGTGTGCGACCGGGTTTTGTTTGGCCAGTGCATATGTGTGATTGTCAGCCACATAATGTCTCAGGCCCAGTATCAGACATCTTGTCAGTCTCTTCCCACTCCCTGTGAGGTGAGCATGGTTCAGTGTGGGCTTGCTGGACCATGTGGGTGGGTGGGGATTGTCTGTGATTGTAACTCCCATCATGCTTTTGGCTACACCCCCTTCCCAGCATGCCCATACTTCCTTCCTCTTGACTCTGCTTCCCTGTGAGGGGGTGTGACAGCAATGGCAAGATGACTGACTGTGAAGTCCTGGTGTTTGTTGGTGCCCAGTTCCCAGCATGGCATTGTGCTCCCCACAACAGGGCCCAGTGTCAGACATCTTGTCAGTCCCTTCCCACTCCCTGTGAGGCGAGCATGGTTCAGTGTGGGCTTGCTGGGCCATGTGGGTGGGTGGGGATTGTCTGTGACTGCAACTCCCATCATGCTCTTGGCTACACCCCCCTTCCCAGCATGCCCATACTTCCTTCCTCTTGACTCTGCTTCCCTGTGAGGGGGTGTGACAGCAATGGCAAGATGGCTGACTGTGATGTCCTGGTGTTTGTTGGTTCCCAGTTTCCAGCATGGCATTGTGCTCCCCACAACAGAGCCCAGTGTCAGACATCTTGTCAGTCCCTTCCCACTCCCTGTGAGGCGAGCATGGTTCAGTGGGAGCTTGCTGGCCCATGTGTGTGGCTGGGGGTTGTCTGTGACTGCAACTCCCATCATGCTCTTGGCTAAACCCCCCTTCCCAGCATGCCCATACTTCCTTCCCCTTGACTCTGCTTCCCTGTGAGGGGGTGTGACAGCAATGGCAAGATGGCGGACTGTGAAGTCCTGGTGTTTGTTGGTGCCCAGTTCCCAGCATGGCCTTGTGCTCACCACAACAGAGCCCAGTGTCAGACATCTTGTCAGTCCCTTCCCACTCCCTGTGAGGCGAGCATGGTTCAGTGTGAGCTTGCTAGGCCATGTGGGTGGCTGGGGATTGTCTGTGATTGCAACTCCCATCATGCTCCTGGCTACACCCCATTCCCAGCATGCCCATACTGCCTTCCTCTTGACTCTGCTTCCCTGTGAGGGGGTGTGACAGCAATGGCAAGATGGCTGACTGTGAAGTCCTGGTGTTTGTTGGTTCCCAGTTTCTAGCATGGCATTGTGCTCCCCACAACAGAGCCCAGTGTCAGACATCTTGTCAGTCCCTTCCCACTCCCTGTGAGGCGAGCATGGTTCAGTGGGAGCTTGCTGGCCCATGTGTGTGGCTGGGGGTTGTCTGTGACTGCAACTCCCATCATGCTCTTGGCTAAACCCCCCTTCCCAGCATGCCCATACTTCCTTCCCCTTGACTCTGCTTCCCTGTGAGGGGGTGTGACAGCAATGGCAAGATGGCGGACTGTGAAGTCCTGGTGTTTGTTGGTGCCCAGTTCCCAGCATGGCCTTGTGCTCACCACAACAGAGCCCAGTGTCAGACATCTTGTCAGTCCCTTCCCACTCCCTGTGAGGCGAGCATGGTTCAGTGTGAGCTTGCTAGGCCATGTGGGTGGCTGGGGATTGTCTGTGATTGCAACTCCCATCATGCTCCTGGCTACACCCCATTCCCAGCATGCCCATACTGCCTTCCTCTTGACTCTGCTTCCCTGTGAGGAAGTGTGACAGCAATGGCAAGATGGCTGTCTGTGAAATCCTGGTGTTTGTTTGGTTACAAGTCCAAAGAGAGCCAGTGTGCTTCACACAGCAGCACCCAGTACGGGGTATCTTTTGCTGATATTTCACTGAGGTGTGGGTCAATGCATTCTACCCGGTGAGTTGTGTGGAGTTTGTGTTGGGGGGGTGTCTCCACATGCTGGTAAATATGGTCAAAGCTGTCAGTCCTCCTTCCCACCCGGCCAGACATCCCACCATGAAACGTGCTTCCATTGGAGGGTGTGCAAGTTGTCTTTCAGGATGTCAGTCAGTGGTGGCCTGCTTCTTATTTGCACACAACCCCTACCAGGGCCTTGTGCTCCCCACAGCAGGACCCAGAGTCAGCCATCTTGTCAGTCATTTTCTACTCCCTGTGATGTGGGCATGTTTCAGAGAGGTCTTGATGGGCCAATTTTGAGGGTGCATCATCTGTAACTACAAACCCCATCATGCTTTTGGATACACTCACTTCACCTGCATACCCACTATTCCTTCCTGTCAGTCAGCTGCACTGTGAGGTAGTGTGTTTGTGGTGGCAAACTGTCTGACCGTGTTTATTTGGCTTTGTGCCACTGCCTTGCTCTATTTGTTGTTAGGTTTATACATGTCATGATACAGTTCCAAGTCACTATGAGATAGCAGGTATTGTGTTTGTCTGACTAGCATACACATCTTGGGATAATTATCTATTGGTTACTGGGGCTTTGCTAACGGTGCATGGTTTCACTGTCCCCTTGACACACAATATTGAGTATGTTGTTTGTGTACTCACCAGGCTCTGGTATGTCTGTTAGACCATGGACGCTCTCTGGTGGTAGGATGTCCCGCACCTTCTCCTCCCAGGTCCTGAAGTAGACTGGTTTGGCAGGAGGGCCACCGCCGGTGCGCTGACTCAAGGCTTGATCTTTCTCGATGAGTTTCTTGACCCTCCTGCGCACGTCATACCACCTGTTCTGGATATCGTGCTTTGTGAACAAAGTTGGTGCTTGTGTGTTCACCTTGTCCACAATCCTCGCCCACATCTTGGTTTTCTGTGACATGGGGGTCCTTTGGACCAATGTACCAAACAAATGTGGCTCTACTCTGATGATCTCGTCTACCAGCACTTCTAGCTCATCATCTGTGAACTTTGGATTCTTTTTTGGGGGCATGGTGATGGGTGGTGGTGGTGTAATAATTCAAATCAGGTTCCAACACACGGTCGAGTTGAAGAAGATACTTTTATTCTTCACAAGAAGATCCTATCCAACAGCATCCCATCAGCTCCACAGCTAGCTCCAACCGCTAACCAATCTCCACCTCCCAACATTCTCAGAACATAGGTATGTCACACTTGGCAACAACACCACTGTGTCATACATAGTAACCACCATAGAAATGGAAGATGCCACACATCTCCCTTCCTTATAAACAACATAAATGAACATTACAACAAAAAACAAATAAACAAAAAAACAACATTACTGAACATAATCCTTTAAATAATTAGGCTGTGAAGAATGTCTCAAAGAACGTTGTAATCCCACCACCGGATTAATTAAACTCTTCCTCAAAGAATCCTCATTTAAGGTTCTGTGACCATCTCTCTCAACCACTTTGCCGTGACCATTTTTTAGAACAACCACTCTGTTCAAATTCCATACTCGGTGGTCATGAGTCTTGATAGCATTCCTAAATACTTTGATAACAGTCATGGGATTAAAATATTTCAGATTTGCACTTCCACTTTGTCCAGGTTTTTTAATTGCTACTAAATCACCAACTTTTACCTTTAAACACTTGACACAATTCCTACTGTCAAAATAATCTTCCTTCTACTGACCACACTATCTTCCCTCACCTTCAGTTCATCTTCATCACACACATCCACTCTACCCTTGCTCACACTGTACTCATTAACCCAACACAGCTCCAAATGTGTGTTTGGAATTCTCCTACGAAACAAAAAAAATTGAGTTTTCCCTGTAGTTGAATGAGGAGTTCTTCTATATTCCTCAATTTTCTTAAGAACTTCACCCCTCCAATCCAAAGCTAAAGCTTTAGCAAGAGTGATAGTCTCTTTTAGCACTCTGTTAAACCTTTCTACCATCCCGTTAGCCTCGGGATGATACAGAGCACATTTCTTATGCAAAATCCCACAAGAACTTAAAAACTCTTCCATTTCTTTGGAGACAAACTGTACCCCATTGTCCGATAAAATCGATTTAGGCATACCCTCTCTAGCAAACACAGTTTTCAAACACTTAATGACATTCGTAGAGTCAATGTTAGTTAAAAAAAATACCTCAGGCCAACGAGAGTACATATCAATAATGACTAAGAGATACATCTGAGAACCAGACATGTTAATTGGTCCTAATATATCCACAGAAATATCCCATGGCGACTTGGGTCGAGACCTAACAACCATAGGTTGTACCCTGGGTACCTTGGATTTATCACTCACATTGCACAAAACACAGTCACGGATTTGTCTCTCAATAAACTTGTCCATGCCCGACCACCAGTACGATGAACGCAGCCTTTCTTTTGTCTTAGTAATACCAGGATGGCTTACATGACCCAAGTTCACTAACTCCTTTCTAAGTTTCTCTGGAGGAACCAATTTTGTACCCCTAAACAATAAACCACCATCCACAGCAAGTTCATCCCTCACGTACCAAAAAGGTTTAATCCCATCCGAACCACATTTTGCGCTCACCCAGTTAGTCTGAATCAAATTCTTCACCTCTTTGAGAGTATCATCTCCTGCAACCTCATCAGACCACTTCTCTTGAGAAATATGACTAAGTTCCACCACACAGACCAATTCATCACAATCATCAACATCACTACAATCACTACACTCCTCAGACACCAACCTTGAAAAAACATCCGCAAATACATTATCCACACCAGGAATATACTTGATTGAAAAAGAGTATTCCTGGAGACCAATGATCCATTTAGTAATTCTGCTCGATATCAAATCCAACCCTTTGTTCTAAAAAATCTCCACTAAAGGTTTGTGGTCCGTTCTAACCTCAAAATTCACACCCCACAGAAATGTTTTCAATTTCTTTATGGCCCAAAAGATCGCTAAAGACTCACGCTCAACAACAGAATACCTGGTTTCAGGATCCTTCAAGCTACGTGAAAGAAACATAATTGTCTTTATTCCTCCAGGACTTATTTGTTGCAACACAGCACCAAGCCCTTTTTCACTTGCATCAGTTGTCAAGATAGACTTCAACTTAGTATCAAAACTCTGCAAGAACGGCGCAGCTGCTAACCTCTCTTTAATCCTCGAAAATTCTTCCTGACAACCACTAGACCACACAAAATGAGTTCCTTTCTTAAGAAGAAGTCTCATATTAGAAGTTAATTCAGAGAACCCTTTAATAAACTTCGAATAATACTCTATCATGCCAAGAAAACTCATTAGTTCATCGCTAGAGCTAGGTGCCGACAACTTCCGAATCGAACTCACTAAATCTTCCTTAGGTCTAACACCCTTGCCAGAAATGTTATGTCCAAGATAATTCAACGAGTCTGTTCTAAACCTACACTTTTCAATCTTTATCGTCAAATTCCCATCACTCAACCTTAAAAGAATATCCTTTAACCGTGAATCATGTTGCTCCATGTCATTTCCAAACACCAGAATATCATCTTGATAAATGCACACTCCTTCAATGCCTTTAAGCAAGCTTTCCATAACCCTTTGAAAGACTGAAGCTGCAGAAACTAGACCAAACGTCATCCTGATGAAACGAAAAGTTCCAAAAGGCATAATAAAAGCTGTAAGATCTCTGCAAGAGGGTTCAAGTTCGATTTGGTGGTACGCTGATGCTAGATCGATCGTACTAAAAACCTTAGCTTCCCCCAATAACGCAAGTAACTCACTGATATTAGGTAAAGGATATCTGTCCACAACTGCATTCTTATTCAGTTGGCGCAAGTCTATACATAGACGCAAATCCCCATTGGCATTCCTTGCAGCGACCACCGGAGAAAGCCATTCAGTCCCTTCCACCTCTTCAATGATACCATTCTTTTTTAACTTTTCCAATTCTTTCATCATCTCATCCTTAACAGACAAAGGTACCCCTCTGACTTTACAGGACAGGGGTATGGAATTATTTTTGAGCTTAATCCTATGTTGATAACCCTTCAAGCACCCTAAGCCATCATTAAACACCTTTGGAAACTCCATCCTCAACATCCTGGTGAATTCACTTTCACAAGGTTTATCAACAACACACACCTGGTCTTTTAACAATATTTGAGGTACAGCATTGGGATCTAAGTAAACACCAAGTTCACCTTGATGAAACCAACTTATCAAACTGTCACCCTTCTTAGACACATACACCTTCCCTGAAGTCATCCTATCTCTATACTCAATCATCCCCCAAAAATACCCATGCAGCTTTGTCGTCTCACCTCCGTAAGCCACTGGAGATATATCAGGCTTCAACAACTTCACCTTATGTCTCAACTTACTCAAATAAAATTAATTTGAGACAATCGTAATTTTAGCACCAGAGCCGAATAAGACACGGGTGGCAATTCCATCAACTAGAATTTCATCATACGGACATGACCTCTTATTGATAGGGCCACTAATTTCTGAAATGATTTGTCCACACTCATATTCCTCATAACTCGATTGTGAGCCCTCACCCTCATCAACATCAATTCTTTTTACCCTAGGAGAAGGTTTAGTTTTACAGACTGATGAAAAATGGCCTTTTTTTTTACATTTGCTACAGATGTTATTTATAGCAGGGCATTTGCGATCATTAGCTAGATGACCTGATTTGCCGCCCCTAAAACATTTCAGAGAGGAAGTAGAGCTAAACATCCTACCTTTATTATTAACAAATTTCTCCCTATCCTCTGTTTTGGAAGAAATTTTCTTTTCATTCACACTATGTACTTTGGAGTCAGCTGACTTATCTTTGTTAATAATAGCAACGCACTTCAATGAATGTTCAATTCTTTTTGCCACCGCAATAACCTCATCCAAATTAGGCTCATCCCTAAGCCAAAGTTCTTCTCTAACTTTGTCCATGTTACAACCTAACATGAATTGGTCACGCGAGTGCTCATCAACTAAACCCTCAAATTTGCAAGAGGAAGCTAACTTCCTCAAATCAGTTAAATAACTTTCCACAGTTTCTTAATCATGTTGCATTCTTTTCCCAAAGTGATATCTTTCTAAAATAGTACTTATTTTAGGTTGATAGTGTTTGTCTAATTTAGATATGCAAATTTCATAATCATTTAACCCTCGTGCTTCTATAGTAGACAGTTCGGGTAGGTGATCAAAAACATCTTGCCCTTCTGACCCCAAACAATGAAGCAATAACGAGGTCTTCCTTTCTGCACCCAGAGATGCGCCGCATACCCTTGCATATCTTTCAAAAACTTTTTTCCATTTCTTCCATTTTATAGGGGGTTCACCAGGAGAAGCTAAGAAAAATGGGGCAGCAGTGACGTTCTGCATTGTTCCCGACTTCCAAATCTACGCCTGGTATTTCTACTTCTTCTTTTATACTATTATTAAATGTTTTCTCAAGTATCTACAATATAGGCCTGTTAGATATTGTTGCAGACCTAATCGCATACAAAAATGCTGTAATGGAACATACCACACCACATAGAGATAGTTAGATCAAGCTGCAAACACTTCAATGTTGTTATAAGTGCCTTTGGTTTCCTTGCAACTTGATGCACCTATTCCTTGCTGTACACACACTAATACGTACCCAGCAAAGAACTTCAACAACGTAAACAAGCAGTGCCACCAAGCAACAGGGAGCGAAATACTGTGCTAATTATAACCTGCTAGGAAAATGGGAAACAGATTGTTCAAAATAACATTTTTACATGAAGAAAAGTGTGCGCATCACTGAAGTAACACCCATTGCGCAAATTTAGCAATTGAAAAATGAGAGTGAGCGCCGCTATGCCTTGTATCCTGGAAATGAACCTTGAGGAGAGTTACGGAGTCGTGTCTACACAACCACCACAAAACAGGTCATTCCGCAGTAGCTATATTTACAAACCGCCGTTGTGCCACACTTCTTGGATATAGGCCTTGAACAGAGTCACGGAGTGATAAATAAGCAACCTCAGTCCACCGCTAAGCCGCGCTCCCTGAATCTAATCCTTAAAGAGAGTCTCAGCGTCGTAACTAAGCAACCACAACACTAAGACGCGCTCCACGAATACAATCCTTGAAATGAGTCTCAGCGTCGTAGCTAGGCAACCACATCAACACATGTCATCACGCACTTCCACGTTGTGATGAGGCATGCGTAGTACGTTTCCAAGCATCTTCCTGTTAGGGGTAGACGTAACAGAGGACTGGAACATCACGTGCACGGTGAGTTCTTCCTTTGTTTGTTTTCAAAACAATTTACCAATTGCACATCGATAAACTGCTAACAAGGCAAATGTCAAACTTCCAAGGTTTCACGCCCAAAAAATAGCGAAAATGTGAGAAACAGGAACTTCTTAAGCTGTGAAACGAGAACCTCTCATTATTTTTTTCTTGTGTCGGTTCTCCAGCAACACGCGTAACTTAGCAGTACACACCGAAGGCTCCCAACTCACCCCAAGCAAACTTAAGTGAGCACTGTGTGTCGAAAGCTGCTAACTCCCAATACACGCGTATCTAGCGAACACAAAAGTCACCAAGAAACAGCTGCTGCCTTATTCATTGCACTCTCACCACTTCCTTGGATCATGACGCGTGTTAGGATCTTCCTCTTGAAAAAGGGCTGCCGACTACGCCAGTGTAATTATTCAAATCAGGTTCCAACACACGGTCGAGTTGAAGAAGATACTTTTATTCTTCACAAGAAGATCCTATCCAACAGCATCCCATCAGCTCCACAGCTAGCTCCAACCGCTAACCAATCTCCACCTCCCAACATTCTCAGAACATAGGTATGTCACATTTGGCAACAACACCACTGTGTCATACATAGTAACCACCATAGAAATGGAAGATGCCACAGGTGGTGAGTGATGTGTGTGTGAGGGTGCAAGTGAGGGTGGGTTAGTGTTGGTTTAGCTAGCTGTATGTGTGAGTGCTTTTGTTGAGGTACTAATGGTGTGTGAGTTGTGTGATGGGTGAGTTGTGAGTGTGTATGTGGTTGCTGTGTGATGGTGTTTGCTGCTGGCTGTGTCTCCTATTTGCAAAGGATCATGGTAGTGATTGATGTCCTTTATATAGGTGCAGTTGTGGGTGTGTCTTTGTCCCAGGTTTTTTTGGGAGTTATTTATTGGCTTTGTCATTGCTTTTTTGGTCCTTTTTTTGTCTTTTTTCCTTTGGGTTTTCTAGGCATGAAGGAGACGTTCTTCTGATTGAGACGGACGCTGATGTTGGCTCGTGCGGGCTTCTCCGCCTCGTTCACGCTGACTTTCTTCTGTGTTTTATACGCGTCAGTCGCGGAGATCTCTATTACTTGTGGGGCCTGTTTTCTTTGCGTGTCGGTCATGCGGCCTGGGCTCCGTGCGAGTCGGTCTGGGTTTACACGCATTGGATCGTACTGCGCGGATCGGACATCGCGGGTACGCGTCGGTCTGGTTCATTCCAGGTTTGTGTCGGTCGGTGCAACTCGCGTCGGTTTTCCGTCCGGATCACTATTTTCTCTACGGCTCGGTCGTACGGCTTGTATTCCGTACGTGTCAGTTGTAATTCACACACGTTGCATCGTACTGCATGGGTCGTAAGGCACTGGTCCGTGTCAGTCGGTCTCCGGTCCGGGTCAGTGTCGGTCGGTATGTTTTGCGGTCGGAATCGACAGACATTTCATCACCCACACAGCACCACAAAAATGAACTATGCAGCAGTTGCAGGCATTGTAAAGACACTGGCAAGAGCAAATAAGCATGGGCATGTGGAGGAACCCACATAGAAAAGGAAAATCAGCAAGAGTAAAGTAGGCGTGGGAGGTGAACTCTGCTCCACTCCATTTGCAGAGTTTTTCACACTCCACCCTCCGTGGAGCTTGTGGAGTTCCGAAGAACATCATGGAGCTAGTTTTGTCCTTGCTCACACTCGCCAACGATAAGAAAATCCACAAGCGAGACCATTTCCCAGCGAAATCTCTCAATGAAGGGCGGTCGCGGATGGTCGCTACCGCTTTCGTTGAGAAACATTCCATACCTGTTGAGGAAGCTGTTGCTCAAGTAGAACAACTATTCGAACAGCAAAAGGAAGCAGCGCCCTCTTGCGCTATGCATAATGCCATGTGCGCTGACTTTACAGTGCAGGACAACCACCCTGCGCTAAAAATCAGAGTGAACGACACAAGGTAACACACTATGCCACTCACAGAACTCTGCGTAGCTTGGTGGAGTTTGTTTGTCACATCACGGAGCTCCAAACTCCGCCCAGGCCTAGTGTAAAGTAGATGGCACCTCCCACAATCCATAAAAAATAAATAAAAGAAAACAGAAATGAATGCGGAATGTGGAAGTCTAATTAACATCCGGATTGAGGTCAGTCCTCCCACACCCTTGACAAAAGGATGTTTTCCAAACATGGAACAATTTTAACGCGTTTGTGGTGCGAAAATGTGAATCTGCAACTTGAAATGACTGTGCATTGTAAACTATTTGGTTCATTTGTGTGACTGCATCATAAAAACCAACCTAACACCAACATGTTTTTGTGTTTCAAATGTGAAAATCAGTGGACCTGTAACAAAGCATATGAGGCATGTTGAAATTTCTCGCCGTGACACACCTAGATACCTTTTTAAGTAGCAACAATATCACATAAACATTCCCTTGTTACTATTCCAATGATAAATGTATTAAGATACTGTTGATAATAGTGCTTAAAGGAAAATGGTGCAAAACGTTCTGTCTTCCCATCATAAAAAATATATACTAGTTACTATGGGGCCGATTAGGATGGCGGGCGGACTTTCGTATGCCCGCCACCCTAGCGGTGCTCGGACCGGTCGCCAGTGGTGCGGTGGTCCTGCACCTGCAATTAGGATGCCACCGTGGCGATGGCATCCTCCATTCCCAGCATGGTGGCGGGTGGTGCTACAGCACTGCCCGCCACAATGCTGGGAATGCACTGTGTGCATTGTCATGTACAAGGTGACAGGCACTGCGCGGTGCCTGCCACCTTGTCCATGACAATGTAGGGGGGTACCATAGGTACCCCTCATGTGCACCCCCACCCCCTCAATACCCTGGTGGCCCTCAACGGGTCCCGACAGCAAAATCTGCATGCCTTTCCGTGGCGGCATCGCGGCCACGGAAAAGCTGCTACCCGCACCCATGTTAATATGGATGGCGGTGTCTGGCAGACTGGTCGGCTGGCGGAAAACCGGCGGACGGTCTTTCCATCCGCTGGGGTCCCCCCCGCCATACTAATATGGCAGGGGAGAAATGGGTGGCGGGCAGAGGGGAATGTAGGGCGGATCGTCACCGCCGATCCGCCCTACATCGTAATCAGTCCCTATGTCTTCATGGCCAAGTGGTGGACAGGTCATCACGTTTTTTTTGTTTGAATTCCTTTATTGGGTACAAAACAAAGCAGCAAATAAGCAAATGACAGGAAATAGAGGCATAAAGCAGAAACAAAAGCAGCAAATTGCAGAGACACATGTCCATGAAACTACATACTGCTTTCAATGTGTTGGGGGCTGTGCGTCCACAGCCTGTGACCTTCAACCAGGAGACATACGCAAACAACACACTCAGGCAAACAAGCAGTACATGCATATGCATGCACAGTGCATAACTCGGGGAACAGTGGTTGCAGCCATCATGGGAGTGGACATGGCCACTATGCATTATGACTGAGACAGAAATGACAGCCATCGCCTCTGTTCAGGGAGGCCTCTCATCACTTTTGGGTACTAGCTGTGTAATAGATGCATCCCAGCAGAAGGCTACTGTGCCCCCCGCTCCAGAAAGGCAGGTGTTATTATGCACATATGATTCCAACTTGCCGTATTTAAGCAGCTTCCATGCCCAGTGCTTCATGTGGGGGGGTCATCTTGGCCTTCCGGGGCATTGCGATCTGCCTTCTAAAGAGTACCAAAGCCAGGTGGATAAACCTAAGGGTGGGTGTATTTACCCCCCCCCCCCCTTGGTCCTAGGTCTCAGGCCCAGGAGACAATACATTGGTGCAAGTGGTAAAGGGCAGTTAACTACCTCAGCTAACAGACCGTCACTTCTGACCATGCGTGTTGCAATGCCACAAAACCCCACACCATGTGAAAGAATCCAGCATCAGATTGTTAACATTTGGGACAATATGAGGAGGACCCAGGGAATTAATGTGCTCAGGTGTCAAGTAAGTCTGGTGCAGGAAATTGAATTGCGTGTACTTGAAGCATGGGTTCCTAGAGACCACCTTCACCTGTGCTGTAGCTCCGGCCCACTGTTTGTCCATTAGGACAGTACCGAGATCCACCCCCCACCTTTCCCTGGCCAGCACCCTCATTGTGTAGTGGTGAGCATGTTGCCTGGTTATGAATTTACCTTGAGAAAATGAAAAGACAAGAGACGTTTGGCAAAACAGGAACAAGTTGGTTTAATAAAATGCAGCAGCAATATATACATTTCTTGAGGTACCATAAAACGATCACACATTCTTTTAAAGCATGTCAATCCGGGTCTAGTCATGAACCATAAATTCAACCATCTGATAAGGGGGACACTGATGGTTCTCAACTTCATGGAGAGCAAGTGTGGGCCAGTGTATGTTTGCCCAGATGTCCAGCATGAGGAGCTTGTGGTCACTGCATGTGGTATGTATGCTGTGTTCTGATTGGCTGAGTGTTCCTAACTACATGTGGCATCTGGCTTGTGGTATTTTTGTAATGCGCAACTTTAGCCAAACGTGCTTTATTGGAGCTAGTCTTCTTGGATCTGTTTGTGATGTAACTGCCTATCTGGGGAATCAATCAGGGTTTTCCGTGTTTGCGCATTTGTCTTCAGGCTCAGTGTAATCCCACCTCTGACCTATTAATCGTTAGGCTTGGATTTGGGTCACGGGGCCTGCCTGACCATGTATCTCTGACTCAGGGTTGATGGGGATGTACTCTCTGGTGAATTCAGCAGCAATGATACAAGTTTATTATTAGATGTACATATAACATGGTGGTCATTGATATCATATTTACTGACATTCTCATTGCTATGCGTCCATTGTCATAGCGTACATCGACATCGTTTTTACTAGTATTGACATTGCTATGCGTGCATAGATTATGGTGTACATTGACATTGCATTTACTGGTATTAACGTTGTTATGCGTGCATATATCATGGCATACATTGACATTGATTTATCACTATGAACAGGCATGTAGGGCTCTGTAGGGTATAATTACTGCCTTGCCCACATCGCCCTGTGTGGGTGTGACTTGCAAGGGCAATGATATTGGTAGCTCTGTCCGATCCCAACCCCAGTGGACCATGACGACATGTCATATTGAGTTGTACTCCAGGAAGCAGCCCACTGGCACTCTGCTGGTGTCCCTCAAATCCTAAAAGGTTCTAAGAACTCCCTCATCATAGATATCCTCAGCCAGTAATATCCCTGCCTCCCTCCAGGGCAAGTGTATTCAAGTCTTCACTGTCCCTGAAGATTGATAAGGTCCAAATGTTTAAGTTAGGGGCGTAAGTGGGGCTGTCCACCACTCCACAGATATTCCTATGCCACCAGCTATGCGCAAGTGCCACTAGCTTGGATGTAGGGGCACCGGGGCATGTCTTGCCCATCAGCGATGTGAGAATGTCATTACCAAGCGAAATACTTGTAACCACTGTCCTCTCTTCATTCGGGGCAGTCCCTAACCAGTGCATCGCCAACTGCAGCTGTGCCACCCCATACTAAAACTCTTAGATGGGATCCCCCATGTCCTCCATCCTATAAATGATGCAGTGCCACCTACAATGCAAGCCTTTTTCTACTTATCCCCAAATGAGGTCAGAGAGCAGTCCATGAGCTCAATGAAGAAGTGCCTAGGAAGTAGCTATGGCAATGCTGTGAAAGGGTGCAGCAGTTAGGGTAGTATCAACATTTTGGCTACCACCACCCGGCCCATTGGAGACAGAGGCAGCAAGAGCAGAAGGGGAGAGAGCGGTGCATGGATGACACAGCCCTGTACAAATTACCACCAAGTTAGTCAGCATCAGAATGATAAATATACATCTCCAAATATTTAAAGATGTCAAATTGCCATGTCAGTCTGGAGGTCATCACATAGGCTGTCCGATGATCCAGGACCGCTTGAAGTGGGAACAGGCAAGACTTAGGCCAATTCATTTTGAGATCTTATAACTTTCTGAACTTGTCGAGCATCTCCAGCGCAGTTGGTGGTATGACTGGACATCGTGTAGGTAGACCAGAGCATCATCGGCATAAAGTTTTTTCTATGTTTAGCGACACCTCCAGCCTGGACTCCAGTTCCCCTGGATTGGTTCCTATTAGAATAAGTAAGTGCTGAATGTTCAGGAATGTATTAAGGTCAGGAATGAATCCATTCTGATCTGCATGGACCAGCTGCTCCACTACCAGCAGGCATCAGCCTATTCGCAAGGTTCTTCCCTAATCTTTCACTGTCCAAGTTTAGGCGTGAGAGTGGGCAATACGAGCTTATGTCCATTGGGTTCCATCCTGGCTAGGGAAGCACAACTATCCGGGGTTCTCTAAGAGACTCTGGAAGCTCACCCCGGGACTCTGCCTCCTGGTGCACCGTAAGTGGGTGCATGGTGAAGAGCATGCTGTAAGCAGCATAAAATTCTATGGGGAAGCTGTAAGCCTTTCGCATTGTTCCGTTCTGTTGTATGGTGATACGTGTTTCCTCCACCTGTAGAGGTTCATCCTGTTTTGCACACTGGAGCGGATTGAGGCAAGTGAATGGGGTCTCGCGCAGAAAGGCATCAATCTGTTCAGCGGATGCCTCAACCTGAAGCACGTATAAGATGCGGTAGAAATCCACCAAGGTGGAGTTAATATTGGTTTGTGTATTAAAGTGTGCCCCATCTGAGAAGCGGAAAGCTCCGATTGTGTAAAAGCCATGCGAGCATTGCGCCAGCCCAGCCCCCCTCCCCATGCTGGTGCACCAAGTGCCTCCTGTAATCTAGGTGCAATAGATGGGACTCCAGTTACCCTCTGCAGTGTCTAAGGCACTGTAGTTTTCCCACTGTGAACCCTCCAGGGCCACATGCATGCCAGCTCAGTGAATTATGTGCGACAACCCCACATAAGGGAGCCCAGGGGAGATCCAAATCAGAAACCCCTCTGGCAAAGGCAACAGAGGCCGTGTAGTACACCTGGCCCCTGCACATAGACCGCACCCTCCGCAGCTCTGTGGCCACAAGGTGTGTCTCTTGTAAAATAGCAATGTGAGCACCGTAGCGCTTAAGGAAATTATGGATCATGTATTGATTCCTATGTGTGGCCATGCCACACATGTTACAAGTTAGAAGATTGTATGTGGGGCCATTACCCTAGGTATGTCACCCAAGTATATCATGTATTGGGAAATGGTCCAATCCCCCAGGACACTGCATGATCCCCAGGGTTCCCCCCCAACCAAACTTCCACAGCATATTGGACATGATTCCACACAATATAATTTTAAAAAGAAAAAATATATGAGAACGTGAAATAAACAGTTGTCCTAACTCCCACCACAAGACTGGACGGTCACTAAACCGACTGCCGAGGTAAACATCTGTGAATAGAGTAAACATGCCCAGTCCAGAAACAGTGGGTGCATGGTGAGGCACTTGAAGCTCCTGGAACTGCCATGCCGCATAGACAGCAATAGGTCGTATGGTCCCCCAAAGCTCCTCCTCCCCTTTTTGGGTGCCATGGAGCATACGTGTGCAAAGGACAGCGTCAGAGTCCAATCTCCTCAGGCACGATCAGCAGCCAAACAGAAAGTGAAAATCGAGACCCACCACCACACTCCTTCTCTGACATTCCAGAGCTGTGCATGCTAGTCTCAGCATCTGAACCATGTTCTTGACGACAGTGCAGCAAAACAGTTTTTGCCATGGAACAGAACATCTGCAACCACCTGCCCAGAGCCACCTGTTCGGTAGTGGGCAGAGACTGACGCCTCCAGGCGAACCGAATCCTCGGGGTCCGTGTAGGGTGACCAACCGTCCGTAAATTTCACGGACTGTCCATAATTTGAACCTCACATCCGTTGTCCGTGAGGATCCCTTTTACGGAAGCCTTTTGTCCGTAATTATTTCCATTACAGGGAGCAAGCACTGCTCCCCTGTGAGAAGCCTCAACCCCCTGATGGGACCGCCTCACACTCCTCCTAGAGCTCAAGAGCAGCCCCACCTACACCCATTGTCACTCTGTATGGCGGCTAATTGCCACATACAGAATGACAATGGGGCAGTCTGGGCTGTTAAAAGCATGTGGTGGCCTCCTTCTGTTCAGTGTACAGCAGGGCATTCTGTTAGATGGATAAAAGGTAAAACGCCCATGCTGCAACGTGAGAATCAGTTTATATAAAGAAGCCTGTGAAACAAGTTAAAAAGAATGGGTTATAGTTCTTTCACTGTCTCATCATTTTAGAACTGACGCATTTTCAATATTATAGCCAAGAAAACCATGGTTGCTGCTTTTTTAATTTAAGCAACTAACAACCATTGACAAAGCCAATATTCCTGGCTTTCTTGTTGTTGTAATGATACTTGTTGTATTTTATATCTGGATGCAATGACAAACAACATTGAACCAGTGGGGAGGAACACTATGCTAAGCACAGATTTTTAGCCCAGGTGTTTTAAGCCACGTCCTTAAATACATCAAACACCCCATTTGAAGAGACCCCGAGTTTTTTTACCCCACTTAAAGCCCTGGAAACAACACCATGTCACATTCACCTCACGTCCTAGCACTGTGCACCATACATGACTCATGACTTCAAAATTTTCAGACTGCCTATGTGCAGGGGCATAGTGAACCCTTCCCCACCCCACCCCTTGCTTTAAGAACTACAGCGAGGTGAAGTTCTTGATGGACCTCTTCTGTCTGCAACTCTGCAGACAAAGTCTCAACTCATAATGTGATAAGGTGGGTGAGTAAATAAGTGAAGGAATGTGTGAATGGCTGGATGGATTAGTGAAAGAATGAATGGATTAATGAAAGGGTGAATGGATCGATAATGAAAGAAAGGATGGATGAGTGAGTGAGTGGAAGGATGGATGAGAGAAAAGGTAAATATATGATGTATTGGTGTAAGGGTAGATGGATGGGTAAAACGGTGGATGAGTGAGTGAAAGGATGGATGGATGAGTGAAAGGGTAGATGATGGGCGAGTGAATGGATGGATGGATGAGTCAAAGGGTGGATGTAAGGATTGATGAGTGAGTGAAAGGGGTAGATAGATAAAAGGATAGATAGATGAGTGAAGAAGTGAAAGGGTGGATGAATGAGAGAATGGATGGATGAGTGAAAGGATGGATGAGTAATAGGGTCAATGGATGGATTCATGTCTGGATGAGTAGATGGGTGGTTGGGTGGAAGGATGGAAAGATAAGTGAAAGAGGGATGAGAGAGAAAAGAAGGATGAATGACTGAAAGGGTGAATGGGTGGAAGGATAAGTGACTAGGTGGATGGATGAGTAAGTGAAAGGATGGCTGGATGGGTGGAAGGGTAAATGGCTAGATGGATGTCTGAATAGATGGATGGTGGAAGAGTGGATGGATGAGTGTATGGAATGATAGGGTGAAAGGGTGGATGGATGAGTGAAAGGGTGGATGGATGAGTGAAAGGGTGGATGGAGGGATGGATTAGTAAAATGATGGATGGAAGAATACATGGTGGATAGGTTTGCAAATGGTTGAATATGTTTGGATATAGATGGGCACAAAGATGGAAGGATAGAATGAATGGTGAAAGACTGGATGATAGATAAAAGAATGATTACACCTTGTAGCACCCATTATCTTAAGTAACATTTCCTATACATTGACATTCACGTTTATATGAGTCATTGTCTCTATATAATGTGTGTGTGATGTAACGCTATAAAAGAAATTAAATACACATGAGAGACGGTCTATGTGAAGATGAGGGGCGCACCATTGGAGGGTGGTGGCATGGCCGGACCGGGCATCGGGTGTTTTCCTGGGAGGCTGGAAAGGGGGGGGCCGTTTTGTTACTGGGGGCTGGCAATGCAAAGTTCCTTGTATATCCATTAGTTTTCAATCAACAATAAAAGCGGCCGCACTTATATTCAGGTGTGGTTCAGCATTCTCTGCTGGAGCGAGATGCAAGTTTTGAATCGTCTAAGGTAGCAAGCTGCGGGCATACTGAAAAAACTGTGAAGTGCACGATTGTCTCAACCTAATATAAACTTATTTTGACTTGTGCTTAAGTGGTTGTCTATTTACTTACTTATATACTATTGCGCGAACACCTCTGACGTGTCTGTAAACCTTACCTTTTGTCCCAACGTTTTGTCCTGAATTTTGATCTCCTGTCCTGAATTTTTGTCCTGAATTTTGACCCTTTGACCTGAATTTTTACACTCTCCATCCTGAATTTACACCCATACCAGTTGGTTACCCTAGGTCCGTGTCTCCCAAGTTTCCAACGAGGGATCCCTCCTCCACTTCACACAGCCCTCCTTTCATATGGAACCTTGACTAGGCCTCATCGGGTGTTAGAGAGAAGTGCCACTTGTCATCCTTCAGCACCCTCAACTTGGCAGGGAAAAGGAAGGCATATTTCAGCCCCATCTGGCACAGCTGCTGTTTGACTGCCACATAGGAACCGCAGCACCGCTGCACCTCAGCAATGTAGTCCGAGTAGGCCTTTATCGTGGCTCCATCATGCCACTAGGGCTCCTTGGCTCTGAAAGTCTGCAGAATCAAGTCTCTGTTCTTGTAATTCAGGAGGTGTGTGACTACAGAGCCTGGCCACCTCCGGCTTAGAGGACTTCTGGGCTCTCTCAATGGAAATTAACTTAGGGACTTTTCTAGCTGGCATAGTGCCAATCAGCTCTGTATTCTCGACCTCTTAGTGAGGTTCCGATGGACGGCGTTTAATGACACCTCCAGTGTAACAGTCTCAATCTTGCTCTCCAATGTGGTTTTGGAGCCTTGTTTAGATTTGTCGAACCGCTCAGAGTGTTTCCCCAGTGAGGTGTCCAGGTGACCGAGGGGTCTCCATTGTGCATTTTCAGGCCCAAGTACTTTGTAATGTGCTTTGTGAGTGAGAGGGGGCCTGTTCCCTTTTGGGTTCACCATTCCCGCTTCCACAACTGTGTGCACCATCAGGATCCAGGCCACGTGACACCAGTTTCATCCTCACTTCGCATCCCTGTGTGGCAGAAACACCATGGAGCAGGCGACAGTTCAGGGCCAGGAATGGAGTCCCAGTTAGGGTTCTCCATATCCAGAACACTTCAGGGATGGCCATAGCTACTGGCCCACAAGTCAGTCACGTCTCAGGCTCTGTGGGTCTAACGGTGTTCATTTCCTCTAGCACCTGGTGTCATTGTGATGCGCCACTGAGCGGGCTGCCCCATCCCTCCCCACATGAGGAACACACAGGGCCTAAAGAAGAAGGAGAGAGTGTCCCAGACTGCACAGTCCCTCTTGGCCCCCAACACTCCTCACAAGGTCAAATCACTCTAGTTGGTACCGCCCAGCTGCGCGCCTCCCTTCACAACACAGTGCACTCTGTGCCTCTCCATAACACGGTCCATTGTGTGGGGGGAAGGGAGCTCCAATGGGCATTCCTGCTGCAGCTCTCACATCACTCTGCAAAGCCCACACCAAAGGCCCCACTTTAGAACTGACACAGGTTCAGGACAATGCCCTCTATCAGACTCCCAGGTGATTTCTTTTGTGGCTGATGCTGCGTGTCTTAACCCCGCACAGCAGAGCAGGGTGGGCCTCTTCCCACTGCCAAGCCACTGTCATGGGTCACAACTCAGGCATGGGTCCAGGACACTTTGTCACGGCTGACACCTCAATCGGTGGGAAACCAGGCGTCATGTGCGGTTAGATGCATCAGGCCACCTGCTGTACATTCGACAGTGCTCTCCTTGCAGCACCCACTCAATCCATGGGAAGCAGTGTCTCCGGGGCACTGAGCACCTGTTCAGTAGTCCCTGGGCAGCAGGTATCACCCCCAGCAGGTGAAGGAAGAACAGGCAAGGGAGCGAGGCCTCCAGGTTCAGGGATGGAGGATGGTGAAGGATTAGGATGGGGTGCAGTCCAGAGCTCGGAAGAAAGCATCTGCTGCTGCCGCCATCATGGCCATGGCCCCTGACAGGCCATTGAGTGCTTTTTCCAACAATAGAACAAACTTTGAAGCTCTGGTGTCAGAAGTCCTGTAGCTCTTTGACTTAAATGAGGTGATGGAACCAAGAAATTGAGGACACAAGTTCATCAACAATTTATGACAGGGGTCCCTAACTGCATACTCTAAACGATGTCACCCAATAATGACATTAGGTACTTTGGGCTTCTGTTTATTAAAATGTGTTCCCTGAGGGAAAAAAACCTTTACAACGCAGTCATTACATCGCACTACCTTTACATAGCAGTGATTACATCGCAACATCCTCTACATCGCATGTCATTACAAAGCAGCCATTACATCGCATGTCACTACATCGCATGTCATTACAACGCATGTCACTACAATGCAGGCATTACATCGGAAGTCATTACAATGCATACCATTACAACGCATAGTACCGTTACACTATCCAACACTTACCCTACTGTTGCACTCATTGGAGTTAGAATAGTAATTTTTACCCCTATACTATCCAACACTTACCGTACTGTTGCACTCACTGGAGTTAGAATAGTAATTATTACCCTTATACTAGCCACCACTTACCTTAAATGCGATGTAATGGTATTCATTGTAATGGTGTGCGTTGTAAAGGTATAATGCGATGTAATGGAATGCGTTGTTAGGGTAGTTTCTGAAAATGCAATGAAATGGCATGCGATGTAAAATAATGCGTTGTAAAGGATGTTGCGATGTAAAAACTGCGTTGTAAAGGCATGCGTTGTAAATGTATGCGTTGTAACATCATACATTAGTTCCTGAGGTCTTCTGATAGACCACATTTTACATCATTGGCCCCTCAGATGCTTGGCTTTATAATATACAGCCAGAATAATCATGACTCATTCAATTCTGACCATTGAAGCCTTGATGGCAGAGAACTCAATGGAATGGCATTTTTTTGTGCAAATAATAGTCTTGCAATTAATGGCCCAATTTTCAAGGGAGGGAAGAGGATCCAGCCAATAAGTAAACCCCTTATATCGCTTCTGGATGTGGAGGCAACATAATTTGCAGGAATACTACTGGAAGACATTAAAGCTTGGGTTGAGGAAACGGGATTAGTACCCTTGAACCTGACTAGTTTCCGACAAGACCAAGGCTGCATTTTTAATTTGATTGAAATATCCTGGGCTGACTGCTCACATGCATTATTATACATCTGCTATGTAGATTTTAAGGCTGCTGTGTTCCCAAATGATTTTTGCGGAAAAAATAACAATCTTGGTCTATCCCAGATTGGTTGCTAAGAGCAATAGAAATGTTTTATTCAGACAACTGGACAAGGATAAAATCAGGTGAAGGCAGCAATTTATCTAGAAAAATTAGGACCACAGTGGGACTGGAACAAGGATGTATTCTAGCTCCCCTCTTATTTAACTTATATATCTCCGACCTCACAATTGCTTAGGAACAAGCAAACTTGCACCCTCCAAAACTGGGAATAGAGATTCAAAACCAGATACCTTGGATAATCTAACCTGTCAAGAAACCACAAGGAGCCACAGCATTTCACCCCACCATCAACGTTTGTAAAAGGCACTGGGTTATCTACAAGTGAGGGAGTTGTGGAATCACTAGACAGCTCACATAGGGCCTCATTTACAAGAGGTGATGCATCGCTGCATTGCATCAGCGTTGCATCAAAATCACGTACAACTTGCTACATCAGCTTCAAACACCATGGAGGTGCCATACTCACAGTATGGCGCACCTTGGCCTAAGGATCAGGCAGGTTAAAAAACAATTACGTTTCTGAAGGCGTGATGACGCAGCAGAAACTGGTGCATTGGGCAGAAGACTTTTAAAAGATTGTTTTGGTGAATGCAATGTGATGCTAAACACCCGAGCAACACTTTCCATTGCGTGAAATGTCAAAATATATTTTTTTAAATGATGCTGTGTGAAAACAAATCACAGGGACCCTTCACAAGAGGCAGCCATGCAGCAGGGAGAAGAGAGCAGCAGCCAAGTCAGAACAATTATCCCAACAACCCCAGCACCAGTCAGGAGTTCCAGATAGACTCCCAGGGGAAGATGAAGAGGAAGTCCAGCTTCAGTGAGGATAAGAATGAAGTCTTGATCACAGAGGCGACAAATCACCAACATCATTTCTTTGTCACCTCAAAATTGCCATTAAGGAAGAAAGAGGCCATTTGGCAGTCCATATAGACAAGATCAACTGCATGGGACAAGCAAGGACAGTCACCAACTGCAAACATTTCTGGCATGACTGTAAGCGCAGGACAAGGGAGAAAATGGCCAACAACCTGAAGGCAGCTATGCAGACCAGAGGTGGTTGTCTGACACAACAGGAGGAACTGGATTCATTGGAGGAGCGAGTGGCAGCTGTCATCCCAGAGGAGTTGGTGGCAGGCGTTCCAGTCCAAAACAGTGCAGCCCATATGGAGCAACAAGACCTACAGGATAAGTCCCTACAAGGGGCAATATGAGCAAAAAGGACCTGTTGTGCAGTGCATCAACCTAGGTACCAGTGCTCCACCTCACTGTGTGCAGGCCAAGGGGCAGGATTCTGGGTCATGTACTGTGAAACATCACTTAAGTGCAAGTAACAATGCCCAGTAACATGTGACATAGCTCAGTCCAGCTCCCTCGCATTCCTACCCGCCATGTGTGAAGTGCAGCACCAGTTCAAGTTCAATTTTGTATACTGGCACTTGTTGTGGTGTGTATAACATGAGTTGCCTGAAATACAAGCCCCACAATTCAAAGCTAAAAACATGGGGCCTTATTTACTGCTCTTTTGGCAAAGGGCCACGCCTCAAGTCTTCTTGAGGCACTGCCCTGCATCAAAAGGAAAGGGCAGGAATGCACTGTATTAATGAAATACAACACATTCCTGTCCTCTCTGCCTGTGCTGGCACATAAATTGTTGTCTAGCGCCAACACAGGCACCCTTGTGTATGCATTGTTGGCATGATTGTTTTTGTGCAGTAAGGGATAATCAATGGAGGCATTTTTCTCTTTCTCTGTGTTATGCAAAAAGCAGCACACCTAGAAAGAGGAAAAGAAATAGAAAAATAAAGTTATTTCTTCTTGTTACACATCCTCTTGGAAGGCTCATAGTTTTGACCCATTGCCAGGTTTAATGCTCCTTACAAATCTGGGAATGAGTCATAGGCCATGGAATGTCTACTTGACACAAAGTGAGGCAACGCAGCACTTTGCGCTGTCTTGCCTTACTCTATATCTATGAGGCCATGCAAAGCCATTCAGTGTTTCTTTGCTCACCTTATAGATGTGCTTGAGAGGCCTGTGCCACTGGAGCCTCACATAAAGTGATGCTATGGAGGCGCACACAAAATAAGGTCAACTGTGTTTAACTTTGGCCCATGCACACAAATCTGGATTTGAAGAAATGGAATGGAATGGTCTTGTAAGAGGCAAAACTGCACACCTCTGAGGGGGAAAGGTGTGGGGCATGTGAAGGATTAGCACATACTAAAATGCCATGAGTCATGTGTATAGTAATTTGCATGAAACTACATAGCATGCAGCTTGTCCTGATTTGTGGGCTGAGAGCATATGTGTCAGCTCCCACGGTAGGCACCAGCCAAACTCCTGTCATGATCTAAATCAGGCTGGGGTGAGGGTGGCGGTGAATGCAAGTGATGCACAAAAGGACCATGTGTGTTCAAACAAAAGATGGTGTGTGGCCTTGGTGGGTCCCTGTTAGTGAAGTGCATTGTTGGCACTGGCTGAGCACATTCAATTACCATTGTGTTTGAATGAGGAGACATAGCATGGCAAAGAGATGAGAAGGAATATGTGTACTGCAAGGTAGCATGACCAAGACACATGCACTGCTGTGTCTGATAGTCTCACACTTGTGTCGCAACTGGGGGGATGATAGAGAAGACGCCATTGTGGACCCACATCCTACATGTAATGTGGGCCTGGGTGAAGATTTAGAATGCGGCAGGAGGGAGTCTGAAGACAAAATGTCTCACCATGCTACATATGTCAAAGTTGGATCTGTCAAGTTCAAGTTCAAAAAGTACTTTATTCGGTTAAAAAACAGTAACCATAAAAGCATCAATAATACATATACAATTAAGAAGAAGAAATAGTTCAATACATAGTTATTATTACAAGTGAAAATGTCAGGATTTCTATATCGAATTTTTAAAAATTATCTGTCCATTGATTTACGTAGTTTAAAAACATTTTTAAAAAATTCTATCAATGAAATAACTATAAATACAGTGTCCATTCTTTGCAATACTAAAAATGCTGGGCGACATCTGTTTACCTTCAACTCTTTAAGAAGTGGGACTATAAATTTCCTGCGGGGCAGGGTATAGAATCTACAAAAGAACAGTACATGAATATCAGATTGCGTGGATAATTCGTCACATGGGCATAAACACAATTCATTAGACCAAGAGTTCATTACTGGGAATGTTAGTAATCTAAAAACAATATTAAACCTAAAACGTGTAAGGCAGAACCTGTCATAGGATGGCATGGAAAGGCGTAAGTATGGTTGTAGACTAGCGCCATTTAATATCAACTGGTGGGAACACACTGTCTTTTTGTTTTTTTCCACACACAGTCTTTTTTCCCTAAGATGTTCCATACAGGCTTTTTTCAATGATTTTCTTGTGATGTGTACCATGGATAGTGGATCCTCAAAATATTGTTGAAAGCACATTTCTATTAAGGAGGTCTTCACATAATTTAACCATTTAAATGTATTTACATTTTCAAGTGATAACACATCCCGAAGTGTGGCACGATTTATAACACACTCATTAGCAGTCCAGACCCTATGCCATAGTAATATGGGCTGAATTCTTATTATGTCTGAAATGTACGGCTGCCCCAATTCCTCATGGCAATTAACGGTTGAAGTGCTATCGGGCACAGACAGCATGTACCGCATAAATTTATTTTCAATTATTTGGATAGCATCAATATTTGCATACCCCCAGAGTCCTGCTCCATAGACAGCCACCGATATACATGTTGCGTTATAAACAGTTAAAATTTCCCTAAAAGGCTTTTTTCCCAGTTTCTGTATGAAACTCTTTAAGGCCATTATTGTCTTTGAGAACAAAAGAGTTCTTGCCTTGATCGCGTTTGTCCATGAACCAGTCTCATGAAATAGGATGCCTAAATAAGAGAAGGCAGGCGTATTTTCTAAACTAACGTTATTTATTAAAATAGTTTTCATCTTGTTTTTAGATCGTGTTCCACAGTTCATGGTGAAAGTTTTACTACAGTTGATTTTTAAATCCAGAGTGTTCATGAACTTATTGAAGGATGTTAATAGGTTTTGGAGGGCATTCGGTGTTCGCGCCATTAAAACAGCGTCGTCCGCATAAAGGAGCGTAGGGATACGCCTATTACCAACAACCGGGACATCCCTGCCCTCCTGCAGTAGACGGTCTTCCAGCCCATTTATGTAAATCAGGAATAGGAAGGGGGCCAGGACACATCCCTGGCGTACTCCACGCCCTATCCCAAAAGGTCTACTGCATTCCCCCCCTTTTCCATAACGAACAGTTGCTGTAGCCCCTGAATACAACTCCTTCAAAAAACAAAGAATCGAATCGTCCACGCCCAACCTTTGCATCAATTTCCATAATTTGCTATGAGACACGCAATCAAAAGCAGAAGTTAGATCGACAAATACAAGGTATAAGCGCTCTTTTTTTATCGTTATATACTTCTGCTGAATTAAAAATAGGTTTAGGCATTGCTCTATAGTTCCTAAACCCCTTTGAAAACCAAACTGAAGGTCACTTATTACCCCGTTGTCCTCCGCCCAGTTTTGCAGTTTAACTAAAATAACTCTACCCAGGATTTTTATAGTTGAATCAAGTAGGGATATTGGCCTGTAACATGCGCAATTTTGTCTGTCTCCCTTTTTATAGATGGGAACAATAATGGATGTAAACCATGACGGGCTTAGGCCCTTGGCCAATGCTGCGTTAAAAAGCTGAACCAGAATGGGGCCCCAGAGGTCAGTGTTAGCTTTATACAGGTCGGCTGGGATCCCATCCGGTCCTGGTGCTTTTCCACCCTTTGTGGCTTTTAAGCTCAATAAAACTTCAGGCAGCGTAACCACTATTTTTTCACGGACCCCCCCTTTCTCACTAGAATCCTCCGATGGTATAACCGATACATTTTGTATATTTATCTCGTTCTCGCATAAAGACTGGGAAACCTTTTGTGGGGACTGTTCTAGGCACATATATAGGGTGGAAAAATGTGTAACCCAGTCATCCTCATTTATAGCAATTTCTATGCGAGCCTTAGTATTATCAAAAAGAAGGGGGGCATTAACCACCCTCCAAAATGCCGATAAATCTTTAGCCTGTGAGGCATCGCATAGTTGTTCCCAGGCCAAATTCTTTATGTTTTTCTTTCTTTCTTGGAGTGCAAGATTATAACGGTTCCTTAAATCTCTTATTTGGGTGGGGTTCCGTGGTTCCCGGTGTATAGCGTGTTTAAGCTCAGTCAGGGCTTTAGTACATGCATTATCGAACCATCTTCTACCATTTTTGAGTCTTTTTCTAGAAGCCACCCTCAAGTTTTCTTTAATGGTGGCTGCTATGATATAAAAATGTTCAATTATATTATCACTCTTTGAGTTTTCATCTAAACAGACTCTAAAACTATCTGTGCATATATCAACTAGTTTAGCTAAGAATTCATTCGGGACCACCTTGCTCCACTTGAGGGAATACCCATTTTGTCTCCCCATCAGCACATCCGGGGCTACCTGTCTCTGCAAGCTATTTTGTTGGCATGCTGAGAATGGGATATCGATTTCAAGGACTTGTGGGTAATGATCGCTCAGTGGTAATTCAAGAATCTTATAGTTAGAGTCCCTAAAACCAGAGGTATTTGAACAGATAATAAAATCAATGGTGGTCGATGCACCCCTCCCAATAAAGGTTGGGACAAAAGGTGTTGGGCGCGTGGCCAGTTCGTTAGCATATCCCAAATCGCAGTTGAACAGTATTTCGTTCAGCGAATCACCTGTTAGAGTATGGTCAAAATGCGTAAGGTTAATGTCTTGCTCTAACATCAAACCACAGAAACCTTTTTGACCCTTTTTGCAAAGATGACAATTAAAATCCCCCCCCCATAAAACCATTACTTCTCTTGTCTTACTGACTATCTCCCCTTGTAGATCCTCATTTAGGCTTTTCATAATCTTCTGAACAGCAGTGCATGGGATATTATTATAAAAATTAATAATGACCAAGCTGATCCCCGATTTGGTATCTATAACTACTTTATGATAGAAACTACAGTTTTGATAAAAACGGACCCTCTCATATGTTAAGGTGTTTGAAAGGTAGGTGATTATACCACCTTTCGGTCTCCCATATGTCCCTCCTACTGCAGGAGTACAGTAAGTTTTATAGCCAGTTAGATGTATTGGGTCTATGGTCCAAGTTTCTTGCACGGCCATAATATCCATGCTATCCGTGGCCGTTTTCCATGATGGGTTAGAAATTCTATTCTTTAAACCTGCCACGTTCCAGAACATCACAGAACAATTTTTGTTTTGGCTAAATATTATTGCGTCGTCTATGGGTGCATAACCTCTATCCGTCTTAGCTATTTCAACTATGGGTTCGCCCATAAGTTCTTTTCTATCATTAGTTAAGTTTTGATTACTATAATAGGGTAATCCCTTTTTACATTTTATGTCCCCATGCACCATAGGTTTAATCAGACTATTCGATTCTTGGTTTAGTGGTATAATCTTATCAGACTCATTACCATTAATCAGGTCAAAATTTTCCTTGGAAATACTGAACGCTAATAGGTTTGAAGTAGTATTTACAGATGACGACAAGTCGGGAAATTCTTCAATCCCTAGGCGTCAGTCAACCATATCCAGTGGACTGAATCTATTATAGCATGGGAGGGAGGAAGGAGCAAACTGTGTCATTTGCCAATTTCCCCAGTGTTGCAAGCCTCCCTTTTGATTTCTCCCAGCTCTTCGCTGTACTAATGTCCAGTGGTCTTCTTCCCTCCATCCTTGCCTTTTATAGGTTGGATCTCCGTAATATGTCCTCCCTTCCCTAGCACAGTTTTCATTCCTAATCCCACTCCATCTATCCTCTAGTTGTTCAATTGGAGTATAAAAATAAGATAAGGATCTTGCTGTGATCGACAAATCCTGATTCCTGGGGGACCCCTGACAGATATAGTCTACTGTTTGCGGGTCTTCAAAAGTTATAACCACACAATCGCCCTTTAGTTTCTTTCTATTATAGCCTACCCATGGAACCCTCTGGACCATTAAGATTCTACTGGCCAGACTTGAAGGTATAGGGTAATTAAAGTTTAACCAGTGAATCACCTTATTTCTGAGTGCTTCAAAGGGTTCCATGATATGGGGAGCCAATTCAGGGACCCCAGTTAATACTATCACGTAGGGACTTGCATCTGGGGGCAAATTTATAATTCTGCGCTTTCCAATTTTCTCCTGTTGTATTTTAACTGAATTAGGAGTGAGTGCAGGAGGCGGAATTGTAATAGGTGTGGTTACTTCAGGAACAGGGATTAGTGTGGGAGTATTTATGCACACTGCGGTGCCATTTGTATTTAATATAGGTTGAGATGAGGGATTCATAGGAGTGCCTTTCTTCCCTTCCAGCCGGGTATCTTTTAAAATCGTCAATTTATCCACCAATATGGTCTCATTATTGGCCTTTTTTTTCCAGGGTAGGAGGATGAGTCTTTATATCCTTCTGCAATGTTTGAAGTAGCCTTTCTATACCAAATAGCCTATCTTGTATAGGGGCGAGTAAAGATTTTATTAATGTTGTCAAGGTATATATCATAGAATCCTCCCTATCTGCATGTCCATCTATACCATTAGTTATCATGCTCTCATGAAGGATATCAACTAATGATTCATCTGATATAGTAACATCCATCATGGGCAGGGAGACTTTCTTTTGGTTAACTGCTTCATTTTCAAGACTATTCCCAATTTCTCTTATCATAGGATCTTTCCTACCACCCTTCTCAGACACTTTTACTTTCATCTTAGCTTTTTTGCAGGTTGAGTTTTTATTTTTAGTACACTTTTTTGGGATTGCTCCCTGCTTTTTTCCCGTATGAGTTGGGTTTGCGATCTCAATCGCAGTATCCGAGTGAGCCGCTGGTATAGATTCTCCCGGGGGATTAGATGGATCAAGACCCATAATGGTAGAGTTTTGAGAAGGAGAATCAGTATCAACACTGTTATGTAATTGCGGATGTACTTGTAGTACAGAAGAAACAAGCAGAGTATTTTCAGGGCTACGTGCCATAGCTATGTTACCCATCGATGATCTCCTGGCAAGGGCTAGGTCTTGGGATACCCTTCTCTCCATTAGTACTATCCCTTGATCTATTAGGGTATTAGTACGTACAATGAAATCATCTAATGTTCCCGTCAGCTTGTTTCCCCCCGTCACGATTTTACTTCTGGTCTCCCTCATACTCATGCTGTACAGGCTATATGTAAGACAGGATTATCCTGACTAATACGAAATACAATACCCAAAATGTCTAGTACGCATATATCAGGATCAAAATCAATTATGTAAAACTTATGTATTGAATATAACAATTAAAAAAAAAAAGAAATCATATGGGGAATACATCAGCAAAATTCCACCACAACTAACCAAGGTGCACAATATATATTGTGTGCCAAACTGTCAATTGCCGGTCCTTACTCTATGGCCCGTCCCGTCCTCTTCCGTCCACTGAGGGCCACAGAGGGCCCACCCTTTGCCCGGGCTTAGCCCGGCGTGTCCCGCGCGCGTCCCGCGACGCGGGGGAAGACCTCTCAACTTTAAACGCCTCCTGGCGCGAAAAGGGATCCCCCGATGACGGCTTCCTGCCGCAAAGGTTTGTGGGTAGTGTAGTTTAGATCTCCCTCCCTCCCTCACTGCGGCCGCGCTGCTGGAAATGGACGCGGCAGCGGGGAGAGACCTTCGGCGGGACCAGAGCGGGACCCGAGCTATCAGCAATCAGGTATGATTCCTCAGAACAATGTCAAACAAGCGCCCACTCCACCGGGGAAGACCTCTCAACTTTAAACGCCTCCTGGCGCGAAAAGGGATCCCCCGATGACGGCTTCCTGCCGCAAAGGTTTGTGGGTAGTGTAGTTTAGATCTCCCTCCCTCCCTCACTGCGGCCGCGCTGCTGGAAATGGACGCGGTGGCGGGGAGAGACCTTCGGCGGGACCAGAGCGGGACCCGAGCTATCAGCAATCAGGTATGATTCCTCAGAACAATGTCAAACAAGCGCCCCGATCTGTCAAGGTATAGGTTGAACTACTTTACCAACACAAAGGCCAGGAGTCAGGGATGTTTGGATGATGAGGTGGATGGGACCGTTTGTGTGGTAAGCCTGTGTAGGTACATGTCACCATGTCCTGCACTGCTACCATTTGGGCTACAGCTCATTCCATAGCCCTCAGAAACTGCCAGCCATTGGATATGGTCACACATATTGTTGGTGTTGAAGACACAGTAGAGTCAATATATGAACTGGGTACAATCAGTGTGTGGCAATAAGTTGAGTGCCTGTTCCAAACTCAGGATTGCCGTAGGAGCGATATACACGTACAAAGAGGAGGCCTGAGTAAAAAAATTGTGAAACTCTGCAGATGATCAACTCTGGCAATAATGAAATGGCTTGAGTGTCAGTGATAGAAATCTATCCAGTTTGACTGAGCCCATACCTTAAGAGTTGAATGTCCACAAATATACCGCCAAATACAAATAGGAAACACATGGCAAGTCCATGCCCTCACACATTCCTGCAGTGTAGCAATTTTGGAAGCTGTGTAGAGTTGTGCAGCATATGTGTGAAGAACTGAACCCCTGGGCACATGAATGCACAATGTGCATGCAAGACAGCACAACAAGGCAGAGTGCTGTGGGTACTTTGTGAAAGGCAAACTGCTAGAACATAGCTAATTTATGAGAAAATCTACTTCAACTTCACAGGAGCTGTGGGCTGAGCACTGGTCAGAGGGAATGCAGACTCCTCAGGGACCAGGTGACGTATGCACAGTAGTGGCATCGATATGTCAAAAACAGAATGGGGCTTATTTATGAGCCCTTGTGCCTGTTTTGCGCCACCGTTGCATCACTTTTCGTGATCCTGCGGCCGTGTAAAACATGTGCCATGTTGCGACATATTTACAAGGTGACGCATCAAAACAGATGCGTCACCTTGTAAAACCCTGCGCTACATTATATCTGAGTCAGGTATAATGTATGCAGGGTGGGCGTTCTGTCATAACAAAGTCCCGTAGAAGTGTCACAGTGAAATCTATGGGATTTGCTACAACACTTCTACGCCGCCAATCCGTCAAAACCTTATGCCTGCCTCATGGCAGGTGTAAGGGTGACACAGGTCCTTTCACATGTGGCTTGCCCTATGAAGAACTGTACCGTTGACCACACAAATGCACAATGTGCATGCAAGACAGCACAACAAGCAGAGTGCCATGGTGGGCTGCGTGGAAGGCAGACCGCTAGAACATAACTAAATAAGGAGCAAACCCACTTCACCTTCATAGGAGCTGTGGGCTTTGTACAGGTCACAAGGAATACAAGCACCCTAGGGACTAGGTGTAGTATGCACATCAGTATTACTGACGTATCTATCTGCGCAAAAAGTGGCGCATTGCTGGAGTTGTGTCGGAAGCCTAACGCAACTCCAGCAATGTTCCTTTCACATAGGGTGCCCATCACTCCCAGCAGTGCCCAGACATATGAGGGGTAGGTGCAGAGGACCCCCAGCAGTGCCCAGACATATGAGGGTTGGGTGCCTATCACTCCCAGCAGTGCCCAGACATATGAGGGGTGGGTGTCTATCACTCCCAGCAGTGCCCAGACATATGAGGGGTGGGTGCAGACGACTCCCAGCAGTGCCCAGACATATGAGGGGTGGGTGCAGAGGACCCCCAGCAGTGCCCAGACATATGAGGGGTGGGTGCCTATCACTCCCAGCAGTGCCCAGACATATGCGGGGTGGGCGTAGAGGACCCCCAGCATTGCCCAGGCATATGAGGGGTGGGTGCCCATCACTCGCAGCAGTGCCCAGACATATGAGGGGTGGGTGCAGATGACTCCCAGCAGTGCCCAGACATATGAGGGGTGGGTGCAGAGGACCCCCAGCAGTGCCCAGACATATGAGGGGTGGGTGCCTATCACTCCCAGCAGTGCCCAGACATATGAGGGGTGGGTGCCCATCACTCCCAGCAATGCCCAGACATATGAGGGGTGGGTGCCCATCACTCCCAGCAGTGCCCAGACATATGAGGGGTGGGTGCAGAGGACCCCCAGCAGTGCCCAGACATATGAGGGGTGGGTGCCTATCACTCCCAGCAGTGCCCAGACATATGAGGGGTGTGTGTCTATGACTCCCAGCACTGCCCAGACATATTAGGGGTGGGTGCCCATCACTCCCAGCAGTGCCCAGACATATGAGGGGTGTGTGCAGAGGACTCTTAGCAGTGCCCAGACATATGAGGGGTGGGTGCAGAGGACCCCCAGCAGTGCCCAGATATATGAGGGGTGGGTGCCTATCACTCCCAGCAGTGGCCAGACATATGAGTGGTGGGCGTAGAGGACCCCCAGCAGTGCCCAGACATATGAGGGGTGTATGCCTATCACTCCCAGCAGTGCCCAGACATATGAGGGGTGGGTGCCTATCACTCCCAGAAGTGCCCAGACATATGAGGGGTGGGTGCAGAGGACTCCCAGCAGTGCCCAGACATATGAGGGGTGGGTGCTTATCACTCCCAGCAGTGCCCAGACATATGAGGGGTGGGTGCCCATCACTCCCAGCAGTGCCCAGACATATAAGGGGTGGGTGCAGAGGACTCCCAGCAGTGCCCAGACATATGAGGGGTGGGTGCAGAGGACCCCCAGCAGTGCCCAGACATATGAGGGGTGGGTGCAGAGGACCCCCAGCAGTGCCCAGACATATGAGGGGTGTGTGCCTATCACTCCCAGCAGTGCCCAGACATATGAGGGGTGGGCGTAGAGGACCCCCAGCAGTGCCCAGACATATGAGGGGTGGGTGCAGAGGACCCCCAGCAGTGCCCAGACATATGAGGGGTGGGTGCCCATCACTCCCAGCAGTGCCCAGACATATGAGGGGGGGGTGCCTATCACTCCCAGCAGTGCCCAGGCAAATGAGGGGTGGGTGCAGAGGCCTCCCAGCAGTGGACAGAGACATGGGGGTGTGTACATCATCCTCCCATTAGCAAAACTCCATGGGTGCATGAAGGCATCCACAATGTGCGACTATGTTGAGAGTGCCATGACAACACATCACTGACAGCAGTGTCCCACTCCCATAAGGATGGATGTCCTTCCCCCACTGCATGACACACCACATGTGGGTGTGATGACAAATTACACATGCATACCCACCCCTGGCAGTGGCAGCACAATACACACACTGAGATCATGCAACAAGACTGTATCCTCATGTGAAACCCCAATAAACAAAGAGAGCCTAAGTGAACACACACTGTCACCCACATTCCAGGACTGATAGGAATGTACAGGTGCTGGGGCAGCCAACAAGTTGTTGCCTCCCATGGAAGGAAAAGGGTGGAGTACCCACAGATACAATGCCCACAATTGTCAGTCAGGTGCCCAAATACCCTGCAGAACAAGTAACATATGTGTGCTAGGCTGGGAGTACACACATGCATAGTGCGGAAAAGGGACCATGTCCACATGAAGCCATGGCAACATACTCCATACACAAGTACAGTGACTACCAAGGATGGCACAGACGATGCAGGCGTAGACATTGCTGAGCAGGCATGGGCAAAGTTGAAGGGATCCCTCACACAGCAAGGAACTGTAGACACAGGTCAGCACAACAATTGGGAAACACCCTGCAGGGAAGAAGTCAGGTGCCACAGAGGAAGGAACACTCCTTGGGACAATGTCACCATACAGTAAGAGCTTACATGACCAAAGATTATTTGCAGAGACCTTGTGATGGCACGCAGATACCAGGGTCCTCCCCATGAGCAGCACACTACAACATTTCCCAGACACCTAACACATTATCACCACCCCAACTCAGGAAGCAGCAGCACCAACAGCAATACCAGAAAAGCATTTGTGTGCAAATGAAAAACAAAATGCTTTATTCAGCATTAAAAAAAATTGGATTTGAAATGTACACTATAAACAAGGCCCATAGGCCAGTCCATATGCGAATTCCGGGGGGGGAAGACACATTGGGACACATCTCCCCTAGCTTGCCTGCACAGTTCACAGTTCCTTTCCATCCACGGGGGGCATCATGTGGGGGGGAAGGACCAGGCACCGCAGGGACAGGAGGGGCAAGGGTAGGTGTTGTGGGTGCAGGGACGGACGACTCCACCACAGGGGGTGGGGCAGCGCCAAAGGTGGTGGTTAGGATGGCGCTGCACATGGTTGCAAGGTCTGCCAGCATCTCCCCTGCTCCCGAAGGAACCACAGGCCCCAAGGAGGGGGGGGGGTCAGAGGGATGGGTTGCAGCGCTACTGGGGGAGGGTGTGGACAAGGGGGGGACTCAACTCCCCTGCCTGGGGACTTCCTCGACCGCTTGTGGGGTGGTGTCACACTGGGGCTGAGGGACAGACTGGCCATGAAGGACTCTTTGTCCGACTGTTGGGCAGGGGAGCTAAGAGGAGTGGTTTTGGAGGAAGTGGGTCGTGAGGACTGCGGACTCCCACTGTGGCTGCGTGGCTGCCGTTTGCCCCCTGACCCAGTGGGTGTTCTTACTTCCCCCTGTGTGTGCGTGACTGGAGGAGTGCGTGTCTGGTGGGGTGCGTGCATGGGGATGTCTAGGTGTGCTTGGGACAGGCATGGGAGTGGGAAGTGTGCATGGGGCAGGGGTAGGGGGGACGGAGCACTGCAGGAGACCCACTGCTGCCGTCAGTGACGAGTCCATGGACCTCAGCAACATCCGTTGGTCAGACATCGCTGATGACATGCCCTCCATGTACGACACCATCTGTGTCAGCAGTCTGGTGTGGCCAAGGAGGACATTAAGCAGCGATGTCTGACCAACCTGCAACTGCCGCAGGATGTCCACAGACTCGGCATTGATGGCAGCAGGGGAGACAGGGGCGGGGGGTGCGGTGCCTGGCACGAAGGAGACATGTGGTCACCTAGCACGGACAGAAGGGACCCAAGCAAGTGGGAGGGCGGTGATGGGAATGGAGGGGGCAGCGAGAGATGTACTGCTGCTTACAGCTGTGGGAGCAGCCTCCGCCCCCTCTGGGAGTTCAGCCTCGGACCCGTCAGCGTCATAGTCGGTGTTGGGACTGGACAGGTCCTCCGCCTGACTCCCCTCCCCCTACGTGCCACTTGCTGCGCCAGACTCCCCAGCACTGGTGGCACCGGTGCTGGATCCCTCCTCCACGTCCGTGCTGGTGTCTCCCTCGGTGTCCCCCGACGATGCTGTGGGCAAGGTGAAGAGACAGGAAATAATCAGACACCTGTATACATATGACACATAAGTCCAAACTACATAGGTCACAGTGCATAGCATGAAAAGCATCATGAGTAACATCTACAATACTACGCACATATGTAGCCCATGCACTACACAGTTGGTTGAGCCACCATGCCACTTTGAAACAATGGAGAGCATGACACAACAGCAAAGAACTTGATATCGAATTATACAGAGAAGCTAGTGTCTGTGGACAGTCGAGCACAGCATCTGAACCACACACCGTTGCCAAAAATGGATGAGCAGGAACCATGTCTTTTAACTTTTGACACATGCTGCAAAGCACAAACATTAAACCCTGCACAACATGACTGGGTCAATACTTGTTGATTGTCTGTTCCGACTATCATCACACACAGGCCAGACCTGGCAAGGAGACATATGCTTTGGACATGTAGGCCTTGCCCGCCCAAACCCCCCCTACCTGAGACAATGTGATTGAGACAGAGGAAGGACTTACACCTCTTAATCAGGGATCACATTAATGGGCTCCATTTAAGCCTAATTGCACTCTAACTACCCCTCGTGGGGCTGACCTCACATATTATTGACAAACAACCATCATCAGATAGTTGTACACAGACACACAGGCACTGGCCAGTGTGAGGATGCACAAGCCACATTGGGTCACCCTGTACAGTGTACACATGTAGCACACTTTACGTAAATACAAATGAGGCCAGGGTACAATGCCACAGAGGCCAACCTATGCTGAAGACACTGAGAATGTCCACAGTGTTGGATGATTCCTAGGAAAAGGTGTCTCAGGGGACTGCAGTGGCCACACTGCTCCATGGTCCTGGATAGATCTGACTGCAACAGGAGCAACCGTCCCCACACTATGCATATGTCTCCCTCATGCACATCATGTCTGAGGCCACAACATCGGTCATGCATGCTGCAAGGCAGTTCATTTTAAGCCTCACACTCCTATGTTGAGACTCTGCATCAGTGCCAACAATCATGGACCCCCAAATGACTGAACTGGACAGGGCACAGGCAAGGTCCCAACACATGTCACAGACCACCCCCACACATGATGCTGCAAGCATTGGGCACTTGGATTACCTGCCAGCCTAGATTACCTTGTGCAAGAGTGACTACACACAGACCAGTGAACACATGTCAAGGAGGGGAAGGGAGGAAGAACAGGACCGGTTGACTTTGGGGAACAGGATATGCACTGCACATATAAACCCTGGCAGTGTATCCAGGCGACTGAGCACTTCCAAAAGCTGGTGACACACAACAAACACACATGTACCTACCCCCTTCCTGCTGCTGCTTCTCCTGTAGCCGCCTATCCATGTCAGGGAAGACCACCGCCAGGACACGCTTCATTTGGTGGGTCAGGCGCCAGTGCCTGCGGTTCTTGCCCTCTGGTGAGTCCCCCAGCAGTACCCGGGCGATCCTCCTGGTCCAGCACCGGATATCCTGCCAGCGTTTCCTCACCTGGGCCAGGCGCCGACTGCGACCCTCCACCGACCTCACGGCCCTGACGGCCCGCTTCCAAATCTCCCCTTTGGCGTAGGTGGCTACCTGTGAGGATGACAAAGTGAGACAACATCAATACACCTGCTCCATGTCACAGAGACACACATTAGAACAATTGGGCTTGTTTGAACAGGGCATAGTATGCAGCAAACTCATTGCACCTTTGTCATAGGGACATTATCCTCTGGGGAAGGCCAAATGCACTACGTGGCATTTAAAGTACACAGGTGGCATGAGGGGTGCGAGAGAATCAATGATCATGGCTCACACTGTGCATCACAAGCAACACCAGGATAATGGACAGCACCTCAAAGCAGTCACATGCTCCAGGCCACTGACGAAACCTCAGCGGAGTACACAGACACACACAGGCACAGGACAATCACCTGCCATTGGGAACTGCGGGTACAAACATCACTCTGCACATGTGCCACTTGACTGGGGGGAGTCACAGGTGTGGGCCTAGCTCAGCACGTCAGACACACAGAACGGCTCCCTGCTCACATCAGATGGGTAGGGCATATGCATCCTCCATGCAGCTGGGGAGCAACGCCCACATGACAGGGGACTTACACACACACCAATGTCCAGGGGCCGTACACATCATTTGGACACTATCACCACAGGTACACTGAACTCACACACATCTGTGGGTACAGTCACCTGTCACACTGGGGGGACCACAGAATCACATCAGGACTATGGAAACAACATTCCCAATTGTCACAGTCAGCACAATGCAAGTGAGGAGTGCAGACATGCACCACATCAGGCTCTGCATGGGAGACATAAGGCATTCCCCCCCCTGGGACCCACCATGAACAACATTGCATGTCTGTCACACCTGGACACAATGCCAGAAGTGACAGACACAAAAAGGGGCACAGTCACAGCTAGTGGAGTCAGCACTCACCTGCTCCCCTGGTCTCCCATATAGGCAGGGGTACTGTGGGAGGATGACGTCCAGCAACTCCTGATTCTCCTCTTGGGTGAATGGCTGGGCCCTCTCCACAGACCTGGACATGGTGCCAGAGGAATCACGAGCAGCAGCAGTGGTGTGGAATGAAAGGTTGTGCAGGCGAGTGCTCTCTCATGGGTCCTGGCTGCCTTATATCTCCCTTGCTGGGCTGTTTCATTTACAGGAGTACAGAGTGATTGGTCAATCTCATTTGCATCCTACGTTTCCTCCAATCCCTTTAAACATTCCCCAGTGAGGGCCTTTGCATGGTTCAAAATTTGAGCATGATGTCAAGTCAACAACCACTTTGCAACATAGTTTATTGTCTCCAACCGACTTTTGCTGGCCACCTGATGCAAAAATTTGAACTGGAAACTCGGTCTCCATGACAACCAGCATGAATTTAGGCCCTTATACTTGTCCCTCATGTGTCCCCTATGTAATTTCACTATCCACACACAGGTACGGTGCGTTCCACACATACCCCTAGGGCACCACTACTCCAGTGATACGGTCCGTACCCGCGTGTGTAGGGCCCGTATCACTTTGGTAGTGTTGCCGTAGGCGTACGCCATAGAGATAGGGCTCGTACCCGCGTATGTATTGCCCGTATCATTATGGCGTACACCTACGCCAACACTACCATCGTGCTACGGGCCCTGCACACGCGGGTACGGCCCGTAGCACTGGGGTAGTGTTGCCGTAGGCGTAAGCCATAGTGCCACGGGCCGTACATACGCGGGTACGAGCACTATCACTATGGCATACGCCTATGCCAACACTACCATGGGGATAGGACCAGTGTGTACACGTACATGTGTACGGTCCTTGCACACACGCGTACTCCTACCCAAACCCCATATTGTGATACGACCGTACACGCGCCCTCAGAGCGTGTGTACGGTGCGTTTCACAGCTTACACTGGTGATAGGAGGCGCACAGGAAAGGAATGGAGGTGTATGACTCGCACAAGTATGGACATCAAGTCATTGTCAGTGCAGTGCATCGTGTGTAGGGCCTTGGTGTGTCAGGCAGTGAGCTGGCACATGTCTCCTCATGTTTTAACCCAATAGTTGTGTGATGACCTGTGTACACATGTCATGTGTGATGGGGCACCATGTGGCGCACTTCTCCTTCACACCTTTTTCATGTGTGCATGTATTTCAAACTTGTCAAGCACTGCATCACTGGCATGGCACAGTCCCCAACACCCGCAAATGTCCCCTGATGCCAGGTACACGGATGATGACACCTGACATCTCAATACCAGCGTGCCACGATGTGACTATGTCATGTGTGTGTCATGTGTTCCCATGATCTTGCTGTTGGTGTTCCATCAACGGCATCTGCTGTAGCTGCATCCAACATGTGTCTGTGTGTAGATGCCCATGTCACACTCTTACACACACCAGGACACATGTGGAATAACACGTGACGTGTGTCTGTATGCATCTAACAGGGACTTGCGAGCTTAGGACATATCTGCGTAGTCTCAATGTCTGTGTGATCATATTTGACATGTACCCCTTCATGGCAATGTGTGTGGTCTGTCCTTTTTCCATGACATGTGACCTGTGCGTCTAGCTTGCCAGCAGCTGTCTGTATGAGATGACATCCTTCAAATGCACATATGTGGATGTATGTCACTCCTGTAATGTGTCTGGCTGTTCACTCACACTGGCCCACAACTACTTTCATGGCATGTCATGTAGACATTGACAATCCATGTTTGTAGCTGGCTCTTGGTAGGAGTATCACCTGGCTGGCATACGTGTGCAGGATGTATTGCACAGACCAGACTCGGTATGTGGCATATGTGTATTAGCTGTTGAACATGTGCTCAGTTCATTGACATTGGTGTAGTAATGTACTCAATCTTCGTTATTCCTTCCAATTTTCTGCAGGGCACCGCCTCTCCCCCGACCAATGCCAGACTTGGCTGCCATGAGGGAACGTGACTGCATACGCCGCTACCGATTCCCCCAACGGTTAATTGTGGACCTGACAAACAGGCTGGCACCACACCTCCAACCGCAACACAGTTATCCGACTGCGCTGACCCCCAAGATGAAGGTGATGTCAGCCCTACATTTCTTTGCCACCGGTACATTTCAATTGACCATAGCTGATGTGGGTGGCATGTCTCAGACCATGTTCAGCCGTGTCCTGCATGATGTTTTAGAAGCCATGTTGGAGCACCTGGATGAATTCATCCATTTTCCAACTCGTGAGCAGTTGACAGGTATCAAGGGTGAGTTCTATGCCCTGGGAGGAATGCTCCATGTAATTGGGTCCATTGATGGGACACGTGGCTTTGGTACTACCACAGGCACAGGAGGTAGCCTTCCGTAACCGTAAACATTACCACTCCATTAATGCCCTTGTGGTGTGTCTTGCTAACATGGTGATTTCCCATGTCTGTGCACGTTTTCCAGGGTCAGCACACGATGCCTACATCATGAGGCGTAGCAGTGTGCCAGAAATGATGCTGCAGCTGCACAACGAACGAGCATGTCTTGTTGGTGAGTAGACTCTGTTTGTCCAGTATTCTGCGTTATCTTAGTATGTGACGGCATCTCCTGATCCACTTCTTTACATGATGCTTCCATGTAGGGGGACTCTGGCTATCCCAACATGCCATGGCTGGTGACGCCTCTCCGCAACCCAAGAACAGCTGCAGATCACCGTTACAACAACGCCCATGGGCAGACCAGGCGAGTGATTGAGAGGACGTTTGACCTCCTGAAGAGCCGATTCCGGTGCCTCCACAAGACCGGCGGGTCCCTCCCATATGCACCGGTGAAGGTCTGTAAAATCTTCCTTGTGTGCTGCATACTGCACAACATGGCAGTGGAGAAAGCTGTGCCACTCATTCTGGATCCAGATGAGCAGGAACATCCACCTGTGGAGGATGACGGCCTTGGTCACGAGGCAAGTGAGGAGGAGGAGGAGGAGGAGGAGGAGGAGGAGGAGGACATCCGGAGTCAGCTCATATGCAACTTCTTCTCATAATGGTGAGTCCCTGGGTCTGAGTGTGCACGCTTTGAGCCTTGTGTGGCATGTGTTGCAATGTGTGTGTCCAGCTGACTGTATGCTAAGTGACTTTGAGGTGTGTGCTGAAGTGTCACTTGAGTGCTGATGTCATTCCACACATTTTAGCTGACACACTCATTTGACAACCGGCATGGCGTCAACCATATTCATGTAGAGTACATGACCATGCATGCGGATGACTATGTTTTTCCTGACTTCTTGTGTGTCTCTCATCCCCAGGTATTTGCGCATGCTGTCTGCTCGTGGCATCGTTGTTGTCCTGCTATTCCTCATGAGTAATACAACATGTGCTGAATCAGCGTTACATGCACGGACATGGTGAAAATTCTCTTTTGGGTAAGGATTGCAGCAAGGCTTTTTGGGTGTGGTAGTTGTTTATAATGTGTGGGCACTGCTCCTGTGCAGGTTATGTTACTATGCATACATGTCAACTCACCATGGGGCACATGACATGTGGCATGACTCACATGAATTGATAGTCACACTTCGTGACATTCATCTGTTATGGGATTGTGGTTTGTGATGAAGGCATCAATGTGTGTACAACTTCCCTCTGAAACATACGGGAGGCAACGGGTGGACATTTTGCGGGACATCCCCATATGATGCTCAATGGGGAATTGCAGCCTCTCCGTGTGCAGCTGGGGCTGTTTGGCTCAACCCCCTCACTTGTGTGCCAGTACAATGGATTTACAGCATCTGTGGTGCAAAGGGGGTGTCCGGTGTAGGTCCCACATGTTGATCCAATAGACCTGTGAGTCTGTTAATGTTGATGCTTTTGCATAGGTGTGAGCCTGAGTAATAAAGGTGCTCCTCAGCCTCCAAGGTGCCTCATCTCTGTCAATGCAGGTCTCTTGCCACTGTGCATGCGGCATGTCTGGCATGGTTGTCAAGGATTGTGCATATGAGTCTAAAGGTAGATTAGCAGCCTGCATGCTGTTCTTCATGTATTTGATTCTCTATTGTGCATGATGTCCATGGCTGTGTATGTGTTTTGGCATGTTAGTCCCCCCCACGGGCCGTCAACACCTTCTGGGGTGTGTTTCCTGTGCGCAGCTCGGTCTTCAGTTTCATGATCCGGTGTCAGTCATCTTTGGTGATTGTGCATCCTTTGTCTCTGTGTGTGCCATTGCAAACCGGTTACTCCTTCCTTGACATACACCTGTTGCAGTAGTCCTTTCTGACATCCTAGTCTTTGTGTGGATATTGTGGCATAATTCCCAGGACATGCTGCCACTGCAGCAAGGGCACACGTAGCTTCCAGATTTGGCAACACACACACATCAAAGGTGCTCCTCCCTTCCTCCCTCAACACATTAATTTGGCTGTCTTCGGCTTGTTTGTGCCACAGTTGCGGCCACGCGGTACCAAAGGCTGGACCGTCTGCACATGCAACGTGCACATTGCACGACCCTCAGGTCCTTGCATGACCCACATCACACTACAGTGTGATGTTGCAGCCACCCTACAAGCAAGGTCCATCCACACATCTCCCGCCTGCTCTCAGGCATGCACTGAGCACACACACAACACCTTTGCATGATGAGTGTGCAACTCCGACAGCCTACACAGTGCTGCCATGCCTTCCAGGACCTGTCACACCCACCAAGTCATGTCCCTCCTACTCCCCACCGGATCTGTACCCCTGCAAGGCCATGGGAGTGGGACTCAAGGCTTCTGCATGTAGTATGCTTTTGTCATGAGGCACATGGCACAGGTATCATCTTCCAGCGTGTCAATCTACAATGTGTCCAGGACCCCCCTATCCACCATCACATGCGCACACGCCCTCATCATCAACTCGTATGCCATTGACAGCCAGGCGCTCCTTACCCTCACCAAGGACGCAGACATTTCCAGTTCCAATACTCAAGATTGCATGGGATCCATAGATGAATGGCAGAACAGCTGCCACCTGAGGCTGGACTTGTACAGGACTGAGGTCAACATCTGAGGATTGTCCCCTTACAGCTGGCTCAACTGCTTGTGTCCCACCCACAGAGGCCCCGCACAGGCACCCAGTGTCCACGCACACAAGATGTTGTGCATCATGGATTGCTTGCTCTAATTTGCCATGGTAATCACCAGCATCTGTACCTCACACTGCAACACCCTCAGCATTATGCACATGATCCCCAGATAGATCCACTCCAAGGTAAGACGGACCATCCCCCAGGTGCACAACAACATCCATGTCAAATAGTGCCCTGCCCTCTACGGAGCAGCCACATCCAAAATCCAGGGACACTTGTCTACATCCAGGCTGCATCTGCACACCTCAGCGTCAACATCCCGCGCCCCAGCCACATCACTGTCCAGCAGAGATAGCTGCAATGGATCACTGTGTGCTGCAGGATGACCTTCAGACTCCTCACCCACACTCAGGAGGCAGGCCACAACCCTGACCCAAAACCAACCTTGTACCACTGTCATCCGAGACCCCGTAGTGCCATCTCCATGCATCCAACTTTGGCCTGGCCACCATTCTTCTGATCCACCGTACTCCTAAATGCAGGACATAGTTCTCCCACCTGGGAACACATACCTGGGACTCCCTCCCCGGGAACCTCCAAATGAGGCATGACCTCTACGCCTTAATGTTACTCTTCCAAATAGGCGTGTCCTCACAGTTTCCCTAGCACCCCCTCAGCAGCTTGAGGCCATCACAGGTGAGTATTGTGCTCCATGTCTGCATTGAATGATACATTGTGACCCATGTGTGTCCTGTACCAGACTCCGTTCCCAGGGTATGGATGTGTGGAGTTAGTTCAACACTCAGGCATAGTTTGACATTTACACACACATATGTTCGTGAATAATGCCAAATGACAGCAACATCTCATGACAAACTTAAGTATTTATTTTTGGTGGGGTAAGTCTTTTGGTGGATGAAGTAAGGTGCTCTACCGGGTGCATAGAATCCAAAGTTCACAGGGGGAGATGGCATCCTTGTCAGTTGGAGTCATCAGAGTCCAGACCACAGTGTTGGTCATCATTGGTCAGACTGTGACCAGCAAGTCCATGTGGCAGAGAATGTCATTGGGTGAGGTGGTGCTGTTGCGCCAGAGGGTCAGGTGCCAGGCCAGGTGACCTGGAAGATGTGGATGGTCCGCTGACTCTCACAGTCTTTTCCGTGGACGACCCACCTTCCTCCGGGGACCCTCAGATGCAGGCCTTGACGATGTCTGTGATGCTCCGTCAGAGGAATCCTCCTCCTCCTCCTCCCTCCCTGTGGCTGGTGCTGGTCTTCGCCTGGTGTCACAGGGAGGGTTGCCCATGTTGTCGGCAATCCGACTGAGTGAACGGCTCATGTCCGTTTGCACCGCCAGGAGCTCAGCCAGTCTTGCCTCCATCTGTCCTTGGTGTTGTTGTTGACTGGCATGTTGCTCGGCCTGCAGGTTCTTAATCTCGTTGAGGGTCGCCACTACCTGGCTGATGCCCCTGGTGTCACGCCGGTATGTGTCCAGGATGTGGCGCATGTGTGACATACCGGTTCCCTCAGCTGGCTGGTCAGGTTCTCGCCTCCGCCTGCCTGCACTCCCACCACCCCTGCCCACATGAGCCAGGCCTGCCGTTGTGGGTACATCGGGTCTACGGGACCCCTGAGGGATGGCATTAGCGTGGTCGTCTGCCTCCTCCTGGGTGCCCGGAGAACCTTGTCCCTCCTGGTCAGACTGGCTGTGTTGTTCGGTGCAAGCAGGGCTCCTGGGTGTCTCCTGGGTGTCTCCTGGGATGTGGCAGGAATGGGGGTGGGGTTTGGCACAGATGTACCTGACGCAGGTGCTGCAGGGGCTTGGGCACCAGAGGGGCCAGGTTGGTCGGGGTCATCCACGGAGTGGTGAGAGTCGTCGCTGCCGGTGGGGTCATCTTCACGCTGAGCCTGGGACTGTGATTGTTCCCCCCCATTGTTGGGGGGAGGTCGATGACGTTGCCCTGTGTGTGAGAGAGAGACAATATTAATGCTGTTTCATGCCACATCCATGTTTCATATATATTCAAGTAGTCACAGTTCCTCCAGGTGGTTGGATGTGCCTAGCGTTCCTCTCAATGTACACTTGGGGATGGGTATGTTGTGGGGGACAGATTGGTATGTGCTCCTGAGTGTTTGCCAGTAGTTTTTTTGCTGGGATGATTATTTGGCTATGGATTGGTCTTGTTGTGTCACATGTCAATTGTGAGAGTGGGTAAATCCGTTGCCTGCCCCGGGGGGGTGTGCTTGTGTGAGCGGGGGGGTGTGACCAGGCCAGCTGTTGTGTGTAGTGTGATTTGCCATTGGGTCTCCCAGGTGATGTGTCTGTCCCATCATGGTGCATGCTGGCATGACAGTGTGTGTGAGTTCCTGTGCTGGGTATGTGAGCTAGTGGAGTTGTTGTTTGAGTGTACAGTGGTCATAGGAGGGCCTTGTGCTGCCTACAGCAGGGCTAGGTGTCAGCTACCTTGTCATTACTTTGCCAGTCCCTGTGCATTGGGCATGGTGCATGGGTATGTACCTAGGCCATATGAGCTGTGGGCATTGGTGTCTGGTTCTGAGTTGCACAATGTGTTGTATGAGCCCCACCCTCCCAGCATCCCGGACATCCAGTCTTGGGTTTGTGGTTGGTGTGGCCTGGGACATGGCATTGCCTTTATTTGTGAATGGGGCATGGAGACGTTAGTAGCATGAGCGTGGTTTTTAGGGTGTGGTTGTGTGCGGTGAGGGCTTGGGGATAGGTGAGTGCATTTGTTGTAGTTGGGGTGTGGATGCCATTCCTCAATGTTAAGTGAGTTGTTTATGTACTCACCAGGCTCTGCGACTCCTTCGACTCTGTGTACTCCCACCGGCGGAAGCGTGGCCATCACCTTCTCCTCCCAGGGATGGTAATGTACGGGTCTGCGGGGCAGCCCGCCTCCAGTGATGTTACTCTGGGCGTATTCCTCATTCATTTTCCTCTTGACTGCCCTGCGCAGATCGTACCACCTGGCTTGGCATTCATGCCTGGTCCTTCAGATGGGCGCAACAGCATTCACCTTATCGACAATCCTCTGCCACAGGCTGGTTTTTTGGGCTATGCTGGTCTGTCTGACCAATATTCCAAACAGCTGTGGCTCGACTCTGATGACTTCGTTGACAAGGAGCTCCAGCTCCGCAGTAGTGAACTTTGGATTCTTGTCAGTGGGCATGCTGTGGGGTGTGGGTGTGGATGGTTGTGGGTGTGTGGGTGTGAATGTGAGGGTGTGTGTGTGAAGGTGAAGAGGGGGTGTTTGTGAAGGAGGTTGTGTGAAGGTGTGTAACTGAAGGTGTAGTTTAGGTGTGAGTAAGGTGCGAGTAAGGTGCAGTTGTTTGTCTGTGGTGTCTGTGAGCAGTGGGTCTGTTGCAATGGCTCATGGGTTGTTTGTGTGGGCCCTTTTTATTCGTCCAATTTTTGGGTGTGGCTGTGTTTGAATTTGTGGTGGGTGTGTTATAAGAGGTGGTTGTGATTTGGTCCTCTGTTTGGCTGTTTGGATGTGGCAGGTCAGTCATAGAGATGTATGTTGTCATGTTGACGTGTTTTGTGGTGTTGTGCGAGTCGAATTGACCCTCCTTGTGCTGTATTACTGTGTCCTGGTTCTTTACGAGTATTTTTCGCGTAGGTACGGTCCGTACATACGTGATGCTGGTTGAGGGTGCTGGGGTACGGTGTTGGGTACGATGCCTACAGGTGCGGGGCTGTGCTACGGTGTTGGGGTGCGGCGCGTACAGGTGCGGGCTGTGCTATGGTGTTGGGGTGCGGCAAGTACAGGTGCGGGCTGTGCTACGGTATTGGGGTGCGGCGCGTACAGGTGCGGGCTGTGCTACGGTGTTGGGGTGCGGCGCGTACAGGTGTGGGCTGTGCTACGGTGTTGGGGTACGGTGCGTACAGGGGTGGGGCTGTGCTACGGTGTTGGGGTGCGGCGCATACAGGTGCGGGCTGTGCTACGGTGTTGGGGTACGGTGCGTACAGGTGTGGGGCTGTGCTACGGTGTTGGGGTGCGGCGCGTACAGGTGCGGGCTGTGCTACGGTGTTGGGGTGCAGCACGTACAGGTGCGGGCTGTGCTACGGTGTTGGGGTACGGCGCGTACAGGCACGGGGCTGTGCTACGGTGTTGGGGTACGGTGCGTACAGGTGCGGGGCTGTGCTACGGTGTTGGGGTGTGGCGCGTACAGGTGCGGGCTGTGCTACGGTGTTGGGGTACTGTGCGTACAGGTGCGGGGCTGTGCTACGGTGTTGGGGTGCGGCGCATACAGGTGCGGGCTGTGCTATGGTGCTGGGGTGCAGCGCGTACAGGTGCGGGCTGTGCTATGTTGTTGGGGTATGGTGCGTACAGGTACGGGCTGGGCTACGGTGTTGGGGTACGGTGCGTACAGGTACGGGGCTGGGCTACGGTGTTGGGGTGCGGCGCGTACAGGTGCGGGCTGTGCTACGGTGTTGGGGTACGGTGCTGACATACGGGGGTACGGTGCTGACATGTGCGGGGTGAGGGGGGCTGTACGACTCGTATTCGGGCACAAGTTTACCCGTGTACATGTAGGCTACAGCGTTCGCTCCGTACGGGGCCTTTTACATGCGGTTGTGTATTCGGACGGGCGGTACGGATCCTACTTGCACGCTCGGACTTCTGTTTTACGATTTGCACGTAAAAAAGTCCGGCTCCCTATCGGACACTCTTCCCGACGCTATTCGGACATAAAAATGTATGGCTCCCTCTCGGACCATTTTCCCGACGCAATTCGTATGTATTTTTCACATACGAATAGTACTTCGCAGTTTGTACGGCACTTGTACGACTCGTACGTGAAAATATACGAATACGAGTCAGACGGTAAATTTTTTTAACGGATCGGAATCGGCACCTTAGTGGCTGAGCTTAGAGTTCAGTGTAGGTCCAGGGAGCTACCTAATAGAAACAAAATCAGGAAAGCAGAGTTGATTAGGTCCCCTATGACCTGGGCACAGACAGCTCCAGAGAAGGAAGGACAGGGTGACCGCTCCAACCACCTCCAGAAGGTGGATGATGACACTTCATCTATTTCTTCTGTTACTAGGTTCATGCTTTCAGCAGAGGCTTCTCTGCAGAGGACCCAGATGGGCTCAGTTAGCTTCCATAGCTATGGCAGATAAGAAGCTGGCCCTAGAGGAGAAGAAGTGGGCAAGGGAGGAAGAGAAACAAAGTGGTGCTAGCAATAATTAAGTAAATACGAGAGGCCTAGGAATGGTGGCTTTAATCAGTGTCTTCCCAAGGGATTAGTTACCATGTACACCGAAGCAGATGATATTGATAAATGGCTGACTGACTTTGAAAGGGCCCTTGAGATGAGAGAGATCCACTCTAAGTATTGGGGTTCACTCCTGTGGGAACTGATCCCAATAGGTGAGAGGGATAGGCTCCTGACCCTACGGGGGGATGAGACCAAATCTTACACTCACATGAGACAATGTTTAGTCAAGAACTTTGGTCTGGCCCTGGAGCAGTACATGGTGAAGCTCAGGGACACCCAGAAACGTAACACACAGTCCTGGGTGGACTTTGTAAACATCTCAGTGAAGGCACTAGAGGGTTGGCTTAGTAGTAAGTGAGCACTTATGTGGGGCTGTAAAATTGATTGTTGAAGGAGCACATCCTGACTAATTGTGGACAAGTGAAGTTACTCCAGTACCTAGTGGACTCTAAGTTGACCTAGAGAGCTGGGGGAGCTAGCTGATGAGTGGTTGAGAACCCGGGTTTTCCGTCAGCATGGAGGGGTGAGCAGAAGAAGGTAGGACAGCCCCCCCCCCAGGGGACAAGCCAGGGGAAATAAGGTCAAAAACAGCGAAGAGCCCTCACAAGACACACAAAAACCTGTGCTGGGATTGGGGGGCGCCGAGCCATGCCACTTTTAAGAAGAAGGGGTATTTGTGGAAGTCCTTTGACCCTGCAAAGGCAGGGAAGTCCCATGACCTCATGAAGGCAAGTTAGTGTTTTTACTGTTATCAGTCAGGACACAGAAAAGGGGATGCTGTCTGCACAAAGAAACGCCCCACTGGTGGGCAGTCCCAGGGAATTGCCAGCATTGGGGTGGGTGTGGATATTGTCCCAGAGATGGGGAAGGAGTTGACAGGGTGGTGTGGAAAGTGAACCCCTGGCCGTCTTGCCTCCCAGCATGGAGAGGTATAGGCAGAGACCTAAGATCAATGGGATTGAGGTTGAGGCTCTGAGAGATACAGGAGCCAGTGTGACTATGATTATAGAGAAACTGGTTTTCCCAGGGCAGATCATGCTTTGTGTATCACCAGGTAATGCATGCAAAAATCAGAGCCAAACTCCATCCCATGGCAATCATGACTAAGAATGGTGAGGTGTGACAGGCCTTAAGCAGGTAGTTATGTCTCCAGTACTCCCAGTAGACTGTCTACTGGCAAATGATCTTAAAGCATCTGACTGGTCGGGGTGGAGAGAATGGTCCATGTAAGGATGCTGGATCTTCCTGTGTGGGTGTGTGCTGTGACCAGGTCCTAGACTGTTTGGAAGAGAAATGTTGGCACTTGGACCCTAGAACAATGGACCAAGTATCCAAGGGAAAGGACAATGTTCCTGGTAAGCCAGCTTAAGTAACTCCAGAGGTGCAGCAGGAATCTGACCCTGAGAGGGAGGATCTGCCCTCTGAAGAAGGGATTCTATCTCTGCAAGGCATGTCAGATTTGGCAGAATTGAAAGGAGGTGGTGGAGCCTCCATAGAAGAGTTTAGTCAGGGACAGAGTGTCCCACCATTGAGAGCTTGAGGCAGACTGCCTTCAGGCATGAGAAGGATGATGTCAGTGGCTTCCACAAAGTCTATTGGGAGGGTGGGGTTCTCTATAGTGAGGCTAGAGACCTGAAAGAAGGGGCTACCAAGATGTTGGCCGTTCCCCAGAAATACAACAAATTCCTCCTGACTTTAAGCCATGACATCCCCTTGGCAGTTCCTTTGGGTCAGAATAAGACTAGGAACCGGTTGGTTAACCATTTATTTTGGCCCCACATGTCTGCCAAAGTGAAGGAGTTTAGCAGCTCCTGTGCAACTTGCTAGGCCAGTGGCAAGACAGGGGGAAAGCCAAAGACTCCCTTGATACCATAGCTAGTAATCGGGACTCCCTTTGAGAGACTGGGGATGGATATTGTGGGTCTCCTAGAACCACGAATGACCTCAGGGAACAAGTATATCTTGGTGGTAGTGGACCATGCCACAAGATATCCTGAAGCCATACCCCTCAGAACAGTTGCTGCTCCTTCTGTGGCTAGGGCCCTACATGGTGTGTTCACCAAAGTGGGTTTCTCAAATGAGGTTGTTTCAGATAGGGGCATGAATTTCATTTCCAGCTATCTGAAGGCGATGTGGGAAGAATGTGGTGTTGCGTACAAGTTCACCACCCCATATATCATCCCCAGACTAGTCTGTTGGAAAGGTTCAATAATACCCTGAAGGACATGATCAATGGTTTGTCTGATAAACACAGGAGAAAATGGGATGTTCTCCTCTCCTGCCCACTGTTTGCCTACAGGGAGGTCCGACAAAAAGGGGTTGGCTTATGCACTTTTGCATTGTTGTTTGGGCACCCTGTAAGTCAGGCCATTGTGCCTGGTGAGCTAGTCTTGTGAAAAGCCTCTCCAAGAAGCCATGGACAATGTGCTGCACTATGTGTTAGACCTGAGATCTCGCATGGCAGAGTACATTTACAAGGCAAGCAGAAAACTGGAGGCCATCCAGAAGCTCATGAAACTTGTATGACCAAAAGGTTACCATGCCTGAGTACTCTCCAGGACAATTGGTGTGGGTGTTGGAGCCTGCGGCTCCTGGGGCCCTCCAGGACAAGTGGACTGTACCCTATCCAATCCTAGAGAAAAAGGGTGAGGTTTCCTATCTGATAGACTAGAACACCCTCAGGGACCCTCACAGGATCCTGCATGTCGATAGGATGAAACACTGCTGCTGCACTTTTGTTACAGGAGGCCGATATTGCAGCACTACTGCAAAACCAGCCCTCAATAATAAAAACAGCCCCTACCAGTCCAAAAACGTCCCCCACCCATACGGCCCTCTGGGAAAATGCCCGCTGCCTGCTACGGCCAGTCCTGCCCTGGCTGGAATTGGGGGTAATTGAGCCCTCTGACAGTCCATGGTCCAGTCCAGTGGTGCTGGTACCTAAACCTAACTCCCAGGGGGAAAAGAAGAATTTGAGGTTCTGTGTGGATTACAGAGGACTGAATGCAGTCACAAAGACTGATTCTCACCCTATACCTAGAGCTGATGAGCTCATTGATGGGTTAGGGGCTGCTAAGTGCCTGAGTATATTTGATCTGACCTCAGGCTACTGGCAGATTGACCTCACTGAAGAAGCAAAAGAGAGGTCAGCATTCTCCACAGCAGAGCGACATTACCAATTCAAAGTAATTAGCTTTGGCTTAAAAAGGCTCCTGCCCCCTCCCAAATGTTGGGGAACAGGGTCTTGTCTTGGCTGGAGCAGTTCAGTGCAGCATATCTGGATGATATAACTGTGTACAGTTCCACCTGGGAGGATCACTTAAGCCCCCTGACCGGAGTGCTTCAGGTCCTGAAGCAGGCATGCCTGACTATTAAGGCTAGTAAGTGCACAATAGGGCAGAGTTCAGTTGTGTACCTAGGTCACCTTGTAGGTGGGGGCAATGTGCAACCTCCCAATGCCACAATCCAAACCTTTTTAGATTGGACAGCTCCTACGACTCAGACACCGGTCAGGGTTTTCTTTTGTTTGACTTGGTATGGTAGAAGATTTGTTCAGAACAATGGGACCATTGTGGCTCCTCTGACAGAACTCACTTCTAGTGGCCAAAGAAAGGCATGTGTACCCCAGTGTGTCAGAAGGCAATTGACACTCTGAAAGAGGATATGGGTTCAGCACCAGTGTTAATAGCCCCTGAATGCACAAAGGAATTTGTGGTTCAGACATATGCTTCAGAACAAAGGATTGGGGCAGTGTTGTCACAAGTAAATGAGGAGGGCCTTGATCAGCCAGTTGCCTTCATTAGCAGGCAACGTCTCCCCAGAGAACAAAGGTGGAGTGCCATTGAAAGGGAAGCCTTCACTGTGGTTTGGTCCATGAAAAAGCTGAGACCATATCTGTTTCATACTCACTTCCATATGCAAACTGACCACATACCTCTCAGATGTCTCATGCAGATGAGGGGGAAGAATCAAAAGCTATTAAGATGATCACTTTCTCTATAGTGAATTGACTTCACAGTGGAAGACAGACCTGGAATTGCCCATGCCAATGTGGATAGACTTTCCAGGTCTTTCCACTTAGCTGTTGAGGTCTACCAGGGAGTAGGTTAGTTACCCATCACCTTTTGATTGGGGAGGGTCATGCGAGAAAGTCATCCTTTTTACCCTGTTGTCCCCCATTTTGTGACTGATACTGGTGATAACTGACTGTGACCTTGGCGATTGTATGATGTTACAACGCAAACATTTACAATGCATGCCTTTATATAGCAGTTTTTACATCGCAACATCCATTACAACGCATGGTTTTACATTGCATGCCATCACAACACATTTTTATAAACTACATTTACAACGCATTCCATGACATCGCATTATACCATTACAACACATACCATTACATTGCATTTAAGGTAAGTGTTGGATAGTGTAGGGGTAAAAATGACTATTCCCACTCCGGTGAGTGCAACAGTAGGGTAAGTGTTGGATAGTGTAGGTGGTAAACATTACTATTCCCACTCCAGTGAGTGCAACAGTAGTGTAAGGGTTGGATAGTGTAGGGGTAAAAATTACTATTCCCAATCCAGTAAGTGCAACAGTAGGGTAAGTGTTGGATAGTGTAAGGGTAAAAACCATGCGTTGTAATGGTATGCGTTGTAATGGTATGCGTTGTAGTGACATTTGTTGTAATGATATGAGTTGTAGTGACATGCGATGTAATGGCTGCGTTGTAATGGCATGCGATGTGAAGGATGTTGTGTTGTAATGACTGCATTGTAAATGTAGTGCAGTGTAATGACTGCGCTGTAAAGGCTGTTTCCCGACCTGGGCGCTGCTAACCAGGCCCACGGCCAGTGCTCTCATGAACAAGGTATATGGTGATTAGGTATAAGTACAATTGGCAATGACAGACCCCTGTAAGTCCCTAGTATATAATAAGGCATGGGGGATTCAAACTACCTTTACGTCCGTAGTATATAATAGGGCTGGGGTGTTTAGAGGCCCAGTACTTTTCCTGGACTGGAGTGTGCACTACTGTGTTGCCTGCTGTCATTTTTAAAGGCACCTCTGCTTTGCAGATGGCTTTTAAAAGTAATTATATGCAAATTCGACTTTGGAATTAAATGTACCTCCAAAGTGGTAAAAGGGTGACTTCCTCACATGTCCCTAGTTATCTCAAAGACAATCCCGACCCACTTTCTGAAATTCACAGTTTCCTACTTAATTAAATGTATGAGCTGTGAAATTCTAATAATGTTTCTAAATTGTATTTATTCCTGGGAGTGGTCATTGTCTGTCACATGCATACTTTTTGACACTCAAGTTTTCTGTCTAAAATGATCATTATGTCAAAAAAGTATCTGTATTCACTAAAATGACTAATATGCAGTGAAAATACAACCAGTATATTGAAACTTTTTAAACAAATAAGACAAACACAGACAATTGTTCCTTACTATTATTTCAAAACAATTTTATTGAGTTTTATTAAAAAAATATATTTGTTTTACATGTTAATCCTGCCACCCATATCTGAACAAAGTCAAAGCTGTATGGGGTCATAGTTCAGAAAATCATTTGATCCATTGTTGGTGCTTTTGTAATATAAAATGGAGCAGGCAGAATATTCAAAGGTCCACACCACAGAAAAATGATGATTTTTGCTTTGCGAAACCATATGCAGCACTAGGGTCTCATTCAACGATTCGTTTGAGAACGGCTTTGAGGAACTTCTATTTTCGATCACGATCGTATCGACCCGCCATTTTGTGGCCCGCCGCCATTTTGTGTTGCCATCACTCAGGCAGCACGGCGAACAAAGTCTATTCTGCTTTTTCTGTAGCCTGGTGTCGAAATACGCCCTCGGCCTCTATTTGCATGGCTGGTGTTAGAACTAGCCGAGTACACTAATCCCTGTCTGGCTTTTCTAATTCCTGTCTCAACTATCTGTTGGCTCACACTATTCTTTCCTGACCTTCTCTTATCGACTGTCCTTCACTGTCTCCTGCTAGCATTCTCTTTTTTCACGACTGTCCTCCAATACACACAAACGTATCTCGCCACCTGCAAGTTAGTTATGAATCTGTTAATGTATTAGCTTGAGGGTGGGATGCCAAACACAGTTGGAGGAGAGGTCTCTTCGAGTTATCTGACACTTCTGTTTTCAAACCTTTCTTATTGGTTCCACCTTGTTTTCCAACTTTCCTTATTGGCTCTTTCTTGTATTCTCTGGGAGGGCATTTTATTAATAATTGTGTCATTGTATGGTATTTAACTTGATGCGCCACAGAGTGAAGTGGCAGTCTCCTGAGAACCTACTTTGTGTACTTCTAGGATAACTGTACTAGCTGCAGCTAATAAATCTGATCTTCTAACGCCAACAGAGTGTCCCGTGTCTCTGTGTAGCGAAGCAGGAGAACTCCGGAGACTTTGGGCGTACCCTGCGCCGCCAGGTCCAAAAGGTTCTGGTTCTTCAGCTTTTCTGGCCTAACAGACAATTGTATTGTATTGTATTGTATTGTATATGATACTTATGTTATGTTATGTTATACAATACTTATAACGCGCACTAATACTCGAGTGTGTCCTGGCGCGGAGGCTGACAGCGAAACCCTGTAGGAAATCCATTAAAGCACACCTGAGAATAGAAAAGTTTTCAATTGTTTTTTGAAAAGCCTAAGATCTTGAATGACTCGAAGCTTCAGAGGCAAGGCATTCCAGGCAATGGCTGTTTTAACTGAAAGAGACTGGCCACCCAAACGAGCCCTGCGAAAGCGAGAAATCGCCAGCCGTCGCAGGGAGGCGGACCGCAGCACTCTATTTGGGACATAGAAGGCAAACCTCTTTTGAATATAAAGAGGGCCCGTATTATGCAGTGCTCTTATAAAGCGCAGCTATCACCCTACGGGTATCTTGCCGCTATAGTACGTGAAACATCAGTCCGTGGAAGATGCCAAAGGGGTTCCAAGAAACTCCTAACCTCCTAACGATCAAATTCTAGGGAACAGCCACGTTTTAACCCTTTTCCTAAACTGCAAAAAGTCTTGAAACTGCCTGATATCCAGAGGAAGGCTGTTCCAAAGTTTGGCAGCGGCAGAGCTGAACGCCCTGCCTCCAGATTTGGCTTTGCAAATTTTCGGAGCTCTCACCAGACAGGCCGTGGAGGAACGGAGACATTTTAATGGAGTATACCACACAAAGGTCTCCTGAAGAGGTTTAGGTCCAGCCCCATGCAGAGCCTTGAAAACCAAGCAGAGGGACTTAAACTGGATCCTCTGCCTTATTGGTTACCAGTGCAGCTCAGCAAGAGCCAAGGAGCCTGATGCACACCGCGGTTTCGCCAGTGCTAGTTTGCCGCAAAGGTCTGGACTCTTTGGAGACGTTCAACCAAACATTTTGGGGCCTCCAATAGTAGGGCATTACACAATAGTCCGCTCTGCTGAGGATGAAACTTCCGACAATCAATGCTCTGGCTCTCTTAGGCACCAGCACAAGGATTTTTCTCAAGCCTCTGGTCAAGGAAAAACAGTTCCCAACCACCATTTACATGTGTTTCTAATGTTAAGTTAGAATCAAGCATAACTCCTAAATTCCATACTGCTTTGGCTGAAACCAAAATCGGGGCAGCTGAAGAAGGCCAAAAATTATCAGGAAAAGGGGGAGGAACTTCCCCCACCGTACAGTATAAAACCTCGGTCTTATCTGAGTTGAAATGAAGCGAGTTGGCTCTTAGCCAATGAGCAGTGTCACGCATACAATCATGAAAAGTTGCTAGAGAAATTGACTGATTACCCTCTAAGGAGAAGAAGAGCTGAGTGTTGTCAGCATAGTTCACCAAATTCACACCATGTACCTTTATGATTTCAATCAAGGGTCTCATATAGATATTAAAGAGAATAGGGCTAATAGCTGATCCGTGAGGAACACCATGGTGGACATTGGAGAATTTCGATTGAAACGGCGGAAGAGAAACAGCGTGACACCTGTTGGAAAGGTACGAATGGAACCATTCTAATGCCGTCCCTGACACCCCTACCTCTTCTAGTCTGGTCAGCAAGATGTCATGGTTGACCGTGTCGAATGCGGCAGACAGGTCAAGCAAAATAAGAATGCCAGATTATCCCCTGTCTGCCCGCAATCGAAGGTCATCTAGCACGGTCACCTAAGCAGTTTCCGTTCCATGACCAGGACGGAAGCTGAACTGGACATCAACCAATTTAGAATTAGATTCCAAAAATTGAGACAAGGTTCTGCTGACCAGACGTTCGATGATTTTAATCGGATATGGTAAGAGAGAAATTGGTCTATGGTTACCAGCACAGGTCGGGTCGAGTGTCGCTTTTTTTCAGAGCGGAGTAACCACCGCCCATTTCCAACATGCTGGTACTAATCCAGAAGTTAGAGAATTGTTACAAATCTGGTGCAAAATGGGAAAGAGCTCAGGACCCAAATCCTTCCAAATTTTGTGTGGGAGAGGATCTAAAGGGGAACCTGATGACACACCCAAAGCAGTTCTGTTAAAGATCTCCTCCGAGAAAGCCTCGAAATGGTTCAGGGAGGTCAGAGAGTCTGACTCTATCTCATTTATCTTTCCTCTATCTTGTGGCCCATCAGTTTCCATGGTAAGACCTTCTTTCCTAGAAACATCAGTTGCCCTCAAGCCATCCATAATCTTGCTTACTTTTTCCATTAAAAAAGTTGCTAAATTGTCACACAAAGCTTGAGTTGGCGGGATTATAGATTGTGTACATTCAGGGACCGTCATATCCTTAACTATCTGAAAAATTGTTCTGGATTGATTTTTAGAATTTAAGAAAGTATTGGTGAGATATTCTGATTTTGCTGAGTCAATTCCCTTCCTATAGTCCACTATTGCAGCCTTTCATACAGATTTATCTACGTCCAAGTTAGCCTTCCTCCATTTCCTCTCTGCCAGTCGGCAAGTTAATTTTTAGGATTTAAGATGATCATTATAACAGCAGGCCGATGGCCTGCCAGTCTTCTTAAAAGTTTTCCTGGGGGAAATCTGGTCTAACCTAGTTTCAATCTGGTCACAAAAATCTATATAGTGTCCTCCACTGATCTTCCGTTATTAAAATCCTTATCAAAGGAAAAAAACAGGGATGAAGTGGTCTTATTCTTTAAGAGTCCCTTCCAATCTCTACTCTTGTACGCCCTTACCTCCCTAGTGGTTGAGCATACCTTTCTAGGGTCCAGTAACAAATTTGACCAAATAATGGTCGGATCAGCCAAACGGAAGAATGTCAACTACTCCCAAAGTCTGTGCTTTAGAGAAGATCAAATCCAATGTGTTCCCCCCCTTATGAGTGGCTCTGTTAACACATTGATCTAGACTCAAACTCTCGCAGGATTGAATCAAATTACTGTAACCTGAATCCAACTTTCCATTCATCCATAAGTTAAAATCGCCTAGGATAATTAAATTGGAATGAGTGAGGGCCATATTGCAGATGACATCTATCAGACCCTGCATATGGGATGAGCAGGCCGCTCCTGGGGGCCTATAACACATAATGCCCACCAGTGAGCAGCCTTTATGATCTTTTAATGAGAAACCCATCAGTTCGAACCCTTCAACTTCATCAATGTCCAATTGGGTGAAGGTCAGGTTTTCCTTAAATATAATCCCAACACCACCTCCTCGTCTCCTGGCTCGAGGTTTGTGTTGAATTTTATACCCAAAAGGGCAGGCCAGGCCTAAGTCCACAACCAATCCCAGAAGTGTCCAGGTTTCTGTCATGAAAAAGACATCTAGGCAGTGCAAATCAATCAATAACTGGATTTCCGCACAGTGTTTGGATAGGGACCTGACATTAAGCAGCCCTCCCATCAAAACACGCTTTCTCACAAAGTCGGCCACAGGGCCAGCAGTCTCATCAAAATGAAATGTAGAAATCCTACCACTCACAGACTTACCAATCTGTGTTAGTACTTCGCTGGAGTAGCAGATCTTTTGTGTAGAAACACCCCCTATATCAAAATGGGCAGCATTGCCGGCGCCATGCGCGGCCGGCGCGCGGACGGGCACAGACGGGCTTGCCTTAGGCGCCTTCAGCGCACCAGCGGCGAGCCCACTGCGCGGCCACGCCAGCGTGCTACTTAAGTAGGTATGGGCTAAGGAAAGGCTAGACTGCTAACCCTCAGAGGACGGCGGGTCCGCTCTAACAGGAGGGCACCGCGAGGACAGTCAGCAGCCTGAACAGTATATTTTAACATACACAGCGACAAATTTAAAAATGGGTTAAGAATTTTCCTTTTTTATAAAACAGAGTGCAAATGTGCAAATGGGCAATTGACAAATCCCCCACCACACCGATGCGATCACTTAGCTATGCTGCGTGGCCACATGAGCTTGCTACTTAAGTAGGTATGGGCTAAGGAAAGGCTAGACTGCTAACCCTCAGAGGACGGCGGGTCCGCTCTAACAGGCGGGCACCGTGAGGGCAGTCAGCACCCTGAACAGTATATTTTAACAATCACAGCAACAATTAAAAGTTATGCAGAAGTAACCCACCCTCCAGCTCCAGACACTTCCCTAGCTAAAAGCTTGAGAAACTTCCAGGTGAGGAAAATGAAGTCTTACATTGTAAGTAATTGAAGCAACCTTGTTAAGGGACCTTTTGGCTGCAAGTAGGGATACCAGGTCACTACCACATTCTGTCAATGGTGATTTTGGGCGAGGGAATATCAGAGCAGTAATCCCACAACAATATAAATGAGGGGCTTAGTGCTCGTTATTTGTAGTGTCTCATCGAGATGTTTAAAACGAGATCCCAATAAACCTCCAACTATTTATTCACAAACAAAACACGTTTTGCACAATGTTGTTGGTTTAATAAAGTTGGAACTAACTGATTTTGCTTCATGTTTCGCTTTAGTGGGATAAGAATTTATGAGATAAGCATTTCGTTAACTTTTTATCAGCAAACATATTGTGAAACCAGTTTGTGCCATAATGTGCAGCCACTTGTTCTATTCCGTATAAAAAAACAGCAAATTTTCAACAGCAAATCGATGCCTAGAGCCTCTCATTTTCTCTTCCCCGCAGATTCTAAACATTTCAGAATATGGTGGAAAAGTCTTTACTAAATCTCATTAAATATCCCCTTTGGCGTCTGCTATCTAATAATATAAGATGAAGACTAGTGTCACTCTCCCAGCCCCGTCAACACAGCTCCTAATAACCTCAGCAAAGGAAAAGGTTAAACTGGTACAACAAGGCTTTTTAAAAACAATTCAGTTGGTAAGCTATATATTCCTTGAAATGTCCTCCTGTTTATTGGTTTTATTGCTTGCCTGACCTCTCGTTTCCACATAGGGGCATTCAGCAAATCCCTGTCACTTGTTCCCTTTAGAATTTGATGCCCCCTAAAGCAGGGATGGTGTCTTTCGCTCAAAGTGATCTTGAGATGTATTTAATCTGGCACTGGAGGCTTAGATGCTTTATTGATAGCCTGCTGATTAGTGATTAACTTCATATCCTTCTCCTTGTCTAAGGGAAAACAAACTATTTTTTTCTGCTTAAGGAAAAATGCTGACACCGTGCCTGACACTATTCATTATTTTATCAACCTTGGGGTGTGTTAGGATGCCCTTTGCCTATGTCCCACATACCTACATTAAGGTGTCAATGACATGTTGAAATTTAGTTGTTTTATGACTGACTATGCTTTGTCAACCGCTTTTTTGCTTTCCTAATATACATCTTGATATAGTTATACAAAACCGTAAAACTTTAAGGCTCAGTTACAAATAAAAAAGGAAGCCCAGATGAGTGGATGTGACATTGTATTAAATTTGTATTTGCAGTAAGTCTTTGAGTGCACTGAATCCAGAGTACAGATTCACCCCAAACAAATCACTCATGTATTTTCTGGAGCAATGTGTACAGTAAAAATACGCAATATTAACAGTTTGTAAAACTGAATCAGCAAGTTCTTTCTCATTCTGGTACATCGTGAATTCACCCCCTATAATTGCAGTCACAGCGGGCCATATTATCAAGGAACGGCGATAACACACCAGAACCTGGGCTTCTATGGGAATTCAGAAGGGCATATTATCAAGCCCATTATCGCCCCTTTAGCGGAAGTTTCCTGCCGCTAAAGCAGCGATAATGTTATCGCCGTTCCTTGCTAATATGGCCCAGCATTTCTTCTAATTTGCTTGACTCAGAATAGCGGGTCTAAGGTCAGATGTTCAAAGCACTGGTCACAAAATACTGGTCATATTTCAGGCCAGTATTTTTGTAATTAGAGTAGTATTTTGCGAACCGAGCTATGTACTAAGAGGTCAGTTCACTAAATACAGAATTGTAGTGGGGCGCTGTGAGTATCTGGGTGTGCTATATGATATGACTGTGGGGCCTTATTGTGGAGTACACTCACAGACACGGCCTTGGGTCCACTCAGTATCTTTTACTTAACCTTAGCTCAACCCTAGGTAGCTGTGGCATTTGAGCAGTAAGGCTTGGCAAAGGAACTTAGGGGCTTATTTATGAGGCTGTTTGTGTCACTCCTGCACCATGAAATGTGGTGAAAGTGCGATGCAAACCTTAAAACAGATATTTTAAGCAATGCAAAGCCACTTTGCGTGTCTCTGTGTAGCTCCAAAAATCTGGAGTAACACAGCGCAAATCACTGGGAAGGCATTCCATGGGTGTTGCTTTGCGTGGCTGTTCCCATGCAACTCCCATGGATTGTTATACATTCCCAGATTTACAAGAACTTGAAAACCTGAGGATGCACAAAAATCTTACACTTTCCTGGAGGAGGGGGGTGTGGGGGTTGCAACAGGGAGAAACATTTCTATTTCTCCTTCTTTCTTCCTCTTTCTTTGTGTGCTTTCTGCAGCACACATAGAAAGAGGCATATGCTTCTTGGGATTGTTTTTGTCCTGGAATCTGTCCCTTGCTGCATAAAAGATATCCTGCAGGCAACACAAGCACCCTTGCACCATGGTGCAAAGGTGCCTGCTTTGGCGCTAGGTTACCAAAAGGGTGCCAGAACAAGGGAAAGGGCAGGAATGTGCCATATGGCCCTAAATATGATGCATTGATGTCCTTTACCTGTCACACAGCACAGCAAGCTGACTTGCTGTGCTGCACTTCATAAATGGGCCCCTTTGTGTGAAGCATATAACAGTTTCAAGCAACAGAATAAGAAAATCACACATCAATAAATAGACTCAACAATACTCCTATAAAATAGAGCATGTTTGTATGAATTCATTGAGACCTTGATCATCAAAATCCACTGCAGGATTCTGGAGATAACAGATTTTAGAAGTTGTATATGCTACCACAAACAAGCATTGTTGAACCAAAAATGTGTAAACTGTTCAAGAGTTTGAAAGAACTAGTGCGAGTACTCCGGCCCAGGCTTGGTGACCAAATCCGGCAAGGAAAAGATCTAGCGGGACAGAAAGTATACTTTGGGTAGTTACCTGGCCACCAGAGCATTTTGAAGTGAGTTTCAAACTTTACAGGTTGACAACCATAAACTTTTATGGTATCGTCCTGATGCTGAGGATAAAGGCAAAGGATGCTTAAAGGATGCTCCGGTTGTGATGTGGTTGATCGGGGTGTCTCTGTGGTGGTTTCTTGTTCCATGGGTGTTGTGGGGCAACTTTGGCCCGTTGATCAGGGTCCCACAGAGTACTCTTTTTAGAATAGAAATTGCTTATGCTTTTATAGTGCTCCATCTAAGTTAGCATTTGTTGCAACATTTTCTATTTGGGGGCCATTTCAGCCTGTTCGAAAACTGATTTAGTTCAATTCCGAGAAACGTTCCTCTTAGAGTTTTGTTTCTGCCACTTAGGCTTGTTTCAGTAATGAGCACACTGTTTATGTCAGCACATAGCTTTCACACTCGATTGATGCCCTCTCCCCCTTGTCTGGTGGTGGGCTCCGGATGAAATGACCTTGGACCATGATACTTTGTGTAAGATAGGAGCGCTGAAACCGTCTTTACTGTATTTCACTGTTTTACTGCACCTGCTTTGAAAATTCCACTATGGTCATGTTTTCGCCCGGTTACAAAACATACATAATGTATCTTCATGCTTGTCGATTTCAGTTCCCTCTGCTGCACTCCTAGCGACTGGGCAGATGATGCTCCGCGTGTATGTGAATAAACAGTTATTGGTTTGTATCCTCTACTGTCTGACCGTCTCTTCATTTAGTATGGAAGGCTGAGAGGTGGTCATTAGTGACCCAGGTGGCCCTAAATGGGTTACTTTCTTCAGTTGGCGCTCGAACAGGGACTCCATTGAGTGATTGATCCATCTCCTATCCGCAGACAAGGGGAAGGCCAAGGACATCATCGGGTCGGACTGACGGTTCAGAGATCCCTGCACGAAGAGTTTCTATTGCTGGCAGCTGCTCCTTCTGTCCCGCTGGACGGTGCCTCGCCCAGTGGTCATTTCGACTGTGGACTGAACAGTGAAACCCTTGGATCTGACCGTTTGGTCTGAAAAGTCAGCAGTGGAGAACTGGTTCATTGCATCACTGATATCAGGTGAGTTTGTTTTGGTTCTTTGTGTATATGGTACCATTTGGGTTAAAGTTTGGTATGGTCTAAGGACTGTTTCGATAACAAATGTATTTGCAAATACTTTGCCAGGTAAAACTAATGACTTTGTTTTTCTTTAGAAATGCCTGGCCTCAGTAAACTTTGGAATTTGTGTTGTCTTTGTTGTTCTGCAGATGCTCAATTAGAAGAAGCTCAACCTGCGCCTCCTGAGGGCAGCCCTAATTTTGATATGTATGTGAAACATGGTCTTGGCCCCATTATGTTTAGTACATTATGGCACAAATATACGAGGGACTATACCGAGTTACAGAGGCCTTTGACGGGCACCTTCGATGAACAAAAGATTGTTTATTACAGGAACAGTTATTTAGGAGATGAAGTAGACAGTCGATGTTTGACTCCCTCAGGACTTGGAAGAACGAAGCCAGACATAGGCGGTTAAAGATGGAGAGGGATGCACAGCAAGGGAAAATTTAAACATTGACGCAGAAAGCTGTGGCATTTGATAGAGAAAAACAGGAGACACAAATTGAATGTGAAGACAGGAGATTTCGGTTGCATATTGACAAGTATTATTTGGCCAAAGAGGAAAATGATACTTTTGTAGAGGAGCTGTTAGATACTCGACCCCCACCTTCTTATGCCCCGAAGAGAATATATCCTACTGTTCCTTTGCAGTCACAACAGCCTGTTTCATCTTCTTCAGCTGTTCCTGCGTCGACGGCCGTTACCTTAACAGCTTTGGCTACCACAGCCCCTGCTCCTTCTTTGTCCTCACCATCTTTGATGACTGAGACCTCTAGTACATCTACTGTTTCAACTCCAGTATCCTCTGTTCTTTCTCTTCCAGTGCAAACGTTAACAATGATTGCACCTATTACCTCTGTCTCTTCTCCTTCTCTGGTTTTTCATCCTCCGATACTTTCACATGTTGAGACGCCAGTATGAGGGTTTGAGCACAGGGATTGGTCGAAATTTAGGGAACGGATGGGTCCGTTGGTGCTCTCTGGAGTAGGAGAAGATGAAAAGGAGGTGTTAGCAAGACAGGCTATGAAGTGGGCTAGTAATCTGGTTTATGGCACTGAGGACATTTGGCAGGGTGTGCGTGAGTTTGAGCCTTTTCTACAGCAGCACGTTCTTCAGCATATGTCAGCTACATTTATTATTCTTTGGGGCACACACATTAAAATTGAGGCTACACAAGTGTTATTTGAAATTACTGACCTTGTTTATGTAGCTGATTTAGCCCCAGGACAGGTGCTCATAAATATTAATACTATAGTTTCTTGCAGAGTTTGTTTGTATGAAAAGAGTCCCACTACAATTACTCAGTTCCCTATGCTTGAGGTCCATCCAATATATCGTCTAGAGATACCTGATTTCACGGACCAGCTTGGTAATGTCACTAGACCAGCTGTAGCCCCCCGTTTTCAGGAGCAATGGGTTTATACTCTGTGGAAAAGAAGTGAGGTTTTACCCCTTAAGGCTATGCTGCCAGACCCTAGGAAAAATCCTACAGCTTATTATAAGGAATTAACAGAGGCTGTCCCTTCTGCTGTTATGACTCTTGCTGATATTGATTATTTTTTGTGTTCTTGTTCCGGTCGCTATTTGGATACAGGTTCATTCTCTAGATCATGTTGCAGACTTGGGCAGTACATGGGATATGATTAAAGGATGGGATCAGGAAAGGAAGCCAGGTGATAAACCCAGCGCTGAGATACTTGCTTTGGCTGGTCGTATTATTACATAGATGTACACTCTTATTCCACATAAGACGGTAAGTTGGGACAGATTGACAGCTTATCAGCAGAAGAAGGATGAGAATGTGGCTGATTTCTTTACTCAGTTTGACGGCACGTTCTTGGAATATAGTGGGCAGTATATGTCCACTGAGTGAGGAGTTTGATTGTTTGTACACAGATTTGTTTCTAACCTTCTTCCTGAAATAATGACTCGGTTGCAGGCCTCTGAGAGTACTTGGTAGACTTCTTCTCCCTCTGGTATTTTGAACATGGCCCAATACTATGAACACAGAGACCAGGAGGAAAAGGATAAAACTGATAAAAAACATAAGTATTTAAAGATGAAGGTGTTGTTACAGCAAGCATTTAGGGGAAATAATAGGGGACGAGGAGGTCCTTCTCGACAGCTGTCACATGCTCGGCCACCTTCAACAACACCTTTGGGGCAGAATCAGTCTGCGTATTGTAAGGAAGAAGGTCATTGGCTTAGCCAGTGCCCTGTGCATTTACAGAAGGTTCTGGTGGTAGAGGCCATGAGACTAATAGAAATCAGCATACTGTGACTTCTGTGGGCCAATCTGACAATAATTATTTTGATGACCTGAGAGATGGACAGTATTATCATGATGATTATGACATGGATGATGTGATGGGTATATCTTATAGTTAGGACAGCCAAGGACAGAGTGAGGGACCAGTTCTGATACCTCTAGATCAGCGTGGTCCTTATGTCACAGCGGATTTGCAAGGCTCAATTAAGGACTTTTTGGTGGATAAAGGTGCAACAAAGAGTTCTTTTCTCAAAAAATGGTCCGCGGGGAGGCTCTCTCTGGCCACAATAATGTTTCGGTTGGTTTTTCAGCCCCATTTCCCGACCCCTTGCATTGACTGTTGGTCCTTTCACTGTGTTATCTCTGTTCTTGTTAACATCAAATTGTGGTGAAAATGTGTTGGGTTTGGATCTGTTGAAGAAATGACATGCTACTATCTATTGTTCTCCTACCCGTGTCTATATTACTATGGGTCCGGTTGTGAGTACTAGGCAGTGTTTCTCTCAGGATGCGCCGCTTCCACCTGAATTTGCTCAGATGCCACCCACGCTGTGGGCCACAGGTGATACAGACGTGGGTTTGTTACATAGACCACCGGTTTCTATACAAGTTAGGGATAATGCTGTTCTACCTCCTCAATATAAGATACAGCAGGCAGGCGAACAGGCTCTTCTTCAGATTATTCAAGATTTGATACAAAAGTGAGTGGTTGATGAAACGTCTGCCAACATTTGTAATAGTCCTATTCTTCCGATCCTTGAGAAGACACCTTTGGGTTCCCCTAATGTTATTGATGACGTTTATCGCTTTGTGATTGACTTGCGAGAGGATAATAAGACTGTAGTTCTGCAGTTTCCAGTGGTCCCTGATATTCTACGCTCTTAACAATGATTCCATCTACTGCTAAGTTATTTTCTGTCATTGAGCTGAAGAACACATTTTTTAGTATTCCTATCCACCCAGACATTAGGTATTTGCTTGGATTTACATTGGCCGGCAGAAGCTTTAGGTTCCTTTGCGCTATTCAACGGTATACGGAGAGTCCTAGTATTTATAGTCAGACATTAAAAAGTCAGTTGGATTCACTATCGCTTCCTCCAGGTAATGTATCGGTGCAATATGTTGATGACCTATTGATTGCTTCTGATACAAAACAGGGTTGCAAGGACAGTACGGTACAGTGAAATTGCTATTGCATTTGGCGCATCATGATCATAAGGTCTATCTTTCCAAATTTCAGTAATGTCGACAGGAGGTTACCTATCTAGGTCACCTACTGTCGGAGGAGGGTGGGAGATTAACCCCTGAGCATATCAGTACCAATGTTAAAATGCCCATTCCACAAACCCAGAAAGATGTACGTGCTTTTATAGGTATTACTTCCTACTGTTGCCAGTGGATCCCAAATTACTTGCTACTAATCAAACCCTTGTTTGTATTAAAAACGAAAGCTGTGCATAAGTCTTTGCCCTGGATGCCCGAAAACTAGCAGTTTTTTGAGAAATTAAAAACAGCTCTTTGTTCGGCTACGGTATTTAGCACAAAAAAAATTTATAACAAACTGTTTGTGCTCTATGTCCACGAGATAGCTGTCTGCGCACTTTCTGTCCTAACACAAACATTTGGGGATAAACAGAGGCCTTGTGCTTATTTTTCTGCAGTACTTGATCCTGTCGCCAGGGCCCTTCCGAGTTGCCTCAAAGCGGTTGCGGCTGTGGCCACTTTAATCAGGCAATCGGCTCGACTCGTACTTGATACAGACCTGACAGTTATGGTACTCCATGCTGTGGATACACTTTTGAATAAGACGAAGACACAGCACCTCACCAGTGCACGTCATACTGCCTATGAATTGACATTGTTTGCTAAGCATATTACAATCAAAAGATGTGCCACTCTCAATCCAGCCACGTTACTACCCCTGCCTTCTGAGAATGATGCGGTCGACAAACATGACTGTATTTTCAGGTCAGAGGAAGAGACGAAAGGACCGGTAGACCTGACTGATGTTCCCTTATCTGACCCTCAAGGAGAACTATATGTCGATGGCTCTAGTATTAAATAACCAGATGACACCACCATTGCAGCTTAGGCTATCACTACATTGCAGACAGTGGTAGAGATCACGGGTTCCTTATCAGTCGGATCCAGCTGCTGAGTTTGTTGCTTTATTCAAGCTTGAGAACTGAGCGAAGGGCTGGTTGTCAATATTTATACTGACAGCTAGTACACAATCAGGGTCGCGCATAATTTTCGGAGGCTTTGGGCAGAGAGGGTTTCTTACCTCCCATGGTACCAAGATTGAGCATGGGCACCTTATTTTGTAGCTTGTGTATGCTTTAACGTTCCCAAGAAATCGGCAATCAAGTGCAGCGCCCATAGAAAAGATACAGATAATGTGGGTAGAGGAAATGCTTTTGGACATCAAGTCGCTAAGGAAAGGGCCCGAAGTAAGATGAAACGCATTTTCGTTGCAGGTCCAGCTATGTGGGTTCCTGAAGTTGCCATGTTTGAGAATACCCTAGAGAGTGTAAAAGAGATACAGAGTGAAGCCACGATAGAAGAATTAGCGAAATGGCAGGAAAGAACAGCACTGTTAAATGAGAAAGGGCGTTGGATTGACAAACCGGGGAAACAGAAAGGGATGTTGCCCTTTGCATATGTTCATCCCGTGGTTACTATGGCACATAGTCCAGCTCATATTAGTGCAAAAGGCATTTGTACGTTGTTAGACCCTGTGTGGCATAATGAGAATATTTCTAAGACAGCTGCACATTTAGTGAAATACAGCATGGTCTGTACGATGCATAATCAAGGGAAGGGTACCCCTACACCACCTGGCAATTTTGCACCACCCACCTTTCCTTTTGAAGTCCTTCAAATGGACTACATTGAATTAGAGAGATGCAATAATCTTAAGTATGTTATGGTGGTTGTATGCGTGTTCAGTAAATGGGTTGAGGCCTACCCCACTAAAGATAATACAGCCATTATGACTGCAAAGGTACTCCTTGAGTACTTTCCTCGTTTTGGCTTGCCCCGAGTTATTTGGAGTGACAACAGAAGTAATTTTAATGGGAAAGTGATTACGTTGATTTGTGACAGGTTGCACATTCAGCAGAAATTTCACGCTGCCACTCACCCTCAGTCAGTTGGCCTTGTTGAGAAGTACAATGGTACTCTCAAACTGAAACTGGAGAACAACAGGGTTAAAATGGCCAGATGCTTTGCCGTTAGCTCTTTTGTCAACATGAACAATAGCTCATTCTAGAACAGGATTGTCACCTTACGAGATTGTATTTGGGTGCCCGGCAAATGTCTGGGGTGTCCTGCTCCTTTGTAAGTATTCAAATATTGAATATCCTGTGTTACTTGATTATCTTGGCCAGTTAACAGAAAGTTTGCATTCTATTCACTAACAGGTACAGTGCCTCTACCTTCTGTACCAGAGGGGCCCGGCCATGACATTCAGCCCGGGGACTTTGTGCTTATCTGAAATTTCCAGAGAAAGAAAAGTCTGAAGCCACACTGGAAGGGTCCTGAGCAAGTTCTGTTGGTGACACGGATGGCTGTAAAGGTTGCTGGCCAGAGTGCGAACATGAGCCCATGTTCGTTCCTTTCAGCGATGCCCAGTTATGCTGGACCCAGACAGATAAGGAAGACGATGATGTTTTGAATGAGGCTGGTTCCCCAGCGATTTGAGCTATTCAGGAGCCTTTGTTAATTGATCACACAGTGCCTGGGGTTACCAGGTACAATTTGCGCCCTCACTGAGGGATTCTAAGTACAAGGAGAAGAGATAAACGGGATGGACTGAGTAAGATAGGTAGTACTGAGTCATAGTGCCAATGGAATTAATTTAAATTAATGGAGAATTTTATACTCACTTTGCCTTTATCTTTCGAACATTAGCTAGGGTGAGGAGAAGTATACCTTGCAGGTATACCATCTTTATTGATGTGGGATAGATTAAAAGAGTTTAGGACAGAGCAGGCTCCACTGCCGTTGCTCAAGAGCACCAATTTATTGATGGACAATAGGAGCCTGTACCAGTAAGCCTCTGACAGACACTGGGAACTTGTATATTTTCTTTGCACTTTTGCCTCTTTGCAATCCATTTTGCATCCTTTTGTTAGAAAGGTTGCTGATGAAGAGCAGACAATGGTTCTTGTTGCACAGCATAATACGATGTGGACACAGAAAAACAAAATGATATGTGTTCTTTTGGGTTTGTTGATAGTAATATTGTGTGGGGTGCAATGGGTTTTGAAAAATGATCAAGGTGTACCTTTATGCAGTAAGGGTAAGGTTATCTCCTCAAAAAGAAATAGAAGAACAGCCTGAGTAATGTATTTCTGGAGACACATAATAGATTCTTTGGCGAAGGGACAGCTTGTTACCCGACCCAATCAGTTACTAGTCTGTGGGCTGCAGATCCATTGTCACTTGTGAACTATACTTATACTCGGCCACACCAATTTACAGTGGTGAAAGCAGTATTTTGTTTTGGTTACCTGGGACCATGTCTATACCATAGAACAACCACTGAGAATGGGTTATCCAGGTTGTGATAATAATATATATTGTGACAATTTCTAAATGGAAAAACAAAATGTTACATTAGTGGAATGGCATTACAAGGAATTGATAGGCTGGTCATTATCCTGCTTGTTGCCTCATTGTGAATAGTACTGATACGTTACTGTATATAAATTGTTCAGGAATGGTGCTGTATAAAAATACGATCCCCTTGGTGAATTACGAGGATCCAAGTACTTTTGGAATGAACTCCAGGTATGCAGCAGTGGATTATGAGGGGCCGATTTATGCACACCCAGGGTTTTACTTTTTGCCCAACGGAACATATTCCAATGTCCACAATGGTACAGATGATGTAGCTCTTGGAATGGTGTTGCCCTTAGGTGTACCTTGTAAATATGCTCAGCCTAACATCTGATCTGCCAATATGACTCTAACAAAATAATTCTGTGAGGGAGTGACCAACATAGAGGTCAATAATTATAGTAATGGGATCACTTTTGGATACATCCTTTCTCCATTTTCACTTTGAACGGGACGTCTATGGCCAGGGGTGAAGAAGCTAGAGAATATTTTGGATTCAAGCTGCAAATTTGATCTAATACCACAGTAGAAGCCTTACGTGACATCACCACTCAGTTGGAGACTATGTGCATATATTTGGAACAGACCAGATATGCAGTTGATTTTATTTTGGCTAAAATTGGTGGTGTATGCGTGGTTGTGGGCGATCAGTGTTTGGTTAGATATCCTTGAAAATGTAAAAGGGATGGAAAGTGGAAATTGGAATTGGTCTCTCTTTGACAGTTAGGGATGGATTCTTGAAATTGTGATTTATCTGATTGTGATATTGGTGCTCTGCTGTGCTCTTCTTCAGTGTCTTCCTTTCTGCTGCTCCTATTGTACCACTAATCTCACCCCTAAAAAGAAGACATCAATTCATGACACCAATGCTGCCATAATGATTTAGAAGGAAATTGAGGATACGATGAACATCGATGAGGGAATTTCCGAGAATTCCTCCCTCCTTACTGTTTCACTTCCTGATGTTGATAGTATGGAGTGCTCATAACTGTTTATTAATTAAATCTCTTATTACTGTTTGTAGTTTTGTTTCCTCTTGTTGCCGTTTGAAAATGTTTTAGCTCATGCTAAAAGGAGGGTCTGTTAGAATAGAAATTGTTTATGCTTTTATAGTGCTCCATGTAAGTTAGCATTCTCTGTGCCATTTTCTATTTTTGTGCCATTTCAGGCTGACCGAAAACTGATGTAGTTCAATTCCGAGAAACGTTCCTCTTAGACCCTTCGCCGCGCGGCAAATTCCGCCACGGTGCGAGGGGGGGGGCAGGGCTGGGCGTGGTGCTCAGGTACCCAGGACGGCTCCCGGCCATCATAAATCATGGTGGGCGTGTGCTCATGACAGCCAGGAGCTGTCCGAACTCCGCCCACCAATTAATTCGCCCGCACAGGTGGGGAATTAACCGCACGTGGGCGGAGCGGCAACGGTCAGACGGCTCCCGGCCGTCATGAGCACACAACTACCATGACTCATGACAGCCGGGAGCCGTCCTGAGCATCAATGAGGTTAGAGTTTTGCTTTTGCCACGTTAGGCTTGTTTCAGTAAGGAGCAGACTGTTTATGCCAGCACATAGCTTTCTCACTAGATAGAGGCCCTCTACCCCTTGTCTGGTGGCAGGCTCCAGATGAAACAACCTTGGATCATGTTACTTTGTGTAAGATAGGAGCACTGAAACCCTTTTTTCTGTATTTCATTGTTTTACTGCACCTGCTTGGAAAATTCCACCAGAGGCGTGTTTTAGCACGGTTACGAAACATACATAATGTATCTTTATGCTCGTCAATTTCAGTTCCCTCTGCCGCCCTCCTAGCGACTGGGCAGATGGGGCTTCGCTCTGAGTGTATATGAATTAAGAGTTATTGGTTTGTATTTTCTACTGTCTGACCAACTCTTCATTTAATATGGAAGGCTGAGAAGTGGTCATTAGTGACCCGGGTGGCCCTAAACGGGTTACTTCCTTCACTCTAATTTGCAGTAGTCGAACAGCCGATGCTGTACTACTGGTATTGCTGCAGCACGGTTGCATGAAAATTCTTTGGTGGGGGCTGGTGTCCCTGAGAACAACAAAACCACACTCTAATAGAACTCCTGGGTTTGTCAGACACAGGTGCAAGTCTTGGCTATCTCGGATTTGTCTCTTTTGTAGTGCCCAGTGTCTGGTTGCAACAAAATGTCTGCAGTGGCTAACAACTTATCGGTTTCAGCTCATTCAGCTCTTGTAGCCCACGAGCTGGTTCCAGGGGACGAGATAACTGATCCTTGGAGTCACTGCTGTGGGTAAAGGGGGAAATCAACTTTTCCCGTGTCAGGAGCTGCAGGCACCATCCCAATCTCACAAGCCCAAAAGTGCAGCAGATGTAGTCCTATCGATGCAGCAACCATTATTTGTGCGGGTCAAGGACAGCAGGAGTGTGTGCCATTTCTATTCCAAGAAAGAGGCCCGAGGGGACCATATGGTCATTATCCAATGGGCTACTGGGTTCCTCCTACCTAGTGATGAGTTTCCTATGATGTATGGCATCTAGCTATCCCAGAGTACCCCGTTCTTGCCCCTTTCAAAATGGCACAACCTTTCCTCTGTCGTTAGGAGCAAGGCTGCCCACCCTAGAGATGTGGCAACTAGTGGGCTACACGCCCACAGGAAAACCAGTTTGGGCACAGGTTTCCCTTTCTTCGCTCTGTCTCCTAATTGTCTGCAGGAACATAAGGCACCTTTGAAGCTTGCCTTTTGGGCTAAAACCCTGAGTTGCTTCCTTGGAGAGGAGATAACACCTAGCTCTGTAGCAACTGCCTTTGGGCCAGGGAGTCTTTCTCACGTCTCCCCAGGTAGTCAGAAATCTGTCTATGTGTCATGACCTTTGTGAGGCCACTGCATTACCTGGAGTGCAGTGGCACAATTTTCTAAAAGTTCTAACTTCAATAGTGACTTTTAATTTGGCCTGGGCATCAGGTTGGATTTAATACCATTATTAATTTGATACCCTGCTCGACCTTGTTAAGTAGTCCCATTCAGAGGTTAGCCTCGCTGGGATGCTGGCCAGTCAACCTGTGCTAGCCAATGGGGATCCTAAGCTTTCCACTGCAAAATGATAATTTGGCAGTATTGCTGCTAAGATATATTAAATATCATATCTTCTACTTTGTAATATAAGGCTCCCTGTCATAGGGCACCCTTACACATATCCTTAAGGAAAGTGGTGTCTTTGCCACTTGGTATAAGACCAACTAGCAGTGTAAAATACTTCCCTTTCAGTCTACATTGGCAGGCTGGGGTGTACTTTGTCTCTGTCACATGAAGGGTGGCACAAACAGTACTGGGTGAGCACTCTGTCTTACATGTCTTACATGCCCTGGGTACCTAGGGTACCATATACCAGGACATAGTACATTTATTGTACATATGTAAATAAGTCAGTATTTGCCATCTGAGTGTATCCAATTTAACATACTTTGGTATAGGGTTAGAACACTGGGATTGAGGTCCGTATAGCAGGCCTCAGTGCACTTTCAGAATGAAAAAACCAGCAGCATCAGACCAAAAATGTGGGGGCGAACATGCAAAAAAAGGCATTTCCTTACAGACACAATTCAACCTACCTCATACATATTAATGAGGTAAGTCACAAATTGTGGACCACTATGATTCACAGTCATCACAGTGATGATGGCCAGCTGGGGTCAGCAGAATTAGTTACCACTACCTTTGTGCAGGCTACAATATATTAATGTTTTGTGACCGGATTTCGGTGGCAAAATATTATCACTTCTCCTTCTGAATCTGTATTTTGGAAAGGGCACTGTAAACATGTCACTTCAAAATACTGATTTTGTATGTTGTGAGACTCAGGACAAAACAAAATCTTAATTTTATAATGTGTTACTGAATCACAATTTGCATTAGTTACAAACCAAATTGCATTTTTGCAGTTCCAAACAACCCCGATTTTGTGAATTTGGACCCTTTACAAATGTGAAATGCCTTAGTAAAACTGGCCCTTAGTCTTTTTGTTGCCTCGGACACCATTGTATGCAATTCTCCACAGACTCAAGTCTTGATTTGATGGCTTTCTTGTCAATCACAGTTCGCTTCTTTTTAGGTTTCGCCTGCACAGCACTTGCGCTGTGCTTGTGAAATCTATTGTTTTTAATATACACTTAAAGAGGACTTACATCCTGCCTCCTCCCTCTCCTGGCTTTTCATTGGTTCCTGTGCCACTTACTTTTTCTCCATTTCTATTGGCTGTAGCATATTTTCCTGCATTTACCAATGCTTGCACCTCCTCTTCTCCTCTTATCAGTTTCTCATAGTTGAAATACTGTTAACATTCTCTTCTTTTTCTATAAAGTTTTGCCTCTTTTTCCTTTTTCATCTTGCAGCAGATTCACATAACAACTTATCACCCGGGGAGGTTGAGTGATCTGCCCAGAATCACAGGACATTGTCCCGCCGAGACTTGAACTGGGATCACAGCTCTTGTGTCAGCAGCTCTGGCCGCAGCGCCACATCCTGTTGACTCCTGTGTTACTTCTTAGGGAGCTCTTTCCTTCGTCTCAGACGATGATTAATAAACACAGCTTTCTATTCATTGCATAGGCGAAACCGATGAATTACCAATGCTTATATTCCATGTCTGGGCTCTGGACGAATCACGCACTACCTAGTGCCCACGGGAAACAATTTATATTTTTCAGTCACATATGTTCTGGAGACCAACATCACCCGAAACAAAAGCTGTTAGGGCGCTAACGTTCTAATATGGCTGCCAATCTACACAGGCACTCAAGGCTCTCCTGTTGTTGGTAATGTATGCATATGTATACGTGTGGTACCTAGAAGTGTCATTTTGTATTCAGGAACATCCCACTCTCACTTCAACATCCTTCCAAGTGTACATGAAACACATGACGTTCAAGCCTGACTCTAACATGAAGGGCCGTCAGAACTGAGGGCCACTTTTATAGTCTGATTTCCATGTCAGTGATAGACACTCCACTTGTGTCCTCAAAATCCTCATAAACAGGAACCTGTTTGGAGCTTCCAGAAGCATTCCGCTTTCTGGCCCCTGTCTCTTCTGCTGCTACCAGTGCCAAGGAAACAGCTGCAAGGGGTGAGGCATTGCTGATATACTACCATTTCCTTCCACATAAACCCTCCCCACCCACTTTAGTTATGCATCCCTTCTTGAAGTCATCTTCCTGTTTATTTCTAACTCCACTCACCCCCTCCTCCTCACTCCTCATTCACTGCTCAACTGCTCACCAAGCTAAAACTTGAAAAACAAACATATTAATAAACACATAGACAAAACCTAGTGCAATTACCAATGCTTGTTTATTGTTGTTTGTCCCTTCCCAGGAGCATACTTCTATCGACCTTTGCTACTGATTGTCTGGGGTTCACCCTTTCACTGCTGAAGTCATGGATTGCCTTTCTTTTTGTATTTAATTTATTGTTTAGTTCCTGCCTGAGTGCATGCCCTGCTCCTTCCTCTACTTGTGTTTCCTCCCACTGGTCCCCAGGTTCTTCCTCAATGCATGCCAAAGTTTACTCCTTCCCTTCCCTCTTCTTCCCATCCCCAACAAGTTCTTTGTGGGTATCTCTTTGGCTCAGTTCATTCACTGTTGTGTCTGTCTTAAGACAACCTCCTTGCTCCACGGGTACTTCCCTACTGCATTCTCCCCTCCTGCAAAAAGTTCCCATTCCCGCTCCCTATCAACTCTTTCTATAGTATATTTTCATGCTCTGGTGTCTCTTCTGACTCTCTGCTCATCGATCCCATCGCTAGTTTATTTTCGGGGCCACACTGTTTTTTCCTAGTAAAATTGTTTCTTTTTTTTCTATGTTGGTGCAGCTTGTTTTATAAGCAGTACATCGCTACCCTTAAAAATAAGCTGAATTGATTATAAAGAAAACCATAGCTAGCAAGAAACAGGGTGGCACACCATATTTTGACCATTCTGTGTGCAGTAGTTATGATCACCTGTTGCAGCCGCTCTGCCGTCATGCTGCTCCCCTTCACTGTGACAGAAGATTACTGGGGGAGACATAGCAGCCCGCTGTCTACACCTCATGTATTTGTCTATGTGTGTGTGTTTGTCTGTTTGTGTTTTTGTATAGTGGCATGCTGAGTCTCCTGAAATCTTTCATAAATGGCCTTCTATTTCACGGTTATCCCTCAAGTAAAGCAACTCTATCCACCACCCCACTGTTCGTCTCCATTGCTTAGCACTAGGGGATCTGCCTTGGTTCACAATTTGTGCCACAGAGGAGGACCCTTGACCTGCTGTCCCCCCACCAAGAGCCCTAATGAAGGGATGCGATAGAGGGACAAAGCAACACCACACAGTTGGGCTACCAGTCACCAGGTCACCTGTACCTAAAATGTTGACTGGTAGTCCAAAAATGAACCCTAAATATCTGTTGGACTGCATTTTTGCTATACACAAGCCCAACCACAAAATAGCAGTTGTTGGACTGCATCACCCTCCAAATCTGCCCCCTTGTAAGGGAGGGGCACAGACAAACACTGACCGTGTGTGTGTGTGTGTGAAAAAGGCTGCTTTATTGAAACAGGTGGCACATTATAAAATGTTCGGGTCAACCACTGTCTAAAACTAAAACCGTGCTATACATCTATAGAAACTATCCCCTATCCCACCCCCACCCCTACAATCCCTCAAAACATGCCCACCCTGTAGATAACTCATTAACTGTTTTGCATTTCAACATTTCCAAATTGAATTCCCCCAACTCCTATTCAATATTTCATGATCCCTGCCACCCAGACAAGGGGGGTTACCCCTAACCCCCCTTTTTCTGCCCCCAAACTCCCCCGGTTGATCCTTTCCTCCTGCCAATTCCATCTATCGAGTCACCTTCAAAACCTTACCTAACATCTCCCTGATAGTCCAACAGATACAAATCCATACCTATATGAGAGAGATGCACTCCGTCCCTCCTAAAATCTTCCACCACCTCAAACTTAATGTCAGACTGACAGACCCTCCCTAAACCAATTTCCCTGCAAAAATGAACCATTTTTCCGTTCAGCTTGTTCCTTGCCCTGTTAATCGCTACTTGCTTGGTTGCCCCTCTCCATAACCGCTGCGGAACAAACATACCTGACCACTGTGCCTTAATCTCCAAGAGGTCCCTCTTCATGATTCTCATCAAGACCACACCTTTTTCCCTGACCAAATCGTTCTTCCCTAAATGAATAATCAAAACATCTGGCGCCTGGGTCCTGTCATCATCCCATTCAATGTAGGAAACAAATCCCTCCACAACATGCCCTCTTTATCCTTCCAGGTCACTTAAAACAAACTGTCATTAAACACCAAGTTGGCCCCCACCCCCCTCTGTCCTGCTTGAATCGCAGCCCATTTTATAAATGGATGGCCCACTATCCAAGTCGCCACTGCCTCTGACTCAGGGCCCCGAACCGCACCTGGAAAGAGACAAACAGCATTAAGCGTTTACAATAGCGTGTCCCTCATGCACGCCTTGTCCCCTAAAATTCGGAGATAGCACCTGAAACAGCCAGATGACCACCGCCCTAAGCGCATGATATCACTCTCTGTCCCTCCCTCCCTGGGGTGCTGCTTCTGATGCAGCCCCGATACGGAAAGAATGTGTGCCAAACTCAGCCGCCCGCACGCCCAAGCTCCCCAGCACCACTCGCAGCATCACCAGCTCGTAAGTTGTTGCCCCACCCCCTTGTATATGATTGCAAACCAGCCGGCTATCCCTCCCACATTCCTGCGCCCAGCGTACCCCCATGCAACTGGGCATGGTCTAAGAAAACTGTGCCATACAAATCAACCCACCTCCCTTGCACCCTCTGATCTGTCTAGGATCTCCATATTGTAACCCCTAATCTCCCTGGTGCCTGCATCACATCCTCCCAGAACAAAGCCCCTGTACCCCTCCTACCCAGTTTGGATACCCTGAAACCCTAAAAACCATCCAGACCATTAGCATGGAAAACAAACCTGGCTCCCCAGAATCGCAAATTACTGCTGGCAGTTGCTCCAGCACCCTCAATAATACATTTTGTGACAGGGGTCCCCTAACTCTCCTGCTCTGCCCCTGCTCCCTCGACCAGCCTTCCAATAGCCAGCATCCCAATTCCCCTGCCAATGAGGGGTAACCCCCAATAATTTATCCATGAAAGCCAAATCTGCCAACTTTCCGGCAATCATCACCCTCGATAGCCCCCGGTCAATCAAACCCAACATGAATTTCACCATATCTTCTCCACGTGCCCATCCCGGTGACTAGCGCCATGCCGCTGACGCTAAAAATTCCTCCCAAGCCTGCATGTACACCCTGCGTGTGGAATCTGCCACCGACCCTACCAGCAGTCACACCATCTGGCGTTGCTGACGGACCATAACTTCTCCAGCATGGTGTTGGTTCTCTGTCCGCTTCCTTGGCTAACCCATGGAATCTCCCCCACTGTGAATGAGACAAAGCATCTGCAACGTCATAGTCCACCCCCAGGATGTGGTGTGCTCTGAAAGTTATTCAAGCAACACAGCACGAACGACTGCAACAGCTTCAGCACCTGCAAATCCCTGGCCGACTGTCTATTTACCACATGAACCACCTCCATGTTGTCCACCTGGAATAACACGCTCCTGTGCACCAATTCTGCGCCTCACAACATCACCGCCACGACCAACAGAAACAACTCTAGGAAAACAATGCTCCTCCCTCCGTGGGCCCACGCCGCCAGCCACTGCTCAGCACACCATCTACCCTGCCAGTGCACGCTGAAGGCAGACCTCCGGCCACGCCTGAGAAAATGTGTACTTTCCACTCCAGATCTTCCAGTCTCACCAGCGGAATACTGTTGAAGTTCAGTAAGAACATGCACCACATCCGGAAATACTCTTTAACTCCCCCTGCAATGCGCACATGGTGATGAGGGAGAGCCCTCCCCGACAATGCCCTTCCCAAACTTCTGCAAATGGACCTACCTGCCCTTACGACACAGCATGCTAAATTTAGGTGACCCAGCAGCACCTGGATTTTCTTCACCTTGACTTTCTCCTGTCCCAGCATGCACTTTATTAAGTCCAGCATTTTTCCTTGCTTGTCTCCCGGCAGTCTCGCCTCCATTCTCATTGAATCAATTTCAGTGCTCAAAAACGACTGTGTCAGGGCCCAACCTCTTTTCCAGGGCCAATGGCACTCCACCCTCTTCTGGCAGTCTGCTGAGCCAGATGCCCCCACAAAGAAGAAATCGTCCAAATAATGGATAACCAGTTGATGTCCTGTCTGCCGTAAGAAAACCCATTGCAAGAAGGTGCTAATGCACTCAAACAATGTACAGGATACCGAGCAGCCCATTGACAGTGCTTTGTCCAAATACCAATTGCCTTCGAAATGCATACCTAGTAGTTGGAAATCCTCTAGGTGTACTGGAAACAGCCATCAACGCACCTGGGCCTACCGTCACAACCAGTAACATGGCCTCATTCAATGAAACTGCCCTTCTTCTTTCTTAGGCACCACCCCGATTGGAAACACAATAAGGTTCTCTATAGGCCAATCAGTGAATGGTCCTGCCATTCTGGCCTTCAGCACCTTTTTTCCCAATTTGTCCCTTTCTACTTGCTTGTGCTCGGCTCATCTTCAAATTCGTGGACCCTTGTACCCCAACCTGAATCCGTAATGGAAGCCCACCCTCAATCGCTCCGAATCACCTGCTTGCCCGTAGAATCCCAACCAGTACTCCAGTCTCTCTAGGTTAACCGGAGTATGAGCCCTTCGCACCAAGTCCTTGCAACCCTCTACCCCCTCTGGCTCCCATAAGCTGTTGCTGATGGCTCCCCTGCCTCCATACTGCTGCCAATTTCCTCCTCCCTGTATGCTGTATGCACCCCCTGCCCCATAGCAGCTGACCGGGGGGTGTCTGCCGGAACACTTAAAGCATTTGTGGCAGAATTTGTAATATTTCCATGTACACAGCCCCTTGTTGATATCCCAACATGACCCGTCTCCCCCTGACAAAGGCTTTGATGGTCCCCCGACCCCTCCACGGTGGGCCACCCCTGAAAGGGAGAGTATACTATGGGCAGCCCGCTTTCAATAAATATCATATTCCCTCCTTTTGCAGCCCTCATGGTGTGCTGCCAATGGTTGGAGTCCAAGTCACCCCCTTTGGCCTTCAGGTCCCATGGCAAACATGCCCAAAACTCCTTGTTGTACTGCACCTACAGGTATCCTCCAACCATGATTTGTGCCTTTCTAATATGCAGCGATCTGGATATTTTTCACAATACAAATATATCAAGAATGCAGCCGTACAATTTTCTATTGTAAGGGGAACCTTTGGCCACTTGGCCAATTCATACTCCTCCTCTTTAGAGCCCTCTTTAGACCACACCTCTCTATGCAGGAGTTTCAGTATTTCGACGTACTCCCCTCTCTTCATCTCAGCGTGATGGAGCCGTCCCCAGCTCTGGCGAGTATGCTCCCACACCCCATACGTGACCAGGCAATGAAGAAAAAAGGGCTGGTGTTCTGGAACCCTGCATCCTGTCCCATGCCCTCCCTGAAGCCCAGGGCTCATTTCCGTCCCCTTCCCCAGACTGAGTGGTTCCCGGGACCAACACCGCAATAATAGGTCCTTTGCATATGCCAAAATCCTCGTCCCCCAAGATCCCCAGATCCTCTTCCCTGAGTGCTCCTCCTTAAAATCCCCTTCTTCCCACTTCAATCTAGCATGGCCACCACCAAAGTGGAAGACAGCCCCCTTGCATCCCCTCCCCCCCAGGGTGCATCTACCTCTGAATATTCCTGCCTTTCCCCTGCTCCAAGAGACCCATCCTCTACTCATTTAGGTGTCCAGGCATGTCACTAAATCACCCTCCTCACCTCCTGTGCCTCCCCCCAGACCAAGAAAATATCCAGACCTGACCAGTCCTTTCCCATTATGCTCCCTTCATCCCCTTCCTCGCCCCACCCAGGCTCCACTCTCACTGTTGCGTTCTCTATGCCCTGAGGCAAATCCCCCTCCCCCTGCCACCACCGCTGAACCAATCTCCGGACCCACCTGGGGTGCGGGAGCCGGCTGTCCCCCAACCGGCCCCTCCCTCCTGCCCTCCCTGCTAAAACACAACTGCCCAGGGGTCCATTGAGGCTGCGCACCTCCTGGACCCTTTCTTCATGATGCACCCAGTGGAAGCGAGCAGCTCCACAGATGCCACCCGCTTCCTATTCTTTGTTGCACCTGCAGCCCCATAAGTGCGCTGCATGTGCAACAGGGCTTGCTTCGCTTTGCCCTAACCCCTTGAGCTCATCCTCGCCTGCTCTCTGCATGGACCAGATGACTCAAACAACCTTGTGGACGTGCCTGCGGCCCTCCCTCTCCTCCCATGTGCCGACCCGGCAGGCGCTGGGGCTGCGCCATTGCAGGCCTGCTACCTGCCCGAACTGTGTCCCTGAGCTTCAAAGGTACCGCAGGTGCATACCTCCAGTGATTGGGTCCACGCAGCCCACCGGGCCGAGCACTCCAGCACTGCTGCCACTACACCTGCAGAGTCCCTACGTGATATCGATGGCGATACCGATGGCACCTCCTGCACAACAAGATCTATCCTGACGGCTGCCTTCAAGAGACCAGCGCCTCGGCCACTAGTGTGTCGCTCGACATGGTATGATAACGTTTTACTACCTTGCACCACAAAATGAAAAGTACCTAAACTTATACCACGCACCGAACAAAGCAACACCATAAGGTTGGGCTACCAGTCACCAGGTTACCTGTACCTAAAATGGTGACTGGTAGCCCAAGAATTGCCCCTAAATAACTGTTGGGCTGCATTGGGCTATAAATGAGCCCAACCACAAAATGGCAATCGTTGAACTGCACCACCCTCCTAATCTGCCCGGGGGTAGACTTTCCCCTGGTCAACTGCCTGCCAAACCCCCCTTAGAAACGAAGACCCTTTACGGTGGATCTTTTATACCTAGTCACTGTCACTATTTGAGGTGACTGGTCGCCTCGGTCTTTTTTTTATTAGCCTTCTTTTCACCTGACACATTTCTAGAGTAGGTATCAGAAAGTCTAATGTCCCCAACTTAATAAAGAAAAATGTGTCTCAAACTTAAGAAGGTGCTCGAACGTTTGGCTTAAAGTTTATAAAAGTGAGAATGAGCAGTGCATGCTGCAGTAAAAAAAAACACTGAAAAAGAAAATAGCTATTTTTTACTCATGGCTTCCCTTGTAATGGGTTTACAACTCTGAGCAGTCCATTAGTTATGGAAGGCCATGACCTGTATTTATTTTTTGAGCATGGCTTCAGTGGACGTGCTTTGTGTCATATGTTTCTGGTGCCCGCCCTCCGTTTCGTTTACGTTTTTGTTTTTGACTGCAGTTTATTCGCCTTAATCACCCCGAGACTGGACATCTTGGCAAACTACAATTCAGTGCTTGCAGTAGAAGGCTAAAAGTAATGCCAGCCGACATCTCAGATCATCTTTTGGCTACTACAGTACTAACTCATTTAATTCACTTTTATTTTTCAACACTAATAGCAGGCGTCTATTGATTCAATTTCTAATAGCAGACGTCGTACTGCAGCCCCACCACAAGTTTTTAGTTTATTAGTTGGTCTACAGAAAGCTGTCACATGGATGCTGCCTGGTTTGCATGTGTAACCATTTTGCTGTAGTGTTTAATTCTGTCCTCTGGTGATTCTGCAGTCTCCCATGTTACAGTTGAACCCTTGTGCCATTTAATTTACACTTCAAATCTTTGGAAATTGATGCATGTCTTAATGTCTACCTCATCTTTTGTGAATCAGCAAGTTTAATTTAGAATATTTTACCAGAGAAAGGCGCAAATAACACATGGCGATAGAGTTAAGTCTTAAAACCCTCTTTTTGACCAGTGTGCACTTGGAATTCTGCCAGTTCCTGAATTAAACAACGTTGCCTTACACAATATTTACTATACATTCATTCTTTGCTGTTATCTTTCTATAAATAAAAGTCTCACTAAAATGAATGCCCAGAGTAGCAGTTGACATGTATCTTTGAGCATGCTACTTTTTGATTCTGAAACTTTAAATGCGTTTTTTTACCAAAGGAATGGTGCACTAACCACATACTCTTATTTTCAAGTGGGAGAAAATGTGAGTTTTTGAATGGCATAACTATACTTGCCACTTTTGATAGAGATTAAAGGTCAAAAACCTTAGGAAAGTGAGACCCATTGGCATTGCCAAAACTGTTTGGTTATGCCCAGGGCAGCTGGAATCATGCAGCAATGGGAGGACAAAATTCCTCTGCATAGTTGACTAAGTTATAGGTCAAGAAAGGCAAATTACGCATCATAATGCAGCACTTTTTGTGATAGCATTGAAGGAGTGGGGTTTTCTGTATCTCAATCTTCTGGTGTTAACATTAATTAACCCCTGCCACTGGCCATACGGACCTTTGTTCATCGACAAACAGAAATTATACGGAGCAAACATCTAGATTAGATATGTAGCAACAAATCATTAAAAACTTTTCGTACAGTCAATAAAGAAAATTATTGTGAAGGAGAGGGTTTAATTTAAAATCCTTTTAGGCTTTCATCATTCATTTGTTAACTATTAATCCTTAGAATACAGCATTAAAAGTTACTATAATCCAGCAACCAATATTTGATTATAAAATAGAATACCTTATTAGTTATAATAACAGTTAATGCTGCCCTAATACAACAAACACGTTCCATAAAGGATGTTCCCCCTACTAAATTAAATTGGAATAATAAGAGAAAAACATGTCAGTTCCAATACCCAATAAAGGGATGTGATGAGCGAATCAATGCATATGCATAAAGCCTTTGCATATCAGGTTGGAAAGTAGTCCCAGCCATAGATCAGTAGACATCAAAGACATAGGTTAATCCACTTCTCATGTAGAGAAGTTTAAGGAACTCAGAGATGAATCCCCAGCCAGAGAGTCAAGAAAAGAATCTAGGAACACCGAGTACTATAAACACACAACATTCTATTTTGCTAAATTATTTGATTTCGTTTTCCACTTCCTCCAATTGATTTTCAGTAATTCTTGCCAATAGGAAAATTCATGTCTTCTCATACTTGAACAATAGTCTTTAGACATTTAACCTCGAGAAGTTGCATTGTTTACATTTTTGGTCTAAACAGTTCTTCTCGTGATGTATTCTTCCTGTTGCCTCTGCTTCTTGAGAGCCCCACTATAAGCTGTCTAATACAAAACAAGTGTATAATCAAAAGGGGGACGTCAGAGCTAGTTAATTATAGAGGTCCTGTTCCTGTGCTCCTAGGCATATCAATTCATATCAAAAGGGAACAGTTCCTCTCTATGGACCTGAGTACAGAGTTTCAATGGCTTTCTACACTTTTGAAGATGGTATCTGGGGGGGATCTGCAAGTTCAGATTGTAATGCCCTCACACCCCTGTTAGGGTGTCATGCTTCATCATTGGGCGCTCCTCATCGGATCGGCGCTGCAATGTCCGACGGGCCTGGTAGCATCTTTATCGGAGATCTGAGGTGTGTGGGGCTATAGGAGAGCAATGTCTTCTAAAGTGTGCAGAGTGTGATTTAAAATAGCCCCTGACCTTGTTGATTCACTTTATTAAGTATTCAAGGTTGGGACTCATTAAAAAACGGTGAGGCTACGTTTAATGAGTAAAGGTATTCGAGTAGCCTTTGATTGATTGGGTCAACATGTTTCGTGTCTGGTGCTCCAAAGTAAAGCGACACTTCTTCAGGACCGATCTGCCCTGACCGCTAATGGTCAGTGAAGGGATAATAACTCCCCTTCTTAGTGTCAGGACCCTAAAACTAGGGTTCTTGATCTGGCGTTCCACCTCCTAGTGGTGGGATGGAATGCCTCATAGATGAGGGAAGACGACCCGACCACTTGAACGGGTTTACCTAAGGATGAAGCGGGTTCGTAGTAGATCCTACTTGCCTTAGCCTCATCTGGATCCTGACATTGCACAAATGTGTAGAAAGCCATTGAAACTCTCTACTCAGGCACATAGAGAGGAACTGTTCCCTTTTGATATATATTAATACAAAACAAGTGCCAATTCACTAGCTAATAAAAGTTCAAGGAAAATTTCCATCTGCAACAAAGAGAAAATATTGTGCACAAACAACTATTCCATGTGGAAAACAGGACTTTCAGAGTTAATGCATTATTTTTTCAGTTTACATGGTATCAGCAGTTAGGCTAACTTAAATCAGCACTTTATTTTACTTGCTGGCCTATAACATTTAAGTATGACAACCTATCCCTAGCGGAGGCCAGTTTGGGTATCCCAAATCATGAGTACTATTATGCAGACGTCCAATTGCCATGGCCTATGTGCTGGCTGGCAGGCCAAAGTAAACTGAACTAGGATGCTGGTCAGTTGGGATACACCCATCTAAGGTGTTAGAATGGTTGCTAGGATCAGAGAGAATGATCCCAAAGAAAATTGGAAATATCCGTATGTCCACGTCCTGCTCCTTTTAGAACACTTATCTGGTCAAGAAGCGGCCCATCCCCATATGCTCCTGAACTATCCAGATGGGCGATTCCAGCTGGCATAGACTTAAACCCCAGACTGGACGCCACCTGGACTACCTCAGGCCTCACGACATGGAAGGACCTCTTCTGAAACAAAATTCTCTGTACATTTGAGAATCTGGTGGACGATTTTGGTATCCCGCCAGGCTCCCTCTTCCTCTCCGCCTCACTCACCCGGCATCTACACATGGTCTGACATAAAACACACAACGAACCAGATAGGTCCAGGCTTCTCCAAACCATGCTTACACATGGTACTGGCCGATGCGCTATAACAATGTTATAAAACTCCCTAAATTGGGATGGGGCCGTCTGCCTTGCTGCTCTCTGGGCTTACTGGAACGAGAAATGATCCACTCCGCTCACTGCCAAGCAATGGGGCTAACAAAAATGCATTTTCCATGAACTCCAGACTTGAATACACCCAGTTCAATTACCTTCATCACACGTATCTTATGCCCCATAGACATATACGTATGTATCAGAAAACACCGAACTCTTGCCCACGCTGCCATGACACTGCAGTAAATATTATTCAAATAGTATGGTCATGCCCTCAGCTGAATCCTAATTGGGCTGAGGTAACAGCAGTACTCTCTTAAATTATAGGTGACACATTAAATATAAACAGCCTTCATTATTTATTGGGGATCACGTCCCGTACAGCAGCACATAAAGCAACTAATAAAGTTCTCGACCTGTCATTGGTTTTGGCCAAGCGTAGGATGGCAATGAGTTGCAAATCGGCCGCGTCACCACCCATCAAGTTGTGGCTCTCTGACTTATGCACTGGCATTATAGTAGAACAGGAGCTACCACATGTTGCTGTGTTGGGCCGTTTGGTTGCATCTAACCCCTCAAATTGGCACAGATATTTAGAGGTGGTGGAATCTAGACAAGCTGGGGCTCATTCCTGAACATATACGTGACGCTGGTAATACGTGCAGACTGGGGGAGTGACTGTGCTGGGCCCTTCCTGGGTCAAGCCCTCCCCCATGCCTGTGGTAATGTTTAACATTCAGCACTCATCTTCAATACTGCAAATACATGTATACACGAAAATTGTGTTGCAATATACAATCTATATATAATGTAAACTGTGATAATACTACAGATGCCAAATAGTATGCATTTTGGTGGTATTGCTCAAACTATCAATAAAGAAATATTTTTTTTTAAAGTCTGATAACCTACTTCAATATCACGTTAATTAATCATGCATTTGTAATAAAATAATTTTTGTTAGCAAATGAAAATTTGCGTCTGCAGTTTTACTTCATTATTTTGCCATTTTCACACCAGACATGAAAATTTGCGTCTGCAGTTTTACTTCATTATTTTGCCATTTTCACACAAGATAACACTGTCTTGGGTAAAGATTTCACCTGCATATTACCAGACAAATAACAGTAATAATCCATTGAAATATGTAAAATTAACCTTTGCGAGTTTCTTTCCACTATGTGGGTCACTTTTCGCTATGCTTTCAGTAACTTTAGATCCGTTTGAGCTAGAAAACTTTTTTTTTTCATTAAAATCGGCAGATTATGCAGCAGATGATAGATTATGTGGCAAACACGGCAAATCCATAATTAGGCTAAAAATACCACAGCCGCATAATCACATAATTGAATTGGCCTTTATATGCCACAGAATTCCGGAGTGTTATGCTCAAAAATGTATCTCTATCCTTATATGGTTTAATTTAGTTCAGAGTTTAGTTTAGTTTAGATTTCTGGGCTAACGCTGCTCAACTTCTATCTGTGAATCTGTCCTTCAAGACAATGGATGTGGTTCCAGAATTTTATGGCCTAAATATTTTCAGTACAAAAGTTAGTGTTTCAAAAATCATATAAAACAAACATTGGCAAAGCCATTGTTTATTCGAATTAGTTTGCAAACTTTGTAAAATATTAATATTTTTTTAATTTTTGTTAAACTTTAAAGTGCCATATTCAATAAATATACGTACTTTGAGTTAATTACCGTAACATCTGTTGTTTTCAGCAGTGTTGCATGAAGCACCATATTTTAGACCACGTTAATGTTAAAGCTGTTCTTATTCCGAAATCATATGTAAAAACTAATACCCAGAGCAGAACATGCAGACATAGAGGAAACCTAAAAACGACATCTGTATGCAACTCTATGGGCTCGATTCACAAAGGTAAACTGAGACGAAAGTCTAACTTTATGACTTTCTGTATTCACAAGAGCATTTACGAGTAGTTGAGTTAGACTTTTGTCTCAGTTTAACTTCGGTTTTGTTCTTAAGTTTAATATAGACTAGATTTTTGGTCTCACTTAAACTCAAGATCAAAAATTAAGTTAAACTGAGACAAAAGTCTAACTTTGCTACTTGTAAATGCCCTTTGTGAATACTGAAAGTCGTAAAGTTAGACTTTCGTCTCAGTTTACCTTTGTGAATTGGGCCCACAGTGTTTTTTTAAAAAACGGTAGCGCTCCAATTGTTAGCTAGAATTCTTTCAGTAATACGAGATGATGAATGTTAAAAGTGGGAAGACATTTATAGAAGGCGAAGCTGCTGAGAAATATGACAACCAACCATTTTTTTGTAGGTCCCGTTTATAGGTAGGGAACCATAAAGGTAAGAGCATGTTCTTTAATAGCAGTGAGTTAAAGCAATTAAATATAATAAAAGTTTTAGGTATAGCGACATTCCGTTGATGGTGAAGCACCACTAAAGTATTAAAGGATAGCACTGTTTATGCTATAAGAATTTGAAGAAGGGGTTTTTGAAGCATCATGTACAAGAATTTATGTGGCAGTCCTGGTGAAAAAAATATGTGCAAGCAGAAGAATTCAGAGGAGAAAGTACTCACATAAAAAAGCCAATTGAAGTATTGGAAATCCTGTTAATTAAAATAAATATATGAACTACAGGCATTGTCTAAACATCTACTAATTAAAACAATCAATCAATCAATCAAAAGACCTTTATTCGAATTTCATAAAATTCATAAAAGTACATATATAAAAAATAATTCATTATTACAATATTCCAATACAGTTTCATAAAATTAAAGACCGATACAGCAACAAATCAGGGATTTTCCATCATTTTACGTGCACGTGTGATAAGTCTTAAGAAAGTGCTGGTGCGAAAAATTAATTCATCTGTCTCCAGAGAAAGTAACATTGAACGGGACTCCTCCAGAGAGAGTGGTCTCTGCTTTCTAAAATATGGTGTTAAAAACCAATTTATATATTTTAAATGTGTGCTAGTACCGTCACACGGGCAAGGACTATACTCTGTTGAACGATGGTAACCCAAAGGGAAACCCAGTAAAAATTTTACAGAGCCTGCCCTTAAACGGAATAGCAAAGACCTCTCCCAGTTGGACATGGGTAGGGTAAGATAGAGTGGGAATGGTTGCAGGGACATGTCGTTCTCCATGTATCTTACTACAGTGGGTTTTAATATTTCCCTTTCCATTCTTTCTGTATCAAAAAGTGCATAAAGTGCTTGTTTGACCTCTACTTTATCTTTGGGTTCAATTGCTAATGGGTCAGAAAAGAGGTCGCCTCTATTTACGGCGCTTAATATTTTTTGAACTCCAGCTAGCCAAGGAATCAATAGGCCATGATCACATTTAAGGCAATCTTTGATTATATCTTGAGTTAAAGTGGCTGCGTTGTTCCGCCAAATTCTCAGCCAAAATAGAGCTGGTCTGGATCTGATGAAATCACAGATATAGGGAAGATTTAGCTCTTTGTGGCAGATGAATTCGGAGGATGAGATTGGGGCACCCAATAGTTTCCTACAGAAACGACTCTCTTCACGTTGGATGCCAGGATTTTTTCCCAAACCCCAAACTTCAGCCCCGTAAGTTGCGGCAGGAATGCACTGTAATCTAAAAAATTTTAAAATGGCACAAGTAGCTCCTAGTTTCTTTGGGCGTGGGAGACTCAATATTGAGTTGGTGGCTTTCGAGAACTTGCTCATGGCGTGGGCAGAATGCCCACTCCATGAGCCGTTCGCAGCGAAAACCACCCCTAGGTATGTAAAAGAATTTACAGAGTCTAATTTATTAGGACCAATATGTATGGTGTTAAGTTTCCGTTTCCCAGGCCCACATGACATTATAAAAGACTTTTTAAAATTTACACGCAGATCTAAACCCTCCATATGGTGGACAAAATTTTCCACAAGCAGACGGAGGGCATTTGGGGTGCGGCCCATAAGGACCGCATCATCTGCGTATAATAAAACTGGTAAAGGAAGCCCCTGAATAATTGGCACATCTTTAGTTGCTAATTTTAATGCTTTGGCTATCCCGTTGATATAGATGATAAACAGCAGGGGTGCTAAAACGCACCCTTGTCTAACCCCCCTACCAATCTAAAAAACGGTAGCGCTCCAATTGTTAGCTAGAATTCTTTCAGTAATACGAGATGATGAATGTTAAAAGTGGGAAGACATTTATAGAAGGCGAAGCTGCTGAGAAATATGACAACCAACCATTTTTTTGTAGGTCCCGTTTATAGGTAGGGAACCATAAAGGTAAGAGCATGTTCTTTAATAGCAGTGAGTTAAAGCAATTAAATATAATAAAAGTTTTAGGTATAGCGACATACCGTTGATGGTGAAGCACCACTAAAGTATTAAAGGATACCACTGTTTATGCTATAAGAATTTGAAGAAGGGGTTTTTGAAGCATCATGTACAAGAATTTATGTGGCAGTCCTGGTGAAAAAAATATGTGCAAGCAGAAGAATTCAGAGGAGAAAGTACTCACATAAAAAAGCCAATTGAAGTATTGGAAATCCTGTTAATTAAAATAAATATATGAACTACAGGCATTGTCTAAACATCTACTAATTAAAACAATATTAGGTAAAGTTGAAAGCACCTTAACGCTGTTCAGCAACTGGGACACTTAACCCCTTCGCTGCGGCGGAAATTCCGCCGCAGCGCTGGGGGGTGCGGGGGGGCAGCGCGGTGGCGCGGTGCTCATGACGGAGCCACTCCGTCATGAGCCATGGTTGGGCTGTGCTCATGACGGAGTGGTTCCGTCATGACTCCGCCCACAGCGCTAATCGCCCGCACAGGCGGGGAATTAGCGCCGCGTGGGCAGCGCGGCCGCTAACGGCCGCAGCATGATGGAACCACTCCGTCATGAGCACACGGCAACCGTGGCTCATGACGGCGTGGTTCCGTCATGAGCACGGAACGAGTTAAAGAAATGTTCTGGATAACTATTGCCTACATTAAGTCATAATTGAATAATATTTGAAAAGAACAGATGCATTTCTGGTGTGCAGCAGCAAAAGCAAAGCATGCAAATATAAAAAATGGCATTAACACTTAAGCAAATAAAACACTCCCACTAATCCAAGAACAAGAAAAGTCTACAGTGTACTTGAATTCTACATGCATGAACAGAAAATGGGAAACAACAACTAAAATATGACTAAATAGAGTAAGATTTGTCACAGTACGTCATGTAAATATAGAGGGCCTCATTCATGGCATTTTGGCGTAGGGCAGTGCAGGAAGGCACCTTCAGGAAGGCACCTTACTGCGCTGCCCTACGCCAAAGTGAAAGGGCAGTAATGCACTGTATTTAAGCAATATGCAGCATTCCGGTTCTTTCTGCCTGCACTGTTGCAGTTTTGGCAGCCTAGTGCTCCTTCGCCATGGTGCAAGGGCGCCTCCATTACAGACAGGATTGTTTCTGTGCAGACAGGTGCACCTTTTTGCATAAAAATAATCCTACAAGGCATTTTCATCTTTCTATATGTGTTGCAGAATGCAGCACACATGGAAAGAGGAAAAAACGAGGGGAAATGAACATATTTTTCCTCATTACGCCTCATCTTGGGAGGCATATGTATTTGACGCTTACCCAGGTTTATATCACTTTGTAAATCTGGGGATGCATCAAATTCCATGAGTGTTCCATGGGAAAACCCACTGCAACGCCAAGGGAATACCTCTCGAGCGCAGAGTAAGTCGAAGCAGCGTCACGCATGTACCATTTTACTTGGTGCAAAAGTAATGCAGGGCTCTCAGAAATAAGCCCCAGAGTTTACAAAAAGCAATACAATGCGAGAAATAAAAAACGGCACCTAAAGTGCATTATAAATTGTCAACATCATTCTAAAACATATAAATAGATACTTTAAAACAGAATATATTAAATATATTCTGCATCAAAGAACAAACAAGAATAGGCCTCCGGACTACATGGGAGAACACTTAAACTTCACAGTTCAGAGAAGTGCAAAGACAAAAAACCGGCACTCAATATGTGTCACTCACAGCGACTAAATGAAACTTTAGCATTGAAATAGGATATGCAGGTAAATACCAATAGCTTCAAAGAACAAACCCACTTGCAGACTAAGGTCCCCATATGAGTAGCCCAGTAAATGGTTTGGATTTTCCTTACTCCCTGCTTTACCGATGCTTTACTGATGCTGGTTGTATTCTAAGGTTGAGGCATATCAGGTCAATAACGAATTGGACCCTGGGGGTCCGTATAAAAATGGCAGGTAATCAGTAATTCTGTGTCCAATTGCCCTGGTAATTCCTCATTTTGTGCTGGACCCTCACCCAGAGACTTACTGGGTAAAAGTTAAATATTCTGTGGTGTTTCTGCAGAACTCATAATTCCAATGGGGCTGGTAGCTACTTTTACCTGCCCCAGAGGAATTAAGAACACACTCGTAATAAGGGTATAAGTGTATGGGACATGTTGACTGGCCCAGTGTTTGATTTACACTGAAAAAATGGTAAATTATATCTATTATAATACAATTATTTTATTGAAATGTAATATTTTTCAATCAATAAAGCTCTTGGTGAGATTTATAAACATTGCCCACTAGAGTTGAAAATAGAAACTCTACACCTAATAAAGCAATAATATGGAAACAATATTTCAGCCGCAATATTTATTTCAGACAATATTTTTGTTATCAATATTCTGACACACAACAACACACTACCAAGTTTTGAGTGTGGATTCGTAGTGTTTTTGCACTCTTCTGTTTTTTTTTTCTTATGGACTATTCACACAGTGTTTGCAGAGTTTTTATTTTGTTGGGTTATCCAGCATTTCCCTTTGTCCCCTTTTGACCTCCTTAATTGTGCAAAAAATAAATTGGAAATTTTAATACTATTGGAAAGTTGGTTATTAGTAGTGGAAAATATATATCTGCCACTGGCAATAAGGCCACTAACACAATAGAGTCTTGGGAAATTATTCCCATGCTCAGCCCTTGGTAGTTTGCCTGCGAGCAGGTAGGCTTAACTTCAAAGACAGGTATGTAAAGCATTAAAAAACACCAATTCAGTAAATAATTAAGAAACAAAACACAATAATAAATCCAACACTAATTTATGGAAATAGGACATATTTTTGTCTTTAAAATGAAAGCAAAACAAAACAAAACTAATGTGGGTAACCTGAGATAGGAATTTTTAAAGATCTATCAGTATATAGAACATAGAAACCTATCGCACCTTTTTAGATATCAGGCCATGCTAGACCGGGTCAAAGTCAAAGTTTGAGGCCGACTGCGATGGAGCCCTGTGCGGCTACTCCTCGCGGTATGTCTCAGTCAAAGTTTTTACCTTCTAGCTTAAAATCATTTTGGGAGCTTTTCTTCCCGTGGTTCCTTGAAGCTCTCAGTCAGTCCAGATTCAGTGAGGGTTCGCTGGCTTGCCTTGCAACGAGCTCCAGGTCAAACTTATGGGAGTCCGACTTCCAGAGCTTTCCAGCGGAACGAACCAGGGATCCAGGCTTGCTCGCCGTTGAAGGTGGGCGACTTGGCTCTCGCATTTGGAGCCAGTCAACTTTCCTACATTTGGACTTAGATATTTTTACAGAGCTTTTTCTTCAGGGGTCTCTCGATGCTCTTCACCGGGTGAGGGTTTTGCCGGCATGGGTGTCAGCTTACTGCCAGTCAAACTCAGGAAGTCAAACCTTCGGAGCTTTTATAAATGTGAAATTTCAGTTTAAGGATTCCAATATTTACAGTATATTCACTGAACATTCATCTAATTACCTTGCTTGTTTTTTCAATGCCATTATCATATGAGGGTCTTTATCCTTTTTTATGCTGGTCCTAATCTGTGTGTGAGGGCATACAAGTGTCATGAATAATTTTATGTCACAAGATAAGCTCATCTATTGCAAATGGTAAGCCTCTCTTCTGGTGTGCAAATTTGTAGTTAAAATAGAATCATTTCAGAATCCCAAAATGTGCTTGATCCTTTGGCTCGCTTTCCAGCTTGGGTACCCTTCCAATGACTACGCCACACATGGAGCTTAATATTCCACATCTCTATTAGTCTGTGTGTCGCTGCAAACTCAACAAGCTTTCATTGCAATCTGTTCTGACACAGCTCTATGGAATCTATTAGGAACCAAAAAGGTTCCGCCATAGAAACTCACAACTTACAAAATTCTTACACAATGTACAATTATTTCTCTCCAATCAACCTTCTTAATGCTTTACTTATTTGACCTGATGAAATGAAATAGAATTTATATAGCGCAATGGCTACCCTAAGGCTTCTCGGCGCTGTGGACTGACGCAGAATGACAGTAGAGGAGCGGATTAGTTGCATTCATTGAAGAGAATGGTTTTTAGAAGCTTTCGAAAAGAGAGCAGGTTGCTCTCCTTCCGCAGGTAGAGTGGGAGGGAGTTCCATGAGTTAGCAGCGTTATGAGAGAAGGAGCACCCGTCCCATCTAGCCTTCCTTATTCTATGTGTGGTGACTAGGAAGGAAGACATAGAGCGAAGATCTCTTGGAGGTTGATAGGGAGTGATCATGGATTGAATTGACATTGGGCCCTCTTCCAGAAGGCCCTGTGAGTCAGGCACCTGGCCTTAAACTGGATCCTTGCCTTGATTGGTAGCCAATGGAGGCTTCTTAGTGCTGGTTTCACAGATTGTCGTCGGGGCACCTGAAGAAGCATGCAAGCAGCAGAGTTCTGAATGATCTGGAGCTTATGGATGGTGGCTTGGGGGCTCCCAGGTAGAGGGAATTCCCATAGTCCAGGCGAGAGAGGATGAGGGCCTGAACCATGATCCTTTTCACCAGAAAAAGGAGAAGGGGAAGGATCGTGCAGAGCATCCTCAGGAGGCCGTAGCATGTGGCTGAGATTTTGACGGCCTGGTGATTAAAGCTGAGCGAGCGATCAAGCCACACACCAAGGCTCTCAATCTGAGTCTTCGGATCTGGTGCAGGACTGAGGCAGTTAGGCCAGAGCAAAACAGGATCGAATGAGGGTGAGTTGCCCAGGAGCATAAGCTCGGTCTTGTCCCCGTTCAGCTTAAGGCAAGAGAGTTCCATCCACTTGACAACTTCCTCTAGGCCTGGGCCTAGAGTGCTAGATGACCTCTCGGGGTGTTTCAATGCCACAACGAGCTGCATGTCATCCGCATATGTGATGATTTTAATGCCAAATGGTTGGACAATCTCTGCCAAGGGTCTCATATAGATGTTAAATAGCGTGGTGCTCAGGGAGGAGCCCTGGGGAACCCCACAGCTGAGAGACAGACGGTTGGAGACAACATCACCCTCAAAGACCTGAAAGAACCGATCGCTGAGAAAGTATTGTAGCCATGTTATAGCCATCCCGGTCACTCCCACACTCTTTAGCCGGTGGATCAAAGTGCTATGGTTAACAGTGTCGAAAGCGGCACTGAGGTCAAGTAGGATGATCGCTGCCTTGCCTCCCTTATCCAGTATCCGCCTCGCCTCCTCAGTTACTGCTAAAAGGGCAGGTTCAGTCCCTAGTTGAGGGCCTTTACCTGTGCGCACTTCGAGGCAGGGGCAAAGGAGGGGCAGGATCAGTAGGGGAGCCCGACTTTATTTTTGCCATGAGCAAGTCCAATGAGGCAGGATCCAAAAGGGGGAATTTCCCTAATGTAATTTGAGTTCTGGCAAGTGACTCCAAAGTCGGTGTCATAGATTGTTGATTCTGAAAGGCAGGAAGGGACATGTAAATTTTGTGAATTTTCTGTTGGAAAAACTCCGCCAAGTTATTACACCTTGTGGGTGCCCCCTCTGATGTTGGCTGCTTCTGAGGCAGATTGGAGAGGGTTTTGGCAATTCGAAACATTTCTTTGGGGGACTTTGCCGCTAAGATGATTTTCTCTTCATAAAAGGCACCTTGGGCAGCTTTAATTCCAGCTTTGTATGATCTGATTGCCTCTCTATATTTAAGTTTCCTGGAATCAGAATCGTTTTGTCTCCAGATACGTTCAAGTCTTCTACACGATTGTTTTAGTTCTCTTAGCTTAGGAGAAAACCAGGGAGTAGTCTTCGGCCTGGCTTGTTTGTCAGTGAGTATCTTAGGGAGAACTACATCAAGGAAGCTTTGGATCCACTTATTGAACTTTTCATTAGCCACAATGGGGTTCAGATCACTGGCTGGTTTAGTGGCTTCAAGAACAGAAATCCAGTGCTCAGTGGGGAGTTTTGACCTGTTCCATTCCAGAGCCGAGATCATGTTAGGGAAGAACGTGGGTCCATGGATTTCCTAGATTAAGGGGATTTAAAAGTGGTCCGACCAAGGAAGTGGAGTGGGGGTGCCTACAGTAAGTTCTTGTAAATTACTAAAAGAAGGATCGAGTAGATGACCTTTGATATGTGTAGGTTTAAGGACTCTCTGAGAGAGCTGAAGTGCCGAAAGATCAGAAATCAGTTCATTGGCCGAGTGGTCAGAGGGGTCATCTAAGTGGAGATTAAGATCCCCAAGCACCGTAAAATTAGAAGGTGTACAGGCTAAGGTGGAAACAGTAGATAGGCAACGCAGCACACCACAACAGTACAATAATACCACAATTTATCCACTTAGTTGGATCATATCCATGAATTGTATAGTACACATAGGAATGTAAATCATTATCCGATCTTCATAGGGATGTTGTATTAAATGTTTATTTTCCAAGTACGTATCCAATTTCAAACAGCAGCCAAAAAAAGGTGGAAACAGTGGTAGGTAGTAGGGCAGTAGGGAATTGCCCTAGTGGGCCTGGGGGACGGTATATCAGCAGACCAGAAAAGATGTTAGTCGGAGAGAAATCAATTGAAAAGGCCATGCTGTCGCAGTCCTGTAGAGGGCCTGTTGTGATGCGGCAATTGAAAATGTCCTTGAAAACTATGGCTATGCCCCCACCTCTACCCATCTTACGATCGGCCCAGAGTGTTAAATACCCGGGAGGGAGGGTTTGAATAAGGACATGGTCCGCATCTGTGTAGAGCCAAGTCTCTGTTAGAAAGAGAGCATCAGGTTTTAATTCTTCGATCTACAATTTAGGAGGAACATCCTCAACAGAGGTGAGGTAACAGCGCGCTTCTCAGTTTTGAAGCATGGCTGGAAGGAAAATTCACAGTGAGGGCAGTGGAAGACTTTATTTGCCACGTTAAGAGAGTGCGAGCAGTTCGCGTTACAGTTCTTTCTCAGCATATGTAGCACTTGGGAACTGTAAGATCTAATAGTTCCAGAAAAACATGCAGTGGTTGTGGCCCCTAGGCCTGGTTGGGCACGGATGGGCGCAGACGGGCTTGCCTTTGGCACGCCTGCTGCGGGCATTCACTGCATGGGGAAACTGACATTGCCTAAGTATCCCCTAGGGCTCCGCCCCCTCCGGTCACCTGCTTGGAAATGGGGGGGAGAGAAAGATGCCGGCTACTCCCTCCATAACAATCGGGTAAAACCCGTGGTGGACCAGGGAGCAGCGCGGGTGAAGAGGCAGAAGATAAGTACTGGTTACTAGAAGCTGAGATCGTTCATCTTCAGTGTCAGAGATTTTTGAAGAAGGTGAAGAGGTAACAGCAGTCACTGAGTTTTCAGGCTCTGTCTTACCTTCTATACTCAGAAAAGGTAACCTGATGGTGTATCCGAACAACTCAACCAGCAAGCTAAGGAGAGGGAGGGAGGGACAGACACACTCATGTGTTAAGATGAGAACCCTCACTCACCCTAGGGTGACATGCTTCATTACTGGGTTCTCTCTTACATACTGGGACCGCAAGGTACCCAGTGTGGTCTACAACTCCCCCGTAGGAGAGAAGCGCAAGGTGTTTTGTGTCATCCAATGTAGGGCAGAGTGTAAACAAAAATAGAGTTAAATGTGAGTTAAAACTATCTCCTGGTGGGCAAGATTAATCTTTTATGTGTCCCCAGTGAATAGATTAAAATACGTTCAGTGAGAATAGGGATATGGACATTCCCTTTTAGGATTAGGTCGACATGTTTCTGCCTTAGTAGACCAAAAAGGTTCTTGGCATTCCTCAGGACCATTCACTTTGTCACTCTGCCAAGGTTGTACAAAATTAATATTATTAAAAATAGGCTACCATACTTTTACCGGTCTGAGAATAATCAGTGGTACCAGCTTGTAGTCAGGTCCACATTCAATTCGAGACTATTAGTCAACATCATAAGTCCTTTCGTAGCAGGTATCAGGTCTCTTGCGTCCTGTCTCCTACCACATCTATGAAAGGCTAGAGGGGGGTTACCTTCACCATCTTGATCAGAAGACCAATGAATAAAATGCTGAAAGTGAGAAGAGTTTCTGGTAACAGATTTTCAAGTACGCTCGATGGTCACCATGTGTCCCTTTATGGATACTATGTGGAAAGCTTCAGCATTATATGGAGCGGCAGATTTCCTTCTTCTCATTTGTCGGGAAATCACTTGATCACCTCTCTTAAACTCAAATTTCTTTTGTCTGGATAGGTTTTCATTATCTGCTTGTTAACCAAGTCCTTTCTATGAGTTGTCTTCTCACTTCTTCACTTTTGTTGGTCCATTGAGTTAATTTAGTTGTCATTGCTCTCCTAAATATCAAAGTCACAGGACTTTTGTATGTGCTCAAGTAAGGAGTTGAACAGTAAGCTCATAGGGTAGAATTCAATACAGTTTTTAAACCAAGCCTCTCAAGAGTGGCACGCTGTACTACTTTCTTTAGCATGCTCACAAAACGCTCAACGAGGTCTTGCAGCCATAAAGGTGTACTCTTTGATGCTTTATTTTCAGATGCTCCAGGAAATACTTGAATTCTCAACTGTCAAAAGGCAGGCCATTATCAGGTTTGAAATTGTCTGGAACTCCTCATGTCGAAAAGCTGCCGTCTAGTCTCTCAAAGACTCACTCGTAAGTTGTGGATGAGAGATTATCTATAAGTGGAACTCATCCGGGATTACAAGGTGGATGATGTTCATTGTCAGTAACCCTAAGAAATCATGTACTATTCACTCCCATGCATGTTTAGGGAATTCTGACATGTTAGGAGTATGTTGAGTAATACTGATAAAAAGGCAGTTGCATAGATGACTGGCCTTGAGTCCCTTTTCAACCCTCTCATCTATGTATAGAAACCAAACTCTGTCTCTGAGAGCTCTTTTGGTGGCAACAATACCACGATGTTCTTCAAATATTTTCAGTCGCAGACTCTCTGGAATCAGAATTCTTGACCCTCGCAGTATAACTTCTTCCTCAGTTATGGACTGTTCATCTTTAAAATGTTTGTATTTATTTATATTCACCATCACTGTTGAGAGGTTGATTGTGTCTGTTTCATGACTGATGTGTAATTATATCTTTCAACTTCAGTATGTCACTATCATGGCTCATGACAGTGATGATCTGGACTATGATAGAGTACCCTGGCCTTGTTTAGGCTCTCTGGAAAAGTAGTCAGCAAGTTTTGAACCTTACCTGGACAATGCACAATTGTATAATTGCACTCTTGTAATCGTAGTCCCCAACGTTCATTGCGAGGTGGCATATTGGCTTTTGGATTGGCAAAGATAGTCAGTAAAGCTTAATGATCACTTACCACCATAAAAGGGTTTGAGTTCAGGAATACATGGAAATGTTCACAAGCCCATACCTCGGCTACCATTTTGTTCTCAGGTTCTGAATAAGCATGTTCTGTCTGGGACAATCTTTCACTAGTATATGCCACAATATGCCTTCGACCATTTGAGTGTCTGCTGTACAAGGATAGCGCCTAACCCGACTGAGCTAGCATCAACAACAACCTCTGAATGAAACTTTGGATTGAAGTAGGCCATTTCAGGAGCAGTTTCAATGGCTTGTTTGATTTTCTTGAAACTTCTCTCACATTCTTGTGACCACTTACATGAAACATTTTTCTTTATTAACTCTTGTAATGGAGAACTTCTCATATGTCTATTGAACAGTAACTGGCCATGCCAAGAAATGAACGTATCATAGTAACATCATGTGGGGGATCAGCATTTGACAGTGCTTGTTATTTTACAGGACCTGTTGTCATCCCCAATCTGAATAAATATGGCCAAAGAACTTTAACTTTGTCTAGTGGAACTCACACTTCTCTACACTCAAAGTTGGACCTGTAGCAGTTAGTAAACAATATACTTGTATGAGAGCTTTATCATGCTCCTTCTGTGTAGTTCTGAAAATCAGTATGTCATCGCTATAATTGAATGCATTTCCAACAGGCTGTATGACACATTTAATGACATCTTGGAAACGTTCTACAGCCGATGACACACCAAAACTGGGGGGTATATGTACAAACCCCTATTGCCACCACAACGTCACTTTTACCAATGTTGTGGTGGCGATAGGGGCTGCGCCTTATGTACAAGGCTTATAAATGTAGTGGATGACCCAATCTACCCTTGAGGGCTCGGACAAAATTGATGAACAGGTAAAGGGTGCCTTCAAGGGATTTATTAGAATACTTAGTTGTGTAATTCTGAATCTCAGTCATATGTAAGGTGTTATGATTTGCTTACAAACTCAATTACTTTTAACAATTTGTATTTAAGCAATAAAATTCTTACTGATTATACATTAATCATTTGAAAATATATCTTAAATAAGTATATATCCATCGAAGGATTGAAACAAATTAATCACAAGCAGCATAAACAGAAAGAAGGAGAAAATATGGGTGTATTAAAAAATTAATAAAGTTTATCATCAAATTTCAAAAGAGGGTACTTGAGGTAAGCACAATTACAGTTGTACTGGAAGGAAACATTCAATTATTCATGCCTTCACTATAATATTTATCATACACTTTTTCACAATTACAATCAATTATTATACAGGAAAACAGTGTGAGAGTCGACGTTTCGGTCTTTAGATTTTCTTTGATAAGACCATCTTCAGGACTAGGCAGTTTAAAAAGTTGACCCCTAAAAAAATATGAAAAAAGTAACAAATTACCATAAAAATCGTAGTTAACACCCGTGTTAATAATACTGTTTCTCGAAAATCATCCATTTGTATTTTAAGATCTAACTCATATAAAATCAAATCTAAATGTATATACTTTCATTTTAAATTCAATCTTTGTATACATATTTGATTTTTAATCAGATCAAGCAAGTATTTGTACATAAAATGTATATTATCTATAACTATCTTTCACAGATAGTACACTTAGTGGCACCAAATCTATGATTCCTAATTAAAGCTTTATTAGTGTATCGCTAAAGTTAAACAGTGTGAGCTTCTATTTCTATCCGTATCATTTCAACAGTGTTTACAAATGACTATCCCATCTATTTAGACTAGGTTATGTCTTCATCTGGATAGCTTCAAAATAGTATTGATACAGCAGTATTAAAATACTGACAATGTAGATTATCTTATTTGTTGCACTGGTTTTACCATATCAGGTAAGGGCTGCATTACCAATTTAACCAAATTTAACGCAATAAATTGTAGCGGTATTTGTACCTGAATATTTTTCTTTAGTGGTTTCCAAACAGATTTTGAGGGAAACAGCCGTCTTTATTTAGCGGTTATATCTAAATTCTAAAGTAGTCGATATATTTGGAGAGACATGAAAGAATTTATATTGGAATTCATTTTCTCGTGTATCGTGTACTAGAGAGAATGAGAATTAAAAACGTTTTACCTTAGCTTTCAAAGCATTGAAATTGAAAATGGGTATAGTTTGATTATGTTCTACCACTCGTAGTATTGTCTGCGAGTCTGGCGGAAGCCTGGCGTGTATTGGTTGCGATACCATCCCCGTTTCGATGACCGCTGTCTTCGAGGAGGGCCAATGCCTCGGCGTTCCTGGCCTAAAAAAACCTGGCACGGGGTAGATGGTTGCTGATCGTACTGCCGATAGGAAGTCTCTATTGACTGATCACTTCCTGTATCTGAATTTGTGTCAGAGAAAGTGATCTTTTTTCTTGTTATTTGATTAGAACCTTGAGGTTTTATCAACAACAAAAAGGAGTAGCTATGGGTGCAATTTACGCCACAGATATTGCTAACATCTATGTTTCCACATTGGAAAATAAATATACTTTACATCCATCTAATCCATATCTAGCCAATATTAAAAAATGGCTTAGATATATAGATGACGCTTTCTTAGTTTGGCGGAGTTCACAAGAACAACTCAACGCTTTTCACAGTTGGCTAAACGCAAGAAGTTCACATCTACAATTCACCATCGAATGTGATACACATGAGATGAATTTCCTTGACATTACGATTAGAAATGATGTTACTAACCATTTATACACTACTCTGTATAACAAACCAACATCTAGAAATATTCTCTTGAATTATCAAAGCCACCACCCCCAGGCACTTAAAGATGGCCTGCCCTTTGGGTAATTCCTGCGGTTGCGCAGGAATTGCACCTTTAAAGAAGACTACTTCACAGAGGCAAAGAAACTGAAAGAAAAACTTAAGGTCCGTGGATATCCATCAAAACTGCTTAAAAGATCCATGAAACGTGCATGGTATAATGACAGGGATGCACTATTGATGGTGAAGGACCGTCCCAAAAAACTGCTGCTACTCTGTGTATCTACATTTGGGACTCACACAAATGTCATCAAAAACATTGTGAATAAAAATTGGAATCTCTTAAAAAATCTGCCAGAATTCGCTGAGAAACCCTTATTTTCTTTTAAAAGGGGCACCAACCTACAAGATAGATTGGTAAGAGCCTATGAAGACACCAAGAAAGCCACAATAGACAATATGAGACAAATCTCACCGATCATAGGTCATTACAAATGTAACATGTGTTCAGTGTGTAACACCACGCAAACAACTAAGACATGTATAATCAACAACATCACTATTACCCTTAAGGCTTTCTCAAATTGCAACACACCAAATGTGGTGTATTGCATACAATGTCCGTGCAATCTACACTATATTGGCAAAACTGTCCAACCAGTGAAAAAAAGAATTTTGCAACATCAGCCGCGCATCAGATGTCACACAGAAAATGTCCCACTGGTCGAACATTATCGAAGACAGGGACACACTGAAAAAGAAATCCGTTGGTAGGTATTAGATGTGGTTAAACCCACAAAAAGACAAAGTAATGTTGACCAAATACTAGCAATCAAGGAAGGAAGATGGATAAGTCTCACTGACTTAGTTTAATCGGGGATTGAATTCTGCTACAGAATGTCACACCTTAGCTTGCCTGCATTGATTTACCTTTGAAAAACGATTTAATCGGCAAGAACAGCTATTGCCATATCCTTTTGTACATCCATAAATCTGTAGGCTGAATACTTCTAAATTCATTAGATATATACAAGGGAGATCATATTTGCTTTAGAAATATACCATATAAACTTTTGTTTGGCAATAATAACCACATGATTACAATCCCGTTCAGTACGTGATTGTCAAACATAAACCTCTCAGTGTACAATATGATTGTTAGGACAACATTAGTAAGAAATGTTAAAGTTTTTAACGTTATTACTCAAAATCACCTGATGCGCCATTGATAGTCTATGATTTGAAGTAATGTCATTATGTCGTAATTGTAATTCCCAATTGTCTAATGTCAACCATGGTATGCTCTATGAAATGTGATTTACATATATACAATGAATGGTGCCTATATTTAGCGATGAGCTATCAATGCGAACTATAAAATTTGATATCATTGCTTTGTGATTGTATGTAAAAAATGTGAAACTGTGTTTGGCATCAAGCTCATTTTACATTTATGTGATCAAATAATATATATCGTTTAGATTTCAACATTTGATAAATGAAAACTCAACACAACCTTATGTTGAATAGAAAATAGAAATCGTGTCCAGTTTAGACAAATAATGTTCATAATGAAATAAATAAAACCTATGATAAGATGGCCACTAAAGATGAGACCGAAATTACTTTATATAAGTTAGTCTATTTTTTTCGTTTTTAAAGACTGACACTATTGAGTTTCAGTGTTGTTTTGCAGTCAATGGGGTTTGCGCAACTCGGCTTTAAGCCTATATGATTAATTATCCATATTTTCGGATTTGATCTCTGAAATAAGATAGATAAAGAACCACTTCAAGATGGCCGCCATACATAGTTTCCAAAGTAACGTATACACGCTAGTCCGCTCTAGCGCACTAAACAAGTTAAATACTGCCGATAAACGAACGCGCAAACGTGTATGATGATGAAGGCGACTGCATAGTATTGCAAGATACTGAAAGAGACCTCAGGTACGTTTGAAGAGGTAGAATAGAGTCAATCTAACTTAAAAATTCCCTAGGAAGTCTCCACATAATAACTAGAAACATCTTTATTTTAGATTGAGAAGTGAGCGTCTACACGTTCTCCTGACTCTTACTTGGGATACCAAACTACTTGGACCCTCTCTGTAACTGATTGGAGTTTACTGAATAAATCCATATTTGCTAATCTGCTTTGAAAGCTAAGGTAAAACATTTTTAATTCTCATTCTCTCTAATTCACGATACAAGAGAAAATGAATTCCAATATAAATTCTTTCATGTCTCTCCAAATAGATCGACTACTTAAGAATTTAGATATAACCGCTAAATAAAGACGGTTGTTTCCCTCAAAATCTGTTTGGAAACCACTAAAGAAAAATATTCAGGTACAAATACTGCGACAATTTAATGCGTTAAATTTGGTTAAATTGGTAACGCAGCCATATATGGTAAAACCAGTGCAACATATAAGATAATCTACATTGTCAGTATTTTAATACTGCTGTATCAATACTATTTTGAAGCTATCCAGATGAAGACATAACCTAGTCTAAATAGATGGTATAGTCTTTTGTAAACACTGTTGAAATGATACGGATACAAATAGAAGCTCACGCTGTTTAACTTTAGCGATACACTAATAAAGCTTTACTTAGGAATCATAGATTTGGTGCCACTAAGTGTACTATCTGTAAAAGATAGTTATAGACAATATACATTTTATGTACAAATACTTGCTTGATCTGATTAAAAATCAAATATGTATACAAAGATTGAATTTAAAATGAAAGTATAGACATTTAGATTTGATCTTATATGAGTGGTTAGATCTTAAAATACAAATGGATGATTTTCGAGAAAAAGTATTATTTACACGGGTGTTAACTACGATTTTTATGGTAATTTGTTACTTTTTTCATATTTTATTAGGGGTCAACTTTTTAAACTCACTAGTCCTGAAGATGGTCTTATCAAAGAAAATCTAAAGACCGCAACGTCGACTCTCACACTGTTTTCCTGTATAATAATTGATTGTAATTGTGAAAAAGTATATGATAATTATTATAGTGAAGGCATGAATAATTGAATGTTTCCTTCCAGTACAACTGTAATTGAGCTTACCTCAAGTACCCTCTTTTGAAATTTCCTGATAAATGTTATTAATTTTTTATTACACCCGTATTTTCTCCTTCTTTCTGTTTATGCTGCTTGTGATTAATTTGTTTCAATCCTTCGATGGATATATACCTATTTAAGATATATTTCAAACGATTAATGTATAATCGATAAGAATTTTATTACTTAAATACAAATTGTTAAAAGTAATTGAGTTTGTAAGCAAATCATAAAACCTTACATATAACTGAGATTCAGAATTACACAATTATGTACAAGGCAGCGTTAAGCCACTTCTGTTAGCATGAAAGGGGTGTGCAGTGGGTGTTGTGGTTGGCGTTCCACCGCAATAGCCATTGTATTTGATGATGCCCCTATGTACAAAGGCGGCGTACATAGGAGGCAGATCCAAATGTAAGACCAGGAAAACCCTGGTCTTAAGTTGGCAAAACAAGGAGAAATGCATTATTTCTCCCCGTGTTTGCTTTTTCCATGTGTGCTGCCATGTTCAGCACACATAAAAAAAGCAAAATGCCATGGTTTGTTTATGTACAGGAAGGTGTCCCTTCCAGAACATAAACAAACCTTTAAAAAAAAATGCCATATTGTCACTTTCATGTGTGCTGCATGAAGAAACACACATGAAAGTGACAGAATGGCATTGTAGGATTGTTTATGTGCAGGAAGGGACACCTTCCTACACATAAACAATCATCCCCTACACGCAGCCACCCTTGCAATCTGGTGCATGGGTGCCTGCGTTGGCGCTAAGTTGCTAAATTTAGTGCCATCACAGGGGGAAACACAAGGCTGTACCACATTCTTGTAAATATGGTGCAGATGTGGTGGAGCGTGTTGTTAAGCCAAGTAGGCTAACAACACACTCAGCCACTTCTTCGTACATATCCCCCTGAGTCTCTTGTATCAAAACGGACCAACATGCATAGAAAAGGTTATATTAACTGCATTCTTCTTCAAGTTCAAGCTGATAACCTTTATTTAAATCCAGATGAGAGTAGACCTTTGCACCATTTATTTGCGTTATCATGTCAGCAATGTGTGGACTTGAATGTTGTCCTCATTCAATTGGCTCATTTGTTAATCACATATCAACGCATATGTGTGCAGCTCCTTCACTGTCCTTTTTGGGCACTACCAATATGAGAGAAACCCATGGCGTCAGACCAGTTGTATGCTCAATAATATCATGCTTAAGTAACATCTTAAGTTCTTTTTCCACAGCTTCTTGTGAATGAAAAGAATGTAGTCTATGTTTCTGAGGAACAGGACGACTATCTTCATTAATGTGATTACAGCTACCCTTGAGGCGGAAGCCGGGGGTTTCGCTCTTCAATTTTGCACTCTTTTAGCTATTTTCTATCACGCATTGCTGCTTTGCCTAATTATTTTTAATCTGTTGTATAGTCAACCTTGAGGCGGAAGCCGGGGGTATTGGTAATTTTTGATATGTTTTAACATTTGCCAAATTTGCACATTGCTGTCTGCTTGGTAGAACATACATTATCTCCTTACCTGGCACCTGTTGGGTTCTGGATCTCGACGCTACCCGCTCAGCGGAGCCTGTACTGGGGTGGGAAGCGCGAGTCCTAAGCCGCCATCACCTCCCTCGAGGCACAGGGACATGCCCCTCTCGGATAGCCACGCCCCCTGGAAGTCTTAAAACGCCGTCTATTGCGGTTGAAAGCTGTTGATTACAGCTACCCTTGAGGCAGAAGCCGGGGGTTTCACTCTTCAATTTTGCACTCTTTTAGCTATTTGCTATCACGCATTGCTGCTTTGCCTAATTATTTTTAATCTGTTTTATAGTCACCCTTGAGGTGGAAGCCGGGGGTATTGGTAATTTTTTATATGTTTTAACATTTGCCAAATTTGCACATTGCTGTTTGCTTGGTAGAACATACATTATCTCCTTACCTGGCACCGGTTGGGTTCTGGATCTCGACGCTACCCGCTCAGCGGAGCCTGTACTGGGGTGGGAAGCGCGAGTCCTAAGCCGCCATCACCTCCCTCGAGGCACTGGGACACGCCCCTCTTCTTTCTATAACCATGTGCTCCCCCCGGAAGTGCAGCGGACGAGCGCAGCGGACACGCCCTCAGCACGTCGAAGACACGCCAAAGACTCGCCCGTCTGTGCCCGTCCGGGCCAGTACGGGACATGGGGCAGAGGACTCTGTTCCTCCCGCCCGCAAGAGGCTGGTAAGATCTTCCGCGGAACTGCGAGCGCTGCGCCCTCTCCGCGACCCATGTTGCACTTTGCTTAATCTCCGTATTAACGGGGGTACGGCCTGTAAGAAATGTAAACTCTCCACTACTATCGTACAACCCTTTCCTGTTCCAGTTAGAAGGCGTAGAAAACACAAACTACCTCGTGTTGCAGAGGCGAAGGAATACATGCTGTATACTACAAACTGTCGCTCACTTCCTAAGCATCGGTTGGACATATTCAACCTCCTCATAGAGGTTAACCCCAGCGTTCTGTTTCTGACGGAAACATGGCTGCACGAGAGTGCGGGCCCTGATGTGGCGACCGCCCTCCCTGCAAATTATGCGATTACTAGGATTGATCGCCAAAACCAGGTGGGGGGTGGGATTGCCATCATCTTTGATAGGAAATTGAAATGCACATTAGAACATATCAATATCCCAGAGTGCGTAGCAGGACTTTTTAAAATCTCCCTGAATTCGAACTTTACCATGTCAGGTATACTGTTGTATCGTCCGCCTGGAAATCCGTCCAAATGGGTGTCCTCCTTAGCGAATCACATTACCCCATATTTTATGGCATCTAAAATTTTTTCACTTATTGGTGATTTCAATTTACATTTGGAGGACCAGTCTATTGCAGTTTGTGTCAACCTGCTAGACGATTTAAAGGCCCTAAATTTGGCACTAATAAACAAGGGTCCGACCCATAATAAGGGTCATTTACTTGACCCCGTTCTTACTAATATGACTGAACTCCATTGGCTTAACACTTCACCTACCTGCTGGTCAGATCACTATCTTATTAAATTGAGCATTACGTTTCCATCTACTACTCATTCTCAAACAAATGCCGTGGCCTTATTGAGGAAAAATTGGAAGCTACTTGACTTAGTGGAGTTAAACCAGACTCTGCACTCTGACCCCCCCAGGAGGGTTCATGATATAAACCGCTTGGCTGAAAACACTGACAAATGGCTCTGTGAGGCCGCTGATCACTGTCTACCCACCATCGCAAATAAAGTTAACAGACACCGCCCTCCTGCCCCCTGGTTCAACGACCTTTTAAAAGGAGAAAAAGCAAGATGTAAGGTTCTGGAGCGCAAATGGCGTAAAGATTACGACCCTGATGCTAAAAGCACTTATCATAAGGCTAGAAACTTATACCATACAGCCTGTATTAAAACGCGCGCCTCCTTTGTCTCTCGCTCTATTATGGAGGCTTCTAACAAATCGAAGACTCTGTTTAATCTAGTTAAAGACCTAGCTGGAGCTCACACCTCAGCGTTTCCTCCCCCACTGGACACGAAACAGTGTCAGGATCTTGGCTGTTTCTTTGTGGAAAAAATTGAGAAAATTATCAGAGACGTGTCCGTCAACAATATTGTGTCACCCATTTCCACTGACTGTGACTCTATCTCTCCGGGTGATAACATCTTAGCAGCATGGCCTCCCATCACGGTTGACTCAATGAAATCCATTCTTAAAAATATTAAGTCTGGCTCCCCTCGGGATCCTATCCCGATAAAAATCCTGAAACTACTAGATGACCAGTCTCTGGAGGTCATTGTCAACACGCTTAATACTTCATTAGAGGATTCGTCTGTCCCGACCCTCTGGAAACATGCCATGGTCACGCCGTTGCTGAAAAAACCCAATGCTGAGCCTGAGTGTCTCTCAAATTACAGACCCATTTCTCTTCTCCCCGCCTTTTCCAAATGTTTGGAGAGACATGTTCATTCGACCTTAGCCTCTTTGTGGAAAAAAATTCTCTTTTGCACCCCTCACAATCTGGTTTTCGTGTCGGTTTCTCTACGGAAACCACTCTCCTTGGAGTCACTGAGCACATCAGAAACCTACTTGATAAGAGTCAGACGGTCGCGCTTGTACTCCGTGACCTAAGCGCGGCCTTTGACACTATATCACATGAAATTCTTATCAAGGCATTATGTAGGAATGGGGTGCGTGGTAAGGCACTGGGCTGGATTCGGTCCTTTTTGAGCGGCAGGTCTTTTCAAATAAATTCCTCCATAGCCTGCTCTGACTCTTTTGAAATCTCACATGGCGTACCACAGGGCTCTATCTTGAGCCCGCTGTTTTTCAATATCTGTTTGAGACCTCTAGCTGATATTGCTGAAAAATCTGGACTCGCCCTGATGACCTACGCCGACGACTCTCAGATTATTTTCTCCCTCTCAGAGCCCTGTCCTTCTTCCTCTTCTCTCCTTAAGCTGGGGCTGCAAAACATCCTGAATTGGATGACCAGCAACCAACTAAAGTTAAACGGAGACAAGACGGAGGTTCTTCTCCTGGGTAAACAGCATGAGCTGTGGAATTCTTCCCACTGGCCTGACCAGTTGGCCACAATTCCTTCCCCAGTGACCCATGTACGAAACCTGGGATTTATTCTGGACAGTACTCTTTCTATGAGTAAACAAGCAAACAAAGTAGTGGGTCTTTGCCTTACCATTATCAAATGGTTACGGAAAATCATATGGATGTTACCCCTTTCTACTCAGAAGACCGTTGTCAATGCCTTGATTACTTCTCGGCTTGACTACAGTAATGTACTGTATCTTGGCTCTAACAAAGCGGTAGTTAACCGACTGCAACTTGTTCAGAACGCCGCAGTCCGTCTACTCTGTAAAATCCCGAAACATTCTGGGGTCTCAACTCATCGCAAGAAACTCCACTGGCTTAAGGTGGAAAACAGAATTCGCTTCAAAGCTCTGACTGTGATGTTTAAAATCAAGGCGGGCACGGCTCCTAACTATCTTTTATCTCTAGCCCAGCTCTACCATCCTAAGCGTAGTCTTCGTTCCCAATCACTTTCAAATTTTTGTATTCCAAGATTTAAACTGGCAAGAATGGGTGGCAGATCTTTTGCCTTCCTTGCTCCTTCCCACTGGAACGCCCTCCCCCTCTTCATCCGCAAGGAGGAAAACTATGACAGGTTCCGTAAACATCTTAAAACCTGGCTGTTTGACCTATAATTTCAATCAGCTTGTTTTTGTCATAAATATTGTTTTCTGCTGTATCGCGGCGCCGGGAAACCCTTTTTGGGTAGTTGTTGCGCCTTACAAGTTCTAATAAATAAACAAATAAATAAATAAATGTGCAACTTTACTTTCACAGACTTGAGTTTTCCTAAACCATGAAACAATGAAGGGAATTGACTTACTATTTCATGATGAGCATTCATGTTGTAGTTCACCAATATCAATCCAATGTCAGCAGCTGTACTGAAACTGAGCAGACAGGCACTTGACGCTGTACTTTGAAGGTCATCAATGGGTGCATGATTTTTTTTTACATGTTTCATTGTCAACACAAATGAACCTTGACTTATTATGGGCGTCGATGGAGTCCATGTGTACACTTTGGGTTTTGATGGCAGAAGTCGTAGCAATGGGGATAATTTATTGTATTTCTCTTCAGGCATTATATTTATCGATGTACCACTGTCGATGATGAAAGGTATTGAGCAATCACTTATTTTCAAAGTAATTTTTAGACAATGTTTGTATGACTTTCGGGCTTTGGCATGTCGACTTTTCTTTGACTGAACTTTTTCCTCACATGCAGCCCGTCTAACATTTGCACGTTTCTCTGAGGTAAACATCGACATGGCACAACAATATTCTGGACTTTCATGTGATATTGAGGCAGCTTGGTACCTTGATATTTGGCCTGACCAATAGGTTCTCAGCCATAAAAATGCCGATTCTTTGCAGTGTGTTTGTTGTCTTCAACTGCTTTAACGCAGCTGGAACTGCGCTTTGAATCCACATGCACGAAGAGTCGATTCTGTACTTCGACAGTGACACGTGGAATGCACAAGCAGTTTGCTTGGACCACAGCAAACTCTCTGGGAGAACACACCATTCTTCAAGTTCCCAGCCTGAGTTCCCCGCCAATGACTACATAACACACAGAGCTTAATATCACACGTCTTAATTCGTCTGTGTGCAACAGCAAACTCAACATTCTAAAAAAACTTTCATTGTGTTCTGCTCTGATACCTATGTCACAACTTTACCAGGTCTATGGTGTCCATTAGGAGACAAAAGGGTTCCGTCAAAAAACTTGCAAGACACTACAGATCCCATGGACCTATTTCACAAACCTGACCAGAAAATTAATCTCCCCTCCAAGCACTCTTAGACAGCCACATAGAAACAGAGGTAGAGGTCTCTTGGCAAAAGTATGTATTAATGCCTTAGAAATCCAGATAAAAGACTTTATTTGTCTACTTCTGCATTTCATGAGCAGGTAAGGCATTAACACTGTTTAAGAGGTAGAAAAAAGAGAATCATCATTAGGTTTACTTAAAGGTGACAACGCAGCCAGTTACAGAATGTGACCTCTTTTGCCAAATGTTTGTGTACATTGGCAGTTCATTCCTAGGCGAGTAAGATGAAAACCAATGAAACCGTACTTACATAAATGTGCAAATTAAGAGTAACACACTCTTGTGGATTCATGTCTTAAAGTGTATAGCTATGACTCACCAAATATGTTTGCATCCCTATTGAATTCAATGTCGGGAAAGCAGGTGTATTTGTGAAGTGTATTAAACTGTGTATAACTTCCTATGGTAGTGTTCATTTCACTTTAATTGAATAATTAGCAGAATGTAGTCCGTTTTGTAATGTATTTTGTGAAAGGACTCAAGGCAGAATATTTAATTAGAAGTTTTTCATTTTTCATGAAGGAATCGCATCCAGGTGTGAGTTAACAGGTTAAGGTTTTAGGTGTTTGATTAGAATAATGTCATTTCGAGGCTATTTCTGCATTTATTTCATGTTATTGTCTGATTTTACTGGAAGTTGGCAATTACTGCTTTGCATGAGAGGGGGATCAATTGCTAGATTGTTTCCTTGTGCCTCACGGGAAGGGACGGTAGTTTGCTGTTCTATATGAATATGTTCATTGTTGACTTTGACAATTTTCAGAAGTTTGCAAATATTTTGAGGCTCTGGAAGCGGTACTGCTCAAATTTGAGTTGCACATAGCCACGAGTAAACGTATTTGGCCTATTCACAAAACGCCTTATTTATGGCAAAGTCACCAAGGCAGTGCAACAAGTCACTTTGCTGTGCAGCGTGACAGGGAAAGGGCATACATGTGCTGTATTTAAAAGAATACACACACTCCTGCCTTTGTTACTGTGCTGGTGCAGTTTTGGCTGTCTAGCACCAATGCAGGCTCCCTTGCACCATGGTGAAAGGGTGCCTGTGTTGTAAGGAGGGTTGTCATTCTGCAGGACGGAGCATCGTCCTGTATAAAACAATACCCTGAGGCATTTTCCTCTTTCTGTGTGTGCTGTATAAACATATTTCTCCTTGATACGACTCACCTGGGAAGGCATAGCATTTTGATGCATTCCCTGGTCTACCACTTTTGGTAAATCTCAGAATGTGTCAAACTCCATTTGCAAGGAGTGGGTGTTATGGAATGCCTTTCCAAGGCAGATTAACGCAATGCAGCAATTTGTGCTGCGTTGCATTACGCCTTGCTTGGCTTCATAAATCACATTTTAGGCTTGCGTCACCCATGCACCATGTTGCATGGTGCAGTGGCAAAGCAACTCCTCTTATAAAAATGGCCTAACATTTTTTTCTTTGAGTAAATCTGGCTTTCTAGCCATTAGGAAGACCTACTAATGGGAAATAAAGCTTAGTATCTCAGACCTATAATTGTGTTTCCCATTTCCCTCAAAAAAGAAAAGTCTTTGAGAAGTGGACTTCAAAACTGTAAAGGTACTGTTTATTTTCTATTCACCAGGTACAAAATCTAACCCTGACGTAATTTAGGCGCAGTTGTTACAGATTCATGTTTTTGATGGTTGGTGTATGCCTACTGATTTTTATCTTTTGAAAGAAGGATGCAGGAGTTGAACTGCAGCAATGTGGGGAATTAATATCACCCTGGGACAGAGCTAAATTTGGGGAACTCAAATGAGCCAGTGGAGTTTACATAGACAAGGCTGTGGCTACCCATAAATGGTATGTGATAACATAATGAAATGAACAAGATAAAAAGTTCAAAAACGAAATGTACTCAAATGCGCAACAATTTATGAATATAATAGTTGATGTGTTGGTGGGAATTTCACATTAGTGAATAAAGCTTATTGCTGCAGCATAGTACATGTGCACAGGGGTGGTGTTTTCATTGTAGGTGAAAAACAAACTCATATGCTCTAGTCCCAGGCCTTTTGTATAACCTGTTTGCATTGAGTGCACTATGTGACCAAGATTATTTGAAATGATCACAAGCTTTCATCAAGGGAGGATGTATTTGTGTTTTTTATCATCATTTGGTTAGGTTTAGAATGGCAGTAAGGATGGTGACCTGGTCACATCCACATTGTTTTGAACAGACTATGAAAACACATATGTCATCATTAACCCTTTCACTACTAGCCCACCGTCCATTGCTAAGCCTCTTTTTGGCTGTTTGGGGTAGTTCGTGCTTAGGCCTCCATAACATTTTGTCCACATAAACTATTTGTGCCAAATTTACATCCTTTTTTTTTTTCCAACATCCCAGAGATTCTAAAGATACCCAGGGTTTGTGTATTGCCTTGGAAAGGACCAAGAAAATAGCCAAATATAGTAATATTTTGAGTTTTGGGGGAAAAATAGGAAAAAGTGCTCTGGATAAAAGTGTCTGTTTTTTTTAATAAAATTGCAACAACAAATGGTTTAATGTGCCAAAGTCACCATCTTCCCAGCTTTTAGGAACATGCAGAGCTGAATCAAAAAGTAGACCAGTTTAACTATGTTTTGTACTTTTAACCTGCTTCAAGTTTGTGGTGCAAACCAGTTTTAAACCCATAGGTAATCCAGGAAAGCTACATATTTATGAAAAGTAGACAAAATGCAAAAGTCAGCTAGGGGTCATATGTGTAATACCATTAAGTTTTTCCCATAGAAACTAACTGTTAAAATAAATAAATATTGAAAATTAGTAGGAAATGTGTGACAATGTTGACATCTGTCACTTTTGGTCACAATGGCTGATTTATAAAAGCAATGCACCATTGCGTTTGCTAGACCCTTTTGGTTATGGGGATTTATAGGGTTTGTAGGATCTATAGGAACCCAAGGTACCCAGGGCCCTCAACTGAGCTGCACCATACATTTCATAAGGGTAAATATGTAGAATGAAATAAAGGTATCAAGGTAACATATGTATTTCTGAAATGGGCACAAGATATGGAGTTTAGGAGCAGTGGTTATTTTTACTTCTCTGAATTTGTGGGGACAAGTACAAGCAAATGATTTTGAGGGCTTTTTTATAATGTCCATTTTCTTACACACTAGCTTACATTTGAAAGGCACAAATGCAGCAAAATCCAATTGGTAATAATAAATATCCTACTTGTCTATGCTCCCACATGCCTTCTGATAAAAACTGTACCTCACTTGTGCAGGTAAGCCTAGTGCCTGTGGCAGGCAACGGCTCAAATTGCAACATAGAGCAACTTCATTTTTCCACTCAAAACTGACCATTTTTTTTACAAAGTAGGTAGATCAGCCAGCACCTAGGAAAACCTAGCAAACCCACAAATCTTTGCAAACTAGGCACCTAGGGGAATCCATGATGGGGAGATTGGTGGGACTCTCACCGGGTTGTTTTGCCCTAAATCCCTTACAAACCTCAAACTTTTCACTAATAAACATCTTTCCCTCACATTTCTGTGATGGAAAGTTCCAGAATCTGCTGGAGGCCACAAACTTTCTTCTATCCAACATTCCTCTAAGTCTTCTGATAAAATGTTACCTTACTTGTGTGTGTAGGCATGGTTCCCAGATCTGGAAACAACCCAAAAGGCAACATGGATCCAAGACAATTTTTCTACTGAAAACTGACCCATTTTTGCGAAATGGGCACCAGAGGATTTTGGGCTCTGGGTCAGTCAGCACCTAAGGAAACCTAGCAAATCTGTACATTTTTTAATAATAAAATCTGCAGGAAACCATAGATTTTATTCCCCCTACCATTCCCCTACTTGTTCCGATAAAAATGGTATCCCATTTGTTCAGCTGGGCCTAGTGCCTGCGACAGACAAACATCAAAACAAGATCACTGTGAGTCTCGCTGAGCCTGTCCAAGGCACTAGGCCAAGTCACACAAGTGGAGTAGCATTTTTATCAGGACATGTGGCGAAAGGTTGGGTGGTAGGAATTTTTTATTGATTACTGCTGATTCCAGAAGTTTACGTCACAGAAATGTGAGGTAGAGATGCAATTTTAGACACATTTTGAGGTTTGCAGGATATTGTGGGTAAGAAAACTTCATAGGATCAACGCAAGGCATACTAGGCTAGACTTCCCCTGATGTCTCGTTTAAAAAAATGTCTAGATTGGAAGGTTTCCCCAGGTAACAGCTGACCCAAGACCGAAAAGTGAGCAATTCAGCATAGAAGTAGGATGATATTGACATTTAACCCAACTCTGCTACCCATATGTATAAAAAAGCATCCAAAATCATAATTTCCCTTCTTGCCAAAAATATGACGATGCTGAAAGACTGTTGTGGTTATACTGGATGTGGAGTTTAGGCTTGATGTGTGGTTGGGCCACCCCACACCTTGTAGCAATAAAACAACTCCCTGGCATCTATTGGGCTTTCTGCTGCTCCCACCAGGGCAGATTGGAGTCAAAGACCTCTCCCCTCCAAATGTAATCCCTGTTAGTCTAGTGGACTTTCTGCCTCTCGCCAGAGCCAGATTGATGGGGGGCAGAAAGACTGCTGGGGATTAGATAGGTGGGGGTTAGGTTAGATATTTGTGAGTGTTGCTCCCACCCATTCTGCCTTTAAAAATTAATTTCTGGTGTCTAGTGGACTTTCGGACCTCCTGGGGGCAAATTGGAGGTAAGAGCCTCCAATCTGCCCCTGGGCGGGCAGAACGACTTTTGGGCCTTGGGGAGGGGTGGCACACTAGCCCATTGCCAGGATGGAGGAATCCCTCCTCCAAATATTGTTCCTGGTGGTCTAGTGGGCCTTAAGGTGGAGATTAGGCCTGATGCCTGGGTGGGTCACTCCCACCCATGTATGCACCTATTAATACGTCATTGGTGTCTAGTGGGATTTCTGGCCCAAGGGGCAGATTGTGAGTTAAAACCTCCAATCTTCTCTGGCCAGGGACAGAAAGACTGATGGGGTTACGTAAAAAGGGCGGGGGCTAGGCTCAATGCCTGGGTGGGCCACTCCCACCCATTTATGCCCCTCTCAAAATGTCCCCGGTGTTTAGTGGGCTTGGGACAGACTGGAGGTTAGAACCTGCAATCTGTTCTGAGGGGAGCAGTAAGACTTTTGGCCTGGGGGTGGGGGAGCACTAGAATATTGTTGAGGGGCTGCTCTCCCCTCTAAATATAGCCCCTGCTGCTCTAATGAGTTTTCTGTCCCCTGTTGGGGTGGATTGGAGGAAGACATTGCCAATATGCCCCTGACAGGGGCAGAAAGACTGTGTGGGGGTCAACAAAAAAGGTTAGTAGCAAGGCTCGATCCCTGGATAGGCCACTCCCATCAATGTATCCCCCAATTAATAAATCATTGGTGTCCAGTGAGCTTTCGGCCCCTGGGTTAGAACCTCCAATCTGCAACCGGGGATGCTGAAAAACGTTTAGGACCAGGGGTTGAAGGGAGCATTAGCCCATTGCTAGGGGGAAGCTCCTTCACAACAAAATCCCTGGTGTTCATTGGAGTGGTTTCATGCTTAGAGATCGCCCTCCTGCAGTGATCACCAAGCAGGGATCCACTAGGGAAAGGTACAATCTCCGCTTTCCAACCTCACCTCTCCCGTGTGCTTCAGTGCTCAGTGAGCCGAGATATGTCCCCGAGCACCAAAGCAGTGAAAGTACAATGAGCTGATAAGCTAATTTCAGTTCTACTTTCTTTGAAATTATATTAGGTCACCACCCATGCCGATCAGCATTTCACAGAAAAAACTAAATTGCCTTTGGAGCTCAAAAAGCTCTTCCCCTGCTCCTGATGCTATTTTAAACCAAAAGAAATGTCTCAGCTGCTTGCAAGGATGGCCTAGAAAAAAAGGATTTTATGGCTTCATGTACTAAGAAATCTAGCATTTGTGAATTCCACGTTGTTAACTGGGCTTCAGAAACAATTACGAATCCCTATTTGTAAGTGGAGTCTGTAGTGTCTTGCGAGTTTTATGACCGAACCATTTTGGCTCCTAAAGCACTGCGTAGAACTGTGACGTAGTTGTCAGAACAGAATGCAATGAATGCTTGTTTTAGAATGTAGAAAGTGCCAACATGAGGAGAAGTGGATGTCAGAATTACTATTGTCTGAAAATGACTGTGGAAGATCATATATTTGGTGGGGTCACATTCATTATACTAAATAATATATTTTAGCATATGAGTATACCCCGGCACTCTAAAGTTTTTCTGACGGTGGAAGAAATGTATTACAGATTTGTCATAGACAGTTCAACGATTGTTTAGTGGAAACACTATGATGATGCTTGGTGCTATTCTTTCATCAAAAATTGTGACTACAGTATGTTATATCCTTATCTCAAAAAGGAAGACCATCATACAGAGATTCTTTTTAGCAAAATTTAATCTCATATGTGACATGAGAATTTCATATGGTATACTTAAAATTACAAGGTGTGAATAAACAAGTCAAGGCCATACAAAACATTTTAGAATTGGATGAAAATTCTATGTTCTCTATTCTTGTTTCGGAAAGATCATAGTCAGATGTGAAAGTCCAAATGATGAAGTTGGTTTCTTTCTCCCAAAAACAGCCGACACGTGTTTCGTTACTACGAGTAACTTTATCAAGGCTGTGAACAAAGTTTGGAGAAGACAGAAGGACAAGAAGACAAAAGATTTATTTAATATCACAATTTGCTTTCATATCTACGAGAAGATCCTCATCCATTGTAGAATTAGTTCATTATTGTCCTTCTACAAGGAAAGAAAGTGAATGCATGATGTTCTTTTATTTGCCTCTTTCCAAAACACAAATACTCTGTGGGTTTCGTGAGTTGGTTTAGTAAGACTGAGACATGAACAGAAGAGAGAGAACAGAAAGCCCAGAGAGATCTGTGAAGTATTGCAAATGTGGGATGCTACTTAAGAAGTGCAAATACACCAAGATCAGCAGCCCAAAGAAACACCGTGATTGAGTAAAAAGAAAGAGACGCACTGTATTACTCAGAAATGGTTTGGAGAGTCATAGGTGTTTGAAAAAAGTGTGACAGTATTTGAAAAAGATTTCCACGTGCACAAGATAAGTGCGAGGGAAAAAAAGCTACCTTGAATGTCATGTACGTTGGTGTTGGAGTACACCATGGGCGCAGTGTTGCCCGAAGAATTGGTATGTGATCCGTTACTATTGGACCAATCCTAAGAGTAGAAATGAAAAGTAATTATTTGGAACATATACAAGTTCATGTTCACTGTGAGTACTCGAGATTAACTTATTGGTACATTGTGCTTCTAATAGGTAGCCAATTCTGACCTTGGTTTGATTTCCTCCTATCCTGTGCGCTGGTATTGACGAATAACGTGAGCACCGATTGGTCTTTAAAAGACTGAATATGATCTGTTTCGTGCTGGATCAGTCCTGAAAGTGTGTTGAAGAGTACACATTTAGAATGTGTGTCAGTGATAATCATTGTAACAGAGCACTATAAGTTTATTCACACATGGTTATCCTAATGGTTGATAGCTACTGACCTTGTTTTCAATCACTCCTATGTTAGTACGTGAACTGTATTCCAATTAAAGTTACTTGATAAAAACATCTATAAAGGATAAAAAGTTTGTTATGATCTGATGTTATTCTTCAATAATTGGATTTGGATGTTCGGCTGTTTAAACCATCACTACCAAGTAAGAGTTTTTTGTATACTAAATAATATATTTAACCCATCAAAATATTTTTAAAAACTAAAATAGAAATAATTGCTGTTAATTTAAATATAAAAATAGTCAACCCCACTTATAAAACATTTTTTTTTATAATTCTCTGTGACATAATCAATACATACAAAACCATTTTTTCAAGATCAAAAATTTAATATTCAATAGCAAAATGTTTAAAAACCAAATCAAACAAACAAGATAGCACAAAGCCCATTACAAAATAAAATAATCAAAAGTATATAAAATAATTTCTATCATATTAAAACTTAATTACAAATATAATTTATTAATTGTCAATTTCAAAATTATCAAAATCATTACATTAATCAGTTATTTCTCAATTTTAATTAATAATCATTAAAATACGACTTATCCAAACCCCCAAAAACTCTGAACTTAAAATGTAATAAATACCTCAATGTACTCTGAGACACTTGAACAAATCAATTACAATGTAAACATTAAAAAAATTATCATGTTAATTAATTAACATGAATAAATACACAATTTAGAAAACTACTCAAGCAACACTGCAGTGAACAACTCATCCTAATCTGAAAGTTGAAAACATAAATGAAAAATTAAATAATTATGAATATATAAAATAAGAATTAAAATAGCATAACATAATTAACAAATGGATCAAAAAATGTTATTTAGCATGTAAATAATAAAAAACAATCATACCAACCAAATCCCCTAATTATACCAGCAACACAAAATAAAAATTAAATAGATAATTTAAAAAAAATTAAACATATAAATGAATAAGCAACCATTGATATAACATAATCAGAAAAATAATAATTAACATACATTACTATATAATTGAAAGCCCGCCAATCCAATAAACCCATCAACCAAAAAGGAATTACAATAATATTTTTGAAAAAAAAATGCAATAACACATATGCAAAAAAATTAAAATATCAAACAATACAATAAAACACTATCATAAAATTATACTAAAGTACTTTGGGCCTGATTACGATATTGGTCACAGTTGCCTCCGACCGACATCACCACGGTCCCGACTCCGCAATTACAATATGACCATACATGGTGCGGTCGCAAGCTCCCATTTCTCTATGAGAGCTTGTGCTGCAGTTGGAAACCAGCTGCAGTGCAAGATTCCATAGAGGAATGGGAGTTTTGTTAAACCCTGCACCATAGGGTAGGGATTAACAGGCAGTCACCTGTGGTGCCCCCCAGGCTCTTAGAAAGAGGCTGCTGAGGCAAATGGGCCCTGCTAGGGGCCCCCAAAGCTGCTTTCCGACAGGGTTTTCCTGTCGGAAAGCACAACATGAAAAGCCTGAGGGAAAACGAACATCATAAATCCATATGGCGTAAACACCATCCTTAAGGGATTACGTGCCGGTTCCGACAGGCTGACGGGCTCCTTAAGCCTGTCAGAGCCCAGCTGGAATGAGAACTCCTGGTTTCAATTCCGACCGCCGTATTTGTAATACGGCGGTCGGAATTGAAACCGAAGATGTAGGTTCGAAATTCTCCAACCGCAGGTTGAATGCTTTCTGACCGACATTAAAATAAAGGCCTTAATGTTAAAAAACTCGTAATTTACCTTCAATTTTTTGACAGGTGATATTTTTATAATCAATATATTGAGACGATGATACAATGCAAACACAAGGAGATGATGTATGGAGTGCTGAAACTTTTCAGACACTCACCCCCAATCACAGATCTGGGTTAAATCCAGCATTGTTCTTCACCACCCCAGTGCAGACCCAGCCATATGCAAATCAGCCTTGACCATGTTTCTAATGGGAACAGTTCAGCCCAAGCTGCCAAGCCAGGTCTTCCCTGTACTGGACACAAGCATCCTGGGATCGGTTTCAGGATAACACCCCTCATCAGCCAGGCTATCTTGAATCTAGTGGCAAAGAAAGCAATGAACCCACGTCTGGGCATATCCTGTCAACTTAGGGCGAACAAAGTAAACACAAGGAGATAATGGACGGAGCACCGAAACATTTCAGACACTTACCCATCACAGATCTGGATTGAATCCATCATCGTTCTTTTACTCACTTCGCCCCCCTTCAGTTCAGACCCAGTTATAGGTAAATCATTCTTGACCATGTTCCTCATGAGAACAGTCCAGCCTGAACTGCCATGCCAGGTCTTTCCTGGACCGGAAACAAGCATACTGGGACCGGTTTTGGAATAACACCCCTCATCAGCCAGGCTAGCTTGAATCCAGTGGCAAAGTGAGCAAGGGGCACATTTCTGGGCATACCCTGCCAACTTAGAGTGAACAAAGCAAACAGTTCATCCCAAACTGCCATTACAGGTCTTCCCTGGACCGTAAACAATAATCAGGGACTGTTTTTGGTCCCAGGAACCTTGGATGCTCGGGTATGCCCAGATGTGAGACCCTTGCTCAATTTGCCACTGAATTTAAGCAAGCTTGGTTGATAAGGGTTGTTTCCTAGAAACCGGTCCCAGGATGCAAACAGTATATTGTGCTTAAAATACCAAAAATACACTTAGCGTACCAACTTCTGAATGCACAGTAACCTCTTGTAACACAAATGTTATAATTTATCCTCAAAATGAGGGGTGAAGAAGCACATATATCCACTGACATGGTGAAAAAAGTGCCTTTTTTGTCTGTATTGCTTTCTTAAGTGGGCAGATTGTGTGTGAATGCTTGATGTTGTAATGAGTTTCACCTGATGGTTGAAAGGGTAAGTAAAGTCATGGCTACCCCACACTTCAAAAGACCTATCTTTTATATGCGTGGAATCCACAATCATAAAGATACGCCTGGTAAAATAAGTTTGTGAATAGGGAAAAAAATGTAAAATTACTCTAAAGTGTAAGTTTAGCTTTGTTAATTCAGCCCATGGTTTTTGTTACAGGTTTGGTGAATGTCGAAGAATATAGGCTTGTAAATGTAAAATGTCAAAGCTGATGGATCTGGCTTTTTAATAGCGAACAACATAGGGTATATTTTTAATGAGACAAAAGGTGTTGGCTTCTAATGTACATAACAAGCTGTATTGAGTATCAAAGGCTGTAGGATATTGTTTACCCCAGTAACTCCCCATATGAGAATTTCAAATCGGATAATCCACCTGTCATTTTATAAACTTTGAAAATGTTATTTAGTTATGTTTCTAATAATGCACTGACTATGCAATGATTTAGTGAGCATTGCTATATTAAATGTTTTTAGTCCACAGCACCTCACTGCATTAGCCTTGAATTGCTCTGTCCCACTTTCTGAAGCGCCAAGTGTGAAAATCGATATGTGGCCCCCAGTTTGAGATTCCACTGTTCAGGGCCCCTTGACACCAAAATAAAAAGACACCATTTGACCCACAGCAACCTTCTGACCAGTTGCGGCTGCTACCAGACGGGGGTGATGGAGAGGAGGGGGGAATGAAATGAAAAAGCACTTAGCTGGGAACGGCTGGCCGCCACCTCTCGCCATCCTCTTCATCTTCCTGGTCCAGTGCACCTGGGCTCCCCTAAGCCAATTACAATGCTGCAATGCGGTGTTGTCATTTGTCTGAGCTCCGTGGTTTAGCGCTCAAACTGGGTCAGGCAGCCTGTGCATTTTCTCCTCCAGGCTGTGTATAACAGCCTGGTGGGGAACATGCAAAGTGTGCATGACTCTTTGGCTGGCCCTGACTGTTTAGCCATTCCAAGAGGGCTGCCCAAACTGTCATGCACACCTAGGGAGTGCAAACCACTCCTCCCCTGCTCTGGTCTGCCCTGCCCCACATGAAACAGAGCCACTGATTGCAATTGCAATAGGAAAAATAAAATGATAATATGGTACGTTATCAGGTCTTTGACCCTTTTATAGACAGAAACTCTAAAGTGCCTTTCTTCCCCACTAAATCACACACATTTTTCATTCATACTATTACTCAACATAAATTGCTTGACGCCTGGCGTCTCTGCAACCCGTCCACTAGAGAATATTCTTTTTACTCCTCTACCCATCACACTCAATCAAGAATTGATTATGTATTTGTCTCCCATAATATTTCACAGTCCCTCACACATGCTGAAATTGGTCCTAGTCTCCTTTCGGATCACGCATCTGTTTCAATTGGTTTCGATATATTGTCCAGAAATAATGCTCCTAGGAGATGGCGCTTTAATAATACACTCCTTTTAGATCCAAATTTCACTGTATCCTTCACCTCCTTTTTTAATTACTATTTTGAGAGAAATCAAACAGAATCCCTATCACTCTCAACTATTTGGGACGCTTTTAAAGCCTCAGCAAGAGACTTTATTATTGGCTTTACCAAAAAGAAGCGAAAAATTGCACGTAAGATTTCAATGGACCACCTCCAAGAAATTAAGAAATTGGAACACGCATATTATGCATTTCATTCAGAGGACTGTTTAAAGACCCTTATCAACGCTAAAATAATATTTAATAAGAAGTCAACAGAAGATGCTTCACTTTACTTGTTAAAATCCAGTGCAAAATTCTATGGGGGTAAAAATAAAGTGGGGAAAACTTTAGCCAACTACTTAAAGATTCGCCATAACAAATTAAACATTGACTCTGTTTTCGATGAACAATCTGTCCTAAAATTTAAAGATACTGAAATCTTAAATGAATCTCCTATGGATCACTCACTTTCACAGTTCTTTTCAAACATCCAAAAGCCCCAACAGTCCCCCTCCGGATTTATCTCCCTTAGAATCAGACCTCACCCAACAAGAACTCCTAAAAGCTCTTCAAAACCTTAAAAAAGATAAAGCTCCTGGACCGGATGGTTTTACCATTGAATTTAATTCCCAAATGACATTCACTTATAAAAAATGTTTGTTCCTCCAATAGTTCTTCTGGTTCTTTTTCGGAAGCTCATATATGTCTCATCCCCAAAGATGGTAAAGATTCTAAGTACTGCAAAAATTATAGACCTATTGGTAAATATTGATTACAAATTTTTTTCTAAAGCTTTAGCCATTCATCTAGACTCTTACTTGCCATATTTGTTGGGAAAAGAACAGTCTGGATTTATTAAGGGACGAGTCATTTCAGACAATGTGCGTCTCTTTTTTGATGTTTTATCTAAATCCTCACATCTTAACTATTCTATGGCAGCAATTGCGTTAGACGCCGAAAAGGCTTTTGATAGAGTTGAGTGGAACTATCTATTCTACACTCTTAAATGGTTTGGATTTGGCCACAACTTTATAACTTTATTTTCTCTCCTCTATTCTAACCCCCGTGCTGCAGTGTGCGCTAATGGCTTAATCTCCTCATTTTTAAACCTAGGTAAAGGTGTGCGTCAAGGATGTCCTCTTTCTATCTTCCTATTCAATCTGGCCCTAGAACCTTTTTTGTCCAAATTACGTCAAAACCCAAACATATATAGTTTTCAATCATCAAATGTTCACCTCAAACTTGCAGCTTATGCTGATGATATTTTGCTCTTTATGTCCAGACCAGAAGACTCAATTCCGGCTTTTTTAGCGGCGGTGAAGTCTTTTTCCCTCACATCTGGATACAAATTAAATAATGATAATTGTGAAATATTGCCTTTAACAAAATATACTTTTAGCTCAGATTTTCTTGCCTCTCATTTCAAATGGAGTCCGAATTATATTAAGTACCTAGGTTTACACTTTACACCTTCAATTTCAGAAACAGTAACATTATGTATGAATAAATGTATTCAAAAGATTTCAGAACTGACCTCTAAATGGCATCCCCTCTACTTGCCTTGGTGGGGTCGCTTAGACATCATAAAGATAATACTATTGCCCATAGTTTTATACACTATTTCTAACATCCTGATCCCAATCACATTTAAATTATTTAAGAAAGTCAATTCCATTCTATCCTCTTTCTTGTGGAGTCATAAGAAACCTCGAATGTCCATACTAAAGTTGATTCGCCCAAAATCAGAGGGCTTTCCTGTTACGTCAGGCATCTCTTTGGTTGCTTGACTCTACAGATGATTGCCCTCTCTGGACCTTAATGGAACGTCTTTTTTTATCTCCTTACTCATTTCGTGAATATCTTTCTTTTTCGCGCAAACCACAATCTATTTCTACTCCCATAATAAAATATACTTCCAAATTACTCGATTTACCTTCTCACCACACTCACATCTCTATGGATTCCTTTCTAAACTCAACAATTTGGCATAACAAAAATGTGTTGATCCAAAGCAAACCCTTTTATTGGAAGACTTGGAGAAATAAAGATTTAATATGGATTCATCAGTTATTTTCAGAATCAGAAATTTTGCCTTTTGCTACGCTCAGGCAAGCATTTAATCTACCGGCCTCCTTCATCCATAAATACAATATACTCAAAAATACTGTGCTGGAAACATACTCTCACTTTCCTCTTACACACGATGACTCTACTAACACTGAACCCTCCTCTAGACTTCATACCTTATTATTGGCCCCACCCAAAGCCTCTACTATTTATAGCCACCTACAAGGCATTGGTATAGACAGAAAGAAGATGAAAACTGAAGAGGCATGGGAACAGGATTTCAAAACTTGCTGGCCTTCATCACTTTGGACAGGCATATGGACCAAAATACGTAAATCTTCCAGGGCAGCAAATACCACACAGACATTGTTCTTTGTTTATAACAGACTTTTATTTACGCCAGCCACATAATGCAGAAGATTTTCATCCACTCCAGATACCTGTTGGACTTATTCATCTCCCAATGCTGACCTATTTCATATGTTATTTACATGTTCACAAGTACACACATTTTAGAGGCAAGTATGGTTTCAAATTAACTTAATTTTTAACACTACATTTTCTTTTTCCTTTACTCATATCTTTCTAGGCAGTCTCTCTTCCATTTGGGATAATGTTTCTCTTAATGTTAAAATTATTGATTTATTATTAGCAATTGCCTTTCAACAAATCACCATTAATTGGAAAGACTTTAAGAAAATCTCCTATAAGGCTTGGTGGTATACTGTTCGTCAAAACCACAGGTTGGATGCTGCCTTTGCGTATCCTCCTCACATGGCTGCAAAACGCGTTGACTTCTGGTCGCCTGTTACAATATATATTGATGCTAGTGCCAAACGCTGTTATCTACTAAAACCTTCTCATAAGGAAGTTCTTAAACCACCTTGATTTCCCTAATGGTTCCATCAGTTTCATTTGTGTACCTTAAAGGCATTTATGTCTCACTTGTTTCAATTTTCTCTGTTTCAATTTTGTATCAATAGTCCAATTCTTAGACTTTTTATGTAGTAGCTTGGAATGTATTGATGTAAAACTCACACTGTATACTTGGCATAGACACCTTGTTTTCTTTTCAATAAAAATTATTTGAACTGAAAAGGTACGTTACTGTCATTTCTTTGTTCTTTTGAGCAGTGCCTGAGCCTTAGCAGAAGAGCCGCTACTTGTTCTGACTTATATTTTTCACATTGAGAAAGTCAAATTTCATGTGGCAAAGCATATAATCTTAGGAGAGATCAGCTTCACAAGATTGTTAAAATGCAACCTCTGCGAGTCTCTGTTTTTCATTGAAACTTGGAACTATGCCCTGACCCTCCATAGATTTTACAAAATGTTCTGTACAATTCTTCTAGTACCAGTTCATACATTAAAGTTTCATTACCCCAGTTAACTGTAGATCAAATATTCAGTTCCAGGTGGTTCCAGAAGTTCCTCAATAACACCACTCTCTGTTTGTCCACAAGACCTCCTACACTCCCCAGACAGAGATGTTTTCTACACGATTGCAGGTTCAGTTTCATCTCCTCTACTGGTTTCTATTTGACATTTACAATTTCCTCCGTGTAAAGGGCTTTCTCCTTAAGGTGAGAAGTTCCACAAAGTAGTCAAGTTAAAGTCCCAGCACTTCCACCTTATGGAGGGCCAGCAAAAGTCCAGTAGCCCAATGTACAAAAATACATTTGCAGACCAAGAAGTGCACTTCGCACCCTAACTGCTTTGCAAATATATAGGCAATCTGCTTTACAACCAATGTGCTGGTTGGTCCTCTCCCAAATTATACTTTTGCACGGAGTCCCAAAATGACCTGCCTAATGAATAATAAAGGCAAGTTGCTATTTGTTACCCCTGTGAATGGCTACGAAGGCAGGGATGGTGGCCCACAAGGACATTAGAAAACCATAAGTGCATTATATTTTTCACACTGTTTTCGTAAGTAGACCATGTTGATTAAAAGGGCTCGTGCTGATTTTAAAAACAAATATTTCCCATTTGGTGATACTTCAAGGGGAGCAGGCAGTAGTTGCCTGGACCCAATGCCTGCTCTGCCCTGGTTTGCCAGAGAAGATTCCAAAAGTGGAAGCTGTCCCCATTTACGAATCAGATACCATCAAGTTAGGATTCATTGTGGGTTGCAAACCCCTCTTGATTTGTCAGAAAGGCTTTTCATGACGCATTAAAGGAGCTTTCTACAATACTTTTTTTATCGCAAACCTTGTGATTCAACAACATTTCATGGTTTGCAATATCAAAATCGCTTTGTCCTTCTGCTCCAGCCCCCAAAATATTTCAGAAGGGAAGTGAAGAATGGCAGCATATATGCACTCTCAGCTCACTTCCGCCTTTCCCTAAGCGGCTGTTCTAAGTCTTTGGTCCGTGGAATTAATCACAGGTCAATGGAAGTACATTAGATGGTTGTACATATTCAAAATGAAACAGAAAACGGATGACATTACAATACAACTAAATTATAACAAGGTGGCTTGGATAAAGGTGTCACGATCTAAGCAGGAGACAATTTTGAAAGAAGTAAAGGATCATTATTATTACTGCTTTTTATAGAGACTTTGCCTTTTTCAATGGTAAATGTGCAGAGAACCAAAGGCCTTTGTTGTTAATGGGGTCCCAAAATGACTAAGCAGGCAGGGTAAAGTGGTAGCAGGGAGATGTACTGTGGTATGTTGTTGCTTCCAAATGTTGAAAGACAAGCAACATATGCAGGTTTATGTGTGCTTTAATGAGAATGTACCAATAATGGCCAATGTAGTTCCAGGAAAGTTGAATGTCTTTGAGATTGCAGTGGGAGGTTCCCACAAAAATACACAATGGTGGACGAGGTGCAGGACAAGAGCGGCATTTCCTAATGCGCTGGTGCTAGTGACAGACACACGCTCACAAGGTATAGTTAAATGGGGCATACTTGCTGGATTATACGTATTGCAGGTTCTTCTGGGATTGTGGGTTCCCTTTGATTTGTGGACTACAGGGTTTTGCTGTGAGTGAGTCCCATTTGGTTTGGGAGTCTGAGCACCCTCCTCAGCCCCAGTTTATTTGGGAGACTTTGGGTGTCGGGTATGAGGGGGTACAAATGATAATTATTAACACCCGCCTACAGTACAAATAATGACAGCCTTATAATTCCCACACCTGGAGGAGAGATGAAGAGGCTCTGAGAAGCCAGAGGGAATGCAGAAGCAAGAGGCAATCACTGGAGCTTTTTTTTTTCCCCAATTTTTATCACATTTATTGTATTTAAAAAGCATACATGTATCACATTAAAAATCAATTATACATTTCCCTTGAAAAATGTCAAAAACACACCAACCACACCACCACAGAACTACAAGTCCACACACAAATGACAACAACCTGCCACGAGCCCGCACAACAGAAAAACACAGAAGACAATGCACTCCGCCATGCACCGCACATCCCACCAGGCCATCAATCCACGCACACAGTCCGCGATACACTCAACACAACCATATCTCCAAAAACTGCGGCTATACCCCGGACCGCGCCCCCAACCACGTCGACGCGCCCCGATGGAACCCCCCACAAGACCATCCCCACCAAGACAAACCATAGGCCCAAATCGCCGCCCGCTCCACCCAATCCTCCGCATCCAACACCTGCCAGCCCAACCACCACTCCACACCCTCGCACCAAATTACACACTCCAATGCCGAACGCCACCATCCGCAACACGCAAGGCCGAGATGCGCCCCCCCGTCACAGTAAAATCGCCTCCCAGGCCCCCCAAAAGACGAGTCGCTCGAGGGAAGACATTGCAGGAGTACTTCCGCACTGACGCCAGACAACACATGTCGGAAGGTGGCGTTAGACAAGGGAGGATCATAACGGACCCCCGCCGCCATTTGGAAAGTGAAAATCGAGCGACTCATCTTCCAAAAAGCCCAGGAAGCGACCCCACCACAACGAAAAAAGCACACCTCAACCCTGCGCACCACGGACAACAACACTCAGCACCAGAGCACGCGATGTAACACGAAAACATGGAGCAATGGCCGAGCCAACAAACACCAGACACAAAGGACCGAACAAAACAGACAACGACTCAAGCCCACGACCCGCCCCGAAAAAGACGGTCCCACAAGAGACTCCATCGAAACGCGCCGACGCAACCGAAAGCACAATCCAAGGGACCACCGCAGCCCCCGGAGACACAACCGTGCCAAACACATCACAAACCGTGCACACAGACCGACGGCCCAACAGGATGCGCAACACACGACAAAGTGCACTGTCCCCCGCGCCCCCCTGCCACGCGGGCCCACAACAGGCTGCCACCACCTGTACACGAACCCACAATTCTGCAATGACATGGTCAGCGTGCTTCCAACATTTTTTATTTTTTTATTTCTTTATTAGCAAATGACCAGTACCGACATACATCATCATATGCCTACAACCCGGAGGCCGGCTAGCACATCACCACATAGCTCCACAGCTCAACTGCGTGCCCCACCTCCTGGAGGCCGAGCTGCGCCGTGTAACACTCTAGGCCTTCCCAAAGTTCCTCACAGGAGTGTAGCAGTATGTCACCCATGGTATATCGTATCCTACATGGGGTCAGCAGTTTTCTGTTTATCCCCCCCACCATCAACCCAAACAAACTAACCCAACGCCCTCCCTGCCCCCCCCACCCTCCAACATTGAGGCATCCGAACAATCTCTACTGTACTGTCCAATCTTACAATCATTCGGGCTGCGTAATGTCCCAATGGCTAACTTCCTGCCACGCCTCTGTCCTGCAATACTCATGTCCCTGAATCTCCAAGCCTCCTACCCTCCACACCCCCCGGCATCAGACAAGCCCATCCATGCCCCGGTGCCACTCCCCCTAAGCAGCCCACCCGATGCCCAGAGTGCCCCCCCTGAGAGTTCTCACTACACCTCCCCGCCCGGATCTCGCTCCACTCCTGTTTCAGTACCCTTCTCCGGGGATCCCTCTCTCCCCTTATGGTGTTCCGAATATAGCCCCCAGAAGTTCTTTGGGCGTCTGCGCGGTGGGAGCATCTCGCTAAATACCTCGGTTTGCGTACAGCAATACAGCACATCTCGGGTCCACTGCGCCACAGTGGGCCCTGGGCCTCTCATCCAGTGCAGCGCCACCCCTCTCTTTGCTATCAGCAGCCCCATGTCCACCGTTTTACGTATAGCTCTGGGTAGCTTCCTGGAGTATCCCAACAGGGATAACGCTGAATCCAGTTCCAACTCCAACCCCAGCAAGCTTCCTAATTTATGAAAAATCGCCCGCCAGAACTCCAGGACCACCGGGCAGATCCACGCCAAATGAATGAAGCCTGCCGTGGCATGACCGCACTTCTCGCAGCTAGCGTCTTCCCGCAGTCCATATCTGCATAATCTGCCCGGCGTATAATACACTCTGTTTATATATTTGAAATGAAGCAGTCTGTGTCTGCCATGCAGCGAGATTCTACGCGTGCCCGCACAGCAGTATAGCCACATGGCATCATCTATTTCTATACCTAGGTCGTGTTGCTATGCCAGCCGTGCCTTAGGATACTGCTGTATACGCTGCTCCAGCGCTATTTTGTAAAGCCGTGAAATAAGCCTGTGGGGGCATTTGTTCTTAATAATGTACATCAGTTCCGGCACCTCCGGGTGTTCCGCCATGTCGTCCCCCAGTAGTTGCCGCCACGCCCCTCTCACCCTGTGGAATTGAAAACGCTGCAGCGGCATCGGGGCTTCCGCCCCTGCCGCCGCAGCATCCCACCCCATCACAGTGCCATCTACAAACAAATCGCCCATCGTACGCAAACCTAGCTCCTGAAGGGCCCGAACTACTCCCCCGTCTCTGCAGGGAGGTAGCCATCGCACCCACTCCACCGGCATTTCCGGTGAATATAACAGAGCCCCCGCCTTGTATCACAGAATGCAGTCCCATGCGTGCCTAGTAGAGTTAAGTGAGTCCAGATAACTGGTACGGCGGTCTGGTGTATCAAATAGAGTCGATGGAAGCGAGAGAGGGTCAGCGAATAGCCGTTCCAACCGGAGGTAAGGTGTCGACTCCTCACCGTGAATCCAGCTGTGTGCCAGCGCACACTGCGCTATCCGATAATAGAGCTCCATGTCCGGTGCCCCAAGTCCCCCCATGTGGTAGGGCAAGGTGAGCACCCTCCAACTTACTCGGGACTGTTTACCCGCCCATGCCATCTTCAGTAACAGCTTATGGAGCCTATCGAAAAAAAAACGTGGCAGCACCATAGGGATATTAGTGAACAGGAACAGGAAACGAGGGAGAACCACCATCTTCATAATCGATATCCTACCCAATCACTGGAGCTTTGCAATGCCATGGTGTGTTGTGAATTTTCTTTCAAAGGGATATTTGATTTTGGTTTGTTGCAGCAATGTTTCCTTCATTCCTAAATCATGTGTTTGGGTTTGCTTTTGAAGACAGTGAGTTGGCCTCCTCAGCTCCAGGAGTGTTTAGTGTGAAAATATTAACCCCTTCAGTGCCCATGACGAGCTGGACTCGTCATGGGCCGCGGTGGCGCTGTGCCCATGACGAGTCCAGCTCGTCATAGACCCCGCCCGCTAATTCAACGGCCGGCACAGGGCGGGGAAAGGGGCGGGCACAGAAGGGGTTAAGATGAGGTGCGACCAGCAAGAGGTCAGGCAGTAATGTGAAAGGCCACTTGCAAAATACTGCTGATTCAAATATATTCTGTTTAATAATTTAAAGCCTATGGAAATAGTATGGATCGAAAAAATTGTATGATTCAATAGATTTTCTTGTACTGTATTACCTATGCACTGTGCATTTTAATCAATATTTTCATGACCAAAGTTAGCAATTTCATAGTGTGCTGCAGTAGAGATGTTAGCATTCTGTGTTCACGTCCTTTATGTGATTGTTTAATTTATTGTGGATGTACAGAATAAAAGTTTGATTGGGAAGATGGTAACAGGAGCAGTGGGGTCAACAAGTCATGTCTGGGATGGAGGAGGGACTAAAGCAACAGGAGATTGAAGTGTTTTGATATTCAGTTTAGATGCCACTATTCTACAATGAAAGACACAGAAAATATACAATATTACACCAATATGCACTGCATGTTGACTGCCACATAGTGCACCGATATGTGTGGGGTCTCTGTTTTGTATTGCGGCAGGTGCTGCAGAGTGCAGCACCCGCCGCACTACAAAACATGGACAGTAATCCCTGTGGGACTGCCACCTTGTAGACTGGTGGTGCCAATCTCCGATACAATGGCGGATAGACTGGAATCTGACCACCTAGGTAATCAGCCCCTTAATTTCACAAATGGAGCTCCAAAGACCTTATCCGGGCAATACACCTAGCTTTAGACAAGGAAGGTTCCAAAAGGTCAGATAGTTGTTGTTTATGGTCCTGTTGAAACCATTGTTTTTTGTCAGGAAAGCTGCAAAAGAGAGGAATGTGAATTTCCCATCCATGGAATGTCACTCACCAGCTGTATACTTTTTGCCCCTTTGCTCTGTTTAATTTTCTTCATCCTCACTTTTCTGGAGCTGGGGATTCTCTAGTGGGGTGTGTCTGCAGTCTGTCGGTCCTCGACTCAAGGTCCTGCTGCATTAAAGCTCCAAGTGAGGGAAACCTGAATCATCAGTCCAGCAGCAACACATTTTAATTGGATTGGCTTGGCAGGTTTGTCCCAGTCCTCCAAAATCTGTAGATCAATAATATCCCAGGTTTACATGGGTGGTAGCAAAAGAATAGCCAGGCACAGCCAAGGGTACCAGTACCTTAGCACTTGAGGTCAACCTTCACTCCAGCAGAAGCCACTCCCAGGTTCCAGGTCTGGTCCAGATGTAGCTGGTTGCTGGGAATTTACAGGAAAGGTAGCTTGTTCTGTCACTGTAGCTTGAACATGAGGTCAGCCCTATGACCCTTGAAGTCTATGTCATTGTCCTGGGTACACGGGGGGCAAGTCCAGAACTTCCAGGCTATTCCATTGCTGTTGCTCAATACATCACTTCATATATTACAAAATCTGAGAAGTCAGAGATGAAGGAGATGTGGGAAAAGATTTATGTAGAAAAGATCTTACCAAGAAAGTGCAGCGCCAGCTTGAAAATGCTTTATAGTTAGATAGGGTTCTATAAGTGCTCAGATCGGTTAAGCTCAGCTAGTTTGTTTTAGAAGTCAAGGGGAATTGTTTGGTTAAGTCTAGGACCTGCAAGCACGCACAATAGATTGTTGAAGTCTTTCCCAGAAATACAATATCTAGCAGAGTTTGATCAAGAAAGCAAAGATATTGCGATGTCAAATCTGTTGGATATACGATGTCCAAGAAGGAGTCAACACCGAGAGAACATGTGCCTTTATGAAGTACTTCAACACTACAGATATAAAAGTAATGTGGCAAAAAACATAGAAGAAGGGAAATATGCAGTAGATGGATGTGATGATCGTTTAGTGAGACATAGCAAAAGAAATCTAATTAACCACAGAAAACTGAGTTAATAGTATACAGTAACAGACAACGGCGGACACAGTGACCGCACTATCCTATTGTGTACCCTAAGTATGAAGATCAGCAATTTGTATAGAAAGGGTGTGCATTGACCACTCCAGCACCTGCCGTTGTTTGGTGTCAACTGCGATGCAGAGAGATGCTGAATCCAAGGTTTGGAGTGGTGCACCACCAAGTACAAACAAAGTTGTTTTTCAATGAGTCTTAAAGTCTTTTAGTAGATTATCAAACACAGTCCTTTATTACAAAAAGGTTTGATTTTCAGGTAATTGTCAGCCAACGTGTTTTGTTCATAACAATGAACTTCTTCAGGGCATAAGAGTAAGTGTCGTCTCGTACGCAATATGAGCGTGTGCGGTGGGCTACCTGGGCCTCCTTGATAAGGGCTCGCGGTCTTCGTGATAAGAGATCTGCTGCTTTCTGCTCCGTCCAGTGGTGTGGGACCAAACTTTGTTTGTACTTGGTGGTGCACCACTCCAAACCTTGGATACAGAAAACTGAGTTGCCAAACTGCAGACAGAAGGGAGCTGTTTCTATTTGGCTTATCTGTAACTGTTCAAGCCTTGTTGTGCTGAATCAGAACTACCTGGAGACTTCGATTGCTGCAATGACTCTTTCAATACTGTAAAATACAGCATTCAGTGTCCAGTATTTTCAAACTAGTTACAAATGTTAAAAGATGAGATTAAACAGGAAGAAACCACTGCTGTGGTGGTAGCTAAGGAGAGTTCATACACAGTTCATGCACAGTTCTGGCCCACTGAGTCAAGATCCATTTGAACAACCAGTTTTTCAAAGGGAAACAGCCATAGCCATCAGTGACATGTAGACTGCAATACTAGCAAGAGAGGAAAGGGTTGATTTCAAACACGTAGGGGCCGATTCCGATCTCGCTCGGAAGGGTTCCGAACGCGATCCGGCTGGAAAAAGTACAAGCAGTACACGTGTTTTACTACCAACTCGTACAGCTGTATGAGCGAGCAAGTACAATGCGAGAAATGCAAAATCGCCGACCGAACCATTTCCGGGTCCGAACCGCGCTGTACGTCTCGTCCGTAAGCAAACCGCGCTGTGCAATAGAGACGATTTACGACCGAGCGCGTACGATGCACGATTCGGACAGCTGGATCGAGTCGGAGCATCCGACACGTAAACGCTCCGGGAAGTGGACTTCGGGGGTCCACGCCGGACCCCCCTTCACCCATAGCCTTACAGGTCGATCACAGGGGGGGACCCACATGCATGTACGGTGCGTGTGGCACAGACGCGTCCCCACTACAGGGGGCACCTTTGTGCGCAACGTACCTTTTTCATCAATGGGAGCCTATACACGTGCCGTACAACAGGCTCCCATTGACTTCAATGGGGCTCCGAATGACCCGTGTCCGTCAGCTCTTGTTTGCATCGTACTCGGGCGCTCGGAGCCCCGGGGCATGAGTCGGTCGGAAAACTCTACGGATCAGAGTCGGACGGAGCCTTTTCCCAGCGAGATCGGAAGTGGCCCCCTAGTATGACAACTGGATGACAGAAAGACATTTCTATCAAAATAAAAGATAAAATAGAGCATGGATTTAAGCACGAGAAGAAATAATGTGAATGCTCTTTTTTGAAGCCAATAGTACTACACATCAGTGGTCAGGTCAAGCTGGCACTGGAAAAAGCATTTTAATTAAAGTTCTCACTGCTTAGCTACAGAGGACTACAGAATCAAATGTATCATGTGTAGTAACAGCACCAACTGGATTAGCTGCACACAACATTAAAGGAATTACTTCAACCTGACTGCTTATGCTACCTGGCATTAAACTGGAATACCAGAAATGATCTGGTGAATCTAGTCATGAGGTGCCAAGAGTATTGAAGAAACTGCAGCTTTTAATCATTGATGAGGTAAGCATAGTTTCAAACTTAATGATTGCCTTCATACTCTTAAGAATACAGCAGATTTTAAAAACAGAGTATGACGTGCTGTTTGGAAGAAAGCATTTCATTTTCTTCAGTGACCTACTGCAAATTTCCCCCATGAAAGGATAACCTGTTTTCAAGATAGTTCTCCATAAAGAAACAAGAAACTCTGGTTAAACTTTGAATACAAGGAACTAGTGAACAATATGCATCAAGAATTTTGGGGCAAATCTACAAGGCACGGCGTTAGAATTATCGCCGCTTTAGCGTCTGTTTTGGGACGAAAAGCGGCGATAATTCTAACGCCCTATCAGCATGGACACGCTAACGCATGAATCCATGCCTAGAGGTGGGGGACCAGACCAATTAACGCTGCCATGAACACCATTTTAGTCAGTAAGATTGGGGTGACACCCAAGAAGTACAGGCAACAGTTCAGGGCCAGTCACAAACTCTCGACACAAACATGGGCGGATTTCTTGGACTATGCTGGTAAAGCACTGAAGGGCTGGGTGAGGGGCAGCAAAGTTAATGATTGCAAAGGGTTGTACGACTTGTTTTTAAAGGAGCACATTCTTGATACTTGTTTTCCAGAGCTGTGCCAATATCTGACTGATAGCAAGCTTACTGATGCCAGGAAGCTTGCTGAGGAGGCAGACCTCAGTGTCAGCACCAGAGTGTTCAGAAAGATATCTGGGGCTACCCTAAGGGGTGGTCAGGGTTCCCTCCGGAAGAAGGAAAGGGGTGATAAAAAGACTGAGTTCTATACAGGCCCCCAAAACGACTCATAGGAGAATGGGTCTGGTTTAAATTCCCAATCTGGCCACTGGAAGAAAACTTACAAAGGTCAGAAACCCAAGCCTATCAAATGCTATGAGTCCTACCAGTATGGACACTACAAGGGGGATATGACAAAAGGTAGGGGAAGACAAGGATCAATTGTGATCCAGTAGGGCATTAATTACCATTCACAAGAGAATGGAAGGTCCGGCCACAGTCGTAGCCCCAGATATGAAAGCAACAAAAAGAGATGACTGGGCTGTTCCTTAGGACAGGAAAGAGGAAAAGATCACTAGGGAAAAAGGGTTAGTGCTCAATGGAGGACAACCCCTGGGTATCCAATTAGTTGGATATAATGGCCTCACACACCCTTGCGAGTGTCATGCTTCATCATCGGCAATGCTCCTCGTCGGGCAGGCGGTGCAATGCCCAACGGGCTCACCTCTAAGAGGGGCTCTTTATCGGAGATCTTTTATCCAACTGCCTATGAGTGAAGTGGGGGTGAGGGGCCAAGACAGAGTAGATAGTGTGGGTGAGGATAAAATGTGGCCTAAGGTACCGGAAAGCAATTTTTATTCTGGTGGTCCTCTGCCACAAATAAAATCAAGGATAGCCGGTACTCAGGGGGACTATGGTTTCCCGGAATGGACCAGGGCTAGAGTGCAAATGGTGTGGTCAACATGTTTCTCGCTTCTAGTACAATGACTGCGATTCTTCAGGACCTAGTAAAAAACTACAATCTACAAAACATGACCTAATGATTAGTATCAGTTTAAATACAGCACATAAGTTGTACTACCTGTATGACACTGCTCCTACCTAAAAAGTGAAGATAAAGGAGAACATTACCACAGGTAAGTAACAACATGTGACCCTGTAGTGACCGTGAACACACTGTGAAGAAGTGACATACTAGTGCAAATAGTGACTAGTATGTGATTAAAACCAAGTTAAAAAGCTGGTAGCATCAGTATCCATTAGAACTACTACACGCACCTATGGAAACGGTGATACTGTTACTCACCTAAGGGTTAGAGTTATAGGGTGTCAACAGTACCCGGTGGAACTGACATCAAGGGAGAAGCCATAACCTTTCAGGCTGGGAAGAAAAGGACAAAAGTGGGATGGTATTGAGAGGTAAACTCAAATGTAGGGCGCATATGTATCCTGCTGCCTCGGTGCAGGCGTTCTGTCTAGGGGTAAAAAGCCAAATGGTGGAAAATTGGCTAAGTAGTATGTGTTTGAGGCACTACACGGCACTACGTGAGAGTAATCTAAATATCCTCTATCCAGCCAGTGGTAACCAGTTGGTAGATAGTGGACTGGGCTGGGTTGGTATCCAACAATGGGGAGACGCTCCCATTGTAGTTGTATTATAAAGATATTGCAAAGATAGCGTCACAGTGAGTACTGGTCAAAAACGGATATTAATTCCTGGTAGCTGTAAAAGCGCACAATGCAAAACTGCTGTTTATTCCTCCCAGGGCCGCTATTAGAATAACAGGAAAATAGTTAGAAAATAGTCAGGCAATAGGACCCTGCAGTGCGGTAAAGAGGTTTTAGTCATAAGGGTTGGAAATCTCTGTTGGTTTAGAAGGCGGTACACTTACTTTCTACTGCTCGTGTCAGGGCCAGTCAAGCCTACCCATCTCACCGGGTCCGGGTAGTGGAAAGCCGGTCGTGTTCCTCCTCATTAAATAGCACCCAGGGTGTGTTCCACAGGATCCCAAACAGGAAGTAGGACCCGCCCGTAGATCATGTGGTTTCCCTCGCGAATCGGTCGGCCATGATGGAGTGGAGGGTAGTGTTTAAAAATTAGTGAACACATTCAGGGTAATGTCACTAAAATGGCGGTGTCGCTCAGTGATAGGTGGGTAGTGATTAGCCTTATAAAGTGTGGTACGCCAAGGTATGTGTAATGGCCATGATAACTGTTGTACGACCAAGACAGCAGGTATACACTGATCCCAAACAGGAAGTAGGATCCGCCCGTAGATCATGTGGTTTCTCTCGCAAATCGGGCGGCCATGATGGAGTGGAGGGTAGTGTATACAAATTAGTGAACACATTCAGGGTAATGTCACTAAATTGGCGGTGTCGCTCAGTGATAGGTGGGTAGTGATTAGCCTTATAAAGTGTGGTACGCCAAGGTATGTGTAATGGCCATGATAACTGTTGTACGACCAAGACAGCGGGTATACACTGAACTTAGCATAGTTCGCTGGGTGGATCAGGGATGTTTTGGAAGAGATGTGTTCACAGAGCACTCCACGGTATATCCTCATTCAATCCCTGGCTGTCGGTGGATAAGTGATGTATCCACCTCTGTTCCTTAAGAAAAAGACTGTGCTTGGATTTGTCTTGGGAGGATTCAAGGACTAACCAGGACAATGAGTCAGCCGTGTGGTTCTGTTCTAGGTAGTGCCTGCACATCTTGGTGTTTGTTTTCTTACAACGGAAGTTGCTTCTATGTTCAGAGATGCGGATTTTCACAGGGCGGGAGGTCATGCCTACGTACTGCAGACCGCATGGGCATCTCAACAAGTAGATACAGTTAGAAGTGTTGCAATTGGTATGGCCACGCAGTTCCCAGCGGAAAGTGTCCGTCAGGGGGATAGTTTTGTATGTGCTGGTGAAGGGGCACACACTGCAGGAGCCCACGTACAGGCGGTAATTGCCACAGGGTGGTTTGTTTAGGTGGCTCTGCCTTCCTCGGTCTGGTATGCACCAGAATATCCTTAATATTCCTTGACCTTTTGAAGGCAAATCTGGGCGGTGTAAAACTGAGATTGCCCGTGTTCAGAATTTGCCAGTGTCGTTTGATTATCTTTTTGATTTCGTTGGAAACTGGCGAAAAGGTGGTGACACAAGTAAGAAGATCTGACTCCTGTGTCGTCCGGGTCTTGTATTCAAGTAGGGCCCCCCTATGGTTATTTTTTGCACGTTTGCGTGCCCTAGAAATCTCTCTAGTGGGGTACCCTCTATCCCTCAGGTTTCTGGATAGTAAGGAAGACTCGGTTTTGTAATCTGACAGGTGGGAGCAATTGCGCCTGACCCGCAGAAATTGTCCGAAAGGCAGGTTCAGTCTCAAGGCCTTAGGGTGGTGGCTGGTAAAGTAGAGCAAACTGTTGCGGTCTGTTGGTTTGCGATACATAGTTGTATCAATTTTGCCCCCCTCCAGTCTAACGGTGAGATCCAAGAAGGCAATTTTGGATGCAGACGCCGTTATGGTGAAGTGGAGGTATTCGTTCAGCGTGTTTAGCCAGCTGAAGAACTCCTTGTATAGGGTTTCAGTGCCTGTCCAGAGTACCAGGATATCATCAATGAACCTCCTCCATAGTTTGATGTTCAGATGGTAGGGGTTCTCTGGTCCATTGATGTGTCTTTCTTCGAAGTCTGACATGTAGAGGCAAGCTACCGAAGGGGCAAAAGTACTGCCCATAGAAGTGCCCTGGGTCTGGTGGTAGTATTGCCCTTTATACTCAAAGTAGTTCTCCGTAAGGGCAAGGGTAGCACATTCCATAATAAAGGAAGGCGGCGTGGGGGAGCTCCATTCTTCTGCACTGAGGATTCTCTCGATCACTCCTTGTGTGGCCCTCTGGGGGATGTTAGTATAGAGGGCCTCCACGTCTAGGGTGATGAGAAAATCGATCTGGATATCCTCCTGTAGATTATCCAAGAGGCGTAGGACATCAGTGGTGTCCTGAACATATGAAGGTATTCGTTTGACCAGCGGCTGTAGAAAGTGGTCACAGAACTTTGATAAAGGCTCTAAGACAGAGTCGATGCCTGATACAATAGGGTGTCCTGGTACAGGGGTGGTCCCCTTATGTATTTTCGGAAGGATGTAAAAATAGGGGACCTTGGGTTCTTTTTTTGATAGAAAGTCAGCCTCCTTCTTGGAGATCCACTCATGACATTCAGCAGTCTCGACCAGCCCAGTGATAGCTGTTTTCAGACGTTCAGTGGGGTTGGAAGGGATGGGGGTGTAGTATCGCCTATCCCCTAGTTGTCTAAGACATTCAGTGTCAAAGTCAGTGGTATTCATTAGAACTGTCGCCCCGCCTTTATCTGCCTGCTTAATGGTGATGGTCTGATCGTTGGCTAAGGAATCTAGCATCTGTCTCTCAGAATTAGAGAGGTTGTGATGTTTCTTGCCTGGTCTCATAGACCCAATGTCTTTGAGCACAGCCTGCTCATACGTTAGAATTTCATTGGGGACCATCCCGCTATGAGGGGTGAAGTTCGAAGGGTTGTGGAGACCTGAGTCAGTTGGGGTCTCTTGTGGTTTACCATCAAAGAAGGCTCTCAACCTGATCTTACGAAAAAAGTTTTGGATTTCACAGCTCTGTTGGAAATTGTCAATCTTGGGTGTGGGGACGAACCCAAGTCCCTTTTGAAGCACTTCTTCTTCGCCTGCAGTAAGTTGGCGTGAAGAGAGATTCACTACTAAGCTTATTTTCGTGCTGTCTTGCTCCGGGTGTCCATCCCTTGACCCTGAGTGTCATCCCATTGCACCCTCTTGTCTGGCCCGTTTCCTCGCTTGCGCCCGCGCCCTCTGCCCCAGCCTTTGTCTAAAAAAGGATGCTGGTTAGTGCCATGGGGGGCAAATTGAGGTGGATATTGGGGTGCATACGGTGGCATAGGGGGTGGAAAATGGGGGTATTGCCAAAACGGTGGGCCCTGGAGCGGAGGGTGTGGATAAAATGATTGTCCACGTCTCCCACCTCTCTTACCCCTCCGGGGTTGTGATTGCCAATCGTCACCGCTCGAGTTGCTGTCACTATTTGATCCTCTCCTGGAGGAATTGGCACTGGAGTCTGAAAGGTATCCCGTCCCAGGGGGGACGTAGTCGTCTTTGAGATACGGATATACCTTTTCTTTAGAGAAACGCTGGATATCTTTCTGTAACTTAGTTACCTTCTGTTTCATCAGAAATTCTTTATGTTCAGATATTTCTTTGTTCAATTCAGCCAGCTTGGTTTTAAAGCCTAGATTCTGCCCGGCACTCTTTAGTGCACTTTCTACGGCCTGAATCTTGGTGAGCAGCTCATCCGCTAATCGTTTTGCTGTATTGACCAGTAAAATAAGGAGGTCGTGTGTACACTTCCATGAGATTAGTGACCATTCGATCTTAAAATGGCCATCCTCCCAGAATATCCTGGGGAAGTTCTTAACGATAAGGCCATTTGGTGCTATTTTAGCCTTAAAATACTCAGCCATGAGTGCTCCATGTAGGGTAATTCTAACCCACTCTCTCTTCATATCGGAGAGTGATTTCCAATCCGCTGAGTTACTCCCAGTGGCTGTTTCTGTATCGATGCCAAGAATGGATGGTAGTCTATGGATAGCTGCCGCATCATCGTCACCGAAACTCAGTCCTTGTCCATCCATCTTGTGGTGGTACAGGTATAGAGAGGTGAGATGGAGATGTAAGTTAAAGAAGGAGAAATAGGGGTGCCCCGAAAAAAAATTTTTATTTAGAATTTAAAATATTTTAACGGGCCCTTAAGTCACTCAGTTATTGGCTGAGGATAAAAAGTTGGGGGAATGAACTAATCTTACCCGCCTGAGAGTGAGTCCCCACGGTGGTTAGCCGTGCAGAGAATATGACAAAAGGTAGGGGAAGACAAGGATCAATTGTGATCCAGTAGGGCATTAATTACCATTCACAAGAGAATGGAAGGTCCGGCCACAGTCGTAGCCCCAGATATGAAAGCAACAAAAAGAGATGACTGGGCTGTTCCTTAGGACAGGAAAGAGGAAAAGATCACTAGGGAAAAAGGGTTAGTGCTCAATGGAGGACAACCCCTGGGTATCCAATTAGTTGGATATAATGGCCTCACACACCCTTGCGAGTGTCATGCTTCATCATCGGCAATGCTCCTCGTCGGGCAGGCGGTGCAATGCCCAACGGGCTCACCTCTAAGAGGGGCTCTTTATCGGAGATCTTTTATCCAACTGCCTATGAGTGAAGTGGGGGTGAGGGGCCAAGACAGAGTAGATAGTGTGGGTGAGGATAAAATGTGGCCTAAGGTACCGGAAAGCAATTTTTATTCTGGTGGTCCTCTGCCACAAATAAAATCAAGGATAGCCGGTACTCAGGGGGACTATGGTTTCCCGGAATGGACCAGGGCTAGAGTGCAAATGGTGTGGTCAACATGTTTCTCGCTTCTAGTACAATGACTGCGATTCTTCAGGACCTAGTAAAAAACTACAATCTACAAAACATGACCTAATGATTAGTATCAGTTTAAATACAGCACATAAGTTGTACTACCTGTATGACACTGCTCCTACCTAAAAAGTGAAGATAAAGGAGAACATTACCACAGGTAAGTAACAACATGTGACCCTGTAGTGACCGTGAACACACTGTGAAGAAGTGACATACTAGTGCAAATAGTGACTAGTATGTGATTAAAACCAAGTTAAAAAGCTGGTAGCATCAGTATCCATTAGAACTACTACACGCACCTATGGAAACGGTGATACTGTTACTCACCTAAGGGTTAGAGTTATAGGGTGTCAACAGTACCCGGTGGAACTGACATCAAGGGAGAAGCCATAACCTTTCAGGCTGGGAAGAAAAGGACAAAAGTGGGATGGTATTGAGAGGTAAACTCAAATGTAGGGCGCATATGTATCCTGCTGCCTCGGTGCAGGCGTTCTGTCTAGGGGTAAAAAGCCAAATGGTGGAAAATTGGCTAAGTAGTATGTGTTTGAGGCACTACACGGCACTACGTGAGAGTAATCTAAATATCCTCTATCCAGCCAGTGGTAACCAGTTGGTAGATAGTGGACTGGGCTGGGTTGGTATCTAACAATGGGGAGACGCTCCCATTGTAGTTGTATTATAAAGATATTGCAAAGATAGCGTCACAGTGAGAACTGGTCAAAAACGGATATTAATTCCTGGTAGCTGTAAAAGCGCACAATGCAAAACTGCTGTTTATTCCTCCCAGGGCCGCTATTAGAATAACAGGAAAATAGTTAGAAAATAGTCAGGCAATAGGACCCTGAAGTGCGGTAAAGAGGTTTTAGTCATAAGGGTTGGAAATCTCTGTTGGTTTAGAAGGCGGTACACTTACTTTCTACTGCTCGTGTCAGGGCCAGTCAAGCCTACCCATCTCACCGGGTCTGGGTAGTGGAAAGCCGGTCGTGTTCCTCCTCATTAAATAGCACCCAGGGTGTGTTCCACAGGATCCCAAACAGGAAGTAGGACCCGCCCGTAGATCATGTGGTTTCCCTCGCGAATCGGTCGGCCATGATGGAGTGGAGGGTAGTGTTTAAAAATTAGTGAACACATTCAGGGTAATGTCACTAAAATGGCGGTGTCGCTCAGTGATAGGTGGGTAGTGATTAGCCTTATAAAGTGTGGTACGCCAAGGTATGTGTAATGGCCATGATAACTGTTGTACGACCAAGACAGCAGGTATACACTGATCCCAAACAGGAAGTAGGATCCGCCCGTAGATCATGTGGTTTCCCTCGCGAAACGGGCGGCCATGATGGAGTGGAGGGTAGTGTATACAAATTAGTGAACACATTCAGGGTAATGTCACTAAAATGGCGGTGTCGCTCAGTGATAGGTGGGTAGTGATTAGCCTTATAAAGTGTGGTACGCCAAGGTATGTGTAATGGCCATGATAACTGTTGTACGACCAAGACAGCGGGTATACACTGAACTTAGCATAGTTCGCTGGGTGGATCAGGGATGTTTTGGAAGAGATGTGTTCACAGAGCACTCCACGGTATATCCTCATTCAATCCCTGGCTGTCGGTGGATAAGTGATGTATCCACCTCTGTTCCTTAAGAAAAAGACTGTGCTTGGATTTGTCTTGGGAGGATTCAAGGACTAACCAGGACAATGAGTCAGCCGTGTGGTTCTGTTCTAGGTAGTGCCTGCACATCTTGGTGTTTGTTTTCTTACAACGGAAGTTGCTTCTATGTTCAGAGATGCGGATTTTCACAGGGCGGGAGGTCATGCCTACGTACTGCAGACCGCATGGGCATCTCAACAAGTAGATACAGTTAGAAGTGTTGCAATTGGTATGGCCACGCAGTTCCCAGCGGAAAGTGTCCGTCAGGGGGATAGTTTTGTATGTGCTGGTGAAGGGGCACACACTGCAGGAGCCGCACTGATAATGCCCACGTACAGGCGGTAATTGCCACAGGGTGGTTTGTTTAGGTGGCTCTGCCTTCCTCGGTCTGGTATGCACCAGAATATCCTTAATATTCCTTGACCTTTTGAAGGCAAATCTGGGCGGTGTAAAACTGAGATTGCCCGTGTTCAGAATTTGCCAGTGTCGTTTGATTATCTTTTTGATTTCGTTGGAAACTGGCGAAAAGGTGGTGACACAAGTAAGAAGATCTGACTCCTGTGTCGTCCGGGTCTTGTATTCAAGTAGGGCCCCCCTATGGTTATTTTTTGCACGTTTGCGTGCCCTAGAAATCTCTCTAGTGGGGTACCCTCTATCCCTCAGGTTTCTGGATAGTAAGGAAGACTCGGTTTTGTAATCTGACAGGTGGGAGCAATTGCGCCTGACCCGCAGAAATTGTCCGAAAGGCAGGTTCAGTCTCAAGGCCTTAGGGTGGTGGCTGGTAAAGTAGAGCAAACTGTTGCGGTCTGTTGGTTTGCGATACATAGTTGTATCAATTTGCCCCCCTCCAGTCTAACGGTGAGATCCAAGAAGGCAATTTTGGATGCAGACGCCGTTATGGTGAAGTGGAGGTATTCGTTCAGCGTGTTTAGCCAGCTGAAGAACTCCTTGTATAGGGTTTCAGTGCCTGTCCAGAGTACCAGGATATCATCAATGAACCTCCTCCATAGTTTGATGTTCAGATGGTAGGGGTTCTCTGGTCCATTGATGTGTCTTTCTTCGAAGTCTGACATGTAGAGCCAAGCTACCGAAGGGGCAAAAGTACTGCCCATAGAAGTGCCCTGGGTCTGGTGGTAGTATTGCCCTTTAAACTCAAAGTAGTTCTCCGTAAGGGCAAGGGTAGCACATTCCATAATAAAGGAAGGCGGCGTGGGGGAGCTCCATTCTTCTGCACTGAGGATTCTCTCGATCACTCCTTGTGTGGCCCTCTGGGGGATGTTAGTATAGAGGGCCTCCACGTCTAGGGTGATGAGAAAATCGATCTGGATATCCTCCTGTAGATTATCCAAGAGGCGTAGGACATCAGTGGTGTCCTGAACATATGAAGGTATTCGTTTGACCAGCGGCAGTAGAAAGTGGTCACAGAACTTTGATAAAGGCTCTAAGACAGAGTTGATGCCTGATACAATAGGGTGTCCTGGTACAGGGGTGGTCCCCTTATGTATTTTCGGAAGGATGTAAAAATAGGGGACCTTGGGTTCTTTTTTTGATAGAAAGTCAGCCTCCTTCTTGGAGATCCACTCATGACATTCAGCAGTCTCGACCAGCCCAGTGATAGCTGTTTTCAGACGTTCAGTGGGGTTGGAAGGGATGGGGGTGTAGTATCGCCTATCCCCTAGTTGTCTAAGACATTCAGTGTCAAAGTCAGTGGTATTCATTAGAACTGTCGCCCCGCCTTTATCTGCCTGCTTAATGGTGATGGTCTGATCGTTGGCTAAGGAATCTAGCATCTGTCTCTCAGAATTAGAGAGGTTGTGATGTTTCTTGCCTGGTCTCATAGACCCAATGTCTTTGAGCACAGCCTGCTCATACGTTAGAATTTCATTGGGGACCATCCCGCTATGAGGGGTGAAGTTCGAAGGGTTGTGGAGACCTGAGTCAGTTGGGGTCTCTTGTGGTTTACCATCAAAGAAGGCTCTCAACCTGATCTTACGAAAAAAGTTTTGGATTTCACAGCTCTGTTGGAAATTGTCAATCTTGGGTGTGGGGACGAACCCAAGTCCCTTTTGAAGCACTTCTTCTTCGCCTGCAGTAAGTTGGCGTGAAGAGAGATTCACTACTAAGCTTATTTTCGTGCTGTCTTGCTCCGGGTGTCCATCCCTTGACCCTGAGTGTCATCCCATTGCACCCTCTTGTCTGGCCCGTTTCCTCGCTTGCGCCCGCGCCCTCTGCCCCAGCCTTTGTCTAAAAAAGGATGCTGGTTAGTGCCATGGGGGGCAAATTGAGGTGGATATTGGGGTGCATACGGTGGCATAGGGGGTGGAAAATGGGGGTATTGCCAAAACGGTGGGCCCTGGAGCGGAGGGTGTGGATAAAATGATTGTCCACGTCTCCCACCTCTCTTACCCCTCCGGGGTTGTGATTGCCAATCGTCACCGCTCGAGTTGCTGTCACTATTTGATCCTCTCCTGGAGGAATTGGCACTGGAGTCTGAAAGGTATCCCGTCCCAGGGGGGACGTAGTCGTCTTTGAGATACGGATATACCTTTTCTTTAGAGAAACGCTGGATATCTTTCTGTAACTTAGTTACCTTCTGTTTCATCAGAAATTCTTTATGTTCAGATATTTCTTTGTTCAATTCAGCCAGCTTGGTTTTAAAGCCTAGATTCTGCCCGGCACTCTTTAGTGCACTTTCTACGGCCTGAATCTTGGTGAGCAGCTCATCCGCTAATCGTTTTGCTGTATTGACCAGTAAAATAAGGAGGTCGTGTGTACACTTCCATGAGATTAGTGACCATTCAATCTTAAAATGGCCATCCTCCCAGAATATCCTGGGGAAGTTCTTAACGATAAGGCCATTTGGTGCTATTTTAGCCTTAAAATACTCAGCCATGAGTGCTCCTTGTAGGGTAATTCTAACCCACTCTCTCTTCATATCGGAGAGTGATTTCCAATCCGCTGAGTTACTCCCAGTGGCTGTTTCTGTATCGATGCCAAGAATGGATGGTAGTCTATGGATAGCTGCCGCATCATCGTCACCGAAACTCAGTCCTTGTCCATCCATCTTGTGGTGGTACAGGTATAGAGAGGTGAGATGGAGATGTAAGTTAAAGAAGGAGAAATAGGGGTGCCCCGAAAAAAATTTTTTATTTAGAATTTAAAATATTTTAACGGGCCCTTAAGTCACTCAGTTATTGGCTGAGGATAAAAAGTTGGGGGAATGAACTAATCTTACCCGCCTGAGAGTGAGTCCCCACGGTGGTTAGCCGTGCAGAGAATATGACAAAAGGTAGGGGAAGACAAGGATCAATTGTGATCCAGTAGGGCATTAATTACCATTCACAAGAGAATGGAAGGTCCGGCCACAGTCGTAGCCCCAGATATGAAAGCAACAAAAAGAGATGACTGGGCTGTTCCTTAGGACAGGAAAGAGGAAAAGATCACTAGGGAAAAAGGGTTAGTGCTCAATGGAGGACAACCCCTGGGTATCCAATTAGTTGGATATAATGGCCTCACACACCCTTGCGAGTGTCATGCTTCATCATCGGCAATGCTCCTCGTCGGGCAGGCGGTGCAATGCCCAACGGGCTCACCTCTAAGAGGGGCTCTTTATCTACTAATTGGATACCCAGGGGTTGTCCTCCATTGAGCACTAACCCTTTTTCCCTAGTGATCTTTTCCTCTTTCCTGTCCTAAGGAACAGCCCAGTCATCTCTTTTTGTTGCTTTCACTACAAGGGGGATCCCAAGTGTCCAAAAAGATCACCACCTCTCACTAGAGGAAAGGTTCCAAGGGTGGCTAGTGTACTGCTGGGAGAGGAGTTTGTCCCAGTTAATGGGGTGGGTGGGGTTTACAGGGATTACCCCAGTGTCCCTGGTTGATAGTGAGATGGTTCTTAAGAACCATGTGTCCTCAAATACTACAAAGTGTAAGCAATGGATCACCATCACTGGGAAAGGTGTTGATGATCTGAGTTACAGGAACCTGTAGGACTATGGTAAGGAGTCAGCTGCTTTCCCCAGAGCAGGTTATTGCTAATGCAGTCCACCAGGTTGTGGTGGCTGACAACAGAGCGGGACACTAACCTGTGGCCCTTGTTCCTTTGTGTTGGTTGGTTCATATCTTCTGAAAGTTGTGGTGAGACCTGCCATGCCAGTGGAGTGTTAAGTAATCACCTAGAGCACACTGCCTGGAAGTAAGTGAAGCTCAAGGCTCATGTGGAGATGTTAGAGTTACCTGAGTGGATCTATGCCACGACAATGTCCATGGCCGACCGGAAGGGAGGCAATAAGGGCTGGAACCTGGGACAATGGCCCAGCCAGCTGCTAAGAACGGGAAAGGAAGAGGGCATCGTAATACATCCCCTGAATGTATCTCCAATAAGATTTATGGGGCACCTGCTTTGGCTTCCCCAGAGTCCACTGAGGAGAACATTACTTACCTCAGTGACCTACCTGAGCTTGGTGGGTGGCAAGTGGAAGGAGGACCCACCAAGGAAGAGTGCTGTAGGGCACAAAGGGAGTGCCAATCCTTATGGGCATGAGGCAACACGCTGAAGTCCAAGCAGTAGGTGATGCAATCTCCTGCACAGTGAGCCTAAGGCTCCTGTGCATGGGCCATCAAGGGATGTGGTGGCCCCTCAGTGTCACAGGGCCTTCCTACTGGAGCTGGCTCACTAAATTCCCCACCCGACACCTAGGCCAATGCCAGACGTTTGCACAGCTTATCCCCCACTTCTTAAGGCCTAGGATCAAGAATTCCTGAGATGCATTCTGTAGGACTTGTTTGACCTGCCAGGCCAGTGGGAAGACAGGGCAGAGGGCAATATTGGAGGGCGTATGAATCTCCAGACTGCATCATGGTTCATCCTTGTTCTGGTGGATCATGTCACTGGGTACCAGAAGCAATCTCTCCGAGGACTACTATTGCACCCGCAGTGGCAAAAGCCCTAATGGGGATTTTTACCCAAGTGGGTTTCCCCAAGGAAGTTGTGTCTGACAGGGGCATAAACTTCATGTCTGCTTTTATGCAATCAATGTGGAAGGAGTGTTGGGAACAGGTTCTCCGCCCCTTAAATCCACCAACCAATGGGCTTGATGAGAGGTTCAACAAGTTCCTGAAAGGCATGATCAGGGGCCTGCCTGAGGCCCTGAGGAAAAAGTGGGATATCCTCTTACCATGCCTCTTACTTACAGACAGGTGCCACAGATAGGAGTGCAGTTCAGCCCATTTGAACTGTTATATGGGCACCCAGTCATAGTAACTTTGAGTCAGGGAACAGAAGTGTGGGTTCAAGCTCCCAGGAAGGTACCCCAGGATGTAGTGAGCTGCACGCTGGCCTTCAGAATGCAGATGGCTAAGTTACACAAGCAAGCTTTCAGTAAGCCTGAAGGCATCCATGAAGTCCTGAAGAAGTGGCTTGACATACATTCTACCTCTGTGAATTATCATCCTGTTCAGAGAGTGTGGGTGATGGAGACGGTAAGGGCCATGGCCCTCCAGGACTGCTGGAATGGGCTATATGAGGTGATAGAAAGAAAGTGTGTGGATGCATGCCTGGTGAACCTCAAGACCCCTTGGCAACCCCACATGGTGCTGCATGTAATCATTTCAAAACACATTTTGAAAATCTGAGCTCACCATGCTCTTGCTGACTGATGGAGAAGAGAAAGAGGATTGTGAACCTCTCCCTGACCTCTTAGACTCCAATGAGAAGGATGGGTCGGCAGAAGGAATACTCCTTTCCCCCACTCTAATTCCTGAACTTCTCTGTTCTCCCTTATCCATGGGACTACTCACATGTGTACCCATGATGTGGGTACAGGGGATAACCTCCCTGTTAAGAATACATCTTACAGGTTGTCAGATAAGGTGAGGTCCAGCATTAAGGCTGAAGTGTCCAAAATACTGGAGTTGGGGGTGATAGAACTCTCAAGTAGCCTGTGGTCCAGTCCTGTGGTTCTGGCACCAAACGTTCCCTGCCAGGCCCCACACCTGAACGGAGGTTCTGTGTGAATTACAAAGTACTACATTGTGCAATTAACACTGATTCTCATACCTTCCCCGGGTTGATGAGCTGATTGATCGGTTAGGGGCTGCCCAGTATCTCAGTACCTTTGAACTTACATCAGATTACTGGCAGATCGCCCTAACAGAAGGAGCAAAGGAACAGTCAGCCTTTAACAACCCCAGAGGGCCACTACCAGCTTAGAGTGATGCCCTTTGGATTAAAGAACTCCCATGCCACCTTCCAGATTCTGGTGAACCTTGCTAGTTTGAATGCTTTCCCTTCTCCTTTTGTGGATGACATATCTGTCCGCAATAGCAGGTGGGAGGACCACCATTTTCACCTCCAGGAAGAGCTTTAGGAACTGCAGCAGGCAGGCCTGATTATCAAGTTAAGTGAATAGTGCCAGATTGGGCGGGCGTCTGTGGTGTACTTGGTATATGTGGGGGGCAGGATGAAGGTGCAACCACTGCAGGCCAAGATAGAATCCATCATGGCCTGGCTGACCCATAAAACCCAGACTGAGGTCAGAGAATTCTTGGAACTCACAGGATACTATAGGAGGTTTCTTACATGGCACCATTGTTGTACTCTTGACTGAGTTGACTTCCAAGAAGCAGTGCAGAAATGTGATTTAGACAGAGTCATACCAAACTGCATTTGACAACCTGAAGCAAGCCATGTGCACAGCTTCTGTGCTCAAGGCCCCTGATTTCTCCTAGGAGATTATCATTCATAAGGATGCCTTGGAGCCTGACATAGGGGTAGGCCTATACCAAGTTAATGAGGAGGGCCTAGACCAACCTGCATCCGTCACCTCCGGGAGGTTACTTCCGAGGGAACAGATATTGAGTGCTATTGAGAGAGATGCTTTCACTGTGGTCTCTTTGGCATTCAGTTCCTGATTCAGACTTACAACAGGCCCCTCAGGTCGCTCATGCAAATGAGGGGGTGAAAATCAAAAACTGTTGAGGTGGTCCATTTCCCTACATGGTATGGATTTCAGGGTGGAAGAGAGACCTGGGTTATACACTGCCACATTTGATGGCCTTTCTAGGTTTTTCCACCTTAGTGATGTGAACTCATTAGAGATTGGTTAGATCACACCATAATCAACTGCAGAGGACATGTGTTAGACCTGTTATCTTTAGGATGGTCTTTCCTCAGACTTTTTGCATTTTTGCCTCCCATTTTTGCTGATTCTCTTTGCTGGCCTTAGTACGCTGAGCACTGTGCCAGTGATAACCAGTACAAACATGCATGTGCTTCTCTCCTAAAACATGATGACATTGGTGCATATCTGATTGGCATATATGCTGTACTGATAAGTCACTTTTAAAGTGGTTTACGATATATCCAGGGGCTGTAATTCAAATGCTACTAGTTGGCTGCAGCAATGATTGTGCCACCCAGAAAAGTAGCCTTTCAAACCTGTCTCAGGCCTGCCACTGCAGTGCCTGTGTGCAGTTTACTGCCACTTCGATTTGGCATTGAAATCTACTTGAGTGGCCTTAAACTCCCCTTTTATTACATGTAAGTCAAACATAAGGTAGGCCATAAGTAAGCCTAAGGAGAGGGTGCCATGTAAGTCAAAGGTAGGGCATGCACTTTTATGTTTTACATGCCCAGGTATGGACAAACAGCCTAGTTCATTTTTCCCTACTGTGAGGCCTTTCCCTCTCATAGGCAAGCTTTGGAAATTCTTTAATACACTTTTAGACAGTCATTCCTTTTCAGAGAGGAGTAGCTTTTTCATGTTTCTTATCTTTGGAATGGTAATGATAAATCCTCTTTAGTGGGGAAGTTGGATTTAACATTACTGTTTTAGAAATACCACTTTTAGAAAGAGGACATTTCTCAGCACTTACTGCTCTTTGTGCCTCACAGCCTGTCTCCAGTACATGTCTGGGTTGGGTGATAGCTACACTTTGTGCGTTCCCTCTGGATAGTCACAAACATAGGAGGGTGGGGCTCATATATATTCTGAACCATCATCTGACTTTGTCTGCATCCTGATTGGTCTTCCTGGGGAGGGACGAATGGGAGGGGCTGACACTTACACTTTAACAGGTGGTGTCCTGTCCACACAGAGAGCACTGATTTGCATCCCACAGTTAGCCGGGTAGATATGACTGCATTGAAAGGGATCCTTGTACACTTCAGAGAGCTGCTTTAAAGTCACCCCTACATCAAAGGCACTATTTGCTGTAAGTGCTGGTCTCTGTCCCCCTAAAATCAAACACTTCTAGATCTTGAACTGAAGCTCTGTCAGACGGACTGCTGGGCTCCTTAAAGGATTCAACTGGACTGCTTTTTTGGAAGGACTGCTTTTATGCTTGTTGAACTGCTGCCTACTGCTTCCTGACTGTGCTGAAGGAGAGCTGGACTCTGCCTTATCTCCAAGTTGATGTCCAAGGACTTGCTGGCTTGTCTCCTGTTTTCTGAAATCTCATGAATATAAAAGTCTTCCTGCAATCTGCGAGTGCTTTTGGATTCTGCGTTCTGTGAGTTCTAACCTTGCCTGAGTTGTCCTCTCCAAGTTCTGGACCTCAGAAGTGGGTTCTGCAGCTGTTTTTCTTGAAAATCAACACATCGTCACCACTGTCCTGGTCTGAACCAACACATTGCCCTTCAATGACAATGCGGAGGATATTCAGCAACTGCGATTCTGCAGCCTCTGAGGCCCAACGCTCTGCGTGGAACGAGGATGATTCAGTGCCTTTATCTCAGTGAAGCCCGACAAAGACGCAGCGACCCAGTGTCAACTCTTTGCTCCATACAAGGTGCTTTCTCAGCAGGCCCTGAATGGATCCTATGGCTGGCCTGCTTCAATTGCGGTCGGTCTGAACTTTGGATTTGCCCCAGTCCCTCCCGACCTTAAGTTGCCTTTAGATCGCTTTTGACTTTTAAGCACTGTTTTTGCATTTAATATTCAAATATTCATATCTTGAGTTCTACCGATTAGTTGTTTTGGTCTTGTTTTGCTCAGATAAATATTCTTTATTTTTCTTAACCTGTGTGCAGTCTTTTTGAGGTGTATTCATTGTATTACTGTATCCATGTGTTGCACAAATACTTTATACATTGCTTCTTTAGATAAGGCTGATTGCTCTATGCCAAGCCACCAGAGGCTGAGCACAGGTTATCTTTTGGCATGTCACACCTAATGTATGTACATTTTTTACTGTTTACTCCAAGCTCCCAAGTCTGACTATTGATATAACTCAATATCGTATGCAAACACTAGTTTTAATTCATTATATAAAGTGCTTAGGCAGAAAATCATTAGGGACTCAGTGTAGTTCAATGAAGGGAATTTTTACTTCTTATTAGTACCACACAGAGTAATCAATACCGATGTTTTAATGCTAATGCTTTCTAGACAATTTTGGCAATCAAACAACAATCACAGACGTTGAAATAATGATGCTTCATAGATGATCTCAGCCGACAAGTGTTTCGTCCCTACTTGGAACTTTTTCAAGGCTATATCTGTCTTTCTCAAAAGAGAAATTGGTGTGAATATACGTTATACATTAATTGGACTACACAGAGTACCTAATGATTTTCTGCTAAGCACATTGTATAATGAAGAAAAGCTGGTGTTTGAATCCAATATTGGGTTATACCAATGATAATACTCGGGGGCTTGGAGTCATTGTTAATTTGTGGTGTGAGCTAGGAACATTCTTATTCATTGGTCTAGCTGTGCGCATCTTGTTGACAGATGTGTTAATAGTGTTTAGAGCACCGCTGGTTGTCTACATTACAATGCTCTAATAATAGGGATGTGCGACTGTCAAATCACTGTTGCCTTCTTTTTACATCCAAATCTCTTCTAGTGTCCATTTAACTTACCTTGACTAGAGTGGTGGTTCCTGTCTGGCCTGGGTGCATTTCTCAGCCAACTAGGACTCTTCTTTCTAACAGTGTTCTCATGCCCATTGTTCAACTAATAGAGGGCATGCATTAACATTGCATATAGTGTCCAAAAGCTAAATTATTGTGACAAATTGCTCACAAAATAATTGCTTTCTGTCCATTTTGTTGTCACATTGTCATTTTGTTCTTGTAATTTAGTATCACTGTGTTTGTTAGAGTGTGGCAGAACTGCGGATATATGGTTACTGCATTTTGTCCTAGTTCAGGTTTTTTTGTAACTTCACTGAAATTTTTAACTTTTCAAATTAATAGAATCTGTTTCTTCTGTTCAAGGATAACATTGGTTATTATTATTGTTACCACAATCTGGAAAGCTGACTCATTTATGCCCCAATATTTACCTTTAAAAAATATGAGTCTTCACCAGTTTGGGACCTTAAGAGAGGAAGGAGTGATGTAGTTTTTTTTATACAAGATTCTCAGGGAGATTAAAATGATAAGGCTGGGATGATTTACTGATTGCTATTTTTGCAACTGCCTGAGATGATATGATCATTAATGTGAGAAAGCCCATTTAATGCTATATGCCACCTATACTCAATCTAATGTTGATGGCAGCAGCATCGTCCATGAAATGTTGCTTGAGAAATAAAGTAAGAAACATATTTGTATGACAGGGCTGGACATATTCAACAGTGCAAAATTCACAATCTATTAATTGTACATATGTTTAAGACAGCTATTACTGTTTTACATGTTTAGAAAGTTTATGTAGAACACCTCCTTATCATATTCCAATCTTATGGATCTGTTCATGGGGACTTACTAACTCAGCATTAACCCACCCTGTGTTAGTGATAAAAGTTCATGATGTCCACAATGCATAACTTTACATGCATGGAATCTTAATGGGGACAGCTGATCTGACCTGTGTTTAATTTTGAATTCTTTTCTGAATCCAGCTCTCATGGTCCAAAGTTAGATGCAACTGATCTTATGATGTGTTAATGTTAGCACGACAATTTGCCTGATATTACCAACATGCATTGCCTAATTAATAATCATTGGCAAAGTCAGTAGGTCGGGGTTGTCTGCCAGCCTTTCAACTTTGTTAATGCTTGTTTTGTTTTGGCATGATTTTTGTAAAACTTTATTGTTGGTTGAGTTGCCAGGCACTCTCCAAAATTTAACAAAAAATGACTATAAGCAAAAAAATGGTCCCTGTCACTGACGACAATACTTTGATGGCGGGTCCACTCCTAGTCAAAATGGGGAAGGGTATCAGTCACGGTGAAGTCAGCCAATAGCTATAGTAGACTGTGCCATTTTGTAGTGGCTAAATGGAAATTGTGACTAACACAAGAACAGACCAGACAAGAGGGCTGGCTGAACATCAGAATAAAGTATATTAGGGGGCAGATTTACAAGCCCCCTGCACCTCCTTGCGCCGCCATTGCGTCACTTTTTTTAACGCAACGGCGGCACAAATAATGCGGACAATTTACAAAGTGATGCATCAAGGGAGATGCGTGACGTTGTTAAGCCGGGTACAATGTATGCTGTGTGGGCATTCCCACGCAAAAAGCCATGTAGAACTGACGCAGTGAAATTTACAACATTTCACTGCGCCACTATATACCTTCACTGCGTTAAAATCCCTACGCCTGCTTAGACCAGGCGTAAGGAATGACGCAGGGCTATTTGTATGGGACTCACTTATCTGTTGTGGCACATTGCTGGAGTTACGTCACTTTAACGAGCAACTCCAGCAATGTGTCACTTTTGTGCCAACAGATGGGTCAGTATTTCTGATGCATCTGTCAATCCTTGTGCCATGGAGCAATGTTTTGTAAATACAGCGCATCCATGGTGGCGCAAGGACATTTGGCACTGGCGCAAGGAAACTGACGCATCTATGCAGATGCCTCAGTTCTTTGTAAATCTGCCCCTAGATATTTAAGTTGCCTAACAGAAATCCTAAAAATGTTTTCCTTTGTTGCTCGCTACCAAATAAATGAGTTTAAAGATTGTAGAAAGAACACAACTACAGAGGGGAAATATGTTCATAAAAAAGGGACCGCCTCAGCATCTTGCACCGCAGCAGGGAGTACGAAATGTTTGTAACATTCAAATGGAGGTGGATTTTATTTTCATAGCTTATTTGCTGACAAAGAATTCAGTCTATCATAAGGTTCAAGTACTGCACTCTTTTGTTGAGCCTTTATTTTCATTCCAAGCCGAAAAGATGCAGAGCCACTTTAAGCCAGTTTCATCGCTTTTCCCATTAAAAACAAAAAATACCGTCTCCATCTGTTCACCGTAGATGAAGAAAGTTAGAGCGAATCTTTGCCGAGAAAGTTGCCGAGAGAGCTGGCTTTCTGTCAGCCTCAAATGACTTCAGATCTCCAAGATTCAATTTTGCCTCTCTGCAATAAAACAATTGAAGAAGGCACAGCTTTTAACAAAGTGGAAAAACCTTGGCTTGACAGTTTATGAATTACAATGCATTCACACAATGAGGAATATATATGGAGCAACTATTAAAAAAAGAAGCTGTGACTAATATGGACAAATGGGCCATTTCGCAACCTTTTATGAGAAATAAATGGAATTACAGTTATCACTCCGGCTTACTGTCAATAATTAAAGAAAGATTATGAGACGAAGTGTAGAGGTGCGCTGGAATGTTGACAGCTACTGAATACGTGGGAGGTTCCTCCCGGCGCCTCATTTTTATTCAAAAATACATTATTATCAATTTCACCTGGTCACTAATTGAAGTCATTTCCAAGTCGGCACACATTCTGCTTGTCAAAAGTGCTTAAAATGTACCTTTAGATGTGAGCGGCCATAGGCCGTCTACAAGGAAGTCTAAATATAAAAATGTCATGCTATCATTTTGCTAATGGGCACCACTGAATTATTCAGCTCCAGTAATAATAAGGCAAAAACCTGTCTCCTACCTCCACATTATGAGTCAGGGTGGTAATTTAGCTCCTGCTTCTGAGGTAAGCCTTTTTCCAGGAAGATAAAGAATTTTTTTGTGTGTGCGTTTGCTTCATTCATCATGTCAGAAGAAGAGAAAAGGGGGAGGAGGGAGCGCAGCAGGGGAATAGTGCTGGGAGGCTAAAGATTTGTAGACTGCTCGATGTTTTCTGTCATGCGGTCTCGGGGGAGGCTTCCTGACTGGGGAACGAGGTACCGTAGGCTGCAGCGGAGCCGGGGTTGCAGAGGTAGGTGGCTGGAAGGTGAAATAGAGGACCGGAGGGCAAAAGATGACAGAGAGTTTCTGCAAAAAAAAAGAGAGATCTGCTTTTTAACTGTTCCTTTTTTGTGCACAGTAAACATCTGCTGGCCCATCACTTCTGTTTATCTTATAAAATGTCTTCCGGCGCTTGACAGAAATATTTTCGAACAGTCTTCGTCCCCCGAGTCGCCGTGTCAGGTAAATTTCCTTTAAAAAAGGAAGAACATTTGATTTCAGTTTTTTACGTTGATATTTTAATATAGCATATTATTAAAATCGGCAGAATTTTACATAAACTTCTCAAATGTTCCTTGTCTCTTTTTTTACTGTTTTTGTTTTACAAAGGTTGGCAAAACTGAAGTAAAAAAAATAATTCCTGCTTGCTTCATACAGGGTCGGTGTTGTTGAAACTTCCCCAAGACAAGGCCCAGGATCCTGTACTGAACCCACTTCATCGTTCATTGTGCAGTGGAAAAGGCGGGATGTTGCTCTCATTGTGCCATCTGCTGCTTTCCCCGAAGCCATTTTGCTTTCTAGTCTCGGTTGCTGAGCAGACATCGGTGTGGTATGTGAGTGTATGCTTCTAGCAGAGAGGAAAGAGAGGTCACCACTTGCACGGCTTGGAGGTCATTTCATGAAGTCAGTAGCATGGTGATCTCACTCTGGGATACATGGCAAGTAGGATGCAAACACATGCTGACCGTTTTATTTCATTTTATTTTAGCATTTGCATAAAGCGCTTCTCAACCATGCTGGTGTCAGCACTGTGCAGTGCAAAAAGCTGCTGAGATGCCATGCCATGTCAGCGACAGAAAATGATAATACACCAACCTTATGGCAAAATAGTGAAATTGACTTCATATTGAGAGGGCACAAAGCAAGGTTTCGCGTTATGAAATCTTCGTAGTAGGCTTTGAGAAGGGTACCCAACAGACATACGTAAGCACAACAACTCCCTACGTTTTCCTAGAAACTAAAAAACAGAAATAAGCAAAGAGGTACATCGCGCAAGAACCACACTCCACGCTGTTACTTGAAGCGTAAAAGGCCATTTTATTAGGACAAGGTTGCAATCATTTAGACTTTTTTCGACAGTACATAAATGCAATAAATATACTTTCCCCATCCCATACTGACTCATTCTCCTTTCATCCATTCTCAAAACCATCTCACCTGTTTGACTTTTCCCCCATTCACTCGGTGACCTCCTTCCTCTCCCCATTCTCACCTTCACTTGCCCTCCAAGCATCCTCTGTTGAATTTCCTTCATTGGTCATTGCTTCCCGTGCCCGCTATCAGTCACCTGTGTACCGGTCTCCCCCCCCCCCCGAGGGGTGGATCCGCCCATATGTGACTCACCACCCCTCCAAAGTACAGCCAACCAGGGAAACCCCAGTAGGGCGGTTCCCTGCCCCCCCCCTAGTTCTTGTGCACCTTTCGCTTCCAGTCAGTCTACATTGTGGCACCCTGTGGATGACCATCCACCCCCGAAACCTGCGTCCCGTATAAAGTTCACTATTGCCGGAACACTCCTGACTGCGAAAGGTGCAAATATTCTAAGCAGGACTACCTGTTCCTCCAGTTCCCATGCACCTAACGCCTCCCCCACCCCCACCCCTATGGCACCAGGTGGACGACCATCCACCCTTGAAACATGTGTCCTGTGTCAACAAGTAACACTTACCCGACAAACCCCGTCCATGGAAAATGCACCATCGCTAAACAAAACCACCTGTTTCCCTTCCAACCATCTCATTAACTGCGGGCCATCCCCTTGTAAGCATGTTTAACAGCCCTCAAAATCCATCCTCTGCAAGACACCATCGGTGGATGACCATCCACCCGTAAAGCCAGTGTCCTTTGTAAACAAGTAACATTTCCAGGACAATCCCCATCCATGAAAAGTGCCCCAGCCCCAAACAAGACCACATGTGTCCCTTCAAACAGTCCCATTATCTGTGGGCCATTCCCTTGCAAGCATATTCAACAGCCCCCAAAGTCCATCTTCTGCAAGGCATCATCGGTGGACGACCATCCACCTGTAAAGCCAGTGTCCCTTGTAAACAAGTAACATTTCCAGGGCAATCCCCATCCATGAAAAGTGCCCCATCCCCAAACAAGACCACCCATGTCATCTGACATCTGTACACCTGCTATGTCGCCTCCTTTGCTGCCCAACGTTCGGGAGAATATCCGCCTGTCCAGGCAACCGCCCTGGATCCCAGGCAACTCCCACTTCCTGCAGTAGAACAAGAATGATTAGTCCTGTAAGGATTATGTCCCCTTCCCCTCCACCGCCAGTCTCTTCAAAACCCCAGCCTACACCCCCTCCTTCTGTACCTATATTGTCACAACACACCCTACTATACTCCCATCTCCCCCGTCTCCGACCTTCCTCCCCCCCAGGGCGCTCCTGATGTCGCCTCTGTGACAGCCCCCATGCATAGGAATCGTGCGTCTCCTTAAGGTAGCCCCACCCCGTCAACCCAGCCCTCGTATGAGACCTAAATGGCCTGCAGAAACCGTTGGCCTACCTTCCGCTTTAGGCAAACAAAATTCCCCCCAAGCCATAGGCCTCCCCTCTCTTGCCACCTATCACCGCTGCCTCATGCCCCCTCCTCGCTTTCCCCAGATCCGTTGCTGCATGCTCCACTTCCCCCCAAATGCTGTAGCCAAATAAACAACTCAAACCTCCCAATCGCCCTTTCCCAGGCACACCACCCCATTCTCAACTATGCCTCAAGCGCTGACGCTGCCACGTTTGAAAAACGTTGTGCCCCGTTTTTCCACCCCAACATGCCAGGCACTAACAGCCCGTCACCACAGCCAATGCACCCTTGCCTGCCTCCCCACAGGGACCATATCATCACGTCTCCTGTGTCCTGCACTACCATACTCCCAGATGCCCTTGAAGAAATTGTCATATTGTCTGTGGCATTACGACACGACCACTGTGTGCTTGCTCCCTGCTCCAGACGTGCAACAACGTCCCCCCGCCCTTATAAAGAAACTGCATCATGCAAACCAAAACCCCCTTTTCTAAAAGATCGCCTGCTACAACCCAGGAGACCACCTCATACCCAAACGCATCTTGCAGTGCCCCAAGGCCCCTATCCCTGTCTGGTTCCCCCAAGCAGTGACCCATCCCTTCCCCGGACTGTCAGCTCCCTGTCTGGCGTACCCCCTCGGCCTTCTTTACTATGATGCCTCCTAAAGGCGAGTATCTTATCAAGTGGCCAACAAACTACCTGTACCAGTCCCACCACCAGGCAAGTCCACGCCTATATAACGCTGCCCACGTCACGCCGCACAAATGATTGCGCCCCAGGTACTGTGACCCCCAGAGCCCCACAGTTCTTCGTGACCTCAACCCCCACCCAGTGTGCACCGTTCATCAGTCAATCCCGCCCCGTTCATCGCTATGCCATGATGCAACACCCCCTGGTCATACCACCATATTCCCTTCCTCTGCACATTAGCCCCTTCTGACAGCTGCCCTCGTACCCCGAGACATCCCCCCCGGGGACCTCCACTACTCCCAGTCCTTAAATGCTCTCTGTGCAGATGGACTTTGCCCAAGGTCTCCCTTACAAAAAGGGGGGGCGTCCATGATGGCCAGCCACGTCTCTCAGTGCTCCTGCTTGCCGCAGCACTGGCTTCCTCTTGGGAGTCAAAGAGCGCCATGGACCCATGGCCTCCAACTAATCGAGAAGGACCTCCTGGCCCCTGACTACCATCCCAAGGGCTTCCCCCCTTCTTCCGGGGTGGCCCAGCTTGACCCCGTGAGTGAATGACTCTCCGTCCCTCTAAACGTCGGTGTCTAACCGACACAGGAGCCCTCACCAGTCTCTCCTGTCTGTCCCCGATGTGACCTGTCCATTAGAAGATGTTCCCAGGAAACCCGCTCCCCCTACCTCCAGGTCAACCCCTCTTCTGATTAAGTGACCATTAATGTCGATAAAATCTCCCGCCCGCCCCCAGCTGTGGGTAGTGTCTGAATATTGCGTTGAAACACCACCTCCCCAGTTGAGCCAAGTTCGGGCTGACCTTATCCCTTCTCCCACCGTTCCAAGCTCAGCAAACACTCCCCCCCATCTTGTATCACCCCAAGCTGTCCCCAGGCCTCACACCTTAATATGCTGTCCCATGTGTTTGAGACCGATATCCACATTTTGAGTCAATTGGTACCCCCGGCTCAAAAGTCACCCTTTAAACACGGCAAATAGCCTTTAAACGTGGCAAATAGTGATGAGTTACCCTTTGCTTGCCAGCCTTCCTTTCGCCTGATATCACAATCGGCTGTTCGAACCCCAACCCTACTCATCGTTTGGTCCCAAGGTTCCCATATTCTGACGTATGCCGCCTCCGCGCTTGTATCACCACCAAAACCCCCACAATCCCCAGCTTACACCAGCTGTATGTCATTTGTGCCGTGGGCTCCCCAGGCCCCTGGCATTGACTTCATTCTTTTACCTGAGTCTCCGTCCGGGACCTCCTCATCCGCCTGAAGCCGCCGTCCCCCTTTGAGCTCCTCGCCCCCGCTCCGTCTTAGGCCGCACTTGCCTGAAACAAACAACAAAATGGTCTGGTTACCTGAACTTCCCCCCGCTCCCCCCTGGCAACCCCCCACTCTGCATCATCCGCCTGTCGCACTGCATTTGGCATACCACATTCTCATCCGTCGCACACCGTCACATTCCCCTGTCTTCACCCCCACAACGTCCATGCCATCCTTCACACAAAACATTCTCATAACTTGGTGGGATTCACAAGGTTGTATTGCTCGATGCGCGAATCCCTTGTCGGAGGACAGGCCGCCGCGGACCCCCCTACTGCTTCTGGCCAGAGTCTCGGGGCCGTCATGCGCCCTGCCAGCATCACCCCTTATCTGCTGGCCTTATTCACCAGTCCTGGATCCCCCCAACTCGGTCGCGCCAACCAAGTGGGTCCCAAGCACCACCGGGCCTCATGCCGTGCTGGCACTCCCTCACCCGGACTCCGATGACCCTGGCCACTACTGCCTGCAGCTCCCTGCCGCCCCTCTAGGACCACCCCCACACCTCCTTCCCTTAGCAGCAGCACCTATGCAAAGCCCTGCTTCGCCCCTCCTACACTGCCACCTGCCTCTACCCCCCCCTCGTCCACCACCACCAAAAAAACCTGGGCCGGTCGCTGAGCCTAGTCATTGATAAAGACGCTGGGGGTAGGCCCACTGCCCGCTTCCTTGAGAAGGCTCCACACGTGCGGGGGGTACGCAGTAATCGTCCACCAATGCCGCCCCCCTCCCACCAACCACGTCCCACTGAACGATCTTGGGCAATGTGCTGAGCCCGTGTCAGAAAAAACAGCTCCCCCCTCCTGGGAAGCAGAAAAAGGAGGGGTCCCGCCTCTGCCCCCCCCAGACCCCAGTGCTCACCCGGTGCAAAGAAACCCGATTGCTAACCCCATACCGGGTGACACACGAATGCCCTGCCTTCCCCCGCCTCATTTCCGCCCTGGGCCACCTTCCATGAAGTCGCGCCGCCGTGTGTGCCGTCCCCTTGCCCACCCCCCTCCCTCACAAACCATTGCGGCATGCTGGAATCAACAGGCAGACGTGCCAGCAGTCTGTGCCCCCTGCCCCCACGCCTCCCAGACAACCATGGGTGGCAGCCCCCACCCCCTACATGAAATGGCCGGTCGAGTCCCGCATCTGCCATCCTGGGCCCTCAAGGACATCCCGGCCTCACGCCTGATATCACACCCCAGGACGTAGGACGTCCACCCGGACGGGCCAGCAAAGACCTCAATGCAGCGCGAACGGCCGCCACGTCGGATGACACCGTGGATTACAGCCAGCTTCGAACAAATCTCCTTACCCTGCCCTAACTACCAGTAACAGTTCCCCGCTGATCGACCAATCGGCATCTTGCCTAACACTGTGCGAACTATCTAACTACAACCTTTTCCAATTTTCCCCCGGTGGTGCTCAGGTGTCAGGAAGAGGCAGGGATCTTCCTCTCTTGACACCTTATATACCCTCCCAACTCCCGCCCCCTCCTTCACTCCAATGATCCCACCTTGTCCTTCCGGCCATTGCGTGAATACCCCGGGGAAGACTGGTCTGCGACCTTCACTTCCCCCGGGGGCCGTCAATGACGCACGCACGCGTACATGGCCATGTTTGCATCTCACGATACTGAGGACAGTGTCATTCAATAGGGGCCACGAATGCGCAATGACGTATGCATGAAAATGCATCACCCGCACACGCACCCCTGTGGAATCACGTGGGTATGATTTCATTTATTTTTTCTTTTACAGATCCAAGATGGAAGACACTATTTGGTGAGGTAAGCCAAATAAATATTACCCCTGGTAACGCTATTTTCACGGTGGAGTGGACGGACAACAAATAGCAGCTGTTGAGCCCTCTAGAGATATTAAAAATAAAGCATTTTTTTTAAGGACCATGGGTGAACGGAGCAGGTGGTTGGAAGCAACAGGGAGTGGGCGAGAGAGCAACAGTCAGTCTTTAGTACGTGGCGGAATTAAACATATATTAAAAAAAAGCCAAGGTGAGGGAAAGAATGGAGAGGGTGAGGGGAGACGAGAACCATATGGAGCATGTGTAGTTGGGTGGTGTTGTATGGAGAAAACAGCACACGATGGGGAGGGCAAGTGGGGAAAGGAGGGGCCAACATGAAGTGTACAGGGTTCAGGAATTTGAGGAGGTGGGAAGCGCATATGCAAATGTGAGCAGTAGAAGCATACATTCAAGCCAGTGAATGTTATTGTGTGTCACAAATTAAAAAAGTAAAATTTACATCTTACCCTAAACATTAGGGGATACCAGAAGACTGGTCAGAGAGGGGGTTGTGTCCTTTATAGTCACACTCTAATTTTCATAAACGAAAAAATGGAAGGAAGAAGTCTGATTATAAACAAAGAAAGAGAGGGGCTGCATTGTGTCGTTTTAGTCATCCAAAAGTAAGATGTAAATTTTACTTTTATATTTTGCGACACAATAACATTTAGGGTCTATTAGAATGGCGTGCGGATTGCCACCGCCCTACCGGCAGTGGCGATCCGCACGCCAAAACACCCCGCTGGTCGGCCTCTTACCCCCGCCACATTAGCATGGCGGGGGGTACCGCGGCCGACAGAAAAACCTTCTGCCGCTTTTCCGCCAGTAGGCAATCGTCACGATTGCCTACAGGGCGGAAAAGGCCTGCAATATGGTGCCGGTGCCTTACAGGCACCGCCCTCCATATTAGTATCTGGCATTTTCAATGCCTTTCCATAGCAAAGACTCCACCATGGAAAGGCATGCAGAGTTCTCTTTGGGGGCCCGTTGCGGGCCACCAGGGGGGTGGGTGGGTGGGGGGCCTGCACTTGGGGGGTACCCATGGCACCCTCCAACATTGGCTTGCACAAGGTGGCAGGTACCGCGCGGTGCCTGTCACGTTGTGCATGCCAATGCACAACATGCATATATGGCATTGTGGCGGGTGCTGCTTACAGCACCGCCCGCCACAATGCAATATATGCGAGATGCCACCGCCACCGTGGCGGTGGCATCCTAATTGCCGGTGCGGGACCGCTGCACCACTGGCGGCCAGTGCCAACACAGCTAGGGTAGCGGGCGTACTTCCGCCATCCTAAGGGACCCCTAAGTGTCTAACAGACATGATGGAGTAATTTGGCAAAAGCAAATAATGGCTGAATTAGTCTGAGATTTATATTTAGCATGAGGAGACACAGTCTCCTATCACCCCACACACAGAGTGACCTGAGGCAATATTGATAGTCACGTTTTCTATCTTTGTGTTCTACACATGTGCGGTGGAGTTTGCTCACCCCATGTGATCAAAGGGAAAGCTCTTAAGATTTGCATAATCTTGTACTGCAAAATCAGTTGGGACACATTATACACATTATAATACGTCCCTCCCACTGACCCTTGTCTATCAATCTTTTAAATTATTATTTCTAAATAGATTTTCTTTTTTTTAATTTCACAATAACACTTTGAAAAAATTCCAGGTAGGACTCACCTGGTTGATTGTGGTATGTGGTGATGCTCCTGCCTACCAAAAATGATAGAATAAGCCTAGCGGCTCTTATAATGGGGATCCTTTAGCCCTGACGAATGCCCCAGACCAGATAGGCTGATATTTTTTTGTGGGCAGAAACATGTTGGTGACTAGCAGACAGGTTTGGGCCATGGTGCTCTCCTTACCCTCAGAGAGAAGAGTTTTTAACTATACCCAACTTCCTCAAGAATAAAGGTGATAATTTGAGGAACTTTGAGATATTTTTAGATTATTATGCCTAACTGCTTTCGTGGCAAGCTCTCAGAGGGTTAAGCACAGGTTAATTTAGTGACTGTTGTGATTCACCCAAACAAAGATTGTGGTGATTGCCTGAGTGGGGCTTCCACCCCTCTCAACCAACAACTCTATTGCTGCAGTTTCCAAAACAAAAAGAACAATTCCATATTGGAGGATAACACAACTCAAAACAAACTTTATTCTAAGCAGGCTTGATGGAGCACTCATGTCATTAACCGATAGAGCTGTATGAAGGCTCACATTGTAGCACTAAGAATTTGAGGTGGATGGAACTCATGGAGTTTCATAAGGCTGAATTTCCCGGAGTTACATGAAAACTCCACTAGATTCCGCAGAGCTCCACAAGCAGGTAGAATCGGCACATCATGTGCTCACACTGATTTTTAGCACCGGGAACTTGTTCTGCATTGCAAACTAAGCGTGAATGGCACCATGCGACGCAACCCAGGGTGCTGCTTCTTTGCTGCCACTCAAACAGATTTTCCACCTGAGTGGCAACTTTCTCAACGCAAACAATTGTGACTGCCTGCCACCACCCGTGACCGCCCACGACTATCTGAGTTGAGAACATTTTGCTAGGGGACACCAATTATCGCTTGCGCTCACCAATTTACCGCACAAGAAAACACTCTGCCACTAGAGTTTTGCTGGAACTCTGCACTGCAAGCATAACGCAGAGTGGGAAAAACTCTGCAAACTCTGCCGCAGAGTGGAATTTATTGCCATCCCCTAATAAAGATATCCCCCAGGCCCACACCCTGCTACTTGGCGCCTTTTAAGCTTAAATACCATGCGCACAACTTTCCTGCTGCAGGAGTGCAGAACTGGTCAGTTCATAAACGTTGATAATGGCTAGCGTAACCCAGCTGCTCAAGATAAGCAATGAGGTTAATATATGTGTTCCTGATCTCCAATACATGATGATTAAAAGATTTAGGGACAGTTTTATTAAGGACTTGCATTGACCTTAAAATTTACAAATCATCACAAGGCAACGCAAGTGCTTAACTGGGATTTACTTAGCCATGCAAAGTCACCTTATGTGGCTTTGTGTGGTTTAGTAAATACAAGATAACGCAGAACAGCATATAGTGCTGGCTTGTGTTACTTTGCGCCTGGTAGGTGCTACATGGGTGGAGCATGGGGTTTCCCATGCATACATCGATGTATTTTGTCACAACCCCAGATGTATCAAGACTTGTAAACCTGAGCGTGCTCCAAAATGGTGTACCTAGCCAACTGAGTTGTAAGAAGGAGAAATATCTTTATTTTTTCCTTATTATTTCCTCTTTTCATGTGCACTGCACTCTGCAGCACCCATAAAAAGAGGAATATGCCTCTTAGAATTGCCTTTGTGCAGGAAGCCTTTGACTGATCAGTTTGACATGTTATTTCTTCATGTCTTATTCTGGTTCACCGCAATGGTGGTTCTTGAACACCAAGTCCCTTCAGCAATCAGCTAAAAACACACTCGGAAAGCCCCAAGAATTCCAAATGGCACACTGCATCAGAAGAAAAAAAATCCTCACAATTCTTGGTCAAGGTAAGTTCGATATAGCTGTACTGCAGACCAGTTTGTCTCCTGAGGAAGGAAAGCACTAGGGTCCAAAGACACTGGGTGGGCAGCGTCATTAATGCACGCATCTCAGCGATGCTAAGGGGCCAGGGTGGTGCAGTGCATTCCACCAGAAAATGTGGAGTTGTCATTCTCCTACACAAACAACTCCTGTTTAAGTTACTCCACACTTGAACAGACACAAATGTTCAGTACATTTCATGTAAACTCTTGATCCTGGGGACATACGTCATTGTGGGCTTAAATATATAGGCTAGTTGGATGCTAAATCAACCTTCCTGTCTCAGATTAGTATACTGCTAACATTCGTTGGAACTACCAGAGTTGTCATTGGTAGTGGTTGGAATGTGATGTTAGACCCTATTCTGGACAGATTGGGTAAACCAGGTACAAGATCCAACTGAGACAGACATGTGGTGCTTGACGTCATTCAAGACCTCGCCTTTTTAAGAACACTGGAGTCTGTTGCTCCCCTGGGACAGGGATTACACTTATACTTCTTGTCCACGTAGCATCAGTACACGGATTCACTATTTTTTATGTGCACCTCTCCTGCTCTAGCAGCATTTAGACATGTCCATAATTCCATTTGGACTTTCACATCAAAACCTCATAGTCCTACATTTAGGCTTAGGACTGCGGCAACCTACGTGAGGTCCTTGAAGCCTAAATACTTCGTACTATACAGAACTCATTGTCAAACATCACTTTTCTGACCTGGTTGGGTGGTTCCTAGAGGAAAACAGACATTCAGTTTCCTTAGCACTGACCCTCTGGGGTGCAGGAAAAACTGTAGTGCGATATTTATTGATAAGGGATTGTGCCTTGGCCAAACATGGTCCCGAAAGACATCTGCTAACACTTCCAGCGCACATAGTGTCAAAATCTCAGAAATATTATGAGAACCTCTGTGCCTTCGGTGCTACTTTTGACTCTTGCTGACAAAACATCATTCTCTGAATGCCTCAATCTACCCAAACTGACTTCCAACCAGTCAGCCACGTTAGAAGGGGAGGTAACAGCAAAGGAAGCTCCTAAAGCGCTTGGCGCTAATCGTGCTAGAAAAGCACCTGGGAGGATATATTCCTGGTGGAATTTTACAAAGCATCCAAGACATTGACCATCCCAAAACTCATACCTGAATTTAATGAAGGCCTCAGGCAGGGGCATTTGCCTCCTGACTTCTTTAAAGCCAGATGTTTGGTGATTCCAAAGCCAGGGAAGCATTGCCTTAATTGTTCTAGTTATAGACCAATATCGTTAATAAATGCAGATGCCAAAACATTGGTCAAGATCTTAGCAAATCGCCTGAACAAAGCAATATCAGCACTAATACTCCATTTTCAGGTGGACATCATAAGAGGCCTCTCTTAAACCAATATTTTGATCACCCTCTCCCAATTATTCCGGCAAGTATTGAATGATATGGATGAGAAAGCCCTTCTCTCCTTGGATGCAGGAAAGGTCTTTGATAGTGTGGATTGGGGCTACCTTTTTGGGACCATGGAGAGGATGGGTATTGGTCAAAACGCCCTCCCTTTTAGCAGAAGCATGTACCACAATCCTACTGAAGCATTCAACTGTGCTGGTTTTTCCTCCCTGTACTTTGACATACACCAAGGTACTCAGCAGGGTTGCCCCATATCTCCATTGTTCTTCTTACTGGCACTGGAACCTTTGGAAATAGCCATACATTCTAATGACAATATTAAAGGCGAGGAAGGTTAAATCATTCTACTAGCTGATGAAAACTTCTCAACTCTCTCTGGCTCATCTGAATTGGCCAACTCCCAGATGACCCTACTGAATTCATTCTCCCAGTTCTCTCAATACAAAATAAATTGGACAAAGTTTGAAGCACTGCCCCTCAATGCCCACTATCATAACAGCCTCCCTGGATGATCTGCCCTTCGAGTGGCTGTGCAAAAATCTGAAATACCAGGGAATATATGTAAACCTGGGCCTACATAATATGGTCAATGATAATATCCTACCAAATATTGATTCAATGGAAGTCACTTCCACAGGTGTTTCAACTTGAATTTGCCCCTACCGGGGAAGGTCTAATTCATCAAGATGAATGTGACCCCCAAATTCAACTATTTCTTCGAAATGCTGCCCCATTTTATACCACCTTCCACCTTTAGGGATATCTTCTGTTCCATTTACCAGTTTTTATGGGGATGAAACAAACCAAGATTAAAGGGATCTAAGTTTCATGGTTCCACAGAGGGGTGGACTTAGATTGCAGCATGTTGAATGCTATTGGATGACACCACAAATGGCGCACTCAGTCTGTATGCTATTTATGCTCAAGGTGGCACACTTTTGGGTTTTACTAAAATGCCACATCATATATATGACTGGGGACCCGGCTTCATATTATAATTTGCGACCCTGGTTACCCTCTTCCCTGACCCAATCATACATGCTTCAATATGTGTTATAGAGAGCCCACAATAGGGGGTGAGGAGGTTTGCTTGTCACTCTGGAAAATGCATTGAATTTGCAATATGGATTTCATTATCTTCAATGGTTTCCTAAAACCATTTATTATTTTACAAAAAAAGTTCTGCATTCCTAGCTCTCAGGAGCAAAGCCAAGCATTGCTGACCAAGTTGGGGAGATCCTAACTTGTCAGCTCACTACATTTACACCTAGAAAAATTTCAGTAGAGTCATATAGGGAATATACGCCACTTTGATTGATCACTGCTTTTCTATAGCCTCTTCTTCCGCATTGCGCACATAGTGGGAAACACAACTTAATACACAATTCCTGGAGGACGACTTGGCTACAACAAGGGTCTGAGTAAAGCCCGGCTAAAGTATAGCTACTTAAAAATTACTCACTGGTGGCACTGGTCACTGGTGAAACTGTTTAAAGCCACCTAAGCACTGACTCAATCTGCTGAAGATGTGGGGAGCTGGAATGTGACATTGTTCATGTATTTTGGGAATGGTGTATGTTACACAACTTTTGAAGCCAAACCTGGGGCCATTTCAGGGTTTAGATTTGGCTGTCCACCCTACTGACCACCCGCTTGGTCCTACTACATGACACCTCAGACCTACATACTATAACTCAGCATGTCGATAGATGGCTTTCCTCCACCCTTGGGAGGGCCAAGATTGTCCATCTTGCGACTTTAAAAATTGAACCATACCCCGTCATTCCAGTCTTGGCTTGAATATAAGTACATTATGGTGTGGTTTGAGATACTATACACCTTTTGTTGTCTTCTAATGACAACAAAAGGTGTATATTTTGCACATCATTAATGGTTTTGTTGCAAAGTGGAACAGAATTGGATACAGATTGGACAGGCATAGGATTTTCTTCAAAGTACTTTTTCAATTTGACAATAAGGTAAACTTAAATAAATCGATATGTAAGTTAACAAAATCGGGTCGTGTGGTTGGACAGAAACCAAGGCCTTTAACAAGAACATCGATGGCATCTGGGGAAAGCACAAGACTAGACAGATTCACTATATTAACATCATTGGTAGATCCAACCTTAACATGTTCAGAGTCAAATGTATCAGTGCCAGGTGTTAAACTCACTTCTCCTGCTAGTGCGGGATTTGCGCATGACCCTACCTCCTCCTCTTTTTTAGAGGAACTAACACGCTTCCGCAAGGGTTCAAGAACCAACTTCAACAGGGCAAACCAGACGGGGGGCGTCACAACAAATCTAAGGGAGGGGGCAACAAACACCCACTCACTAACCTACAATGTGAAGAACTGACTATGTGTCGACTAAGAGTCGACTATGTGGTAGCTTTAAAAAGTAACTGGACCTCGTCTTTATTTGCTAAAAGCTACTCATTTTTTGGGCTATCATGAGTGGGGAGACTGCTCTTGCTCAATTATTACGTTGTTACTGTGGGATCTTTAACATGTTCTCACCACGTTGTTAACAAACGATATGTCCGTTGTTTTCCTCAACTTGCTTCCGGAGATATATTTATTAATGGTTATGCCCTTGTGATATGTTTTATAAAATGATCAATTATTTAGCTTTATTTACAATAAAGTTTAACAAATCAGGATCCTTTTTGACTTTGACACTCTAGATGGAGCATGTTACTTAGCTCACATATCGAATTATAAAGGTAGGCTTAAACACATCATAATTGGAATATCACATACTAATGGCTCTATTTCCGTATAGGATTACTAGACAAATACTACGTCTAAATACTGACATAACATAGGTGGAAGACTATCATCTTGTGAGTTAAGTATTCTTCAGTACCTATTTTAAAAGTTGTACATTAGAGAGGCATTGACCTTACATTTATGCCGTTACTGCTTTTAAATTTATGCCACTGCAATATATCTTATTTCCCTGATTGGAGATTGCTTTTTAAATATTAATTATTCTTTCTATATGTGATGTTTAGGGTCCTAGTTTATAGAATATAGGACTCTCTCATACAATTTTTCTTTCTCAAAATTAAATATGTATTTTTCAGCTGCAGCTACCATAAGGAATAATTCGGTAATTTTGTAAATTTTCTACTCGGGCTCCTAATAAGATGTATAATTTTCTTAAACATACAGGTGTTTCTCGCAATTGGGGTTTACAAATACTGAACAAATCCCTTCTTTATATACTGCCCGTGTTTGGGTTACATCGCACAACTGATGAGTGACTCATATGATTTAATTATTCAGGTAATCTTTCTTTGGTACCAGGAGTTGTCTTTAGGTGAGTCAGTACATTCTGCGCATAGAATGACAAGTTCTCCCATTTGAGGAAATCTGAATTTTATGATCAGTTATGTCCCCTATCTTAGACCCCAACGGCTCCATGTACGTGCTACGAGTACATGTATGTTCCCTCCACTTCCAGCTATGAAGACGCAAATACATGTGCGTCCAACGTCAACATGTCCTCTTTCAGATCCGCCATGAATGGGTCGGATATTCCGTTCCTAAGTATAATTGGCGCCCGAACAGGGACACCTTCCCCATCTCACGCGCCGGAGGTGCGTTGCAGGCCCGGTCTCCTGTCACAGCTGGACGGACAACTACGCGTACCGCAGGATTTCCTGTATCTCCCTCCGGCCAAGCGGGAGTGACTAGGGCTGCGATCAACACCCAGACGAGGCGGTGAGGAGTGCGAAGGATCCCGACCAGAGCCTAGCTGAGAGAGCAAGATCCGAGGTATACAGAGGCCCACCAGGTTCCGAAGTTTCCGAAGTTTCCGAAGTACTTATGTCACGAGTCGAGTCCGGTCCAGTCCAGTCCAGTTTCCGAGGTCTTCTGTTCCGTTCCGTGCTTCCCGGTGAGTACCGTTGCTGGGGACGCATCTAGACGTGCACATTAGTTTGTGCCGGTCAAGACGGGTTTGGGTACACAGATCCGGTCTGCACTGTTTTAGCAGTGTATCTGTACTGTTTAGCAGTACATCTGTTATGTTTAGTAAATACATCTAGTATATTCAGTATTATCTAGTACATCGAGTATTATGCAGTTAGCTAGTTTTATTCAGATTATCATTGTTCGTTTTAAATGTTTTAATATGTTTTAAATGTTGTGGTATGAGGGATTGTTCAATTTTTATCGTTGTGTTTATTGTTTTAATTATGTTCAAATCCAAGTGTTAAAAGTTCGAGTAAGAATCAAGTAACAAGGTTTTAAGATGCCGTTCTTTTCAAAATTAAGACAGATAAAAACTAGAAAAGGGATACTCGAGGAAGCCGTTCCCATTCCGCCTAGGGATACTCCAGGGTACTTTATGTATCACAAACATGGCCTAGATGCCGTATTATATCTCGATTTATGGGTGGACTACACCCAAGATCTAGCAGAGAATCAGAGATGGCCCGTCGCTGGGACCTGGGATGCAGATTGCATCTTGAGAATAGAAGAATTATTATGGAAAAAGAAAGCCAGACAGTCACAGAAAGATGCCATTGAATTATGGCGTAAAGAATCGCATAGACGCACAGAGAAAGCGTTCAGAAAGGAAGAGAAGAGTAGGGAGAATTCAGACAAAACCAGAGAAAACATATTAATTAAGGAAGGTATCAGAGTAAAAACAGAACAAGTAGACAGACAACGAAACACTTTTATGAATGGTATGTATCCTCTTCTGGCCGAGGGTTTACCTAAGGCCACCCCGGAGGTACCAAAGGATCTGCCACCTCCATTACTTCCGATTAAAGCACATCCCAAGACCGCAAAGGACATTTTCTTTTCTTCTTATTTAGACGATGCAGCCCCCGAATATGTTAATGTTGCGCATCAACGCGCATCACCTGTTGACGATGCTCAACGTCAAGATCATCCGCCTACACCTCCGCAGCAACAAACTCCCCCACACATTTCAAACGTTCCGTCCGTTTCTACAGTCCTTCCTGCATCCACACTCTCTAATTTACATCCAACGAATCCTTTTGGACTAGGCACCTCAGGAGGTGCGACAGGAGGTTTTACCACGCCCCCGCCAGTGCCTAGATTGACTTATAGGGATTTGGCACTCCAACGCACACCTCAAGCTAATCACAAAATATTTAATGAAACTCTTCCAGATTGTAGATATGATCCAGTGCCCGGTAAACACGACAGAATGTTGCTGTCATCACTACGTATACGACGAGCTTCAATGTATTTAATGACACTACCAGGAATGGTTGCTCATCTAGACAATATATACCGCTTTGTCCAAACAGGGCAAGGTCCTGAAAACATTGGCGCGGCCATGGAATACCAGAAAGTGGATATACAGAAATTACTGTTACGATTCTTCATAAACTGCCTGATCAGAAACAGAGATAGGCCTGAGGTAGATCAGGAAGAAATGCAAGTACTTACCAGATGGGGTCAGAATATATCAGAGGGAAGACATGATAAACAGAAGAGTATAGAAGTTATGAGCCGAAAAATCAGGAAAGAAGTAGAACGAATACATGAAAGAAGAGTAGAGAACGATAAAACTGAATCAGAGGGAGAAGAGGAGGAAGAATCAGAAATAACGACAGGACAATCAGAATTACCATCTAGAGAAACGATAGCTTATGTAGGTAGAGGAAGATCTGTCAAGAATGCAACACGTCCGTCACGTCCAGGAAGTAACAGAATTCTTCAAACAGTTATATCAAATCCTAGGACCCCTGAACACTTATTCCAGGCTACTGATAAATTACTTCGAGAGCGAAGGGGGTACCATGTGCTCGATTCTATGGATGAACAAGAATTAGCCAGGTCAGCAGTACAATGGGCTGACAGTTCTGAGAAATACAGTGATGATGCGTTAGCACACACGTTTCTGAATCTCACACCAGACGAACAGCGTTTAGCTGGTATATACATGATTCAACACCTCCTTATATTCTATAAAAGCCAACACTCTGATCCTGGTCCCCTACCTGATATCCTGATAGAATTACTGACGAATAAATGGAGAGGTTCAGGTACTGATTTAATTAAAGAAATCCTAGAATATCGACACCAGTACTTTGTCTTCGTATGCCCAGAACATGTTTCAGTTCCCACCGTGGAAAGAAAAACGTATCACATAGACAGACAGAATCCCTTACGTGAAGTGCACCCAGTCATAGGTGAAGACAATACTTTTAAACGCGTGTTTGTGTACACGCCCATAACTAAAATTGAATTATTAGAAATGAAAAAAGTAGTACCCAGCCATGACAAAGATCCAGCAGGTTTCCACCGTGAATTAAAAGACATGTTACTCATGGGAGATTATACCTACCATGACATTATGAAAATATTAAAAGTATTATTGCCTGCCGGTATTTACGAGAAACTTAAAGAAAAGGAATGGGAGGTGGGAGACCAAAAGATAGATTGGACAGCATTAGAAAACGAAGAAAGAGCCCGAGCTGCAGGTTCAGGGCTTGGGGAAAAGACTACAGCATTGCCAGGATTACTAGTGCAAGTACTGCCTCGTTTATTAACTACGAAAAAGGAAGATTGGGGTGCAATTTCAGCCTGTAAACAAAAACAAGACGAAGACACTAGTGATTTTTATTCCCGATTTGAAAAATGTTTTGGTATTAATAGTGGCATAAAAGCAAATAGCGAGTCGTATCCACATCTGTTTGTGACCAAACTAGTCGAAAATTCCCTGCCCCAAGTTAAGAATAGAGTATTGAAATTCGAGAGTACTTGGCAAGCTAACACCCCTTCACAGATGTTACAAATGTTACAATATCACCACAATAGAATTAGAGAAGAACAAGAACATGAACAAAGACGTATGAAAGACACGAAAATGAAAATGCTCGTTGCTCAGTCAGTTCCAGCTGATGGTCATAAAAAGGGTGCGACACAGTCCAGTAATTCAGCAGTTCCTGTAAAAGGGACATGCAACTATTGTAAACAGCCAGGTCATTATATAAACGATTGTGCAGTTCTGAAACACAATATCTCTACGGGTAAAACCAAGGAGAGACCACGTCCACCTAGACAGGATCAGATCCAACAACCAGTTCCCCAGAATGTACAGCCTATGTCAGTTTCACAACAGTCCGTAACAGTACCACAGTCACAGCCTATTGCCGCAACACAAAACACGACACAACAGATGTACCAGTATGCACAAAATGATTATCCAGATTATCAGCGATACACATGAAACAGCCTAGAGAGGAAAGTTGGCTTACCCCTTATTGAGGTACCTGTAGATCAAGAGGGACCTTATGTACATAGTCAAGTATTAGGGAAAGACAGAAAGTTTCTAGTTGATACAGGGGCAAGCAGAACGACTATAAGTCACAACGAAGTTCCAGGGGCACCCCTCTCAGGCTTACAGAATATTTCCCTTGGATTTTCAGGAAAGCCTATTATTAATGAAGTATCGCAACCACTTCCATTTACAGTTGGTCCACTAACCCGGACTACAGATCTATTGCTTACAAAATCATGTCCAGAAAACTTGTTAGGTATAAAGACACTGAAAGCTCTAGGAGCCGTAATATGTTGTTCTCCGGAAGGAGTACGACTATTTTTGCGTGACTTTAAAGGTCACTACGTGTCAAGAGACATAGATCACCGGTTACAGAATCTACCTGCACATTTATGGGCACAAGGCCCCACTGATGTAGGATGTATGCACATTACACCATATCGAGTCACACTCAAAGCAGGAGTGGTATTACCACGAATACGACAATACAAGTTACCTCCAGATGCTGTTGTGGCTTTGCTGCAAATCATTGACGAGCTCATTGCACAAGGAGTGGTTGTGGAAACCGACTCCAATATATGTAATTCTCCGATTATTCCGATTCTTAAACGAACTGATTCGAAAGCACCTCCAGTATATCGATTAGTTATTGATCTGCGCGAATTAAATAAATGCATTGTACCACAATACCCTGTGGTCCCAGATATCTCTTCATTACTAACAGCCATTGATTCCGAAGCAACGTTCTTTACTGTAATTGACCTCAAGAACGCCTTTTTTTGCGTCCCAATCGATCCAGAAAGCCAATATTTGTTCGGATTCTGTTTAAATGGACAAAGCTTCAAATTTACACGCGCACCTCAAGGATTCACAGAAAGCCCCAGCATCTATAGCCAAGCACTGAAAAGACAACTTGACAGTATCCACATGCCAGTTAACACTGCCCTGCTTCAATATGTCGATGATCTGTTGATCACCGCCCGAAGCGAACCAGAATGTGAAAAAGCATCACTGACGGTTTTACATTTTCTGGCCGACAAGGGACACAAGGTGTCCCCTTCGAAGCTACAATTCTGTGTCCAGCAAGTTGTGTACCTTGGGCACTTGCTGTCCAAGGGGGGGAGACAGCTCACACCTGACCGCATTCAGTTAATTATAAACATGCCAACACCTAAGACACAAAAGGAGGTACGGGCCTTCATAGGCCTCACTTCGTACTGTAGGCAGTGGATCCCCCAATATGCATTTTTAGCAAAACCACTCATTCAGTTGACAACTCAGGAGGCAGCGACATCGACTGTCCTCCCTTGGATTCAGGAACATACACAAGCTTTTGAAAGCTTAAAGAAAGCTTTATGTCAAGCACCTGTTTTAGCGACACCATGTTACAGTAAGCCGTTTACACTCTTTGTTACAGAACGCGAAGGTACTGCCTTGTCAGTACTCACTCAGGAACAAGCAGGTTCACACAAACCGTGTGCTTACTTTTCTAGCACATTAGATCCGGTAGCTCAGGCTCTACCTGCGTGCCTAAAATCAGTTGCAGCAACAGCTTTAGCGATCAGACAAAGCGATGCCATAGTATTAGGACATCAATTGACAGTACAAGTACCACACGCAGTAGAGGTTCTCTTGAACCGGACACAAACACAACACTTGACTATAGCACGACTGACAGGTTATGAATTGACATTGTTCCAGCCACACATAGAAATTAGACGTTGTAGCACATTAAATCCTGCCACACTTTTGCCATTAAGTGGAACAGACCCATTGGCACATGATTGCATTGAAGTCATTACTATTACGACGAAACCCAGACAAGACTTAACAGATATTCCATTACCAGATCCAGACCTGACGTTGTATGTAGATGGTTCATGCATGAGAACAAGTACAGGAAAGTTAGTGGCCGCATATGCAGTCACAACAGACACTGAAGTTATTGAAACTAATTGTATTAACACTCTGTCAGCTCAAGCAGCAGAGCTCATCGCTCTGACACAAGCCTGTATTCAAGCCAAAAATAGGAAAGTTAACATATACACAGATTCACGTTATGCATTCGGAGTCGTCCATGACTTCGGCGTCCTTTGGCGAGAGAGAGGTTATTTAACTTCTCACGGTACCAACATTCAACACGGTCCCCTCATTCAGGCTCTATTAGATGCGATTCATCTACCTACTGCAATATCTATTATGAAATGCAAGGCCCATACAAAAGTTACCGACATTATTTCCCAGGGTAACGATCTAGCAGACCGAACAGCTAAACAGACAGCTCAGAATCGGACTCACGCAACTGACATGACAAAGACAATAGTTCCGACATCGACACACTGCATGACAGTTAAGGATCCCGCCCTTGATGTAATCGACATACAGACACATGCTACACCAGAGGAAATCAAGAAATGGACTGAACTAGGAGGGATCCAGACAGATCAGGGATGGATGACGAAGGGAAAATCTATATGGTTTCTCCCCGATTCCATGGTCCAAGTTATCATTAACACAATACATAGTCCAGCGCACCTAGGAGAAAAAGCTATGCTAGATAGTATTCAACATATTTGGTTCAATAAACACTTGCGAGCAGCAGCCAAACAGAAAGTACGTACCTGTATGATTTGTTGTCAGTTCAATCCCGGTAAAAGCATTCCCGTAGAGCAAGGTGGATTTCAACCTCCCGATCACCCTTTTGAAGTCCTCCAGATGGATTATATCCAGATGGAACGTTGTCGAGGATTCAAATATGTCCTCGTAGTTGTATGTGCGCTTTCCCGTTGGACGGAAGCCTATCCTGTCTCAGATTACACTGCTCCGACCACTGCCAAGCAGCTGGTTCGCGAATTTTTCCCACGGTATGGTTTGCCCCGTGCTGTGTATTCAGATAATGGTCAGCCGTTCTCATCCGAGCTAATGAAACACGTTTCACTCTTGTTAGGCTATCAATGGAAATTCCACTGTGTCCGGCATCCCGAGGCAGCAGGTCTCGTGGAGCGTCATAATCAGACTCTGAAAATTAGACTTGCGAAAATCTGTAGAGAAAAAGGTGTCGACTGGATAGTAGTCTTACCAGTTGCTCTCTTTTACATGAGAATGGTAGCACACTCTCGAACAGGGCTATCCCCGTATGAGGTGATCTTCGGTAGACCACCAAATATGTGGGGGACGCCTATACCTCGTAAAATCACTGATGTTGATTGTAATATGCTGACAGATTACCTGGCTTCCTTGATGTCTGCACTACAATCTTGTCGTTCACAGGTAGCTGCAGCTTTCCCTGATAACACTGAAGTAAAGCCCCATGAAGTGATTCCGGGGGATCTCGTCCTTGTGAGAAATTTCGACAGGAGGAGCCCGCTGGAGCCTCGTTGGCAGTCGCCCAAGCTCGTTTTACTGACCACGAGGACTGCCGTGAAGCTTGAGGGACGCAAAGGGTGGTTGCACTCGAGCCATATCAAAAAATTTCATGGACTACCGTCAGACTTGAACTTTCAGCCCTGCATTTCCTCACCGATTGACTCAAAACTCCCCCTGGTTGAAAAATCAGAGAAAGAGAATTATAAACTGAAACTAAGGTCTAGCAAGTCAGACAATTTGATTGTTTAAGTCCTCTCCAAGGTGAATCGGTTGAATTTGTCTCTGACATGTATCCTCTAGACCGAAATAGAGAAAGAAATAGACAGAAACAGCTCAAGAAACATGAATACTGTAAATTACTTCGTAGTCACTGTGTAGTAACATTGTTGATTATGTTCTTTCTAAGCTTTTTGATTATTGCTGCTAGTATACTGTTGCATATATATTACCCTATTTCCAAGCGTGCTTTTAATGTTACTGCCGAACATTCTTTTAGTGAATTACCTCCACATGAGTTGTCCTATAGATTTGCGCTGCGTAATAACACATTCATTAGTATGTTACATCATTCCCATCAGACCAGTAACGCAACAAACTGTTGGATATGTGGCCGACTCCCTCCCTATCAGAAATACAAGGGAGTTCTGCCTCTCTTTCCGTATCCATTCACACACAATGGCTCCTGTGGAGCATGGTTTAGTTTGATTAACTCTTTAGGCTCAAATTCCGTAGTTTATCAAGACAACAGGGTATGGGGAAACCTGAACTCAGTTTTACTTAAAGTCTGCTACCTTAACCAGGAGGGACTTCCCAAAAGAACAGGAACTGATCTAGAAAATGAAGTATATGGATTAGGTAACTTTACACTTAACCTCATGATTCTGAATGTTGAATCCGGAGCTACACCTATCTTGCCTGCTATGTCAGTATTTCCAGTTAAAGGAGAACTATGTATAAGAAAGAATGGTTCAGTATATATGGGTCATAGTAAATGCACTACTGTGATCGAATTCAATGACCAAGGCAAGTCTACATTTAGAGCTTCCCGTCATTCCTACTTCATATGTGGTCATACCGCATATATACGTTTACCTCCAGACTGGGATGGTACCTGTTACATTGCATTTCTTTTGCCACCTGTTTTCCTAGCACCTCCTGATTATCATAGGAATACCCATTTAGTACACAATAGACCGCAGAGAGATCTCCCGATTGTCGACTACACTGAAACGGCATGGGAACAATACACAGATTTCAATAAAGGTTTTTTTCCCTATATAGGTGTTGTCACTAATAGTAAACTGATACGTCGATTAACTAGAACCCTTGAAGCAGTAGTGAATGAAACTACTTCCGCCCTAGGCAACTTAACAGAGGAGCAGTCTGCGATGCGGATTGTTGTTCTTCAAAATCGTCTTGTCCTTGACGTCATCCTAGCCGATAGGGGCGGAGCCTGTAGAGTCATCGGATCGAGTTGTTGTATTTTCATTCCTCAAAATGCGCCATCAGTATATAAAGCCATAACTCGTCTTCATAAGATTGTAAGCCAGATACACCAGAATCCAGGCACCTGGACTTGGTCCGGTTGGCTCTGGAGCGTGTTGTCAGCCTGGGGATGGAGGATCCTATCCTTCCTAGGTATTGGCTTTCTCATAATATTCAGTTGCTGCCTGTGTCTCCAATGTGGGCCAGCGATTTGTGGTCTGTGTGCCACATCGTGTATTCCACATTCAAGTTTTCATTCAAGATCTCATAAGAAGAAAGAAGAACAAATGATGCTATATGAACAGATTGATGGATTAATGAAGATCGATATTTCATGAAGGGTCCGTAGGGGACAAGGAGGGAATGAGGAAATCTGAATTTTATGATCAGTTATGTCCCCTATCTTAGACCCCAACGGCTCCATGTACGTGCTACGAGTACATGTATGTTCCCTCCACTTCCAGCTATGAAGACACAAATACATGTGCGTCCAACGTCAACATGTCCTCTTTCAGATCTGCCATGAATGGGTCAGATATTCCGTTCCTAAGTATGATTGGCCACCGACTTTATATGGTGCACCTTTCACGTTTTTCAGCTCTGGCAAGTAGGCCATGAATTCTGTCATCAAGCCTTTTTCATGCTTTCTGCTTCTGAAAGCTGCAGCCTGGACTCGCATCTGTATCCATGACCTTTGTTTTACTCCCTCCCTGAATTTGTCTCTGACATGTATCCTCTAGACCGAAATAGAGAAAGAAATAGACAGAAACAGCTCAAGAAACATGAATACTGTAAATTACTTCGTAGTCACTGTGTAGTAACATTGTTGATTATGTTCTTTCTAAGCTTTTTGATTATTGCTGCTAGTATACTGTTGCATATATATTACCCTATTTCCAAGCGTGCTTTTAATGTTACTGCCGAACATTCTTTTAGTGAATTACCTCCACATGAGTTGTCCTATAGATTTGCGCTGCGTAATAACACATTCATTAGTATGTTACATCATTCCCATCAGACCAGTAACGCAACAAACTGTTGGATATGTGGCCGACTCCCTCCCTATCAGAAATACAAGGGAGTTCTGCCTCTCTTTCCGTATCCATTCACACACAATGGCTCCTGTGGAGCATGGTTTAGTTTGATTAACTCTTTAGGCTCAAATTCCGTAGTTTATCAAGACAACAGGGTATGGGGAAACCTGAACTCAGTTTTACTTAAAGTCTGCTACCTTAACCAGGAGGGACTTCCCAAAAGAACAGGAACTGATCTAGAAAATGAAGTATATGGATTAGGTAACTTTACACTTAACCTCATGATTCTGAATGTTGAATCCGGAGCTACACCTATCTTGCCTGCTATGTCAGTATTTCCAGTTAAAGGAGAACTATGTATAAGAAAGAATGGTTCAGTATATATGGGTCATAGTAAATGCACTACTGTGATCGAATTCAATGACCAAGGCAAGTCTACATTTAGAGCTTCCCGTCATTCCTACTTCATATGTGGTCATACCGCATATATACGTTTACCTCCAGACTGGGATGGTACCTGTTACATTGCATTTCTTTTGCCACCTGTTTTCCTAGCACCTCCTGATTATCATAGGAATACCCATTTAGTACACAATAGACCGCAGAGAGATCTCCCGATTGTCGACTACACTGAAACGGCATGGGAACAATACACAGATTTCAATAAAGGTTTTTTTCCCTATATAGGTGTTGTCACTAATAGTAAACTGATACGTAGATTAACTAGAACCCTTGAAGCAGTAGTGAATGAAACTACTTCCGCCCTAGGCAACTTAACAGAGGAGCAGTCTGCGATGCGGATTGTTGTTCTTCAAAATCGTCTTGTCCTTGACGTCATCCTAGCCGATAGGGGCGGAGCCTGTAGAGTCATCGGATCGAGTTGTTGTATTTTCATTCCTCAAAATGCGCCATCAGTATATAAAGCCATAACTCGTCTTCATAAGATTGTAAGCCAGATACACCAGAATCCAGGCACCTGGACTTGGTCCGGTTGGCTCTGGAGCGTGTTGTCAGCCTGGGGATGGAGGATCCTATCCTTCCTAGGTATTGGCTTTCTCATAATATTCAGTTGCTGCCTGTGTCTCCAATGTGGGCCAGCGATTTGTGGTCTGTGTGCCACATCGTGTATTCCACATTCAAGTTTTCATTCAAGATCTCATAAGAAGAAAGAAGAAGAAATGATGCTATATGAACAGATTGATGGATTAATGAAGATCGATATTTCATGAAGGGTCCGTAGGGGACAAGGAGGGAATGAGGAAATCTGAATTTTATGATCAGTTATGTCCCCTATCTTAGACCCCAACGGCTCCATGTACGTGCTACGAGTACATGTATGTTCCCTCCACTTCCAGCTATGAAGACGCAAATACATGTGCGTCCAACGTCAACATGTCCTCTTTCAGATCCGCCATGAATGGGTCGGATATTCCGTTCCTAAGTATGATTGGCCACCGACTTTATATGGTGCACCTTTCACGTTTTTCAGCTCTGGCAAGTAGGCCCTGAATTCTGTCATCAAGCCTTTTTCATGCTTTCTGCTTCTGAAAGCTGCAGCCTGGACTCGCATCTGTATCCATGACCTTTGTTTTACTCCCTGCACGGCTAACGGTGCCTGGCTCAGCCTGTTGCCTGCCAAGACTGTATTTAGCCTTCAAGTTATCTGCTCCGCTCCTCATCCAATACATTCCTGTCTAGTAGTTTAGGTAAACATCCTTTCAGCTACAGAGCAAAGGGCCCGGCCTCACTGCCTCCGTGCAAGTAATTCATAGCTCCTGTTACCATGGAAGGCCCATGCCCCACGCATCTCATGTAGACACGTAGACGCTTGTACCCACACTAGCAGTCAGTATAGAATAGACTCTGCCTGAGAGACCTTTCCTTCCAGATAATACAGTTCCTTAAACACCAGATATTAGATATGATTTGGGATTAGGTTGTCTTGACATCCCAGACTTCAATATGTGTTATAGAGAGCCCACAATAGGGGGTGAGGAGGTTTGCTTGTCACTCTGGAAAATGCATTGAATTTGCAATATGGATTTCATTATCTTCAATGGTTTCCTAAAACCATTTATTATTTTACAAAAAAAGTTCTGCATTCCTAGCTCTCAGGAGCAAAGCCAAGCATTGCTGACCAAGTTGGGGAGATCCTAACTTGTCAGCTCACTACATTTACACCTAGAAAAATTTCAGTAGAGTCATATAGGGAATATACGCCACTTTGATTGATCACTGCTTTTCTATAGCCTCTTCTTCCGCATTGCGCACATAGTGGGAAACACAACTTAATACACAATTCCTGGAGGACGACTTGGCTACAACAAGGGTCTGAGTAAAGCCCGGCTAAAGTATAGCTACTTAAAAATTACTCACTGGTGGCACTGGTCACTGGTGAAACTGTATAAAGCCACCTAAGCACTGACTCAATCTGCTGAAGATGTGGGGAGCTGGAATGTGACATTGTTCATGTATTTTGGGAATGGTGTATGTTACACAACTTTTGAAGCAAAACCTGGGGCCATTTCAGGGTTTAGATTTGGCTGTCCACCCTACTGACCACCCGCTTGGTCCTACTACATGACACCTCAGACCTACATACTATAACTCAGCATGTCGATAGATGGCTTTCCTCCACCCTTGGGAGGGCCAAGATTGTCCATCTTGCGACTTTAAAAATTGAACCATACCCCGTCATTCCAGTCTTGGCTTGAATATAAGTACATTATGGTGTGGTTTGAGATACTATACACCTTTTGTTGTCTTCTAATGACAACAAAAGGTGTATATTTTGCACATCATTAATGGTTTTGTTGCAAAGTGGAACAGAATTGGATACAGATTGGACAGGCATAGGATTTTCTTCAAAGTACTTTTTCAATTTGACAATAAGGTAAACTTAAATAAATCGATATGTAAGTTAACAAAATCGGGTCGTGTGGTTGGACAGAAACCAAGGCCTTTAACAAGAACATCGATGGCATCTGGGGAAAGCACAAGACTAGACAGATTCACTATATTAACATCATTGGTAGATCCAACCTTAACATGTTCAGAGTCAAATGTATCAGTGCCAGGTGTTAAACTCACTTCTCCTGCTAGTGCGGGATTTGCGCATGACCCTACCTCCTCCTCTTTTTTAGAGGAACTAACACGCTTCCGCAAGGGTTCAAGAACCAACTTCAACAGGGCAAACCAGACGGGGGGCGTCACAACAAATCTAAGGGAGGGGGCAACAAACACCCACTCACTAACCTACAATGTGAAGAACTGACTATGTGTCGACTAAGAGTCGACTATGTGGTAGCTTTAAAAAGTAACTGGACCTCGTCTTTATTTGCTAAAAGCTACTCATTTTTTGGGCTATCATGAGTGGGGAGACTGCTCTTGCTCAATTATTACGTTGTTACTGTGGGATCTTTAACATGTTCTCACCACGTTGTTAACAAACGATATGTCCGTTGTTTTCCTCAACTTGCTTCCGGAGATATATTTATTAATGGTTATGCCCTTGTGATATGTTTTATAAAATGATCAATTATTTAGCTTTATTTACAATAAGGTTTAACAAATCAGGATCCTTTTTGACTTTGACACTCTAGATGGAGCATGTTACTTAGCTCACATATCGAATTATAAAGGTAGGCTTAAACACATCATAATTGGAATATCACATACTAATGGCTCTATTTCCGTATAGGATTACTAGACAAATACTACGTCTAAATACTGACATAACATAGGTGGAAGACTATCATCTTGTGAGTTAAGTATTCTTCAGTACCTATTTTAAAAGTTGTACATTAGAGAGGCATTGACCTTACATTTATGCCGTTACTGCTTTTAAATTTATGCCACTGCAATATATCTTATTTCCCTGATTGGAGATTGCTTTTTAAATATTAATTATTCTTTCTATATGTGATGTTTAGGGTCCTAGTTTATAGAATATAGGACTCTCTCATACAATTTTTCTTTCTCAAAATTAAATATGTATTTTTCAGCTGCAGCTACCATAAAGAATAATTCGGTAATTTTGTAAATTTTCTACTCGGGCTCCTAATAGGATGTATAATTTTCTTAAACATACAGGTGTTTCTCGCAATTGGGATTTACAAATACTGAACAAATCCCTTCTTTATATACTGCCCGTGTTTGGGTTACATCGCACAACTGATGAGTGACTCATATGATTTAATTATTCAGGTAATCTTTCTTTGGTACCAGGAGTTGTCTTTAGGTGAGTCAGTACATTCTGCGCATAGAATGACAAGTTCTCCCATTGACGACTTATTATTCTTATCTAGGGTGTCATAAATGCTTTAAAGCATTCAAGAATAGGATACTTACCTCTTGAAATATTCAGAAGCCTCTTGATTTCTACACTCATCTCTATTTTAAAGGTAGATATAGTCACTTACTTATGCTGAATGCCGCAGGGCCTTATTGGTATTAGTGTTTTAGTTCACATGCTATGCATTTTGGCATCACTGACTAGCCTCACATAAGGTTTCTCCAGCTCTAGATCACAATATCTATTTCTTTCACATTACACACAATCGGTCGTTTCTGGTGATTGGTGCTAAATAATATTTATCTAGCCTCTTTTCAAGCTTATGAGCTCCAATACTGTTTCAGTGGGTGTATACTTTCCTTCACACCTGCTTCTTTTCTCTTCTTACACTTTTTTCTATTTTTAAGGCTCTTTTTCCTTTCCTCTAACTCGGTTTCATGACAGGCTACGGGGTGGCCCAAGGAATAATGGTTCTGACAAACCTGTTTAGTGTGAAAGTATTATTTATGTTCACTCTCTAAAGGAAATGTCTTACTGACCAGTGTTTAAACTATTTGCAGCCTTGAAGAAGTTACCTTGTGACGAAACACGTGTTGGCTGTTTATCCATCACTACTAACAAAGAGGCCATACGATCTTGACCTCCGTGGACTTTTAAAGGATATTTGTTTGTATTTTGGACCATACCCCGTTCATTGTTTGAATTTATTTGTATGAAATGTCAATATTTAAAATTAAAATGATATTGTGCAATAGATTTGTTGCATGGATTGGTTTCCTGTGAGTAATCATACTACTTGCTGAATTGTAAATGATGTCATACTTTTAAGACAAACTGTAAAATATCTAGAGCGTGCCGAGGTACATTTGTTTTTCAAGTCTTGCACGGGAGCTCTTAGGAACTCTTGTGGGGTGACATCTGTGGTAGTGAGGTGTCTATATTCAGTTACCTTGAAGGGCACACACACTACTGGTATCGATTTAATAATCCAAGCCATTTACTGTACATGATTGATGTGCAATCCTGTTGAACCATCACTACCATTTCTCTTGTGTGTTAAACCTGAATGAGGTGTAGTTGTGGGAGATGGGGCTGGCTAGGTTCTGGAGCTATTGCCAAGCACTGATCCTTTTAGGCAAGAATGACAGTAACCTCATAATCTAAATGACTTCCAATGGATTGTTAACTCTTACAGAAAGACAAAAGTCCTTCACGAGTTAAAAAGTGCCACCTGCAAATGGTCCCATCCATAATGATAAGATATGACAGAATGCATGAGACGGCTAGCACAAGATTGAGATAGGTCTTTGCACACTTTGCACTATGGAGCATATTTATGTAGGAGTTGCTTCGCAAAGCAACTCCTAAGTTTAATTTATCGAGCCACGCAAGGCCACCTTGCATAGCGTGATAAATCTACAGTAACTCAGCAAAGCCCAAATCGCCGCAGTGCTTTAATCTGCTCCAGGGAGGCATTCCATGGTTGGAGCATGGACGTTCCCACACATCCAGCTATGGATTTTGGCGGATTCACAGATTTACCATTACGTGTAAACCTGGGTATGCATCAAATACTACATCTCCCCAGGTGAGATGCAACAAGGATAAATATATTTAATTATTCTTGTTACTTCCTCTTGCTATGTGTACAGAGGAATATGCATCAAGGGATTGTTTTTGTGCGGAACAGTGTCCCTTCTTGTGCATAAACAATCCTATTTACAGCGCAGGCACCTTTGCACAATGGTGCAAGAGTGCCTGTATTGGCGCTAGTCAGCACATTGTGCACCAGCACTGTGAAATGACAGTAACGCACTGTATATTGTTTAAATACAGTGCATTCCTGCCCTTTTCCTTTCCCTATCATGCAGCTCAGCAAGGTGACTTGTTGTGTTGCATGATTATTTTTTAAATATGCCCCAATTATTTCTATGATGCATTCCCTGCGGTATTCTCTGTAATTACAAAGGGCCCGATTAGGATGTCAGGCAGACCGACACCGACAGGTCGTCGGTGGTAGTCTGTCCGACATCCAGAGTATCAGTCCGGCTGCTGGATTACAATGCCAGCGATCAGGGAGATGTGGGAAAGACCACTATCTCCGACAGACTCAAGAAGCCCAACGGGGCAGTGGTCAGAGCCTAATCCCTACAATGGAGGTGGTGACTGTGGAGACACCACCGTAGGCATTAGGATATCTCTTTCCCTCTGCCTTTAGATGACAGTCCGACCACCATGTAAAAGCAGATGGAAAGGGACTTTGGGGGCCCCTAGCAGGGCCCCCGTCCCTTCTTGGGCCTCTGCTATGGGGTCAGGGGGCACATGTGGTGCCACCCAAACATCCATGCACCATGTACCAGGCACCACTTGGTGCATGAATGTTTGAAAGCATCCCTTTTTCTTTTGCAGCTTATGCTGCAGTTCTTTTCTGTCATGACCGCCGACTCCTTGTCGGACGTTCCAGAGCCCAAAACAATGGCCCTTGGTGAACACTGGCACATACTGCATGTTGGAGTTGCTTGCGACTTTGAGACATACTGAATACAGATTTGCCCCATGTTATTTCTAAACAAATGAATGTTATTTAGCAGCCTTGGTACAAAGTCCTTGCACTGTCTGATTGCCCACAAAGACCTTCGTAGGTGTTCACAGAGCTAAAGTTAGTGATTTTTTACATAAGTGACATAAGAACTGAGCAGAATTTCCGGTTTCTTGTACTTTCTCATTTTGTTAAATAAATAAATCCTTTCCATAACTTCATCAAACCATTCTTTCAGTTTTTTAAGTCCACAAGCAAATAAAATAGATATGTTTGGGGGTAGTTAGATCTCGAGATATTTTCTAATCCTGTATCACACACATACTAGAGCCCCGCTTGATAATTACTGCGCACTATTTATGGTGTTAAAAAACACTTAGGCAAGCCGCTGCTTACGGGTATTCAATTAAGACTATGCAGCCACCTTCTAACAAATGTAGACCCAGAAAACATAAATTGTACACTTGATTCTGGACACAGTCAAAGTCCAACTTTCTAATAATGCATCTCAGCATAAGACTGTAACTCATACAAACAAATTGAATTGGAATTCATTTTGTGTTGTTTTATTTCTGCATAACTTTCAGTGGACAAGAAGAGCAGTTGATGCAAGATAGAAACCAGTTTTGTAATAAAGACTTTATCAAGGCTTCAAACAATGAAATATAAACATGTAACACAAAAGGAATTATGCAACAAATAGCAAATTGAAAGAAATGAATGCTTGAATTAATCTCAGCTATTGGTAATCGCTAGGGCTGCCTAGCAGTCCTTCGTTTTTCATCCACTATGCCACTATAAACAGAACACTGACATGCAAATCAGTTTGGTCCTGCTCCAGTAGAAACAGTCCAGAAAAAACTGCCATGCCAACGCCCTTTCAGATGGGATCACAAGAAGCCCCTCAGCCTTCTTAGGCCTCAACAATGAGGTATAGCTTGAAGTAAACAAGCTACCATTTCATCTCCAGACCTACCCCATCTCTTCAGATTCATTAAAAAGCTGGCTATTTGGCTAATCAACTGGACCCTGCCAGCACCTGGTTGCCCTCGCGAGTGACAAGAAGCACTGGACAAATCTACTGATTGATTGATTGTTTGATTGATTAAGTGGCACACTGAGAATAGGACCCAAGTCAGTGTATATCTATTTCAGTTAGGATGTCTACTTATACAAACAGCAAAGTGATGGAAGTAATATTTGAATTAATCTTAGTCACTGGTAATCATTTAAGTCCACATTCCAGTCCATCATTTTCACCCGTTGTGCCTCATAGACAGAGAACATCCATATGCAAACCAGTTTTAGTCCTTTTCCAGTAGGAACAGTCCAGACTGAATGGTCAGGTCAGGTCCCTTCCAAAAAGAAAAGCAAACAACCCCACGCAAATTTTGGTCTGCTTAGGCTTTGTCAGTGAGGTGTAGGTTGTTCTCTGTCTCACAAAGGCATGAAACTGATGTCTGGGCGTAGCTTTCGCAAATACAAAGTCACGTTATCAGCCTCGGAAGGATGCAAGGCCTATCAACTTCAGGAGGATGGAAAGCTGTGTGGACTCTCTTGAATTTATCATTGTGACCATGAGGTGAAACTCAGATCCCTGAAATGGATGCATTGCGAAGTTTAGCATTGGACATTGGATGTCTTACTTGTGCTTACTGTTCAAGTGCCAAACTGATGCCATGAATTTAAGGTAAGGGACCCAACCCTTATTAACTGCCCTTTCCAAAATGATGGTGTGGCTCGATGATTCTACCTCGGTTCCCACTCTAAGATTACTTATCCTCTGATGTTACCTCCTGTTTTGAATATGTGTAAGAAAGCATTTACTAGTGATAGATGACTTGCATCACATCCATCCCCTTCTTTTTTTTCACATTCATCAACATTTTGCTGCTAATTTGTCCTGGATTTTGCTTACTTCGATTGCAGCTTCATCTCAAATTACATCTGAATGTCATTTCTTGCCTCCACTTTCCTCCCGAATATCAGGGGGAGTTTGATGCCTTTCTATAAAATTCTATATTAAACTTGATCTTCAATCACTTGCTTCAAGATTGACAAAAAAGATTTTTTGACATTTTTGTTTTTCCTCCTATATGGGACTTCCCAATATTTATGGGTACTATTAAATGCAGGTGGTCACAATTTCAATCAAAAAGGAAACTTAACAGACCTCTCTGCATCCAGTCCATGACATATATGTGCAGCATACTCTTATCCAAAAGATAGCAAAGGAAAGTTCAAGGTCATAAGCAAAGTTATAGTCAGCAAGCGATAGAAAGCTTTGTTGTAATCTGAGAGTGGATATGGACTATTACAACACCATGATGTAGCTAGTGTTCATTAACAAATAGTATATTCAGGCCTTTTACCAAATTTGGAGACGGATTGGGGTAGTTCTGATGAATGCAGGGATGCCATTGAAAGCCTTGTGTGCATTTATGGAGGCAGGCTACAACCTTGTTTTTGTTCTTTTTTCCCCTTCTTCTCCGCTGTGTAGATGTCCTGGCTGCTGGTATATAGAGAGGCACTGGAGGCAATGTGGGCCAGAGTTACCAACATTTGGCGCAATGCAATGAGACAATTTGCTGTGCTGCGCTGCGCTGCATCAAATGAAGAGAGCACGAATGTGCAATATATACTAATATATGGTGTAATCCTGCCCTCTGTCTGCTGTGGCTCACTGTTGCAGTCTAGCACCAATGGAGGCACCTTTGTGCCATAATGCAAGGGTGTCTACATTACAGAATTGTTTTTGTGCAGGAAGGGATACATTCCCATAAAAAACAATACTTAGAAACATTTACCCCTTTATATGTGTACTGCAGAATGCATAGAAAGAGGAAATAATGAGAAATAAATATATTTCTCCTCGCCACTGCTCTGTTGGGATGGCGTAGCATTTTGATGCATTCCCAGGTTTACTACCCATAGTAAATCTGAGAATGCACCAAAATCCATGGATGGATGTGAGGGAACAACTACCCTCCATCCATGGAACACCTTCCCAATGCTAAATAATGCAAGGCAGCAATTTACTCTGGATTTACTAAACCATGCACAGCCAAGCAATACAGATTTACAGGGCTAATTAAATATTATTTACACCCTTGCATTAACTTGTGTCGCCTTGCCTAACGTAATGGCGACCTAAGGGCTTAGTAAATGTGGCCCCCAGTTTGTTAGCCAAATATGTAGGGCACTGGTAGTGATTGCTTTGTAAATGATGGGGATGATGTGATCATAGTTCTTCAGCCTCTTGATATCTGAGCTGAAGCGAGTAAGCTGCTGTAATGTCCCTCCCCTGAATGCCACATTTTGCATGTGCTGCCAGCAGATCAGTTTGTGCCATCGCATCTAGGATGGGTATTGTTTTTAACTATGATTCAAATGATTCATTTTTGCTTTTGTGGAACATTGTGAGCCTAAAAATGAGAGTAACACTAGATACAGCAAAACCCTGTGTCGTAAAAAGTTATTATATACTGCTAATTGCACAGTATTTTAAGAATATTGTCAGTGTTCGGTAAAAATACTCAAATTCTAATATGTATACTTGTGATCTACTTTGCTTTTCATCTTACCCTTTTGGAACCCACCTCCAATAAATTATTCAACCTCATTTGGAATAAACTGCAGCAGTTAAGTTGTTCTCCTGCTGTCTTGTTCACTGTGTTTTTATGGCTTTTATATATATATTGCTACACTACAAGTGAGAAGACTCTCTAGTTTTATCCACATAAACAATGACAAGTGTAATAGGAAAGTTCTATGTATGTTTGCATGTCAACAGAGCAATATTTACGCAATCATGTTTCTTTTTAAATTTAACTATAACTATCAGTATTGTAAATCATCTGATTATTGTTTTATTTAAGGCTAACATTGCAGTTTGTGACAATTGGAAAAAAATGCAAAATATAGGTATGTGTACAAGTGAGCTTTCAAGTTTTGATTTCAAAATATTGTCGTTTTGGCAATTGAGGGTACATTTATACACAATAACTTGCCAGTAAACACTAATTGGATGCCCATTTGAGTTCCTCTTCTAGAAGCACAAAATATTTTGGGTTCTCACTTTTTTCCACTACTCATTTCCAATTCAATTATCTGCACTTTTAGTTCGATTTCTATTTAAAATCCATTAGAAAATTATTCAAATTAGAATATTTTACCCTTAGTTAGACTCGAGCATGAAATACAACTAAGCAGTCAATGCACAAGTCCATCATCAGCCCATTCATAGGTTTAATTATACTATAGCCAAAACTCAATTGTGTAGGAAATTCTTTGATGATCTGTGATATATTAGGTTTATGCATACATATGTTATTACTCAGCAAGGCTTAATGAGCCTAAAATTAATGTACTCCTGAATATCAGACACTACAATATTGACCTACTATAATACTGAGGTAAAGAAAGAAATACATTAAACACACAAATATAAGTTCAAAATATCAATCTACAAAATGTTGTTAGTTTAAAAATATCCGCTACCGAAATATGGGCAACAATTACATGTGATATAAAAAAGCATAGTGTAAACAATAGTGATAATATAATCTAAACTATTAAATACATGTAACTTATTTTTTTTCACTTCTAATACATTCGTTTTAAAACATATTGCAAATAAGTGAAATTAGTTTTTAGAATCAGGCATTACTGAAAATTTATATTGCATTTTATCCAAATATCATTGTTTAATTTAGAAAATATTTATTCTAAAAACAGTACAAACATAAGCTCAATACATTTTTAGAAATATTTATATTAAAATAACAATAATACATCTTTTCACAAATAAATACATGTTTTAAGAATTTTTAAAATATACAAACACGCACAACAACACATTCTAGTTTTTGTCATAAAAGAAATATAGATGTTAGCTCATACTCTGTCGTAAGAAAATGTGTTTTCTTTTTGAAAGTAATTAATAATTAGTCAAAGATACAAAAATAACTAAATGTAATAAAAACTGAAAATAAAATAATATATAATATACATTCATCCACTAAAATTATAAAAACATATATAAAAAAATAACTTTACTTGTGCAAGTTACATTTTCTATTCCAATTCCACTCCAGAAAACATCAATGGGAAAAGATTGGGTAGAGATCAAATGGGTGGTGATTTACTAATCTAACTTTAGTACAACTGAACTTGGGAAAGATGCTTATATTTAGTGGAACCAGATTTACTATTCTTACTGTAATCTAACTGACATTTGAGAAAGTTCATACACTCAGAGGGGACAGATTTGCTATTCTAATTCTACTACAACTAATGCTGGGAAAGAGAAATTATTTTTTGGTCTGATTTACTATTCTAACACTAATCCCACCAAAATTGTAGTATGTGCATATGTTTGTGGAAACAGTTTTACTATGAAAAGTCTAATCCAACTCACATGAAGAAAGAGTGTATGTTTACTATTACAATTCCTCTCCAATTAACAATGGAAAAAGTGCATGTATTTGGAGGGTCAGATTTATAATTCTATCCCCCGCCCATCTAAAATTGGAGAAAGTGAATATAATTAGGAAGTGAAAATTACTTTTTTGAACTCCAATCCAACTAACAATTGGGAGAGTGTTTTAATTGGGTGGGGGTAAAGTTTTCTACAAACATTGTGAAAAGAGTTTGTAATGGAGGGATTCATGTAAGTGCTGTCCACAAAATATTTACTTAGGTGGACATATTTTGGAGTATCACAATATCATCATTAATACAAAAAAACTTATGGTCATGATTTTATTTTACAAATAAAATCTTTTTTGTGTTGAATATAATTTATAAAAATGTGAATCCTGACCTAAAGACAATCTAATGTTTAAACTATAAAATGATTTGAAAATGTAATACATCTAATTAATATTGCATTACATAGTATTAGTTTTATGATAAAAAAGCTATATTAAATATGCTATATGTTTTCTTTGTAAATATAACTTAAATATTAATTTGATACATATATTTACAAGAAAACCAATTGTACAGGAGATATTTAGATATGTATCAAATTCATTTACTAATTAATTAAAAAATGTAGTTAAAAAAATCCTCAATTTAAATTTGTAAATAATTTTACTAAAGTCTGAAATAAATTTTATAGTAAAGCAAATAATCATTTTTATGGTTAAACATTATCCTTCCTCCATCCATAACATGTATAACCCTGTAAAAAGTCAAATAAAAGAAATTAATGTAATTTTAATAATATCTATGAAAAAAACACAAAATCATCAATTTAAACATACACAAATGAAACAAATATATTTTATAAAACAGTTCACACTTATTTTGCCCAATAAAGCTAAACAAGGCACAAAAATAAGTATTTCAAGGTTAAAATATTCAGACTATATTTTGCGCAATAATAAAATAACTTTAAAACAAAATATTTGAATTATACATGGAACATTACACAATATAAGTAATTGATATTTTAAAATGCAATATGAATGTAGAAAAAAACAACATACCCACTCTTATTTGGCCCATCTGCAATATTTTTTAGCTCATGTAATATTGACTAAAGTATTTAGTGGCATCAATATTCGGGATCTGCATCATGTGAAACAGATACAAATTCAAGTTTTTTTCTCGGAATCTATTTTCCTTTTTTGTTGGAATCTGTGATGGCATTATTAAGAATCGTTAATAAGAATTTGTTATGTATTGCTGATTTTATGTTTTGAAATTATTTTTGCTAGAAACATAAGAGAGTAAGAATTTAAAAATTCCTGTTGTTACCTAATTGCTACTCTGTGAAATTGACTTTTAACTGTATTCTCCTCATTTACTTATAACTGTATTTGTACATTTTCAGAACTCCAAACTATTAGCTATTCATTTTGAAAATGAATGAATGTCTGTCCAACTGAACAGAGGGAAAACTGAACATAGAGATCCACGTATAGAAACAGAGGCCACATAAGGTAGAGTTTGAAGAGTTACCAGTGACCAACAAGAGATAACTAAATAGACTGACAAAAAGTGGTCTTGGTGAAAATGAAAGCTACTAAGCTTGGCACAGTAGCTGCTTTAAGCTGTTCATGGGTATGTTGGGGGAAAAATAAAAGTGGGGCAATTCTGGGCCTGCAAAACACATGGCTGTGCATATTAGATCTCATAATTTTATATTAAAAGAAACCAAGAAAGGACTTGGATAAAGCAGGCCTGGGCGTAGTTCGCTGAGTTTTGCTACGCGATCTCCGCAAAGTTACAAAAAACTCTGCGAAGTTTTGCGAGTGACAGAGTGCAGTGACATCTGCAGTTTGTGCTGGTATTCCTGCTGCTCGAGTAGAATTTCTACCCGAGCAGCAGCTCGCACTCGCGAACGGCAAACTTAACAATGCACATCGCGAAGCAGAGTTTTCTGCACTCCACGAGTTCCACAGAGTGCGGAGTGCAGAAACTCCGCAAACTCTGCGAATGGAGCGAAGTTCACCACACAGGCCTAGGATTAAGCAGAACTTCATTGTAGATCTTTTGGAAAGGCAATACATGACATCATTATTGATATATGTCTTTTCACTCCAGCTTGAATTGAATAGTCTTACTTTTTCATGCAAATTAGGCTATTTGCTTTGCATGATATTGTCATGCTAAACTATGCTCATTTTCCATTGTGCTCTCAGTCCACTAGTTACTAGATGTTGCACAATGGTCTACCCACCATTGCCCCACATATTGTGGTGTAAAACGGGTAGCCTGTAGCCACCAGGCTTCTTGAGCAGATGCCAAATGTGAGCCTGATTTCTGCCCTTGCTGGATTAATGAGAGAGTGATCTATTGGGATGGAGCAGCCAGTAAAGCAGATATGCACACACAGATACACACAATCATTTATATACCCCTAAAACCCCCACACAACCACTCACACATCCACTCACATATCCATACAACCACTCACATACCTATACAACCACTCACACACCCACGTATAGACCAATACAACCACACACACAACCACTCACACACCTACACAGACACCCACAAAAAGCACTCACATACCCATGTATAGACCCATACAACCACTCACACAACCACTCACACTTCCACTCACATACCAACACCACTGACACATCCACTCACAGACCCATACATCCATTCACACACCAACTTGCACACTGATATAACCACTCACATACCCATAGTAGCACTCACACACCCATACACCCACTTACTTACCCACTATCACAATTGCACAGCTACTCCGATACCTACTCAATTACTCACACAAACTCTCACACACCCATACAACCAATCACACATCTGTTCACACACCAATACAACCACTCACATGCCTGTACAATAACTCACACACACACACACACTCATACAACTACTCCCACCAGCCATTCACATATCAAGGAAACCACTCACAATCCCATTCAAAGATCCATATAGTCACTCACACACACACTCACTCACCAATACAGCCAATTTCACAGCCACTCACTCACCCGTACTGCCACTCATTCGCCCACACACTCATCCATACAGCCACTCAGACACCCACTCACACTGATACACACAGACACTCAGCCATTCAGATAAAAATGTTAGAAATAGTATCACTCATTAGTAGAAAAGAAATAATAGTAATTTAACTTATGCAGTAGCTTAGTATATATATCCTTAAGACTCAGAAATGTTTATGAAACACTTACTCTCACTGGATGATGTCATCAGTGATGTCATCAGTGATTTCATTGACCATGTCATGAGTGATGTAATATGAGAGGTCATAAGCAGTGCATTGTGGGGCGTAATTCATAGTCAGCTCAGCTAACTGTAACTGCTGAATTTCTAGCTTTTTGTGTGTGTGAAATTTGAGCCTAAATATTTCTAAGGTTTTTTAAATTCTATTACCTAACTATAACATCTCAGTAACCTTTATTTTTCAGTGAATTTCTATGTTTTTAAATTTTTAATTTCCTAACCATAATATTCCTGTAACCTTTGTTTGTTTTAATGAATTTCAAAGGTTTTTAAAATTGTATTTCCTAACTGTAACCTGTAACCTATGAGAGTGGGTGTGTAAGTGGCTATATGGGTCTGTGACTGGGTGTATGAGTGGTTTTGTGGGTGTGTGAGTAGGTTTGTGAGAGTCTGTATGGGTCATTTAGTAAGTGTGTGGATACCTATGTGGGTCTGTGACTGTGTGTGTGATGGTGTGTGGGTATGTCATTGGGTGTGAGAGTATCTGAGTAGGTATGTGAGTGGGTGTTTGAGTCTCTGAGTGGGCCTGTGAGTGGGTATGCGAGTCAGTGTGTGACTCCCTGAGTAGTACTGTGAGTGGGTCTCAGACAGTATGAGTGTTTTAATAAGGGGGTGCATGAGTGTGTCTGTGAGTGGGTGCATAAGTGCCTGAATTGGTCAGTGAGTGGCTATGAGAGTATCTGAATGAGTGTGTGGGTGGGTGCATGAGTGCCTGAGCGGGTCAGTGAGTTGGTATTTGAGTCTCTAAGTGGGTCTGTGAGTCAGTAGATGAGTCTCTGAGTAGGTCTGTGAGTGGGAGTGAGAGATTATGATTGGTTCTGTCTTTAGGTGCATGAGTGTCTGAGTGGGTCTATGATTGGGTGTATGTGTCTGAATGGGTCTGTGAGTGACTGTGAGAGTGTATTAGTGATTCTGTGAGTGGGTGCATGAGTGCCTAAGTGAGTTTGTGAGTGGGTGTGGTGATGTCTGAGGGTGTCTGTATGTGGGTGCATGGTTGTCTGAGTAGGGCTGACAGGGAGTGTATCAGTGTCTGAGTAGGTCTTTGAATGGGTGTGTGAGTGAGTATCTAAGCATCTGTGTGGGTCTGTCAGTAGCTGTGTCAGTGATCTGGCCACAATGGGACCACACCTGCCCCTTTATCCAAAATGTTCATAGTTTTGCACAAAGTATCTACCCAAGTGGATTACTTTCTACTTGTTAATCACTAAGTGCTACCTCCTTGGGTAAATGTCCAGTATGTATTCTACAGTATAGCTGCTTAATAGAGCATGAGGAAATGTTCCCAGTGACCTTGTGTGCATTTTGACAATATAATTGGTTTTCATGAGTCTTTATCTAGAAATGTGTGATAACATTAATCTTCCTATAGAGAAAATGACGAGAGTACAAAGAAGTAGGTCTCCAATAAACACAAGTTTTTCCTCTCAACTATATGAAGTAAGTGCTTCTTTGTTTGTTAATCATCCTGGCAAAAGGCAGGAAGATTACTGCATACCACTTAGGTGGATGGGGTAGGCCCAAATGGACAGAACTTCAGGTGATTTTGCACATTTGTATACTCGTAATCATTTAAAGGGAGAACCATGGACTCTTCTCTCACAAGGTAAGGATATTAGTGTAATGATGTATGTGAGTATTTCACATTGTGAGCGTCACTTCCTGCTGGACCTAACCCTTTTTTGCAGGGTCTGCCACAGATCTTTGCCTTCTGTTGCTGATGCCATTTTTATTTGCATTAGAACTATGTGCACTTTTAAAATACTAACCAGTAGTAAAGTTCTTGTGCTCTCTCCCGAAAACATGGTACAAGTGGCATCTATATGATTGGCACATTTAAATTACTTGCAAGTCCCTAGTAAAAATCACTATATGTGCCCAGGACCTATAAATTAAATGATACTAGTAGACCTGCAACGCTAATTGTTTCACGCACTAAACACTTTTAATGCATCTCCCAGGTCTGCCGCTGCAGCCTGTAGTGCAGTTCTATACTGGCATTTTGACCTGGCCTAATACACATTTTCCTATGCCTAAATCTTCCATTTTAGTATGTTTAAGTCACACCTAAAGTAGGTCCTAAAAGTTCATATGGTAGGGTGCGATGTGTTTAAAAGGAAGGTCAGTTGTGTTTAAGTTTAAAATGTTATAGCAGGGATTCATTCCTAAAGTCATTTTTCACTGTTGTAAGGCCCGTCTTTCCCAGTGACTAACAGTGTTACCTTATTATATTTAATAAGTGCTACCTTTGGATTGGGAGCAGGTAGAGATATGCTGTCTTTACACAAATGAATTGTAATTTGAAATCCTCTTAATGGTGAACTCAGATTTTAAATTACTATTCTGAAAATTCCCTTTTTAGAAAGTTGGCATTTTTTCTTGCCCCAACCTCATGTGCCTTCTGCCAGAGACCTAGGTCACATGATTCCGAATGTCACTGCTGTTGGGATTTGTGTATTGCTTTCAGACAGTAACACAACGGTAAGTGTGTGGACAGAATGGGTCATTCTGGTAGGATGACTGGGAAGAGGTTGTACCTAGCCTTACTTGCACTACAAAGGGCTTTGCATCATGCACACACAAAGGAAGCTGACATCAGGCAGGTACTCACTTTTTTCACCTTATGACAGCTTGGAAACTTGACTGGAGAAGCGGAGGAACTTTCTGGAATCAGATGTGGGGGTAGGACAGCGAATCCCCCATACAACGGCTGGCATCAGGTATAATATTGGACTTCCAGAGTCACTCATCAGAACCATCCTAGACCTGTAGAAGTTACAAATGGAGGACTGCCTTGATACCAGAGGACTAGCTTACTGCTTGAAGGACTACCTTGATGTCTGAGAAGGAAGACTGGATCTGCTTGCCTCCATCCTAGGCTAAACAGGGTGACTACAAGAGTCAGTTGACTGACCTCCTGTGTGAGCTACAGGGTCACAAGCTACAGAGACCTCCCTGCCCTCTGACCTGCTACAACTGGACCTCCTGGATCTGCCTGAGCCCTGCTGGCCTCTGCTGGAGTGAGTCCCTGATCATCAAAAGGTGCCTTCCCAAGGCCTGGATCCTGAAAACTCTGAGGTTTGGGCTCTTTCCAACCGTAGACAGGCCCGTTCCTTCCAAGACTCTGCTGCCCATGATGACTGCCAATGTGAAGTTCTGGTAAAACCTGCCTTTCATGTCGACAGTGACCACCAGCAGTGATCAGCAAAGCAAGACCAACACTTCTCGCAACAACAATGATGGCCTGTGATGGCCACTAATGGAAAGCTGCAGTGACTGTCCATGATGCCCAAAGCACTCTTTAAGCAACAGTGATGTTCGTCTGCGATTCCTCCTGTTTGCAGCATTCTCTAACATAAATGGAACTCTTTGTGCCTAACTTAGAAAGTAACTTTTCAGCTGGACAAACCTGGTTCCTGTATCTGACCCTTCTCCATCGGTGTAGGCTTGAACTTGTGACATTCCCCAGTCTAGCGTGTCCAGACGCTTTGTGCATTTAGGATCTATTTTCACTTCAAACTTTAAAATTAAATCTCTGTGGTTCTACTCATTGAGTTTTTGTCATTCGGTTATCATTTTACTTATTAAAATTTACTTTGCATTGGTTTGCAGTGATGGGGTGTCCCATGGATGATATATGGACATTCCCTCGCTACCACTAATGGGTTTTAAGGGGTGCCCTATCTACTCATAAGTGTAAACTAGTCCCCGAAACCTAATTCCTCTCTGAAGCAGGTGTTAAAAAGGCAAAATGCTTTAACTTCTCCTAACTTTCGAACATTGCATGTGTTTTGTACAGTAAAGCACACATCTAATGTGAGAACAGTTGTAAACTAGGTTTAGGCACATGGACCTAAGTTGGGGTCACCAGGGGTGGCAACGATGACCTCTAAGCAACCATTTGCGACCCCTGACACTTTGCTGCGACCCTGTCCCCAACCTGTCATAAAATAGGTGTGTGAATATGTTGTCAGGCAAAATTCACTTTGCATTTCCTCAAAGACTTTCAAATATACATTTTCAGTGACTAGGATGTGTGATCTTGCCAAGAGATCAAAGGAAGTCACATTGCAGATTGCCACTAGAGTTGCAACATGGAGAAAACGAGATAATGTGTAGTATAGGAAGGAGGAGAAAATAGAAAGTGAAACTTGACATTCCTTTAACCCTGGGCGGAGTTCACGGAGTTGCACTACGCAAAGCTATGCGAAGTGCAAAAAACCTCCATCGCACTACGCAGAGCTCCGCAAGCGGCAGAGTTTGGTAGAAAAATGACGTTTGCGGTGATTGCACAGTGCCAGATGCTTGTCCGCACTGTGCAATCATTGCAAACAGCACCATGCACAGCGCAAGCTTACCTTTTCTGCCGCTCGAGTAGATTTTTACTCAAGCAGCAGCTTTCTCATTGCGAACGGGCAGTTTCTCAACACGAGCGGTCGCGATTATACGCGACCACTCGCAATGAGAAACCTGACCCCCCCGCGTTGAAAAAACTCACAGGAAGGTTCATTTTCTATGCTCATGCTCACCAACTTCATGTTGGCGATTGCGAACAAGGAAAAATCTCTCGGGAGGTGGATTTTCCTCGCTTGCACTCGCCAACTTGACGTTGGTGAACACGAGCGAGGAAAAACTCTACTTTGCTGCGCGAAGCAGAGTTTTTCTGAACTCCGTGAGGTCCGCGTAATGCGGAGTGTGGGAAACTCCGCAAACTCCGTGAGTGGAGCGGGGTTCACCGCCAAGCCTTACATTCCTTCAGAAGTTAGTTTTGTTATTTCTCAAAGGAATTCTCGTAGTTAAAGACAGCAGGTGCAAGCACTGTTTCTCTTCCTGTATAAACTTTGAAGTGGAGGACAGTGATATTATACGCCAGGCAATTTGGAAGCACTGAGAGAGGCCCAGCCAAAGAGAGGTAGGGAAATTGAAAAAGTACTCTTATCATAGGAGATTGGACTGAACGCTTGGTACTGTAAGGCATTGTTAATTTATTCAGAGTCACACAGGTATACAGGATCAACCTGTAAAATTTAAACCAATTACTTGCTAAGCAGACCCTGAGGGTTTGGAAGTTGGATTCAGGGAGAGGAGGCCATGTTAGACATGCATTCACTCTAATGATTATAAAGGCATAGCTAAACAAAATAGATTATGTACTATTTGGCTGGCAGATAAATTACTCACGTACTATACATATTTATTTAAGCGAAGGTGAATTTCCTATTGTGGTTAGGCAGCTGACTTAAATAAGGAGAGCTGAGTTTTAACAACAGATTCCCTTGTTTGTCAGCCGGTGTGACCTTGAGCAAGATGTGATGTCTGTTCCTCTGTCTGCATGACATAATCCATTCAAATTGAGAACGGACAGAATCAGGCTCAAAGTATACACGTATTGGTTGAAATTTTCGGTTCTTTTACTTGCCCTTCCTTATTTGGCCTGCATAGTGAATGACAGCTTTTAAAATACTGTTGTTTTAATCATTTTTGGAAAATGTGCTTTTCTCTAAAAAGCCTCAGCAGTAACATCTCCTTGCTTCTTGTTATTTGATGCAGTGTATAAGGAAGTCATACATTGAGGGCGAGATTTACTAAAGTTTAACGCAACACAAAACAGCCAGGGTAGTTGCTGCACTATATTACATCAAAGGGAGAGAGCAGAAATGCACCACTTCAGCTAAGATATAGCGGAGTTCTGCTCAGTTGTAGCACTGGTGCACTTCTGGCACCCTTGAGCCAAAACACAAGGGTATCTGCATTGTGGTCAGAATAGCTTTTGTGCAAGAACATAACATACGAGTATTTGTAATGCACAAGTTCACCAAGGGTATCTTGGCACTGAATAACAGTTTTTATTGTTACCCAACTCAATGATACTCAATTTATAAACCTCAGAAGGATGAAAGGCTAAGTGGGCCCACCAGGATTTAAACCTGTGACCACAAGGTAGAACACAGGTCTCAACAGTGGATGCATTAGTCCACTAAGCCACCAGACCCAGATACCTTCATGCACAAAAGCTATTCTTAGAGGACTACTACTCTTTGCATGTTTGCTGTAGCCTTTGGTAGGCACACCATTTTGACGCAAACCCATTGTTAGAGATGGGGTTCTCTAGTTGGCAGGTTGTTACCGTGACCAAGTAGGGACCCTTCTTCCTAGTCAGGGTAAGGGGGACACACTTCTAAAATAAGCATTGCTCACCCCATTGGTAGATTGGCATGAGGAGTCAGGCTTATCTCAGAGCCAGTGTGTAAAGCATTTGCACATAGCCAACAGTAATACAGTGAAAATACTAGACAAAGGACACCACACCAGTTTTTGAAAAATATTCATTATTTTATCTGTGCAAAACAAGACCAAAAACTATAAAATTCCACCATACAGTTCTTAGAAATATCAATAAGCAAAATTAGACTTAAAATACAGTTCCTTGAAGTCGATAGCTTAGTCTGGGGCTATCACACGTCATGAACAACAAATCCAAAAAGGTCTGGCTGACCATGGCATTGCTGGTCAGCTACAGTGTCAGGAAGAGCCGCAAAGCAGGGCCTTTAGAAATGTAAGGTGCCGGGGACGTTGCGGTTTCGGAGGTTGGTGCAGGAGTCATCGGGCCCTTGAAGTGACACGCGTTGCAGATCAAACTCCATGTGGTTGAAGTCGAGAGCCCAGGTGTGCATCGGGACTGCATTGCGAAGTGCAGTGGTGTGGCATGCTGTGCCCTCAGGTCGCGCTGCAGGCAGAGACTCAGTGACAGACTCCCAGCGGCATCGGTAAGACCAGATCTAAGGTGTGAAGTGGTGCGGTGCTGGCAGATCACGGTGCAAGCAGTGACGTAGTCATTGCTAAAGCGCTGTTGTCGGCTGATGGACCAGAGTCGATGGCGCAGGCATCGGTAGGCCAGGGCTGCAGTGTGTGACGTGGAGGTGCGTCATGTAACTTACAAGCGGTGCCCTCAAACAACAGTGGAAGCAGTGGCATAGAAGTTGGTGTGGATCGTCATCATTGGGTATACCAGGGTTGCAGTGTGGAGTGAGGCAGTGTGAAATGCGGTGCCCAGAGGTCATGGTGCAAGCAGCGGCTTGGTGGCGGCTTTGGCATCGGTGAGACTAGGATTGCTGTGCAAAGTGCGGAGCCTTCAGGACACGGAGCTGATGGCAGCATCATTGGCAGTGTTGTGCTGTTTTTTCTTCTGTTGCAGCACAAAACACACAGGGGCAGATTTACAAGAAACTGACGCATCTGTATGGATGCGTCAGTTTCCCTGCGCCTGCGTGATAAACCCTTGCACCACCATAGATGCGCCGTATTTACAATACGGTGCACTATGGTGCAAAGATTGACAGATGCCTCAGAAATTCTGACGCATCTGTTGGTGGAAGAGTCATGCATTGCTGGAGTCGTGTCGCAAGCACAACGCAACTCCAGCAATTCGTGTTGCGGCCTATTCCCAATACACTGCGTCACTCCTTACGCCTGCTTCATGCAGGCATAAGGTTTTGACGCAGTTGTGTCCTAAAAGTCACGCAGTGAAAACTTGTAGATTTCACTGCATCACTTTTATGAGGCTTTCCTGCATGGGAAAGCCTACCCTGCATACATAATACCTGACGCAGTTATAATGTCACACAGAGCTTTACAACGTGACGCACCTTCCTAAATGCGTCACGTGATAAATTTGCCACATGTTTTAAGCCGCCATTGCATCACAAAAGTGACGCAACGGCAGCGCAAAAGTGTCGTGCGGAGCTTGTAAATCTGCCCCACTATTCCCAGTGCTGGTAACAGATGAACTTGAGGTCTTTGCTGTTCCTGAGACTTCTTGAACAGGGGGCAAGTTCTACCTCAAGCCCTTGGAGAAACTCAAACAAAGAAGTTGTGGAAAGTTCAGTCCAGTCCTTTCTCTGCCCAAGACAGGAGCAGCCACCGCAAGCCAACAGAGCAAAGCACACAGAAAAGTGGTAGTTCCTCCTTACAGCTTCTCCAGCTCTTCTTGGCAGGTTCCTTAATACAAGAGAGTTCTAAAAGTCTGGGGCCCAATATTTATACCACATTTTCCTTTGTTCTCTTATGACAAAAAGTCTCTCAGCTCAGCACAAACCAGTTCTGTCCTTTCTGGTCTAGCTTCTTGACAGGAGGTGGAGATAGCATGCTACACAGGAGACAGGCCCTATTCAGGTGCAAGAAAAACTACCCTGACTACTCTAAATGCAGCACAGGTGTATTCAGTTTCTGTCTGAGTCACCCAGGAAAGGCGGGACACACCACAACCCCCAGTGGTTGTCTGCAGTGAATGCAGATCCCCAGCTCCTATCATTCCAATACTAGACAGTCAATACACAACCCAGCAGAGGCACATAGGATGGTTAAGCATAAAAATGCCTACTTTCTAAAATGTCCCTTGCTCACTGCCACTAGATTCAAGCTAGCCTGGCTGATGAGAGTTAATACCCCCAAACTGGTCCCAAGATGCTTGTTTACAGTTCAAGGAGGTCCTGGCTTGGCAGTTCTGGCTGGACTTTTCCCATAAGGAACAGTGTCAATACTTATTTGCATATGACTGGGTCTAAACTGGGGTGGCATGGTGAGCAAAAGAACGATGGATTTAGCCAAGATCTCTTGACTGGGGTGAATGTATGATTAATTCAGCATTCCGTCCATAATTGTTTGCATAGCACTTTTCGCCCTATGTGGGATGGGTATGCCCAGACGTGGGACCCTTGCTCACTGTGTCACTGAATTCAAGCTACCTGGCTGATGAGGGGTAATACACTGAAACCAGTCTCAGGATGCTTGTTTCTGGTCCAAGGAGGACCTGAATGGCAGTTTGGGCGAGACTTTCTCCATACGGAACAGGGTGAAGACTGATTTGCATTTGGCTGGTCTAAACTGGGGTGGCATGATGAGCATGATGAGCAAAAAAACAATGGATTTAACCCAGATCTCTTGACTGGGGGTGAATGTATGATTTATTCAGCATTCAGTCCATAATTTGTTTGCATAGTACTTTCTAAAAGTGGCCTTTTCAAATCCGCAATTTAAAAACCATCTTTACTAAAAGATTTGTCATTAAATTCTGAGTTCAGAGAACCTAAACTCCACTATATTGTCCCTATGAGACGTTATACTTGTAAGGTGTTACAGAGTATCTCCCATGCTATCCTATGGGGCATAGACTTCCAATAGTGAAAAACAAAATACATAATATTTCATAATCAGGGCATGTCACATACACCAGGACATGTGCTACCTTTCACATATACTGCACCATACCCAGAGGGGTACCTTTGGGCCTACCTGAAGGGTGCCTTACATGTAGTAAAAGGAAAAGTTAGGGCCTGGCAAGTGGGTGCACTTGCCAGGTCGACATGGCTGTATAAACTGCATGCAGAGACTGATGCACCTTTGAAAGGCTGGTTGTGTGAGTGGCTAAATCAGGGTTGCAGGCCCACTCGCAGCATTTGATTTACAGGTCCCAGGCACACACAGTGCACTACACTAGGTACTTTGGGGCAGATTTACAAGCCCTTAGCACCAAAAGTGCGTCCCTTTTTGTGACTTACCGGTGGCGCATTTTTACAAGGACAGGAAAAGACACCCTGCATGGCTTTTCCTGTCCTTGTAAATTTGGCCCCTTTGCATGTAGAAGTTTGCGTGAAAGGGGTATACCATGGGTGTTGCTGTGGGTGTTCCCATGCAACACTCATGGAACCAGACACATTTCCAGTTTTACAAGGAATCGTAAATCTGGAAATGTGTGTAAATACTACGCCTCCCCAGGGGAGGCGTAGGGAGGCGCAACGAGGAGAAATGTATTCATTTCTCCTCTTTTTAATTCCTCTTTCTATGCGTGCTGCATTCTGCAGCACACATGGAAAGAGGAAATCCCCCCAAATGATTATTTATGTACAGGAAGGTGTCCCTTCCTGCATATAAACAATTATTGAAGCAATGACGTTTTTCAACTTCTATGTGTGCTAATGCAGCACACATAGAAGTTGAAAAATGGCATTTCAGATTGTTTTTGTGCAGGAAGGGAACCCTTCCTGAACAAAAACAATCTCCCCACGATGCAGGCATCCTTGCACCATGGTTCAAGGGTGCCTGCGCCGGTGCATGGCAGCGGTTTGTGCGCCAGCGCAGGGGGAAGCACCGGGATGCTACATATTGTTGTAAATATGTTGCATCCCTGTGCTTTGAAAGTGACTTAGTGCGGCACAGCCAAATTGCTTTCTTGTAAATCTGCCCCTTAGTATTAAATCAAATAAGCCAAATATGGAAACACCAATCCATATTCAGAGTTTACAGTAGGAGCACTTGCACTTTAACACTGAACAGCCGTGAGAATGTGCGCAGAAGCACTAAAGCTGCAAAATGAAGTCCAACACACCATTGAAAATAGGAGGCCAGAAAGCAAAAAGGCAGGGGAAATATACCAAAAGATGGCAGGTCTAACACCAATGTTTACTGATTTTACTGAATATGGATTTTTGTCAAAATACATGGGCGAATGTACGGGAACGCCCATGCTCCACCCAAGTAATGCCTCCCCGACGGAAGGTAGCACAAGCGTTTACTTCACAAAGAGTCCATATTTTATGCCTCATAAAATGTATTTTATTCAATTTACATCGAAAAGCAAAATCTTGAGGTTGAATCCAAAACCATAACCAGAACACAGCCCATGTGTTTTCCTGTCTCTGTCTACAGCATGTGGTTCTTTTGACTCCTTCACTTGGCATTTTGGCCCACCTTGCAGCAGAGCCACTGCAAGTCTGTGAGATTCAACCCTGTCAACAAGGATCACTGAAAATGCATGAACTTTTAACAGCACCTGCACAGGCTTTTAGGTGCATCCAAAATCTAATTTGTATATTAGTACCTCAAATTGTGTTTGGTAGTTATAACAAAAAATGGTGCACACTTGAACACAATTTTGATTATGTTTTATGGTTATTAGAAAATGCTTAGTTTTCTTTGACTTACTGCTTTTATATCTAGTTTTGTGTGAATATTCTCTGATAGCCTGGTTGGGTCCGATATTTTGGCAGCACATGAAACTCCAGGTGCCTCGCATGTTTAAAATAACATGCTGTTGGACTTGGCCCTTCTGGCAAGTTCACCCCTAGAACTTTTGCAGTATCCTAGACTTTTTCCTGTGTTGTACTAGTGGTTTTAGGCCTCTAGGCGCTTTCACACTGTGTCCCAGTGGAAAGCGCGTGCGCTCTGTGTGGTTGGGTGAGACTGACCTGCCCTCCCATAGGAATGCATGGGGGAATGTGTGCGAGTTTGGTATGTACGGACTCGTGTGATGAAATGCTGCGCGATGATGTGTGCGGCATCCATGTAGCTAGTGTAGAAGTGCCACTTCTAGACACTGGCATTAATGTGCAGTGACTGCCTGGTGTGTGATTGGCTGGTGAGCCTGGCTCCAGGAGTCAGGGTGGGTCTGCCCCAGTGGTGGGTGGAGAGCTCTGCAGGTTGATGAGTGGGAGTAGTACACCTAGGACCTGGATAGGGCTGGGCTTTCCCCACACAATGCTGGCTCCGCCCCCTGTGGTGCGACTGATGACCCTGGCCTGCTCTGTGAATAGGGAGAGGGGCTGAGCAAAACAAAGTGCTCAGGAACCAGTTGTATCTGGTTCGCCCCCTCCCTGCACCTTTGAGAACAAAGGATTTGGTGTATAAGAGAGGGGCTGTGACCCCATGAAAATGTTCTTGTTCTGACTTGAATCTGCCAGGGGCATGCTGCTGCTGGGGCCCAGGGGAAGGCTTGCCTCCCTGGGACCTGCCCAGCCCCTGGATACCTGATGGACTCCAAGGACTTTATTTCTAGCACCTGGTGAGCGCTTTATTGCTGGTTCTGCTTTTGGATCCTGACAGGAGGGGGCTTGCTGCTGGTGGGGCCCAGGAGGGACCGCGATGGGGGCTGCCTCCCTGCTGGAGGGCCCTGTATGCTGGCCCCTGGGCCCTGCATTGCACCCCTTGATGCCTCCGGGACTTTTGGGGCGACTTGCTTTGTTTCCCTTGCCCCAGGACCTTTGCGGCAGCCTTCTAGCGCCCTGGGAGCGCTTTATCTTTGTTTTTGCCAGGAAGAGGAGCATGCATGCTCTGCAGCGCTCAGCTTCCGCCCTTGTCCCCAGAGGGAATCCCCAGCGTAGGGATTCCCCCGTAATGGCTACCGAGCGGGAGCCCACCCCGCTTGATGTGTTGCTTTTGGTGCGCAGGTGCCCACCCTGTGTCTTCCTTTCCCGTGATGCTGCCGGGAGCAGGTGCCAACCCCGCATTGTGTGCTCGTTGGCGGGTGCCCACCCCGCTTATTTTATCGTATTTCAAACCGAAGGCGGGAGCCCACCCCGCGCTTCGGTGAAGAGAAGGGAGAAATCACCGCTGCGACCCGGTCCGAAACCGGAAGCCAGGCAACCTACGTGAGGACGTGGGCGGAGCCTGACCCTGGAAGCAGGAAGCGGACGGGAGCCTAACCCACGCTCCTGCGAACAGAAGAAGACCGGGAGAGTGAGGACGACGGCGGCGGCGGCTCCTCGTGCAGGGCTCCCGTGTGTGGAGGGAACCCTGCAGGTCTTCAAGAAGAGAGAAGACCCAACCGGAGGAGTCCCCGCGTCAGTCCGGTGAGTGGGGCCCGTGTCAGACTGGAGGAGGGGGGTGTGTGAAGGGCCTTGCCGGTGCCTCCCCCCCTGCAACTCCAACATCGGTCAGTCTTTGTTTAGAGCCTGTGAGGCTCCAACGGCGGGCCGTCTTTGTTATAGAGCCCTGAGGCTCCAACCCCTGGGGCATTATTTGTTCTCGAGCCCGAGTGAGGCTCCAACGAAGGGGCATTGGTTGTCTAAGAGCGCTGGTGCGCTCCAATATAGGCTGCATTGTTTTGTGTCACGAGCCCCTGTGGCTCCAACTACGGGGGCAGTATTTTGTAGAGTCCAGAGGGACTCCAACGGGCCACATTTATCTCGAGCCTGTGAGGCTCCAACGCGGGGCACCTTGTTCTAGAGCCTAGAAGGCTCCAACAGAGGGCGCATGTAGGTTGTTTTAGAGCCCCAGATGGCTCCAACAAAGGGGGCATTATTGTTTCTGAGCCTGCGAGGCTCCAACGCTTGGGGACATGTGTATGTTTGAGCCCAGGGGGCTCCAGCGTGTTGGATATTGTTACAGGGGCCATTGAGAGCCCAGGTCTCCTATTTGCCTTCCCAGCTGCGCAGCACTTAGTGCCAGCTGCAGCGTTTAGGCCCTGCCTTGTCCCCAGCTGCCCAGCAAGTAGTGGGCAGCTGCTTCATTTAGGTTCTGGCGCAACCTGGACTCTAATGTAAATTTGGTGCTAGGAAATGTACTGTGTAGTATGTTTTGCGCACCCTGTGATTCATGCTAATGTGATTGGGTGCTAGGAAATGTACTGTGTATAGCATGTTTTGCGCACCCTGTGTTTTATACCTCTAAATGTGGTCATTTCTGCCTAGGAGGTTGTTTTACCTGTTTAGGTTGGTGTTAGGGAGATTGTACTTCCCTGTGCGATATACGCCCCTAGTGTAGGTATACTTAGGTGGTTAGGTCTAATGTGTTAGACCAAAGAGAAATTGCATAATGTGTTTATGCCCCTGTGATGGATGCAGGATAGGTTTTATTCCTGATGCTAGTGTGATGACGCTGAGGTCATTATTGCGCCAGTAGTTACTGGTTGTGCTCTACAGTATACTTTGTGTTTGCATTGGTATATGTTCTACATTTACTATTGGTGATTTGTGCTAATTCCTGACAGTGGTCCATGTGGCCCTATCCCCTGTACATATAATCCATTGTAAAATTCTGCCCAGTGCCAGTTGACACAGTGTAAATTGTGTGAATATTATCTAATGTGTTTTGGTATAATACAAAGGCTATTTTTATATAATACCTTGTGTGGAGTTTCTTTTGTGGTGGGCCTTGGGTGTTGTTGCTGGGTGCGCGCGCAAACGCTTTACACATTGCCTCCGGGATAAGCCTGACTGCTCATGCCAAGCTACCAAGGGGGTGAGCAGGGGTTATCTTTGGCGTGTAACTCCCCAGCCCTGACTAGAGTGGTGGTTTCTGCCTGGCTTTGGCGCAAGCCCTAGCCAACCAGAAATCCCATTTCTAACATTGGTGATCAGCGGTGGGATTAGGACTTGCGTTTGCGCAGTACCACAGCGACAGCTGGCTGCAATACAAAACTCTGCATTTAGATAGTCACATGGTATAGGGATTATTGTTCTAAGTTTGTTTTTAAGTGTCATTTCTGTGGAAATGTGTTTCTAGATTCACCAGTAAGGGTGGGATCCAGTGGTGGCAGCAGATGTGTGTCCAGTGCATGTATTCCCATTCCCAGTTCCCGGGGTAATGGTACCTGTGTCACGTGGTGGTCAGGTTGAGAAATCAGGGGCGGTAGAAACTGTCTTACCAGTCTTGGGAGGGGTAGGGATGAATGTGTAATGCGCTGGATGAATGTGAACGTCCCATTCCCAGTTCCCAGAGTAATGGTACCTGTGTCACATGGTGGTCAGGTTGAGAAATCAGGGGCGGTAGAAACTGTCTTACTAGTCTGGGGGGTGTGTGTGTGTGGATGAATGGTGTGAGTTCTCTGAAATAAGGAGCTTGCTGAATACTTTGGTGTGAGTTCTCTGAAATAAGGAGCTTGCTGGTTGATTGGGTGTGAGTTCTCTGGGATAGGGAACTTGCATTGGGGAGTGATTCCAAAAGGAGTGGCTGAGGTGTCTTCCAGCCCAGCGTGGTGGAAGAGATTCAGAGTAGCCCAGCTAGGTCTCGGTGTAGGGGCTCACGTCCTGTCTCTGCGGAGAAGGAGTGGGTGGGACTGCGTGTCTCCAGGTGCCCGAAATCCAGTCTCAGGGCCTGGATGGTTTCTTTAGGGAACATCTGGTCGGGGGCCTAGGCTGTACCAATAGGTCATTTGAGGAGGATCTCCCAGTGTCTAGAGGACGTGGAGTGTCTGTAATCAGAGCTCCAGTAGTCCTGGTGTCTGGCGGTACCGCTCCAGTTGGGAGGGTGCGGAAGTCCAGAGGGAGGGAAGAGAGGGGGAGGGATTCCCCAGTGGGAACCAGTAGGTCAGGGACCAGCCGGGAGGGCTGAGTCGCCACTGAGTGACCGTGGTGTCGCCACTTCTGTCCTGGGGGGTCTGCACGCACTGTCAGATGGACAGGAGGTAGTGAGATCAGCGCCAGGCAGACTGTCACATGACCCATAAGTTATGTGTCACCCTCGTTAAGTCCTGGTTCGCCAGGCATCTGACCAAAGGGTACGTCCCTCGGTTGGGGAGCCAGTAGTCGGTGTTTCCGGATCTGGACGTAAGCGCAGCTGTAGTCCTGAGGGCAGGGGAGGCTCATCTTGGGTGAAGAGACCCTGCTCTACAGTGGAAGGGGGTGCAGAGGGAGGGAGTCCTCGCCTCTGACCCCCGTGGATCCCAGGTGGTAGACCAGTTGGTGGAGAGAGGTCCTGAACTGGTGGAAGAGTTGTGTTCTGGTGGGTGCTTCCCTGGGAGGGTGCGGAACCCCAGAAGTAGAGGTAGGGTGGGGCATTCTTGCCCGTGACCTCTGGTCAACCTGAGGGTGCGGACCCTAGGTTGGAGGATCAGTGGTAGTTGGGAACTACACTGAGAGGGAGAGTGGAGAATGGCTTGTATGCCAGGGATTACTACCCCCCACTCTGGGTTTGGCAAGGACCAATGGTATCTGGGTGGTCTAGGGCCTGGTCCTGGCTGTGGACAACTAGGTAGTACCAGTAGGGTAGCCTAGTTGGGCCGGAGTTTTTTCGGTTGTTCTTTTTCAGATGGAACCACGTTGATTGAGAATGGCGTAGAAGCGGAAAGTGTCCCTGCAGTGCGGGCCTGCGTCCGTGTTCTATCCCCCCAAGCAGGGAAGACCATCACGGTGGTGATTGGTCTGCCCTGCGTTTTGGCTGGAAGGGGGTTGTGTTGGACTTGGCCCTTCTGGCAAGTTCACCCCTAGAACTTTTGCAGTATCCTAGCCTTTTTCCTGTGTTGTACTAGTGGTTTTAGGCCTCTAGGCGCTTTCACACTGTGTCCCAGTGGAAAGCGCGTGCGCTCTGTGTGGTTGAGTGAGACTGACCTGCCCTCCCATAGGAATGCATGGGGGAATGTATGTGTCCCTGGTAGTTCCTGATGCGTGGGGAGTGCAGGTGCGAGTTTGGTATGTACGGACTCGTGTGATGAAATGCTGCTCGATGATGTGTGCGGCATCCATGTAGCTAGTGTAGAAGTGCCACTTCTAGACGCTGGCATAAATGAGCAGTGACTGCCTGGCGTGTGATTGGCTGGTGAGCCTGGCTCCAGGAGTCAGGGTGGGTCTGCCCCAGTGGTGGGTGGAGAGCTCTGCAGGTTGATGAGTGGGAGGAGTACACCTAGGACCTGGATAGGGCTGGGCTTTCCCCACACAATGCTGGCTCCGCCCCCTGTGGTGTGACTGATGACCCTGGCCTGCTCTGTGAATAGGGAGAGGGGCTGAGCAAAACAAAGTGCTCAGGAACCAGTTGTATCTGGTTCGCCCCTTTCCTGCAGCTTTGAGAACAAAGGATTTGGTGTATAAAAGAGGGGCTGTGACCCCATGAAAATGTTCTTGTTCTGACTTGAATCTGCCAGGGGCATGCTACTGCTGGAGCCCAGGGGCAGGCTTGCCTCCCTGGGCCCTGCCCAACCCCTGGATACCTGATGGACTCCAAGGACTTTATTTCTAGCGCCTGGTGAACGCTTTATTGCTGGTTCTGCTTTTGGATCCTGACAGGAGGGGGCTTGCTGCTTGTGGGGCCCAGGAGGGACCGCCATGGGGGCGGCCTCCCTGCTGGAGGGCCCTGTGTGCTGGCCCCTGGGCCCTGCATTGCCCCCCTTGATGCCTCCGGGACTTTTGGGCCGACTTGCTTTGTTTCCCTTGCCCCAGGACCTTTGCGGCAGCCTTCTAGCGCCCTGGGAGTGCTTTATCTTTGTTTTTGCCAGGAAGAGGAGCGTGCATGCTCTGCAGCGCTCAGCTGCCATCCTTGTCCCCAGAGGGAATCCCCAGCCTAGGGATTCTCCCGTAATGGCTGCCGAGCGGGAGCCCACCCCGCTTGATGTGTTGCTTTTGGTACGCAGGTGCCCACCCTGCGTCTTCCTTTCCCGTGATGCTGCCGGGAGCGGGTGCCCACCCCGCATTGTGTGCTCGTTGGCGGGTGCCCACCCAGCTTATTTTATCGTATTTCAAACCAAAGGCGGGAGCCCACCCCGCGCTTCGGTGAAGAGAAGGGAGAAATCACTACTGCGACCCGGTCCGAAACCGGAAGCCAGGCAACCTACGTGAGGACGTGGGCGGAGCCTGACCCTGGAAGCAGGAAGCGGACGGGAGCCTACCCCGCGCTCCTGCGAACAGAAGAAGACCGGGAGAGTGAGGACGGCGGCGGCTCCTCGCGCAGTGCTCCCGTGTGTGGTGGGAACCCTGCAGGTCTTCAAGAAGAGAGAAGACCCAACCGGAGGAGACCCGCATCAGTAAGGTGAGTGGGGCCTCATGTCAGACTGGAGGAGGGGGGTGTGTGAAGGGCCTTGCCGGTGCCTCCCCCCCTGCAACTCCAACGTCGGTCAGTCTTTGTTTAGAGCCTGTGAGGCTCCAACGGCGGGCCGTCTTTGTTATAGAGCCCTGAGGCTCCAACCCCGGGGGCATTATTTGTTCTCGAGCCCGAGTGAGGCTCCAACGAAGGGGCATTGGTTGTCTAAGAGCGCTGGTGCGCTCCAATATAGGCTGCATTGTTTTGTGTCACGAGCCCCTGTGGCTCCAACGAAGGGGGCAATATTTCAAAGAGTCCAGAGGGACTCCAACGGGCTACATTTGTCTCGAGCCTGTGAAGCTCCAACGCAGGGCACCTTGTTCTAGAGCCTAGAAGGCTCCAACGGAGGGCGCATGTAGGTTGTTTTAGAGCCCCAGATGGGGTCCAACAAAGGGGGCATTATTGTTTCTGAGCCTGCGAGGCTCCAACGCTTGGGGACATGTGTATGTTTGAGCCCAGGGGGCTCCAGCGTGTTGGATATTGTTACAGGGGCCATTGAGAGCCCAGGCCTCCTATTTGCCTTCCCAGCTGCGCAGCACTTAGTGCCAGCTGCAGCGTTTAGGCCCTGCCTTGTCTCCAGCTGCCCAGCAAGTAGTGGGCAGCTGCTTCGTTTAGGTTCTGGCGCAACCTGGACTCTAATGTGATTTTGGTGCTAGGAAATGTACTGTGTAGTATGTTTTGCGCACCCTGTGATTCATGCTAGTGTGATTGGGTGCTAGGAAATGTACTGTGTATAGCATGTTTTGCGCACCCTGTGTTTTATACCTCTAAATGTGGTCATTTCTGCCTAGGAGGTTGTTTTACCTGTTTAGGTTGGTGTTAGGGAGATTGTACTTCCCTGTGCGATATACGCCCCTAGTGTAGGTATACTTAGGTGGTTAGGTCTAATGCGTTAGACCAAAGAGAAATTGCATAATGTGTTTATGCCCCTGTGATGGATGCAGGATAGGTTTTATACCTGATGCTAGTGTGATGATGCTGAGGTCATTATTGCGCCAGTAGTTACTGGTTGTGCTCTACAGTATACTTTGTGTTTCCATTGGTATATGTTCTACATTTACTATTGGTGATTTGTGCTAATTCCTGACAGTGGTCCATGTGGCCCTATCCCCTGTACATATAATCCCTTGTAAAATTCTGCCCAGTGCCAGTTGGCACGGTGTAAATTGTGTGAATATTATCTAATGTGTTTTGGTATAATACAAAGTCTATTTTTATATAATACCTTGTGTGGAGTTTCTTTTGTGGTGGGCCTTGGGTGTTGTTGCTGGGTGCGCGCGCAAACGCTTTACACATTGCCTCCGGGATAAGCCTGACTGCTCGTGCCAAGCTACCAAGGGGGTGAGCAGGTGTTATCTTTGGCGTGTAACTCCCCAGCCCTGACTAGAGTGGTGGTTTCTGCCTGGCTTTGGCGCAAGCCGTAGCCAACCAGAAATCCCATTTCTAACACATGCCCTCTACACTTCTTTCAGGGTTTGTTCGCTACCTTCTAATTGCATTATTTTATTAAAAGCTGTTGTTGGAACAGTAAGTGAGTCTGTCTACTAATTAAACAACCAATGCTGTGAAAGCACTCAGTTAAGCAAATGAAATACGGGCTGTGGAATAGCAAAGAAGTGAGAGGGAAAATGGAGGGTGAGAGGATGGTTGGCAGGGAAAAGTACTGAGAGGCCTGTGACAGGTGAACAGGTGGAAGGGAATAAACAGTAGTGAGGGGGATGCAAAGGTGGGGGGGGTTCTGGAATAGTGGGAATTGTTCAAAGGTAAGTGAGAGAGAGGTGAGAGTTCGTATAAAAAAGAGAGTGGCAGAAACGAAAGGAAGGATTAAGTGGAGAAAATGTGGAGTTAGTGGAAATCGAGATGAAAAGGTGGAGCAGAGGTGGGGGTTAATAAAAGGTCAAATTTCTGGGTGTTATTTGAGGTAGGGAAGAGAGAAAGAAGAGAGCTGGACTGGCATAGATATGTGCCAAGGAAACCAGAAGAGAGGGTAGGATGAAAGGGGTGATAGATAGGAAAATGGGGAATAATCAGTACATTGGAAACATGTGAGAGTCAACAAGGGTTGAGCTAAAAGAAGCAGTACCTGGGGGAGAGTAAGAGATGATGAAAGGATAGAGAGGGACTTTGGGGGAAGTTTAGATGTGAGGCAAAGGATAAGGGAGAAAAGGTGAGGCTGACAAAGTGAAGAAGAAGAAATGAGAGTTCAGAAAGCTGTGCAATTGTTACAGGAGAAGAAAGTGGACAAGTGAAGGGGTCGGGTGATACAGGGGGTGAGAGGAACCAATTTTTGGGTTAGGATGTTGGTATAACAGATGAACAAAGGGAAACTGAGATGGGGTCATTATTAAAAGAAATGGAAAAGGAGATGTAGGAAATGTTGGGATTCTGACAGGTGAGGAGAGACCAGTTGCATGTGAAAATATGAGAAAGGGTGAAGAGTAAACGTTGATGAGTATAGATAAGAATTTACAGTTTTTTGACATAGTTCAATGGGGAGATAAATAAAATGCAGCACAATGAAAGAAAGTGAAGAACTGAGGGGATTAATGTGATATCAACTTGGCCTGCATATTTTCCATTGTTGTATACTATTTACAAATGTGTCTCAACCCTGCATCTCAAGATACTCTCTGATTCTGCCAATGTATGTGGGAATAATTTTGATAGGATTTGAATAGCAGATGTTTGCTTACAGAGAAGTTAATTTATCCCTATATGAGATTTTTCAAATCCTTTGTATGATGTACTTAGTCAAAGGTCAGAAGCTTCAATTCCTGTGATGGCTACAGGTAAAATATCATGAGATGGCACTTACTGTGATGTCATGGGATGGGCCATAGGTTGCATGATGTCACTTTCTGTGATGTCACTAGGTCAGAGGTCTTGTGTAGTCACTTTCTGTGACATTATCTGGGAGTCAAAGGCCATGTGATGTCACTTCCACTACCCCTGTCATTTTGGTGATTTGAGACCCATGTCTAGGCATAGTATTTAGTACTAGAAGGTCCTTTCAGTACATACCCTATGCTAGGCATCACACAAACATCCTTGCATCATTGTGCAAGAGTCTGTGCATTGGCCCATGACAGCCTCAAATGTGTCAGCATGGGGAGAGAGGAAAATGGAGCCAGGTTTTAGTGGATATGGTGCTATTCTACTCTCTCCATTCCACGCAATGCACTGCAGCAACTTTGGCTGATGCACTGCGTTGGGTGAAAGTTAGGAAACATGCTCCAATTTTGACCACCGATCTGATAAAAATTGAGTCTGAATTTACTTGGGATATAAGAAAACAACTTGTATCCTCATAGGTGAAATGTGTCCTTATTCAATATCTTTTGATGTGTTTTGTTGTAGATGGATCAATTTTGCATGTTTCACTTTCAGTCAAGGTGTGACATCTATTTTTACTCATTTATTAAGTGTCTATCATGGCAACTCAGTGCAATTGTGGCTGTAGTAACACACATGATAACGGATAAATGGATGGGCATGGGAAGGGTATTATTGAGTAACAAGGAAAGTCTTGAGGAATTTGAGTAGGGGGTTTGAGAGATTTATGAAGTATTTGAATACTTTTACATTCAGATTTAATCACACCTCAAGGGCCACTTACATTTAAAAAATGAATAAGCATTGCTTCTAAATCAATTTTAGAGTATTAAGGGCCTGACTATGAGTTTGCCGGTCCTTTGTACCCACAAACACATGGTAGCGGTGAGGCAGTGGTCTGAGCACCGTATTACAATTACGGCAGTCAGACTGCCATTGGACCGCCGCAAACTCCAGGGATCCGTGATCTCTGGCGGTGGCACAGCAGTCAGAGGCTTGCAATATGCTGGCGGTGCCCCTGCAGCACCACCAAGCATATTATGAGTTTCTTCACTGCCACACTTTTTATGAGGGTGAGCCCAGCATGAAACATGTGGCAGTGAGTGGTGCTGCCTTTCAAAGGCTTTCCTATGAGCCTTTGAAAAGCAGCACCGTAGGCCAGTCGCCACAAGACCACCCGTCCAGATTTCAAATTGTAATCTGGCAGGCAGAGGTTGATGGATTTTGGGTGTGTGGGAGCAGGACAGTGGCAAGCGAACCCGCTCCCTCACCGCCAATCTCATAATCAGGCCCTACTTCCTCAATTTTTACAGCATTGGATCATCTTACCTGTTGCACAGACAACATTATCTTGCCTACATTATTATATAAATATATCAACCCCTTCTAAACTCATTGGAGTCATAGGAATTGGCACCCAATTTGATATATTTTATACAATAGCCACATTATACCATATTAATTTGATTGATGTTCTGAAGTTTCAATAATCTACTCATATTGTCAAGCACCAGTAATTTTAGAACCATTGGCCAAATTTAAACTTAAGCACAAAGGGCCTCATTTACAAAAAATTGGCGATGGGCAGTGCCGTAAGTTTTTGCTGAACTGTCCTACATCAACTTGAAAGGGCAGGAATGCCACATATTTATGAGATACAGTGTATTCCTGTTCTTTCAGCCAGTGCCAGTGCACAATTTGGTGCCTATCTCCAATGCAGACACCCTTGCACCATGGCGCAAGGGTGTTTGAGTTGTTGGCAGGAATGTTTTTGTGCACAAAACCAATCCCAAGAGGCTTTTTCCTCATTCTATGGATGCTGCACTATGCAGCACACATGGAAATAAGAAAAAACTAGGAGAAATAAAAACATTTCTCCTCATTATGCCTGCTTTGGGAGGTTTAAGGTGTTGGCGCTGCCCCAGGTTTACATGATTTTATATATCTGGGACAGTGTCAAAATCCATGGGGAGTTGTATGGGAACACCCACTGCAATGCCGGTGGAATGCCTACTTAATGAAGAGCCAGGTAAGGCAGCAATTCACCATGCAAATGTATGCAGGATGGCTTTGCGTCACCTCATAAATGTGATTGAGAGGCCTGTGCCACTGGACCATCAAAAAAGTGATGCACCAGCAGTGCAGGCCTCTTGTAAATAAGCCACAAAGTACATGAACATGCACGGATGTTATTGCATCCATTTTTTCAAGGTGAGATGCTGGACACAAATAGTCACAGCCTAAGTTGTACAGCCATTTGTAAAACAAGGGCTAATGATTTTGAGCTTGTAACTCCTCCATTGAAACTTGAATCCTGCTGCTCCGGGGTTTACCAACCCAATTTTGCCCACAAGGCCAAATAATGCTTATTCCACCAAACTACTTCAGTTTTTTGTGAATAATGAATTTGTCTCCTTCTAGGTTTTTTTTATTTTCACATTTCACCTGCTATTTGATTTGTTTGTAAACACCTCTGTCATTAAATCATTCCTCTCAGAAGTCTATATTTACTTCGGACCTGAAATATTTCATTGAGTAGACAACCGTGGGTAAAGCAATAAGTGGATGTATAACTTTGATAAACAACATATTTAACTTGATAAATTCAGCACTCCTTAGCGTGAACCATAAATGCTTTTTCATTAGCTTGCCATGGAATTCACAAGAGCATGTGACCATGAAAGATCGTAAAAAATAGTTTAATACTATGCAGAATTTATAAAGGATGAACTTCATCAAACATCCACATCAAGATAAAAGCTGACCTTTGTCAGTCATGAAAACACAGTGATGAAAATGCCTATACAAACTATGGGGTGTATTTACAAGGAGCTAACGCTGCAGCAGCGTCACTTTTTTGGCACTGCGTTTTTTTTTGTTTTTTTTAGCACCATATTTACAAAGCTATGCTAGAGCCCTTTAGCTTCACATTGCCACTGCTAGCACCTATTTTTTTTTATGCCAGATCTGCTATCGGCATTGTTCGGTAATGATATGCAAGGTAGGCATTGTCTCTGAAAAACCTTTGCAAACTGATGCTGCCACAGATACAATGATTTTCAGAAATAAAGCTACTTTTGAAAACCAAGCGCAGAGTTCCATTGCTGCAGTTTTTTACAGAAAAGTAGGTCTAAAAATGATATATGCATTCTATTATAAAAGCAGAACATACCCAAATCACTTTGTCAAGCTCAACTACACCATTGATCTACTACTATTACAGCTAGGAGAATAAAGGAGTCATCACCAGCACCACTACCACCACAGAGGCAGTGCAGGAGAAGGAAGCAGACATACTGCCAGAGGATAACCCTTCATTTCTCTCAGGGAGAAGGAGGTCATTGCCCAAACAGGCTCAGGGTGAATTCCATTGTCCGCCTTCTGCAACAGATTGCACCAAGCCTGCAGACATTGCAGCTCTACACCAACATACCTATGAAGGCCAAGCTACAGGCTGTCCCGCTCATGCTGGCGTCTGGAACTTTCCAACCCACCACAGCCAGAGTGGCAGGATTATCCCAGGCATCCTTCTCAAGGTTCCTCCCCTCTGTCCTGGAGGCCATCCTAAACCTCACACCACAGTACCTCTACTTTCCCAACACAGCACAGCAACAACAGGATAACAAGCAAGTCTTTTATGCTTTTGCAGGATTTCCACGTGTTGAGGGCAATGTACTGCACCCACGTGCAACTTGTACCTCCAGAGGCAACATCTACCAAAATAGGACGCACACCTATTCCATGCATGTGCAGGCAATCGTGGACCATATGGGTCTCTTCATGAATGTCCTTGCGAAGTACCCTGGCAGTGCCCTTGACTCCTCTATCTTTTGGCATTCCACCATCAATGAGTGCTTCCAGAATGGGACCTTGGGAATGGCCTACTGGTTAGTAAGTACTTCTCAAGCATATGATGGACCAGATGACAGTCAGTTAGGTGGGAATATGTTGACATATCAGTCTTGATTTGAATGAGAAAGTGCATGTATAATTAGTGTGGGCCTATATACTTGAGCCATACTACAAGGCATATGCACAACACAATCATACAAGTCACACATGTTGAGACCACCTACACCACTGTGGGCCACTTGCACGAGTGGACTGTGTTGATACAGTATCACTTTTCATGATGTTCTGGTGGAGCAGCTCCCCAAATCACATCAATGTCACAATGCAAAGTCTGTCTGCATTACATTGCATGGCTTCATAGGTATGCAGTAAGGCAGGGCTCATCACAGAGCAGCATTCATCCACCCTATGCTAAGGATGTGCACCATGGGCCTTGCGATGGCCTTTGCCATGCAACACCAATGAAGATCTCACACATTCCCACACATCCTTTTTTCAAGGACCCTGGGACTGTGTGGAAACAGTGTGCCTCCCAAGGGGAGGGGAAATGAGGATACATGGTTGCATGTCACTTTCTCTTGTCCAATTACTATTTGTCCCGCATTCCGCAGGACACATAGAAGAAGGGAATTGCATAGATTGTGGCTTTTTGGTGCTGGAATGTGTCACTAAAAGCATTACGTCATGTGAGGACACTAGGCTGACACGTGCATGATGGTGCAGGAGGGTTGACGGCACTAGTAACTACCATGTGATGGTACGTATGCGGACAACCTGTGGAAGGGCTGCATGATTTGAATATGGCACATTCCACTCCTTCACTTTGGAAACAGGTCAGCACAGCCAAATAACATCCGTTGTTGCCCAGTGTCAACAGCTGCTATATGAGACCCTGTGTGTACATTCAATAGTGTCAAACAGCTTCACTAATGCAACACCATGTAAAATGCTAAGTGCAAACACCCTGTTGAATCAAGACAATCTCTTTTGCATGCCTCTGTGTCCTTATGTAAATCCCATGGTCATGGAACTGGGAAATATTGTCATATAGGGACCTCACAAGATCATGTCTAACATGCTACATTACAACACACATCATATACACACATCACATCCTATATGCACACCGTTTTGTAGCACACAGATCATTATATCAGTCCTCCAAGGCCCCAGACTGTGCAGCAAGGTGCAGCCTCATACACAAATTATGTCTCCCATGACAGCCAACAACACAGTCATCTTAGGAATCATCTGCCTGTCTTGGAGCATTGCTGTACATGTTCTGCCAGTGAAGCCACAGAATCCTGGACACTGAATTGGGTGGAAAATATGTGCTACACTGTCCGTAAGCAGTGCAGCATTGTAGTGTAGTTAGTCTACCATTTGCACTGTACAGCACACGATTAACACATATCTCAAACCCCTTGTTTACTGTCACCATAGTGGACACTATGCACTGCCATGTGTACACTTTCATGTCCTACATTGATATCCACTCACTATCCTTCCCATGATAGCACAGATTGAATGACATTTAGTCCAACTCTCAATGTCAAATATATGTGACTGAAGTATGTCACATCACCTGCTCCATTTACATGTTGTCAAATCAGACAGGTATCCGTTCTGGTTTGGAAATAGTAGCTAATAATCGACACAATAGATGAATGTGAAACATGTGTCTACTCAATGGCAAATTGACACAGTCCCAAAACTACAGTCTACATATGCTACATCAACAACTGTATCTACATGTCAAATCCATTAGGTGATCTAATACCGCACACACAAATGCTCCATATAATACTTTCTCAGTGCAACAGTGTTGCATGTGAGCACCCACTCCTATGCACAAGCAACACCGCCTTGATGCAGATTGTAGTTATGTTGTGATTTATGTAGACTTACTATCAGCAAAATGTAGGAGGTCACGCCAAGGCAGGCGTGGTGATCTACCATAGCACAATCACCATGATTGAGGATTATGTTGGCCACAATTATGACACTGTCACTTTCCTGTGGGCTATGGCCCTTGGATATGATTAACAAATACACAAGCTATCACATTATTCCATCCATACAGTCCCTTGCAGGTGGGTGTAGACAATCGCTGCACACTCCCAAATTTCTCGCCAGCTTGATGCCTCTACTGTGGGGAAAGACGCTGTTTGGCAGTAGTCTGAGCAGTTGTAGATGTGGGTGCCCTGACCCCATGGCAGTGGCACTCTCTTGCATCCCTGGGTGAAACTAATACAATGTCAATGGGTGTTAAGAATAAATAAGCACACAGAGCACCACTGGTGAGGTGCACCCTTACCACAGTGTTTGGGCACTATGCATAGTATGATCCCTGAACAGGATGAACCCGCACATATATTCATAGAAAAAGACACATATTAAACAAACGCAAAGACTGTAAACAGGTCAGCTCCACTATTCACACCCAATACTGTAATCCCTGTACATTATTACATGCATTGCACTTCCCAGTACACACAAAAACCCACTTTTGACCTATTGCATAAAACAAAATGCAGCAACACCATCAAGCGTGATATTTTTCAGCCGCAGCGTCTACCAAAAATGACAGCTCCCAGCTGACGCGTGCTAAAAACACATTGTCAGGCTTTGTGTGAAATCAACGCATTGACTGGTAATGTAGAAAAAAAATATGCATCATCTGAAAACTTTTGCAGCTGCCCAGGAAGTGAAGTAATCGATAAACTGAAGTGATGCAATGGATCCTGCATGTGTCAAACCGGGAACTGTGAAGTTACTTTCATTTTCACTTTAAGTCACAGATTTACTGTCTCAGCGTGGGTGATGTTTTGCTTTTTCTGGAGAGTGGTTTTGGTGTTGTTTGAGCTGATGTGTCATGTCTGCTTTCCCTGTTGTGTCCTCAAGTCCTTTTTGTGTGTAATCATCATATATTGTTGTGCATTGTTCTGTGTTCTGTTAGATGTTTGTCATTCAGGGTATATTTGTTGTTAGGATAATAGTGGGTTTTGGGGGGATTTGTTGTGTTTGGGTGTACTTTTTTTGGGTGGGATCATGCTGGTGAAGAGTCTTCACCCCATGAATGAGCAGGAGTTTGGGAGCTTCTTGTGGCTAGTGACAAATTAACTGCCTGGCATGTTAGCCAGTGGGGGACTTGTCATACAGGTCTACCCCGTGAAGGTCAGAAAACAGCAGTGGAAGTCTGTATGCCAACAGATGCTGAGGATATAGAGAGTGGACTGCAACTTCCACCAACTAAAACATCGCTGGGCCAATGTGGTCAGCAGGGAGTCAGACCCGCTGGATTATGTTGGCATAGAAGTTGGTGGAGCAACTGGTAAGTACCCATTTTTTGTATGCTATCCTAATTGACTCATGAACCCATTGATGATTTGTGGTAACATTGAGTATGGCTCACATGACTTTTGGATCAATTTTGCCATGCCCCATGCCAAAGCTGGAAACGCTGTGTCTATAGTGCTGGCACGATCTGTGCACCAGTGCTATCTGTGACACTGTGCAGGCCACACAAGTATTTGTGTCTCTGTAGGTGATAAATATATGTCTCAGGTAAGCATTGAGCTGATCTACATGTCCATAGCCCATCCCAACAAATCATATAATGACAGACCAGGTAGTGTAGATCTGCTCCAGAGCTGCTTATCTCACAACAGCCATTTGTCAGGTACAGTTGTGATGTCCATTACAGAACATATGTTGCACATAAAGGGACTTATTTACAAGCCCCTTGCACTGCTGGCATGTTACTTCTTACATTGTCAAAAGTCATGCACCGGTCGCACAGGGGCCTTTTAAATAAGGCTCATTGTGATGTGCTGATGATCCTCCTAAGCATACCTCCCCTAAGTTGACAAGCATTACTGAGGTCTGCCATGGCTTGCACTGCTTAGCTAACCTCTGAATGTGGCAATACACATAACACTGGTCTTGAACAACATTTCTTATGTAAATATTATGGTTCCTTGATGTCCACTATGGCTACGCTGTGCTTTACTCCGGCTTGACTGACTACATATCTCTGAATGCATTGCAAATCCCACATGCTACCTTTGAGGTGAGCCCAGAGCCATTGCAGCTGCCTCACATATGAGATTCACATAGTACATGCCTCTACTATGAGAGTCCCAAAGTATGTCATGTGGGAGCCCACTGGCATGGTACTGTATCCAAGGGTATGCTAGCCTGAAGGAGACACATCTCAGCCTGTACCATGTGTGTTATTTTTCAATTATGTAATTTTAAACTTAGGGATGCATGGAACACATGTGAACAATATCATGCACTCAGCAGAACTGACTGGTACAGAACTCACCTAACTTAGGGAACAAGTATGCATGAAGTGAGATGTACGTAGTGTACTCATTTCCTGGTGTCAGTATTTAAGAGGGCCTGGGTATTGCAATTCCTTGCTGAGTAAGGTATGTGAATTATGTAGGTGCAGAGCATCATCAAAGTCAGCTACCGCAGTGAAAATTGACAGTGATGAAGTTCATAACCTGGTTGTGCAAATTGGTTTGGCAAATTGGCCAATTGGTGCATGTTTTGGCTCTTCCTATGTATGTACACTTCAGCTGGCCTTACAGATGTGTATCGTTTTGACATGTCAACTTTGACATTTGATCCCGTACAACCTGAAGGGTTACAGAGCCAATACCCATGCATATGTACTGTGCTTCTGTTGCATATGAGTTCTAAGTTTACTGATCTGATTTACATGTTATGTCTTGTAGCTGGACCCCCATCATATATGTGTGGTGAGGTGGAAAACGTCAAGAACCCAACAGTGAATGCCTTTATCAATGCTAATTGTGTAGTGCAAGGATTGAGTATGATGTCAGATGCTGTGTGACTTGCCAGATTCAATGTGCATCCCTATAATAAATGAACTTTTGGAAGGAGATAATAGGTCAGGGAAAGTTGAGGTTACATGTTGCAGGACTATCAGCCTCTGTCTACTGTCAAGGAGAACACTTTGCCAATCCGAGATGGACCACATGATCGTAGCTTGACAGGGGAGACATGATCCCAGTGGCCGACTATGCAAATATATGTGGTTGTGGTAGTGGATTCACATCTGAACATGGAAGTGGTTGTGAAGAATACGGAATGCATCTCAGTTGCACATGTTATGATATCAGGAGAATGTAGTGAGCGATTGCATAGCCCACAATGGACTTTGTACAGTTCAAATATGAGAAGTTTCATATACCTCTGTGTGATGTGAGGTCCCTGTGTCCATTGTTATATGTCATACCTGCCAAGTCTTCTGTACAGTTAGCAATGTGTCCTGACATGGGCCCTTGCCATATCAGTTACACTATGTTGTGATAAAATGTATGTACTTTGCAGACATTGCATATCTAACTGTGGCAAATGCCTGTGGTAAAAAGGCCATTGCAGGTTGCAGAAGGCACACTAATGTACAGTGTAGGTGACATGTGTACTATTCCATGGGTACCAAAGAGCATTGTTCCCAAGCATACTCATCACTGATATAATCATACCTAGATGTGCCAATGGTGTTGCAATTGCATTGTGCAACAATTGGCCTGCCTTTGTAATCTAATATGCTAGATAATAGGCATGTGCATGCTCATTCTAAGCTACAAGAAGAATTTAGGCTGTAGGATCTCCTACCTTAGATGTTGTGTTAATAATGAGGTTTCATGATGTTGATACTTGTTCTTAGTCACCCTTTGGCTGACAGTTATCCTCATTGCTTCAACAGACAATATGACCCCAGAGCAGCTGAGGCAGGACAACAAATGCAAGGAGCACTACTACTACCGCCGATGTGTTGCAAAGGCACACCAGGCCACGCAGAGGATGTACAAGGAGGAGAAGAATCAGGGCAAGTTGCAAAGCTTTCCAATGGGACCACAATTGCTTGACAAGGGGAGATCTGCCAGGAACAAACAATCCGGTACATGTACCTCCCGGCAACCCGTACCCAAGACCTCCACCAGCAGGCCATGGCTACCACCTGGACCCACCCCTCAGGCCACCGGAGGGCCTAGCTCATTTTGAATGGATATAAACAAAGGATATCTCTGGCCTGAAGGTGTGTGTGGAAGTCCTGGAGAAAAGGATAGACGAGGCTTTGACTGTCCTCCAAGAGATTAAGGAGGCAGTGGCCAGACCCAAGAGACCATAGCCACAGAGACCCTTCTCCCTGTTTCCATTGTTTTAATTGGTACATGATGTTTTTATAGCTTACTTCAGGTTAGTGTAGTTACAGTGATAGTGTAGGGATTGTACTTTTAGGGGTTTGAAGGGGTGGGTTAGATTTTTAGTGGTTAGGGGTACTTTTAGTATTTTTTGGATTGATGTGTTTTATACGTATAAAAAATGTAAAGCAAAAAATATAACATTAACAAATACATTAAAAAATACAAAAAAATATACAATTGTTTAGGATTCCATGTGTAGGTAGTTGATGTTTAGGTGTAGTTTCTGTTGTCCTTCTGTGAAGACGTGCCTTAAGAGGGCTGGGGGTTGATGTTTATCATGTTGTGCTAAATATGTACCATCCGCCATGAAACCAATCTGGTGTACGTGCGCTTTATAAGTGATATATAACATAACATAACAACATAGCATCCATCAGGGAGCAGACTCAGTAGGTTCCTCTGAGTGGTGGTCCGTCTGAAGAATGAGTGGCCACCACCCTTCCTTTTGACCGAGCCTCTGGTACACCTTAAAGCCTAGAGTTCATGATGCCTTGCACGTAAAAGGTTTTCCAGGTAGGATTCACTTGGGCACACCTTAGGTGTATCCCCCCCACACTAGCAAGCAGAGGTTTAGAGGACATCCGATAATGTGTCTTTAGGGGTCCGAAAAACCCTGATGAATTCCGCAGACCATTTAGGCTCTTTGTGAGGGAGAAACGTGTTGGTTTACCACAAGATGGATCAGAGCCATTATTCTCTGTAGGGTCCATAGACGGATTAGTTTTTAACGTACCTCAGGTCCTCACTAATAAAGGTGACAACCCAGGAACCTGCAGTTTTAGTTTAATGTGATCCCACCTTTGTCCTGTAAAGTTTTATGTAAGACCTCCTTCCTTTCTCCAAGTCTTCTTAGAGGTTGAGCCCACCCCGGTAGTACCATCTTACCAGGGTGACGAGATGTTGCCTATGATGAAGCATTAAACAATATTGTGTGTGAGGCATCCTCTTCCATTTAGGATGGCCTTTTAGAGACCCCCTTTTTTTGTTACACATGACTTACAACATTAAGGCTACTATACCTTACCATGGTTTCCTCATTACATTTTTATATGCAACCTTCATATTTTGTGCTAGATGTATTGTTGTTGGGGACAGTAGGTTTGCCCTTCTTTTTCTCCCGGACTCTCGTTGTACTGGTTTAGATGTACATGAATATGTCTTTGTTAGCAGTGTTTGTCAACATGTGTGAGTAGGTGTCTTGCCTATGGACAAGGATCTGTCAGGTTGTCCATGACTTTACATCATCTAACTATCAGACATTGTTGAGCAGTGGACATGGCTAGCATGATGGCCATTGTAGACAGTACAAATCATGTGTTCACGTTCAATATCTCTGTGTGGCTACATCATGTAACATGCCATGGAGGGATGTTGTGGTCAAAAGTATTTGGCCAATTAGTAGGTGTTTTGACTGACACACTGATTGCTGACCTGTACCCACTCACCTTTGCAGCATTTACTTATCAGTCCAATATTGTATGATTTCTAGTTTCCATAGGTGGACCTGGCACTAGTGAGGTGACTTAATTCATCATTAAAATTCACTGCCTGACCTCAGTAGAACTACATGCTTGCAACCTTGAATAAGCACTTACAAGACATCACACACAATAGTGTTTCCAAAATATGTTATACTCTCATGGTCTAACATTGTCTGTGACACCACAAAACATGTGTCCCTTTGGCAAGTAGTTGGTGTATTTGTCTTACAGAATGGCAAAGGTCAATCTGGTCCTGACTCCTACAGCCAGACAACACACAGGCAGTTATAAGTGCATTTATTTACATGTGCAAACTTTGAAGTGGCTCACAGGTAAAGTTCATTGGACAACAACCCCAAAGAGTGTTTAGAGCCAGTGGATGTCCAAACAAAAAAGTCCATATGGGGAACATGTCATGGGACATGCAGAGGAGAGGAGTTCTTCAGTGAGGAGGATTATCACTATGTCATTAGGGAGGATAGGCCACATTGACAATCCACAAATGGTCAAGGTGAACAGTGCGAAGTCAAAATGAGAACAGCAGCAGCAGATATTCCCTGGCATGTCAGAAGCACAGGGCAAAGGCGAAACTGGGTTTGTGGCACAGATGACTGCTTCTAGATACTATCCTTTGGAAAGATGTGACGTCCACATCTTTCTGCTTTGATGTGTGTGGTGTCTCCTGTGAGGCTGATGTTGTAGGTGCGGCAGGCAAGGTAGGCACACACACATCGGGGGCAGAAGATAAGGATTCCATGCCTGCCGCAGCATTGATCTATGCCAACACATGAGACAGCACAGTAACGAGGAGGATCTGCTGGTTTTGCAACGCAGCACCAAAGTTGTGCTGGTAGGCAGTCATGGAAGCAAAGTGAGCCAGTTTGTGTTACCCTTATGAGTATAATTTTGCTCCATGCTCAGTTAAATAGTGAGGCAATAACGTTTTTTGGTCCAACAATGGAATTACCGTGCTCTTTGCTTTGTTTGATAAGATCCAAACTAGGTATTACCACAAATAGATTGTGCCCCGTTTCTAGGGCCGACTCAGTCGTTTACCAGTTCCCCTATGGGAAAACCTTGCTCTAATTTTTCATGACTATTAGAGATTGGCATTTTTTAATGAATCGCCTCCTTCTCTCGTCATATGGAGGACCACTTGATGTTCGGAACAAAATAGAATTGCGTGCATTCGATTACTGTATTGACACCAATATAATTGGGTGTATTTTTTAGTATTAATAACACAGCTTTTTGCTGATATCAGGTCTTCCATCATTGTCATTACACCAATGATTACTTAAGCACACTTTCTTTTTCACAACTAATTACCGTGGTTTTGCCTTTTATACCAATGATATTCATGATTTGTAATACATCGTGATTTGTCTTTTAAACTTCAGTTTGCTAAAATGTAGTTTTTTTATTACTTTTTCATTTTTCAGATACTGGAGGATAATTGATTTATCTTATCCAGATCAAACTGAGTCCTTAATTTTGAGCCAAATTTTCTATGAGCTCATATATTTACAAACCCTAAGCTAGCTATCTTCTAGTTTATTTTGCAAAATGTAGGTGGGTGACGGTCTGCTCTCCCTTTGAAATTCACTTGCTCTAATTTTTGGAAATTGAATTGGACTATCTGCACAGTAGAAGACTTTTTCTATTTTTTTCACTACTGGGTGAATATCTCTCTTATCTGGATGTTTTTGGTTGTCAAATACAATTCTTTGATTTATCATCTCTAATAGGGGTCTTCAGTCTACATTTGTATCTTTGGTCCTGGAGATGGTCTTCCTGATAATTTACAAGATAAGACCGAAACGTCGTCAACTATAGCCCACTTTAACTTTCATTGTTATAAAGAGTTGATCATTATATGTTTCGTGATAATTTCTGCATATATATGAAAAGGGTTGTTACAAAAATGACTATGAGATAATATTATTGAGAAAGCTATTTTTCTCAGTCATTTTTATTGATGTGCACTGTCTTTTGTGCCCTCATGTTATGCTATTTAATTATTTATATACATTTGTATAGAAAAATAATACACCTGCTTGTCCTATTTTGTTTGACAGCGTTTCGTCATGTTTGCTTGTTTTGTTCTGATTTAGTTCTTAATAATTTTTCAAATTAAGTTTAACAATTTATTTGATTGAGGCTACTGCTTTGGGTCCTCGGAACTGTTTTGTTAAAAATTAAAAAGGAACTGTGTATAAAAGAAACCTCTTGTAGGCACCTTTACCTGAAAATGTGTCTCACCCAAGCCTTAAAGGGTATATTGGGTTACCCATTTTTTCAGTAGTAGTCTACTGGGAGTGAGGCACCCACGGACTTGCTCTAGGGTGGCCTTCACGGTCACCATTACAACCCGCACCTGGTCTACCAGCTCCCACTGGACTCCAACTGCAGTGTGTTGGAAGGTGATCTGTGGGTCCTCGGAGTCCAGGGGTCTGGGTGTGGTGGCATGTGGTGCCTGGTGGTTGGTAGGTGGGAAATTTGGAGACCCCACAATAGTTTTTGACCCTCCCCTTGTCTGAAGTTGGTGTCCCGATGGAGTCCAGGAGTTCTTAGAGGGTGTCCGGTCGAAGGTATGGAAGTTCTTATCATCCCCATCATCCCTGAAGTACAGGATAGGCTGCTGGCAAGGAGATGAGGGTTCATCCTCTGCAATGAGATGGGGATTGCTATTGCTCATTTCTCTTAGATGTTGACGTGATTAATCCAGTTGATAATCAAGGAGCAATACTTTTCACTTTGAGCGTCATATATTTGAGGAAATTGCTCAGCGTGGTGGCAAATTTAACAGTGCCGAACTGATTCATTTCAATAACACAGTGGTGTGGTGTATTTAAAAGATTACGCCACACCTCTGTGTTTTCCCTTGCACTGGCAGTGTTAAAAACAGCTAAACTCCAACACAGACACCCTTGCACCATGGTGCAAGGGTGCCGGCATTGGCACATGCTGTTCTTTTTCGCATTGGTAGCATATTTCCCTGTAAATCTAGCCCATCCCTGCATTTCTGAAAGGAAGCAGCTCAGCGCACTGATTTGTTTGGGTCAATATGGTGAGTCATTTCAATGTAAATATGGCCCATAGTCCTCTGGTGTACATCACTTGCATTCACCCGAACTCCAGTCATATTTAGTAGATGAAAAGGAGTTCATGTGGTCCCTACCATGGCAGCTGACACCTGTGTGCTCTGGATTCTAGGACAGCTGCATAAAATGTAGAGGAATCTAGGCAACTATTAACGTGACTTTTGTTATGTCCCGATGTGCAGGTACTACTCATGGCCCACATATCCCCCACCCCTCAAATGTGTTGTTTCTCCTCTGAGATACCAATTCTATGCAATGGATTTGCTGGATAGATTAATGAGCATAGGCACAGGTGAGATAGAGGGGCATATTTGATAGACATGAGGTGCAGCACAGAACCACAACCGTCCTTGCTGCACCAAGCTGTGTGATTAGGAAAGTGCAGGGTTGCGCTGAGGTGACAAAGATAGAATGCATCCCTGTGCTTTTCTCTATGCTGGTGCACATTCAGCTGGCTGGCACCAACAGAGTTACCCGCAAGGGTGCCTGCTTTGGCAACGTCTGCTGTTTGCGCACCAGCGCTGGCAGAATGGGCAGGGATGCATCATATACTGTAGATACGGCACATTCATTCCCTTTCCTTTTGATATAGGGTAGTACAGCTAGAAGGTTTGCGGCCTGCCCTAGGCCAACATATTATCAAGATGCCCATGAGCCTTCTCTCAATATCATGTTTCACCATAGACGAGCCAATATCCTTCCCTTTGTCCTACAGACAGTGCCGCAGAGCTCTGGGACATAGCTGCCTGCACTGCATGACATTGTGTAATTCCACACATTGCCCCTTGATGCGATTACCCTGTTGCTGTTGTAGTTCATCATAGCCAGCAATGTCCTGTCCCATACCACCAGCCAAGGACTCCTCGCAGATGACAGCGGACACCTGCTCCTCCATGGGATCCAACTCCTCCAGGGACTCTGGACTCCCACCTCTGGTCTGCAAAGCTGCCTTGAGGTTGATTGCCAGTTTTGCCTTTGTCTTGTGCTTACAATCATGCCAGTGCTTCTTACAGTCACTGTCCTCTTGACTTCGGCAACACTGTTTACCGTGTCCACTATAGCCTGACATTTGGCCTTTTTCCTCCCCAATGGCACTTTAGAGCTGACGAAGAGCTGGTGTTGGTGCTCTGTCACCTTCGTGATCAAGATCTAATTCTCCTCCTCACTGAACTTTACCTTTCTCTTCCACTGGGACTCTGGCTAGACAACCTGGCTGGTAGTGGGGTTGCTGGGGTTATTGTCCTGGCCTGTGCTCACTACTGGCAGCTCTATTGCTGCTTTCAGGCAAGGGTAACTTTTTATTTACTCTTACAGGAGTTGTTGTATTTTGTTTCCTGCTAGGCACACTAGGACGGCTAGCATCTTGTTTTCTGGCCGCTAATTGGCCAAACGTGACTTTTTCTACATTAGTCTGCATTTTTTTACCGGCTCGACGTAGACATCAGCATCTGTTTTTCTCATGCTGGCCTCTTCCTAATGGCAAGGAGTGCTGCATTGTAAATACAACGCTAACATGGCATAGGGAACTGTTGTACCAGGGTGGTAACATTTTTTACGCTCTGCTATGGCAAAACAGCTGAGCACCATTTCTTGTAAATACCCCTCTAAGTGAAGATCCAAAAAACACAATAACATCCTAGTGACTTTGGGCTAACAACACGAGAAAAAACTTACCTATGGTATAGAATACATGACAGTGCAGCATGTCAAAGCCTCTTGAGCCATGTATGGGATCAGTTCACACGCATGTCCACATCCATTATCTAATTGATAATACACTGTGAATGAACAAGCGCTCACAATTTGGTGGTTGGCTGTCATGTGCACATTCCCACAGGAAGGGGTTTGTAAACAATGGCACATTTCTGTAATTTGGCTTCTTCCTTCCTTTTTCGCATGCATTGAGACAGCCAGGATATTTTTAACTAAGATCTCCACCCATAACTGAAAAGGTATGTGTGCATACATCTGAGCATGATGTTTGCATCAGTTCCATATTGCAGATGCACCCAGGATTCTCACTGCCTTATTTATGAGGCCTTGCAACACTTTCACGCTGCTATTGTGTCACTTTTTGTGACGCACCAGTGGCGTAAAAAATGCATCATGTTGCACCCTATTTACAAAGTGACGCATCTAAGCAGATGCGTCACTTTGTAAAGCCCTGCGCTACATTATACCTACATCAGGTATAATGTATGCAGGGTGGGCGTTCTCCCGTAAAAAGCCTTGTAGAAGTGGTGCAGTGAAATCTATCAGATTTCATTGCACCACTTCTAGGACACCACTGTGTCAAAATCTTACTCCTGCCTCACAGCAGGCGTAAGACTGACTCAGGCACATTTAACATGGGACTGGCCCATGTGTAATGCCACATTGCTGGAGTTGCATCACTTTTGCCACACACACACCAGCAATGCGTCATTACTGCTCCTACTGATACATCAGACATACTCACGTATCTGTAACTAATTGCGACATGGAGCGCCATACATTAAATACGGCACATCCATCGCGTTGCAAGCAGGGTGCAGTGAAAAAATTTGCATTGCTGTTTTCACGCAGCGACGCAACAGTTCTCATAAATGAGGCTCTCAATTGGACTAATTATTACATTCATTTCACCAGCTACATTGTAGGGCTAATCATGGGATTTTCATTTTTTTATGGTAAATGTTCATATGTTGTTCATTAGAAAACAATTGACAGGCAGTTCACTAGTTTAATGGACCGGCTCTTTATGAGCCAGTGTTGGCATAAGAAAAGCCATGCTGAAGTGAGATGTGGCTTCATTTTCCTTTTCACCTCTGCCTCAGGGCGCTTCTCCTATCCCCCACACTAACGCTTATTTTCATAATGTTATCGTATTTAAGAGTTTCTTCAGAATTCTTGCCTTAGTATTATGTATAATTAAGTTGAATTGCTTTATCCTGCCTGCCCACTGTACTCAGAAAGTGTATGCATAAATATATACGTAATGAGCCAGATTCACAAAGAATGTTATATTAGTAGGTGTGGCTTACCCTTTTAGATCTCCCGATTTAATCATGGAATTAGGCCCTAATCAAGGATGCTATCGGGTGAGTCACAGAAAAATGTTTGTGTAGGAAACCCAAGACATTTTACAAGCACATTTTATTTGAGCTGCCAATTAATTTACTTCGCCACGTTCAAAGGGAGTATTTTGTTGCCAATTACTTGTTCTCAGTCTTTACATGTGTGTAGATGTATTTTGTCCTTGGCTTTTGTGAATTTTAGAGAATTCCCATAGAAGCCCATGTTGACACCAGAACATGAGCTTCTATGGGAATTCTCTGCAGCATATTATCAAGCCCATTATCGCCGCTTTAGCGGCAGTTTTCTGCCGATAAAGTGGCGATAATTTTAACGCCGGACCTTGATAATATGCCCCTAAGATATTTGTCCTCGCTACACCTTGCCTGGTAATGCATCACATTTTGGTGCATTCACAGGTCTACCAATAATGTTAAATCTGGGAATGCATCCAAATCCATGGGCTTTGTGTGGGAACACCCACGCATAGAATGCCTCCCTGGGGTGGAGTAACGCAACGCAGTGATTTTTGCTGCGTTGCGTTACTCTGGATTAATTCAGCCACTGAGGGTCACACAAGGTGGCCTAGTGTAGCTTACTAAATCACATTTCAAGGGTTGCATCACTTCTGCACTGCAGAACTTGTTGCAAAAGTGATGCAACCCTTGATAAATATGGCCCCAAAAGCATATGCCAACTATATACATTATAATTTCCAATACATTCAGGGGCATATGCATCAACATTGGCATTTGCGATTCCTTATTAGCGAAAAATAAGGATTCGCTAATAAGGAATAGCAAAAGGCTATGCATGTAGGAATCGCTATTCAAATAGCGATTCCTTAACTTTCCTTAATTGCTACTAGCAAATTGCGAGTAGCAATTAAGGAATGCCATCCCAATAATTCCTATGGGCCTCCAGGCCCATAGGAATGAATTGGAGATTGCATGAGCAAATAGCGAGTACCAGTAGGTTCTCGCAAATTGCTCATGCAATTTCAAGGGTGCAAGGGTGTCAAAATGACACCCTATTGCACCCCTGAAATTGATATGTGCACATATGTTGCACACACACATGCTCTAAGCGCATGTGTGTGCGCAACATGAAACTTTGAAAAATGCACAAAAGTGCATTTTTCAAACTTTTAGCAAATTACCATGCAGTTCATCTTCATGGTAATTTGCTCCCCCTATTAGCGAATTCGCTAATTTTTTAACTTTCATGCATTGCATTTAAGGAATCCCAAATTGAGATTCCTTAAATTAAGGAATCTCAATTTGGGATTCCTTAAATGCTATCGCTATTTAAGGAATCGCTATTTAAGGATTCCTTAAATAGCGATTTTTGCTTTTGGGTTGATGCATTGGGATTGGGTATTTTTAACTCAATACCGGGAGCTATTAGCGAATCGGTATTTTACCGACTGGATTTTGGCTTGATGCATGAGGCTGTAAATGCTTTATCTTGATGGATAGCTAATCTGCTTATTTTTTTCTGGCACAGTATTCTCAACTTCTCAAACATGAGGAATAGATATCTGCTGGTCATCTCTTTTTGATGCACAGGACCCCCAAACATAAATGTGGATCTAGTACGGCATTAAAATATGCAGAGTAATACAGGTTGAGGGCATAGCTGCTACGACCTTGGAAGATGAGGAGGAATCAAAAGGGCTGAAAGACAGGTCATTCCTCTAAAAATATTCCTGTGAAGCCTTGATCTGCCTGGAGATCCAGGGAAACATAGTCACCATCATCATTTAGGATCCAAAATTCCTCCATGAGATCTGCAGATAAAGCAAAAAATAACTAGTTAGTCTAAAGTGCTGTAATGGGCACAGAGGGCATGAAGGCGGGTGCAAGCCATCGCCAAATGCCACACTCCTGCTGCTAATGGCTGTAGGCCAGCACAGTGTTTGTGGGAGTATAGGGCATGGGAACATCACTCTTACGCCCATAGCCCAAAGGGTCCAATGGCTATTAATAAAAAATCTAAATATTACTGAAAAAACTGTATAAACTGGAAGTTTGAGTTTTTTAAAATCAGAAATCAAAATAGCGTCTGCTTTAAAAACACATTAACATTTCCCTATATGATATCAGCTGAACAGGTGATATGGTTAGGACAGTAAATCTAGAAAACGCTAAAATTCACCAATTATGTTGAGCAACTCAATATATTACCCAGCCCATTGACTGCTCATGGTTTGCACATGATGTCATAGGGGTCACATGCAGTGCTCTGGAGTGAGGTAAGTCTTTATCACTCAACATAACTGGTAAACTCCAGTGGACTTTATGTTGCCTTTTAACTATATCCCTGGCCAGTGCAGTCAAAATCTATCTAACAAGCACATTTTGTTTGCTAGATAGAACCGAACCAGTTCCTTTTGTTTAAAACCGATTGCTTCCAGGACAGGTTTCAAGCATTACTAACACACATAGGACCAGATGTATTATAGTGTTATGTCACCCTTGCGCCACATAAGGGGGTGCAAGGGCGACGAAACACTAAAGTCAGATTTATCAAGCCATGCAAAGAAGCCTTTCGTGGCCCTGTTTGGCTTGATAAATATGGGGTAACACGAGGCAGTGCAAATCGCTGCTTGCGTTACTTTGCCCCAGAAAGGCATACCATGGGTAGAGCGTGGGTGTTCCCACACATCCAACCAGGGATTTTGGCCCATTCCCAGTTTTACCAATAGTGGTAGACCTGGGAATGAGTGAAAAGGCTATGGGAATATCTTTATTTCTCCTTGTTTTTCCTCTTTCTGTGCGTGCTGCATTCTTCAGCAAACGTAGAAAGAGGAAATTGCCTCTGAGGATTGGTTTTGTGCACAAAAACAATCCTGCCTGTAACACAGGCACCCTTGCTCCATGACGCACAGGTGAAGGCTTTGGCTCTAGGCAGCCAAAAGTGCGCCAGCGCAAGGAAAGGACAGGAATGAGCCTTATAATGTTAAATACTGTGCATTTCTACCCTTTCTCTTTAACGTAGCGCAGCGCAGCAAGGTGGCCTGCTGCTTTGCGCTGTGTGAAAGTTTGAAATATATGGTCCTCAGCATTTAACATTTATTTACGCAGACACAGTCTGCCCCTAGTCCAATCTTATGTCAATACACCTGGCCATGTGTTTAAATTCCCTCAAAAGAGATTAATTGTGGATCCCTCATATTATGGCATTAATGTATTCTCCTGGGATGATGTGTAAAAATAGAAATGCTCGATTCATAAAAGAATGTAAGATGATTCATTACTTTTAGACATAAAGAGGACAATTTATGTTAATCATGGCAGTGCATGTTACCAATTAACATGCATAATACATATTTTACACGTCTTCGTCTCTGAACATTTTGAAGATTTGATACATAGTTCTAATAGCACATGTTGTCCGATAAAGGAGCGACTCAACCAGAATTTAAGAACTAAAAACGCTACCATAATAGTACTGTAAGTAGGTGGTCAGCAGTGTTTTATTTGAGTACATTCATAAGTCGTTCATTTATAGCTTTTAACGACAGTTCTGTATATTTTACTGCTGTTTTGTCACGTGGCAATATTTCCGCTTCCCATTTTAGAATAGGACTTTGTTTGAAAAGGAAATCGCATATTGTATGAAATGTGTGCCACTTCTGCATGAGTGATCGTTCTGCCTTATACTGTAATAATGTTACATTACCAAAAATAGTATTTGTATTGAACGTTGCCCGAATAAAAAATATGATCTATTGCATTACTCAAGAGAAACGGAAACTAATGTGTGGAAGGTACATTCCACATGGCTGTCCAATTTCTTGTTAGTTAATAATCCTATTCTAAATACGATTGTAAAATTGCATATATAAGCATCTGTTGTATTGCATTGGCCCTTATGGTAAGTCTCAGTTACACAGCCTGGTTCATAAAGATTTTACTATGACTCACTCTATAGGTACTCGTGACTAACTTTTGAAATCAAAGATTAACCTTGTGAATTGTGCCCTGCCTCCTTATATTGCTATATCACCATTTCACTGACACCTTCGTGAAACATGGCAGTGTTCCCTTTCCATTGTGATCCTTGAAACACAGTTGCTGTAATCTTTCCTAAGGACTAAGGGGCATATTTACAAAGCCTCTGCAGCACTTTTATGCTGCTGGAGCGTCACTTTTGTGATGCTCCGGAGGCGCAATGTGCCGGCCCATATTTACAAGGCCATGTAAAGCCACCCTGTGTCAGGCCTTGTAAATATGGAGCACGGCAATGCCTCACTCCGCATGGAAGAGGAGTTCCATGGGTTTTGCTGTGGGTGTTCCCACGCAACACCCATGATTTTTGACACTGCCCCAGATTTACAACATAGCGTAAATCTAGGACATGCCAAAACTAAAGCCTTCCCAAAGCAGGCGTGACAAGGAGAAATTGACATCTTTCTCCTGTTTTTTTCTCTCTTACCACGTGTGCTGAAAGTGGAAAATGCCTCCTTTGATTGTTTTTGCACAGGAAGGGACAAAAATCATTCCACCAACACAGACACCCTTGCACCATGGTGCAAGGGTGCTTGTGTTGGTGCTCGGCTGCATTTTGTGCGTTGGCACTGGCAGAAAGAACAGTAATTTGCCTTAGACACGGTCCAGGTAGGGCAGCGGAGTTGGAAGGTTTATGAAGTTGCCCTAAACCAAAATATGCTAAATATGCCCCTAACTTTATGAGTTAAACATGACTTGATTCTCAGGACTGTCGGCCATGGCAGATGAGGCCCAGTGCTGGGTTACACTGAGCGTTATCCTCAGGTGGGTCAGAACAAGCGGCCTGTACCTTTCAGCATTACCTCTGCCTTTGGGCTTCTATAGTCTCCCCTGCTCTGCACCACTCCCCTCTCACACCTCCAACACTCATGTGAGTCCTATTGAATCCATGTTGCACCGTGCAGTCTCCTTCACGGTGGTCCCCAAATGCGCTTAACTTAAACCAAGAGCCTCTGGTGCTCAGCACAGGCACTACATTTACAACATGGTGGCGCTGTCTTGTCAGTTTTGAAGTGAGCACAAGAACAGTCATTTAATACTTTAATATACAATAAAAATGACTAATGCCAGCCGCCCCAGCCATTCTCATAGCTGTGGGTGGCCTAGGATCCTCTTAATAGTCACCCACACGTGTAGAAGTGTGATGGTTAGTAGTTGTGTTTGTACTGGTAGGATGCTTAAAAAAATGAAATAATATAAGTTATAATAAATGTGCAGTATTTAACATGCAAGCTTAAAATAAAATAAAAGTGTTTTAAAATGATGAAAATGTACATAGTTACCACATAGACACTTATTAGGCCTTAAATTGTCAATTTCACTTTTGAAAGTTCTTCATTTATAAATGTTAACACAGGATTTGAATCTTTCTTTTTTTAGTCTGATAGTTAAAGAATGAGATCGTGCATAATGAAGTATCGCAAAAATGTGTAACTCTTGACCTCTGCTAAAAGATTCTAATTCATAAGATGAACATTTTATGAAATGAATCACATATTTTTGTAGAAATGCTGCTATTTCAATGGAACATATTGCCGCAATTAATTAGGAGTTAGTCTTTTAAATGGGAATTATACAATTGTATATTAGGAATCAGCAAATAATGTAGATGTTGACCTCTTTTTTTTTTTTATTGAGCAGAGCTTCGAGAACATTTAAATAACACATGAGCAAACATTTGCACAAATCAACCATGAGTTTAAAAATCAGCTCCTTCATCTTTCCAAACATTGACCAATGGCAAACTAGAAGCAGAAAAAACATTTTAAACAATGCTAGCATAAATATCTGTAGCTAAGTACAAAAATTGTAAAATACCAAAATGCAAGAATGCAAAAGTGCAAGTGCAAGTGCAAAAGTACAAAACTACTAGGTTAAAGTGCTAAAGTGCTCGAAACAGATATTGCTAATTCCGCCAATCATTTTAAAAAGATGATTGAACAACACCTAGTCTCTAAATTCAGGGTGGTGCTACCCCACTATCGGGTTTTCCAAATTACTTAAAAATATCCAATTCTTATAAAATGTCTTGGAAGCTTCCACCCGGCTCGCGTAGGCTTCTTCAAAAGCCTGCGTCCATTTCATTTTATTGAGACATTTATCATAAGTGGGAACTTCCCTGGACCTCCAATTCTGAAGAATTAAGGAGCTGGCTACCAAAGACGCAATAAAGAGCAAGGTTTCTTCAGCTTTCGGTAAATCTATTCTATCTTTACAAATTCCAAACAGGGCCATCTCGACCTCTGGGGATATCCTCTTTTTAAATGCCCTATTTAGAGCCGAGAGGATTGCCTCCCAAAAAGACCCCAATCTTGGACATTTAAAAAAAATAGGAAGCCAGCCCCCTTCTCCTTCTGCCTGGCATCAAAAGCAATTATTTTTGACTTCCGGGTACCTTTTATTAAGTGCTTTTGGAGTGAAGTATGCCAGCCACTGGGATAGAAAGGCCATTCTTTTAAAATTGGCTGCTCTCAGGGCCTTACTCCCTCACCAACATATAGCTTCCCATTCATTATTAGAGAAGGTGCATTGTGTTTCACGGGCCACCCTTTCCAAATGGTTCTCTATCAATGGGAGTGGGCCCTGATTCCATAGCAAACAATACTAATTCCCTACTCGACTTAATTTTGCCCCGAAGAGGGTTATCACGAGTTTATTTGGCATATCGAAAACAAAATTTAGTTTTTTAAAGAAATGATTTCCACTCCTCAGCAGCACCTCCTGCCACGTAATTAACCTATTCTGGATTAGAAAATATCTTAGCTCTCCTAGCCCGCAATCCTCCCAGTTTTTCAAGTGGCCTGATTGAATTTGAAGGTCGAGATTTCTGCATTCCCTCAATTATAAGTAGTGCAGCCCGGAGGAGCCAGTCCCCTTAAAAAAGGATTGGAGTCTGGTGCAGTAGTCCTTCAGTGTCTTATATCGGAAGTTTGGAGGTTTTTAAGAATATCGAAATCTGAGAACCAGTTTCCTGCACCATTTTATCCAACCAAAAATTATCTTTAGACCCATTGGAGACCAATAAACCAGCTAGTAAATCTATAAAAGCCTCATCAAAGTAGGTCCGAATATGCGGTAGAGCCAGACCTCCCTGCTCAATAGGTAATTGTAATGATGAGAGCTTGACCCTTAGTGCCTTTTTCCCCCAGACAAACTGTCTAATCAGAGTTTCCATCTCTTTAAAAAAAAAAAACATATTAATTTTAATGGGTACGTTGATAAAAAGGAAAATGAGTAACGGAAGTATGGACATCTTAATAAGAGATACACGTTCCATCAAGGTCAAAGGGAGTGAAAGCCACTGCTCTAACAATCTCTTAATTTTACCTTGCATTCTTACATAGTTCAGATTATAAATTTGTTGATATTGATTCGTCACATAAATCTCCAAATATCTAATAGTGTCCGGCTTTATGGCTTGCACCTTGAGGTTGGCTGGGAGAAAGATTGTATCTGTATTCAAAACGAGAACTTCAGTTTTGTTTTGATTTATTTTGTACCGCTTTGTTCGCCATAAGTTGGCAGGGTATGCTCAGACGTGAGTCCCTTGCTCACTTTGCCACTGGATTCAAGCACGCCTGGCTGAAGATGGCTGAAATGCCAGAAACCGGTCCTAGGAAGCTTGTTTCCGGTCCAGGGAAGGCATGGCTTTGCAGTTCGGGCTGGACTGTTCCCATGAGGCACAGGGTCAGACTGATTTGCATATGGCCATGTCTGAACTGGGGTGGCAGAGTGGGCTAAAGAACGGTGATGGATCAAACCCAGATCTGTTGACTGGGTGTGAGTGTTTGATTGGTTCTGATGCTCCGTCCATCACCACCCCCTTTTGTACCGCTTTGATCGCCATAAGTTGGCAGGGTATGCTCAGACGTGAGTCCCTTGCTCACTTTGCCACTGGATTCAAGCAAGCCTGGCTGAATATGGCTGAAATGCCAGATACCGGTCCTAGGAAGCTTGTTTCCGGTCCAGGGAAGGCATGGCTTTGCAGTTCGGGCTGGACTGTTCCCATGAGGCACAGGGTCAGACTGATTTGCATATGGCCATGTCTGAACTGGGGTGGCAGAGTGGGCTAAAGAACGGTGATGGATCAATCCCAGATCTGTTGACTGGGTGTGAGTGTTTGATTGGTTCTGATGCTCCGTCCATCACCACCCCCTTTTGTACCGCTTTGTTCGCCATAAGTTGGCAGGGTATGCTCAGACGTGAGTCCCTTGCTCACTTTGCCACTGGATTCAAGCAAGCCTGGCTGAAGATGGCTGAAATGCCAGATACCGGTCCTAGGAAGCTTGTTTCCGGTCCAGGGAAGGCATGGCTTTGCAGTTCGGGCTGGACTGTTCCCATGCGGCACAGGGTCAGACTGATTTGCATATGGCCATGTCTGAACTGGGGTGGCAGAGTGGGCTAAAGAACGGTGATGGATCAAACCCAGATCTGTTGACTGGGTGTGAGTGTTTGATTGGTTCTGATGCTCCGTCCATCACCACCCCCTTTTGTACTGCTTTGATTTATTTTATAGCCCCTTATTAATTCAAATTTACTAAATTCCCTCCTCACGACTTCCAAATTGTGATTGTTAGCCTTCAGATATAAAATAATATCGTTTGCAAAAAGCTTCAATTTAGCCATCCCCAAAATTGGGGGCTTAATTGCTGCATTATCTCGCATTCTAATGGCTAAAGGTTCTATAAAAAAGGTAAAAAGCAATGGGGAGAGCGGACAGCCTTGTCTCATCCCCCGATTAATTTTTACTGTACCAGCCCGTTTCGTATTAATTACCACCTGAGCTTGAGCCCCCTGATAAAAGTTTCGCAACATTAAAATTACCTGGGGAGGCATACTGAATCTACTGAGGGCAAAAAACAAAGTGTTCCAGTTCACCTAGTCAAACGCTTTCTCCGCGTCGACCATCATAATACAAGCCTGGGTAGAATTCGTATTACAATAGTCCAAAGCCTGTATTAAAAATTCTGTATTAGCTGCTATAGATCTTCCTGCTATGAAGCCGGCCTAGTCTTTGTGGATTGTTTCCTGTGCTACTGGTAAAAAACACTGTGCCCACACTTTCATTAAAATCTTATAATCTAAGTGGAGGAGGCTAATGGGCCTATAAGAATTAACATCCTTCGGGTTCTTATCCTTTTTTACAAAGCAGACAACAATCGCCTCCATTAAAAACGAGGGGACCTGTCCACTGTTTTTTCATAGTTGAAAAGATTTTTCAAGGGTGAAATCAATTCTTCTGAAAAAGCCTTATAACATTCCATAGGGAACCCGTCCTCCCCACACGCTTTGGCCCCAGATGTAGATTTAATGGCCGCCAAAATCTCTGAACTTTCTAAATCTGATTTCAGCTGGTCTACCCGAGAATCAGATAGTCTAGGAATGTTAACATTATCAAAGTACTCCTGTATAGTCTCTTCCCCCACCAGATGTTCCATGGTGTAGAGTTGCTGGAAATGTTCTAAAAAGTTCTGTGAAATCTCATCACTATTGGTTACTTCTATTCTGGTCTTGGGGTTGATCACCTTCGAAACTGAAGCCGCTTCTTGTTTAGTTTTTGGTAGAGCTGGCTAACAGTTTACCAACCATCTGGCTATCTTCGTACACCTTTCATTGGTAGGATCGGGAGCTGCTAATCTCTTCTAAAACAAAGAAGTCTCTCAGGGCCTTTCTAGTAGTGTCCAATTGGTGTTGAAGTGGCAGAATCCTCTGAGCCTGAGCCCTTACCACTGCCCCCTGCAATTCAGCTATTTTGGCCCATCGAGCTCTTGACTGGGCGACCGAGAAGGAAATGATCTGCCCTAGATCCGTGGCCTTAAACACCCCCCAAACCGCAAAGGGTCCAGCCGTCTCCTCATTGATCCTGAAGTATTCAGAGATCCATGTTCTAAAACTCTCAACCCATTTTTGATCTTAGAGAAGAAGGCGATCCATCTGCCACCGGGACCACTCCCTTCTCACTTCGCCAATCTCAAGCTCGAGCCCAATATAGGAGTGGTCAGAGAAGGGGTTGATCCCAATATCTGCCTTTAGGACTAAAAGGGATCTCGATGTTAAAAAAAAGTCAATTTGGGATGCTGTCTGATATCAGTGTGAGTGAAAAGTAAAAATATTCTTATTAATATTGGCTTTCCGCCAGGGATCTACTAGTTGATACTCATGCCTGATAACCTCGAAAATTCTTTTAGTATTTGTTTTTTTTAGGTATCCTTCTTTAGATCTTGTATATAATTAAAGACTCCCCCGATAAAAATCTGGCCAGGGGCCCCTCTCAAGAATTCATTGATTTTGACCAGCCCTGAGGCATCATCCATAACCGGGCCATAGTAGTTTAAGAAATTTAAAATCCTCCCCTTCAGCTTCGCTGCTACCCATAGCCATCTCCCCTGTGGATCCCAACACATTTCTTCAAATTCCCATGGCAAATTCTTGGAGAAATAAATAGCAACCACTCTCATGGCTAGGCCTGCTGACGCGAAGAAAGCGCCCGAAAATAACCTCGGTAAGTACAGCTTAGGTGAATTAGATTTTAAATATGTCTCCTGAAAAAACAAGACATGGGGATTGAAAGAGGTGAGCCACCTAATAAGCCCACCATATGTTTGTTCATTGAGCATGCCATTGACTGACAAAATCCTACATTTACTAGCAATATCTATTTCCTAGATAAGTTTGTTGTTTGCTCAAATATAGATACCAGTGCGTGCTATTCTTTGCTCCTTTTGCTGCTGCTCTTTTTACTGATACTAGTCCCGCCCACCAGCCCACCCTCACTCACTGAAAAAAGAAAAACCCCCCCACAGAACCACAGAAATGTGGAAAAGCCACGCTAGCCACATCTCTGCCCTCCCTGCTGCCCTCATGGGTGTAATGCAACCACACCCTAGGTGACCCTGCTGCCCCCAGCAAAAAAGAAACAGACTTTCTTTAGCATTGAATCATTTTCCACTTCCCGAAGAGATTTCTTTCAGAAAACACTGAGCGTCTTCCACATTTGTAAATAGGTGAAACTTCCCCTTAACCAGAACCCGAAGCTTAGATTGTTGCACTATTGAGGCTTGGGCACCCTGAGCTTTAAACAGATATAGCATCTTTACAAACTCCTTTCGCCTACGCACTGCCAAAGCTGTCATGTCTGAAAATATGCGACAATTGGAGGTTTCATTTATAAAAAACTTTCTTTGTTGAATCACCTTTGTCAGAATGCGCTCTTTGACACAGAAGTCTGCAAAATTCAGCAACATTTTTCGTGTTATCTTTGAGTTCAGGGAAGGGTGAGCGGGAACTCGTTGTGCCCTTGTAATGGTTAAGTCTCCGTCAAATTCGGAAAGAACCTTTTGTTTAAAAAATGTGTTGACAAATTGAAGAGTTTGAGCCCCCCGATTCCTTAGGGAACCCCACTATTCGAAGGTTCGACCTCCAGGAGTGATTCTCGAGCTCCTCTAATTTGTACTCCAGGGAATGTTTGTCTTTTACTGCTTCATTCACCTTTCCAAGCATCTCGTTCATCTGATCTCCCAGCAGCGTGATTCTTGTTTCGGCTTCCTGCAGTTTGATTGGGAAACATGTCATTGTCTCTTCAATTTTGCCTAACCGCTGATGTAGGGAGGTTATCTCCAGCTTTTGTGATTTTTTAATTTCCCTAATCTCCTCCAGAATAAGGTTCAACATTTCTCTTATGTTCATCTGTTGCATAAAGGGCCCTTCTATCGCATTACTGCAATTGATTTGTGGTGTCATCCCATCCTGGTTCAGATTTTCAGCAGATGGATTTTCACTTTCCTGGATGCTTGCACCCAGCAGTATCCCCCGTGGCAGAAGCTGAGACTGAGGCTGAGACTGTATCTGGACTGGGCCCTGTAGTAATGGAAGATGTTGCACCTCTCTTGATGGTGTCCTATTAACTGCGAGTGGAGACATCACTAACTGGATTGGGCTATGAGTCTTCTCTTCTGCCAAAACAAATAATTCTGTTGAACCCTCCTGGTCCTGATCTTGGACTGCCAGATTCATTTTTGGGGAAGGAGATGGTATCTGCCCAGGCATCTGGGCCTGTTGTGTTGTTATCAGGCCTTGTGTGGAGTCCTTTGGTAGATCCCCCGGCACCTCTGGTGTTTTTGTAGTCGATTTGGAAGGAGCTGGTTGGGACGCCTTTTTCAAAAAAAGAGGGAATTCTTTGGCACTTTTTAGCCCCTTTTTATGCCCATCAATTATTGGAGCGTCCTGTCGTTCCTTAACTGACGATGATGGAACCTCCGTCAAATTATGTGCAACTATTGTCTCTTCTTCTACCAGTTCCTGGGAGAGAGAGGGGGGCAGTCCTTCTTCTGAACTTTCAAAGCTGACATCTGAGCTGTGAGAATTGATGCTGTGCTCTCTTCTAGCTACGAGTGAGGTTGCCTTTGCCTGGGCTAAATGAGTTTTGGCTTTCAGCCCGGCCACTGAGTTAACCTTGGCTACTGCACTAGAGTGTTTAAAATGCTTTCCCATTTTTTTTAAACCACCCTGATTTTCTCCTCAAGTCTGCCCCAGTGTCCCCCTAGCGGTACTAGCTGGGTAACTGCACCAACTGCTACCAGGTTTCCGCAAAACCCTGTATGACCAGGCAGCTTTTGTATAATTGTGCACATTGGACACAGTTTCCTCCCACCTCCTTCCACCTTTTATATAGTTCTTTATAGGTCTGTACCTCTGAACCACAGTGCCTCTTCAGCCACCTCCACCTGCAGCCTCCATAGAATCTCCACTGTTATTCTCCTGTTAATCTCCACTGTTTTTTTTTCCTTAGCATTTGGAGTTATCACTGGTACTCAGGAGCCCTGACACCTTTCACCGCAGAGACAATCACTGGCTCCTATTTCCAGCCCCAGCGTTTCATAAGCCCGGCTGCCGGAAGCTCCGATGCACAGGAAAAGACCCCAAAAAACACCTATGGCAGCATCAAAAGCAGCATCAGAAGCCGTGTAGAATCCGTACAACTCCATAGAATTCCGCCACTACATTCCTACGGGTGAAACCGACAAAAGCGACTGCCAGCCGGTCTTTTCTGCGCATTCTCCCGACAAAGGCAGCTTTTCCTACCACTGCTTTCCTCCCGCGTTCACACGAGGAATGCCGAGCTCGGATTCTCCATTACTGGGGGCGGAGCAGGGCAGTGTCACCTGAGGCTACTCGGAGGCATGGTTCTCCGTAGCCATCCATGAGCCGGTAATCGAAATTCCAGATGTTGACCTCTTAATCTAAATTGTATTTCCTTTTCAAAATTTGTCATTGAAAACAAATATTTATTTATCATTAAACGATGTTACAAATTCTACATGATTTACTTTAGTTTGAAGGATAAATTTGTACAAGTATAAGCCATAAGCAGAGCTGAACCCTGTATGACAGTTGCAACAAATCTAACTAACACATTGAAAAGACCATTGTTTCCCGATGTTATGATGAGGAGTAATCTGGTTCCCATGAAAATCTCAGATGATGATTAGATCGAAGAAGACGGCAAAGGCAACTGCTGCAGATTCTAACAAAAAATGCTGTTTTTTATAAGTGCATGTCCCTAAATTAGTCTACAACTTCTCTCCTTACCTCCCTTGCCAACATCTGACGCTGACTTGCATTTGCAGACACTCTTGTCTGCAGAGCTTCGATTGAGGACCTTATTCCATTTGCCCCAGACCCCGTGCTTTATTGTGCTGAAACTCTACTGAGTTTCTTGAAATTTCCTTCATGGATGTTCTACTTTGATTTTGCTGATAATATTGTACTGAATTTATTGAAGCTTCATGCATCCCCTCACTCTCTCGACATAGAGCTCTTTATGGGTTCAGGCTGACTCCTTTTCTAAAATCCTTACAATAGGGGTTCTTTCCTTCATGGAACATGCTTAATAATGATTAATGCTTTGTATTGATACTAATTGATTTGATTTATTGATTGATGAATAAACTGACCAAACAAATGTAAGTTACTAAAGATTGAAGTTAATAAAACCTTTTGAACCTCTTTAAACTCTCTTCATTGGCTTACACCTAATATTGATTATTGATGATAAATTGTTGAAGTGACTAATTATTTGATTTCTCTTCTCCTATTAATAGCCAAGGTCCATGGCCAGACCGAGCAAGGATTGGCATGGATGATTAATAAATCATAATATTTAATTTTACCTGATTCTCACTCGAGCAGTTTCGTCATTGGAAGTGCTGGCATGGGAAATTGGTGGTACAAGCTGCAGCAACCTCCTGACAAGGGCCCTGGCACTTATTTTGTTATAACCTACGCACTGGTACCCACCTGCCATAGTCGTTAAAAATTAGCATCACCAATGCTGCTATCTCATGCCCTCATGGAGAGATTCAGAGAGAGTAGCTCCAATAAGCTTCACTTGCCCATAATTGCACGCTCATTGAGGTTCACATGCCAAGAGATTGGCCTTTTCAACTGTACATTAATTCCTCGATATTTAACTGGAAGAACAGTCAATTGTATGAATTTAACTAAAATATTAACATCACCAAGCCTTTGGTATCTAGTGTGGAATTTGCCTCTCCCAACAAGGAGCCAACATACTCAGCTGTTTTCATTTCCTCATCCTCTCTGCAACATGACATGTAGCTTGACTTCAGGAAAGGGATCTTGAGCCTAGAATAAAGAAAAGAGGGTATGTTCTAATCATTCTAGTCTCTCAAAAGTATTTATTGTGAATTTCCACCACATTTTTCAGCAACCGGTTAAGGATTTCACATAGCATTGAAGCTCACATGTAACTTTTGTTCCATAATTTATTATTACATAAAAATTTCTTTATAGTAACACGTGGATGGCAAGAGGTATATATATCAAAGTCTGCAACAGGAAGTCATGGTTCAAACCATTAAACCATTGGAATAATTTGCAATGCTCACTAATACAATTAAATCTGTTTAGCAAATCTGAATGAAAGAAATATACGTGCAGACAACGGGTCCTATTTTTAAGGGTTTATATTGCGTTTGTACCATGCAACATAATACATGCGCAACAAAAACCTTAAAATGGGATTTATCAAGGCATGTGTGGCCACTTTGCGTGGTCTTGCGTGGCTTGATAATTCTGGAGTAACGCAACACAGCGCAAATTGCTGCATTGAGTTACATTGCCCTGGAAAGTCTTTCCATAGGGCAGGTCCATTTCCCAGGTCTACCATCACTGGTAGACCTGGGAATGCGCCAAAAAGATGCCTTCTCAAGGAAGAGATAGCAAGTAGAAATATCTTTATTTCTCCTCAGTTGATGACAAGTGGTATATATATCAAAGTTTGCAACAGGAAGTCATGGTTCAAACCATTAAACCATTGGAATAATTTGCAATGCTCACTAATGCAATTAAATCTGTTTAGCAAATCTGAATGATGCATTCCAAAAGAAATATACGTGCAGACAAAGGGTCCTATTTTTAAGGGTTTATATTGCGTTTGTACCACGCAACAAAATACATGCACAACAAAAACCTTAAAATGGGTTTATCAAGGCATGCGTGGCCACTTTGCGTGGTCTTGCGTGGCTTGATAACTCTGGAGTAACGCAACACAGCGCAAATTGCTGCATTGCGTTACTTTGCCCTGGGAAGTCTTTACATTGGGCAGGTCCATTACCCAGGTCTACCATCACTGGTAGACCTGGGAATGCGCCAAACTGATGCCTTCTGAAGGAAGACATAACAAGTAGAAATATCTTTATTTCTCCTCAGTTTTCCTCTTTTTCCTCCTTTTCTTTGTGTGCTGCATTCTACAGCACACATAGAAAGTGAAAAATACGTCTCAGGTGCCGCTTCCTGCACAAAAACAATGAAGGAAGGAAGCCTGCATTAGTACTAGGCAGCCCACTGTGCACCAGCGCTGGGGAAAGGACAAGAAAGCACCCTATTGTAATAAATACAGCGCATTCCTACTTTTTTCCTGTAACACAGTGCAGCACAGCAAGGTGACTTGCTGCACTTTGCTGTGTTACAAATACATTAATATGCCCCATAATATACAAGCAAACACTTTTTTGCACTTACCCAAGTGTGTGAGTTATTGTCACAAATGTTGCAATTCCCATTCAAAATCCTGTTTCCATTTTTTGCTAAATGGTATCTCAAAAGTGTGGTGAAATTGCTCAATATTTGGACAAAAAATCACACTTTATTCTTCTGAAACATGTTGATGTAATGTGAATCTGTCCAGCATGATTCTGCAAAATACAAAACTTAAAACTGAGGTGTAAAAAATGTATACACATCTGAAATTTTGGCTCCAAACAACATTTTGGAGCCGATTTACAGAACTAACTTAAGACAGAATCATAAACTTACTACTTTTGGTATTCACAGAAGTTAGGATTTTATCTTAAGTTTGTCTTAAGACAAACTTAAGACAGACTTAAGACAGACTTAAGACAAACTTAAGACAGACTTAAGACAGACTTAAGACAAAATCCTATCTTAAGTCTGTGGGCCCGATTCACAGAACTAACTTAAGACAAAATCCTAAACTTACTACCATTTTCGTATTCACAGAAAGCACTTACTCATTTTGGTATTCACAGAAGACACTTACTCATTTCGGTATTCACAGAAGTTAGAAGTCCTAACTTTAGGACTCCTAAATGCCTTCTGTGAATACCGATAGTCTTAAAATTAGGAGACCTCTGGATTGAAGAGGAATTAATTCCCCAACTTAAAATGCGCCACAGGGCGTGTTTGCACACATATCACCTCAGTCCCCGCCCCCTACCTTTACCACTGTGCAAACGCGCCCCGTAGCGTGTTTTAAGTTGGGGGATTGAGTCCCCTTGAATCCTGAGGTCCCCTGGCGGCCAACTAGCCCACCAGGTACCTCCAGAATGCGCCAGGGAGCTGCATTGCAGAGAGGTGTTCAGAGGCCACGCCCCTTTTTACAACACTCTGCAACGCAGCTCTGTGGCGCTTAATGGAGGTACCTGGTGGGCTAGTTGGCCCCTAGGGGACCTCTGGATTGAAGAGGGATGAATTCCCCAACTTAAAATGTGCCACAGGGTGTGTTTGCACAGTATCACCTCAGGCAACGCCCCCTACTTTCACCACTGTGCAAACGCGCCCTGTGGCGCGTTTTAAGTTGGTGGATTATGTCCCCTTGAATCCTAAGGTCCCCTGGCGGCCAACTAGGCCACCAGGTACCTCCAGTAAGCGCCACACAGCTAACATGCTGCTCCCCATGTGGAAAAGCAATCAGATTTGCTTCATTGAAGCGAGAGCAGGTTTCCCTGCTCTCGCTTCAATGAAGTAAAGCAGTTTGCAATGACTCCCGCCTTGTTATTGCAAACTACAGTGTCCTGGGGGTGGGCACCCCGGGACACTGCAGGAGCCGGCCCTGGGGGTTGGCGCTCCCCAGGGCCTATACAAGGCTTCAGGAGGGGGGCCGCATGGCCCCCTCCCACATTTACAAGTTGCCCCGGGGGGTGGCGGTCCCTGGGGCTGGGGTGGCCTGAGAGCCCCCCACCCCAAATTATTTCAAGCCCCGGGGAGTGGCGGTCCCCAGGGCTAGGGGGCTGAGATCCCCCCACCTATGTTCAATAAGCCCCGGTTCTACCGAGGCACAAGATGGCTACCAACACTTCCTGATTTGGAGTGTTGACAGCCAATTAGATTGCAGCTCGTGCACGGCAGGGTGTGCGCTGGGTACGCATAGGGTGCGCGGATCCTCCGAGGCCATAGATATATATGTACTTTTAACTCTAATTTTCTTCTGAACTACTGAACGGATTTACACCATTTAAGCAAAAGGCACCAGTCTGAACTGAGAACTACCTCTTTGCCTAAGTTGGTGCAATTCTGTTCAGCAGTTCGTGCTGTAGCTGCAGCTAAAGGTCCTATGGGAAAATGCATGCGGAAAACGCGTTTTGGGAGTCCCCTTTTTCTCGGTCCCTGCTTGACGAATCATTGTGAAACATTCAGGGTAGGAGCGGACTGGAGCTGGCCAAAAGCTTTGAAAATTTCGCGAAGATTCGTCAATCGGCGCCAAAGGTATTCTAAATAGAATGTTGCGGATTTCCTATGGAAAATAGGTCCTTACTATATATACCTACTGGCGACCGCCAGTAGGTAATATATGTATATATATATATGTATATATCCAACATCCGCTGGTGCATGGAAGACGTAGTAGACATCCGTAACTCCAAAAACACTCGCTGACCCATATATGTATATTACCTACTGGCGGTCGCCAGTAGGTAGTTATAGTTAGGACCACGTTTCCATAGGAAATCCGCAACATTCTATTTTGAATAACTTTGGCGCCGGTTGACGAATCCTCGCGAATTTTTCAAAATAGGTGGGGCGCTATGCTCCGCTCCTACCCTGAAAGTCTCAGGGGGATTCGTCAAGCGGGGGCTGAGATAAAAGGGGGGTCCCAAAACGCGTTTTTCCCATGCATTTTTCCATAGGACCTTTAGACACAGCTACAGCCCGAACGGCTGAACAGAATTTAATGAAATTTGGCAGAGAGGTAGTCCTCAGGTCAAGGAAGTGCCTTTTGTAGGTTTGGTGTAAATCTGTTCAGTAGATTCTGAGAAAATAGCCTTTAAATCAATATATATATCTGAGCCAGCTTACGGTGCGCTTACGGTGCGCTTACCGTACGCGTACGGTGGCGTGCGCGAGCGCGATTCTGATTGGCTCTTAGATCTTAGTAAACATTCGAATCGGTCGAAACCAGGAAGCGGCGGCCGCCATTTTGTGTATTTCACTCCGGAAAAAAAAGGTGATATCTTGAAAAGGGGGCAAGGAAGAGAGTTACAGACCCCCTAACATTTGTAAGGGGGTCAAAGAAGGACAGAAAAGTACGAAAAAAACATTTATTGATTTTAAAAAAAAATCGCGGGGTACGCGTACGGTAAGCTCACCGTACGCGTACGGTAAAAAAAAAGAAAAAAAAAGAAATGAAATTTAGATTTAAGTGTTTAGATATTAGGGGGCTCTAAAAAGAGCCGTTGTGTTTATGATTTGATTTTTTAGTGGTACCTACAAGTAAGTACCGATGCAGAGTCTAAGGTTCAAGAGGAAGACTCTGTTCCCTTCATCAGTGAAGTGTACACCATCTCCTCTATAAATGTCTTGCATGTCGTAACGCAAGTTGTTGTGGTAAATGGAACCCATACCATAGTCACGGAGGAAAGCAGAAACAGATTTGTTGACGTGCTTTCTTGCTTTGTCAATCTGCGGACAAAAATGATTGGACCAGTTCCATTTTTGCCTTTGGCATATGTTAGAAAACACAAAGGCAGTTTTAGGGAAAAGTGAAAACAGTTGTGCAAAGGTGTCCTTCATAAGCATTTCCAGACCTACCCCAGTCAAAGTGCCTAGGTCATTGCCACCACAGTGCACTATTATGAGGTCAGGGTGTTGGATTTGCATGAAGGATTTCACCAATGGCATCAATTGGTGCCACTTTAACCCTCTCTGACCAATCCATTTAATGTCTACATTTGGTAAAGCAAGGTCTCTCACCATATCTGTTTTCTCTGCATACTTTTCACTCCAGAAGACATAGCTGTGCCCTACAATCCACACTGTGAACATCTTCAAAGGAGAACTGGATGCACTCAGGAGGTGTAATTCAGTAGAATGGTAAAAAGAAATGAAAGACAGTTTGGAAATGGAGGCATACATATTTTTTTTATAAAAAAAAGAACTGATTGGCTGTTTCATACCATTCTAGAATAAAAACTAGGCTGTATGTGTAAATTTATAGAAGCATGTTTTGTATTGGTACAGAAAAATGTGTTACTAAAGAACAGTACTATGGATTTGCTGTTAGGTTTGAAAAGTCAAGCACTCCTGCTCTTTGGAATTGAAACATTGTGTGGCGAACTTCTGACCTAACTCCACACAGCAGTGTTCCATGAGCTGTTGCTATGGTAGCAGGCAGAAGTCAAGTTGGGGGAAGGGTACTAGGCAGAAGTCAAGTTGGGGGAAGGGTACTTTTGGAAAAGGGTTGGTTTTCAACCAATAGAAATGTGTGATTACATTTGAAAAAAAGGGGGAAGCACTGAGATTTGAAATTAACATGTATAAGTGTGGAAAAAGAGAGGGAAAGTTTGCCATTATCTGGTTCTGCTGAGAGGAGAGAGGTGAACAGAACAGAGATCCTGGCTCTGATAATCTGCTGTTTGAGTGCCACATTTTTTTCACAACTAACTAATTTTAAAGGTGAGTTTAGAGTTTGAGAGGGGATGTATATGGTAAATTAAGAAATGAATAATAGAATTGGAATTCCTTTTGTTGAAGTTGTGTTTATTATTTTCTGTTTTGGGAGAAATTTAAATGTGAGGAACATGTAAAATAATATGGACTATGTTTTCACGATAAATTAAGGTGTACTGGTAAAAATAAGGAATACTTTAAGGGTTTGAGGTTGCACAAAGTAATGCAAATACATACAGCATCAGTAAGGCTGGTTGCCCTTGCTGGAGTGTAGTCAGTCACCCAGGTTACACATGGTGCTGGTCTGAAAAAGCAGTTTGGACATGTGCTTTTTTAAGAATCTGAAAAGTGGATTCAAAATGTGTCAGTCTGTAAAAGTGTTTATCACTTGCCAAAAAAAAGAGTAGTAAGTGTGCTTTCAAATTGGCAAAGAAATTTCGTTTTGTGACTAATATGAAAACATGACTCTGTGTGCAAATAGGAATTACAGGCAGAGATTTATTGCGTATTGCTCTGGAGATTTTACATTTGCATTAGATGGAAAGGGGGAGCCATTTTTTTGTGCAGAAGCAGACTCTTAGCACACACCCAGCTGCTTATCCTGTGGAATCATGCACAGTATTCACAACCGAGTGGGGTTTGAGGTTTCAGTCAGTAATGCAAATACATTCAGCATCAGTAAGGCTGGTTGCCCTTGCTGGAGTGTAGTCAGTCACCCAGGTTACACATGGTGCTGGTCTGAAAAAGCAGTTTGGACATGTGCTTTTTTAAGAATCTGAAAAGTGGATTCAAAATGTGTCAGTCTGTAAAAGTGTTTATCACTTGCCAAAAAAAAGAGTAGTAAGTGTGCTTTCAAATTGGCAAAGAAATTTCGTTTTGTGACTAATATGAAAACATGACTCTGTGTGCAAATAGGAATTACAGGCAGAGATTTATTGCGTATTGCTCTGGAGATTTTACATTTGCATTAGATGGAAAGGGGGAGCCATTTTTTTGTGCAGAAGCAGACTCTTAGCACACTCCCAGCTGCTTATCCTGTGGAATCATGCACAGTATTCACAACCGAGTGGGGTTTGAGGTTTCAGTCAGTAATGCAAATACATTCAGCATCAGTAAGGCTGGTTGCCCTTGCTGGAGTGTAGTCAGTCACCCAGGTTACACATGGTGCTGGTCTGAAAAAGCAGTTTGGACATGTGCTTTTATCAGAACCTGAAAAGTGGATTCAAAATGTGTCAGTCTGTAAAAGTGTTTATCACTTGCCAAAAAAAAGAGTAGTAAGTGTGCTTTCAAATTGGCAAAGGAATTTCGTTTTGTGACTAATATGAAAACATGACTCTGTGTGCAAATAGGAATTACAGGCAGAGATTTATTGCGTATTGCTCTGGTGATTTCACATTTGCATTAGATGGAAAGGGGGAGCTATTTTTTTGTGCAGAAGCAGACTCTTAGCATACACCCAGCTGCTTATCCTGTGGAATCATGCACAGTATTCACAACCGAGTGGGGTTTGAGGTTTCAGTCAGTAATGCAAATACATTCAGCATCAGTAAGGCTGGTTGCCCTTGCTGGAGTGTAGTCAGTCACCCAGGTTACACATGGTGCTGGTCTGAAAAAGCAGTTTGGACATGTGCTTTTTTAAGAATCTGAAAAGTGGATTCAAAATGTGTCAGTCTGTAAAAGTGTTTATCACTTGACAAAAAAAAGAGTAGTAAGTGTGCTTTCAAATTGGCAAAGAAATTTCGTTTTGTGACTAATATGAAAACATGACTCTGTGTGCAAATAGGAATTACAGGCAGAGATTTATTGCGTATTGCTCTGGAGATTTTACATTTGCATTAGATGGAAAGGGGGAGCCATTCTTTTGTGCAGAAGCAGACTCTTAGCACACACCCAGCTGCTTATCCTGTGGAATCATGCACAGTATTCACAACCGAGTGGGGTTTGAGGTTTCAGTCAGTAATGCAAATACATTCAGCATCACTAACGCTGGTTGCCCTTGCTGGAGTGTAGTCAGTCACCCAGGTTACACATGGTGCTGGTCTGAAAAAGCAGTTTGGACATGTGCTTTTTTAAGAATCTGAAAAGTGGATTCAAAATGTGTCAGTCTGTAAAAGTGTTTATCACTTGCCAAAAAAAAGAGTAGTAAGTGTGCTTTCAAATTGGCAAAGAAATTTCGTTTTGTGACTAATATGAAAACATGACTCTGTGTGCAAATAGGAATTACAGGCAGAGATTTATTGCGTATTGCTCTGGAGATTTTACATTTGCATTAGATGGAAAGGGGGAGCCATTCTTTTGTGCAGAAGCAGACTCTTAGCCCACACCCAGCTGCTTATCATGTGGAATCATGCACAGTATTCACAACCGAGTGGGGTTTGAGGTTTCAGTCAGTAATGCAAATACATTCAGCATCACTAAGGCTGGTTGCCCTTGCTGGAGTGTAGTCAGTCACCCAGGTTACACATGGTGCTGGTCTGAAAAAGCAGTTTGGACATGTGCTTTTTTTGGAATCTGAAAAGTGGATTCAAAATGTGTCAGTCTGTAAAAGTGTTTATCACTTGCCAAAAAAAAGAGTAGTAAGTGTGCTTTCAAAATGGCAAAGAAATTTCGTTTTGTGACTAATGTGAAAACATGACTCTGTGTGCAAATAGGAATTACAGGCAGAGATTTATTGCGTATTGCTCTGGTGATTTTACATTTGCATTAGATGGAAAGGGGGAGCCATTTTTTTGTGCAGAAGCAGACTCTTAGCACACACCCAGCGTTTTATCCTGTGGAATCATGCACAGTATTCACAACCGAGTGGGGTTTGAGGTTTCAGTCAGTAATGCAAATACATTCAGCATCAATAAGGCTGGTTGCCCTTGCTGGAGTGTAGTCAGTCACCCAGGTTACACATGGTGCTGGTCTGAAAAAGCAGTTTGGACATGTGCTTTTTTAAGAATCTGAAAAGTGGATTCAAAATGTGTCAGTCTGTAAAAGTACTTATCACTTGCCTAAAAAGTAGTAGAAAGTATGCTTTGCAATTGGCAAAGAAATTTCGTTTTCTGCCTAATTTCAAAGCATGACTCTGTGTGCACACAGGAATTGTTTTTAGATATTTAATTTGTGAAGGTGTTATTGTGATTTTCATTTGTAGGAAAGGGGTTTATAGTATTTTAAGATTTCTAAAGATCATAAAAAATGTAGTAATATATTTAAATAAAATAAAGGAATTTTTTTTTAGTTTTTTTCAGGTATTGCTGAAGAGCAGTGAACAAAATTTAAGATGCCTACAAAATCCAGACTAAAGAAAGACCACAAAAAAAACCTATATTTGAAGACAACTGGAGGACCTAAGTTAGTTGGAGATGCTCATGTTGGGAAAAAGAAAAAATCTTCTGGTAAGCAGACAAAAGATTTTTTAAAGAACATATTCAAAAAAGGGAAAAATGTACAAAATGTCTGTACTGGAAAGAATGTTTTCAATAGAAAAAAACAGGAAAAAATTGAGAATTTAGTTAATGCAAATATACCTTCTTCAACAATAAACATTAACTTAAACAGAAAAACAGCGTTTAAAGAGATACGTAGAAAAATGTTTCAGAGAAGAGTTATGTCCAATTTGATAAAGGATGTGAAGAAATATAAGCAAAAGGCAAAATATTGCAAGAGAAAAAAAGAAATTGAAGCCATTGCAGCAAAGGCATTAGAATTAAAAAGGAAACTATTCATTTTAATTTTGAATAGGATGCGTACATTAGATAAAATGGTTAATGTACTGAAATCACAAAGCAAAAGGAAAAGAGTAGTGAACAGAACAAACTTTTGTAAAGTGTTTTTAGGAAAATGGATGCATAGTTCAAGTAGTGAACCTTTTTTTAATGAAGAGAGCTATTTTCAAAGTAATAGTTTGCTGCATGCAGTTGACACCAGAGGTCGTGCTTATGAAGTGAAAAATGGTTGCATAATGGAGAAGGAGATAATGGTTCCAAGAGATGAGGTACAAGTGATGGCGGATGAGGCTATGGGGAGACGTCCTAAAGCCCCAGTGTACACTTGGAATTGTAGTAGTATTTGCACTGTGCGTCAGGAATCTATTGATAAATTTCGTGAGTTTCTAAGAGAATATAGTAAAAAAAGTGTAAAACAGAAGATTAAGGTGCTTCAAAGTCTAGATCCATGCAGAGTGAGAGAGAATACTGGTTTGCAGGGTCATTCTCTGGCTTGTCTATCTAGAAAAGTGTGTAATAGTGTTTTCCATCATTTTAGGATGCTGGCTGTTCATCATACTGAAATGAGAAAGTTTGTGAGACGGTTGTATTTTGCTAAAAGTCCAGCAATAAAGTTAGATGAATTGAATAGGGCTCTGTTCCGTGGATCGGTATCAGATGTAGAGAAGGTTGTTGATGAAATTCAGTTTTGTTACTTTGGTCCTGAACAAAACAGTGCAGAAAAGGACACAGTAAATGAGGAAGACGTGGAAGAGAATGTAGAACCCTCTGTAAGTAAGACATTTAATGATCACATAACAAAATTTGCAATAATCTCTAATGAAAGACCAAATATTAATTGTATTTGTTGCCGCAGAACTCATTATAGAAAACAAACTAGGAATGTTGATCTCTACAGAAAGAGTGAAAATGAAGATAATTATAAGTGGAAGGATTTTGCCACATATATATTTCTTGAAAATTGTTTTGAATTGGGTGAAGATCAGCGTATTTGTAAATACTGTTACAACAAGTTAGAGGAAAATAGAATGCCGACCAGAGCTGTACATAATAATTTAGAATTGGATGCTATTCCTGCTGAACTTTCTGAATTAAATACATATGAGTCTATACTTATTCAATGTGTTCATCCGTTCCAGACCATAGTACGTATGGAGCCCAAAACTGGTAAATTACCTCCTTCAGATTTACTGAGAGGTTTAAAAGGTACAGTGGTGTATTTGCCCTTGGATTTGAAAAAAAATATGGAAACAATTGATGCGGATACTTTGGAAACTGAACCATTAGTTATTCTGGTTAATGGTGTACCTACAAAGAATAAGAAGATTTGGCAGGAGCTGGTAGATGTACGGAAAGTACAAAGAGCAAATTTGTATTTGAAAAGGAATAACAAATGGTATGAAACAATTAATATAGAAGAAGAAGAAGAAGATTTACAAGAAGACACAGAAACACCAACTGGACAAATTGAAAAAGTGGACAAGTCAAAGGAAGAAGAAATTTATGAACATTTCAGCATACATCCTCTTCATTCAAAAGAAGTTATGGGAGACAATATTGATCTGTTTCAGATGAAGAAAGCAAAAGGAACTCCCGTGAGTGTATGGGAGGAGAGCTTGGAAGCTCGATGTTTTCCCCAGCTGTTTCCTACAGGAAAAGGAGGACGATACGATGAACGTCCAGAACAGATTCCAGCTTCTGAGTATCGGACTACAAGACTATATGCTGAAGATCCCAGATTTCGACAAAGTATTCCTTATTTGTTCCATCTTTTATTTGAAAGCGACTTGTCTGCACTATCTTATGCAGTAAATCACATTTTAAAAAGTGGAGTACATTTACAAAATGTGTCTGCTAAGGATTTTATGGAGAAAGTGCAGCACCGAGATGATCATTTGGAAACACAACTGATCAATCTGATGGCTTGTCAGCGTGGGACAAATGAATATTGGTACCGACGCCATGGTGAATGAAAATGCATGCTACGAAATTTAGGAACACCAACATGGTTCCTTACCCTAAGCTGTGCTGAGTACGCTTGGGATGATTTACTGGATTTTCTACGAGAGGCAAATTCAAACATTAAAAACATCGAATACAAGACAGCAGGAGAACTGTGCTCATTGGATCCGGTTAATGTTTGCAGATATTTCAATCATAGATTTGAGGCTATGATGTCCTTCATCTGCAATAAAAAAAATCCACCTCTTGGAGAAGTAGTGGATTTCTTTTGGAAAAAAGAGTACCAGGCAAGAGGTGCTCCTCATATTCATATGCTGTTGTGGATCAAGGATGCCCCAAAGTTTGGAACAGATACTGATGAAGCAGTGTTATCTTACATTGAAGAATATGCAACATGTGCTATACCAAAAAGCACAGAAGAGAAAAAGTTAAAGGAGCAAGTTTTACGTTTCCAAAGTCATCGGTGTGGAAAATACTGTCGACGGAAATACAAGAGCAAAGATAAATACTACACTAAATGTCGATTTGGATTTCCTAGACCTGTTCTTTCAAATGGAAGAGTAAACAGTTTTATGTCATCTGTGAGACATACTATTACAAGAAAATCACCTAAGAATACCTACAACCTAAAAAGAAAAGAAGAATCAAAAAATATTAATGACTACAACCCAGTCATTTTATCCATGTGGAATGCTAACATGGATATACAGTATGTAGCTGACAATTCCATTGCTGTTGCTCGATATGTAATGTCTTACATTACTAAATCTGAAAAAACTGAATTGAAAGAAATGTGGGAAGAGATTTCTCACGAGAAGACTGTCAGTAAGAAGCTGTACAGTTTCAGTTTAAAGATGTTATCGCATCGAGAAATTGGATCCTACGAATGTTCAGATAGGTTATCTTCTGCAAGTCTCTACTCGAAATCACGAAGAATAATTTGGGCAAGTTTAGGCCTTGCAGCAATGAGAAATCGGGTACTGAAATCTGTTGGAGAAATTGAATATTTGGCCGAGAATGACCCAGAAAGTACAGATATTTTGAAAACAAACATGTTGGACACATATTATCCCAAGAGAAGTCAACATCTGGAGAACATGTGTCTCTATGAAGTGCTGCAGAACTACGTTTATTCACGGAAAGCCGCAGAAGACATCAACAATGGAAAATATAAAGTCATTGGTGAGGAAGGATGTTTGGTGAAGCAAACAAAAGGAAGTTTGATAAATCACCGGAAGCTGAGTTGCGACACTACTGACAAAAAGGAATTTTACTACTTGGCTCTTTTACAGCTGTTTAAACCATGGCGTACAGAGGATGAACTACTGGGAGAATTTCAAAGCTATGAAGATTCATTTAATGCTTGCAAAGACAGCATACAATGCAATACATTCACAACTTATCTGCAAATGTTAAATGAAGAAATTGAACAGGAAACTACAATTGCAGCAGAAGTAGCTAGAGACAGTTCTCAGGACAGCCAAAGTTCAGGAACACTCAGTCAAGATCCCCTAGGACAACCAATCGTTGAAAATGAAGCATCAATAGCCATGAATGAAGTGGAAACGGCTATGAAACAAGCTCAAGAAGAATTTATAGACTTACAAAATTTGGAAAGACAACTGAACGAAGAGCAGCAACAAATTTATGAAGAGATCAGAAACAAAATTGATCACGGATTTCTACATGAAAAAAAAGAGTGCTCATGCACATCATTTCATCCAATCAGGATGTATGTAAGCGGACAAGCTGGAACTGGAAAAAGTTTCCTACAGCAAAAAACGGATTCTACTTTGTCTTGTGTGGTTACTGCTCCAACTGGGTTAGCAGCATATAACATAAAAGGAATCACTTTACATCGTTTGCTAATGTTACCAGTGGAGCATGAGAACAAAATACAATACATCAAGCTAACTGGAGAAGCATGCTTGGAAGTTTCAAGAGTATTGAAGAAGATGCAAGTTCTCATTATTGATGAGGTGAGCATGGTATCAAACTTAATGCTTGCCTTTGTGCATTTAAGAATGCAGCAAATTTTAAGGACAGACTATGACGTGTTATTTGGTGGAAAACATGTCATAGTTTTTGGGGATCTTCTACAGCTTACTCCAGTTAAAGGACAACCAGTGTTTAATACTGTGACACATGAAGACACAAAGAAGTCATTGGGAAGCATCGGTAATGCAAATATTTGGTCCTTCTTTGAGTACAAGGAACTTACTACTAATATGAGGCAAGCAAACGATGAAGAATATGGAAGTATTCTGAAAGATATCAGAATTGGACTACTCACAGAAGTTGGCAAAAAAGCATTACAGAGTCGGCTGCTACATAATTTATTTCCAAAGGAAGAAATAGTTGCAGAGAAGATATACAAGAACATTGCAGAAAAGAAAAGTGTCATCTGCTTAATGCCAACTCTACTTGAATGCTCAATATTCAATGAGGAGCTTTTAAAATTGGAAAAGGAAGATATCAGGAAATTGGAAGCAGTGGACAAAATTGAGGATGGAAGAATTACTATCACATTAACAGGCACACTGAAAAATAAATTGGATTCACTAGAGAAGAACATTTCCAAAACAGCTGGATTAGAAAAAAATCTATATGTTTGCATGAACTGTAGAGTATTTTTAAGGAGAAATTTGGATGTTGAAAAGGGTTTAGTTAATGGAGCTATGGGAAGAGTTGTGGGTTTTATTAATTATCAGAAAAAAGATGGAATTGAATGTTTAAAAATAAAATTTGATCAGATAGAAGAAGTTAAAGATATTTGTCGTTGTTCAGTTCGTTTCATGCTTGTGAAAGACTTATATGTACGTAGGAAGCAGTTTCCGTTTTCTCTAGCATATGCTGTAACTATTCACAAGTCTCAAGGATTGACTGTAGATTGTGCTTTTGTGAACATTGGTTCAACTGTGTTCAAAGAAGGTATGGCTTATGTAGCTTTGTCACGAGTGAAAACATTATCTGGTTTATTCATGATAGACTTTGATGACTCAAAAGTTAGTGCTGATACAAATTGTGTAAAGGAGTATAATAGATTAAGAAGAACCTATGCCCCTCATTTAGGTCAGTATCCTGTGTTGGAGAAACGTGTAGCTTCTCGTAAAAGGAGAAATGAGAATATCTGTAATGAAGATGTAGAGAGGAGGAAAAAAAAGAGGAATGATGTAATTGCAAGCAAAAAGAAAAAGGAAAATGAAGAAGAGGTTGTAGGATGTCATTTTGAAAATAGCTCTGGTGTCAACTGCTACGCTAATGTAGTGCTGAATGTTGCATTTTATCTGGAAAGTGTGCAAGAGCAGATAATAGTAAATCAGAGAAAAAGATTCTGTTCTGAGTTGAGTCTCCTTTTTCAAAAGCTGAGTAATGATAAAACTCAAATAGAAAGTGCTACTGAAATTAGAAAACTTTTAGATGTATGTTCAGGACGAACACAGTTTTCTCAAAATGTACATCAAGACACACAGGAATTCTTGATGTTTTTTCTTGAGGTACTGGAAGAAGAAGGGGTTCCCATTGAAAATATATTTCGTGTCTCTTATAAATGGGAACATAGTTGTGAAAACTGTTACAATACATGTGGCTCTAATGTTGATTCTGAAAGGTTTATTTATTTAACATTGCCAGAAAGTAAAACAGTCACTTTTGCTAAATTAGTTAAAGATGCTAATCATAGCATGGAATGCGGTGAGTGTCAATCTGAAATGTTTTCAACGTTAATTTTAAAGGAATACGGACAGTATGTAATTTTAATGATGCAACGATGTAAAGCTGATGGTTCAAAATTGGATACTTTAATAAAGAAGTTTACAGGACAGCAATTATCAATTTCAGGAAAAACTTTTGTAACAGTTGCAATAATTTTCCATGAAGGACCTACTGTTACTTCTGGACATTACACAGTTTATCTTAAATGTGAAAAAGGCTGGACACTGTGTAATGATTCCCAATTGATTTTCAAGCAACGTTTGCCTTTTGATTTAGCAAATTCCTATCTAATCTTCCTGAAACCTAAATTTTAGAGAGACTTGGCAAGATCTGTACAAAACAATTTTACCATTTTATTGGATTACCATTGGAATTTTCAAAAAAAAAGATTTTACAAATTATCATTTGGCCTAATGGAAAGGTAACCAATTGTAATGTGGACTTTTTAAATTTTTAATGAAACTTTGGAAAACCAAAAATTTAGACAAAATCGGTAACATTCTGCACAATTTAAATTTTGGAATATTATTGGATTGCCATTGGAAATTTATTCAAAAAAGATTTTTAAAATTACTATTTGGCCATGAGGAAAGGTAAACAATTGTATTGTGGACTTATTTAATTATTAATTAATCTTTCGGAAACCAAAATGTTACAGAGAATCGGTGAGATCTGTACAATTTTAACTTTAGAATTTTATTGGATTAACATTGGAAATCTAATCAAAAAAGAATTTTAAAATTACTATTTGGCCTAAAGGAAATGGAACCAGATGAATTGTGGAGTTATTTGAGATATATTTTTGTGATTATACTTCTGAAACAAAAATGTCAGACGGTATTTTAAAGAAATAAGTATTGATATTAGATGATATTTTTTAAGAATATTATGCATTTCTTTAATGTTATGTTTAAGTAAAAAGAGATTCTGGGCTTTTTTTAAAACAATCTTTGAGATTGTTATTTTTTTTTTGCACGCTGTTAAATGATGAATGCAATTGCTTTCACAATTTATAGTGAAATGCAATATATTCTGAAAACAGCAAAAAAAAGGAAAACATTTTTTTGGGAAAATATGTAAATATGTGTACTGTATTATAAAATGTTTTATTAAATATTAATACTTTTTTCTTTTTTTTCAGATTGAGATAGAAAATTTTCGAAAACTTGAACCATTTTTAAAGCAATTAAAATTAAATTTAAAATAAAAAATAATTTTTGCTGTGGGTATGGTAAGTCAAAAATGTCATGGTCCCTTTTTTCCACTTCTCCACAATCACATTTTCAGTTTTTCATTGTAGTCTCTCAAGGACCTTGTAATGTGATAATTGATTTTTAGTGTTTTTTAAAAAAAAAAAAAAAATTACCCGTACCGTACGCGTACGGTAAAAAAAAAATCAAAAAAAAGTTTTAAAAAATATATAAAAAAAAAGTTGAAAGGTAAGGTTGGCTCTTAAAAGAGCCGTTGTGTTCATGCAGGGACAGAGGAAAGAAAGAATGGGAATATTAGTCGGTACGACAAATGTGCTGATCTATTAAATTGTTCACTAGGGCAACACTGGTCTCCCTATGAGCAATTAGATCATGACAAGTGGCGCACCGAACTAAAACCCTCGCAAACCGATGGTTGGTTTCCAGAGGACGAGAAAAAGGAGATGCTCCCCCCACAGATGAAGGGCTCAGCTGACCTGCCGAAGATGGACTCGGCCCTGCAGATGATGGACCAGGCTGAGCTGCTGTGGATGTGCTTGGTTGACTTACTGAAGGGTTACCTTCAGTATGTCGAGCAAATGTCCTACCGTGTACATCTTGAAGGTGTCTCAACATGGTGTGATTCCTGAAGGAATACTTTTTGTTGGGATTCCCTCTTGAAAGTACACGGCCACAAAGCTTACAAGTCACTAAGGGTGCATTTACCTTTTTCTTGCCTTCTGGAAAAGAAAAATACTCCCATATGAAAGAGCTCTTTTGTTTCCTCCTTCTCTGCCTCAAGGTAGTGCTGCTAGCCTCACTCTCAGAAGAGTTCTGCTGTTCTGCCATCGTATCACAAAGACAACACAGCTCCTTCTCCTAAGGGATCACAAGCAGAAATGAGGGGAATGGGTGTGGTGTAGGAGAGTTCTAGAACTGAAAGTAGTTTCAACCAATCAAAAGTTCTGTTTCATGATCACATGACCCACCGTGCGCGTACGTTACGCTTACGGTGCGCTTACGGTGCGCTTACGGTAAAAGTACGCATGCGCGTAAAAAAGACACGCGCTCGCGCGCATGCGCAAAACAGTCACTTCACAACACTTCCGCGTAACGTGCGCGTGCGGCATACGCGTTACACGCTGCGCGCGCGTGACGTACGTCTACGCAAATTGCGTAAATGAACGCAAGCAGCGTAGAAATCTAACGTTATGAAAGCACGACGTGCGCTTACCGTACGCGCACGTTAAAAAAATAATTTAAAAAAAAAAAAAGGGGAAAAAAAACCACTATGTTATACTAATAAATCTTACCTGTTTAGTTTAAAAAAATGGTAAAAAAAATATATATTGTAGAATTTTTAATATTTAACCATAGTCTTTAAAAAAGGATAGAAAATTAAAATAAAAATATGTTTAAAAAATTGAAAAAAAAAAAAAATAAAAAAAAAAATAAGAATTAGCATTTAAAAAACCTTGCAAATTCACTGAAAAAACCATGGGTTTCACACACGTTATAGTTAGGAATTAGCATTTAAAAAACCTTGCAAATTCACTGAAAAAACCATGGGTTTCACACACGTTATAGTTAGGAATTAGCATTTAAAAAACCTTAGAAATTCAATGAAAAAACCAAAGGTTTCACACATGTTATAGTTAGCTGGACATTTCACTCGTAAAAAACCAATGAAATTTCCCCGTTATAGTTAGTTCAGCTAACTATAACTCGCGCGCCCGCAATGCACTACTGATGACGTCACATATTACATCACTCATGACATGGTCACTGACATCACTCATGACATCACTGATGACATCTCAAATGACATCACTGATGACATCACTGATGACTTCTCAAATGACATCACTGTTGACATCATCCTTGTGATAGAGTGGCAGACCTCCTCTTCCCCTAATATAACCTTTGATACACACATTCAAAAATAGAGACTAAAATTTTCAAAACAATGGACATACCAATACCAGTTACAACAACCTCTTCAGTAATTCTAAGATCCACATCCACATCCACTCATTCACCAACAGTCCTATACAGTCACTCATACATGCACTCACTCATCATATGTACTCATTCACCTATACATCCTGTTACACAATGCCACTCATCCATAGAGTTACTCACACATACTCACTCATGCTAATAAAGAAACAAACATACATTTATTAGCTTATACAGTTATACACACACCACCACACTTACTTCTACGGAAACTTACACATACTTAGTCTTATAAACAATCACTTATAGAAACACATACTTATTCATACAGGAACTCTTTCAATCTCTCACTCTCACATATACTCACTTATATACACCAATAGTCACATATACTAGTTTAATAGATATGTAGTTACTCATAAAGACACTATTGAGACAGTCATTCACTCACTAACACACCCATACACACACTCATCCACCCATACAGTCCTGCACACATGCTGTCTTCAACACATACAAAGAGTGAATCACTCATTCATGCACCTATGCACTACATAATACCCCCCACCGAACCATACAGACACTCAGACTGATACTCAAAAAAACAACTAATAACCTATATAGACACCCATGAAGCTACTCACCAACCCATGCAGCCACTTATACACAAAGTGAGAGACTGATACAGATATTTTCATATTTAAACATTACTCAGTAAGCCATGTATTCACTATGATACACTTAATCAGTCAGTTACACAATACATTTTTCAAAAACAAAGCATCCATTTAGACACTTATATACCCATTTATTCTTCCATTGACCTTGAGATATACATATATAAAACATATTTAATTTTCAGAAAAAGACACATTCACTGGATGATGTCATCAGTGATGTCATCAGTGATGTCATTTGAGATGTCATCAGTGATGTCATGAGTGATGTCAGTGACCATGTCATGAGTGATGTAATATGTGACGTCATCAGTAGTGCATTGCGGGCGCGCGAGTTATAGTTAGCTGAACTAACTATAACGGGGAAATTTCATTGGTTTTTTACGAGTGAAATGTCCAGCTAACTATAACATGTGTGAAACCTTTGGTTTTTTCATTGAATTTCTAAGGTTTTTTAAATGCTAATTCCTAACTATAACGTGTGTGAAACCCATGTTTTTTTCAGTGAATATGTATATATTTATATATATTTATATATTCACTTAAAAAACCATAGGTTTCACACATGTTATAGTTAGCTGTACATTTCACTCGTAAAAAAACAATGAAATTCCACGTTATAGTTAGATCAGGTAACTATAACTTGCGCGCCCACAATAAACTGCTGATGACGTCACATATTACATCACTCATGACATGGTCAGTGACATCACTCATCACATCAATGATGACATCTGAAATGACACGTTGTGGATTGCGGTCGCGCAAGTTATAGTTACCTGATCTAACTATAACGTGGAATTTCATTGGTTTTTTACGAGTGAAATGTACAGCTAACTATAACATGTGTGAAACCTATGGTTTTTTAAGTGAATTCGCAAGGTTTTTTAAATGCTAATTCCTAACTATAACGTGTGTGAAACCTATGGTTTTTTCAGTGAATTTGTACGGTTTTTTAAATGCTAAGTTATGTTTTTTTTTTTTTTTTTTTTTTCTGGTTTTTCACCGTGCGCACACCCTGCGCGCACGGTGCACGCGCTGTGGGCCATCGGTGCGCTTTGCGCACCGAGCGCCCATGTTGTGCAGTTCAAACCGTGCGTGCCTCGCCTTTTTTTACACAGTAACAATTTTTTTTTTCTCCCTTGCGGGTCCCTCAATTTATTTAATAAATGTGATTGTTATTTCGTTTTTTTTTTTTTTTTTTTTTTTGCCGTGCGCGTACGGTAAGCTTACCGTACGCGCACTCCGCGATTTTTTTTGAAAATTATTAAATGTATTTTTCGTACTTTTTGGTCCTTCGTGGACCCCCTGACAAACGCTAGGGGGTCTGCAACTCTCTTTGTTGCCCCCTTTTCAAGTTATCCACCTTTGTTTTTCTGTGTGAGAGACAGAAAATGGCGGCCGACACTTTCTGATTTCGACCGATTCAAATGTTTACAGTCATGTAACCACCAATCAGAATTGAGCTCGCGCACGGCACCGTACGCGTACGGTAAGCTTACCGTAAGCGCACGGAGCGCGCTTACAGATATATATATTGATTTAAATGCTATTTTCTCAGGACCTACTGAACAGATTTACACCAGACCTGCAAAAGGCACATCGCTGACCTGAGGACTACCTCTCTGCCGAATTTCAAGTAATTCTGTTCAGCCGTTCGGGCTGTAGCTCGGACTAAAGGTCCTATGGGAAAATGCATGGGGAAAACGCGTTTTGGGACCCCCCTTTTTTCTCAGCCCCTGCTTGACAAATCCCCCCGAGACTTTCAGGGTAGGAGCGGAGCGGAGCGCCCCACCTATTTTGAAAATTTTGCGAGGATTCGTCAACCGGCGCCAAAGTTATTCCAAATAGAATGTTGCGGATTTCCTATGGAAACACGGTCCTAACTATAACTATCTACTGGCGACCGCCAGTAGATAATATATATATATATATATATATATATATATAAATATATAAATATATATATTACCTACTGGCGGTCGCCAGTAGGTAGTTATAGTTAGGACCCTGTTTCCATAGGAAATCCGCAACATTCTATTTGGAATAACTTTGGCGCCGGTCGACGAATCCTCGCGAAATTTTCAAAATAGGTGGGGCGCTACGCTCCGCTCCTACCCTGAAAGTCTCGGGGGGATTCGTCAAGCAGGGGCCGAGAAAAAAGGGGGGTCCCAAAACGCGTTTTCCCCATGCATTTTTCCATAGGACCTTTAGACACAGCTACAGCCCGAACGGCTGAACAGAATTACTTGAAATTTGGCAGAGAGGTAGCCATAAGGTCAAGGAAGTGCCTTTTGCAGGTCTGGTGTAAATCTGTTCAGTATTTCCTGAGAAAATAGCATTTAAAAGCATATATATATGTGGGCGGAGCCTAACCACACATCTCATCCTGAGATCTGATTGGCTGTCAGCACTTCATCCAAGAAGTGTTGGCAGCCATCTTGGGACCAATATACATGATAGCACCTCATTAAAAAGCATTGCAGTTAATAGAAGGTTTTAAGACTTTAGTTACATTATAAATCATTTGTTGATGGTACCATACTCATTTTAGGAATTGTGGTATGTTCTAAGGTGATTTCACCATGTGAAAAAGCCTTCTGCTGGGATATCATGATTGAGAGAAAAATATTTTCTCATGCTTTTACCACAGAGGTTTGGAAGGTGATCTATAGGCTAAACTGAGAGCTTATTTTCTGTAAATTCACATTATCTTTCTCAGTCATGTGAGAATGAAGTCTGACATTCTCAGTAAAACATGTACATCCAACAAGGGCAGAGACTGTCAGTTGATTCCTTTGTGTTCTACTGCAGCTTCCCAGAGTGTTCCAAAGAACTACTAGAGCGCTAACAGTCCTACTTATGATAAACGTATGGCACACCTGAAGCCATCTTGCTTGGATTAAAGTGGTAACTCTTAAAACATTTAATTTAAAAAGGAACAAAATGAGGGGGTTCATTTTTCCATAAAAAGTATGATTAGTGCTGCAGAAAGAAAAATTAGGGCACATTTTGAGTGACTTCTCAAATCCTCTTCTATTTCATTAAAAAATTCTGACATGCAGACTGAAACATGCACTTTCAATACCAGCAGCAGTTTTCCCTGGTGAGCAGTAGCTTTACTACAGTGATCTAATGAGCAAAAAGAGTGCTAACATTCTGAATTTATGGCAAATGTGTGACACATCTGAATGCCTTCTTGATGGAATCAAAGTAAAAAACTGAAAGTATTTCCTACTGAGGAGACTGCAGTAAATGAGGAAATTAGGAAACTTCATAACAAATAAGTCTCCCAAGATGGCCACCAGAGACAAAAGAGCCCAAATGTAGCCCAAATATCACCCAGATGTAGCCCAAGTATAGCCCAATGACAGAATGTCCCAGAATGTTCTTAAAAACAACTAGAGCGCTTACTGTCTTCATTATGACAAAAGTATGGCACACCTGAAGCCATCTTGATTGGAATAAACTGGTAACACTTAAAACATTTAATTTAAAAAGGAACACAATGAGGAGGTTCATTTTGCCATAGAAATTATGATTAATGCTGAAGAAAGAAAATGAGGGCACATTTTGAGTGACTTCTCAAATCCTCTTCTATTTCATTAAAAAATTCTGACATGCAGACTGAAACATGCACTTTTAATACCAGGAGCAGACTTCCATGGTGCAGTAGTTTTACTACAGTGATCTAATGAGCAACTAGAGTGCTAACATTCAGAATTTATGGCAAATGTGTGACATATCTGAATACCTTCATGATGGAATCAAAGTAAAAAACTGAAAGCATTTCCTACTGAGGAGACTGCAGTACATGAGGAAATTAGGAAACTTCATAACAAATAAATCTCCCAAGATGGCCACCGGAGACAAAAGAGCCCAAATGTAGCCCAAAATCACCCAGATGTAGCCCAAATATAGCCCAATGACAGAAGTGTGCAAAACACTTATTATTTTGTGTTTTTGCAGTGTTATATAGTGCAGACTTGTCAGGTATTGGAGTGCTTTACATGAGCATTGGTTACATCACACAAGAACAAATTCATTTTGGTTGTAGACATGGGGAGACTAAGTGATTTGACCAGAATCACAGAATGTCGAGCTGAAGCAGAAACTTCAACCTGGTTCCCCAGTTGCAAAGTCTGCAGTTCTGGAAGTAACACCACATCCTCTCCCCTAAGTGCAACATTTAATCAAGTGGTCAACTGGATAAAAAAACATAAAAATAACAAATAATTTAAAAGTGCTTTGTCGCTATTTGAAAACTCAGAAAATATGTCCTTATTTTAGTCTTTTAGAGCACTAACCATAATTTTGATGCCAATAAGACCCTCTCATATATGTAATTTCTAAAGGAAATGCTCTAGGTATTACAGTTTTGATTACATCAAGATGATGTCAGGCGTTCCACACTTTTGTAATAAATTTAGAATGTTAGCAATCTAGTTGTTCATTAGGATACTGTTGAGAGGCAGAGGCCAGGGGCACGGACTCTGAAAATTGAAGGCAGGTAGGAGGGTGCAAAGGCAACAATTTAACCACACTGAGCAGGCAGGAAGGGCCGTGGAAGCACAACAGACTATGGAGGGCAGTGGAAAGGGGGGCAGGGGCAACAAACCAACAATACAGGACTTGCAAGAGAGGCTGTTGGAGGGAAGATCTATTACGGGTCAAGGAAGCTAGGGGCGGTCCCCAGATCCCCGGGAGCCACCACAGAACTGAGCAGGAGAGTGAGTCAGGGACAAAAGGGGCACCTTAATTTGAGCCGGGGTGCCTAGGAACGCTTGCTCCAAAAATGAAGAAAACAGACATATGAGACATGGAATTGGAGGCAGAATACAATGGCAGTTTAATGAGAAGATGCAACTTCAAAGAAACCGCAGAATAGAGACATAAAGTACAAAATACAGAATCCAGATAATCATACAGCTGTCATAATATTCTCTGTATCTCAATTAATGTACTGACAGAGAGAGAGAGAAAACACATCTATAAATGCATCATGAGAAACAAGTTACACCAAGGAAAATGTTACCTAGGAACACTCACGTTTACTCTTAGAGCAAGCTTTCCTGCAATTACAATACAAAATCTTTTAAATGCAAAAGTAAAGAGAACAATGGTTAAACATAACATGACATTTCATATAGGTAAAATAGAATAAGATACTTCAAGCAAAGCAGAGCAAGACATTTTAAGCAAAGGAAGACAAGAGCTCCCAGCTCTTGGGGAAAACCTGCACTGCCTGTTAACCTACATACAGACGGCGAGGTAGTCCGTCGATATCTGTGGGTGCTCCCTTTTTATATCATTTTGTGGGCTCCTTTGCACGCTACATCTACCTACGTATGCTACCCAAAAGCTTTGTCTGCAGATTTTACCAGACATTTCGTCATTTACCCACTTAATGCTGACAATGGACTGGGTGAAAAGGTCAGTCTCTCAGGCCAATCGCTTATCGTAAGTTCCATAGAGCAAGCAGAAAATAATGGGTATTGTACGGGAATTCAATATATTCATGTATAAAATCTCCTCAGTTCTCCTAACTTGACGCTCTGCGGTTGCCACTTCCTTAAAAGCGGGAAACCTGCCCAGGAAGCAAGTACCAGTCCAGGATGCAGTCTACTGTATGTCGACAGCTTCAGGGGGATGTTGAACTTTGATACCGAGCACGGAGCACTCGGGTAGGGTGGGGGCTACTAGTTTGGATCAGAAGGCCTCGCAGACCTGCCTTCAGACTGCTATACACTAAAATTGCAGAGCTATGGTCAATTTAACAAAGAGGCCTACATATTGAACAGAAGGGCCTACACAGGGGTTTTATGCTGGCTGAGTGGTAAGGATGTCTCAGGATAATTATATAGCACCACAGGACCCGCTGGTCAATTTAATACGGCCTACAAATGCAGCTGGCAGGGCAAGGACAAGGGTCTCATACTTCAGGTGTGGACAGAACGGGCCAGGGGCCCCCTGTGATACAAAATCTACCCTCCTTCAAGGCTGTGGCAATGTAATAGACCATTGTGGGCAGAAGGAAGAGGCAATGGTAGTACAACCATACATGCCAACAGACCCGATTCAGCCAGGAAACGTCCAATGTTTTTAAGCTCAAATGGGCTTTATTTGATCTGTCTCCTGTCTACAATATCCTCTTTTTCAATGTAACTCAAAGGGGAAAATCAATACCCCAGTTTTTTTTCAAAATCTCCCTCTTACCAAGTTCAAAATGTTCGCAAGTATGGTACATTGGATCATGGAAGGAAATGGGATAGGGACATGGACTTGGATAACAGAGGACAGGAGGGACATGGAGAGGTGCACCAAACTGACCCTTCAGGGCAGGCATCAGGGTTTACAGCAGCACAATACACCACACAGGGCATGCAGGACGGGAGTGCAGCACAACAATCCATAGAAAGCAAGAGGGAGGGGAAAGGACCATGCACATGGACAACAGAGAACAGAGGGGCAAGAGGCAATGGTAGCTAGCTGACCATAATGGACAGACAGGAGAGAAAGCTGCAACATAACAGACCATAAAGGGCAGGAGGGACGGATCAGGGGCATTACAATGGAACAGACAAGCCAGGAGGGAGGGAGTAGGGCTGGGGGCAAGGGGGCAGGGCAGGAGCAGCAAGATAGCCATGGAGGTCAGGCAGGATGGGCACTAGAAGCAAGACACACCATGAAGAGCAACAGTGAGACTGTGATGGCATACACACAGACCATGGAGGGAAGGTGGGAGGGGGTCAGGGGCAGCTAACTGACCACACAGGGAAGGTGGGAGGGGCCATGGCAGCACAGAAGACCATGCATGGCAAGTGGAAGGGTTAGTGGCAGCACAATGGCTATGATGGGCAAGAAGGAGGGTGGAGGGGCATGCACAAAGGACGATGGAGGATAGAAGGGAGGGTCAGGACCTGTGCACAGACAAGAAAGTTCAGGGGAAGGGACCTCACAACAGACCACACGGGGCAGGCAGGAGGAGCAGTTGCAGCACAACAGACCAGGGAGGGCAGAAGGGTGTGGCAGTACAATGGACCATGTAGGACAGGAGGAAGAGGATAGGGGCATGGCATGTGGACAGGCAGGGTGGAGGTGGCAGGGACAGGTTACAGTCATCTGACAATGCTAGGCAGGTGGGAGGGGAGTGGCAGCTCAACAGAACACTCAGAGTAGATAGGAGTGGCAGGTCCATGGGACATGGTGGGCAAAAAGGATGGAGCAGGGGCATGCACAAAGACATCGGAGGGCAGGGGGAAGGAGAATAGGGGCAGCAAGCTAAGCACAGAGTTTAAACAGGAGGTCAATGATGGGGCATAGAATTGGGCAATGGAGGGCAGGAGGAGTGGACTGGTACATCATACTAAATTGAGGGCAGTGGCAGCACATCAGACCATGCATGGCAGGAGGGAGGAGGCTAGTCCATGGATTCACACAACAGAGGATAGGGAGGAAGGGGATGGGGCAGCAAGCTAACTGTTCAGAGAAGGCGGGTATTAGGAACTTTATTGTTATTAAAACATTGCGTCTGTGCGAACTACTTAAAATATGAACAAGTATGCAGCATAATCTCACTTTTATTCAGGAAGAAGAGGACGTTTGTGACTGTGACTCCGGGCTCACTTGGCAGAAACACCCCCTGACCCTCCACCCCCTATCGCAAAATGTAATGCCCGTGAAAAGGGTAGGTGAACACAGTGTTATATAGAACATAGTCCTGAGAGCACGATTGAAAATGAAAACTAGATATAGTGTATGGTATAAACTATGCACCAAAAAGTGTGATATAAGATGAACCGGGCGTGAAATATAATATGCAATACATTGTGCGCAATGACAGATTCATTGGAGAGCGCGAGATAGCACAGGCACTAGCGCGTGCTATGCGATATGCGCCTTGGAGTGTAATATGCACAGGGCAGTGTTGTGTAACCTAACTAGTCTCTAAAGTTGTAATATAAAATATGTGCTGGGGAGTGTAACGTTGCATATGCACTGTGACAAAGATATGGATCCCAGATTGTAATATGTATGGCATAGCACTGTGCGTTATAACATAGGCATCGAGAAAGGCACGTTAGATGGGGCAATATAACCCGTGCGAAGACAAGTGTGGCATGACATATTCACAGGGTGGTGTTACAGTGCACATGGGCTAGAGAGTGTCATAGCATATGCACTAGCTAGTGGAACACAACACAGAGGTGTGTGGCACTCGGCAGGCAATGGTGGGTGTAACACAGCATTGGGCTCTGTCAGGAGCACGCTGTGACTCTCAAGTGATGTTCGTCCCCTTTCCAGAGAGTAAAATAAAAAGTATTACACATCCGGCAGTGGATGTGTGTTTTATTAACCGTGAGGGGGGTTTCTTGCAAAGTTTTGGTTGAATTTTTGTCGAATCCCCTTTGAATGGCTTGGTGTGCATGTGTATTAAATGTGCCCGTCAATAGCTACCCATGTTTGTATAAATAAACGACAAGGGTGTCTACCAGGATTAGGCACGGTAGGGCATCAGACATGTCAGAGCTTCACTAGTGGTGTAAATACATTCCACGTGGATTCATTGCATGCATAGTCGCCTTTTAATGAATATCACGCAAATCGTCATGGTGATAGGTACGTACGGTTTGTCCAGCATGTCCTAGGTGTGTCTATAAATATATATTTTTTAAAAATAATAAAAAATAGTGGCCGGCCCTGGGGATTGGGGTCAAAAAAATATAATTAGGAGACTGGCCCTGGGGGATGGGGTCATCAGGGCCAATAAATTAGAATAAGAAGGGGAACCAAACAGCCCCCCTTCTTAAAAAACTAAAATAAATAAAAGACTGGCATCGTGCCGGAGGCCATGCCCCCTCCGTGCAGCACTCTGCAAACGCGCCCCCAACAGGCATCTCCAGTATGCGCCAGGGAGCTGCGCTGCAGCCAGGTGTTCTGATGCCAAGCCCCTTTTTACACCTCTCTGCAACGCAGCTCTGTGGCGCTTACTGGAGGTACCTAGTGGTCTACTTTGACCCTAGGGACCCTTAGGATTCAGGGGGACTTAATCTCTCAACTTAGAACAGCCACAGGGCGCGTTTACACAGTGGTGAAGGGAGGGGACGGGGCCTGAGGTGACGTGTGCAAACACGCACTATGGCACGTTTTAAATTGGGGATATAATTTCCCTTCAATACTGAGGGCCCCTGGGGGCTAACTAGCCCACCAAGTGCTTCCAGTAAGCACCACTGAGCTGCATTGCAGAGAGGTGGTCCAGGCCGTGCCACTTTTTACACCTCTCTGCAACGCAGCTCTGTGGCACTTACTGGAGGTACCTAGTGGGCTAGTTGGACCCTAGGGACCCTCAGGATTCAAATGAACTTAATCTCCCAACTAAAAACGGACACAGGGCGTGTTTACACAGTGGTGAAGGAAGGGGACGGGGCCTGAGTTAACGTGTGCAAAAACGCCCTGTGGCCTGTTTTAAGAGGTAGTTTTAATCCCCCTGCCCTATTATATACTAGGGGCTTACAGAGGAGGTCATGCTAATCACAGGGGGACCCCAACGCATAATGTTCCCTAGTGTATGTAGGTGTTTTCACTGTATTCTAAGTGTCTTTTAACATAGCACTGGCTCTAGGACTGGTTAGTCAGACTCAGTTACCACCAGTATCCGTCTGAAAAAGTTGAGGGTACAGGATGATTTTGCAACAAGGCTTCTTTCTGCTCTTCTTTTTGTTCTTTCTGCACGTTATCCTTCTTCCTGCACTTTTCTTCGTCTTTGAGGACTTCTGTTGCTTCTTTCTGCACTTCTTTTCTTTCTCTCTGTGCATTCTTTCTTCTTTCTTCACATGTCCTATCTCTGTAGGCATAGTTAGAAATTAGCATTTAAAAAACCTTTGAAATTCACAGAAAAAACCATAGGTTTCAGGCACGTTATAGTTAGGAATTAGCATTTAAAAAACCTCAGAAATTCACTGAAAAAACCATAGGTTTCAGGGGTGTTATAGTTAGCTGGACTTTTCACTTGTACAAAACCATTGAAATTCCCCCGTTATAGTTAGTTCAGCTAACTATAACTCGTGCGCCCGCAATGCACTGCTGATGACGTCACATATTACATCACTCATGACATGGTCAGTGACATCACTCATGACATCACTGATGACATCTCAAATGACATCACTGACATCACAGCGGCACTGTGCCTAGGAGCATGGGAATGACACTACACCTGTTATGCTTGTATTGTTCTGTCCAAATAGCGGGTTTAGAGATTATTTGTCTTCTGTGCACAAGGAACCGTGGAACCACTTCTACTACACAGATGGTGACTGTAAAAAAACTAGAACTCTAGAATAGAAGAAACATATAAAAGTCCCATAGTTATAATGTATCCCATACGGCAAGCAAAAACCTGCGGTCGAGTACAGTGGCACTCCCATTGGCTGGCGCCTAGAGATTTATTTCTTTTGATTTCGCTGGGGCAACCAAACGAATGACAAACAGTTGCAGCCACCTTTCTTTTATGAATAAATAGGGGCAGTTTCTATAAACATACGGGAAAATGTGCAGCTTGAGCAAGAAGCTGGACTGACGAACCCCAGCAGCGTGTAACAAATTATTGATGAAAGATCAGGTGACAACTACCTGTGGTACATGCTTTGGGGTAATGCGCCTCCTTAAGAGGGTATTCCAGTGGCTCCCGCTGACTTCTCCGAAGACCCTCGTCCAGGCTCTAATGATCAGTTGTCTGGATTATGGAAATACGCTGCTTGCAGCATCTAACGAATCCCCCAGTGGAAATTGCAGGTGGTACAAATTATTGCTGCCCGACTGGTTAACAAATAGCCACCAGGCACACCTTTGGCTCCCCTGCTCAAAGCCCTTCATTTGCTCACTGTAAAAAAAAGAACAATTTTTAAACTTCTATGCCTGACCTATAAATCTCAGTCAGGCAAAGGACCTAAATATCTACAGGACAAACTAGTTCCCTATCGCCCCCAAATAAATCTCAGATCAAGGAGCAGCTCCCTCTCCACCCCCAACATATTTGAATATTAAAATATGGTGGTCAGTCCTTCTCACTGAAACAAGCTTCCCCTTTATATTTGGGCATGCACTGAACTTTCAGGCTTCAAAAGACATCTCAAAACCTGGCTGTTCAAATGGATGCTTCCTGATTTGTCTGTTACCCAAGCGCAGAGATGCATCTTTGGGGGAGAGTCACTGTGCTATTTCAAGTATCCATTGACATAACAACGGCAATGCATTTTCACTGAGGTTACCTTAATCTAGGGGTTTGTGAAATTCATACAATTTGCTTTTGCATAATTACACAAAATACTGAGAGACGGTCCGAGGCCCCGCCCCTTTTTACACCTTTCTGCAACGCGTTTGCAGCATGGTGTAAAAAAGGGCATGGCCTCGGACCATCTCTCTGCAACGTAGCTTTGTGGTGCTTATTGGAGGTACCTGGTGGGCTAGTTGGCCCCATGGGACCCTCAGCATTCCAGGGGACTTAATAGGGACCTTATAGTTAGAAATTAGCATTTAAAAACCCTTTGAAATTCACTGAAAAAACCATAGGTCTCAGGGACGTTATAGTTAGAAATTAGCATTTAAAAAACCTTAAAAATTCACTGAAAAAAAACCACAGGTTTCAGGGACCTTATAGTTAGTTGGACATTTCACTCGTACTAAACCAGAGAAATTCAGCCGTTACAGTTAGTAGAGATAACATGACATGACATGGTCAGTGACATCACTCATGACATCACTCATGACATCTCAAATGACATCAGTGATGAGATCACTGATGACATCATCCATGTGATAATCTTATGCACCTCCTCACACCCTAATAAAACATTTTATACACCCACTCTAAAATACAGACTACCAATATCGAACCTATAGATAGACCAAAAGCAGTTAGTACATACCTGCTCAGTGATTCCTAGGTCTACACACACACACCCACTCATTCACCAATACAGTAACTCATACATGCAGTCACTTCTCAATACAGCACTACCATATGCAATCATACACCTATACATATACTCACACACCGCCACTCATCCATAGAGTTACTCACACACCTACTCAATTATGCAAAGAATCAATCACACCCATTTACTCACCTATACAGTTATACACAGACCACCTCACTTATTTATACAAATACTAACACATACTTACTCTCTTATACAATCACTGATACAAGCACACACTCATCCATACAGCCACTCTCACACTCACTCACTCTCACGTATATGCATTTATATACTTCAAATCTCACATAAACTGCCTTTCACATATGAAGATACTCACACATGTACCACTGAGACATCCATTCACTCACCAACACACACATACACACACTCACCCACCCATACAGCCCTTCACAGATGCACTCTTCAACCCATACACCAAGTGATCACCCACTCACACATCTATGTACAGATTCACCCACCCCCACCCACTCACACAGACGCTCAGACACCCATACAGATACTTAGACAACCAATCAAAACCCATATAGACAGTCATGAAGCTACTTATCAACCCATGCAGCCACTTATACACCAACTGACAGACTGATACAGACATTTACACAGTTTACTCACTAACCCATTCATTCAGTAAGATACGCTTAATCAGTCACTTATACATTCAGTCATGCACCTTGTAAATCATCCATTCAGACACTTATACACCCACTCATTCTTCCATACACCTTGGCATATATATATAAAACATATTTAAACTTTAAAGAAACACACACTCACTGGATGATGTCATCAGTGATGTCATCAGTGATGTCATTTGCGATGTCATGAGTGATGTCATCAGTTATGTCACTGACCATGTCATGAGTGATGTAATATGTGACATCATCAGCAGTGCATTGCGGGGCGTGAGTTATAGTTATCTCTACTAACTATAACGGCCGAATTTCTTTGGTTTTGTACGAGTGAAATGTCCAACTAACTATAACGTCCCTGAAACCTGTGGTTTTTTCAGTGAATATATATATATATATATATTATCTACTGGCGGTCGCCAGTAGATAGTTATAGTTAGGACCATGTTTCCATAGGAAATCTGAAAATTCTATTTTGAATAACTTTGGCGCCGGTTGACGAATCCTCGCGAAATTTTCCAAACTAATGGGGCGCTCCGCTCAGCTCCTACCCTGAAAGTCTCGGGGGGATTCGTCAAGCGAGGGCCGAGAAAAAGGTGGGTCCCAAAATGTGTTTTCCCCATGCATTTTCCCATAGGACCTTTAGTCGAAGGTACAGCCCGAACGGCTGAACAGAATTACTTGAAATTTGGCAAAGAGGTAGTCCTCAGGTCAGGCATGTGCCTTTTGCATATATGGTGTCAATCTGTTCAGTAGTTCCTGAGAAAATTGCATTTAAAAGCACATACATATCTATAGCCGTGCACCGTCCGCGCACCGTACGCGCACGGTGCGCGCACCCTAACGTGCGCGATCGTAATTCTGATTGGTGGATTTATGACAGTCAACATTCGAATCGGTCGAAATCAGGAAGTGTCGGCCACCATTTTGTGTGTTGTGTGTGTGACAGGGAAAAAGAAAGGTGGAGAACGTGAAAAGGGGGCAGGGTAGAGAGTTCCTGACCCCCAAGCCTTTGTCAGGGGGTCCCTGAAGGACCACGAAGGATGAAAAATGTTTTTTATTTTTTTTCAAAAAATCGCGGGGTGCACGCACAGTGCGCGCACCACCAGCCGCCATTTTGAGTTTTAGAGGTAGAAGAGAGCTAAAAACACAAGTGGAGAACGTGAAAAGGGGGCAGGGTAGAGAGTCCCTGACCCCCTAGGCCTTCTCATGGGGACCATGAAAGACCTCTTAGGTCTAATAAAAAAAAAAAATTCAAAAAATATTGCGGGGTGCGCGCACGGTGCGCGTACGGTGCACACATGGTAGCAAAAAAAACATAAAAAAATAGATTAAAAAATTAAGTTTAAGTGTTTAGATGTTGGTTGGCTCTAAAAAGAGCCGTTGTGTTCATTGAGTGTTTTTGGTACCTACAAGTAAGTACTGATGCAGAGTCTAAAGTTCAAGAGGAAGACTCTGTTGCCTTCATCTGTGAAATGAACACAGTCTCCTCTATAAATGCCTTGCATGTTGTAATGCAAGTTGTTGTGGAATATAGAACCCATACCATAGTCTCTGAGGAAAGCAGAAACAGACTTATTGACGTGCTTTCTTGCTTTGTCAATCTGCGGACAATATTGGTTGGACCAGTTCCACTTTTGCCTTTGGCATATATTAGAATATACAAAGGTAGTTTGTGGAAAAAGTGACATCAATTGCACAAAGGTGTCCTTAACAAGCATTTCCAGACCTACCCCAGTTAAAGTGCCTAGGTCATTTCCACCACAGTGCACAATTATAAGGTCAGGCTGTGGAAGATGTAGAAAGGATTTCACCAAAGGCATTAATTGGTGCCACTTTAACCCTCTCTGACCAATCCATTTAATGTCTACATTTGGCAAAGCAAGGTCTTTGAAAATACCTCTTTTTTCTGCATACTTTTCACTCCAGAAGACATAGCTATGACCTACAATCCACACTGTGAACATCTTTCAAGGAGATCTGGATGCACTCAGAAGGTGTCTTTCAGTAGAATGGCAATATGAAAAGAAAGATAGTTGTAAAATGGAGGCTTACATACTTTTTTATTAATAAAAAGAACTCATTGGCTGTTTCACACCATTCTACACTAAAAACTAGGCTGTATGTTTAAATTTTAAAAAGCATGTTTTGTATTGGTTCATAAAAATGTGTTCCCACAGAACATTACTTTGGATTTGCTGTTAGGTTTGAAAAGTCAAGCACTCTTGCTCTTTGGATTAAAAACATTGTGTGCTGAACTTCTGACCTGTTTGCTCACACCAGTGTTCCATGACCTGTTGCTATGGTAGGAGGCAGAAGTAATGTTGGGGGTAGGGATCATTTGGAAAGGGTTGAAATTTGCCACCAAAAGAAATGTGTGTTTCCATTTGAAAAAATGTGGGAAGCACTGTGATTTGAAGTTAACATGTATATGTGTGAAAAAAGAGAGGGAAACATTGCCATTTACTGGTTCTGCTGAGAGGTGTACAGTTCAGAGATTCTGGCTCTGATAATCTGCTGTGTGAGTGCCACATTTCTTTCTCAACTAACTACTTTTAAAGGTGAGTTATGAATTTGAGAGGGGATGTATGTGGTGCATTTTTATAAAAAAAATGTAAATGAGATTCTTGTTTTAAAGTTGTGTTTTACATATTATGTTTTGGAAGATATTTAACTGCCTTGAACTTGTCAGATATTATGGAGTATGTCTTCACCATAAGTAAAGGTGTACTGGTATCACCCAGGAATATTGTTTTTTGCCTAGAATCACACCATGAGTCTGTGTGCACAAAGGAATTGTTGTCAGAGATTTAATTCGTGGGGGTCTGGTTCTGTAAGACTTGCATTCGTAGGAAAGGGGCAGCTTGTTTTGTTGAAGTGTGATGGCTAGCATTCAGCACAAATCAATGTATCACAAAAGAGAGGCAAATGCTAACACATAAGAAAACAACAGGGTAGATTTTCCTTCCACTCCTGCCACGGGTGAGGTAGATCCTACATGTTCAAAACTCAAATTAACCCTTACCCCACATGTACTCTTACATACATCTCTGCAGTCTTCATGCAGTTCTGCAAGCGTCCGTGCTGATCTCTCTTGCACCTGACAATACACAGTCTCCAGAAACATATTTTTAGCACACAGGCAGCTGCTTCTCCTGCACTCCCATGCTAAGTATACAGCACTGTGTGGTATTTTAGATAGTAGTGTGTAACGCTAACACATTCAATGTCACCAAGGCTCATTTCCTTTGCTCTAGTCTAATCACTCACTCAGGTTCCACATGCTCATGCTCTCAAGTAGCTGTTAGGACATGTGCTCTTTTCTGCCTCTCTAAACTATAAGGAAAATGTGTCAGGCTCTTACAGTAATTATCACTTGCAAAACCACAGCGGTAAATGTGCTTTGAAATTGCCAATGAAAAATCGCTTTCTGCCTAGAATCACACCATGAGTCTGTGTGCACACAGGAATTTGTTGTCAGAGATTACATTTGTGTTGGTCTGGTTCTGTAAGACTTGCATTCGTAGGAAAGGGGCAGCTTGTTTTCTTGAACTGTGATGGTTTGCACTCAGCAGAAATCATTATCTCACAAATGAGAGGCAAATGCTAACACATTTGAAAACAACAGGGTAGATTTTCCTTCCACTCCTGCCATGGGTGAGGTAGATCCCACATGTTCAAAACTGTATTAACCCTTACCCCACATGTACTCTAACATACATCTGTGCAGTCTTTATGCAGTTCTGCAAGCGTCCATGCAGATCTCTCTTGCACCTGACAATACACAGTCTCCAGAAGCACGCTCTTATCACACAGGCAGTAGCTTCTCCTGCACTCCCATCCTAGGTATTCAGCACTGTGTGGTATTTTAGATAGTAGTGTGTAACGCTAACACATTCAATGTCACCAAGGCTCATTTCCTTTGGTCTAGTCTAATCACTCACTCAGGTTCCACATGCTCATGCTCTCAAGTAGCTGTTAGGACATGTGCTCTTTTCTGCCTCTCTAAACTATAAGGAAAATGTGTCAGGCTCTTACAGTAATTATCACTTGCAAAACCACAGCAGTAAATGTGCTTTGAAATTGCCAATGAAAAATCGTTTTCTGCCTAGAATCACACCATGAGTCTGTGTGCACACATGAATTTGTTGTCAGAGATTTAATTTGTGTTGGTCAGGTTCTGTAAGACTTGCATTCGTAGGAAAGGGGCAGCTTGTTTTCTTGAACTGTGATGGTTTGCATTCAGCAGAAATCACTATCTCACAAATGAGAGGCAAATGCTAACACATTTGAAAAAAAACAGGGTAGATTTTCCTTCCACTCATGCCATGGGTGAGGTAGATCCTACATGTTCAAAACTGCAATTAACCCTTACCCCACATGTACTCTTACATACATCTGTGCAGTCTTCATGCAGTTCTCCAAGCGTCCATGCTGATCTCTCTTCCAGCTGACAATACACAGTCTCCAGAAGCACGGTCTTATCACACAGGCAGTAGCTTCTCCTGCACTCCCATGCTAAGTATTTAGCACTGTGTGGTATTTTAGATAGTAGTGTGTAACGCTAACACATTCAATGTCACCAAGGCTCATTTCCTTTGCTCTAGTCTAATCACTCACTCAGGTTCCACATGCTCATGCTCTCAAGTAGCTGTTAGGACATGTGCTCTTTTCTGCCTCTCTAAACTATAAGGAAAATGTGTCAGGCTCATACAGTAATTATCACTTGCAAAACCACAGCGGTAAATGTGCTTTGAAATTGCGAATGAAAAATCGCTTTCTGCATAGAATCACACCATGAGTCTGTGTGCACACAGGAATTTGTTGTCAGAGATTAAATTTGTGTTGGTCTGGTTCTGTAAGACTTGCATTCGTAGGAAAGGGGCAGCTTGTTTTCTTGAACTGTGATGGTTTGCATTCAGCAGAAATCATTATCTCACAAATGAGAGGCAAATGCTAACACATTTGAAAACAACAGGGTAGATTTTCCTTACACTCCTGCCATGGGTGGGGTAGATCCTACTTGTTCAAAACTGCAATTAACTCTTACCCCACATGTACTCTTACATACATCTGTGCAGTCTTCATGCAGTTCTGCAAGCGTCCATGCAGATCTCTCTTGCACCTGACAATACACAGTCTCCAGAAGCACGCTCTTATCACACAGGCAGCTGCTTCTCCTGCACTGCCATGCTAAGTATTCAGCACTGTGTGGTATTTTAGATAGTAGTGTGTAACGCTAACACATTCAATGTCACCAAGGCTCATTTCCTTTGCTCCAGTCTAATCACTCACTCAGGTTCCACATTCTCATGCTCTCAAGTAGCTGTTAGGACATGTGCTCTTTTCTGCCTCTCTAAACTATAAGGAAAATGTGTCAGGCTCTTACAGAAATTATCACTTGCAAAACCATAGTGGTAAATGTGCTTTGAAATTGCCAATGAAAAATCGTTTTCTGCCTAGAATCACACCATGAGTCTGTGTGCACACAGGAATTTGTTGTCAGAGATTAAATTTGTGTTGGTCTGGTTCTGTAAGACTTGCATTCGTATGAAAGGGGCAGCTTGTTTTCTTGAACTGTGATCGTTTGCATTCAGCAGAAATCACTATCTCACAAATGAGAGGCAAATGCTAACACATTTGAAAAAAACAAGGTAGATTTTCCTTCCACTTCTGCCATGGGTGAGGTAGATCCTACATGTTCAAAACTGTATTAACCCTTACCCCACATGTACTCTAACATACATCTGTGCAGTCTTTATGCAGTTCTGCAAGCGTCCATGCAGATCTCTCTTGCACCTGACAATACACAGTCTCCAGAAGCACGCTCTTATCACACAGGCAGTAGCTTCTCCTGCACTCCCATCCTAAGTATTCAGCACTGTGTGGTATTTTAGATAGTAGTGTGTAACGCTAACACATTCAATGTCACCAAGGCTCATTTCCTTTGGTCTAGTCTAATCACTCACTCAGGTTCCACATGCTCATGCTCTCAAGTAGCTGTTAGGACATGTGCTCTTTTCTGCCTCTCTAAACTATAAGGAAAATGTGTCAGGCTCTTACAGTAATTATCACTTGCAAAACAACAGCGGTAAATGTGCTTTGAAATTTCCAATGAAAAATCGTTTTCTGCCTTGAATCACACCATGAGTCTGTGTGCACACAGGAATTTGTTGTCAGAGATTAAATTTGTGTTGGTCTGGTTCTGTAAGACTTGCATTCGTATGAAAGGGGCAGCTTGTTTTCTTGAACTGTGATCGTTTGCATTCAGCAGAAATCACTATCTCACAAATGAGAGGCAAATGCTAACACATTTGAAAAAAACAAGGTAGATTTTCCTTCCACTTCTGCCATGGGTGAGGTAGATCCTACATGTTCAAAACTGTATTAACCCTTACCCCACATGTACTCTAACATACATCTGTGCAGTCTTTATGCAGTTCTGCAAGCGTCCATGCAGATCTCTCTTGCACCTGACAATACACAGTCTCCAGAAGCACGCTCTTATCACACAGGCAGTAGCTTCTCCTGCACTCCCATCCTAAGTATTCAGCACTGTGTGGTATTTTAGATAGTAGTGTGTAACGCTAACACATTCAATGTCACCAAGGCTCATTTCCTTTGGTCTAGTCTAATCACTCACTCAGGTTCCACATGCTCATGCTCTCAAGTAGCTGTTAGGACATGTGCTCTTTTCTGCCTCTCTAAACTATAAGGAAAATGTGTCAGGCTCTTACAGTAATTATCACTTGCAAAACCACAGCGGTAAATGTGCTTTGAAATTTCCAATGAAAAATCGTTTTCTGCCTTGAATCACACCATGAGTCTGTGTGCACACAGGAATTTGTTGTCAGAGATTTAATTTGTGTTGGTCAGGTTCTGTAAGACTTGCATTCGTAGGAAAGGGGCAGCTTGTTTTCTTGAACTGTGATGGTTTGCATTCAGCAGAAATCACTATCTCACAAATGAGAGGCAAATGCTAACACATTTGAAAAAAACAGGGTAGATTTTCCTTCCACTCCTGCCATGGGTGAGGTAGATCCTACATGTTCAAAACTGTATTAACCCTTACCCCACATGTACTCTAACATACATCTGTGCAGTCTTTATGAAGTTCTGCAAGCGTCCATGCAGATCTCTCTTGCACCTGACAATACACAGTCTCCAGAAGCACGCTCTTATCACACAGGCAGTAGCTTCTCCTGCACTCCCATGCTAAGTATTCAGCACTGTGTGGTATTTTAGATAGTAGTGTGTAACGCTAACACATTCAATGTCACCAAGGCTCAATTCCTTTGCTCTAGTCTAATCACTCACTCAGGTTCCACATGCTCATGCTCTCAAGTAGCTGTTAGGACATGTGCTCTTTTCTGCCTATCTAAACTATAAGGAAAATGTGTCAGGCTCTTACAGTAATTATCACTTGCAAAACCACAGTGGTAAATGTGCTTTGAAATTGCCAATGAAAAATCGTTTTCTGCCTAGAATCACACCATGAGTCTGTGTGCACACAGGAATTGTTGTCAGAGATTTAATTTGTGTAGCTTTTATTGTGTAAGACTTGCAGTCGTAGGAAAGGGATAGCTCATATGATATGTTTTGAAAAGCTCATAAAAAATAAACTAATATATATAAATTACATAAAGGTATTTTTTTTTTTAGTTTCTTTCAGGTATTGCTGAACAAGACTGAAATAAATTAAAGATGCCTATAAAATCAAGAAAGAGAAAAGAACAGCAACAACATCTATATTTGAAGACAACTGGACAAAAAAAATTAGTTGAAGAACCTCATGTTGGAAAAAAGAAAAAGCCTTCTGGTAAGCAGACTAAGGATTCTAAAAAAAATATCCTCAAGCCAAGAAAAAATGTAAAAAATATATCCACTGGAAATAGTGTTTCAAGTAGAAAACAACAAGACAATCGACCGAATATACTAAATGCTAATGTACAAACAGAAGTAAGAAAGAATGACTTAAAAAGAAAAACAGATTTTAAAAAAATTCGTAGAAAAATGTTTGAGAGAAGAGTGATGTTCAATTTGCTAAAGGATATGAAATAATATAGGAAGAAAGCCAAATTTTATAAGAAAAAGAAACATATTGAAACAATTGTTGCAAAGGCTTTGCAGTTAAAAAGGAAACTATTCATTTTAATTTTGAACAGGATCCGTACATTAGATAAATTATTGAATGTAATGAAGTCAAAAAGCAAAAGAAAAAGAGAAGTGAAAAAAAAAACTTTTGTAAAGTGTTCTTAGGAGAATGGAAGCATAGTTCAAGTACTGAACCATTTTTTAATGAAGAGAGTTATCTTCAAAGTAATAGTTTGCTGCATGCAGTTGACACCAGTGGTCGAGCTTATGAAGTTAAGGATGGTTGTGTAATGGAAAAGGAGAAAATGGTTCCAAGAAATGAGGAAGAAGTGTTAGCTGATGAGGTTATGGGGAGACGTCCTAAAGCCCCAGTGTACACTTGGAATTGTAGTAGTATTTGTACTGTACGACAGGAATCTATTGATAAATTTCGTGACTTTCTAAGAGAATATAGTAAAAAAAGTGTTAAACAGAAGATTAAGGTGCTTCAAAGACTAGATCCATGCAGAGTGAGAGAGAATACTGGTTTGCAAGGACATTCTCTGGCTTGTCTTTTTAGGAAAGTTTGTCAAAGTGTTTTTCACCATTTTAGGATGCTGGCAGTTCATCATACTGAAATGAGAACGTTTGTGAGAAGATTGTATTTTGCTAAAAGTCCAGCACTAAAGTTACATGAGTTGAATAGTGCTCAGTTCCGTGGATCTGTAACAGATGTGAAGAAGGTTTGTGAGGATATTGAGTTTTGTTACTTTGGTCCAGAGCAAGAAAGTGCAGGAAATGACACAGTTATTGAAGAAAATGTGGCAGAGAATGTAGAACCCACTGTTAGTAAAACATTTGAAGATCAAATGACAACATTTACTATCATCTCTAATGAAAGACCAACTATTTGTTGTATTTGTTGCCGGAGAAGCCATTACAAAAATCAAACAAGGAATGTTGATCTCTATAAAAAAAGTGAAAAAGAAAATAATTATGAGTGGAAGGATTTTGCTACATATTTGTTTCTGGAAAATTGTTTTGATTTGGTTGAAGATCAGCGTATTTGTAAATACTGTTATAACAAGTTAGAAGAAAATAAAATGCCTGCTAGAGCTGTACATAATTTAGAATTGGTTGATATTCCTGCAGAACTTAGTGATTTAAATACGTATGAGTCTATACTCATTCAATGTGTCCATCCGTTTCAGACTATAGTTCGTATGGAGCCCAAAACAGGCAAATTACCTCCTACAGATTTACAAAGAGGTTTAAAAGGAAGAGTTGTCTATTTGCCATTAGATTTGAAAAAAAATATTGAAACAATTGATGCAGATAGTTTGGAAACTGAACCATTAGTTATTCTGGTTAATGGTGTACCTACAAAGAATAAGAAAATTTGTCAGGAGCTGGTGGATGTACGAAAAGTACAAAGAGCAAATTTATATTTGAAAAGAAATAATAAATGGTATGAATCAATTTATATGGAAGAAGATGAAGAAGATTTACTAGCAGACACAGGAATACCAACTGGGCAAATTGAAAAAGTGGATAAGTCAAAAGAAGAAGAAATTTATGAACATTTCAGCATACATCCTCTTCATTCTAAAGAAGTTATGGGAAACACTATTGAGCTCTTTCAGATGAAAAAAGCAAAAGGAACTCCCGTGAGTGTATGGGAGGAGGGCTTGGAAGCTCGTTGTTTTCCCCAGCTGTTTCCTACAGGAAAAGGTGGACGATATGATGACCGTCCAGTACAGATTCCTGCTTCTGAGTATCGGACTACAAGATTATATGCAGAAGATCCAAGATTTCGTCAAAGTATTCCTCATTTGTTCCATCTTTTATTTGAAAGTGACTTATCAGCACTATCTTATGCAGTAAATCACATTTTGAAAACTGGAGTACATCTACATAATGTGTCTGCAAAGGATTTTATGAACAAAGTGCAACAGCAAGATGATCATTTGGAATCTCAATTGATTAATCTAATGGCTTGTCAGCGTGGGACTAATGATTATTGGTACCGACGCCATGGAGAATTGAAATGTATGTTACGGAATTTAGGAACTCCTACATGGTTCCTTACCCTAAGCTGTGCAGAGTACGCTTGGGATGATTTACTGGATTTTCTGCGAGAGGCAAATTCAAATATTGAAAACATCCAATACAAGACAGCAGGAGAATTGTGTTCATTGGATCCGGTTAATGTTTGCAGATATTTCAATCATAGATTTGAGGCTATGATGTCCTTCATCTGCAATAAAAAAAATCCACCTCTTGGAGAAGTTGTGGATTTCTTTTGGAGAAAAGAGTACCAAGCAAGAGATGCTCCTCATATTCATATGCTGTTGTGGATCAAGGATGCCCCAAAATTTGGAACAGATTCTGATGATGCAGTTTTATCTTTCATTGAAGGATATGCAACATGTGCTATACCTAAAAGCACAGAAGAAAATTTTTTAAAAGAGCAAGTTTTACGTTTCCAAAGTCATTGGTGTGGAAAATACTGTCGACGAAAGTACAAGAGTAAAGATAAATTCTACACAAAATGTCGATTTGGATTTCCACGACCTGTTCTTTCAAAAGGACAAGTAAACAGTTTACAGTCAGCTGTGCGACATACTATTACAAGAAAATCACCTAAGATTACCTACAACCTAAGAAGAAAAGAAGAGTCAAAATATATAAATGACTACAACCCAGTCATTTTATCCATGTGGAATGCTAACATGGATATTCAGTATGTAGCTGACAATTCTATTGCTGTTGCTTGGTATGTCACATCTTACATCACTAAATCTGAGAAAACGGAATTGAAAGAAATGTGGGAAGAGATTTCTCACGAGAAGACTGTCAGTAAAAAGCTATACAGTTTCAGTTTAAAGATGTTAGCGTATCGAGAAATTGGCTCTTACGAATGCTCAGATAGGTTATCATCTGCAAGTCTGTACTCCAAATCCAGAAGAATAATTTGGGTAAGTTTAGGCCTTGCAGGAATGCAAAATCGGGTACTGAAATCTATTCGAGAAATTGAATATTTAGCAGAGTACGAACCTGAAAGTACAGACATTTTAAGAACAAACATGTTGGACACATATTACCCAAAGAGAAGTCATCATCTTGAGAACATGTGTCTCTATGAAGTGCTGCAGAACTACATTTATAAACGGAATACCACAGAAGACATCAACAATGGAAAATATAAAGTCATTGGTGAGGAAGGATGTTTGGTAAAACAAACAAAAGGAAGTTTGATTAATCACAGAAAGCTGAGTTGCGACACTACTGACAAGAAGGAATTTTACCACTTAGCACTTTTACAGTTGTTTAAACCATGGCGCTCAGAGGATGAATTACTTGGACATTTTCAAAGCTATGAAGATTCCTTTAATGTATGCAAAGATACCATAGAATGCAGTACTTTCACAACTTATGTACAAATGTTAAATGAAGAAATTGAACAAGAAGCAACAATTGCAGCTGAAGTAGCTAGAGACAGTTCTCAAGACAGTCAAAGCTCTGGGACGCTCAGTCAAGATCCCCTAGGACAACCAATCATAGAAAATGAAGCTGCAATGGCCATGACTGAACTGGAAACAGCTATGAATCAAGCTCAGGAAGATTTAATAAACTTACCAAATTTGGAACAGCAACTGAATGATGAACAACAACAAATTTATGAGGAAGTCACAAAACATATTGATCATGGGTTACTACATGAAAATAAAGAGTGCTCATGCACATCATTTGAACCAATCAGAATGTATGTGAGTGGACAAGCTGGAACTGGAAAAAGTTTCTTGATTAAAGTAATTAGAAGCAACCTACAGAAAAAAACTGATTCAACTTTGTCTTGTGTTGTTACTGCTCCAACTGGGTTAGCAGCATATAACATAAAGGTGCCGATTACGATCTGGTAAAAATCGGGTACGAACCGTCGGTCGGAGCGTTTTCTCCGTCCGACTCGTACCCGGTCGTAAAACTTTACAAACATGGAATTACGATTCGCACGGAAACACCATTTCCGTACGAATCGTAAAAAACACCGACCGACGAAAATATACATACGAATGTGATACGGGAATGCTGCGACGTGACGTCGGGACGCTTTCAGGCAGCGTTTCACGACCCAGGAAGTACGATTCGAACCGACTGCAGTCCAGACGGCAATATTTTCACGGCACCCAAAAAGTGCCGGAAAAGCGAAGTACGGCGCGAATTTACCAGAGTAGGTGGCCCGGTACGCGCCGTACCCCCCCCCAGCCCCCGTATGTATGTGCCGACCCCCCCCCAGCCCCCGTATGTACGCGCCGACACCCCCCCCAGCCCCCGTACGTTCGAGTCGTACCCCCCCAGCCCCCGTACATACGTGTCGAACCCCTCCGTGTATGTACACCCGTGTACGTGTCGTACCCCCCGTGTATGTACACCCGTGTATGTTCGAGTCGTACCCCCACCCGTGTATGTACACCCGTGTACGTGTCGTACCCCCCGTGTATGTACACCCGTGTACGTGTCGTACCCCCGTGTATGTACACCCGTGTACGTGTTGAACACCCCCGTGTATGTACACCCATGTACGTTCGAGTCGTACCCCCACCCGTGTATGTACGGTGTGTACCCCCAGCGCGTAGCGCACCTTACATACACGGGTGGGGGTACGACTCGAACGTACACGGGTGTACATACACGGGGGGGTTTGACACGTACACGGGTGTACATACACGGGGGTACGACACGTACACGGGTGTACATACACGGGTGGGGGTACGACTCGAACGTACACGGGTTTACATACACAGGGGGTACGACACGTACACGGGGGGGTACGACACGTACACGGGTGTACATACACGGGGGGTACGACACGTACGTACGGGGGCTGGGGGGGGTCAGCGCGTACATACAGGGGCTGGGGGGGGTCGGCGCGTATGCGGGCACATGTCTCCATAGTTGCTATGGGAGTTCGGTGCGGACGGTGTTTTTTCCATACGGTTGTAACATCGGACGCACAGGATGGATCGTAATTCCGCGGTCGGACTTCACTTTTCACATTTGTACGGTAAATCGTCCGTGGACGTGTCGGACACATTTTCCGACCCGAGGACGTGTGGGGAATAATTCCCAATGCGATTCGTATGGACTTTTTCCCATGCGAATCGTAATTGGCAGTTTGTACGGCACTTGTACGATTCGTACGGTAAAAAGACCGGATACGAGTCGTACGGGGAATTTTTTTACCGGATCGTAATCGGCACCAAAATGAATTACCCTCCATCGATTGCTAATGTTACCAGTAGAGCATGAGAACAAAATACAATACCACAAGCTAATAGGAGAAGCATGTTTTGAAGTTTCAAGAGTATTGAAAAAAATGAAAGTTCTCATTATTGATGAGGTAAGCATGGTACCAAACTTAATGCTTGCCTTTGTGCATTTAGGAATGCAGCAAATTCTAAAGACAAACTATGACGTGCTATTTAGAGGAAAACATGTTATAGTTTTTGGGGATCTACTGGAGCTCACTCAACTGGGTTAGCAGCATATAACATAAAATGAATTACCATCCATCGATTGCTAATGTTACCAGTAGAGCATGAGAACAAAATACAATACCACAAGCTAATAGGAGAAGCATGTTTTGAAGTTTCAAGGATATTGAAAAAAATGAAAGTTCTCATTATTGATGAGGTAAGCATGGTATCAAACTTAATGCTTGCCTTTGTGCATTTAGGAATGCAGCAAATTCTAAAGACAGACTATGACGTGTTATTTGGAGGAAAACATGTTATAGTTTTTGGGGATCTACTGGAGCTCACTCCAGTTAAAGGACAACCAGTATTTCATACTCTTACACATGAAGACACGAAAAAGTCGTTAGGAAGTATAGGTAATGTGAATATTTGGACATACTTTGAGTACAAAGAACTCATTACCAATATGCGGCAAGCAAATGATGATGATTATGCAAGTATTCTCAAAGATATCAGAATTGGACTACTCACAGAACATGGCAGAAAAGCTTTACAGAGTCGATTGCTATGTAATTTGTTTCCAACAGAACAAATAGTTCCAGAGAAAATATACAAGAAAATTGCTGGAAAAAATACTGTAATCTGCTTAATGCCAACACTACATGAATGCTCTATATTCAATCAAGAACTTTTGAAATTGGAAAATGAAGAGATTGTAAAACTGGAAGCTGTAGATAAAATACAACATGAAGGAATAACTATTATATTGACAAGCAAATTGACAACTAAATTGGATTCTCTAGAGAAAAACATCTCGAAAACATCTGGTTTAGAAAAGAATCTTTATGTATGTATGAACTGTCGAGTAATTTTAAGACGTAATTTGGATGTAGAAAAAGGTTTAGTGAATGGAGCTATGGGTAAAGTTGTGGGTTTTGTTAATTACCAGAAAAAAGTTGGAATTGAATTTTTAAAAATAAAATTTGATCAGATTGAAGAGGTTAAAGACATTAGTCGTTGTTCAGTTTGTTTCTTGCTTGTGAAAGACTTATATGTACGTAGGAAGCAGTTTCCGTTTTCTCTAGCATATGCTGTAACTATTCACAAATCTCAAGGATTAACTGTAGATAGTGCTTTTGTAAACATTGGATCTACTGTGTTTAAAGAAGGTATGGCATATGTTGCTTTGTCACGCGTGAAAAAAAATATCTGGTTTATTCATGATAGACTTTGATGAGTCAAAAGTTAGTGCTGATGCAAACTGTGTAAAGGAATATAATAGATTAAGAAGAAGCTATGCTCCTCATTTAGGTCAGTATCCTGTGTTTGAAAAACGTGTTGTTTGTCGGAAAAGGAGAATTGAGAATATCTGTAATGAGGATGTACAGAAGAGAAAACAAAAGGAGAGTGATGTGATTCCAAGCAAAAAGAAAAAAGACAATGTTGAAGAGGTTGTTGGTTGGCATTTTGAAAATAGCTCTGGTGTCAACTGCTACGCTAATGTAGTGCTGAATGTTGTATTTTATCTTGAAAGTTTGCAAGAGCAGATAATACTAAATCATGAAAAAAGATTCTGTTCTCTGCTGAGTTTTCTTTATGAGAAGCTGAGTAATGATAAAACTAAAATAGAAAGTGCTTCTGATGTTAGAAATCCTTTAGATGTATGTTCAGGATGTACACAGTTTACTCAAAATGTCCAGCAAGATGCACAGGAATTCATAATGTATATGCTTATGGTACTGGAAGATGAAGGGGTAGAAATAGAAAATTTGTTTGGTCTCTCTTATAAATGGGAACATAGTTGTGAAAACTGTTTGAATACATGCAGCTCTAATGTTGATTCTGAAAGGTAAATATATTTAACATTACCAGAGAGTAAATCAGTGACTTTTAGTAAATTAGTTAAAGATACCAATCACAACATGGAATGTTCTCAATGTAAATCAGACATGTTATCAACGTTATTTTTAAAGAAATATGGACAGTATGTAATTTTAATGATGCAACGTTGTAGAGCTGATGGAACAAAATTGGACACTTTAATAAAGAAGTTTACAGGACATCAATTATCAATATCAGGAAAAACTTTTGTTGCAGTTGCAATAATTTTCCATGATGGACCTTCTATAACTTCTGGTCATTACACAGTTTATCTAAAATGTGAAAGAGGCTGGACACTGTGTAATGATTCTCAATTGATTTTCAAGCAACGTTTGCCTGCAGAATTACCAAATTACTACCTAATTTTTCTGAAACCAAAATTTTAGACACAAATTGCAGTATCTGAAGAAACCATTATTTCGATTTTATAGGATTAACATTGGATATTTCACCAAAAAGATTTTTAAAATTTCCATTTGGCCTCATGGAAAGGTAAACATTTCTATTGTGGACTTCTTTGACAGATATTATTTTGGTGTATGAGCTTAAGCAACAAGATTTACAGACGTTATTTATTGGAAATAGTTATTGTTCTTAGATGATATTTTTAATATATATGTTACATTTTTATCAAGGTATGTTTTACTGAGAAGAGATTCAGGGCTTTTTTTAAACAATCTTTCAGATTGTTAATCTTTTTGCCCGCTGTTAAGTGATGAATGCAATTGATTTCACAATTTGCAGTGAAATTCAATATATTCTGAAAACAGCAAAAACAGGGCAAAAAATTACTTTGTTCGTTCATTCAAAAATGCTTTATTCGGCTTGTATATACAACCATATAGCAGACATGAAATATAAAACATACAGCAATCATACAATGAAACTATTAAAAATCAGAATATATAGACCAATTGCATGGGTATGTACAGAGCATATTAACTACAATATAGTCCCCATAAAAGAGCCAATTCACAATAAGATATTCGATATAAATACAGATGAAGAGGGTTCTGATAACTCAATAAATTTTACATATCCTAGTTGCTAAAGTGCCAAGTAATGTGCAAAATATGCAGTATAAAGTGCGATTCCCATATCGGGACATATACAGAGCATTGCAAGAGAAACCTCTACGATGCACAATAAAGTGACAAGTGCAACATGCTAAGATCCTAAAAAATTAGATAACGATGGATTTTCTAGCGCTCATGCATTTTAGGATATAAGTAGCTACATAAAAACATATATCTGCGCTTTCCAGGTTAAACATTAACTGCATTGCATTCCTGGTAGACTGTACATTGTATTTTAAAAAGATAGGCTTTAAAAAATATCTTCTTAAAAACGTATAAAATTTACAAAACAGCATAAAATGACAACAACTCTGTTTGGATAAGTCGTCACAGGGGCATCGGGTATTACTATGCTGCCTAATGATGGGGAAGGACAAAAGATGGTGTACTATACCAAGCCTTAGGCGAGTAAGAACGAAACGGTGAGATCTTCTTGTGACTTCTGTTAAGTATGGCTGGAAACCTTCACTCATGTTATTTTCACAATAAAACACAGTGGTACATTGTTTGGCGCAGACAAGATCTCTAGATTGTCTTATATGGCATAAAAAGGACACCTTAAGATCTAATTTGGATATGCTGGCAGCTTCCTCCGGCATTAAAGAAGGATCCAAATTAAAGAGGAGCTTATACCAGTAGTGAATATGTCTGAGCCAGGGTATATGCAAACAATGGTCCAGCCTTAGACAATCTCTGATTACTTTTTGGGTAAAAATGGTTTCGGTTTTAGACCAGATGGACCGCCATAAAGCCAAGGGACGAAGAGCTACAAGATCTTTGATGTAATCTAGACCCACCTCTCTATGGATTAGCTCTGTAGAGGCTGATGCGGGGGCACTCAAAAGACGCCTCAGGAATGAGTTTTCGTCGAGTTGGATACGACTACCACAGTGGGTATTGTGACCCCACACACCAGCCCCATACAAAGCGGATGATAAACATCTGGCTTTATAAACCGAAATCATGTCCCTTATTCTACTATTCCCAAGCTTAGAGGCAAATCTAAATACACCATTAGTATTCTTTACCATTTTGAGACGGACATTTTCACATTCGTTATCCCATCTCCCATCACCAGAAAATGTGACACCAAGATAACAAAAGTTATTAACAGATTGAATTTTTGCCTAATCCAGGAAGAAAGTCCTTTTGGCCCCTTTATTCTTCCCACAAGTCATAACATATTTTTTTTCTTTGTTGATTAGTAGTTTCCTGCTGTCAATAAACCTTAGGAAACTCCCAATTAAGCGTTGGAGGTCGATTTGGGTACGTGACAGGAGGACGGCATCGTCCGCATATAGCAGTATTGGAATGGGATAGCCGTCCACTTGGGGGGCATCCGCAGGAACCTGTCTAAGGGTTGTGTCAATTTGATTAACAAATAAAGAAAAAAGCAAAGGAGCCAGGACACAACCCTGCCTGATGCCTCTAGTCACTCTAAAAAAAGGAGTACATTCCCCATCGGGCCCAAAACGCACTTTACAAGAAAGCCTTTCATATAACCTGGCCAAAAAATGTACAATATCTTTTGGAGCACCCATCTCCAAGAGTATGGGCCATAAAATAGAATGTTCGACCAGATCAAAAGCGCTGCTAAGATCAGCGAAACATAAAAACAAGTTCCCTTTTTTGACCGTAACATATTTGTTTATGATGAGGTCGAGGTTCAAGCACTGCTCCATCGTACCTATTCCCCTCCTGAACCCATACTGGACTGGCGATAAAATAGTATTTTCCTCTGCCCATATCTCCAGTCGATTAAGAAGGATTCTGCTCAGAATTGTAATTGATGAGTCCAGGAGGGAGATATGACGATAGTTCCGTGCCTCGGACCTGGAACCCTTCTTAAATAAGGGGACGATAATGGATTGTCCCCAGGTCAAAGGAAGGTTGCCTTCTATAGCTGCATTAAAAATGCAGGTTAAAATTGGTGCCCATAAATTCATCTCCTGTTTGTACAAGTCCACAGGGACACCATCCGGGCCCGGGGCTTTACCCCCTCTACTTTTTGACAGCCCCAAATAGACCTCATCCAATCTGATGGATAAAGGTGACGATAGCCATTCAGAGTTGTGATTTGCTAAAAAATCTAAAACCAACCTATCTGGGTTAAAAATATTAGTGAAATGGTCAATCCAGGCGTTGCAGTTTACATGTGACGTTAATTCAGGAATGGTATCATTCTTGAGGAAAGGGCAGTTAATTGTCTCCCAAAATAATCCATTGTTATTTGTGTTAGCTGCTAAATTGAGTTTATGCCATAACTCCTCCTGTATTTCTTTTTTCCGGGCTTCCAAAGAGTTCTTGTAGTTATGACGTTCAACTTTGACAAGAGTGTTATCCCTAGGTTTGGTGGCCAGAGCAGTTTTTAATTTCGACAGGGCCTGTATACAATTCTTGTCAAACCAGCCAACTGTCCTGGTTTTCGGTGGCCTGCTCCTGCCTGTCAATAAGCCTTCAATAACGGTATTAATTTTATAAAATTTAGAGAGCAGTATGGCAGGTACTATCTCGTTACTTAGGAAATAGTCAAATTCTGTTAAACATTTAGTTATAACTTCTCCCAGAAGTTTAACAGAATTAACATTGGCCCACTTAATTCTTACCCCATTTGGTCTCACTGCAGCTATATCTCTGACAAGACTAATGGGGTCTGAATGTACGTTTCCCCACGTCAATAATGTTACAGAGATACTGTTATGATCGCTTACTGTTTGCTCTATTATCCATAGATCGGTGTACGCAGTATTGCAGGAGACCAAAATGTGGTCAATGTTAGAATAAGTACCCCTACCTTTGAAAGTTGGGCATTTAATATTGCCCTTTTTCAGGGAACAATCAAGTAGTTCTAGGTCCAATTTGGCTATCAAATTATTGAGTGCGATTCCATAATCGTCATGGGGAAGTGGATATGTAAAAGACTAGCATTGTCGTCTCTTTCCCCCAGAAAGCCACATGTCCTTTGATTTGCATATGGACAAGCCTGTATATTAAAATCTCCGACCCATAGAAGAATCGGTTGGTTCCTAGAACAGGCCAGCAACTTATCAATCTCTCTCCCTATTTCGTACACAATGGGACCCCTACGTGCGTCAAAGGTATTATTGTAATAGTTAATAATAATTAAATCCTTACCAGTGGCGTGCTCCAAACGTAATAACTGAGCATAAGGGGCCACCTCGTAGTAAGTACTAGGCTTAAACTTAGTTAGCCTAGTTGATATTAAAGTTAGGAGGCCACCTTTCACCCTTCCAACTGCCGAGTTCACTGCCAATACCCAATGTGAAGTATAACCTTCCACATATATAGGTTCTTTATACCAGGTTTCTTGGAGACATATAATGTCAAACCCTTGTGCAATAAAGTCGTTCCAAAAAGGGGTATTTAACTTTACACTAAGGCCAGCTATATTCCAGGTCATGATATTAAGTCCTGCCTCTGGTAATATAGCATTATTTGGTGTTGTTCGGCTAATTGTTAGTTTAGCAACGCCTTCCTCAGAGATGTTTTGTTCTTCAAATAATGTCCTCGAGGGCACTACAGTTGACATCACCATATTGGATTTACTAGATGGAACACTCGGTTTAACCCCCGATAAAACTTTCCGCTTAGTGGTATGGCTGTTTTGGGCATCTATTGCCCTCGAAGAGGTGGGTGTATTATCGGGTATACTGCAACCAAGGGAGAGCAGAGAATTACTTAATGTCACTCCTCTGCCCCTCAGTCAATCAACAGACTCTAGACTACTAAACCGATTTTGCAAAAGAATAGGGTCTAGGGGAAAGGGGGGTCTAAGCCAACGCCCTTGAGGTAGGCCCCTCCCATTCCTATGCACAATTTTCCATCCATCCGATTTTGTGGCAAAATGGCCAGGAGGATAGAAATAAGTCAAAGGAAGGGCATTAATAGATACACCTATTTTGGAATCATTCCAATTGCAAATATAATCAACTATATTTGGGTCGTCAAAGTTGATTAAAATACAATCCCCCCTTATGTTTTTCGCCAAATGGCCTACCCATGGCACCCTCCTAACCATGAGTATCTTACAGGCTTTGTGCGATGGAAGTGGTCTGTTTTTATTGAGCCAGTGCACAACCCTGTTTCTCAAAGATATGGGGGATTCGACCTCGTGTTTACCCAATACGGGGACCCCTGTTAGGATAACAACAAATGGGGCAACTTCAGGAGGTAAATTTGGAATATTTTCTCCCCTAGGTGTCTCGGATCCAAAAGGCCTAGTATCATGTTCATGTTGAGGTATATCACATTGGGCAGATTGCTCGCAGTCAGGCACAACTGTAGACTTATTAATTACGGTTAGGTCCTGATGGATTGGGGGCAGTATTGGGGGGTTTTGGGAAACAACCAATACGGTTTCTGCTCTAATGCTGTCCAGCCGTTTGGGAACACCAGATTGGTCGATGTTATTTCTATAATCAGTATGACCCCGGAGCCCTTGTTCGATGTTAGATAAATGATGTTCAATCTTATATATTCTGTCCTCTATGGGACGGAGGAGGGATCTGATCACGTCATAAATGTTAGACAGATCGGGGGACATTCCCTCATCCCTAACTATGGCATTTGTCCCCCCGCTTGCATTCTGACGTGCCGTTCTAGCAGGTGATGGAAGAACTGAAGGTACATCTTTATTTACAGGTGCAGTCGTGGGGGGCTGCTCCAAATGGGCATTAAACATTCTGGGGTTTCTCTGATGGTTCACTGGCTTTGTTTTTTTACTGCCTTTCTTGACTTTCCCCCCATTTGTGGGGATGCGCCCTGGTTTGTTTTTAGGGATAGCCCCAGGATGCCTGTCGCGCAGTTGTCTAGTGCATGGCTCTGAGATCATATTGTGTGTAGATGGTAATGGGCAAGGTAATGGGCAAGGCAAGGTGAGCTCAATAATGAATCAGAGACCATGGGCTGTTCACCCATTGATACAGCGACTATTCCACTCGGTAACAAGTCCGAAGTCGAAATGTCAATGTCAGGGCATGGAGTGTCAAGACTTTTAGTAGTTTGTTGGGCAGGGGTACAAACATTGGCAATGTGGCCCAACGAAGACCTCCTGGCCGCTGCGAGGTCCTGGGATACGCGGCGTTCCAGCAGCGTAATTTCCTGGTCGATGACGCAGTTGACCTTAGTGATAAATTGGTCCATAGTTCCATTAAATTTGGCGTTAGACGCTTTCCCTTTCATATCTTTAGATGGCATGGTGATGGCAAATGGTCCCGATAGCAAACTATGGCGCTATGGACTTCACAGGTCAATCCAGAGTATACAGGGAGTATAAGGACAATAAACCGTTTAGCTACCACACTATATCCTTGTCACAACACTCTCCGACATATAGGACATTATTAACACTATGAACAATACATGAGGCATAAGCTAGGAATACGACCTTAGGGGGGTTGCCCAGTCCAGTCTGCTCCTGTCAGTGACGGGCAAGGACGGGCCTGCCCTTGGCCCGGGCTTCGCCCGGGCGAGCCCGTGTGCGTCCCACGCAGCGGGAGGCGCTCTTCGCGTTTATGGGCTTTGACGCCCGTTGATGACGCTCTCCGTGCGCCTCGTGGTCGCGGTCGCCCCTGGGTAGTGTAGTCTGTTGGCAGGCAAGCCGTTCCCCTCACGGCGCTAGCAAAATACGGAACTTCAAAGGCCCACAGCGGGAGTAGGAATCACCAGCCGTTCCCCTCACGGCGTGACCAGTATTGAACTCAGGTAGGCGCGTCCCGCGCAGCGGGAGGCGCTCTTCGCGTTTATGGGCTTTGGCGCCCGTTGATGACGCTCTCCGTGCGCCTCGTGGTCGCGGTCGCCCCTGGGTAGTGTAGTCTGTTGGCAGGCAAGCCGTTCCCCTCACGGCGCTAGCAAAATACGGAACTTCAAAGGCCCACAGCGGGAGTAGGAATCACCAGCCGTTCCCCTCACGGCGTGACCAGTATTGAACTCAGGTAGGCGCGTCCCCTTTGTTAAATATGAAAATATGTGTACTGTATTCTAAAATATATTGTTAAATATTAATACTTTTTTTCTTTTTTTTCAGATCGAGAAAGAAAATTTAGGAAATGTAATCCTTTTTTCTAGCAATTAAAAAAAAACATGTATTTATAAATAAGTTATTTTGTTGGTCAGGTAAGTTTGAAATATCTGTATTTCTCACCCCTTCACTTTCATGCTCCCTTTTCTTCACTTCTCCTCACTCTGCTTTTCTCATTCCCCTTCTCTCTGTCTTCTTCCTTTACTGCTCTTTCGTAACTCCCTTACTCCTTCTATACTACTCCCCTAGGTTTACTGCCTCCATCACTACTTTTTCAACCATGTATCTCTCCCTGTCTCCATGTGTCTCAGTCATTCTGACTGCCTTACTCCTTCTCAATTCCTTGCTCTCTATCTCTGTTTCTGTCTCTCTCCCTTTGTCTGTCTTTCCCTTAATTTCCTTAACATCTCTGGAGCAGATTAACAAGGCCTCTGCGCCACCACTACGTCACTTTTCATAACGTACTGGTGGCACAGGGAGCTCCTTCATATTTACAAGGAGAGGAAAAGCCACCCTGCATGACTTTTCCTCTCCACATAAATACAGCCACTTCACACGCAGCACTTTGTGTTGAAGGGGCGTTCCATGGGTGTTGTTGTGGGTGTTCCCACGCAACACACAAAGAACTAGACACATCTCCAGGTTTACGAGAAATCGTAACTCTGGAGATGCATGTGAATGCTACGCCACCCTAGAGGTGGTGTTGCGAGGCACAACGAGGAGAATTTTTTTTATTTCTCCTCGTTTTTTCCTCTTTTAGTGCGTCCTCCATTCTACAGCACGCATTGAAAGAGGAAAAAGCCTCTTGTGATTGTTTTTGTGCAGGAAGGTGTCCCTTCCTGCAAAAGAACAATCTCCCCACCACGCAGGCATCCTTGTACCATGGTGCAAGGGAGCCTGCGCCGGCGCATGGCTGCAGTTTGTATGCCTGCGCAGGGGAAGCATAGAGATGCGACAAAAAAAATCGTAAAAAAAATAGAATTAAAAAAAAAGTTTAAGTGTTTGGATGTTGGTTGGCCATTGTGTTAATTGAGTGTGTTTTGGTACCTATGAGTAAGTATCGATGCAGAGTCTAAAGATCAAAAGGAAGACTCTGTTCCCTTCATCTGTGAAATGTACTCTTGCTCTTTGGATTAGAAACATTATGTGCTGAACTTCTGACGTCTCTGCACACACAAGTGTTACATGATCTAATGCTATGCTAGCAGGCAGAAGTCATGTTGGGGGTAGAAATCATTTAGAAAGGGTTAAAATATGCAAAAAAAGAAATGTGTGTTTCCATTTAAAAAAAAGGTGGAGAACGTGAAAAGGGGGCAGGGTACAGAGTTCCTGACCCCCTACCTTTTGACAGGAGGTCCCTGAAGGTGCATGAAGGGTGAAAAAAACATTTTATTTTATTAAAAAAATCGAGGGGTGCACGTACCGTGCGTGCACGGTACGCGCATGTCTGGGAATTTTTTTTTTTTTTAAATGATAAAAAAAATGTTTTTAGATGTTAGGTGGCTCTATAAAGAGCCGTTGTGTTAATAGAGGGACAGAGGAAGGAAAGAATGGCAAAAATTATAGGGTGGCACACGTGTGCTGCTGTATCTTGATATCTATTAGGGGAATGCTGGTCTCCCCCAAAGCAAGAAGAGCATTACACGTATTGCACTGTATATGCACCCTCTCAAACAGAGGGTGAATATCCAGAGGAGCAGAAGAAGGTGAAGCTGCCACCGCAGATGAAGTGCTCGGCTGAGCTGCTGATGATGTACTCGGCTGAGCTGCTGCGGATGTGCTCGGCTGAGCTGCAGGAGGGTTTTCTCTAGCAGCTCAAGCATAAGCCAAAGGATGTACATCCCTAACGTGCCTGATCATAGTGAAGATACTAAAAGAGTATTTCTTTTTAGGATCTCCTCTAGATAAGACACGACCACAAAGAGTGCAGGTGACTTTGGGAGCATTGACTTTCTTCTGCCCCTGTGGAAATGTAAAATATTGCCAGATAAAAGAATCTTTCTGTTTCCTCTGTCTCTGTCTCACAAGAGTCTCCTGCTCACTCCCAGAAGATGACTTCTGCTCTGCCATTGTATCACAAAAACAGTTCAGCTCCTTCTCCCAAGGAATCAGAAGAAATAATGAGGGGAGTGGGTGTGGTGTTGGAAGTTTCTGGAACTGAAACTACTATAAACCAATGAAAAGTGTTGTTTCTTGATCACATGACTTACCGTGCGTGCACGGTACGCTTACGGTGCGCGCACGGTACAAGCACGCATGCGCGTACGGAGCACGCGCGTACGACGCACGCGCGCATGCGCATTCGGAGCATGCACGCATGCGCGTACGGAGCACGCGCGCATGCGCTAAAAGAACACACGCGCATGCGCGTACGGAGCACGCGCGTACGCATTACGAACGAAGTACGCATGCGCACGTAAATCACGTACGCATGCGCACACAGAGCACGTATGCATGCAAGCCACGTGCGCGCACCGTACGCGTACGGTACCGTACGCGTACGGTACGTGAACGGTGCGCGCACGGTAAAAACCCTTAAAAAAAAAATTTGTTTAGAGATTTATAGAAGATATTAACTATGCTGTTCAACTATATCTAAAAATTTTTAAAAAAGCAGAGCCATTCCATATTGCAGGATACAGTAAATCTATAATTATATACATAGGTAGCGTATTGTAAAATAAATAAATGAAAAATATAATAAAACAATGATAAATTAGCATTTAAAAAACCTTGCAAATTCACTAAAAAAACCATAGGTTTCACACACGTTATAGTTAGGAATTAGCATTTAAAAAACCTTGGAATTCACTGAAAAAAACATAGGTTTCACACACGTTATAGTTAAGAATTAGCATTTAAAAAACCTTGCAAATTCACTGAAAAAACCATAGGTTTCACACATGTTATAGTTAGCTGGACATTTCACTCGTACAAAACCAATGAAATTCCCCCGTTATAGTTAGTTCAGCTAACTATAACTCGCGCGCCCGCAATCCACTGCTGATGACGTCACATATTACATCACTCATGACATGGTCAGTGACATCCCTGATGACATCACTGATGACTTCTCAAAGGACATCACTGATGCCATCACTGATGACTTCATCCATGTAATAAGTTACCACATCTTCTCACACCCTAATATAACCTTTGATACACCGACTCAAAATTTAAGAGTTTCATTCTCAAAACCATACATACTGCAATACCAATAACTGCATACCCACTTATTAACTCTTAGGTCTACATACACCTCCACTCATTCACCTGTACAGTCACTCATACTTACAGTCACTCCATACAAGACTATCATATGCATTTATACACCTATCTAGACACTCAAATACTACCAATCATCCATAGACGTACTCTCACACCTACTCAGTCATGCAAAAAATCACACTCCCATTTACTCACCTCTGCGGTTATACACACTCAAGTTCACTTACTCATAAAAATAGTATCACATTCTTACGCTCTTATAGAATCATTGATACAAGCACACACTCATCCATACAGTCACTCTCACAATCACACACTCTCACATATACCCACTTATATACTCTTACATGCATATATGCTGCCTTACACATATGTTGTTAGTCACAAATGTACCACTGAGATATACATTCAATCCCTAACACACCCATACATACCCTCACCCAACCATACAGTGCATCACAGATGCACTCTTAAAACCATGCACCCATAGAATCACCCACTCACACATCTATGCATAGATTCACACACACCCTACCCACAAAAACACTGAGGAACCCATCCAGATACTGAGACAAGCAATCAATAACTCATATAGACACTTATATAGGTATTCACAAAACCATGCCACCACTTATACACCAACATACAGACACATACAAACATTTACACAGTTTAGTCACTAGTCTGCAGTAAGATACATTTAATGACTCACTTATAGAGTCAGTAACGCACCACAGAAAATCATCCATTTACACACTTGTACACCCACTCATTCTTCAACAGGCCTTTCCCTATATATATTAAACGTATTAAAATTGTTCAGAAACACATACTCAATGGATGATGTCATCAGTGATGTCATTTGAGATGTCATCAGTGATGTCATGAGTGATGTCACTGACCATGTCATGAGTGATGTAATATGTGATGTCATCAGCAGTGGATTGCGGGCGCGCGAGTTATAGTTAGCTGAACTAACTATAACGGGGGAATTTCATTGGTGAAATGTCCAGCTAACTATAACATGTGTGAAACCTATGTTTTTTTCAGTGAATTTGCAAGGTTTTTTAAATGCTAATTCCTATTCCTGTTGGATATGCATGAAGGATTTCACCAATGGCATCAATTGGTGCCACTTTAACCCTCTCTGTCCAATCCATTTAATGTCTACATTTGGCAAACCTAGGTCTTTGTGAATGCCTTTGTTTTCTGCATACCTTTGGCTCCAGAAAATATAGCTGTCTCCCACAATCCACACTCTAAGCATCTTGAAAGGAGGTCTGGATGCACTCAGATGGTCTCTGTAAATGAAATGGCAGTTTGGAAAGTAAGATGTTTCTAAAATGGTGGCTAAGATGCAGTTTTGAAAAAAGACAAGAAATCATTGGTTGTTTGACAACCTTCTACACTGAAAGGTAGGGTGTATATTTCTCTTTTTTAAACGCATGATTCTTATTGGTTAACAAAAACTGATTGTAAGGAACTTTATATATGATAAGCTGATATGTCGAAAAGTCAAGCACACTTGCTGTCTTGATTAGCAACATTGTGTGCTGAACTTGTGACCTGTGTGCTCAGTACAGTGTTCCATGAACTGTTTCTATGGTAACGGGCAGAAGGCAGATTGGGGGAAGGGTTCAAATTTATGTCACTTGGAAAGGGTTAAAATGTTTAACCAATAGAAATGTGTGTTTGCTTTTGAATTTATGTGGGAAGGAATGTGATTTGATGTTTACATGTATATGTGTGGAAAATGAGAGGGAAACTTTGCCATTATTTGGTTCTGCTGACAGGTGCACAGTGCAGAGATTCTGTATAAGAAAATCTGGTGTGTGACTGATATCTGGTGTGTGACTGATATACTTCTTAATCTACAAAACAACTTGAAAGGTGAGTTATTTAATTGTGAGGGGATGTATGTAGACTATTTTGATTTTAATCAGACTAATGTATTTCTCCTGCTAAAGTGTAGGGAGTACTTTTTTTCTCTACAATCTTATTGACAGTGTGTGTGCATGTAGAAACCATTCTGTGATAAGCATTTGTGTTTTTCATGTGTTTGCAGACAGATGCCTGTGCTGTTTTTATATTTTGGTAGAATTAGAAACCAGTCATTGTTTATGAATTTGTGAAATGAGTTATGTTTCTACACTAAAATGTTGTACTCCTTCTAGATGAAGAAATGTGTTTTGGTATAGTGCAACGGATAGTTGTGTTTGTCTAGAATCACACAGTGAGTCTGTGTGCATTTGGGAACCACTGTGAGAGAAGCATTTGGTAACATCGTGTATTTGCTGACAGATAACTGTTTTAAAACCTATCTTGTTGTCAAGTTTTAGTAGCATTAGAAGGCAGTTTTTGCTTATGCTTTGATTAAATGAGTCAGGCTTTGACTCTAAAGTGCAGTTCTGAAATATGTAGTTTGTGTGCATTCCCCTTACCTCTTCCACTGTAGTGAATGAGTTTTGGTAAACTCCTAGGGATAGTGGTGCGTGTCTAGAATTACACTGTGAGTGTGTGTGCTTTTTGGAACCATTGTAAGAGAAGCATTTGGTAACATAATTTATTTTCTGACAGATAACTCTTTTAAAACCTGTCATGTTGTCAAGTTTTAGTAGCATTAGAAGCCAGTCTTTGCTTATGCGTTGATTAAATGAGTTAGGCTTTGACACAAAAGTGCAGTCCTGAAATATGTAGATTGTGTGCAGTTCCCTTACCACTTCCACAGTAGTGAATGAGTTTTGGTAAACTCCTAGGGATAGTGGTTGTTGTCTAGAATCACACTGTGAGTCTGTGTGCATTTTGGAACCACTGTGAGAGAAGCATTTGGTAACATCGTGTATTTGCTGACAGATAACTGTTTTAAAACCTGTCATGTTGTCAAGTTGTATAGCATTAGAAGCCAGTCTTTGCTTATGCATTGATAAAATGAGTCATGCTTTGACACTAATGTGCTGTACTTTAATATGTAGATTGTGTGTAGTCTCCTTACCCCTTGCACAGTAGTGAATGAGATTGGTAAGCTGCTAGGGATAGTGTTGCTTGTCTAGAATCACACTGTGAGTCTGTGTGCATTTGGGAACCACTGTGAGAGAAGCATTTGGTAAAATTGTGTATTTGCTGACAGATAACTGTTTTAAATCTGTCTTGTTGTCAACTTTTAATAGCATTAGAAGGCAGTTTTTGCTTATGCTTTGATGAAATGAGTCAGGCTTTGACACAAAAGTGCAGTCCTGAAATATGTAGATTGTGTGCAGTTCCCTTACCACTTCCACTGTAGTGAATGAGTTTTGGTAAACTCCTAGGGATAGTGGTGCTTGTCTAGAATCATACTGTGAATCTGTGTGCATTTGGGAACCACTGTGAGAGAAGCATTTGGTAACATCGTGTAGTTGCTGACAGATAACTGTTTTAAAACCTGTCATGTTGTCAAGTTTTAGTAGCATTAGAAGCCAATCTTTGCTTATGCATTGATAAAATGAGTCAGGGTTTGACACTAAAGTGCAGTACCATGTACTATTCTCTTCACTGCGCCAGAACTGAAAATGTAAAAGTTTTACCCAGGCACTGTCCTAGCAGTAGTCTGATGATTTAGTCAGTTTCCAAGTACTCATGTTGTGAACCATACATTACCACATAGACTGCTTCAAATGTCTATGCAGTATGCATGCAGTCTTCTAACATACTATACACTTGTCTTTCACACCTTCAATTCCCGAGTCAGTATCCATACAGTCCAGCAAACATCCTGTCACTCTCTTTGCACTCCTCTAGTGACTCATTCAGTACCAAGTACTAATCCATTCACTGTGCCAAAAGCCAACCACTTATAAATTCACCCAGGCACTCTCCTTGCTGTTCTCTAATCATTCAGTCAGTACCCAAGTACTCATGCAGTGAGCCAGGCCCTAGCACATAGACTGCTTCAAATGCCTATTCACTATACATGCAGTCCTCTAACCACCTACACAGTTGTTTTTCACACCTTCAATTCCCCAGTCAGTATTCATTCACTTCCATCAAACACCCTGTCACTCCTTCTGTACTCCTCTAGTGACCCATTCAGCACCATGTACTAATCCATTCACTGTGCCAAAACCCAAACACTTATAAATTCACCAAGGCACTCTCCTTGCAGTACTCTAATCATTCAGTCAGTGCCTAAGTATTCATGCACTGAGCCAGGCCATAGCACATGGACTGCTTCAAAAGGCTATCTACTATGCATGCAGTCCTCTAACCACCTACATACTTGTTTTTCATACCTTCAATTCCCCAGTCAGTATATATACACTCCAGCAAACACCCTGTCAGTCCCCTTGCACTTCTCCAGTGACCCATTCAGTACCATGTACTAATCCATTCACTGCACCAAAACCCAAACACTTATAAATTCACCCAGGCACTCTCCTTGCAGTACTCTAATCATTCAGTCAGTACCCAAGTACTCATCCAGCGACTCAGGTCTTAGCACATGGACTGCTTGAAACCCCTATCCACTATGCATGCTGTCTTCTAACCACCTACACACTTGTCTTTCACACCTTCAATTCCCTAGTCAGTATCCATACAGTCCAGCAAACATCCTGTCACTCCCTTTGCACTCCTCTAGTGACCCATTCAGTACAAAGTACTAATTAATTCACTGCGCCAAAAGCCAACCACTTATAAATTCACCCAGGCACTTTCCTTGCTGTACTCTAATCATTCAGTCAGTACCCAAGTACTCATGCAGTGAGCCAGGCCTTAGCACATGGACTGGTTCAAATGCCTATCCAGTATGCATGCAGTCCTCTAACCACCTACACAGTTGTCTTTCACACCTTCAATTCCCCAGTCAGTATTCATACACTTCTAGCAAACACCCAGTTACTCACCCAGTGTGTCTCCTTATGGTACTGTAATCATTCAGTCAGTTAGCATGTAGTCTTCTAGGGCCTCATGTAGGAAGCCAAATACCGGTCGGTAACAGCCGAAATTTGGTAAATATCCCGTTACCGACCGGTATTTAGGCATTTGCGATGTAGGTGGCAGATTTTTTGGATTCGGTATTTACCGATTCGGAAATTAAGAAATCGGTAAAATACTGAATCGGTAAATACCGAATCCAGAAATGCTATGTAGGGGGCACTCAAGTGAGTGCATCATTGGTGTCTGGATTCGTTATTTACCACCAACTACTAGTTGATGGTAAATGACGAATACCTTTCAAAAAGCATTTTTGTGCTATTTGAAAAGTGCAATGTGGCAGACATACATGCCCTGAGGGCATGTATGTGCGCCACATGTGCACACATGCACGAATCAGGGGTGCAACAGGGTGTCAATATGACACCCTGCCACCCATGATAATGCCTCCCCTATTACCGATTCGGTATTTACCGAATCGGTAATGGTAACTGGCTTCCCATTCTTTCCTATGGGCCTCCAGGCCCATAGGAATGAATGGGAAGGGATGCATTATTACCGATTAGGTAAAAACCGATTCTTAAATACCGATATTTACCGAATCGGTAATAATTACCGATTGGTTACCTACATTACATTTACCGATTCATAAATACCGAATCGGTAAAATTCGGTATTTATGAATCGGTAAATGTGATGCTACCTACATATGGCCCTTAGTGAGGTAGGCTTTAGGGCATTAACTGCTTCAAAGTAGTATGCACTATGCATGTAGTGTTTTAACCATCGTCACACTTGTGGTTCAGGGCTATAGTTTGTTAGTCAGTTTTTATATAAAATGTGTTTGTAGAGTAATGGAATAGTATGAATTTGAAAGTTATTAATATACATTTATTTGTGATTCTTTTTTACAGATACTGTTTTCCAACGTTAAAATAGAGAAATCATGCCAGAAAAAAAAGAAAAAGAAAAGAACAGAGACAGGAGGATTATTTGTAGAAACATCAACCACAAGTATTGAATGTACAAGATAATGTGGCTAAAAGGAAAAAATCTTCTGGTAAGATCACAAAGCATTTTATTAAAAATGTTTGTAGGAGCAAACAGAATGTAGATAATGCTGGAACTACTGAGAATTCTTCAAGTAAGAAAAAAATTCAAAATAAGAGGAAAAGGAAAAAAGCAAATAGTCAGTCAAAGGAGATAAAGTATGGTAAAAGAAGGCAAAATCAGTATAAGGAATTACGCAAAAAAATATTTTACAAGAGAGTAGTGCATAATTTGCTGAAAGATGTGAAGAAATATAAAAAGAGAGCTTTATTTTATAAAAAGAAGAAGCATATTGAAATCATTGTGGAAACGGCATTTGAAGTAAAAAGGAAACTGTTTATTTTAGTATTAAACAGAATTCGATCACTAGATAAACCAATCCATGTAATGAAGGCCAAAAGTAGGAGGAAAAGAGTTATTAATAAAAAAAAAAATTTGTGATGTTTTTTTGGGAGAATGGAAACACAGTTTAAGTTCAGAGCCTTTTTTTAACGAAGAGAGTTATTCACTGAGCGAAAAATTATTGTATGAAGTTGACACCAGTGGTAGAGGTTATGAGGTTAGCGACGGTTGTCCAATTGAGAAAGAGAAAATGGTTGAAAGAAATGCAGAAGAAGTGATAGCTGATGAAGTTTTAGGGAGACGTGCTAAAAACCCTGTGTACACTTGGGATTGCAGTAGTATTTGCAGTGTACAACAGGAATCTATTGAAAAATTATGTCGTTTTTTACGAGCCTATACTAAAAAAAGTGTAAAACGAAAGATTATGCTGTTGCAAGGACTAGACCCTTGCAGAGTGAGAAAACATACTGGTTTGCAAGGTCATTCTCTGGCTTGTCTTTCTAGGAAAGTTTGTCAAAGTGTTTTTCACCATTTCAGAATGCTGGCAGTACATCATACTCAAATGCGGAAGTTAGTGAGAAGGTTGTATTATGCAAAAAGTCCAGCACTAAAGTTAAGTGAGTTGAACAGTGCTCTTTTGCGTGGGTCAGTATCAGATGTGAAGCAGGTCTGTGATGATATTGAGTTTTGTTACTTTGGTCCTCAGCAAGAGAGTGAAGAAACTGACACATTAGTAGAACAAAATGTTGAAGACAATGTACAACCCGTAATTACAGAAAAATTTGAGGATGAAATCACAAAGTTTAAGGTAATTTCAGGTGAAAGACCAAATGTTTCTTGTATTTGTAGCCGGCTAAGTCACTATAAAAATCAGACTAGGGGTGTCAATCTGTATTTAAAAAGTGAAATAGAAGATAATGCTAAGTGGATGAAATTTGCAGCTTATTTGCTGGTAGAGGATTGTTTTGATTCGGGATGTGAGCAGCGTATTTACAAATATTGTTATAACAAATTAGATGAGAATAAAATGCCTGCTAGAGCTGTTCATAATAATCTAGAGTTGGTTGCTATTCCTCCAGAGCTGATAGATTTAAATATGTATGAGTCTATTCTCATACAATGTGTTCACCCGTTTCAGGCTATTGTTCGTATAGAGCCCAAAACAGGTAAATTACCTCCATCAGAGTTGCAAAGAGGATTGAAAGGAAGAGTTGTGTATTTACCGTTAGATTTAAGGAAAAATATTAAAACTATTGGTGTAGACCATGCAGAAAATGAGCCACTAGTCATTCTAGTTAATGGTGTTCCTACTAAGAATAAGAACATTTGGCAAGAGTTAGTGGATGTTAGAAAAGTGCAAAAGGCATCATTGTATCTATTAAAAAATAATGAGTACTATAGAAATGTGTTTGTAGGAGAAGAAGAAATAGATTTAGCAGAAGATACTGAAACATTAAGTGGACAAATAGAAAAAGTGGACATGTACAGATGTGAAGAAATCAATACAGTGTACATCCACTTCATTCCAAAGAGGTGATGGGGAATACAATTGAGTTGTTTCAAATGAAAAAAGCAACAGGAAGTCCCATGAGTGTATGGGAAGAGAGCTTGGAAGCTCGTTGTTTCCCACAGTTGTTTCCAACAGGAAATTGTGGACGATATGATGAACGTCCTGTTCAGATTCCTGCATCTGAATATCGGACAAAAAGATTAAATGCAGAAGATCCAAGATTTCACAATGTATCCCTTATATGTTTCATCTTCTGTTTGAAAGTGACTTGTCTGGACTTTCATATGCAGTAAATCATATTTTAAAAACTGGAATGCATCTTCAAAATGTAACTGCAAAGGATTTTATGGATAAAGTGCATCAGAGAGATGATCATTTAGAATCTCAGTTGATTAATCTGATGGCATGTCAGCGTGGGACTAATGAATATTGGTACCGTCGACATGGAGAACTGAAATGTATGCTACGGAACTTGGGAACTCCTACATGGTTTGTTACACTAAGCTGTGCTGAGTATGCTTGGGATGATTTACTTGAATTTTTTCGAGAGGCAAATTCCAATATAAAAAATATTGAATACAAGACACCTGGAGAATTGTGCTCTTTAGATCCTGTCAATGTATGCAGATATTTCAATTATAGATTTGAAGCTATGATGTCTTTCATCTGCAATAAAAAGAATCCACCTCTTGGAGAAGTTGTGGATTTCTTTTGCAGAAAAGAGTATCAAGCAAGAGGTGCTCCTCACATACATATGTTGTTATGGATCAAGAACGCCCCCAAATTTGGAACAGATTCAGATGAAACTGTTTTGTCTTTCATTGAAGATTATGCTACATGTGCTCTTCCCAATAGCAGAGAAGATAAAAACTTAAAACAACAAGTCTTACGATTTCAAAGCCACAGGTGTGGAAAATACTGTCGAAGAAAGTACAAGTCAAAGGATAAGTTCTATACCAAATGTCGTTTTCGATTTCCACGTCCTGTATTATCCAAAGGAAGAGTGAACAGTTTTATGTCAGCTATGCGACATACCATCACAAGAAAGTCTCCGAAAAACACCTACAACTTAAGAAGAAGCGAAGAATCGAAATACATAAATGACTACAATCCAGTTATTTTATCAATGTGGAACGCTAACATGGATATTCAGTATGTTGCGGATAATTCCATTGCTGTTGCTCGATATGTAACGTCTTACATTACTAAATCAGAAAAGACTGAATTGAATGAAATGTGGGAAGAGATTTCTCGCGAGAAGACTCTAAGTAAGAAATTATACAGTTTCAGTTTGAAGATGTTGTTGCATCGTGAAATTGGAGCATATGAATGTTCAGATCGGTTATCATCAGCAAGTCTATATTCCAAAAGTAGAAGAATCATTTGGGTGAGTCTAGGCCTTTCAGGAATGTGAAATCGGGTACTGAAATCTGTTCAAGAAATTGAATATTTAGCAGAAAATTAACCAGAAAGTACAGATATTTTGAAAATGAATATGTTGGACACATACTACCCAAATAGAAGTCATCATCTTGAGAACATGTGTCTCTATGAAGTGCTGCAAAACTACACTTTTAAATGGAATACTACAGAGAACATCAACGATGCAAAATATGGAGTGATTGATTCCGAAGGATGTCTGGTTAAACAAAGGAAAGGAAATTTAATTAATCACATGAAACTGAGTTGCGACACTGCTGACAAAAGGGAGTTTTACTATTTAGCCCTTTTGCAAATGTTCAAACCATGGCGTTCAGAACTGGAATTGCTTGGAGATTTTCCCAGCTATGAAGATTCATTTAATGCTTCTAAAGATAGCATACAATGCAGTCCTTTAGCAAATTATGTCAAAATGTTGAATGATGAAATTGATCAAGAAGCTACAATTGCAGCTGAGATTGCTAGAGACAGTTCTCAAGACAGTCAAAATTCTGCTGCATTGAGTCAAGATCTACTAGGACAATGAAAATGAAAATGAAGCAGCGATTGCAATGAATGAGGTGGAAACAGCATTGTATCAAGCTCAAGAAGATGCAATACAGTTAGGAAACTTGGAAGAACAACTAAATGTTGAACAGAAACAAATATATCAGCAAGTGAAAGAGCAGACTGACCATGGATTACTTCATGAAAAGAGAGGGTGCTCATGTACATCATTTCAACCTATCCAAATGTATGTGAGTGGTCAAGCTGGAACAGGAAAAAGTTTCTTAATTAAAGTAATTACAAGTTATCTGCAAAAAACAACTGAGTCGCATTTGTCTTGTGTTGTCACTGCTCCAACTGGCTTGGCAGCACATAACATTAAAGGAATTACTTTACATTGTTTACTAATGCTACCAGTAGAGCATGAGAACAAATTGGAATACCACAAGCTATCTGGAGAAGCTTGTTGTGAAGTTTCAAGAGTCCTGAAGAAAATGAAACTTCTCATTATTGATGAGGTGAGCATGGTTTCAAACTTGATGCTTGCCTTTGTGCATTTAAGAATGCAGCAAATTCTTAAAACAGAGTATGACGTGTTATTTGGAGGAAAACACGTCATAGTTTTTGGAGATCTACTGCAACTGACTCCGGTAAAAGGACAACCGGTATTTAAAACACTTGCCCATAAAGATACCAGAAAGTCTCTTGGCAGTGTTGGTAATGTGAACATTTGGAGTAATTTTGAATACACTTAACTGACAACAAATATGCGACAGGCAAATGATGCTGAATATGGAAGTATTCTTCAAGATATAAGAACTGGAATTCTTTCAAAACAAGGGAAAGAAGCTTTGGAGTGTTGATTACTTTGCAATGTCTTTCCAAATGAAAATGCAGTTCCTGCAAAAGTGTACGTGGAAATTGCTAAAAATAAGCCAGTGATTTGCTTAATGCCAACACTGCGCGAGTGTTCCATATTCAACGAAGAATTATTGAAACTGGAAAATGAAGAAATTGTAAAAATGGAAGCCATCGATAAAATACTGCATGAAGGAATCACTATTATTTTGACGGGAAAGTTGAGATCAAAACTGGATTGTTTAGAAAAAAAAATATCTAAAACTGCTGGTTTAGAAAAGACACTATATGCGTGTGTAAACTGTCGGGTAATTTTAAGGCGTAATTTGGATGTAGAGAAAGGTTTAGTTAATGGTGCAATGGGTAAAGTGGTGGATTTTGTGAATTATCAGAAAAAAGAAGGATTTGAATTTTTAAAAAATTTAATTTGATCAGATTGATGAAGTTAAAGAAATTGGTCGTTGTTCAGTTCGTTTTTTGCTTGTTAAAGATGTATATGTCAGTAGGAAACAATTTCCATTTTCTCTGGCATATGCAGTGACTATTCATAAATCTCAAGGATTAAGTGTAGACAGTGCATTGGTGAACATTGGATCTACTGTATTTAAAGAAGGTATGGCATATGTTGCTTTGTTGCGAGTCAGAACATTATCTGGTTTGTTTTTGATTGATTTTGATGAGACAAAGGTTACTGCAGATGCAAACTGTGTAAAAGAGTATAATAGGTTAAGAAGGGTGTATGCTCCAAATTTAGGTCAATATCCTGTATTTGAAAAGCGTGTGGTTGGTCGAAAAAGAAGGTTAGAGAATATCTGTTCTGAAGGTGTCAAGAAGGGAAAAGAACAAGATAATGTTGTGATTGCAGGTAAAAAGAAATTGGACACTGTTGAAGAGATCGTTGGTTACCAGTTTGAAAATAGTTCTGGTGTCAACTGCTATGCTAATGTAGTGGTCAATGTTGTTTTTTATCTGGAAGGTTTGCAAGAACAAATTATGCAGAATCGGGAAAAAAGATTTTGTTCTCTGTTGCATTCTGTTTATGAAAGATTGACAACAGATAGCAGTAAAATACAATCTGTTTCAGATCGTAGTCTTTTGGATGTGTGTTCTGGTTCTACACAATTTACACAAAATATCCAACAAGATGCTCAGGAATTTTTAATGTATATGCTTACCATTTTTTTAAATGAAGGTGTAGAAATAGAAAATATTTTTGGCCTTTCTTACAAATGGGAACATTATTTTGAAAATTGCATTTATACATGTAGCACCAATGTAGACACTGAGAGATTTCTGTATTTAACATTACCAGACTGTAAATCAGTGTCTTTCAATAAATTAGTTAAAGGTGCAATTCAAAACATGGAGTGTAGCCAATGTAAATCAGAAATGTTATCCACATTATTCTTAACAAAATATGCAAAATACAAAATTTTAATGATGCAACGTTGTACAGCTGATGGAAGAAAATTGGATACTTTAATAAAGCAATTTGTAGCAGCACAACAATCAATATCAGGAAGGACTTTTGTAGCAATTGCAATAATTTTCCATGATGCTCCTTCCACCACATCTGGACATTACACTGCCTATCTAAAATGTGAGAAAGGCTGGACACTTTGTAATGATTCCCAGTTGGTTTTTAAACAACGTTTGCCCAAGGAATTACAAAATTCCTACCTAATATTTTTAAAGTCAAAGTTTTAGGAAGATAATTCACTCTCTGAGGAATTTATTATTATAATTTAATAGGATTACCATTGGACAATTAACATAAAGAAGGAGTGCAAAAATACTATTTGGCCTCAAGGAAAGGTATATTTTTGAATTATGGACTTTTTGATGGTCATTGATTCGGTGAATATTTTAATGCGGCAATATTTACAGTTTTTATAAGTTAAAGTTATAAAATTTTGTAAGCTGTAAGCATTTTGTATGTGTGATTTGTATTTTCTGGTATTTTACTGAGAATAGCATGTTGGTTTTTTTTTAACAATCTTTCTGATTGTTTTTTTTTTGCCCGCTGTTAAGTGATGAGTACGATTGAAATTGCTATTTCTAGTGAAATTCAATATATTTTGAGAACAGCAAAAAGGGCAAACAAATTACTTTGTGGAAATTATGCTATGTTGTAAAAAACGTATTATTACATGTTATAATTGTTTTTTTCTTTTCTTTCACAGATCCAAATTTTAAAATAAGCAATTTATATGAATTTAGATTGCAATGAAAATCTGAAAAAAATGTATACCATTTGTTATTCCTATTACTGTGAAGGTAAGTTTAACTAAGTCTCAATATGCAGAATGAGGAGGTCTGCAAGAAGCTACAAAGTTGAAACACGTTTCTAAAAACACTCTGTTTATACCTATGTAGTTTTGAAATCTGACCATAATCAGATATCATGTGACCTGCAAATAAAGAGATTTGAGGGGTTCATAATATTTCCCATTGTACCTATTGAAGGACCGCAATCATTTCAATCATTCTTCTTTGAACATCTTTGCAGACAAAACTCTGTGCTTACCTTCTATCATTCGCAAGGAATTTTAAAATCGGAAATATGTCACTTTTTGTAACATAATTATTGCGCAAGACACTCTTTCATATTTACAAAGAGAGGGAAAGGCACTCTGTGCACTTTTTATACTCCATGTAAATACAACCTCATTATGCACACCATTTTGCGTTGAAAGGGTGTTCTATAAGTGTTGTTGTGCATGATTGCACTGAATACTCATAGAACAAGACACATGTCTAGATTTATCAGAAATCATAAATCTCGATATGTGTGTGAATGCTGCACCATTCTAAAGTTGGTGTAGGAAAGCACAACAAGGAGAATTGTTTTCATTTCTCCACATTTTTATATCTTCAATGCATGCTGAAATGTTCAGCATACATTGAAGGAGAAAAATGCATTTTCTCATTGTTTTGTGCAGGAAGGTGTGTCTTCCTGCAGAAAAACAAACAGCACATGACACAGATATCCTTGCACTATGGTGCAAGGGTGCCTGTGTCACCACATGGCTGCAATTTAAGCAGCCATGCAGAGCGAAGCATAGATTTGCAACATATTTATGTACATCTGTTGCATCCCTGTGCTTCGGAAGTACTACAGCACACTGCAGTTAAAGAGGTTACTGTGTGATGCTGCAGCACTTCCTCATAGTTCTGCACTTATACATTCACCATACGCTACTAATGCATTCATGCAGTCAATTACGTACTACACATACATTCATCTAAACTTTCACACACTAACAAAGAAATTTAGCTCTTTTTTGAAACCAGGAAAGTTAGTTCTTAGAAAAACTTTTTTTGAGATGTCATCAGTGATGTCATCAGTAATGTCACTGACCATGTCATGAGTGATGTAATATGTGACGTCATCAGCAGTGTATTGCGGGGGCGCAAGTTATAGTTAGCTGAACTGACTATAACAGGGGAATTTCTAGGGTTTTGTACGAGGGAAATGTCCAGCTAACTATAACGCCCCTGAAAACTATGGTTTTTTTAGTGAATTTCTAAGGTTTTTTAAATGCCAATTCCTAAGTATAACGCCCCTGAAACCTTTGGTTTTTTCAGTGAATTTCAAAGGTTTTTTAAATGCCAATTCCTAACTATAACGCCCCTGAAACCTATGGTTTTTTTAGTGAATTTCTAAGGTTTTTTAAATGCCAATTCCTAAGTATAACGCCCCTGAAACCTTTGGTTTTTTCAGTGAATTTCAAAGGTTTTTTAAATGCCAATTCCTAACTATAACGTGCATGAAACCTATGGTTTTTTCAGTGAATATATATATATATTTTTATATATATATATATATATATATTTATATATATTACCAACTGTGGGTTGCCAGTAGGTAGTTATAGTTAGGACCTTGTTTCTATTCAAAAAGCGTTTTTTTTTGTTTTCTCAATAACTTTGGCGCCGGTTGACGACACTTCGCAAAATTTTTAAAACTCATGGGGCACTCCGGTCAACTCCTCTCTTGAACATTTTGGGGTGATTCGGCAAGCGGGGGCTGAGAAAAAAGGGTGGTCCCAAAATGTGTTTTCTCCATGTTAATTCCTATAGGAAACTTTATACATGGCTACAGCCCGAACTACTGAACGGAATTACACCAAATTTGGCAAAAAGGTAGCCCTTGCTTCAGAAAGAGATCCTTTGTTAAATGGTGTAAATCTGTTCAGTAGTTGCTGAGAAAAGCAAAAATAAAAGTTTTGATATTTAGAGGCACGGAGGATCCGCGCACCCTCCCGACCACGAGCTTTATTCTAATTTGCTTTCAACAGAAAACAGGGAAACAAAGGCGTATAACAAGAAAAGGGGGCAGGGTAGAAACACCCTGGCCCCCTAGGCCTGCTCAGGCGGTACCACAAGGACCCCCAGGGCCAAAAAAGCATTTATAAAAAGGAAATAGCTGCGATTCGCGGACCTAGCGTGAATTTCGGCCAAACATTTGTAAAAAACGAAGCGCGGGCTTCCGCGTTTCGTTATTATTTAGCCCCCGGGTGGGCCAAGTCCCAGGGGCATGCAAAATTGAAATTGCGGGGTCCAGGCAGGCCCCCACAGCCCCGGGGACCGCCACCCCCCGGGGCTTTCATTAAGGGTGCAGGAGCATGCTGTAACTAGAATGCAGCTCAGGATGGCTTAAATATGGCAGTGAACTTAACATCTATTATCATTCCATACAGCTCTCGGCTACGGGCATGAACCCTCTGAGCTATCGTGCTGTTTTCTGTCTCTGCCTCTGGTGAGAGGCTCCAGGCTCCAGGCCATGCAATATCACGTGATACGAGACTGAGGCCTTCAAATCTCTCTCCAGCCAGCATCCCACTTACAGGTTACCACCATGTGTCCCCATGTCCCTGCTGCTGGCCCCGGAAACACCCGTGACAACATCATTCACGTGCATAGTGCCTAGACACCCAATACAAGTAGGTGGGATTGTATTACTCATTGCCTGCTGAATAATGCGACCTGAAGCGTAGCGCAACAATAGTAAATTACACATTTAACTTTAGTAGCTTCACAAAAAACAGTTGAAAAATGTCTAATCGGAGACCCCAGAAATCCTTCAAATCTCAGTGGTTAGACACACAGAGGCAGGGGGGGATGTAAGGGGGGTAATAGATAAGAAGAATCGAATAGACAGAGGTCAAACAAAGAGAAAGTCCACTCACTCTCCCAGTGGGGGCCTTGCAAGGTGGGGCCCTGACTGATTGCCCACCTTACCTGTGCCTTAAAATGTCTCTGCATCTCAGAAAGTACACTGAGTGGTGCAGAGTTAATAATATACAGTTACCACAACTGTACCCTTCTATACATGTGTAAAGATGCCACGAGTCACGTTAGGAATGTATGGAATATATTGAGGGTGGTGACGTCACTTGTGGGCAGTTGTAACCTGCTGCCGGGACCTGGGGTGTTCCTGGCATAAAAGCGCGCACTGCCCCTGGTGCAGGTAGGGGCCACACACTAACACAAGTCTGTGAGGTAAGAGGCAGGGAGTTCCCTGAAGGTATAATGTGAACTCACCTTAGTAAAGACAACCTGCAGGGTGGGGGGTTCAAGAACCAGCCCCTTGTAGGAGCCCCCGCCACTCCAGCTCCTGGGCCTGTGAGTCTGTGCCAGGCAGGGCCCCAGAACTCTCCTCCATACGGTCAGCTGCCGTGAGCCAGGCTGGCTGGGGAGGGTAGCTGCATCAGCCTGGCCTGCAAGATGTTCATTCTAACCCCCCCAGCACGAGTCCACTAAGAGCCAGCTGTACCTTCATCTGTGTTTCTGGTGCCCTACCTCTCAGGTGCCTCCTTCCCTCTTCCCGCACTGCCTAACGACAGACTCACTCTTACCACAGCTTTAATGAGCTACGGAAGTGGCGGGAAAGCAGCAGCAGGAGGAGAGATGCTGTCATCAGACATCGCCCCATCCCCAAGTGAGACACAGGGGCCCTTCATCACTCCCATTGCAGTAAAAGCTTTGTAAGAAGCGCCCATCACATCACAGGGCACTTTAGACAGAGAATGAAGTCCCGGGGGATTTCCGCGAATGGAAACATGAAATTAGGTCTGTTCATGACATGAATATTTGCAGTAGTTAATTTTACTTTCTTAGAAGCAGTCATAACAAGCGACATAACTGGCAGAAACGAAATAGCATCCTGATAGAAGTTGTTGGAAGTGCTTTATCAATGCATTGACAAAACATGGCAGAGATATTGATATCAATCATTAAAATAGTTTACATGATGATTGTGCAACACACAAAAAAATAATAAAGTCATTCAAAACTCCAAAAATGTATTTATATAAAATGCTGAAGCGTTTAACGCTAACACGTCATGTTAGATCACTGCTATGAGAAGTATTTGCCAAGAGTGATGAAGGCTTTTAAACACGAATTTAGAAAGCATTCACGCTTCCCCGCATTCTAGCGCCAATGCTGTCAGTAAACCAAGAGGCAAGTCCACTCGGTCAAGCAGGGAACATGGAACTGATCTCAGTTCTTCTGGGTTCACACTGTACAGTTCACAGCAAAAACAACAAGATGTTGGACGAAGTACTGACACTTTTTAACATCTCACCCCCAGTCAAGAGATCTGGGTTGAATCCATCATCACTCTTTAGCTCACTTCACCACCCCAGTTCGGACCCAGCCATATGCAAATCAGTCTTGACCCTTTGTCTCATGGGAACAGTCCATCCCAAACTGCCAAGCCAGGTCTTCCATGGACCGGAAACAAGCATCCTGGGACCAGTTTCAGGGCATCACTCTTCATCAGCCAGGCTAGCTTGAATCCAGTGGCAAAATGAGCAAGGGACCCATGTCTGGGCACATCTTTGGCCACTTAGGGTGAACATAGCAAATACAACAAGATGATGGACGGAGCGCTGAAACTTTTCAACCACTCACCCCAGTCAAAAGATCTGGATTTAATCCATCGTTCTATTGCCCACTTCGCCACCCCAGTTTGGACCCAGCCATATGCAACTAAGTCTTGACCTTGTGCCCATGGGAAACGGCCAGCCCGAACTGCCAGGTCCAGATCCTCCCTTGCACAGTTCAATCACTAGATTGATTAACTTTCTTCAGACTTTAGGTCTAAACTTAGACTTAAGGCCTAAACTTACCTTTGTGAATCGGGACCAGAGTGTGGATGGCAGGGAGAAGCCACGTATGAGCCGTCAAGATGAACCAGGGCCAGGCTTGAGCATTCCCCCTCTTACTGAGCTCTACTTTTACAGTGATGCAAAGCCCACTCACTGGACATGGATTTGAACTCCAGCAAGAGCATCATACCCAGGGTATCTTGGATTATCAGAAGGGAGGGCCTAATTATGCAATAGAGCTGAGTAAATTATGCTGCAAGAAAAATCAAGTTATGCGGCATAATGGAACACAGTATATTGTCATTTTTACACTTGTTGGCCCTGTCTGGGCATTGGTTGCACCTCATTAGTACCAGTATAACACTCAAACACAGCAATAAGCAACAGATGTGTTGCTGCATTTTTAGTAACCTTTGAACTTTTTGAACTAGAAGCAAAATGTTTTTTTGTTAAAATGTGCAGACTATGCAACAGATGATGGATTATGTAGCAAATTTGGCAAATCTACGAATATGCGGAAAATGCAGCAGCCGCCAAGTTCATAATTCTAGTGGCCCTGATCTCCCAACTTAAAACGTGCCACGGGGCGAATTTGCAAAGTGGTGAAGAGAGGGGGCGGGGCCTGAGGTGACATGTGTTGAAACACGCCCTGTGGCACGTTTTAAGTTGGGGAATTAATTCCCCTTCAATCCTGAGGGCCCTTGGGGGCCAACTAGGCCACCAGGTACCTCGAGTAAGCACCACACCCTGCGTTGCAGAGAGGTGGTCAAGGCCACGCCCCTTTTTACACATCTCTGCAACGCAGCTCTGTGGTGCTTACTGGTGGTACCTGGTGGGCTATTTGGACCCCAGGGAACCTCAGGATTCAAGGGGACTTAATCTCCCAACTTAAAAAGCGCCACAGGTGTGTTTGCAAAGTGGTGAAGGGAGGGGGCGGGGCGGGGCCTGAGGTGACATGTGTTGAAACACGTCCTGTGGCACGTTTTAAGTTGGGGAATTAATTCCCCTTCAATCCTGAGGGCCCCTGGGGGCCAACTAGGCCACCAGGTACCTCGAGTAAGCACCACAGCCTGCATTGCAGAGAGGTGGTCCAGGCCACACCCCTTTTTACACCTCTCTGCAACGCAGCTCTGTGGTGCTTACTGGAGGTACCTGGTGGGCTATTTGGACCCCAGGGAACCTCAGGATTCAAGGGGACTTAATCTCCCAACTTAAAAAGCGCCACGGGCGTGTTTGCACAGTGGTCAAGGGAGTGGGCGGTGCCTGAGCTAACATGTGTGCAAACACGCCCTAAGGCGCGTTTAAAGTTGAGGAATTAATTACCTTTCAATCCTGAGGGCCCCTGGGGGCCAACTAGCCCACCAGGTGCTTCCAGTAAGCGCCACTGCACTGCATTGCAGAGAGGTAGTCAAGGCCATGTCCCTATTACACCTTTCTGCAACGCAGCTCTGTGGTGCTTACTGGAGGAACCTGGTGGGCTATTTGGACCCCAGGGAGCCTCAGGATTCAAGGTGACTTAATCCCCCAACTTAAAACATGCCACGGGGCGCATTTGCACAGTGGTGAAGGGAGGGAGCGGGACCTGAGGTGACATGTGTGCAAACACGCCCTGTGGCACGTTTTAAGTTGGGGAATTAATTCCTCTTCAATCCTGAGGGTCCCTGGGGGCCAACAACCCCACCAGGTACCTCCAGTAAGCGCCACTGCGCTGCATTGCAGAGAGGTGGTCCAGGCCACGCCCCTTTTTACACCTCTCTGCAACGCAGCTCTGTGGTGCTTACTGGAGGTACCTGGTGGGCTAGTTGGATACCAGGGTCCCTCAGGATTCAAGGGAACTTAATCCCCCAACTTACAACGCGCCAGTGGGCACGTTTGCAGAGTGATGGAGAAAGGGGGAATGGCCTTTATCTACCTCTTACCAATCCCACTGTGTGGGGCTTACTGGAGGTAAAAGGTAGGCTAGTTGGCCCCTAAAGGACACCCAGCAGTGTAGGTGACTTCAATACACATCCAAAAGCGTGCCAGGGAGCGCGTTTGTAGAGTGATGGGCAAAGTGGGCGTGGCCTGGTACGAGTACTTACCAGTGCTGCTGTGTGGGATCGACTGGAGGTAATAGTTTGGGAAGTTGAACCCCAAGGATGTCCTTGGGGGCCAACTACCCCTCTTGTTACCTCCAGTAAGTCCCAAACAGTGGGATTGCTAAGACGTCTTCGGAGGCCATGGCCCCCTTTCTCTACCACTCTGCAAACGTGCCTCGTGGCAGACTACGGGATGGGGGATGAAGTCCAATTTACTCCTGAGGGAGTTTGGGGGCCAAGAATCCCTCCTGGTACCTCTTTTAAATCCTAAGCAGCAGAATTCCTGAGCGTTGATTGGACACACAGCACCCTTTCTCCACCACTCTGCAAACATGACTACTAGCTAAAGTAGCACATTTCTGTACCTCTGACTTAGAAGTAGTTTTAATACCCCTGCCCTATTATGTACTAGGGCCTTACAGAGGAGGTCATGCTAATCACAGGGGTACCCCAATGCATAGTGTTCCCTAGTGTATGTAGGTGTTTCCACTGTATTCTAAGTAGCATAGCACTGGCTCTAGGCCTGGTTAGTCAGAGTCAGTTACCAACAGTACCCGTCTGAAAAAGTTGTGGGCACAGGATGATTTTGCAACAAGGCATCTTTTTGCTCCTCTGTTGGTTCTTCCTGCACATGCCTTGCTTCTCCCTGCACTTTTTTTCATCTTTGTGGACTTCTGTTGCTTCTTTCTGCATTTCTTTTGCTTCTTTCTGTGCGTTTTTTCTTCTTTCGTCACATGTCCTACCTCTGTAGGCATAGTTAGAAACTAGCAATTAAAAAACCTTTGAAATTCACTTAAAAAACCATAGGTTTCAGGCACGTTATAGTTAGAAATTAGCACTTAAAAAACCTTTGAAATTCACAGAAAAAACCATCGGTTTCAAGCACGTTATAGTTAGAAATTAGCATTTAAAAAACCTTAGAAATTCACTGAAAAAAACATAGGTTTTAGGGAAAGTTATAGTTAGTTGGACATTTCACTCATACAAAACCAGAGAAATTCCCCCGTTATAGTTAGTTCAGCTAACTATAACTCGCGCCCCCACAATGCACTGCTGATGACATCACATATTACATCACTCATGACATGGCCAGTGACATCACTGATGACAACACTGATGACATCTCAAATGACATCACAGCAATTTCATATGCTGACAATGTACATTCGTATGGCACTGAGGTCAGCAAGGAGCATGGAAGTGGAAAGAGGACACATTAACTGCCAGAAAGCGAAGAACAATATTAGCAGTGCATGGAAACATTTTTGTTTTTTTCTCTGCTGGAATAAAATAGGATTGAACATATTTGTGCATCTTCATACAGCAGCCAGCGGAATAATTGAGCCATATTTCTAAATGCGCACTCTCTCCATATGCTCTAAGCACAACTTTGCATTAACAGAACCTATTTTGTGCAAATGGGAGGTGCAGAACATATGTAGCCATAGACAGCTGGTGCTCCTTAAACTACCCTGTCGAGTTTATGTATGGTCATTTTAGGCATTCTGAAGGGAAGAGTATTTTTTAAATGGAGGCCTCAAGGCCTCGGTATGCCACTTAAATTGCTGGTACTTTCCCACCTTGGCAACAACTGCAAGCTTGCTCCTGCCATGAGCAGAAGTAAGTGAATTTCCCATGTGTGAATACGTAGGGAACATGAGGCCGTACCTTTGCGGCTGTGGCGGCACCAGTCATCACATATATTTTTAGCAAGAAGACGTGTATGCAGGGTCGGACTGACCTATGGGTCAATCTGACAGGGTCTAAAGGTATTTGGCTGTTTCTGGGTCAGATTTATGGTCTGGTCAGCCTTTTTTCTCTCTGATATAATCACCAACCTTGCCTGCAGGAAGCACAAATGCATGCAGTCACCCATATCTTGCAAAACGCATATACAGATGTCTTTTCAAGTTCAAAACTGCCTTGATTTGCAAATGTGGACACCTTCTTTAGCTATCTGATTTGCTAATAGGGACACTTTTATTTTAGACGCGGATCTATTTTCTTTCCCATCCTGACCCTGACACTATAACTTGCGTCCTGTCTCAGAACATTACTTTTCTTTAATACCCATCCAAATTCGAACAATATGCCATGTGAGGAGCAGGAACCACAGAGGTAAAGACAAAGAGATAAAGGGCCTCATTAATGAGATTTTGACATAGGATAGAGCTGGAAAGAATCTTGCTGCACTGCCCTGCGTCAAAACAAAAAGTCAGGAATGCTCCGTATCTATGAGATACAGTGCATTCCTGTCTTTTCCCCTGCGCTGGTGCACAATGGGCTGCCATGTGCCAATGCAGGCATCCTTCCACCGTGATGCAAGGATGCCTTTGTTGCATGGATCATTCATTTTGTGCAGAAAGGGACACCTTCCTGCACAAAATCAATCAATTCAGGTGATTTCCTCTTTCTATGTGTTCTGCAGAATGCAGACACATAGAAAAGGAAAAAAATATGGAGAAATGAAAATATTTTTCTTCGTTGAACCTCCCTAAAGCCACCCCTGGGGTGGTGGTAGATGCTGACACATTGCCGGATATACAATTCCTCAAAAATCTGGGAATGCTTCAGATTCCATGGGTGTTGCGTGGAAATACCCACTGCAATACCCAAGGAATGCCCCTTTTATGCAGTGTTTTACGTGAAAGGGGCATATATCGACAAGGCCATGAAAAGTCACGTAAATTAGCTGTACGTGGCCTTGTAAATATGCCGGGGCGCATTGCACCACCAGAAGTTCCAAAAAGTGACGTTCCAGTGGCGCAAAAAAGTGCTCATAAATGAGGGCCCTAGTTGTGTTCAGAAGAGGACTAGGATTTGTATATCCCGGATCAAAAACGTCTCTGTGTTGCAGCCTGGAACCCCATCTTGCATCAATTGGTAATGAACAGCCTCAATGCCATTATTGCCTTAATACAGGACAACCAAGAGCTTTATATTTTTATTCAAACAAGCACATAACAGCTATCAAAGTCATACAACCTGGATATGGTTATTATGATCTATGGGTTGTCACAACTTTCCTTGTTCCTTTCACAAAATAAGTGGTAACCCCAACACGATTTAATCAAAACTTGATATTCTCATGTTGGATCAAAGTCAGAGGAGACACTGAAGTGCAAATGTAATGCTGTTGCTATTTCCTCTGTGTGGTAGGCACCATTACCTGCACCCACATTATAAAGGTATTTTCAAAGTCCGCAGAATAGGTTTTTAAGACTCACAGGATGCACTACACTATGGACATTCAATTAGCTTGTGTAGCACAATTACACATAAATTGCTTTACTTGACTCTTCAGTTCCACCCTTAATGTAATGATCCAGTGAAATAGTTCAACATCACACACTACTGAGGCACTAGACCATTAAAGTATGTTGACCCTAAATATTGTATTAATAGTACTGCACCACAAGTATAATAAGGACTTCCATCCATTTTACTTTTGCAGGTGTAAACTATTATTACAAAAGTGGCCAAGCGTGCTGGTGCAGATTCTCCATATATACCTACTGCGCATGCATAAAATTAGTAGATGTGCAAAAAACAATGTTTTTTCTTATTTGCCTGGCAGTCTGGCCGCATATTAATTTTGTTTTGCTATTGTGTCTGATCCATATTACAGAAGCATAGTCAAAAAGGCTCTCTGCGCCTCCAAGAAGTTGTTGATAGCCAGTGCCCAACCCACAGAGTGCCTTTGAGAGGGAGCAAAGCTCCATTGACTTGTGGGGTGTAAACATGTGATTGTTGTGCTCTATTCTCATATTAGGTTTAGTGGTGGCTCTAAAAGACCACAGTTGTAGATGCTATCTGGGAATGCATCACCACTTGGACAGTTCTGCTTTCTAATTTATTGGTCTGTGGCCACCAGCGCAGACAACTGGAGCAGGTTAATGTGGGTGTTTGCTGGAATGCATAGGTTAATTTATAGAATTGGTACATGTTCTGCAGATAGCAGTTTAGGTATTGGGGCCCAAAAACCAGTCAATTTGTCAGCGTTTACCAGGGAAAACTGAGCCATGCCTCCCTTTTTCAATATGCTCTTGGCATCCGTTGGTCGAGATTAAATACCCATAATATTGAGAAAGAAATCTGCAGAAAAGTAAATTCCTTTTCCTGAAATGGTCCAGGGAAAAGGTGGGATTTTCTAATCAACACTTAAGGCACATTCTGCTATAATATTGTCCCATATTGTATACTAGACCACATGGCCATGAGGATAATTGAACACACCTAGATAGGAAGATGAGGCAACCACCAAGAGATGAAGATAAAGTACATGTGGGCCATGCTCCAATAATGGAGGATGCTAATTACACTCTTATCAGGGAAAATGTGATGAACTATTTGTAGTTTCTCAAGCAATATATATAACACAAATTTGTGAATAACCCACTGAAACATGTTTCCGATGGCAGATCTTCTCCCACCATAAATACAACACACTTCATTAGCCCATTACAATCATACTAATGGCAGATCTTTTCCCATCGAAACCACAACCAAATATTACAGTACTCTAACTTCAATGCAATTGTTGAACGCACCCAAAATACATGCAATTTTAGTTTGTTGTTCATGGTATTGTTTATGATGTTTGGGCCTCTCCTTCCTAGTACAGGTGCTGACAAAGCTGGGCTATCTGAGTAGAGCAGGCGTCTCCAACGAGTAGCTCTTAACCTTCTCGTAGCTCTCAAGCTACCTGTAAGTAGCTCACCTGTGTGCAGCCCAGCCTAATAAATTAGAAGCTTTTGCTTAGTTCAATTGAAATATGTTAAATGTGTATTTAAGACGAACATTTGTGTATTTTCAGAAGTCAAAACTGATGTTTGGAGAGAAACAGTTGAATTTCGAAAATATAATTAAAGCTGATATTTGAAGGATAAATCATTCACAATTGGGGAGACTTATTTCAAATATTTCGATTGTGGTGCTGTGTGCAGTGCAGCTATGGCTGTTATTTTCCTATGTACACGCAATCAGGCCTGGTACACTTAGGTGATCACTGCTGGTAATCTTGCATATGATGGCCACTAATATAATCTTGTGCGATGTAATACTACATCGTTAATGATATTAGTAGCTAAGGATGAGTTTTATTGAACATAAGTAGTTTTTATTACAGAAAAGGTTGAAGGACCCTAGAGCAGAGCATCCTCCTGTCATTGGTGAGGATTGTTCTGATGACTGGGATGGAAAAAGATGTGATTTTATAAGTACATAATAGTATTCTAATACTATACCTGTTACCAGATGTGTGCTCCAGATTGCAGCACACATAGAAAGAGGAAAGAGGAAGCTACGAGCAGCCACGGCCTTTGCATGTAAGACTGGTGGGGCCGTGTGTGGGGGGGATTTTGACAAACGACAACAAGGGAAAATTAATTATTTATTTAATTTTGTCTTGTAGTTACTTGATGAAATCCCCCCCACCTGGCCCCACTGCCCCACCGCTCTTACCTTCACAGGCCGCAGCTGGAAACAAGGAGAAATAAAGAAATTTGCATGTAAGACTGGTGGGGCCGCGTGTGGGGGAGATTTTGACAAACGACAACAAGGGAAAATTTATTATTTATCTAATTTTGTCTTGTAGTTACTTGTTGAAATCCCCCCCACCCAGCCCCACTGCTCTTACCTTCACAGGCCGCAGCTGGAAACGAGGAGAAATAAAGATATTTCTTCTTGTTACGCCTCTTCTAGTGAGGCATATCTTTTTGGTGCATACCCAGATTTACTAGGTTTAGTAAACCATGGGAAATTGTGTGGGATCACCCACCGCAACACCCACGGAACGCCACCATTCTGCAGAGTAATTCAACGCCGCAAATTGGTCTTCGTTGAATTACTCCATGTGTTTTAAGCCACTGAAAGGCACTCAATGTAGCTTTCATAGGCTTCAGAAATATGACTTAGAAATTTGCGTCATGCATGGACCATGTTATGTGTAAGGGTGGGTGGCAAACTCCGCTCCGGCAGTGGAGTTTGCAGAGTTTTTCCAACCCTGCGATCAGCTGGCAGCGCGAAGCTGGCAAAAAAATTCCAATTCCGCAACATGGCAGAGTTTGCCACCCACCCCTAAGGTCAGACAAGCCCTGCCCGAGTCCTCCTTACCTGGATCTCTGCGTGGCGTTCTTCTCTGCGCCCGGGTTGCCTCCTTGGTGCAGGATTCTTCTTTCAGTCCTGCTGTGAAACTTCCCTTTTCTGCAGGACTCGTGAGGACTGCATATGCACACGCACAGAGAGTGGAGACTGGGTTAAGACTGCAAGAAGAATCCGAGGAGGAGGAGGCAGCCTGGAGTCAGGAAGGATCAACGACTCCAGCATCATCACCACTGGTGATGGGCCACCAACAGAGGTAAGCTGAGGGGAAAGCCTCATCTCTGGCACCTCATGTTCAACTAGCATCTGATAATTTTAGTTAGAACTGCCCACCGTTCACTTCTTTTTCTGATCAACTGTTTTTGCTAAGTGAGGTGGTAGCTAATCCTCCAGATTCAAATGTTCTTTTCTTTTTCTTTTTAAATACTCCTGCCATGTGCAGAAGCTAGTGACTCTGAAGTAGATATTTAGAGATCTTCAGTTTAGGACACAGTAGGGCAATGTCGTAGTTCACAAAAGTAAACTGTATTCAGTCCGATACCACTCATCCTGCCAATGCCCCCAAGTTGGTTGCATGAAACAAATTAACACATGCAATTTTATACCATGCAGTTGTTTAAGGAAGCAGTTTTCCTAGGTGGACCAGTAATGCGTGTGATAATTACGTATTTTCTAACTTTGCATGTTTTAATACATGTGTGATAAAAACTATCTGGTAGAAATTTTTAAGTGTGAAGATAAAGCCTCAAAAAAGGCAAATGTAACTGTCATATTTAAAGGAACAGAGAATGCTTATATATTAATCTATATATGGATGTAAGCTTTCCAAAATATAAACAAGGTATGCAGTTCCTAGTGAAAGCTTGTAAAGAAGGACTAGGTTGGATGATTCCAAGGTAAGAATATGCTCCAATAGGAGCATGGGCCCTCACACACCCGAATGGGTGTCATGCTTCATTATTGGTCCAGCTCCTCATTGGGCCGGCACTACAATGCCCGACGGGCACCCATGAGGTAGCACTTTGAGGAGAACTTTTAAAAAATAGCTGTCGATGAAGTGGGGGTGTGTTTGCGCTACAAATGTAGTGTAGATTGGTGAAAAAAGTGTTGGGGAAGTGTATTAAAATAGGTAGACTGAGGCTCAAGGGTAATATCTTTAATGAGTCAGATCACTAACCTAATTAAAATCAAGTTAGCTACCGTACGATTTAATGGGCCAAGATAAATGTATGACGTTACAACGCATACATTTACAATGCGGTATTTTACATTGCGTTTGTTACAACGCAAGTCGTTACAATGACTTGCGCTGGAGGGCGCTGGACTTAGGAATAGTATGATTTACTATTCCAACTCCAGCCTACGTAACAGTAGGTAAGGGGTTGGAATAGTAAATCATACTATTCCTTAATTTAGAGCGCCATCAAGCGCAAGTCATTGTAACGACTTGCGTTGTAATGCCCATGATGTAAACATATCGCGGTGTAACAACCGCGTTGTACAGGTCGCTCTCCACCCTAGATAGCTTGGTGGGTTAATAATTTACTTTGTCAACATGTTTCCTGCCTTGTTCAGTCAGAAATGATCATGTGGGGATTTGTCTGGACCTAGAAACTACCCTAATCTACACAGTGTCCCTCTTCTCTAGGTGTGAATGCTCAATGTGAGATAACCAGTCACTCAAACAATAATGTGGCAAATCTTGCATCTTAAATACAATAAAAATCATCCTGAAGCACAAAAACAAACATGAATATATGTATTTGTCAATCACAAATATCTGTTTCTGAACAAGGCATGCAATGCAACTGTCAACAGCATTCCCCCTTAACATGTACAGAGAACAACATGAAAAAATTACAATGACACTACCAAAACACACAACAACGTGACTGAAGTGAGACCACTGAATTGCAGAACACTTTCATTATTGGTGCATAGATGAAAAAATCTCACCCAATTAGGGTAATGGATCTGGACCCATAAGTAAAAGCAGAGAGAACGCCAGTTAGCATCCCGAGGGAAGAGAGCATTCAAATTTAGTACGGCTCATCTTATCGACATGGTGGAAGAAGGTTTCGGTCTTGTGGAGGAAATACTTACATGTATGCGGAATGTCATCCACCGCAAGACCTACCCCAGCTCTGTTTCCTTGAAGGGAGGCGAGGCAAGCTGGGTAGGGTCTATTTAAGCTTGGGCCAATTGGAGTACGTCTAAGCATTGTGCCATTATTTCCAGCTGGCTTACAGTGCAGGCGGTCAAAGACAGGCACCATGTTGGAAGTGAAAGCACCTTCTTAACAAACTCATGCTTGTGCAAACTGATGTAAAAACAGGTAATGAGTGCGTGAAAATTCACGTTATATTAAAAATCTTTATCAGAATGGTGGAAGTGTTGCACCATTCTCTGTTATATGCAACGGTCAACTGTACTGTGTTGTGAAGAATAAAGCTCATATTGAGAAAGACAACAACAACATCCACATAGTAGACAGCGGTCACAGTAGTGACTAAGGATTTCAGTAAGGCATAAAGATAAAATTGCCTCATAGTGATGGGGCTGTAAAGTATTCCTAAAGGGTCAGATAACAAGGAATGCCTTGAAGACACTCCTAGGGTTTCAACCTGAGCAAAGTTCCAGGCTGCACTAAGGTCTGCATCTTGTAAGTGTCAACAATATCGCAGGTGCTTGTAGTGTGACTCCTATTAAAAGTACAGAGTGTCCATCATGGACTAGAAGCTGAAGTAATGAGGGGCAAAGGTACCCAATGCATATTGCTGTTTGATCATCAGATGTGTGTTGTGGCCTCCCAAAGGGGTGTGTTAGTTGTTCAATTCAGCCCATGGGATCTCATTCATGCCAATAATGTGTGTGGAAAGCCAGAAAATCCAGTATTGTTCTTTCCTGGACAGTGTGTCCTTGCTCAAGTGTTGGTAAGCCTCTAATATAGTCCATCTTATGTGATCAGGAGAGTGGCCTACAGTAAACAAATGGGTACTCATCTTGGTACTGGATTTTCTGCAGCGTATGTTGCTGTGATGTTCCATAATCCTAATCTTTACTGCTTTGGACGTCATGCCTAAGTATTTCATGTGGCATGGACAGGTGATCATGTATATCCAATGTTTTCTTTTGTAGCATCAGTGTAGGCGCATATATCACAAGAGCCATGGGGAAAATGTTCCACCACTGAGGAAATATCCCACGGAGACATCTGTGTAAGTCTAGTTGCTTTTCTTTGTCTAGTCTAGATCAGCATAACCTTTAGGTTGGCAGTGCACTTAAATTCAAACCTAGATGATGGCAGCAAAAGGTTGCCTGTTTCTAGGATGGCCCAGTGTTTCCCAATGATTTTTTAGAGAGCATTGGACTCGGGTGTCAATGTAGTGACACAAGTTAGCATATCTGTACTTGGCCTGGTACGTGGTTCTAGTAGAGTCCCCTGTTGTTGTTTCTGCACATTTCTGTGCAGTTCTTATGCTGACGGCCTTCAGATTCACTGCCACTTGTTGAATATGAAAGTCGTGCATGTTACTGCAGTTGCAGTGCAATCTCAAAAATTGCCCTTAGGGCAGATTATCACGCAAAGATTTTGGGTAGCGGCTGCCGCACATTAGCAAGTAGCTGCTAACTGTAGGTTTTTTAAAGGTAGTTGTAAGGAGTCTCCCATCAGACTGATGGAACATAAGATCGAAAAACAGTAGACCCTCTTCAGAAATTTTCCCTGTAAAATGTAGGAAGGGGTTCATTGTGTTGATCCATTCAATAAAGAAGGTGCTGGTTGTTTTTTCCCGTTTCCCAAAAATCTAAATATTGTCAGTGTAACAATGCCAACTGTTAGGATATTCACACTGTAGGGATTAGTGGGGCACATAATTTCCTCTGTCTCAAATTTCTCCATATACAGGCAGGCTAGACTCGGGATGAAGTTACTACCCATTGAAGTCCTCTGGATTTGGTGGAAAGGTTTGTCACCATATAGAAATAAAATTTCAGTGAGGGCTAGTGATGCGCACTCCGTGAAAAAAACGAATCTGATTTGGTGAAGTCCATTCAGTTGATAACAGGGCTCATTCAACCACCTCTAGGGTGGCTGCCTGAGGGATATTAGTATAGAGTGCTTCCTCATCCAGGCTGATAAATAGATCCACCTGTTGCGTGTCATTGGTCACCTCAATGAGATTCAAAACATTCCTAGTATCCTGTAAAAAGGAAGGTGTCTTTTTGACCAAAGGTTGGAGGAAGTGGTCACAGAGTTTTGAGTGTGGTTTGAATAAAGAGCATATACCGGACACTATGGATCTGCCGGGTGGGGGAAGCATCTCCATTGGATTTTCGGGAAGGTATAAAAATAAGGGTTTTTTAGGTTGTCTGTTTACCAGAAATTCTGCCTGATTTTAAAAAATCCACCCTTGAGTTTCTGCTGAAGAGACCATGGAAGAGATGCGAGTACTCAGGCGGTCAGTAGGGTCTTCAGCGATCGGAGTATAGTACTTGTAATTCGATAGCTGGCGGAAACACTCCATGTCATAGTCAGAGGTAGACATAATACCCCCTTATCTGCCTGTTTAAAAGGGATTTTTTTGTCATTGGCCAGGGACTTTATTTCTTCAAGTTCCATTTGAGTCATGTTATGGAAATTACTAGGTCTACAGCTTCTTTCTACCACTTTTAATACTGTTTGCTCAAAAGTCAAGAGTTCATTAGGAATCATACTAGAAGTACTTGAGTAGGGTGAATGTGGAGTGATTACGTTAACCTGAATCCATTGGTTCTTGATAAAGCTTGTCTGAAAAATATGCTTTAAGACGCATCTTACTGAAACAAATGTGGAGTTCACAACTAACCCAGAATATTTCTGTTTTAGGTGTTGGTACAAAGCATAATACCTTCTATAGGTCTTTTTTCTCTGTGTCAGCGAGTTCCCTCGTGGATTGAGTGACTATCAGCTTTTCTTCCCTAGGTGGCTCCTGAGTTGTATTGGTGGGGGTGGAGGTTCCTGCCATTTTACTATTTTTGTTGACCCCCCCTCTTTTTACTCTCCGTCTGCATAAATAGTGGGGTTGCAGGGATGAGGAAAGGGCTGTTGTGGGCCCTGGGGGAACATTGCACACTGCCACATTGGTCGCCCTTGGAACTGAGCCATACCATAACTGACCATGGATGTTGGTGGGCCCTTCTCCCTTCTTTGCTACCCCAGCTGCCTGTGCTCGTTTTGCTACAGGAGGAGGAATTCCATTTCCCACATGACTGGCTTCATATGATAATGTCTCATCAGCTACTGTGTGGTGGTCCTCTTTTAAATAGGGGTACATTTTCAGTTTATCGAATTTCTTCATATCTCTCTGAAGTTTTGCTATTTTTTGTTTCATTAGGTAATCTTTATGCTAAGTGACATCACTATTAATCTCCACCAGTTTGCTTTTGTAGGCCGAGATTAGGCTGCTTGCTTTGAAGGCATCTTCAGCTATGGTAATCTTAATGATTAGTTCATCCATAAGGCTTTTAGCTGTGCCACCAGGGACCATTCCTTTTTGGAGGAGGGGTCCTCCAGAAAAATTCAGGGGACATTGGCTACCACAAAGAGATTTTGTCATGATCGCACAATGAATCGTGATCTTTATCAATTATGTTTTCATTGCTACTGATGCATTCGAATCATCCATCTGGCTTTTTGATGGGGTAGTTCCATCTGCTCCTAGTAAGCAAGGAGTCTTAAGAATCTCCGATATCATATCATCATTATAGCTTAAACCCTGGTTGTTTTCTATGGTAAGCTCAGAGGGGTGTCCCGTATTGTGGTTTGGTGGAGGGTGCAAGAGTAGAAATAGTGGAAGTACAAAACGTGTTATGCCAGACGGCGCCACATGGCTGCCTCTCTTACTGAAGAAAGATAGTCCCACAACTGTGCCACTGTACAGTTAACCATATAAAGGAGAGGAACCAGGAGCGATAGAGATCCAGCATATGTGCTCCTTGAAGCCTTCCTCCAAGTGTGCCTCTTCTACAATTTGTCATAACATTTTGAAGTGATTTTAATGTTCCTATGTGACTTATGTCAACAGATGCAGAGTTGGTTTCTTTATTTGCTTTCGAGTCTTTCTGGTACTTAATCGTATTAAGTCTTACTTAGGTGTTAAAAATAGTGCACATACACACCAGATTTCTTTTACAGTTAAGATCTTGTGGCTGTTCTATCTTTTACTCACACCCCAGGTCCATATAATTAAAGGAGCAAGGATTTTATTACATGCTGTTAAGTTTATGCAAGTTACATAGCTGTCTGGTTACATAAACGTTCATCACAGCGAAAATGTAGTGTCAAATTACATGTTTGCCACCTAGGTGCTTCTCTCATTGAATCAATCATAGTGGAATTGTTTCCAGCTTGGCTGAGAAGGCTATCTGCAAACTCAAAAGGAGCTGACCTAATAGAATCAGAGAGCTCGCATGTACAGTGTCAAGCATGACATGGCTTATAGTGATGGGGTATATACAGTATGAGATGGCAATACCTGCACATTTAGGACTGTATCATGGTGAGGTGTGTTGGTTCACCGCCGAGTTGAGCATAATGCATTTACTCAGCGAAACATCTGGTTCAATTAATTTACTTTATACATTGCTGGTGCATAAACATAGGTAATAGGTTCTGCTCTGAGCCAGCACAGCCCATCAAGGTATGCTCAGTAGTTCATTATGATATGGACCATGGACGATTTATAAGTTTGGAGAGTGCTAGACCATAGACTATTTACAGACCTGGATTCACATTTCCATAATTGGTCTCACTCCTTTCAACAATCCTGAAAAAAGAGGCATTTAAATGTTGCCCTGCTAAATAACATAAGAACTACTTTATTTTCCATAAATATCGTGGTTGAAGGCTTTCCTGAGCAGCAAGCAGCTAGCTCAAGAAATGGGGGGATCCCTTGTTTATGGAAATATCGAACTAACAGAGAGACAAGGATTACATAACAGTCAACATCTTCTCGGCATGTGAGCATGAGGTAAAGACAAATAACTGCTGCACAAAGATGGATAACCCTTCATAAAAGGAGTCTTTGTGAAAGGAAATATTTCTAAATTTCATCATCATTTGTGGGCAAAAGTGAAAATGTGCATGTCTCGGTTAAATTCCTCTGGAGCAACCAACTGCATGTATCCAACCAACATACACCAAGTGTTGTAATCCTATTGAATATAGTGGCGATTTATTAATTTCAAGTACCTTCCAAGACATTCAGGGCCATATGTATCAATGTCAGGTTTTGCGATTCTCAAATAGCGAATTTTTGAGAATCGCTATTTGCGAATCGCAAAAGGCGATGTATGTGGGATTTGCAATACATTTTGTGAATCCTACATATTCCTTAATAACGAATCGCAAATTGCGATTCGCAATTAAGGAATACCTCCCCATTCATTCCTATGGGCCTTGCGGCCCATAGGAATGAATGGGAAGACATTCTCAATTTGCGATTCCCAATTAGAGAATCGCAAATTGAGAATGCAATTTCAAGTGTGCCAGGGTGTCAAAAGGACACACTGTTGCACCCCTGAAATGAGCATGGGTGCACATGTGGCGCACATACATGCCCTAAGGGCATGTGTTTGCACCATATGCCACTTTGAAAAATGCCAAATTTTGCATTTTTTAAAGAAATCGCAAATTGCCACCAACCTGTAGTTGGTGGTAATTTGCGATTCCTTATGCCATATTCGCACAACTTGGGTGCTTCATACATTGCATTTAAGGAATCGCAATTTGCGATTCCTTAAATGCATTCGCAAAATAAGGAATTTTGTGAATCCTTAATTTGCGAGACAGTTGTGCTTTCATACATAGCACTAGGCCAAATTGCGATTGCAAACGCTGAATTTCAGCGTTTGCGATCGCATTTAGCCTTGATACATATGGCCCTCAGTTTCCCTGTCCAGAGGACAGAAAAAGCAGCATGCATCGAAATATATAGATGTCCATGCATAAGCTTTCACATCTTTGTGAATGTCAAGAAATTTGGAAACCGTACATTTCAAAGGAATATGTTGGTGAGCTGTAGATTTCCAGATTACAATTTTAAATAACGTTTTTGGAACTAGACCCAATTTCCTGTGGTGGTTTTTTGTACATATATTTACATAGTGCTTAATAACCCTAGCAAGAATCTACTTAGCATTTGCTAATGAATAGCACTCTACTTTGTGGGAATGCTAAGGATAGAAGAGTGAGTGGTTTTTATGGTGAGTGTTTTGATGTTGTGCTTGAGGACCAGAGTTGTGCTGTTATCATGTTTTTCAGCTGCACCTATGTGGGAATTTGAAGTGCAAGAAGTGAGAGATAAGACATTTAAGGATAGATGCCTCTATATGGATGAAGTGAAAAATGTGAGTGCAGAATAGTTTCTGTGGGTACCATTTTGGTGTTATGCTTGCATCTGTGGAAACGGCTTCTCCAACCATGTCAGGTTTAGAAGAAATAGCATGGGAAAGACACACTTGTGCCTGTATGTGAATTCCTACCATTTGAATTTGTTTGTTTAATTCAGTTTTAAACACACTATATAGGGACTTTGAAAGTGGCCAGAAGTGAAGTAATCTATTCTTAAGGATGGTAGGGTGAAATCCTGCATCAATTATAGCAGGGTGGGTGGAAATTTGTGGATCCACACAGATTCCAGAACTTTCCACCACAGAAATGTGTTTTTTTTGCCAATTTTTTAGGTTTGCAAGGGATTCTGGGTAACAGAACCTGGTGGGAGGCAGTCAAGTCACCCCATCCTGGATTACCCTGGGTGTCTAGTTTTCAAAAATGTATAGGTTTGCTAGGTTTCCCTAGGTGCCGCCAGAGCTATGGTTAAAAAACTACAGCTAGGCACTTTGCCAAAAAAGGGTCATTTTTCACTGCGAAATTGAGGTGTGACCACGTTGCGTTTTGCGCCGTTTCCTGTCGCGGGCACTAGGTCGACCCACACAAGTGAGGTACCATTTTTATCAGGAGACTTAGGGTAATTCAGATTTGTAAAGCAACTGTTATTACCTATTGACTTTCGATCCATTTCTGCCTTCCAAATGAAAGACATTGTGTAAAAAAGAAGTCATTTTGAAAAATGACTGATAATTCCCAATTTCGAAAATGTGCAAATATCTACTGTTTCTAAACTCTATAATTTGTTCCCATTTCAGAAATACATAGGTGTCTTTCATACCGATTTTTCCATGTATACATTTTCCCACAAAAATTGATATATACCCGGTACATAATAAAAAGCCATTGTAAATTGCTGCTCAGTTTTTGACTCTGGGTTCGTCGGGTTCTTGATGAACCTACAAGTCCTATATATCCCCACAACCAGAAAGGTCCAGAGGATGTAACGGTATATTGCTTTCAAAGAGCTGTCATAATTAGAAGAAGTTACAAGTGAAAACGTTGACACAAAAGGCAGTTTTTTTCAACTAATTTTCAATTTTTCCTATATTTAACTGTTAGTTTCTATAAAGAAACCTTGATGGATCTACACAAATGACCCCTTGCTGAATTCAGAATTTTGTCTAGGTTTTTAAAATGTATAGCTTTCCAGGATCCATTATTGCTTTAATACCCATTTCTCCCATTAACTGGACGGAGGTTAAAATCACAAAAAATAGCAAAAATAGGCTATGTCCCGGAAAAATGCCAAAACTGTGTAAAAAATGTTGGTTTTCTGACAAAAGTCCTGTCATTCCCTAAAAGCTGGGAAAATGGTGACTTCAGCCCCACAAACCCCTTTTTTGATACCATTTGCAGGGAAAAACCCAGACGCTTTCATTTGCAGCCCTTTTTTCCCATTGTTCCCCAAAAAAACAAAATGTAGCTGTATTTTGACTAATTTCTGGGACCCCTCCAGGGGAATCCACAAACCCTGGATACCTTTACAATCCCCATGATGTTGGAAGAAAAGGCCGCAAATTTGGCGCGGATACCTTATGCGGTCAAAAAGTTAGAGGGGCCTAAGCGTGCACTACCCCAAATAGCCAAAAAAAGGCTTAGCACGTCTAGCAGCGAAGGGGTTAAGTCACAATTATTTTTAGAAAGTTGTCCTTTTATTTTTCGAGATCATACTATTATCAGGTGGTCGCAAAAGGGGATCTGCCGCTTAGGAGATCTCTGTCTAGATGGCCAATTTTTGTCCTTTACAGAGCTACAACTACAATATGGTTTACCAAAACATGATTTCTTTAAATATCTGCAAATTCGCAGTTTTTTGATTACGCTAGGCCTGGATGCTATGTCCCAATTTAGAAAATTTCCTTTAATAGAACGGTTGGGGAAAGGGATGCCCATTGTTTTTTTTTACTCTAATCTGATAAAGCTCTTACCAGATGATTTACAGCACTGTCAGGAAAAGTGGGCAAGGAATCTAAACACAGAGGGAATTGCTCTAAACACTTCTATCGCCCTGGCAAATGAAGTATTAATGACCGGTAGGATGCGTGCACAACATTACATGACCATTTACAATTTATATTATACACTGGGTAAAATTGCTAATTGGGGTACAGGAGCTGGAACCAAATGCAATAGGTGTGGTACTCCCGCTGCAGATCCTGTGCATATGTTCTATTTGTGTTGAAAACTGGTGGATCTGTTATCTTCAATGAAAAGTTTCCTTGAAGTATTGGTGGGATCACCAGTCTGCATCACAGGGGAGATGGTACTGATAGGAATCAAATCAGATGTTGAAGCGCAAATAAGATCTAAATCTTTGACCTCTTTTCTGTTTATTTGCATGGCGATCTTGCGCGCTTGTATCACGAAAGATTTTATCTCCCCTGATCCTCTCTAATTTTTTGCCTGGAGGGCTAGACTGCTGGCGACGTTTCATCTTGAATCTGCAATTTATAAGACTAAGAGGTATAGAAAGAGAGTAAAGTGGGCAAAAATATGGGCTCTGGTGGCAGAATGGATTGAAGAGACTGTGAGCTAGGGTATACTGTGTATTTCAGCCTCGGCTGATTATCCTCCACTTCTAGGACCTGTCCCATCTCTCTTTATTTGCTATGGGTCGCTCTGCTGCTTTTTGGTTTTGTTTTATGTACTCGTTTGATTTGATGTTTATGTTTTTGTGGCCATATTTGCTAAACATTGTTTTTTGCAGTATCGTGATTTTGTTTCCACTTATCCACTGCTGTAGATGTTGAAATGTGAGTATTGCTTGCATAAAATAAAAAAATAAAAAAAAGAAAGTTGGCATTTTGTTGTCGCAACCATTGGTGCCTGCAGCCTGTGTCTTGGGTCAGATGACTGTGAATAGTTTGCCAATTGTTTTTTGTCTCTTCTGCCCAGACAGTGAGATAAAGGGGAACAGCTAGTGGCAGGATGGACTGTTCTGGCAGGATGTGTGGGTGGAACTGTTATCTGCCCCACTTACATTTCAAAGTGCTACTTCTAGAACCCTCACAAAGGAACTTGACACTAGGCTCTTGTCACTCCAGCCTACTTGTAGTCTTGGCAGGGGAAGAGAAGAACTTTCCAAAGTCTGATGTGGGGGAAGCCAGGATGCTACCCACACTTCCAAGGCTGTGACCACGTATAAATATCGGACCTACTGAACCACTTCATCTGTACTTGTAAGCCTGTGGAGGATTCCACAGGAGTGCCTGCTGCACTGATGCCAGAAGGACTGCTCTGTTGCCCTGCTGTCCTGCTGCTGGAAGGGCAGCACGTTGCCCTGCTGAGTGAAGGAAGACTGAATCTGACCCTTGACCAGGACCAACAGAGTGACTCCAAGGACTAGCTGGCTGGCATCCTGTGTAGGGCATGGGGAAATAACAGGCTCCAGAGACCTTGAAGCCTGCACCTGGCTTCTGCTTCAAGTGAGTCCTAACCCCCTCAGTCGGTGCCATCAGGTCCTAGTTGCCTGGAAGTGGTGCTAGAGGTGCTACTCCTGCTTAACCCTAAAACTTGTGATCCAACAAAAAGTACCAGAAGAACTAAAATAAGACTGGTTCCTACCTGCCAACTGATCTGCCCAAGATAAATTGCCAATCAGCCTGGCTTCGCTGTAGAATCCACTACATTCTTCTTTGCAAAAAGAAATTCTGTTCAACAGATCCTCTCACCAAAGTTATCATCTCTCTTAGATCCTTCGTCGGCTACAGCCTGAAGCTTTGTCCTACTGGAGGTTTTCAACTTCAACAAAGTGCCGAAGTCCAAAGGTAGAAAGCTTTACCACTTCTCCATCCAGCAGCTTCCCAGTGACGATAAACCCTTCTCGGACAACTCTGGCTGTCTTGCCTCACTGAACTTTACCTTCTCAGGAACTTTTCTTCAAAAATGCTTCTAAGTTAGAAGGTAAGCTGAGACCAAGCCCAATCCACCTCATGTAGACGAACCACGCTCCATTGGGGTGGCCATAACTTTTGACTTTGTCCTGGTCTTGTGCGACTAGTATCCTGTGGTTGGCACTTTGATTTTCTACCTGCTATTTTATACTTAAAACTTTTAAAAATCATAATTCCAGTTCTACTGTTTGAATTTATTTTGTTTTGGTGTCATTTTAGTTATTAACATTTACTCTATTCTTCTAAATTGGTTTTGGATTTTCCTTGTGTGGTGTTTTCATTGTATTACTGTTTGAGCTCTGTATAAATAATTTACACATTGCCTCTATGTTAGGGCTGACTGCTTTTGTTCCAGGCTACCAGAGGGTTAAGCACAGGTAAATTCAGTGACTTTTGTGGTTCACCCTGACAAGAACTGTGGTTGCAGCTTGAGTAGTATTTTCATCCCCTCAATCAACAGTCCAATTTTTTACAACATATAGCACCACCACCACCTGCTACCACATTCTACAATACAACCATTACTCAAAACCAATTAAAACAGCAACGCCTCCGTTTTGGGTCAGCAAAATATGGACCAGGCTCTTCTCTTCTCTTCTCTCCATTCCTCTTTTCCCTTCTCCTCCAGTCCCCTGTCTCTTTGCTTCTTTCCTTCTTATATCTTACTCTTCTTGAAAGCAAAACAACAGCCCATCTGTTCTAAGAACACACTATAATTGCTGTGAAACATATCACGGTTTGATAGTTTTTACAAATCAAATGTATAACCACATAACACTGCTTCAATGTTTTGCTTCCTTTTCTGTATTTAAAAAATGAATTCAATATTTTGAACAAAAGGTTTGAACAAACAATAAATCCACAAAACGAAATCCATATCCTAGTATCAACTGCGGAAGAAACCACTAACACGTGTGAATATTGTACAGTACTGTAATTAAACTATGCAAATTAGGCAACGGGAGATTTTCAATTCACAATGGTTGTTTGAATGCTTCAACGCAAGTATACATTTCCGTGCTGTAAGCTGTTATAGAAACTTTAAAATATCCAGCCTGTGATACCACAGTTTATTAAAAAAAATGTCCATCTTCCAACACAATGTTCTCATTCTTTTTATGTCAGGTGAAAGGTGACGTGACTGTATGTGTCTTCCCCAGGGTTTACTTACATTTTATCATCCTTGCTAGTGGCTTTGGAAACAGATGGCACTTACTTCCAGCAGCACACTGGTTCTGAGCTAGCCTTAGGGGCTTACCATCTGTTGTAGACATTTTCTTATGAGTCAATATAGGAATTATGATTTTTGGAGCCATTTCCTTCGCTACATGAGAGCAATTGAAAGTCTCAGCCAGGACACAAAAGCAAGAGTTCAGTCTATGGCCCTTTCCCTCCCCCTCTTTCTAAACTTGTTTCGATTGACGAACAGTCTTGATAAGTTAAGACCCGAATAGAGGCTCTGCCAGACCTGATCAATAGACCAAATCAATGTTCATGTACACTATTATTTCTTGATAATTTTATTTTGTTTCTCAAAACTCTGAGCTCGCTGTACTCCTAACAGCTTCGTGTTGTGCAATTATACATTTTTTCCACATTCATCTTCTTGAAAACATGTTACGCTGGGAGTAGGCTTTCAGAAAATAGCTATATCTGTTTTTATTTTGGTTTTGTTTCATTTTATAGGATACAGTTTGATCGGGAGAAGTGTGAGCCCTCCAATGCTGCGTTTGCTACGGCTGAAAACATCTTACTGCGACTGCACGTTTCTGCATTGTAACTAATTCATCAAGAGGAATAACCGTTAATTAATTCGTTTTTTTGTATTGCTTATAATTAAAAACAGCTTGGCTGTTAACACGTTTTGTATAAATACAGATTATCCATGAACCCTCAGCAGTACTATTATGTATAAACCCTTTCTTTTACGCACTCTTTATTACGATTAAAGGATAATTTGAACGTGTATAGTATTTTGTCACTCATCCACACAAATTAGTGGCTTGCTAGAGAAACACAATATTCAAATTATAAAAATGACTCCGTACTGCCATTTTAGAAGACTTTATTCTGATTGACGTCTCTGCTGTAGCACAAACGAAAAACTACTAAAGGAAGCCATGCACATTAAAAACACTGCATTGGTCCAGTGGAGTCCTCACCAAGCCACAGTTTCCCCCATTTTCCTGTGTGAAAATATACAAGTTTAATCTTTACTCGGCAAAAGATGCCATAAATGTTTAGACCGAGATACAATAAGACAAAAGAATGCCTGTCAGAATATTGTTCACGCATATGAACATACAAAGTACATGGCTTTAAATCACAAATAAAAGGCAGCTCAGCCAAACAGTTAAATACAATTTTTCCATCCAAAATGTGAAAAAATAATAGGATGTAGTGGATTAAGATCTTGGGGGATATTTACAAGGAAATGGTATAGTGGAGCGTTGCACACAATTTAGCACTGCTGCGCTGTCATTTCAAAAACACAGCGATGTGCCGTATTTACAAGTATATGGCGCACCCCTGTATTTTCCCTGGCACTAAACAAAGCTGCCTAGCACCAACACAGACACTCTCACGCCACAGTGCAAGGGTGCCTGCGTTGCAGGGATGATTCCCTGTATTTTCCCTGGCACTAAACAAAGCTGCCTAGCACCAACACAGACACTCTCACGCCACAGTGCAAGGGTGCCTGTGTTGCAGGGATGATTCTCTGCAATGCAGGCACCCTTGCACCATGGTGCAAAGGTGTCTGTGTTGCAAGGATGATAGTTTGTGTGCAGTAGGGGACACCTTCCTGCACATAAACAATCTTTAAAGGTGATTAGCTCTTTCTATGTGTGCTACAGAATGCAGAAAAAACAATATGTGACGTAGGTTCGATGTGGCACTTAATAGGTCTTGATGCATGGAAGACAGTGTATCAGGTCTTGCAGCTAACTGGTGTCATTTATGTGTGTGCTTATTATGAGCTAGCTCAACATCCTTTGTTAACCTACTAGCAACGGGACCAATTGGACATTTTTCACAAATTGATAACATAAAGATGCATAGGGGATTATGATCCCTCTCAATTCTCTTCTATGCGATCACAAACCCCAACTTTGTCCCATATTCTGAGATCTATCAAGATGTGATCTATGTGGCTCTCACAGTTGGGTTTATTGAATGTAAAGAACCCCTGGTGTCTGATTTTGTTCTGCCATTCGTTGCCCTAAGCCCGTGCTCTAATGAAAGAGCCTTCATTTGGAGAGCTGCCTAAGTCCACATTTTAAAGTGTGCTAGTTCAAGTTGGGGAATGCCCCATCCCTCATCCCCCTCTTTAGTTAAGTTGATGTCGTCACTATACAGAGGCTCATGTGTAGTGTTAAAGTCCCCAGCCACAATAACATATGGTGGACGTTTTTCTCATCTCCAATTATCTCACTAGTGTTTGGAGCATTTCCAGCAGTTTACCTTCATAGATCCCTCTTGTGTAAACGTTGTAGATACCAATGTTATAGCCCCTGTTTTTCCTTGTTTGTGTACCTAAGATATTAGGTTAATCAATTTCCAATATTCTTATTGTGCAATTGAGTGAGACTCTAACCCATATTAGTAATCCTCCATATGGCTAGCCACAAGAATTAGCCTTGTCCGAAATCCAGTAGTTGACATACCCCGCCCTGAACACAAGCTCCATGCTTCCAGGAAAATCCAAATATCAAATACCTCAATTAAGTAATTCCAGTCCAGAAGCTCATCTTCAGATTTTAAGCCTGCCACATTCCAGGAAACAATTGATAGCAGTTCAATCTTATCAGGTTTAGGTATGCCTGGTGGTAAAGGAGGCTGTGTAGGTGAAGTCATTGTGGTGTTAAAAGTTGCAATTCTCTGGGCAATTTGCAACATATTAATTGACAGCTGTGTCCCTGCTCCTAGGAGCTGAGGTATGAGACAGATTAGTCAGATTTAAGGGTTCCCTCCCTTGTGTGATGCCTCATGTCACTACTATTATTCACAAGTAGTGTGTGTTTTGTAGATGAAAGGGGAAAGTTCTCTCTATGCAGTCATTCAAGATCCCAAAAGATAGTCGCGAGAAGATTGTGCCTTCTAGGCAGCTGTTTATTTACCAAGCTGGTGGTATTAAATTGGACAGTAGAGCCATGTGGGGGCTAGTCCTAGCATCAAAAGCCGCCAAACTGTCAGCTAAATTTCTATCAGCAAAGGTCAGCTCTAAGCAATCATGTTCAATTCTGTTACCAGAACATCTTTTTGCCCTGGAAATGTCCTCCCTGACCACCGATCTGCAATCCCTGACATGTCGTATCTAGTGCATGACCTTGTTGTTTAATGAATTCTCATCGTAATGTGTTGATGGAGAAGAAAGTCTAGGCACATTAACCATGTAGATGCAATAGTAAGACCCCTTTTGTGAGCATGTGGGGTGAACCTCTCGTCATTTAGGGTGTAATTCATAGCCACTGGGCATGTAATTCGTTCTGTCATAGGCTGAATTACTCTATGTCGATTGTTGCTGTCAGGTGGGGGCCAAATACTGGACCTCAACAGCCTATATCCCCCTGCCTTTGGTTTGTATGGAAACGGATTATCATCCTTACTCAGTATCCCAGCTGCCATAATAGCCTTATTAATGGGAGTGCCCTGATCTGGCCTATGAACAGCTCCCCTCAAAGTCACCTCGCTCATTCTGTTATTACTAGGTGGATAAGGTAGTCTAGAAATGTCCCCAGAGACCTATTTCCCACATTGACCTATTCCCATAAGGTCAGGCTCTGCTATCATTGCAAGGGGATGCTTCATCATATCTGATACTGTGATCCCATGGTCTTACGACCTGCTATCTCTGTCTTCAGTTCCACCATTAGCTCTGGGTCTAAGTCTGGCATGGATGCAAGAGGCTTTGTTGAAGTACTTTGACCACCAGTCTCGATTGAGGCCAATGGGGTACCTTGGGCTAATTCAGGCGAAAAACGATTACTGCAAACTATGGCTGGCTCTAGGGATGTTCTTCTGGTGGATCGAAGCATTTTGGGTTTAAAATGACAGTAGGCGGGGTAACATCTATGGCAGATGTTGCCACAGCTACAGCTTTCCGTAGTATTTTCTGTTTAAATAAATTAAGGAGTGTATTTGATGCATGTTTAGTTTTCTTGTTGGGCGCCCCCGTGGCCCTTAAGGGGAATTTGTATTACTAATGATTGATTCCTCCTCTTCAATTCGCAAATCGATTTCATTAAGTGTACAATGTCTAGACATCTTTATCGCCTTGCTCTGTTTTGAAACTCTTTGGGCAGATTCAGTAGCTTTGCGTTTGTCCCTGTTAAAAGAAGAAAGACAGTTAGTTTCCAGTGAGGATTGGCCACTCCAGTTACCTTCAAAACAGAACTGAGTGGAGATAAAACAAGATGACAATTAAAATAACAAATATAATTTTACGCAGCACGACACAACTAGTGTAGCAAAAACACTTATAATTGATGCTGTTGCTAACAAGCAAGCCCTGACTTCGCTGCGAAATCACAGTCACAAAGAAATGCCAAGATCAGCTCTAGCCTTTCTCAGAGGAAAGGAAGGGAAATTAACAGGCCTTCAACGGACTACAAAAAGGTTGCATAGCTCTAAACCACAGCTTTCTGTGGTTCAGCATAAATCAATTGAGAGCCAGTTCAATCGTCCCGCAACTTACGTATCTCTCTACATAAGGATGAAACCGCGCTCGAGACTGGCATAGACTCAGCAATTCCATCAATATTCCTGACAAAAGAACAGTTAAAACAAGTTCTCAAAATAGGGCATTACAGAACCCTCAGCCGTAAAGCCAAGGGTATGGCCCAGCACAGCCTCCTCTGGTCTCTGACGGGCTAGGACAGGCTGGCTTTTGGCCACAGAAGGCGCTTTCAAGGGCTACCAGTGGCGGTAGATCCTGGGCCCTCCCCCTCCAAGGCCCATGGTAGTGTGGAACCGGTAGTCCCTTCAGCTGGTAACCGGTAATGACTAGGAGAATTACGCCTGACCCTCCAATTTTGTGTGCTGAGTTTCTGTTGTGTAATTTGATTTGTCTTTGAGTAATGGGCAGTTTTTCTAATTTTGATTTGTTAATTTTAATTGTATCTCTTTGAATTATCTACAGAGTAATGATCTCCAGAGCACATTCATTTGAGATAAATTGTTTCACACATTTAGGGTTATAAATGACATGTGATATGGACACAGGGATTTCTGCTGCATTTAGGTCCCTGTTTTGCCCACGTAGGACAGAATAGCCTCTAATTATAAGATAATACATTCTAGAACCAGAGACTTAATTTCCTGATGAAGGACACTGACGGATAGGGCATTTTTAAGTTGCCCCAAACATGTTGACGGTAGCATAGGATGGTACGGTAATTGTTAAACGTAATACATCATCTGTCTTGGATTTTAATCCTATCAGGCCATCCACTAATACAATTGATTAAGGATAATTCTAGGTAGTTTTAACAGTTCACCTATTGTTATCTCTGGTTTGATCATGTGGAGTACACACTTCACTGTTAAACAAAAAGAATCTTACTCCCACTTATAGTGGTAGAGACCACCTGTGACTCAACAGGGTTCAGAGTGCGGGAAGCCTGATGATGATGTTTATGTGTGTGAGGTCCTTGCATTTCCTAGAGATAACTAGGTATGATGAGAACAAAAAAGAACATGATCTTTTTGATGTGTGCTAAAAAAATCAGTGCAAATGAAAGGCTAAGACAACAGATGTGTATTCATTTGCGCTCACCCATTGCTGTAAGAACTCCAGTTGTGGTACTACTGTACATTTGCTCATAGGCCATCATTTGCCTTGTGTCGGGTTAGAGACAACAATGTAAGCTCTGTAACGGATATTGGAAGACAGCAAGCTAGAAGAGTTTAGTGACAGATAATTCAGAGAGTTTGCAAAATTCAGAGCGAAATGTGGTATTGGATGTCAAAACTACAATCCATTAACCTATGCAAGGTATTTGCCAATCGTATTTATCTACAGTTCTCTACTTTCATGGCCCTTACCCACATCACAGATTAATTTATTTACCTTATTCAATGAATGCATATCTCTAAGTACCATGATGTCCGCTGGAGGAGATATGAATTCTATTCTTCTAGTTGTTCAGGCCAGCACTACTGTAGCACCATCCAATCATGTAACTTATCTAACTTATCAAAGACATACATATACTTTATTGAATGTGTAAAATCAAATATTCTCAGTTTCTTTTTTTATTTGTTTAGTATAATGTGCTAGCGAATGTATGATGATACAACGCGTGGTGTTACCACGCGGTAGTTAACAACGCGGTTGTTACAACGACTGCGTTGTTACGATGCGTGGCTTTACATCGCAAGTCGTTTCTACGACTTGCGCTAGATGGGGCGCTGGACTTAGGAATAGTATAAATTACTATTCGTACTCCAGTTAGCGCAACAGTAGGAAATGTATTCCCTGGTGTTGCTCGCCTCCTAGCTCAATTCGTAGAAACGACTTGCGATGTAAAGCCACGCTTGGTAACAACGCGGTCTTTGTAATGATCGAGTTGTTACCTACATGCGTGGTAACAACAGCGTTGTAACCGCTGTTTCCCGAGCTAGCTGTTGGGATAGACAGAATTAATCACAGTCAGTAAGAACGGTTTTAATCAAGGTTTTAGTGAAGTGCAGGAGGGGCTCAAGAGGCCGGTTTGTCGTTGACAGAAACTGTAAGTATTTGAATGCATTCATTTGTCTTCACCCTCCTAACATTGAATATCACCTCACAGTGCACTACCTTGTTTGCCTCAGGTACTGAGCACCTGTTGAAGAGGAAACATCATTAACATTAGTTACTGGCAGCATAAAGGCGGAAGAAAAAATACAGGCTTAATACTCTTCGGAAGAACTTCTGCTATGCCCGAATTAATCAGTTTAAACAAAAAATAAAGCAGCACATTTAGCCTTTAAGTGACTGAGCTCAATATTTGACCTTACAGCCAGTGCAAACAGACAAATTCAACAAAAAGAATAAAGCAATGCAGGTAATAGAGAATGATTTTAAGATCTAGACAAAGTTCACCCAAAAAACAATCTGACTGTATTAACTAAAACTCACAAAGCATTCATGGGTGAAAAGAACAGGAAAATTGGACAATAATTCCCGAAACTGGATGAAAAATATGAAGGGCCTTTAAATGGGCATTTAAAATAGGCCATGGTGGAGTTTGTGGAGTTCCGCTACCGTGAAGCGCCCTAAAGCAAGCAGCCAAGTGCGTTACATCACACAAATTTTTAGCGCTGAGTATTTGTCCACGCTGTAAAATGAGTGCAAAAGGAACCAGGTGCAGTGCAAGAGGGCGCTGCATCTTTCTGCCACTTAAGTATATGTTGTAGTCGAGCAGTAGCTTACCCAACGCCAATGGAAGGTCTCTCAATAAGAGTGGTCGCGACTATCTGTGACCGCCCGCATTGAGAAATCACGCTGGTGGTGGTCTGGAGTAAGATTTTACTCGCTCGAACTCGTCAACTTAACATTGGTGAATGCGAGCGAGGAAAAAACTCCTCCCATTGGAGTTTTTCAGAAGTCCACTACGCGGAATGGGAAAATGTCTGCAAACTCTGCGAGCAGAGCTGAATTTCATGCCCAGGCCTAATTTAAAAGAGAGGTGTCCTCAAAGCCCTATTTAAGTGTATGGTAGATGGGCATTGTTCTAAAATATGCCAGCAAGTCAGTGGATAGAAGTAAGAATTAACATCTCATTGTAGTTCCCCCCCATTTTACTTGCTTTGTTTTACTGACATAATTAACGTGCACACTATAGCACTGGTGAATTATGTCAAAGTGCAAGTACTTCTCCTAAAAACATGTACTTAAAATTGGGTTTACTTCATTGGCTGCAGTGTGTATTTAGACCTAATGTCTATGACTCCACAGAGCACAACTGCGATCAGGCTGCGCTGCAGTTTGAAAACACTGAAACATCACATAGTGAGGAAAATACTACTTTTATATTCTAACAAAATAACCTCTAAATTGTGCCTTGGAAGCCCAAAATGCTTGGTGAATAAAATGTAAAGTGGGATATGCTCGTCATTCATGCAAAGTACACCAAATGTTTGATAGTTGTTTACCACTATGAAGGTAAAGCTACATTTTTCATGAGCAGGCCTAGATATAAATAAAGGCCTTTTTTGGAAATACACCTTGAAAAATATAGAAGTTTCAATCAAAGTTATTTTTCACGTGTTAGTGAATGTTTTTTTCAATGGCAAAAGAAATGTTTTATAAAGTTAGAGGAAAGTAGTGTAAAAGTAACTTCGTAGAAGTATGCTTTGTACGGCCTTCGGGCAAACTGGTTAATTCTAGTTTGCCCAGTAGCCCTTCTACATTCACTAAGGCCCTCATTTATGGGGATTTTCCGTAGGGCATCCCAGCAAGCCAGCTTGCTGTGCAGCCCTAGGCCAAAGTAAAGGGGCAGGAATAAACTGTATTTGTGCAATACAGTGCATTCCTGTCCTTTCCACCCGCGCTGTCGCTGTTCCGGCTAGCCAAGTTACACCATGGTGCAAGGGTGCCTGTGTTGTCAGCAGAATTGTTTAAGTGCAGGAAGGGTTACCTTCTTGCATAGAAACAATTCTAAGAGACATGTTCCTCAAACCAAGACAAAATGAAGTTATTTCTCCTCATTATGCCTTTCTACGTGAGGTGTTAGAAATGGGGGTCTCTAGTTGGCAGAGGTGGGTACCTTTGGCCAAATAGGGACCCTTGATTCTAGTCAGGGGGATACACATTTTAGATAACCCCTGCTCACCCCCTGGGTAGCTTGGCACGAGAAGACAGACTTATACCAAAGGCAATGTGTAATGTGTTTGTACTCAAAACATACAGTAATACAGTTATAACACCATAAATGGACACCACACCTGTTTAGGGAAAATAAAGTATCTTTATCTAAATTCAACAAGACCAAAATGACAAAAAATCCAACATACGTATAATAAGAATATGACTTTTCAAAGATTTTAGGAAACTGGGTCCCTAGAAAACTATGGCAGCATGATTTCTCACAAAGTACCTGTAGATGCTTCAAAATTCACAAGGCAAAACAGCCACAGAGATGGGAAGCGTCGAAAAACACAGAGATGTGTTCATTCCTGAGACCATGGGGAGGCAATGTGACAGTACTGCTGCACACAGGAGAAGTGATGCATGAAATCTGGTCTGTAGGGGAAGTGATCAGTCAACACCAAGACGATTGTTGTCCGCGGGTAGTGCATCTGGAATACTTGCCGCACAGGTACAATGCGTGGAAATCCGGGATGTGTCAGCAATCGATACAGCAGCGTTGAGTGGTGCTGCGTCGGTTTCTTCAGCTGCGATCCCTTGATGCATCGGTTCTTGTAGCGGCAACAGGCGCTGAGTCGGTTTGGCAGCAGGATGGCAATGCATGGAGATTCTTCTCACACAGCGGTGCTGCGACAGAAAAACAGCTGCAAGAAGAGACATGCGTGGATATCTTCACTTCTTCTTATCTTCCAGCTCCCAGCAGAAGGAACAACCTCCAGAGGCCCAGACCTGGAACAGGCACCTCCTGGCAGGTCAGAACTCTCAGCAGCAGAGTTCAGGGGAGCTGGGGGTGAAGTCTTTGTGTCCCTGAGACTTCAGAACAGAAGGCCAGCACACACAGGCCCTAGGAGATCTTTTTCAAGTAGGTTCAAAGCAAGTTCCAGTCTTTGTCCTCTCCTTGGCAGAAACAGCAACTGCAGGCCAACCTTACACAGAACACAGCAAAGGGGCAGTACTCCTCCCCACAGCTCTTCAGCTCTTCTCCTTGGCAAAGGTTTCTCTTGAGTCCAGAAGTGATCTAAAGTTCTGGGTTTTTAGGTCTAATAGTTCTACCACAAGATGTCTTTGTTCTCTTTTGTAAAAGGGTCTCTGAGCCCAGTCCAAACCAGTTCTGCCCTCACCGTTACTGTATGACCACAGGGGATGGAGACAGCAATGTGCAAGGGAGACAGGCCCTATTCATGTGCAAGGAAATCTACTCCCACTAATTCAGTCAAGGTCTATTCATCTCAGCTCTGAGTCATCCAGGCACACCTCAACCCCTCCCCCAGTGGCTGCCTACAGTGAATGCACATCCCTAGCCCCTGTCACTCCAAAATCAGACAGTCAATTCACAAACAGGCAGAGGCACACAGCATGTTTAAACAAGAAAATACCTACTTTCTAAAAGTGGCATATTCAAACACAGAATTTAAAAACCATCTTTTCAGTTCAAAGAGCTTACACTTTATTTCTCTATCTTGTCCCAATGGAAAGTCATACTTGTAAGATGTTACAAAGTATTTCCCATTCTATCCTAAGGGACAGATAGCCTTTCAATAGTGAAAATTAAACGCGATTGCAGTATTTCACTATCAGGACATGTCACACACACCAGTACACGTCCTAACTTTCACATACACTGCCCCTGCCCAGGGGGGTACCTTGGGCCTACCATAGGGGTGCTTTAAATGTAAGAAAAGGGATGGTTAGGGCCTGGCAAGCGAGTGCACTTGCCAGGTTGACATGGCAGTTAACAAACTGTGCACAGAGACTGCAGTGGCACGTTCTAGATACTGTTTCAGGGCTACTCATGAGGGTGGCACAATCAGTGCTGCAGGCCCATTAGTAGAATTAGATTTACAGGCCCTGGTACACTCAGTGCACTTTACTGGAGACTTACTAGTAAATCAAATATGCCAATCAGGAGGAACCAATAGTAACAACAATTTACACAGGGAGCACTTGCACTTTGACACTGATCAGAAGTGGCAAAGTGACAAAATATCTAAGCCAGCAAAAACGAAATCCAGCAAAGCATCAAAAATACAGGTGGTAGAGGCAAAAAGTCAGGGGAAACCACGCCAAAGATTCCAAATCTAACAGGAACACCTCACGAGTGCAAAGTAAGGCATCGCAGCAATTTGCGCTGGCTTGCCTTACTCCATATTTATTAGGCCTCTTAGATATAATTCTTTGTTTTTCATCACTGGAGCATTACAAAAGGTGATGCTCTGGTGGTGCAAGTGACTCATGTAATGCCCCAAAATACACATCACATGGAAGCTGTGAATGCATTTCCTCCTGGTGACAATGGTCTTGTCTCTAGGTGCAGAAAAAATGTAGTGGTGTTAACAGGGATTAGCCATGCGGAAGTGGACAGCATCAGTTAGCAACACACAGGGTAGCTTTCTCAGCTCCTCTGTGTGAAGTGGTAAATCCAAATGTGGATCTCAGGGACTGAAAATAATAATGTCATGACTGTTAGAAATCGACAGGGGGTGAACGTTTGAAACCTGTTATTGGAAAATCATTAAATTGTTTCCCTGTAAGACCATGGCAGACCAAGCTCTGGAGGCCACAGTTCTGGGACTAGCAGATCAGTTTAGGTTAATGAACAGGACTTCAAGGTCAAGACAGGTAGTGGGTTTATTTAAACATAAATAAGAGAAACTGCATTACAATTTTCCATGTTGCATAGGCTTTTTTATTGCTGTTGAGTATGTTCATCATCTCATCCATCAACTTTATTATTCTTCTCCTCCTTAAACAGATCCCTCTGCTTCCAGGACTTTGCCTGTTTACTTGACTGTGCTCTTCAACTTCTTTTTGGCTTTGTTGTATTGCTGTGTTCCATTTCCCTTGACTTAAAGTGGATCCCTGGCATGCTTGACTCCTATCTTACAAGATTCCTTCAGTTCAGCTTAGGTACACCATGACCAGTCATTTTGAAGCTAGTAATTACACTCTGTCAATATATCATTATAGCAAGATTCTTCTTTTAACAATCATTACTAATGTCTTGAGTATCCTTTCCCTTTGTAAAACCATACTCCAATAACAGAAAATATTTGTTATTGAGTTTTCGGTAATACAAGATGTAATATAAATAGTGGAGCCTCAGAAGGTGTTTGTCTCTCTCTCTCTCTCTCTCTCTCTCTCTCTCTCTCACTATCCTTTTCTCTGCTTCTCCGTGGCTCTCTCTCTGCATACCATTTCCTTTTCTGTTCAGTATTTAGCACTGTCTGAAACGTACTCATTCAGTTCTACATTCTAAGGAGTGGTGCAGATTCTAGCCTGAAGCTGTTGGATACCACTGGGAAATTCTATTCACAAACACCCTAGACATTCTGCCTGTGTATTCAGCAGGAGGAAAGGCCAGTCCCATCACTGTTGGAGAGGATGACACCTCACCTTCATATGGCAGTTGGAAGACCTGTAAGCCTTAGGGTGTTCTTCCCCAAAATATTTTGCCTGCTGCCCTCCAATTTTGCTGAATTTGTTTTTGGTGCCCTTAGGACTTTGCACACTTTACCATTGCTAACAAGTGCTAAAGTGGTTGTGCTCACACACCTAGACATGGTTTGATTCACATATGTAATTGGAATATTTCTTAACTTTAATGTTGTTTGGTTCTAATTGAACTTAACTCACATGTCTCTTTGAACTTACCTGCTGCGTCTGCAATTTCTATCAGTTGTTAGAACTGTTTATGATTCTGTTAGAACTTTGTTTTAATCTAAGCAGACTATGTTAATTAAGTTGGTATAATTCACCCCATCCAATTATTTAATCAGTTTCTGACATGATTGAGCAGGGGAACACTGAAAGATAAAGAAGGAGAGGAAATTGGAAAATGTGTGGAATGACCCACATGCTGAGAAAGAGCAATGGGCAAGACATGGCGCACAAAAACCATTCTGATTCACTTGATTATGTCATAATTATTGTGCGGGTTGCACCTGTAACCAATTTATTTATTTATTTATTTATTTTGACATTTATAAAGCGCGAACGAATAACCAATCTTGAATTACTCATTCTATTTCTGTTCACACTAATGTGTAGGTTTAAGCAGGGACTGATTAACAAACTTCACTTTGAGGTATGTATTAAGTAGTACAAAATGTACTTTTCACACACTGCAAATTTGTTGTAACTTATACTTTTGAGTAAGTTTACTACATTTCAGTATTCACAAAACTGCACTTTTGTACTACCTTATACTTTTGTAGTAACAAACACTTTTGTGGTAAGTCTCTATCTCCATTATTCTCAATACAGGAGGGGCTTTGCAGTACTATTGTTTGGCCTGTGTGTTGCTTGACTTACTTCAAAGGTGTAAATTACCCAAAAAGTATAAGTTACTACTAAAGAGCCGCTCGTAGATGTAATTAATTACGGACATTGCAGGAACACGGAACTTTTGATCCCAGTCAGCCAGGAGTGCACAGGACCCAGGGGAGCCTTGTTTGTTTGCTGAACACCATAGGTGGGACTGCGAGGACCAGCCTGCACAGCGCCATCACCACAGGTGCAGCTGGTGCCTCTTCCCGCCTGCTCCCGCCCTCCTCCTCCTCCATCACCGTTATTACTTCTCGCTGCCCCCGCTTCGCGGGTGCCACTCGTAGATGTAATTAATCACGGACATTGCAGGAACACGGAACTTTTGATCCCGGTCAGCCAGGAGTGCACAGGACCCAGGGGAGCCTTGTTTGTTTGCTGAACACCGTAGGTGGGACTGCGAGGACCAGCCTGCACAGCGCCATCACCACAGGTGCAGCTGGTGCCTCTTCCCGCCTGCTCCCGCCCTCCTCCTCCTCCATCACTGTTATTACTTCTCGCGGCCCCCGCTTCGCGGGAGCCGCTCGTAGATGTAATTAATCACGGACATTGCAGGAACACGGAACTTTTGATCCCGGTCAGCCAGGAGTGCACAGGACCCAGGGGAGCCTTGTTTGTTTGCTGAACACCGTAGGTGGGACTGCGAGGACCAGCCTGCACAGTGCCATCACCACAGGTGCAGCTGGTGCCTCTTCCCGCCTGCTCCCGCCTGATCCACCCCTCTACATAAACCCCTGGAGTATCCGCGCCAGCGGGACGCGCGCGGGTTGAAGCGTGGGCAAAGACTGGGCAAACAGTGGGCCGTTTGAGGCCGTTCGAGAACGGACGAGATAGGGATTGGGCCATCCCCCCTGACCCACGTCCTTCCCTCTTCACACACCCTACAATTACACTTGGATTATGGCTACAAGGGAGACGAGGAGCAAGACCACGCTGGCTGTTGGGAAGCCTAAAGGTACTTTGGACACTTACTTTGCTAAAGCTGGCTCACTCCTCATTGATGAAATTACTAATTTAGAAAGACGCATTTCGCAAGAAATTGAGTGGGTAAGGAGATCGTCTCTGGGCCCCCTTGCACATGCAACTACTCCTGAAAAAAGATTGGAATGTACATTACTAGATGCTGGGGGCAGGGGAACAAATGTTACGCCTGATGTAGTTGATTTGAGTGGTTCCCTTGTTGCAAATATTGATTGTGATCTCTCGGCCCCAGTAGATTTCAGTATATTACCTTTACCTTTACCTAAGCCCCCCCCACCCTCAACTGCACCTAATGTGACTTTGTCCATTATGGACGGAACTATTCCCAGGGAACATCAGTCTACGCAATTAAGGCAGGGGGAGAGGGAGGGAGCTATTCCAAAAAGGAAAAGAAGGGAACAAATCTGTAGGGAAAGAAAGTCTAAAACTGCAAAGAACACCACCTTGTGCGAGGGCAAGAAAAATGGCATACCTAGTAAGGGGCCAACTTGCCATTGAAAAAAAGGGCACCACCCTCTCACACACCGAGGCAGATATCCCCCAGTACAAATGTAAACTCTGGGGAGGAGGATATTACTCTCTCTGACATTCGCACTCTTATGAGGATAATGCTCAATCCTTTGGAACTGCGATTAGCAAAGATGGAAACTTGTCTACTGAATATTGAAAAGGAAATTGCACACCAACTAGACGCCCCTAACAAAGACAGCCAATTAGTAGGAAGAGGGCCGAGCCATAGTGGCAAGAAGACTAAAATAGCGCCTGCAGTTAAGGAAATGGGCCCTGCACCCAACCCTACATTAATTCAACATCCCATATCACAGCCTAATTCATCAGCCCCAAATCACTTAGTAAATGTAAGCTCCCAGGAGAAGTCAGCTGCGCGTGAAAATGGGGATTTGGGCAATGGCAATGTCAATAAACACAGGTTAGTCAATTTGCCACCAGAGGCAAGTCTGTATACAGTTATCTTAACAGGTATTCCCGAATTAAAACCATCCTCCCGGGAACCTGTCGAAGCCTTAAAAAACAAGGTAATTAATTGGCTCTCTACAAATAGGCCCCTCCCTGAAGGAATAAGGAGTGAGGTCCTTATGGTAAGAAGAGTCCCATGGCTGGGTGGTACCAGGAAATCCATCGACGGAGACTGTGTTCTGGTCAACTTCAGGGACCCCATGACTGTTTCATGTATATGTAGCTGGCCATATTGTGACAAGGGGACTTCCATTCAAGCGCTACCTCTATCATTCTTCTATCCACCCACAAGACACAGGCAGGAAGAGGAAGGTTGGGAATTTGTACAGAGAAGAGGGGGTAGATGGGGTACTAGAGAAAGTAGGACCCCCCACCCTCCTAGGACACAGCGCTATGACTACTTCCCCACCCATAAGAGATTCAGCAACCTAGACATGGTAGACTGACTGAACGAGATAGGGAGTGGAGAGGATAGAGGCTATAATGGCGTTCACGCCGCCAAAATATGCTTAGCTACCCCCGGAGAGAAGGTCAACCCCGAGGAGAAATACAATAATGGAGAGGTAGCTATTAGGCCTGTTTCCCCCCCCACGCATTGCAAGGGAGGCGACAGTGCCCCTAGATAGTAGTATAGATACCAATACACCATTGGGCCCGAAATCCAGTCTGGGTCCGCTCCCAAACCCACTAAACAAGAGTATTATCACTTCTTCTTTGAAGATACTATCCTGGAATGTGGCGGGCTTGGGCAATAAATTGAATTGCCCGGACTGGAACTCATATATTGAGGGCAAAGATATTTGCCTGTTTCAGGAAACCTGGGCGCGTGAAGAAGTTAACTGCACCGGTTTTGCTGCATTTTCTATAAATGCAAAATGGGGGGGTAGGGGGCGCCCCTCGGGAGGACTCGCAACCTGGGTGGCTAGCGATTTGGGATGTAGGGCCACTGTCCTCCCTCTGAGTAAGGAGGACATTCTTGTTGTACTGTTGGAATGGCCAAATTCACACAGGCTTCTGTTGGTAAATGTCTATTCTAGACCAGTGAATATCACGCAAGAGTCGCGTACTGTAGAGGAGCTTGCGGACGTCCTAAGTGAAATCCCTGAGGGTACCCCTTTTTTAATAGGAGGAGATCTAAATTGTCATTTTGAGCCGCTTTTCGGCTCATTGGATGGTCTAGCCCAAGAGGAGGATGCAGTCTGGTCCATACCCCCACTGGAGGCGCCGGGCCCAAGAGCGTGGTCGCCCTTGGCTATACAAATAACATCTTTAACCTTAAAATATGGTGTCCGGGCCGGTAATGGTCGGATAAATTCTGACATCCCTCAAAAATATACATATAATAGAGGGGGTAGGGAATCAAGACTTGATTATATTCTCGTTCCATTGGCTTCGTGGTCACTTATCAGAGACTTTTGGGTAACCCCAAGGGTAGATAGTGACCACAACGCACTGGAAATGGAATATGACCTCCCTGGTTATGAGGCTAGGAGGGAACAGAGCGTGACACCTGAGGTGGGATTAGGCCTTACGAACAACAGACGTAGAGTGAAGTGGGAGAAACTAGCTTCTAAGCCAGAGAAGATATCCAGGCTTTATGCCCGGGTCATCCCCACACTCGAAAAGGCCCTTGCATTATCAGAGCAAGATAGCACCCAGGACACATATACACTGTGGGGATTGCTGCATGAGGACCTCATTAAATCAGTGTCTGAAATCCTTTTCTCCACCCCAAAAAGGGCTAACGGACATACCACTTGTCCCCTCTGGTATAACATCACATGCCGTAAGGCAAAAATTGATCTCCTGTCCTCGATAAAGGAGGGGAATGGGAGCGAGATCAGGACCAGGCGAAGGGCCTATAAGCGCCTGATCAGTCACGCAAAAAGTGAATGGGAGCATGACAAATGGGAAAAACTTACCACCTCACTGGCACGTGGAGATTCGCATACATTTTGGCGCTATGTGAACACTGGATCTGAGGAGCTGACCTCTGCAATAGAGCCCAACATTTCACCTAAGGCTTGGCAAAACAACTTCCAGTCCTTATATAGTGTAGTCGATGGTGCACGATTCGATCCTATCCATCTTGACAGTGATGATTTGAAAGGGGTCCCATTTACATTATTGGAGGTCCGAGAGGCCATCCAACGGTTATCATCAGGCAAGGCACCTGGTTTAGATGGCCTACCGGGTGATCTATTTAAACACGAACCTGATGTCTGGGCACCCTATCTACTGACATTATTTAACTCCATTCTGGGAGGTATGGAGGTGCCAAATACTTGGCTGGGCGCAGAGATTGTCCCAATATTTAAAAAGGGATTGCCCCTGCTCCCAGCCAACTATAGACCCATCAGTCTTATCAATGTTCCCCAAAAGCTTTTTGGCAGATTGATACGTAACCGCCTCCAAAATTGGATTGAAGAACGTGCTATACTGAGCCCGTACCAGGCAGGGTTCAGAGAGGGTGTCTCAACCACAGACCAGATATATCGTCTGAACCTTCTATATTGGAAGACCGCGTTAGTTGAGGGTGGCACCTTGTACACGGTCTTTGTGGATTTACGAGCGGCATTCGACCTAGTGTCAAGGGATAAACTATGGACTGTTTTAATGGACCTAGGGGTTCCTGCCGATATCTTATCAATCCTGATGAGATTACACCAAGGAAATTTTGCTAAGGTCAGGTGTGGTAAAGGGGGACTTCTTTCGGATGGTTTCCCCGTTGACGCGGGGGTTAGACAGGGTTGTGTGCTTGCACCAACCCTGTTTTGCCTCTTCGTGGACGGGGTTATTAACCATCTTATTGGGTTGAACAACACCGATGCCCCTAAGCTAAATGGCAGCAGGGTCCCTGCAATCATGTTTGCAGATGATACCCTGCTGCTCGCTAAATCCCCCATGGGCATACAACGGGTGTTGGATGGGTTTTCGAACTTTTGTGTGAAGCGTGGACTGGAAATCAACGCTTCAAAAACTAAGTATATGATTTTTAACCCGCCCTCCGCAACTCGCCCAAACCCAACGATAGGGTCCGTCAGATTAGAGAGGGTCACTACGTTTGATTATTTGGGGGTTACACTTAACCAAACTATGACTTGGGACTCGCACCGAACCAAGGCAAATATGAAATTGGCACAGTTAACGGGTGGTATAGGCAGGATGACAAGCAGGTCGACTTATAAACCTTTTGGTCCACCCCAGCAAATTTATAAAACACAGGCTAGAGGGGCAGTAACCTATGGGGGCGAAATACGGGGGCATATAGCTGACCAGAAATTGCAGATCACGGAGAATAATTTCATAAGGCAACTGGCAGCATTACCGCCTAGTACCCCACTTCTCCCACTGAGATTAGACCTGGGCCTAAGACCTATTACGGAGGAGTTGGGACTCAAACCCCTAACCTTTTGGCGCAAAGTCTGGAGCACGCCGGAATTATCTAATTACAGGGCTGAGCTCGTAGAGATTTTGCGCCTACCTAAAGCGGCACAAATCCCATGGTTAAAGTACATTAAGCAAACTTTCGAAACACTAGGAAGACCAGATTTGTGGCATAATCCAGGAAATGCATGTTGCAGGATCTCACGCAAATCTTTATCAAAGGTTTATTATGAGCACAAGCTACGGGTCTCTATTGAGAGCACACATGAGGGGTCTTTATCTAACTTCTTCCTTGTTTTCACGTAGGTCCGCCAAAAACAAGGAAGTTATATATGCAGTGGCGCTATGGTACTCTTCCCCTTAGGGCATACACTGACCACTGGACTAAACTCCAGCTCACAGTTCAATGCCCAGCATGTGCATACCCGTGAGAGAATGATCTGCATATTATATATTTCTGTCCAGTTTACCAAAGACCTCGGAATTACTGGCTTGTCCCTCTCCTCAAAAATTTGGGTTTTAGGAACTACCTTCCAGCATACAGAATTTTAAAGACAGATTCATCTGCCCTAATTGTATTTGCAGTTGCTAAATTCCTAACAGCAATGTGGTTTATCCGTAATCGTTGCACTAAGCCTAACATGGTTATATGAATATTTTTGATGATTTTAACCAGATTGTTTATGACTTTCTTTTTATTCATCTAAATGTAATCATTTTATTGTGTAATTTATAAATTGTAATATTGTTGCATTCTTTTATGGTCCTAGTGACCGAAATAAAGATTATGATGATGAATACTGAAAGGTAGTTAACATACTCAAAAGTGTAAACTTACTGAAAAAGTGCAAGTTACCTTTGTGAATCAGGCCCACTGTGTCTCACATCAAACGGTACAGCTTCACTCCATGCTTACGAACAGCTACAAGATTGTTGTGACCAATTAAAAATATCCCTCTGGTCATTATGAGCAAGGCCAAAATTCTTCCCCTATAAGCCATACATTTTTCAAACCAACCGAAAATGCACACTGAGCTTATCCAGATAAATTCAACCAAAATGCAATACTATGTAACTTATACGTAACTTAAATTTGTCTTTGATTTAAAGGCATATTTAGACAATTATAATTATGTTATAAAATTATTTAAGATATTTTTCAATACACAAGAAAATTTCTTTGTTAATTATAACCAGGCATGGTCTGTTACTGCATGAACGGGAAAGCAATGGTTGCAGATACATTGCTCTGCTTGTCCCTGCCTATACTGGAACAGGCATATTCTCACCCCTTAATAAATTCCCACCATTGTTTGCTTTTAAACTAGTAAATTCTTGTGGCGGCCGGCACAGGTAAGCACGGTAGGCTGGGCAGGCCACGGCAGGGAGGAAGCCAACGGACGACAGAATAGGTGTTATTCATTTATTTAATTATACCTATTCCGTCGTCTGTCGACTTCCCCCTCCCACCCAGCCCCACCACACAACTTCACCGCGTTTACCTGTGCCAACCACGGCTAGTAAATACCTTCTAAAAGAACATCTTGGAGCCGTCAGGTACTGTTGTTTCAACTACTCTTGTGGTTATATATAGCATCAATTCAGTCAAAAATGGATGCTTTTATGTTGTTACTAAACAGTTCACCATAGTGACCGGTATGCAACTGACTTACTAAATACATTTGCTACACTTGCTGGATTATACTGATTCTCTTAAATTTCTGATGAAGCTTTATCAGTTACACAGGTGTAGGTAGAAGTAGTGGATGGGGTAAAATGTGACAGTGAGGGGTGATGATGTCCCCCATTAAATTTTATTTAATTAGAATTGGCTAGTCAAACCATCACAAAAAAAATATATTACCCACATTGCTATTCAGTGTTGATTTTAATGAAATGTTTTAGCTCTTCTATATCAATCAATAAGTAAATACTTTACTCGGATCACTGACATAACATCGACACTCAAAATATCGACCTTCAAAATTACAGACACACAAATATCGATAACATAAATATCGATATTCTATACATATTTTTTTATTTTTTTTATTTTTTGAAAAACCTTTATTAGGCGCAATTAAATCGTACACAGCTCGTCACCTACAACCTGATGGAACAGGCCGGGAGCGGTAGTGCAGTAGAATGAGTAGTAGACAGTGCATGACGATGAACAATAATTTAACACAGCTTGTACGCCTACAACCCTGAAGGGCCGGCAGCGAGTAAAAGCAGTTACTGCACAGAAATGCAAGGACATGTAATGACAATACGGTGCACAGTTGGCAGTGAGCAGTTGAGGTTACATTGATCTATAATAAGCAACTTAGAAGCCACAGAAACATCAAACTTCAATTCCCACCCAGGGTGTGTCCAACGCCCCCAGCATGTGGCGGAAGGGACTGAGCGGTGCAGGGCCGTTGTCCAGCAAGGCGCACTGGAGAATGGAATAGGCGCACAAAGTGGCACGCCGTAACCCCGTATAGCCAGGTCAGTCGCGCTGGGAGGGGGGGGGGAAGCAATGCGAGCGAGTCGGGGAGCCAGAGCAAAGTGTCGCCATCCAGAATGCCATAGCGCACGGGTCCTTGAAGAAACAGAATCACATTGGTTGGGGGGGGGCAGGGGAAGCAAGAAGGCCGCCGGTCATCCATACCGAGCTTCCGATTCGGTGCGCGCAGATACAGCCGAAAGCGCGCTACAAGGCAGGGGTAGGGGAGGGGGATTGAGCGCGAGGTGTGGTGCGAGGGGAGAGCGCAAGCGGGGGGGCAAGGCGATGCCTCAGCTCGGACCGTCCGCGGGGGGAGACCCAGGCCCGCGCGGGGTAGGCAGCGCCTCTCCCCCAGGTCCTCGCCAAGCTCCTCCCCACCGTCAGCCGACGCCCGAGAGCGGAGAAGGTATGTCGTGAGTGGTCCCCATAGGTCTTTGGGATGGGACCGGTGTGGCAGCAGGTCAGCATAATTGTGTAGATGTTCCTGCCAGGTCGCCATCGTGGCCAGCCAGGTCTTGAATTTGGGCGCTCGCCCCCGACCCCATCTGCACGCTACATGACGTTTAGCCAGTAATAATCCTAGCGCAAAAAATTTCCGGTGTGCTTTCAACGAGGGGCAGGAGCGGCCCAGAAGGGCAGTCATTGGGCACGGGGACAAGTCCACCCCAACCATTATAGACAGGGCCGCGAATATCGCGATCCAGTACTCGGCCACGGGCCGACATGTCCATGCCAGGTGCATGAAGTCCGCTCCCGGCTGATGGCACCGGAGGCAGCGATCGTCATCCCGGAGGCCGAAGCGATGCAGTTTGGCCGGAGTAAAGTAAAGACGGTGTAAGTACTTGAAATGTAGTAAACGGAGGCGGGCATTGCCCGTCACAGCATTGGTGTGACTGCAGCTCTCCTCCCACTGGTCGTCTGTCATCAGTGCACCTAGATCACTGTCCCAGTCCGCCCGAGCCCTAAGCGGGGGGGGAGAAGGTGCCACCTGAACGTGTTTGTATAGCATAGAGACCACGTGTGTCGGGGCGGTCGCCTGGAGCAGGGTGTGCAAAGGTGCAACGACGTCCGGCTCATCCGGGAAATTAGGAGTGATCGCCCGAATATTTCGCCGGAGGCGAGTGTATAGGAATGTGTCCATCACTGACGGGATATTGTCTCCGAAGAAGTGGGGCGCAGCCCGAAAGGTTCCCAGGTGGTATAGGTCGCCCCATGTATGTATCGCCAGCCGTGTGAGCCATCGACGTCCAAGCTCCTCGCGGGTAATACTGAGTCTGGGGTCATGGGCAAGAGTCATTCGTGGAGAGTACAGAAACGTAACCTCCATACAGTCTGCCATGCGCTTCCAAGCCTGTACGGTGCAATCTACCGTGGTGGGGTCACGAGTCCCCATTCTGGTCTCCGTGTATAGATATCCGGCAGGTTTCTCGGGTCTCATATACCCGTCTTCCACTGCCAGGTGTGCCATGAAGGAGGGGGGTGAAACCAGTACACCGCAAAGTGTCCCTGGGCACAGTCATAGTAACGCTGGAAGTTCGGAACATCGAGCCCACCCTGATGGTAGGGCAACATCAGTGTGCGAAGCCCGATCCGGGCTTGTTTCCCGCCCCAAATCAGGCGGGACAGCTGGGAATTGAGGGTCCGAAAGAAGTGTGCCCCAGGGCTGTATGGAATATTGGTGAAAAGGTACAACAATTTGGGAAGTATTACCATCTTGATCAGGGAGATGCGCCCCGCCATGGACAGCGGAAGATGGATCCATTGCGAGATTTTGTCGGAGAGTTTGTCCATGGTCGTGCCATAGTTTGCTCTAAGAAGGGCGTCCCGGTTCCTGGTCACCCTAACCCCCAAGTAAGTTATTTCGTCCGACTCCCACAGCAAGGGGTAATCTAGCGGGAATCTCGTGGTACTGTCAGTCAGGGGGAATAATGCAGACTTCGCCCAATTGATCTGTATGCCCGATACAGCCCCGAATTTGGTCACCTCCCGCAGCAACGGGTTAAGATTGTCACGCGGCTTATGTACGTATAGCGTCATGTCATCCGCATATAATGCAATGAGCAATTGTCGCTCCGGGTATATAAGAGAGCGGTGCTTATGGTGCTGGCGAAGTTTAGCCGCCAGCGGCTCGATAGCGAGGGCGAAGAGGACCGGCGAGAGGGGGCAGCCTTGACGAGTTCCTCTGTGAATAAGGAATGGGGCAGACCGGGAGCCATTGAGCAGAACGGCCGCTTTGGGGCGGCGATATAGCAGCCGGATCCAGTCCAGGAAGCTGAAGGGAATCCCCATCCGTTCTAACAAGGCCAGTAAGTAGTCCCATTCGAGGGAGTCGAACGCCTTGGTGGCGTCCAGGAACACCGCAGCCGCCTCGCAATGGGGGTCTATGTCTTGCATCACTGCCTGCAGGGTACGAAGATTGTGGGAGGTTGATCTATTCGGGACAAAACCGGCTTGGTCGGGAAGGACAAGGCGCTCCATCAGTAAGTTGAGCCGTGTTGCGAGGACCTTAGCGAGTATCTTACTGTCCGTGTTCAATAAAGAGAGGGGTCTATACGAGTCGCAATATTCCGGGGGCTTGCCCGGCTTCAGCAGGGAGGTGATGAGGGCCTCACGCATCGTCCCCGGTAGGATACCTGCCTCAAGGGCAGAGTAAAACAGTTGCTTCAGAATAGGGGCAAGGACATGGATAAAGGCTTTGTAAAAATCTATCGGCAAGCCGTCCGATCCCGGAGCCTTGCCTGACTTCATGGACATTATCGCGTCCTTGATCTCGTCTAGCTCCAGGCCGTGGTGCAAAAATTTCTGCTGGGATGGGCCCAACCAGGCTATCGCGGTATCATCGAGGTACTCCGTGAGTGCAATCGGGGTCCGCCTACCGGAGGAGTACAGTCTAGTGTAATGGTCCGTGAGGACTCGGAGCTGGGCAGGTGTGTCTCTCTGCGGGACACCATGGCTATCCAGCAGAGAGGACACGTAATTATGGTAGCGGGGCTGCCGCACCGCCGAAGACAGAGCTCTTCCAGGTCGGTCGCCCTCCCCGTACACCCTCGCAACATAAGGCTTCCCCAGGAATTTGCATTCCTTAGCGGCAGCGTCTGTATACTCATTCAGTTTTTCTCTGAGGCGTGCCGCGATCCCCTGGTCCTGTGTGTTTAGCGCCTGTTCACGTTCTAGTAGCAGCAGCTCGGCCTCTAACCTACGCACATCTCCGCGCAGGCACCTAAGGATCCCCCCGCCCTTCGCTATGCACCACCCCCTCACAGTAACCTTAAAAGCCTCCCATACCGTAGTGAACTCGGTGACTGATTCAGTGTTGCGGGTGAAGAAGTCTGTGATGTCATTTTCCATTTCAGCATGGAACACTGAGTCCGTGAGGTGCGCGGGGTTAAGGCGCCAGCTGAGGTATGGGGACACATCAAGGGGAACGCGCAGGGAGACCAACACAGGGGAGTGATCGGAGAATGTGCGCGCGAGATGATTCGCATCGAGCAACCACGGGGTAAGGCCGGGAGATAGAAATATATAGTCGATGCGGGCCCAAGTGGAATGTACGGCAGAGTAGTGCGTGCCCTGCCGAAGGGAGGGCTGGAGGTGACGCCAGGCATCAGTCAACCTATGTTCCTCGGTTAAAGTGGCCAGGGCGCGCTGGGTATGTGAGTAGTGGGACGGTTGTGGGTGTGAGCAGTCCATGGCAGGTCGAAGTGCGGCATTGAAATCTCCACCCAGGACTACATGGGAGATGCCCAGCGTCTGTATCCTCCCCCACATGGTCAGTAGTGTCGTCGGGTCGTCAACATTGGGGCCGTAATAGCAAGCGAACAGTATTGTGTGTGAGTGGAACCTTCCCCAAATCATGCAATATCTGCCACAGGGTCCCATCTCAGTACCCGCTGGAATGAAACCCAGCCCGCGTCGCACCAGCACAGTCACGCCTCTAGCATAGGTTGAGTAGGACGAGAACACTCTGCATGCAGCCCAGCGTGTCGCAAATGAGGGATCCCCTCCTGGCCGTAAGTGTGTCTCCTGAAGCATGGCAATGGAAACTCTCTGCCTATCTAGGTATCCCAGGACCTGGCGCCTCTTTCTGGGGTCATTAAGCCCTCGGACATTCCAGGAGATCAGTTTAAGCTGTTGCTTAGGCCCCGTGTCCCCTACATCTTCCATCGCTCCCTGACCCATAACGTGACATAGTTGTTCACAGCATGGTACAACACAATGAAATAAGCATGACATTCATAAATGACCCTTCTGAGCTCCTTCCCTTTTTCCCCGCCCCGCACAAACATCCCTCGTGCTTCAGTGGCTCGAGAACCATAACATAGAACTTGAATCCCTCCCACACCGGCAACCCCAACTGGCCGGGAATCTTGGTCCCACCCATCCCTCCCCATCCCTAACAACCCCAACCTAGGGAAAGAAAACAGTAAAGCATCCACCCGTACCCCGCTAGGGGGGAGGGCGTATGGGGGCTCGCCCGTAGGGGGGGTAATATCTAGGGGCGACCAACCTACCACCCAACTCCTCTCTTTCACCCACAAGAGTCCGGATGTCTAGTCCGGGCCCTTAGCATGGGACGGAGTTGGGTGACCGAGCACTTAAGTAAGCAATCACCTATACAGACATGTATATTAATAAAGGGTTACCTCACCCGGTACAGTTGGTAGTAGGAGCAGGAGATTCCTGGAGCTGCACATGTACATTACCCTGATACCACCGCGAGTGCGGTCAGTCCTGCTGTCCCATTGGTGAGGACGATCTGGAGCGGCACGGCGCCTCACCCCCTTGTGCCTCTGATCCACCATACCGCTTAAGGAAGTCCTCAACCTGTTGTGGTTGCTGAAAAAAGAGTGGTTTGCCCAAATGAGTAATTTTCAGTTTCGCAGGGTAGAGCATAGCATAGGGGATCTCACAGGCTTGTAGTTTCTTTTTGACGGCCGTAAATTTGTGTCGAGACTCTTGTACTGACGCCGTAAAGTCAGGGAAGAATGATAATGTCGCATTGCCGTATCGCACTGTGCCTATCTCCCTTGCTCGGCGGAGCACCGCATCTCTATCCCTGTAGTTCAGGAATCGTGCGATAATAGGGCGCGGAGGGGCCCCAGGGGGAGGTCGAGCCGCCAGAGACCTGTGTGCCCTTTCAACGATCAAGTGTGGGGAGAAGGAGTCTCTACCAAATAATTCAATCATCAGGTTCTCGATGTAGGCCTCCATTTTCCCCGTGTTGGTGGTCTCCGCAAGGCCCAAAAGGCGGACGGTGTTTCGACGGGACCTGGCCTCTAAGTCCTCGTTCTTGTCCGCAATTAGTTTAAGAATACGGTCCATTTGCGATATCTGTTTGCCTGCAGAGGCGGCGCCGTCCTCCAAAGAAGAGATCCGCTCCTCGGTCTCCTGAAGTCGGGCGTCATGTTGATCAAGTTTAGCCACGACCCCGTCTAGCCGGGTAGTAATGGTGTCAATCTTGGAGTCAATGGTTGAGAGGCTTTGCTTCAAGCCAAGCAATGGAGACTTCCAGTCCTCCTCAGGGGCCGCGGCGGTTGAGGGTCCACCGTCCGCCCCGGCCACCGTTTTCTTGGTCTCAAACGGCAGTCGGGACTGGCGGGTATCATTGCGCCCCATGGCGCACCCCGATGAGGGTGTGGGCTCACCCCGCTCCACGCAACCGTACCCGAGGGGAGACAGGCAAGGTGTGGGGGGAGTGCCGTCTCAAAATCCCACGTAGAGTCCAATCGGGGCCGGGCAACAGTCAGCAGCCCAAAGCCCAAAGGGGGGCTCCACTAGCGTGGACCCCCGGGAGCAGGCAGGCCTCAGCCCCCGGTAGCAGCGTCCAGCACTGGAGAGATCCCAACGGCAGGAGGACGGGCACCCAGGACTCCGATGGGGGCGCGGGGGCACGCGGGCCCGCCACCAGTAAGGCAAACAGCAAGAGCAGCGGGGGGGGGAGATGGCCGAAGCCCGCAGTCGGCGGGAGGGTTCAGGCCAGCGGGATTAGCTGTCGTCAGGTGCGGGGGGGCCCTCCGTCCCAGAGCAACCCCTGGGTCCCCCCCAGTAGGGATGAGCGCAGGCCACCGGGAGCACAATCGTGCGTACTCAGAGCCGATGTAGGCGTCCTCCCCTCCGTGGCACGGATGGTGGCGCAGGGAAGAATAGGCGGTCAGCAGGGCCCAATAGGGCGACTCCCACGTAGTGGCCCGCCGCGGCTCCAGGTACCCCCCAGCTCAGGGCTCCACCGTGGCAGGGCAATGCATCCAAGCTCCGGTCGACCAGGCCGACAGACGGGCCACCCACAGCCCAGCGGAGGCCCAGTGTAAAAGGATGTCACGTGGCAGGCAGGGGCCGAGAGGCAGCAATGGCGGCGCTCCTCACCTCATCCAACGGTCGCAGAACAAGACCGCACCAAGCAGCAGGGCACGGCCAGGTCGGGGGCTCCAGGGCAGGCCCCCCCGCAGTCCTCCGGCAGCCCGCACGGCAGCGCAGCTCTCCCCCAGAGCCCCGGAGTCGTCAGGCAGTCGCCGCGCCACCCGACCAGGGCAGGCCCCAAAGCCGCGGGATCCAGCAGTCTACGTCGCCACAAGGCTCCGGGCAACACGTAGGAAGCAGCCCCCGCCGGGCGAGACGCAGCCGACTGTGCCCTCCTCCAGCACGGGAGCACAGCGAGACGCACACCGCCGTGATCAGCAGGCTCCTCTGGATATTCCGGTGAGGTCTGTTAGTAGTATAGTGAGGGCAGGATGGATTGAAAGGATATTGAAGTGCCCGGTCGGGCAGGAGCCTCACGGTAGTGCGGCCATCTTGGTGCAACGCCACCTAGCGCCCCCCCGATATTCTATACATATTTAAAAAAATATTGTAATACATTAACATAGATATCACTAATATCGATCAAGAAAATATAGTCATAACTAATATCAAAAACATAAAATAAAAATACAAAATGACATAAATATCGATAACAAAAATATAGATCACAATCTTATCCCCAAAAACAAAATATCAACACCTTAATTATATTTTTAATAACACAATATATAACTTAAATAATATGAACAATATCACAAACACACAAAACATATTAAATAAATAAAATAAACAAAATTAAAATTAAATATATTATAATTTAATAAAATACCTTTAACAAATTAATTATACTTACAAACAAAATGGGGCCCCTTTAGGATGGCGGGCGGAGGCACCACCGCAGTGCTGGTGGTGGAGGAAAATGCAATTTACCACACGCCAGCAGCGCTCCTCACGCCAGCCATATTAGTATTAGGCCTGGGCAAAAATTTCGTTCCGTTCGCGGAAATTGCGATAATTTGACATTTTTGCGTTCCGCGGAGAGCGCGAAGATGTCAAAAATTCCGGTTTCCGCAGCTTGGCGATAATTTGTTTCTTGCTCGCGCTGTAAAATGATACATTCTCGCGCGCGCGCGATCGCCTTACCTGATTCCCTGCGTTCGCCGACAAGTTTTCTTGATCCGGTCGCGTTCTCCATGAGATGTTGTATTGTTTTTAGCCATTTGCGCTGTCTCGCGACAGTTCGCGCCCGCAGTGACGTCATGCGTCGCGCGATCACGTCTTTCTTCTCGCGATCATGCACCGCGAGAACAACTCAAAACAAGATGGCCGCGCCCGCAAGCAGCCACATGGGTAAGTTGGCGACCCGCAACCATGCAGAAAATCGCGCGAACATGCCGGAAAAAAACTTCCGCATCTTCGCGATATTTCTGCTTGTTTGCGATAATTTTAAACATTCTCGCGATAATTTGCGAAGGTTAATTCCGCAAATTCCGCCCACCCCTAATTAGTATGGCCAAACATAGCCCATTTCCCATCCGCCGTGGTGCGATGCGAACCACCTTCAAAAAGCGCCTGCCACCGTGGCAGTGGGGCCAATTGAGGCTCACCGCCGTGCAGAATGATGTCCCGTCTGTTGTACAAATCAGGATGCCCCAAACAGCCAGTCGCACCATAGCGGAGAAAACGCCCAACCAGAGACGGCGGAAGCACGACTGCGGAGCGCCAAACCAGAGTGTCAGTCCTTTCTGCCCGGTCTCAACTGCAATGTATCCAGCTCTACACGTCATCCTGGTGCTGTGCCTGATACAGTATCAGCAACTCATGCACTGTCCCGGATGCCGCCGCAGGTACGCAATAACACAACTCCGCACACAACAATAACACACAATACCTGGGCAGATATAGGGTTCCTGTCCCCACCAGACACCCTGGTGGGGACAGGAACACATCCACAAGTGTACCCACACATGTCCTACCTGTCACTAAATTACCCCTCCGCATCCAGGTCACCCACCAACCGCGATATTGATGCAATGTCCTGGTCACATCACCGCAGCAGTGAAGACGCAGGAAAACATGCGCCAGGCAAGGGCAGTGCACAAAGAGCAAAGGGCCACACCTCCACACAATAGGCCCCCCAAACATAAAGGGACATGCTATGTGCTCTCCCTGTGCTCCCCCATGCACAAGAACCAGCCAGGTGAACCCAACACCCTGCACCACACATCAAACAACCAGGGAGTCAGTCTCAGCAGGTGGGGCTGCAGAAGAACACACAGTACAGAAGCTCAGGGCCAGGGCAACCCACACACCCCACCCACACTCCACTCATGGCAAGAAAACAGAGTCCAAGCACTAAATGAACATTCACACAGAATATGAACAATCATCCAACTGGACACACAGGCTGTCAAGTCACACAGACATACCCCACACTGACACAAACCCACATACTCAGACCAGATGTCAGCAGCAATGGAGGACAACAAATAGGAAAGCTAAAATGAGGTGCACACAAATGGAAGGCCAAGGAGCCAACCACTAAGCATGTGTACATCACATGCAAGAGAAGGAACATATAACAACAACCTTAGCCCATCAAATCACACATGGCTGGCACAGTGAGTGAAATTAAACCACAGTTACCTCTGTGCAACAACTAAGGGAGACAGCAAGGCAAACCATGTATAGGCATAGGGATAAAAGGAAGTCTCTGAAGTCAAACAGTGAACAGCCACACATCTGCATCCAACTACTTGACAGGTGTATGTCAGCAGCACAGCACAACACACTGGGCCCATGGACACACTCCATGACTGTCAAACATAAGTAGGATCCTTCACACATACCCCCCCAACCTCACACCTGCAGCACACAATACCAGTGTCAAACACACCGAAGGGTGCCAATAATGTCCAGTCAATACACTGACAAACAATCATACTCCCTGGGGGGCATCCACAAACATCACACACACACACTCAGGAATGCCTGAACCAATGCTGGCACAAAAACAACAGCCAAACATAAAACTCAATAACAACATACACAGAAGGACAACAAGACCTGTGCAGTAAAACAGTGGAAAGGCAATGGGAGCCCGCACAGAACAGGAGTACACATCATCACACAGGAACGATGCATAGAAAACAAACCCCAACACAGACAAGAAATGCATCATCGAAAACAATCATGGACACAAACTGGGACCAATGGGCCTACAATGAAACGCAGACAGACATACCACACCACCCATCAAGTCAACATGGTGTTATAGTGTACCACATGCCTGCACATGCACAATCCTGACAAATGACAGGTCACATATGAGAGGAGAAAACCCCAAGGATGCCCCCAAAATGAGCCTAGGAACAAGAATAGCCCTAGGTGCATGTGACAGATACACAAGTAATGCACACTACACTGGCAACACACATCTGAATGAATCACAACCCACTAACAAAACACACACACTGACATGCAAATAGAACATCACACACAGAGCATCTGTCATCTGCAAGAGACAACACAGGCCAAACACTGCACACATCCACATCAAACACACAACGGTTGTACATGCCAATACATCATAACGCAAACACATCAGGACATCAGGGGTGCACACCAGGCAAGGACAAGGTAACATACACTCACAGCACTGCATGCATGACAAGCAGTGTGTGCACACCAAACATACCAGTTCCACACAGATATGAGTGACACACCATGAACCCCCACAACACTAATCAGCACAGCACACAGACAACATCACACTCAGGAAGTGAAGCAGTACCTCAGCAAACACACATACAGCTAACCCAACACCCACAGATGCACAACTCTGGGACCCCCAGGTGACAACAACATGACCAGAGGACTATGCACCACAAACAGTTGAACTGCATATGAACAACCATGGCTGCAACACAAGACAAGAAAATCACATATAACCAATTGGGAAACTGTCCTGAGTGGCACGTTGGTCCTGTGCACAGATCAGCACCACAAAGCATAGTGTAACAAATGAAGTGATGGGGAGGCACACACACTGGCAACCCAAGGGGACAGCTGACATGAGAGTGAAGTGGTGTGTATGTCAGTAGTGGACAGGTGAGGAGTGCACCACACAAAAATAGATGGAGTGCAGACTCACAATGAGTAGGCATCAGAGACTCCACAACCCACATGCCATAATGGAGCCAAAAAGCCCCCAAGATACAGCAATGCATGAGAAAACACACCCACAATGTCAGTGTGGCTGAGCAGGGCTGCACAGTGAGTATAAACACTATCAAGACACATGGCTGATCAACAAAACACAACACTGACTTGCCAGTCACACACTCTGCATACTCACAATTGCCACCAACAACAAGTAGGTGTCCCCCAGAAGTGCAAGGACACACCAACACACTGCACAGTGCACAACCTACAACTCCCACATGTGCATACAATCACAAGCACATGGCTGACCAATCCATATAACAGGCACTCAACTCTTGGGTGACACGTGTGCAGTTGACATTGCAGGGACACACATACATCAACACCACTGACAAAGTCACCCCGTTCATACTGCACACTTCTTCACCACCCAAGTGCACACATTGAAATTTACCCACGTGACTAGGATGACTGGCTACCACACGATGAGCATACACCAACACTGCTGGTCACACATAAAGAAAGATCACACAGACATGATGACCCTGTCCAGCCAGCCTGCAATACTGTGGATAGAAGCCCACTTCATGCTGGCAGTGCATACAAACATGACATGTGTACAATATAGCTAACCTGACCAAACAGTGAATATGATAACAGTAGTTCATCACAAACCAACATCACTGCACCCCCAAACCTCAGAGTCAAGAAGAACTGCAGTGCCTGTAACCTTTGTACATCCCTGAAAAAATGAAACTAGCCATTGGCAATGTTGAAGTGGCATATAGAGCATGTGTCACAGTAGACCATAACCACACAGAAAACCCTTTATTCAGCAAGGACACTGACAAGGCAGACAAGAGGAGTAACTGTCTTTATTCACATATTACACAGATAGGCACCAAAAGTAGACAAGAGCGATGCCAGTGGCCAGTACAAAGTGCAGAGTAGTTACGTGAGATCATGCACAGGGAAGGGGCAAACAGCAGTGAACATCAAGGCCAGTGGCCAGTACAAAGTGGAGAGTAGTTACATGAGATCCTGCACAGGGAAGGAGCAAACAGCAGTGAACATAAAGGCCAGTGGCCAGTACAAAGTGCAGATGAGGTACATGAGACCCTGCACAAGGAAGGGGCAAACAGCACAGCCAGTGGCCAGTCCAATGTGCAAAGTAAGTACATGAGAAGCTGCACAAGGAAGGGACAAACAGCAAGGCCAGTGGCCAGTCCAAGGTGCAGAGTAAGTACATGAGAAGCTGCACAGGGAAGTGGCAAACAGGAAGGCCAGTGGCCAGTCCAAGGTGCAGAGTAGTCACATGAGATCCCGCAAAGGGAAGGGGCGAACAGTAGTGAACATCAAGGCCAATGGCCTCTCCAAAGTGCAGATGAGGTACATGAGATCCTGCACAGGGAATGGGTGAGACTGTACCCTGCCATGGTCAGCAACACAGTCAAGGGGATAACAATGGACAGTCCAGGCACCGCAGTGAGAGAAACAGGTGTGTGAGGGGGACTTTGACTCAGTCTTGGCTGTCAGTCGGACTGGGAGGTGGCTGAGGGTCGGGGACAGTTGGAGGACTGGACCGGGGTGAGAGAGGCCCAGCTGAGGTAGAGGTCTCAGTGGTTTTGGAAGCCGGAGGGCTGCTTGGACCGGGTGGTGTAGTGACATGTGGAGGTCGAGTCATGCTGTCGTGAGATACAGTGTGGGTGGGAGAATGTGGAAGGGTGCCTTTCCACTTATTGGGGACTCGACAGGGAATTATTGTCTTGGTAGGAGTGGTATGTGGGGTGGGCACAACAGGCACACTCTCCACCAAAGCTGTATCAGGTGCAGCCGGTGGCCTCCCTCTGGGGACTTGCTGGATCCAGCAGTACGCTTGGCCTGGCCTTGCCATCCCCTGTTTACCAGGTATACCCCCTACAGTGGCCTCCTTTATCTGCTTCACAGGGCTCTGGATGGAAGTTGAGGTTGTGGGAGAATCACCCTTGGAGCTCTTTTTATGTGTACTCTTAGCAGGCACCAGCTTCTCAGCGGGCACGGCAACTGTCTGCTTGTCTCTGTGAGACGCTTTTGGGACAGGAGAGTCCTTGGCTGGGGATGCCTCTGAGGCTTTAATTTTCTGTGGGGATGGTGTCTGCGCCCTGGACTGCTTGGGCTGCTGCTGTTGTGTGCTGCGTGTGCTGTATCTTGCCCTTGAGGTCTGTGGTGTGTGGTCACTATTGTCAGATGCAGCCACTGGCAGGGGGGTGGCCAAAGGGACTGGAGCTGGACTCTGAGATTGTGCCAGTTGAATGGCTGCCCTCACTGCGGAGGACAAAGACTGGCCAGTCCGGTGTAGCACACCCACGTCTGAATGAATGCCCTCCATGAAAGCAACAACCTGTGCCAACTTTTTGTCGTGGTCTAGGAAGGCATTGATGAAAGTTGTCTGGTCCACACACAGCTGGTGTAAAAGGTCCGCAGACTCAGCACTGATGGCAGCAGGGGGGACAGGGGCAGGGGCAGTGGTGCCTGGGGTGAAGGAAACTCTTCCCTTCTTACTGGTGCTTAACTCGGGCAGCAACAGTGGAAGTGGCTGGGAGGGTGGGCACTGGATGCTGTGTGGTGGAAGAGGAGTCAGAGTCCCCGTTCCCTGTGCCTACCAACAAAGATGCGTCAACGCTGGCGTCAGATGACATTGAGGTTGGTGTCTCTGGCTGTGATTTCTTAAGCAGACTCCTGTCCCCTTCCGAGGCGCTGGTCACATCAGTGTCAGTGTGCTCGTGTGTAGCAGTCGTGCTTAATGCCTCACCACTGGTGTCCATCCCCTGTCCTTCCATGCCCATGGGAGATGCTGCAAGAGATAGAGACGTAGGGTCAGTTCAGTGGCATCAACACAACCATCATATGGAAGCAATGCACTAAACAAGATGATGATATCCCCATGTTGCACACCACCCTGTGCAGTAACATTGTGCAATCTCAATTCAAAACTCGGGTTTTGCGTGTCATCATTCAAACGTGGCATAAGTGAGCCATGTGATGACCACACAGTCAAATAGCCTGCCGGTGGCTCTGTTTAACCAGACACACAAATCCCTCTGAGCACACCTAGGGCCCTGAGGGGGGCAAAGATTTACCTCCAAACATGTTGCTACTGTCACATCTGAAAGGAGCAGAAGGGGACAACACAGATATAAACTCCAACATAACAGTCCACAATGGCCATGAGCTTATGCCATCCACCATGTCGTTCTTTGGGGCACAACTACTGTTGCACATTGGTGTCAGATGTCTAGTCCTCACAATTCTGACATCAGGCAATGCACACATTGAGGAAAGCACAATCAGATGATGCACACTGCCGTTCCCTTCCATGGGATGTCCCTGACTACCCCAATGCAGACGATGCCAGAAGGCCACGACTCAGAATGCAATGTCAAGGCGAATACTTCAATGACATGAGAAAGTACAGGTAGGGCCAATGCATGACAGCTGCACACAACATAGAGGCCACTTACAAGCCACTGCTGCACACTGCCAACATCACAGAGACCAGCGCTGGCCCAGGCTGTGAACACATGCAGCCACTCACAACCAAAGTCACTCTTCCCGCAATAATCACCCCCAGCTTGCTGTTTATGCTCCTTCAAACGTGCATCCAGCTCAGGCTGTGTCACAGCTAAGATGCAGGACATTAGTGGTTTCATGCTCCTGTGCGCCAACCTGCCAGTCCAAGGGAGCAGCCCCAGAGTCATCTCTGCCACGTTCTTGCTCAGCCGACAGATGTCATCCCACCTCTTGTGACAGTGTGTGTGCCATCGGTTAGAGACACCCAGAGCCTGCACCTTGCGTGCAATGGCCCTCCACTCGGCCTTACGCTAGTGGATTTTGAGCTGCAAGCATGGGCGACAAGAGGGGGAAAAATCAGTGACAGTGTTATGTATCACTATCTCTCAGTACAGGTGCACAATACTAACTCAGCCCAACTTCACAGACATGTCAAGCAGAGACAATACTGCATCTCATATTGCACATTTGCATGGGAGAACCATACAAAAATGCATGCAGGCATGAAGGTGGACACAGTACCTGCCCATCTCAGACACATGCAGGATGCCAGCACAGAAAGTTATGTGTAGGTTGCCCACATCTACTATCCAGTTTGAGGGTGAGCAAGACATACATCACATGTCAATATATGTTTAGGGGCAGACTCACTGTGTCCAATACTGCGCAGCCCTCAATGTCCTTGCCCTATGGATGGCTCACTGTGTCATGGAGGTCACATCAAGGGACATGATCTTACAAACCCACACCCTTCTCACAAGGCCTGTCATGTGCAATCTACAGGGCTGAGATGGCTCTTTGATAGAGAGTCCAGTAACCCACACACATGTTACACTCTGTACATTCAGTGATGTGTGCTTGTCAGATTGGGCAGTGACTGTTCAGGCCAGGTGGGATCGCACTGAGGTCCAACGTAGGGCATCAGAAATGTCACATTAAGGGACAATTTGAGAGCGGAAACAGTGCCTACACATGTCAGTCAGTACACATGCTGGTGAAAATGGAAGAGGCTGTGCACAAAAGTATGACAATCTGCTGTGTCATAGGTGAATGACCACCAAGAGTGTCACCCTCTGGTATTACAGTCCTGAGTATAGTACTGAGCCATGGATGATGCCAATTTTGAGTCAGACACAATTCCATCACTACCCTCTGGACATAAACCCTTGCTAAGGCCACAGATGAGCCTGTGAAGGACATCAGGGACCCCCACATCCATTCACAAAACCAATTACTGTCCTGACTCCAGCATTACCAACTTGCTGCGTCACTGTATGGCTGACAAGGCAATACATGTCCCTCCAATCTTGATGTGTAGGCAGGGAAACATGTGATATAGGCTCTACACCCCTTTCCCCTGGAGACAGCATGCTAGGCAGTGCATGACACAACCCCACACTCTCAGGCACATACTGCAGCAGATCAACTTCATGTGTGCCCCCCCTGCACTCTCACTTCCACTCTGAAACACTTACCACGGCATTTGGAGCACCATATAGCCCCGCATACTGTGTGAGCACCTCGTCCACCAAGATCTCCAGCTCCTCGTTGGTGAAGGGACTGGCCCGGATCTTCTCAGTCCTCACCATCACTGTGTCCAGGAGACAGGGGCAGCAGCAGTTGGTTTTGAGGGGTGGCAGGCAGCAGGCCCTGGAGAAAGGAGCTGCAGCAGTTGTTGTTGAGGGGTGGCAGGCAGCAGGCCCTGGAGACAGGAGCAGCAGCAGTTGGTGGTTAGGGGTGGCAGGCAGCAGGCCCCGGAGACAGGAACAGCAGCAGTTGGTGGTGAGGGGTGGCAGGTAGCAGGTTCTGGAGGAGACAGGAGCAACAGCAGATGTTGGTGAGGGGTGGCAGGCAGCAGGCTCTGGAAGCTGTGGAAATGTGAGGCTCTCTCCCACACATATATAGTTCCCTGGGCTAGTTTCAGTGGTTCTAAGCTGCTGCAACTGGTGTTCCAGGTCAGCCTTTTTCAAATGCATCCAATGATCGGCTCCGCGGTGCCGGAGCATGCCTACCGCGATTTTCAAAATTGCATTAGTCTACAGCGATTGCGGTTCCCATTGGCTGGAGGGCATGGGCCATGGTGATGACACACCGCAGAGGCCAGGCGGTCGCTACCGCGGTCACGCATCTTTCAATTGCATCCAATGACCGGCTGTGTGGTGGTGGAGCATGCCTACTGCAATTTTCAAAATTGCATTAGTCTACTGCAATCGCGGTTCCCATTGGCTCTAAGGCATGGGCCATGGCGGTGACACACCGCAGGGACCAGGCAGTCGCTACCACGATGTGTGTGCCATACATTGCTATGAATGACCGTGATTTGGGTGGCGGAGCATGCCAACTGCCATTTGACCATGTGTATATGCCTATCAGTACCGCAATTGTGTTTTGGGCATTGGTGGTGACACACCGCAGGGGCCAGGTGGTCGCTACCGTGATTTGTGTGCCATACATTGCTATGAATGACCATGATTTGGGTGGCGGAGCATGCCAACCGCCATTTGACCATGTGCATATGCCTATCACTACCACAATTGTGTTTTGGGCATTGGCGGTGACACGCCGCAGGGGCCAGGTGGTTGCTACCGCAATTTGTGTGCCATACATTGCAATGAATGACCGTGATTTGGGTGGCGGAGCATGCCAACCGCCATTTGACCATGTGTATATGCCTATCACTACCGCAAATGTGTTTTGGGCATTGGCGGTGACACACCGCATGGACACGTCATGCAGTGTGAATGGCTAATGGCCAGGTCTCAACAGTGCACTTTGGACACATGATTCATGGCACAAGATTGTGCACTCAATGCCAATGTAACCTTTACCCCACTGCTGACTACACATGCCATGTTGTTGAATATGATTAGAAACATTGCCATGTACTCCCTCACATGTCACCTGTGATTTTGCTGGGCATGTACATAGAACAGTGTTGTGATGGACTCTCCAATGGGTACACATGTCAATGTTTGAAAGTGCTGAGCAACTCACAGTAATGAATGTCTGACTTCACAATGTGCAGATTTGGCTGTCTACTTTTCTTGACTCATGTACATACTTGTCAATCAACACACAGCCTTGGGTCATTGTGTGATTGATGAGTGCCCTGCTTGACTTACGCAAGAAGGTGTAGAAGGTACAGCAGCTAGGTAGGAGACAGTAGTGTGGCAGTTTCTCACATATGCTGTTGGTACCACTCTCAGGGCTGCCCATGCAAGATGTGGCCATATCCCTTTGTGCATTCACATATTTGTGAGTTGCTAGCTGTGTGAAAAGTGGACAGGTGTACGGATGGTGTAGCTAAGTGTGTCCCTACATGTAAGTTGTGCCGTAAGCTGAACTGTGATGCTAGTCATTGTTTGCGTTGTGTCTCTCAAAACGTAAGATGTTGGACACATCTCCTGGTGGATTGCTTTGACATGTGACTGCTTTCAACTCACCTAGAAGGAGACCAAATGTGCATCGTCCCTTCGCAGTGCTGGCAGACATGGAGGATGAGTTGGTCCTACGTAAATTCCGTCTGGGTCGAGACACCCTCCAAGACCTATGTGCTACGTTGGAGCCCCACCTGCAGCCTTGCAGGACATATCCAGGTGCTTTCACACCAACGTCTAAGGTGATGGCGGCCCTGTATTTCTTTGCTTCACGATCTGTCCAGTACACTGTGTCCAGTGCATGTGGGATGTCACAACCTATGTTCAGCATGGTGCTACGTGATGTCCTGTCTGCTATGATGATCTACAAGGACAGATATATCCATTTCCCCAGGAGGTATGAGTTGGCGGCTGTGGAGGGAGATTTGTATGCACTCTGGCACACCTCCAATGTTGTTGGTGCCATTGACTGCACACATTTTGGCCTGGTTCCACCACAGGCACGTGAGCACATCTACAGGAAAAGGAAGCATTTCCATTCCATCAATGTGCAAGTGGTGTGCCAGGCAGATATGATCATCTCACAAGTCTGTGCCAAATTCCCAGGCTCGGCCCATGACTCGTACATCATGCGTAACAGTATTGTGCCCGACTGATGAATAATCTGCTTCCGGAGAATGCATGGATTGTGGGTAAGTACGAAGAGTCAGCTAGCGTGCTGTGTGTTTGACATGCTGTCCTCTGCCACAGTTACATTACAAAGTTGCTCTGTGTATCTCACACCTAGGTGATTCAGCATAGCCCAACCGTTCTTGGTTGCTGAGCCCACTGCGGTATCACAGGACACCAGCTGAAGTCCGCTACAATGATGTCCATGGGAGGACACGTCATGTGGTGGAGCGTACTTTTGGTCTCCTGAAGTCACGTTTCCATTGGCTGCACAACACCGGAGGCACACTGATGTACTCGCCCAAGAAGGTGTGTCAGATTGTAGTTGCAAGCTGCATGCTCCACAACCTGGCCTTGCACAAGAAGATCCCGCTGTTCCTGGATGCTAATGAGCCACCAAGGCCCCCGCCTGCAAACCAACCCATGTCCAGTGACGAGGCTAGTGGAGAGGAGGAAGGTGTTGACCTGTGTCAACAGCTCATCTACTGCTACTTCACCTGAAGGTGAGCGACAATGTACAACTGAGCCATTGTCTGCTGATGTTGTTGTTGTTGGCAAGGTGTATGTGAGGTTTGTGACTGCAGCCTGTTGTTGACTCAGTGCTGGCTGCAAATGTTTCTGGGACAGGGTAGTTTGTCAAATCTCCAGGATGTTCATGTCGGTACTGTTGCTCACTGTAATGTGTGCATATTGGAGTACCTTGATGACAAGTGTTGGGTGATGGCTGTGATGCCTACACCTGAATAATGAATATTGTTCTGTTCTGTTTTTCTAGGTACCTTTAGCCTCTCCTTGCCTACATACATTCCATACTCCGGGTACATTGATTCATGGTGAAGACTGCACATCCTGGAATAAACACAGAGCAGACACAACGACATGTGTCTGTAAGGAGTGTTTATTTACAATGGGGGCATGTGGCAGCGGGGTGAATATTTACAATAAGGGGATTGGTGAGGCAGTGAGTTGTCAGTGATGGTACATGAGACAATCGAGTAGTCACCACATTGATGTGGTGACCCAGTCCAACAGACGGATGCCATTCACAAGGCAGTGTGGGGAAGGACAGTCTAAAAAGTCAATGCAGTAGTGAACAGGGTTGCCATAATGGGTGGCTCTGTGACTGGCGTTTGGCAGGTGCTTTGCCACGGGATCCTCCCTGTTTTTTCTTCGGACGGCCCCTTGATCGTTTGTCAGGGAGGGCCTCTGCTTCAGGGCCAGTGGGGTCTGAGGAGGCCCCCCTATCTGTGGCCGCAGGGGAGGATGGTGAACTGTCATCCTGAGGGCCACCAGAGAGAGGTGGAAGTGTTGTTTGTGGCGCAGACCTGTCCCTCAGTACCCCCACTAGCTGGCACAAGAGGTCCACAATTTGGCCCATGCGGGTGCCCATGGATGGACCTCATCAGCAGAAGGAGCTTGCGTGAATCTTCCTCAGCCCGGCCAGTTTGTCCCTGGGCCCGTTCATAGGCCACAAGGACTCCGTTGATGTTGTCCAGGGCTTAGGTCCCAGTGTCCGGTTGTCTGTGACTGACCCTTGCCCTCCCACCTGCCCTGCTGCCACAGACCTGTTGCCTCACCACTGTTGGCATCTGCATCCTCTCCCTGCCATCCTCAGTTATTGGTGTGTGGTGGTCATCCTCTGTGGCACGGAGAGTGTTGCAGGCAGCACTGGTGGTGGAGGCCACACAGGCCGTTACAGCAGGGGTCTGTGTAGATGTTGGTGTTGCTGCAGATGTGGTGGGGAGACAATGGAGTCCTGGGACCTGTTGCACCCTGGCATACCAGATGGGCCGGCTGCGAGCTCCGCGTCCGAGAGATCCAGGGAGTCATCATCCGAGAGTCCATGTTCCGGGGGGGACTGGCTCTGCAGGTTGCTGTTGTTATCCTCTGCAGTCAGTTCTTGGTCACCTGTGGGACAGAGGGGAAATGGTCATTGAAGTGCACCCCTCAAGCTTGGTGTTAGATGTATCTTATTCACAGGTTATACACCACACAGTTTACTAGTTATCACATTGTTTGTCTGCACACTACTGTGTATCCTGACATGATGTGGAGGTACATGTATTACTTGTCCATGGTGTGACATGTCAATACATACCATGCGGCAAGTGCATATTTTGTGATTACAAGTACATGTTGTCATCTGATGACTAGCACCACAACGACTTTATAAGAAGCATCTTTGTTGCTTATTCTGCCTGGCAGACATTTCATCTGAACATGAACTAGCCATTGTTATCTCATGCATACCTTTGTCATGTCATGTGCAAATCTCAATTTATACTACAGACCATGCTTGCTTTGTTTTTCATATAGTCCTTGATGCTCTGTCTACATGGCACTTACACATGGCATTCAGTGCGGTGCATGATTTTGCACAGACTTTCTTCAACATGTAAATTAATGAGTCACACTTTGGATGCTGTGACAGTTACATTCACTTAGCTGCCTGCACAGTGTAAGTGGCAATTGGATCTGTGTGAATTTTTGTGAGATGAGACGGCTGGTGTTGCCATATGGCACCATGTTTTTGAGAGGAATGGCTGGGTGCATGCACTGTCTACTTACCTGTTCTGTTGTCAAATTTAGGTTTAAATTGTGACACATCTGTGTATGTGTGGTGGCGGGCTCCATCCTGCTCAGGGGTGGGACAAGAGAGCAGGAGATGGCTACCTACCTGTTAGTTTGAAGTGAACAATGGAATGGCTGACACATGCATCTGGGTGGGAGGGAGTGCTCCATGTTGATGAGCTGGGGAACAAGGGGGCATGGTGGGAGTAGTAGTGCAGGCCTCCCACCCACAAACAGTACAACCTTGGAAAATGGCTATCTACCTGTTAGTTTGGAGTGTACAATGCAAAGGCTGACACATGCATCTTGTTGGGAGAGAGTGCTCCATCTTGATGAGCTGGGGAACAAGGGGGTATGGTGGGAGTAGTAGTGCAGGCCTCCCACCCACAAACAGTACAACCTTGGAAAAATGTCTACCTACCTGTTAGTTTGGAGTGTACAATTAAATGGCAGACACATGCATCTTGTTGGGAAGGAGTGCTCCATTTTGATGAGCTGGGGAACAAGGGGGCATGGTGGGAGTAGTAGTGCAGGCCTCCCAACCACAAACAGTACAGACTTGGAAAATGGCTGCCTACCTGTAAGTTTGGTTGTGTACTACGATGGCTGCCACATGCTTCATGGTGGGGGGTAAGTACCACATCCTGTTCAGGGGTGGGACAGGGTGGCCTAGTGTGAGTTGTTGTGCAGGCCTCCCACCCCCAAACTGCCTTGCCTGGGAAGATGGCTACCAACCTGTTATATGAAGGTGACCAATGCAATGGCTGCCACATGCTTCTGGGGGGTGCTACATCCTGCTCAGGGGTGGGACTGGGGTGCCTGGTGGGAGTTGTAGTGCACACCTCCCACCACCAAATTGCCTTCCCTGGGAAGATGGCTACGTACCTGTTAGATGAAGGTGAACAATGCAATGGCGGCCACATGCTTCTGGGTGGGAGGGAGTGCTCCATCCTGTTCAGAGGTGGGACTGGGGTACCTGGTGAGAGTTGTAGTGCAGGCCTCCCACCCCCAAACAGCCTTCCCTGTTAAGATGGCTACCTACCTGTTAGATGAAGGTGAACAATGCAATGGCTGCCACATGCTTCTGAGGGGGGGTGCTGCATTCTGCTCAGGGGTGGGACTGGGCTGCCTGGTGGGAGTTGTAGTGCAGGCCTCCCACCCCCAAACTGCCTTCCCTGTTAAGATGGCTACCTACCTGTTAGATGAAGGTGAACAATGCAATGGCTGCCATATGCTTCTGGGGGAGTGCTACATCCTTCTCAGGGGTGGGACTGGGATGCCTGGTGGGAGTAGTAGTGCAGGCCTCCCACCCCCAAACAGCCTTCCCTGTTAAGATGGCTACCTACCTGTTAGATGAAGGTGAACAATGCAATGGCTGCCACATGCTTCTGAAGGGGGGTGCTACATCCTGCTCAGGGGTGGGACTGGGGTGCCTGGTGGGAGTTGTAGTGCAGGCCTCCCACCCCCAAACTGCCTTCCCTGGGAAGATGGCTACCTACCTGTTAGATGAAGGTGAACAATGCAATGGCTGCGACATGCTTCTGGGGGGGTGCTACATCCTGCTCAGGGGTGGGACAGGGCTGCCTGGTGGGAGTTGCAGTGCTGGCTGCCTGTACACATGCAACCCTGTAAATGTTGCAGGCTACCTTTGGGGTGATTTAGATGGAGTGGATGTTACATCTGTGAGACTTGTGTTGGGTATTGTGGTGCATATGAACGTACTTGGGCCTATGAGGTGTAGCTTTCTAGTTATGCAAGACAGTACATGGCAGTGTAATGGTTTACATTTGTTTGTCCTTACCAGCCTGCATTCACCCGGCTATTCCTGTGAGACTCTCTGGATGCAGTTTGGCAAGCACCTTCTCCTCCCATGCAGTGAATGTTTTTGGTGGCATGGGAGGTCCACCGGCAGTCCTCTGAGCCAGCTCATGGTTTGTGTTCCTCTTGTCTTTCACAACCCTCTTCAGGTCATGCCACCGCTTCATGATTTCATTTCTGGAGCGTGGGGTGGTCCCTACTGCATTGACCTTGTCAACTATCATTGCCCACATTTGTGCTCTTGTGGATAATGGTGTCTGTTGGACCAGGCTACCAAAAACTTGTGGTTCTACTGTGATTATCTCATCTACCATGACTGACAACTCACTCTATGTGAATTTAGGCATTTTCTGTGGTGCCATGGTGTGTGATGTGCTAATGAGTGCAGTTGTGAGGGTGGTGGGGGTGGTGTGTGTGATGTGTGCAGTTTTGCCTCTCCTTTGTCCTCTGGTGTTGATCCCTTCAGTTGTGGAGTATTTCAAAGGATTCTATTCAGGGAAGGGGCTGGTTTTATGCTCAGCTATGTGGGTGTGTCAAGATGGAGTATTGCTGTCAGGTGTGTTGTGTGGGTTGTCCTGGGAATGATACTTTTTGAATTTGCCATGGGGGTGTGTCTTTGGGAAGTGTTAGGTGTTTTGGGGGGCAGGGCTAGTTTGCTGGGTGCACTTGGTGGCTTTGTTGTGATTTAGTTTTTTTTGACCGCCATTTTTTTCACGGAGCGTCCGCAGCTATGGCTATGCTACAGGCCTTCCGCCGGCTCTCCCATTCATCACTGTTTGCGACCGCGGTGGTTGAATACAGCGGAATGTACTGCGGTCACATCGGGGATATCCTAATTTTCGGTGCGGTCTCTCCACAGTCCTGGCGGCGGTTCGGTACGTTTCCACGGATCCGACCGCTGCGGATGGATTTTCGCCTTCTCCGCCCGCTACGGGCGGTCTTTGGTGGCCTCGTTTGGCCACGGTCGGATTTTTGGGCAGTTGATCCTAATTGGACCGCCGGTTTTGCCGCAGGACCGGCGGGCGGTTGATTTCCGCTACCATGGCAGTCGGGGTGGTTTTCCAACCACCATCCTAATAGCCCCTAAATATTAAATAAATAATTTTTATTATACATGCAATGCAATATAAAATACAACTAATATATTATTATACTTTTAAATAAAGTAAGAATAAAAAGATGTTTTACCGAACATTAATTAGCGTTTCCCATATAAGGAAACAATTGCCAAATTAATTTAAAACATTAGAAAACAGCCCATGAAGCACACATACTACTAAAATAACCCAGTAAGATTGAAAACATAATTAAACAAACACTATAAAAACTAAGGAAAATTTAACATTGTTTTATACTCCAACAACAAAACCAAGAATAAGGGGAATCTCTGCTGGATTGCTTCTAATACACTGGACTTCCTCATTGAAAGCTCTGATTTCAACTTGACAAAGTAAGTAAAATTAATTATACAACTGTATAAATAATCGTAAAGCCCTTTTTAGAATAACTAAATAATTAATGTATATATTTTTTTAATTATATCTCCTCTACAGAAACTTCAACACATACTCAAATACCTTCACACATCATCCAAAACAGCCTTGCCTAAAAAGTTATGTTATGTTATAATGGACTTATACCGCGCACAAATACTCAAGAGTGTCCTGGCGCGCAAAATAACAGTGACCCGATGGGACAAAACGTTAACACGACTACTGGAAGAGGAAGGTTTTCAGTTGCTTTTTAAAAAAGTCTGAGATCCTGAGTGTTCCGTAGTTCCTGGGGCAAGGAATTCCATGCCATGGCTGCTTTGACGAACAGAGACTGGCCCCCCAGCCGTGTTCTGCGGAAACGTGGGATCACCATCCGTCGGTAGGTGGCTGAGCGCAACGATCTGTTCGGGACATAGAAAGCAAAACGCTTCCTGATATACATAGGTCCAAGATCGTGCAACGCTCTGTGCGCCAGAATACGAGTTTTAAATTGCACTCTCTGAGCCACAGGCAGCCAATGCAACTCGCGTAAGTGCTGTTTTACGCTAGATCTTCCAGAGATGTTGAACAGAAGTCTAGCCGCGGCATTCTGTATAGTCTGTAGTTTTTTTAGTAGGTATCCAGGAATCCCCACATAAAGAACATTGGCATAATCAAGACGGGAGAGAATGAGAGCACGAACGACCATTTCCTTAGCCGGCCTCGGAAGCAAAGGGAAGAACCTTCTAAGAGACTTGAGGGTGCCAAAATATACTCCAGTGAGTTTCTTAATTTGCTCCGTGAACCACAGGTCCTCTTCAAACCAGACCCCCAAGTTTTTTGCTGGAGCACCCTCAGAATTAGGTCGGGGGAAGTCAGAAGGCCATAAAGATTCTCTGAAGGCGGGCGGGAACTGACCATATAACAGACCTCAGACTTGTCCTCATTGCACTTCAGTTGGGCATGAGCCAACCACTTAAACACAGCAGAGAGACAATTCTGGGCAGATTCTGTCGACAGGTCGGAGCCCTTCCAAGAAAATAGGAGCTGGGTGTCATCAGCGTATGCAATTATTTTTGCACCCATTTCCTCAGCCAGAAAAATCTGAGGAGTCAAATAGATATTAAAGAGCAGAGGACTCAAAGTAGAGCCCTGAGGGACTCCAGTAGACATTTTCTTGGCAATTGAGGAAAAAGGAGGAATCCAAAACTGCTGGGTACGCTCTTCCAAGAAGGATTTCATCCAGTCCCAGGCAGGGCCAACAATGCCAATATTTGAGAGGCAAGCAAGGAGTAATTGGTGGGGCACCGTATCGAAGGTGGCAGAGAGGTCAAGAAAAATCAGGGCCGCTCTGCCGCCCGCATCCAAGCACTCCCTAATTGCCTCAGCCATTTCCACCAGTACAGCCTCTGTACTATAAGTTGCCCTAAAACCAGACTGCGCCGGATGGAGAAGACCAGATGTTTCCACTTAGGCCTCCAGCTGTCGAAAGACCACCTTCTCACAGACCTTTGATAGTGCCGGTAGAAGAGATATAGGGCAATAGCTAACAAGTTTTATCGGGTCTAAAGAGGGTTTTTTCAAAAGTGGTAGGAGCTTAGCCTGTTTCCAGCTCAAAGGAACAACAGCTGTCCGTAAGGATAGATTAATAATCCTATTGACCTCTGGATAGACCACCTCAGTGACCCCCGCGAGCACTCTGGCAGGACAAGGGTCAGTCGGAGACCCCGACTTGAGGGATTTGAGGATGGCCAGGGTGTCTGGTCCGGCTATGGGCACAAAGTTCATAAATGAGGGGATTGAAAGAATAGTAGCTAAAACAAGCGGAGGTGAAGAGTCACTCGGTGACAGAGGAACCGGCCCGAGTATGTCTTGGATATTCTGTATTTTTTCAACAAAAAAGGAAGACAGCTCCTCACACCATTGAATGATTAAAAAGTAAGTATAAATCTCAATTAAACTAATAAAACAGCTAAAATTCCCAACCCAAATCTCCCACTAACCAAACAAACCCCAAAATACAAAAAATGCTGTTAGATACATTTATTAAAGTTTTCATTTTTCTTCTGCTAAACATAAAAAGAAACACTAAAGCCAAGCACCGACAAAAACACTTCAACATCAAAAATAGTTCAACATATTCAAGCAGGTAAGTATAATTTTGTATTTCAAAACTAGTTTTACAATTAAAACAATTAGAATACATTTAATATTTTGTATATACATTTCTCATAGCATTCGAAAAATCAGAATGACTGAAGGTGCAAAATTCATAACTTCCCAGAAAGGAACATTTTTATAATGTTACTTGGGATATGTCTACACCCAAGAAAAACAGACAGGCGACAAAGTTAATTGGAAAAGTAGAAAATATTATTCAAATGCATGTTCTGTGAGGGCTACAACAAAAGAAACAACTGTAAAACATGTTAGGGAACATAACCACCCCCTAACATAGCTGAAATAGAAGTGAGAGACGCTTTAGACACTCTGAAAGAAGCTAGCACTAGCTCTCAAAAACCTGCTACTGAAATACAAAAAGACATACTTACCAGAATTCCAGAACATGTAACTGGCCAATTACCCTCTGTCTCAACGTTAAAAAAAAACTAATAGCTTGAACAAAAAAATCAACTGCTACCACCCTACCTACCCCCAAAACTTTCAGTGAAATACAAATAATACCTGAGCTTACTGTAACTCATTGTGAAGATCAATTTCTACTTTATTACAATAAATCTAACGACAAAAGAATTATAATATATGCAACTCCTAAAAACATTCTTGAACTACGGATTTGTGAAACATGGATGATGGACAGAACATTTAAAAAATGTCCCAAAGAATTTTACCAATTATATACAATCCATGGAATGTATCACAATACCAACATCCCATTTATGTATGCCCTGTTACCAAACAAACAAACCACTACCTATGTAAACTCTTAACAAAAGTAAAGCAAGAAACTAATAATTACAATCCTCAAAAATTATAATAGACTTTGAACAGTCAATGATACAAGACATCCTGAGAAACTACCTTCACACAGCAATACAAGGTTGCTATTACCACTTCAATCAAGCCCTTTTTTCCGACCAAATCGTACACAGGTCTGAACGACCAAGTGCGATGCAAAGATCATGTACGCATTGACCGAATTATTTCCCAACCCGATCCTGTCCTTACGACTCGTTTGTAGTCCAATAGTGCCACGCAATGGAGCCGGATTCTGACCGAGCAACAACGATGCATGAATCGAACAGCCACATCGACTCGGCCTCTGAGAGATGAATAGCTGTCAGAATCATACTTTGGGGGACCTTAGCAGGCCCCCCTTCACCCGGGGCTGTCTGAATCTGTCACAGGGGTGCCCATGGGTCCCCCGATCCAAGCATGCACATTGTGGTGGGCACCATGGGGTGCCCGCCACAGGGTGTACACTTTACCCCACCCACCCCTTTTGGTATGGGGCCTGTGTACGCCTCCGGTATACAAGCTCCTATCGAGTGCAATGGGAGTCCGAGTGAACCAAGTCTGTAAGCATACGGATGCATCGCACTCGCTCGCTCGGACTCCAGGAGCACGGTTCGCTCGTAAAGCCCTCCGGATCAGAGTCGTTCGGAGGGCTTTCCTAGCGAGAACGTAAGCTGGCCCTTAGTGTAGAATATGCAACTTAAAACAATTTTGCATATGAAATTAAAAAGCTAATTGTACTACCATACATCCCGGTAACTGATGTAGCAGAACACTACAATGTCTTCATAGAAAGCCCCTACTACCTAACAAATGAACATAAACTAAGTCCCCATCTCGACTATTTCGGTGATACCTGGGTGGGAAGGCTACACAGATCTGGACACAGGAGACAGCCCAAATGCTGCATTCCATTCTGGAATGTATATAACAGTACCCTTAACAAAAAATCAAAGACTATTAATGCTGTGGAAGGCTGGCATAATGCTTTCTAAGCCACAACAGGCAGAACACAACCAACCCTACATAAATTACTACAATCATTCGAAAGAGAACAAAGCTACCAACAACTAAGACTTGAACAGTCTATAACACAACTAGGTCCAAAACTAACTAAACAAACTAAAACAATGTTTGAGCACCTACAATACAAAGTAAGACCCTACCCATACACTAAAGAGCTAGAATATCTAGAAACAATAGCTAGATCCTTACTTTAAAACAGTAATACTAAAACATACAAGAATCGTAATTGTGAACTGAAGTCTTAGCAAACATGTAAAATATAAATATTATGTCAATTGACTTTAAAATCTTTTTAAACATTATTTAACATAATACATATATTTCATGTCTGTACAAATGTCAATAAGAATTAAAAAAATTACATTTCCCTCCCATTCTAAATAATTTAAAATAACTTACTTTTTTGTTGCTGAAGAATTGAATGCAAACTGCCATAAATAAATCCAAACGTGTAAAACTTCCAAAACTAAGCTCAAAGTATAAAAAAAATAGAAAAATACAACTGTGTAAAATAAAATCCAGCGGTAAAATATCCATAGACTTGAATCCATTAACAAATAAAAACCTGAAAAATGTAATTAAAAAAAGAAATGCTCAAGGAAAACCCAATAAATAAAGGAACTGCAAAATAATAATTTTACTAGAAACTAATACACAGTTCCTTAAAAAAAAAGCATACTTCTCCCAATGGCAACTTCCAAAAACATGTAGAAAAAACAACACAATCCCTCCCGCACAAATACATAATAAAATCATTAGAAAACACACATAAACATACTAATAACAACATAGTCTAAACATATTTAAACATATAGAACATACCCTAACACCTACCTATCAACGCACTAACCAAATTTCGCATATGCAAAACTACTAACTAAACCGCACCAAAAATATAAAATACAAACATTACATACACTATACAATACCTAAATACCTTCACACTGCACCTAAATTAGGCCTAAAAGTAATTAAATTAAACTTATCTTAACACATACAACGCAGCTTCCAACCGTGAGATTCTCTCCTCAGAAATGACCAAAAACAACACATATAGCCTATAAAATACAACTCAGGGGTCTATTACGATGGCGGGCGGACCGCAATGGCAAAAGGGACCCCCCGCCATAGGTGCGGCGGTCCCGCCATACAAATTAGGATGAACCCTCCGCACTGGCGGGCGCATCCCGCATTCTTTACATTGTGGCGGACGGTGCTGTAAGCAGCACCCGCCGCAATGTAAAAAAGCATGTAGGGCATTTGCATGCACGACGTGATGGGCACCGCTCGGTGCCTGCCACCTTGTGCATGCAAATGCTGGGGGGTACCATAGGTATCCCCCATGTGCAGCCCCACCCCCCCAAAACTCTGGGGGCCCGCAATGGGGCCCCAAATGCAGGAACCACATGCCTTTCCATGGCGGAAACGCCATGGAAAGGCCAATCTCCACCAGCATGATAATATGGATGGCGGTGTCTTGCAGACACCACCACCATATAAAGTCCCTTTTCCGCCCGGTCAACTTGTCGACGGTTGGAAAAGCGGTGGACGGTCTTCCGGTCCGCCGTGGACCCCCCAGCCATCCTAATATGACGGGGGGGTCATTCAGGTGTGAATGGTGGGCGCATCAACCCCGCCAGGCCGGTGGTGGCTACCACCGGCCCAGTGGAGGCAATCCGCCCGCCATCCTAATATGCCCCTCAATTTAGAAAATGGCTACCTAATTGAAATAATAAAAATACTTTTCTACATTAAAGTCAATGTACATTACAAATGTAAAACAAAAAAAGTTTAAAAAATACTAATATTAATAATGTACAAAATGTTTTTTCTTTACTGTTTTAAAATGTTAAATTATATTAGTAAATATTTTAAAAAATAGTTATTTTTGTACTCTTAAATAAAATATGTTAACACACCAATGTGATTAAAAAAATTGTACTGCTTGCTAAAAATGTGAATAAAAGTATTAATGTTGAAAAATATTTTTCTTTTTCAAAATGCATTCTTACCTTGATAATGTTATTTGTATTTATAACTTAAATATTATTATACAAAATATAATATTATGTATTAGAACATATGCCAAAAATATAAAAATGTTATACAATGTAAAGAATTTTTACAAAGAAATGTATGTAATTACAAATGTACACTATGGGGCCGATTCCGATCCTGTATTTTTATTTTCCGTACGACTCGTATCCGTAATTTTTTCCGTACGAATCGTACAAGTCACGTCCGACCCGTGAAGTACGATTCGTACGGGAAAAATACATACGGATCGGCCCGATCCGTACGAATCATCTCGGGAAAAGTTGTACGAGACGGAGCCGGACACTTTTTCGTACGAAGCATAAAAATACAGTCCGACTGTACAAGTACGATCCGGACCGGCTTTCCGATTTACAAATAGTACGGAAAACGTCCCGTACACGGGGAATGACTTGTACATATGCAATGTCGGTGTACGCACCGTACATACGCAATGTTGTTGTACGCACCAATGTTGTTGTACGCACCAATGTTGTAGTCCGCACCGTACATACGCAATGGCGGTATACGCACCGTACATACGCAATGGCGGTGTACGCACCGTACATAAGCAATGTCGGTGTACGCACCGTACATAAGCAATGGCGGTGTATGCAGCCGCACTGTACATAAGCAATGTCGGTGTACGCACCGTATATACGCAATGTCGGTGTACGCACCGTACATAAGCAATGGCGGTGTACGCACCGTACATAAGCAATGGCGGTGTACGCACCCGCACCGTACATACGCAATGGCGGTGTACGCACCGTACATACGCAATGGTGGTGTACGCATCCGCACCGTACATACGCAATGGTGGTGTATGCACCGTACATAGCAATGGCGGTGTACGCACCGTACATACGCAATGTTGGTGTACGCACTTCACACATAAGCAATGGCGGTGTACGCACCGTACATAGCAATGGCGGTGTACGCACTGTACATAGCAATGTCCTTGTACGCACCGTACATCCACAACGCATGGGGGGTGTGCCTGTACGACTCGTACCCCTGTACCGTACTGAACCACGGACACTGTAAAACAGCACAAGGAGGGTCTATTCGACTCGCACAACACCACAAAACACGTCTACACTGCACAAAAAATGGAAAGGACTGACCTGGACAATCCAAACGGGCAAACTCACAACCACCCCATATAACACACCCACCAAAAATTCAAACTGAGCCCCATTGACAAATGGACCAATAAAAATGGCCCACAAAACAAACCATGAGCCTTTGCAACAGACTCACTGCAGCTAGAGAGCACACACCAACAACTGCACCCATCCACCTTAACATATACACCTCCACACAACCTCCTTCAAACATTCAGACCCACACCGTCACATTCAGACCCACACACCCACAATCATCCACACCCTCACCCCACACCATGCCCACAGACAAGAATCCAAAGTTCACAAGGGAGGAGTTGGAGATCCTTGTCAATGAAGTCATCAGAGTCGAGCCACAGCTGTTTGGAACATTGGTCAGACAGACCAGCATAGCCGAAAAATCACGCCTGTGGCAGAGGATTGTCGATAGGGTGAATGCTGTTGCACCCATCAGAAGGACCAGGACCGAATGCCAAGTCAGGTGGTACGATCTGCGGAGAGCGGTTAAGAGAAAAATGAATGACGACTACGCCCAGAGCAACATCATTGGAGGTGGTGCACCCCGCAGACCAGTACATTTCCATCCCTGGGAGGAGAAGGTGATGGGCATGCTTCTGCCGGTGGGAGTACATGGACTACAAGGAGTTCCAGAGCCTGGTGAGTACACAACATGCAACTACCCCCAAGCCCTCACCGGCCAGAACCACAGTCAAAAACAACGCTAATGCCAATAACATGTGTATGCCCCCTTGAGAAAGCAACGCCATGCTATGTCCCATGTTACACGAAGCACCAAACCAAGAATGGAAGTCCGGAATGCTGGGAGGGTGGGTGGCATTGGTGAACTCCAAATCAGACACAATTGCCCTCATCCCATATGGCCCAGCTACATACCCATGCACCATGCGCAATGCACAGGGATTGGGAAAGTACTGACAAGATAGCTCACACTCGGCCCTGGTGTAGGCAGCACAAGGCCCTCCTGTGACCAGTGCAAACACAAACACCAAGACAACAAGGTCAGATATCTAGGACAGGAACTCACACTCACTGTCATGGCAGCATGCTCCATGGGGGGACAGCTACATCACCTGGGAGACCCAGGGACAAATCACACTACACACACCAGCAGGCCATGTCACACACACCCTTTACACAAGCAGACACCCCCGGGACAGGCAATGGATTTAACCACTGTCACAATGGACATGTAACACAACAAGACCAATACATAACCGAAGAAGCATCCAAGCCAAAAATCTACATGTCAAAGACTCAGGAGAACATATCAATCCATCCCCCGCAACATACCCATACACAAGTGAACATTGAGGAGAATGCTAGGCACATACAACTACCTGGAGGAACAATGCCAACTTGAATGTGTATGAAACATGCATGTTGCATGAAACAGCATTAACATTGTCTGTCTCTCACACCCAGGCCAACACGATGAATCTCCCCCAACAATGGGGGGGAAGAATCACAGTCCCAGGCTCGGGAGGAACCTGATCCTACCGGCAGCGACGCCTCTCAACACTCCGCGGATGACCCCGACCGACCTAGACCCTCTGGTGTCCAAGCCCCTGCAGCACCTGGTTCAGGAACATCTGTGCCAACCACCACCCCCATTCCTGCCACATCCCAGGAGACACCGAGGAGCCCTGCCCACAGTGAACAACAGAGCCAGTCTGACCAGGAGGGACAAGGTGCGGCGGGCACCCAGGAGGAGGCAGACAACACCGCCACTGCCATCCCTCAGGGGTCCTGTAGACCCGATGTGCCCACAACGGCAGGCCAGGCTCGTGTGGGCAGGGGTAGTGGGAGTGGAGGCAGGCGGAGGCGAGAACCTGACCAGCCAGCTGAAGGGACCGGTATGTCACACATACACAACATCATGGATGCATACCGGCGTGACACCAGGGAGTTCAGCCAGGTAGTGGTGACCCTCACAGAGATCAAGAACCAGCAGGCCGAGCAACACGCCAGTCAACAACAACACCAAGGACGGATGGAGGCAAGACTGGTTGATCTCCTGGCGGTGCAAAGGGACACAATGCATTCACTCCATCGGATCGCCGACAACATGGGCAACCCTGCCTGTGCCACCAGGCGCAGGCCACCAGCCACTGGGAGGGAGGAGAAGGAGGATTGTGAGCGATGGGTCCATGATGAACACCAGCTTGCGTGCGTGGCCACTGGGTGCTGGTGCGGTGCCCAGGCTGGTGGGACACAAGGAGCTGACCCAGCCGTAAGGGGACAATCCTCAGATGATGACCTCAGTCCTGTCCAAGTCCAGCCTCAGGTGGCTGATGTTCAGCCATTCGTCAACGGATCTCATGCCTTCTTGAACGTTGCATCTGGCAATGGCTGGGTCTTTGGTGAGGGTGAGGAGCAGCTGGGTGTCAATGGCATTCGAGATGATGATGAGGTTGTGTGTGCATGTGATGGTGGAGATCGGGTTCATGGAGACATTGAAGATTGTCACGCTGAGAGAAGAGCCCTGGGGCATGGGCCAGATGACCGCAGTGTACTACATGCTGCAGGGTGGAGGCAGACTCCCTGGGCCTTGCTGGTGAGCTACTTTCTGATTTAATCCTGGGCCCTCCTCTGGATACCAGTGTTGGAGATGTGTGAGCTGACAGGGTGGTAGCACATGGTGTAGAATGCCTTTGAGAGGTCAAGGGGGTGGGCTCACCATTGTTGAGCAGGGCAAAGTTGTCGTCGGTGGTGGCAATGATGACGGTTGCAGTGGTGATTACTGTGGAAGATGGTCTGGTGCCGGTTGCCTGGAGCAGTTTGAGTGGAGGAAATTTGTCATTTGCTTGTTGAGTGTCTTTGTGATGACATTTGCTGGGTAGAGAAGCAGGGTGATGTTCCAGAAGATCCTGCAGTACTGCCGGCTGTTTTTTAAGAAGGCCCTGTGTCTCTGCATGCCTCCAGCACCCATGGAATGTGGCAAACTCAAAGGAGATATTCATGACGCGCTGGACGTGGGCTTCAGGGATGGGGAATGATGTGGTTGAGATGTTGTGTGGGAAGGGGCCTGATGGAGAGCCAGAGTGGATGGTGCACATGACCCAGGTTGTGTACTTGCTGCTGACGGGAGTCCAGAACCTGAGGCGTGTTTGTCCAACGGATAATAGTGCTGTCTGCCTCTGTGTGCCAAGGCTGTTGTGTATGGCCATGAGCTTGCAGTGTTACAAAGTTGCAAGGGATGTGATCTGCCTTGCAAGGGTGGGGTGTCTTAGATGGAGATCTGCTGTCAGTTCACTCACAATGCTGATGAGCTCCTTGATGTTGTGTGTCTAGGTGTCTCGGCACTATCTGAAGGATCTCCACTTGTCCTTGCTGATGATATGGTGATGGCTGTGTGTGGTGTTTTCCAGGGCTGTAAGGTAAATGATGGCTCTTTGTGTTGCAAGTTTTGCACAAGAGTCCGGCTAGGTCTGTAGGAGTCCAGTAGGTCGGCCTTGTCCCAGGTGCCTTAACTGTTGTTGTGCTTCACAGAAAAGTCCTTCAATGTGGCAGGTTTGTTGGATCAGTTGCTGATCCAGTGGGTGAGGTTGCAGGGTGTGGCGGTGGTGTTGTTTCGAGTGTCCCACACAGCTTGTCTGTGGTGACTTACATCAAGCATCTTTGGGGTATCGGTAGCGGGGTGTGGGGCAGTGTGTTGCTTGTCTGAGACGTGGATTCAAATGTTGACGGACCAATGATGGATGGTGGTGTGGTTCTCCTCCATCAAGAAGTTACTGGCCCCCTGCCACATGTAGCCTGTGGAGGTGAGGGCGTGAGTGCAGATGTACGTGTTGATGGCTTATCGGAATTGTGGATGTAGGCCTGGTGATCTGTAGAGGAGTGTTACTCTGAGGGTTGCCAGGGATTTGCTACAAAACCGGCTTAGTGACTCTGAGGGTGTACTTGTTAATAAATTGCAATTCATCCTCCGGGATTGTTGTTGCCGTCCCTGCGGGTGATCTTGGATCCGTCTGAGATGGCAATGAAGAAGTTGTGTGCTGAGGATGCTTTTGTCCAGGTTACTGTCATGAAGGTGATGTGTGGGGCTGTTGTGTTGAGGAAGTAACAGAGTCCAATGGCGTGCTGGTGGACAGAGCGGGTGTGGAGTAGGAGGCACATGACCTGGTTGTTCAGACAGGATCTGGTAGGCTGGGCAGCGCTGTGTAGGCAGTTGGAGTTGCACATTCAGCATGCGAAGGTGTCGTGTGTGCACTTAGGGGTTGCCTGATAGCAGCCGGATGATTGTCTGGAGGACATTGCTTGGAGTTTGGCTGCAGAATGAGCCTGCTGTGTGACATGGGTCATGCAAAGACTAGAGGGTCGTGCACTGTGCACATTGCAGGCGCAGATGGTCCTGCCTTTGGCACGGCGTTGGCACAACAGTTACACATAAAATCTGATGGCTGCATTTAGAATGGGTGGAGGGGGAAGGGCTGAGCATTTTGTAGGCGTGTGGGTTGCAGAATCAGGGCACTCGGTGGGGCGGTGCCACAGGTGAGGCAGCAGCAGGTGGAAGGGGTGAGAAATTAGGCAAAAAGTAGCCCACAAAGACAAGGAAGTCAGAAAGGCACAGTGCAACAGGTGTATGTAAAGGAAGGAGTGTCAGGTTACTCATGGGTCACTCCGGGAAAATGTATGAACAATTACCAAAAATGATGGCCACAGGATCAGGCAACAAAAAGCTGAGCTGTGCACAGGAGAAACACCATCAGCATGCGTTCACATCCTGTTGTGGGGAGCAAGCTGCACAAATACATACACAACCAGGTACTCCATGCACAATAGATATTATTAGACATGAAGAACTGCATGCATGTTGCCGAAGTACACATACACACATATGCTCATTCTTTGCCAATAGATGACGCATGCAAAGTGGCAAGAGATATGCAGTGACAGAGATGAGGCACTTTGGATTGTGCTGAACACCTTTATTCCACATAGACACACAAAGGGAAATGCATCCATATGAACAGACTCACAGGTCAGTTGACAGAACATGTAGGACATACGCTGGACCCCCCCTTCACAACACGGATGATGTAAATCCAAATGAACTGGCACACAAGTTAAGGGGATGAGCCAAATACATCCTGCTGCACACAGAGAGGCTGCAATTCCCCATAGAGCCTGTTGTTGTGATGTCCCACACAATGTCCACCCGTAGCATCCGCAATGTTTCAGAGGCAAGGTTTACACACATTAATGCCTTCATCAGACGCCACACTCCACTACAGATGACTGTCAAGAAGGGTGACAATCATGTCATGGGAGTGATGCTACATGTTATATGCTCCATGGTGAGAAGACATGTATGCATGTTACCACAACATGCACAGAAGCAGGCCCACACATTCCCAAACCGTACCAACACCAAAAAGCCTTGCTGCAATCCTTACCGAAACTGACATTTCCACATGTCCGTGCATGGAACGCTGATTCAGCACACGTTGCAATCCTCAGGAGGAAGAGCAGGAGGACAATGATGACAAGAGCAGATAACAGGCGCAAAAACCTGGGAATGACAGACACACAAGAAGTCACCGAAAACAATTCTCACAGCACACATGGACATTTACAAAACACAAATAATGTTGGACACATGTAAATTTCAAAGAAAGTCTCTACATAAAACTGTATGGCATGACATCATCACTCGAGTGACACATCAGAACACACATCAAAGTCACTTTGCATTCAGTCAGCTGGACACACACATTGCAACACAATCCACTCAATGCTACAAGCTTGCACACTCATACCCAATGACTCACCATTATGAGAAGAAGTTGTGTATGAGCTGACTCCGGATATCATCCTCCTCCTCCTCATCACTTGCCTCATGACCAAGCCCTGGATCCTCCACGGGTGGATGTTCCTGCTCATCAGGATCAAGGATGAGTGGCACTGCCTTCTCAATGGCCATGTTGTGCAGCATGCAGCATACGAGGAAGATTTGGCAGACCTTCTCCGGGGCATAAGGGAGGGACCCGCCTGTCTTGTCCAGGCACCGGAATCGGCTCTTCAGGAGTCCAAACGTCCTCTCAATCACTCGCCTGGTCTGCCCGTGTGCATTGTTGTACCGGTGATCTGCAGATGTTCTTGGGTTGCGGAGAGGTGTCATCAGCCATGGCATGTTGGGATAGCCAGAGTCCCCTACATGGAAACATCATGTAAATAAGTGGGTCAGGAGATGCCGTAAGAGCCAAAAATACCGCAACACACAGGACAAACAGAGTATACCCAACAACAAGACATGCTCATTTGTTGTGCAGCCGCAGCATCATTTGTGGCACCCTGATACGCCTCATGATGTAGGCATTGTGTGCTGATCCTGGAAAACGTGCACAGACATGGGAAATCAGCATGTTAGCAAGACACACCACAAGGGCATTTATTGAGTAGTAATGTTTTCTATTGCGATAGGCTTGTTCCTGTGCCTGTGGTGGTACCAAAGCCACTTGTGTCCCCTCAATGGACCCAATTACATGGGGCATCCCTCCCAGGGCATAGAAATCACCCTTGGCCTCTGTCAACACCTCTGGAGTCGGAAATGTGATGAATTCATCAAGGTGCTCCAACATGGCTGTTAAAACATCACGCAGGACACGGCTGAACATTGTCTGTGACATCCCACCCACATCAGCTATGGTGAATTGAAACGTACCTATGGCAAAAAAATTTAGGGCTGCCATCACCTTCATCTTGGGGGTCAGCGCAGTAGGATACCTGTGTCGCGGTTGGAGGTGTGGTGCCAACTTGTCTGTCAAGTCCACAATCAACTTGCGAGTGAATCTGTAACGGCGGATGCAGGCACGTTCCCTCATGGCACCCAAGTCTGGCATTGTTCTTGGGTCAGGCTGTGCCCTGCAATAGATTGTTTGTAAGAATGAAGATAGAGAGTCTGCCAATATCAATGTCAATGAACATAGCACATGCTACACTGCTAATACACATCAGGTAACTATGGAGTCGGGTGTGTGCAATACATACAGGACACATATGCCAGCTTGCTGGCATTCCTACAAAAAGCAAGATACACCTGTTGTTTGTCAAGTATACATGACATGCCCTGAAATGAGCTGGGGGCCAGTCTGAGTGAAGAGCCACAGATATCACCGGAGTGACACACAACCACATAGCTGCATTGGAAGGATGTCATCTCATCCAGACAGCTGACAGCAAGGCACATGCACAGTTCACATGGAATGTCAAATGTACATATCAAACACAGTGCGATGAAGGGGTACACGTGACAACACAAAGAAACAGCCATTGAGACAATGCACACATGTATGACCATCTCCACACAGACCCCTGTTGGATGCACCAACAGCAGATGCAGTTGACGGGACACTGACATCAAGCTCATGGGAACACATGACACACACATGACATAGTCACAAAGGGGCACGCTGATCGTGACATGTCAGTTGATAGAGTGTCCCTGTCCCTGGCATCAGGAGACAGGTGCGGGTGTTGATGACTGTGCCATCCCACTGCTGCTGTGCATGACACAGTTGGACTACAGACACACATGTGGCAAGTGTCAAGGTGATGTGTGCCACAAAGTGCCCCATCACACATGACATGTGTCCACAGGTCATCACACATCAATTGTGCAACTAGATGAGATGACCTGTGCAATATCACTGGCTGCCACACCTAGGGCCTGCACATGAAAGTATGCAATGACAAGTACTTGATGGACATCCTTGTGCAACTCGTAGCCCTCCACTCCTGGGATGTGTACGCCTGTATTACCATTGTAAGTGTGTGAAATGCGTACCCGTACGGGTACTACTAGTGCTTACACATACGTGTACGCACCAGTAGCACAGTGCGCACATGTACATGTACTACTAGTGCGTACACATACGTGTACTACCTTAGTACACGTACGGGTATGCACCAGCAGTACACGTACGCGTACTACTAGTGCATACCCGTACGTGTACTACTAGTGCGTACAAGTATGTGTACTACCTTAGTGCACGTACATGTACACACTAGTAGTACACGTACGTGTCCGCTCTGCACTACTTGTGCGTACACAGTACGTGTACTACTAGTGCGTACCCGTACGTGTACTATGGTAGTACACGTACGGGTACGCACTAGTAGTACACGTACGTGTACGCACTGTAATACTAGTGCGTACACAGTACGTGTACTACTAGTGCGTACACGTACGTGTACTACTAGTGCGTACCCATACGTGTACTAAGGTAGTACATGTACGGGTATGCACTAGTAGTACACGTACGTGTACGCACTGTACTACTAGTGCCTACACGTACGTGTACTACCTTAGTTAACTTAGTACACGTACGTGTACACGCTAGTAGTACACGTATGTGAACGCACTGTACTACTAGTGCGTACACGTACATGTACTAAGGTAGAACACATACGTGTACGCACTAGTAGTACACGTACATGTACGCACTAGTAGTACAGTGCGTACACGTACGTGTACTACTAGTGCGTACACGTACGTGTACTACCTTAGTACACGTACGGGTATGCACTAGTAGTACACGTACGTGTCAAACGCACTGTACAACTGGTGCCGTAGGAGTACGTGTTAAACACACTGTACACCCACAATCATTATGTGTGTACGCTTTGTTTCACTATTGTACTGGTGCCGTAGGGGTACATGTGAAACGCACCATACACCCGCAATCATTGCGTGTGTACGCTTTGTTTCACCATTGTACTGGTGCAGTAGGGGTACGTGTGAAACGCACCATACCTGTGTGTGGATTTCAAAATTACATAGGGGACACATAAGGGACAAGTATTAGGCCCTAAATGCATGCTGGTTGTCATGGAGACAGAGTTTTCAGTTGAAAAGTGTCGATCAGGTGTCCTGGAACAGTCAGTTGGCCACAAAATACAATGTTGCAAAGTGGTTGTTGACTTGACATGATGCTTAAAATTTGAACGATGCAAATGCTGTCATTGGTGTCTGTTTAAAGGGATTGGAGTAAATGTATGATGCTAATGAGTCTGACCAATCACTATGTACTCCTCAAAATGAATGCCCCTCAGCAAGACAGATATAACGCAGCCAGAACCCATGAGAGGGCACTTGCCTGCACAACTTTCCAGTAGACCACATTGCTGCTGTCTCTTTTTCCTCTGGACCATGTCACGTACTGTGGAGAGGGCCCAGCCATTCACCCAGGAGGAGAATGAGGCCTTGCTGGACGCCCTCCTCCCACAGTGCCCCAAGCTGTATGGGAAACCAGGGGAGCAGGTGAGTGCTGAGTCCACTACCTTTGCCTATGCACCTGTTGTGTGACTGTCAATGTTGTGTCCAGGTGGGACAGACATGCAATGTTGTTTAGAGTGGGTCCCGGGGGGGGACATGCTGATGTCTCTCATGCAGAGCATGATGTAGTTCATGTGTGCACTCCTCAATTGCATTGTGCTTACTGTGACTTTCACTGCATAGTGCATGACACATTCAGCCTGGCAAATCCTTGGTGGCTTTTTTTCCTATTGTCCTGAGGTGATTCAGTGGTCCCCCCGGTGTGACAGGTGACTGTACCCACAGATGTGTATGAGTTGAGTGGACCTGTGGTGAGAGTGTCCAAATGATGTGTACGACCTCATGGACATTGATGTGTGTGAATGTTCCTTTACATGTGGGTGAGTGTCTATGTGAAGTGTTGCACCACAGCTGCATGGAGGAGGCAACAGATCTACCCATCTGATGTGACAAGTAAGCCGTGCTGTGTGTCTGACTTGCAGAGCTAGCATGACACCTGTGACACCCCACTGGCAAGTGGCACATGTGCAGAGTGAAGGTTGTATCCACTGTTGTCAATGACAGGCGAGTGATCTGTGCTTGGGTGTGTCTGTCTAGTATGCTGAGGGTGCATCAGTGGAGTGGGACATGTGACTGCTTGGCATGTGCTGGCCATCAGCCTGCTGTTGCATGTGCTGCACAGTGTGTGGCATGATCAGTGAGTGTGTTGCACCCCTCATGCCAACCTGTTGACTTTCAATGCCATGTAGTGCATTGGGGCTTGCACACAGGCCAATTTCTTATTGTGTATGATATAATTCCTGTCTGCATCCTATGCCCTGTTCAACATTTCAAAGATGTTCAAATGTGTGTCTCTGGGACATGGAGCAGGTGTATTGATGTTGTATCACTTTGTCATCCTGACAGGTAACTGCCTACGAGAAGGGGGTGATCTGGAACGACATCGTCAGGGCCGTGAGATCTGAGCGGGAGCGTAGTCGGCAGCTGCCACAGGTCTGCAAGAGGTGGCAGGACATCCGGTGTTGGACCTGACGGATCGCCCGGGTCCCGCTGGGGCTCACCCTTCCTCACCCCCATGGCGGCCGCCGACGCCTGACCCCCCACATGAGACGTGTCCTGGCGGTGGTCTTCCCTGAGCTTGATAGGCAGTTACAGGAGAGACTGCAGCAAGGAGGGGGTGGGTACATGGCTGTTTGTCGTGTTATGTGTCACCATCTTTTTGAATTGCTCTGTAGCCTGGATACACTCCCAGAGTTTATATGTGCAGTGCATTTTCTGTTCCCCAATGTCACCTGGTGCTCTTTTTCATCCCTTCCCCTCCTTGACGTGTGTCCCCTGGTCTGTGTGTAATCACATTTGCACATGGGTATCTAGGGTGCCATCAAATCTAAGTGCACATTGCTTTCTGCATCATGTGGGAGGGTGGTCTGTGACTTGTGTTGGTACCTTGCCTGTGCCATGACCTGTTCACTATGTTGGGGGTCCATATTTGTTGTCACTGATGATGATTCTCAACATAGGAGTGTGAGCTTTCAAATCAACTCCCTTGCAGCATGCATGTCCAATGTTGTGGCCTCAAACATGATGTGCATGCGTGGGAGATATGCATAGTGCCATGACGGTTTAACATGGTACACTCAGCTCATTCCAGGACCACGGAGCAGTGTGCCCACTACACTCCCCTGAGACACCCTGGCCTCCTAATCATGTGTGTCATCCAACACTGTGCACATTCTCTGTGGGTTCAGCATAAGTCTGCCTCTGTGGCATTGTTCCCTGGCCTAGTTTGTATTTTACAAATGTGTGCTACATGTGTCCACTGGACAGGGATACACCATTTTGCTTGTGCATACTCACACTGGGCAGTGCCTGTGTGGCTATTGACAACAATCTATTGATGGTTGTTTGTCACAAATATGTGTTGCCAGCCCCACGAGGTGATGTTGTGTAAATTAAGCAATTTTTCCTGCACTGTTATTGTAACCCTGAATAAGAGGTGTCACTTCTTGATCTGTATCAATCACATTGACTCAGGTATGGGGGGGTGTGCGGGAGAGGCATACATGTGCAACCCTGATTTTTCATTGCCAGGTCTGACTTGTGTGTGAGACTTGGCTGTACAGAGAATCACCGTGCAGTGTCCCTGTGATGCTGGCCAGTGCTTGATGTTCGTGCTTTGCAGCCTGTGTGGTCTTGATTTTGTGCGACTCCTTTGTTGTTGGTGATACAAACTAACGAGTCTCAAGACATCAAGACCTCCCTGGGCCCATGTATATGTACTTTCTGCAACACCATTGATTTCTAACAGTGGCTTCTTAGAAAAGGTGCCAGCTTCTTCAATGACAGTGTCAATGTACTTTTGTGTGCACTGCCTTGTGCGTCATATTGCATGCAGGCACTTGAGTGTTCTTTTCACGAAATGGCCAATTGGCACATTCAAAACATGTCGATTGTGTAAAGTATTGTGAGTCCCAAGGTAGCAACATATTTTTTTTGTGTTCCAAAGTACTTACAGGTCTCTGAGTGTGGCGACACCTTGAGTATTGAGGTGTGTTAGTTTACCTTGGGTGCACCACTACTGTTTCTTTCAGGGTAAACAAGAGGTGGCATGACTTCATTGTATTGCTGTGCTCACTGGTTCACAGACACTAGCTTCTCAGTGTATTTCTCATTCAAGTTGTGGCCTTTGGTGTATCTTTTTTCCTGGTGTCCAAGTGGCATAGTGGGTCTACCAACTGGGCAGTACAGGGCTTACATATGTGCGGAGTAATCTAGCTATTACTCATGATGCATTGCCTGATATGCACTGTGACCAATTGTTCTTGTGCTCATGTGTCAGGTGTGTACAGGTGACTGATGCATTTTGGTTTCTTCTCCTTGCCCACAGCATCATCATCTGCAAGCGAGGGAGACACCTGCATGGACCTGGAGGAGGGACCCAGCAACAGTGCCACCAGTGCTGTTGAGGCAGAAGGAGCCAGTGGCATGGAGGGCGAGGGGAGTCCGTCGGAGGACCTGTCTGGAGGCAAGAGCATCTACGACGCTGACGGGCCCGAGGCTGACCTCCTTGAGGAGGCGGAGGCTGCAACAACAACTGGCAGCATCCCACCATCTGTACCCGCCTCCTCCATTGCCATCTCCGCCCTCCCAGTTGCTCCCGTCCCTTCTGTCCGTGCAGAATCCCACCATGTCTCCTTCGTCCCAGGCACTGCACCCCCTGCCCCTGTCACCCCTGCTGCCCTCAGTGAAGAGTCTGTGGACGTACTGCGGCATTTGCAGGTTGGTCAGGCATCGGTGCTGAAAGTCCTCCATGGACACACTAAACTGCTCACACAGTTGGTGTCGTTCGTGGAGGGCATGTCATCAACGATGTCCGAGCAACGCAGGATTCTGCGGTCCATGGACTCTTCCCTGATGGCAGCAGTTTCTCCCCTGCAGCGCTCCGTCCCCCCCACCCCAGACCCATCCATACTGCCCTCTCCCATGCCTGCCCAACGCACACACAGACAGTCACGGGCACGCACCCCAACAGACACATCCAGCACACCCCCAAGTAAGGCACAGCGCACACCTCCTGGCATGCACACTCAGGGGGATGTAGGCACACCCACAGGGTCTGAGGGCAGACGACAGACACGCAGCCACAGTCGCAGTCCGCAGTCCTCACAACCCTGTTCCTCCAAAACCACTCCCCTTAGCTCCCCAGCCAAACTCTCACCCAAGGACATCTATATGGGTGAGCTGGACCTCGCCTCCACTGAGCCACCACCCCACAAGCGGGGGAGGAAGTCCCCGGGCACGGGAGTTGAGTCCCCCACCATGTCCACCCCCTCAACCAAGAGCGCTGCACCCCATCCCTCGGCCACCACACCCTCCGTTGGCCCTGGGGTATCTTCAGGTGCAGGGGTTACGGTGGAGGCCTTAACGGAAGTGTGCAGCACCGTGCTCACCTCCACCTTTGGCGCTGCCCCACCCCCTGTGGTGGAGACGTCCACCCCTGCACCCACCACACCTACCCATCCCCCTACTGTCCCTGTGGTGCCTGGTCCTGCCACAGATGATGCCCCCCCGGTCGACAAACCTTGAGGTTCCTTTGTGCAGGCAAGGTAGGGGTGGACGCGGTCCACTACGTCCACCCTTGGACTTGAGAAATGGACTGGCCATTGGCCTTTGTACATAGTCTATTTTTAAAGCATTTTTTTGTGCTGAATAAAGCCTTTTCCTTTGCTTTCAACACTGTTGCATTTCAGGTACTTGATGTTGGTGATGAGGCTCATGTAGTTGGTGTTCTGGTAATGTGTTAGGGTTCAGAGAAATGTTTTTGTATGATGGTCATGAGGTGGACCATGGGATCTGTGTGCCATCACAATGGCTCAGCAAAGAATCATTAGTAGTGTGTGTTCATTTGTTTTTGAGACATTGTTCCAAGGAGTGTTCCTTCCTCTGTGGCACCTGACATCTTCCCTGCAAACAGTTGCACATTTGTTGTGCTGACCTGTGTCAACATTTCCTTTGTTGGTGATGGATCCCTTCTACAATGGCCCTGCCTGCTCACCAATGTCTCCTGCTGAATCGTCTGTGCCATCCTTGCTAGTCACTGTACTTATGTTTTGGAGATGTAGGAATGCCTTCAGGGACAAATTGGCCCTTTTCAGCACTATGCATGTGTGTAATCACGGCCTACCACACAAATGGTACTTGTTATGCAGGGTATTTGTGCACCTGACTCACAATTGTGGGCATTGTATCTAGTGGAATTGAACCCTATTCCTTCCATGAGAGACAACATCTTGGTGGCTGGACCAGCACCTGAACATTCCTATCAGTCCTGGGATGTGCGTGACAGTGAGTTTTCCCTTTGGATATCTAAGTTTTGTATGCAGTTACATGACTATACAGTCTTGTGGCATGAAATCAGGGTGTATATTGTGCTGCATCCGCCATGGGTGGGTATGCATGTGTTATATGTCCTCACACCCACATGTGTTGTGTCATGCAGTGTGTGAAAGACATCCATCCTCCTGGGAGTGGGACACTGCTGTCAGTGATGTGTTGTAATAGCACTAAAATCATAGTCCAAAGTTAGGGATGCGTCCATAACACCATGTAGGTGTGGTCATCTGATAATGATGCACACCCCCCCATATCTCTGTCCACTGCTGGGAGTCCTCTGCACCCACCCCTCATATGTCTGGGCACTGCTGGGAGTCATATGCACCCACCCCTCATATCTCTGTCCACTGCTGGGAGTCCTCTGCACCCACCCCTCATATCTCTCTCCACTGCTGGGAGCCCTCTGCACCCACCCCTCATATGTCTGGACACTGCTGGTAGTCATATGCATCCACCCCTCATATCTCTGTCCACTGCTGGGAGTCATATGCACCCACCCCTCATATGTCTGGACACTGCTGGGAGTCATATGCACCCACCCCTCATATCTCTGTCCGCTGCTGGGAGTCATATGCACCCACCCCCATATCTCAGTCCACTGCTGGTTTTCATATGCACCCACCCCTCATATGTCTGGACACTGCTCGTAGTCATATGCACCCACCCCTCATATCTCTGTCCACTGCTGGGAGTCATATGCACCCACCCCCATATCTCAGTCCACTGCTGGTAGTCATATGCACCCACCCCTCATATGTCTGGACACTGCTGGGAGTCATATGCACCCACCCCTCATATCTCTGTCCACTGCTGGGAGTCATATGCACCCACCCCCATATCTCAGTCCACTGCTGGTAGTCGTATGCACCCACCCCTCATATGTCTGGACACTGCTGGGAGTCATATGCACCCACCCCTCATATCTCTGTCCACTGCTGGGAGTCATATGCACCCACCCCCATATCTCAGTCCACTGCTGGTAGTCATATGCACCCACCCCTCATATGTCTGGACACTGCTGGTAGTCATATGCACCCACCCCTCATATGTCTGGACACTGCTGGTAGTCATGTGCACCCACCCCTTCTATCTCTGTCCACTGCTGGGAGTCATATGCACCCACCCCTCATATGTCTGGACACTGCTGGGAGTCATATGCACCCACCCCTCATATCTCTGTCCACTGCTGGGAGTCATATGCACCCATCCCCATATCTCAGTCCACTGCTGGTAGTCATATGCACCCACCCCTCGTATGTCTGGACACTGCTGGGAGTCATATGCACCCACCCCTCATATCTCTGTCCACTGCTGGGAGTCATATGCACCCACCCCCATAGCTCAGTCCACTGCTGGTAGTCATATGCACCCACCCCTCATATGTCTGGACACTGCTGGGAGTCATATGCACCCACCCCTCATATCTCTGTCCACTGCTGGTAGTCATATGCACCCACCCCTCATATGTCTGGACACTGCTGGTAGTCATATGCACCCACCCCTCATATCTCTGTCCACTGCTGCTAGTCATATGCACCCACCCCTCATATCTCTGTCCACTGCTGGGAGTCATATGCACTCACCCCTCATATCTCTGTCCACTGCTGGGAGTCATATGCACCCACCCCCATATCTCAGTTCACTGCTGGTAGTCATATGCACCCATCCCTCATATGTCTGGACACTGCTGGGAGTCATATGCACCCACCCATCATATCTCTGTCCACTGCCGGGAGTCATATGCCCCACCCCCATATCTTAGTCCACTGCTGGTAGTCATATGCACCCACCCCTCATATGTCTGGACACTGCTGGGAGTCATATGCACCCAACCCTCATATCTCTGTCCACTGCTGGGAGTCCTCTGCACCCACCCCTCATATCTCTGTCCACTGCTGGGAGTCATATGCACCCACCCCTCATATCTCTTTCCACTGCTGGTAGTCATATGCACCCACCCCTCATATGTCTGGGCACTGCTGGTAGTCATATGCACCCACCCCTCATATCTCTGTCCACTGCTGGTAGTCATATGCACCCACCCCTCATATGTCTGGACACTGCTGGGAGTCATATGCACCCACCCCTCATATGTCTGGACACTGCTGGGAGTCCTCTGGACCCACCCTCGCACCCCCTTGGAGCAGTACACTGCTGGCCTGGACCTACACACACACACCAATATGAAGGTAACATGCTGGGCCAGTCCTCTAAGCCCACATTCCTGGCATGTGTACGCCTCGTATCCCAAATGTACTTGTGCCGTAACGGGGTACGTGTGACACGCACCATACCCACGCATTCATTGCGTGTGTACAGTCCGTATCACTGTTGTACTGTGTCGTAGGGGTACATGTGGTATGCATCATACCCACGCATTCATTGCGTGTGTACGGTCCGTATCACTGTTGTACTGTGCCATAGGGGTACGTGTGGTATGCACCATACCCACGCATTCATTGCGTGTGTACGGTCCGTATCACTGTTGTACTGTGCCGTAGGGGTACGTGTGGTACGCACCGTACCCACGCATTCATTGCGTGTGTACAGTCCGTATCACTGTTCTAATGGTGCCATAGGGGTACGTGTGACACGCACCGTACATATCCACTTCTGTTGTTGTGGTACACAGGGGTTGCTGGACACGCCCCCCCAAGTGACCAGACCCTAGTGGTAATGTATGGCCCCATATTATAGGTTTGGCTTTGAGTATGGGGTATGTTTCCTGCCCCTCACCCCCACCCTGACCCCTGGGTGTTGTTCTCACCTTCTGCAGCGTGTGCGTCGGGTGCGGAGCACTAGGTCATAGGCCAAGAGGACCAGGATGACACGTACAACGGGGTTCATGGCGTGTACGTCGCGTACCGGGGCTCCGTTGCGTAGAGGTTCGCGTAGGACTCTGCTTTTTCGGCTGTGTTTGGGTCCTGTAAAAAAAGAGCCGTACGGAGTGACGTAGGTAAAAATCATACTTGCTTGGCTGGAAACCGCTGCCTGAATACGTCCGGATGTCGCGTACAAGCTGTTCTGGATCAGAATCGTAGTTTTTTTTGACCCTTACGGGCTTTTGTACGATTCGTACGGAAACATGCTTTCTGTACGAATCATACTTCCTAGGTTGTACGGAAAGTTTACCGGGTACGAGTCGTACAGGGAAAACGCTCCGTACAACGATTCATACAGCCTTTTTACAGGATTGGAATCGGCCTCTATATGTAATTTTATAATGCATATTTACAATGTAAATACATATTCTATAACTGTTACCAAAAAATGAAGTATTAAAACAATGTATAAAAACCAGTGAACAACTACATCTTTTATTTGTTAAAAATGAGCATATTTACCAATTTCTCCATTATATAAAACATAAAAATATATAATTCTGACTATACCAAATTATTATATGTTTATGTTTAAATATGTACAAAATATGCAATGTATCCAAAAATAAATGTATTATTATTTCTCTATATAATATATATATATCAAACAACGTTTATAAAATAAAATATATATTCTTTCTTTGCTACAGTCTGTGAATGAAAATAAAAACATAAATAAGATATAAATATTGCTATGTATTTAATTCCTATATTAATCTTTTTTATCTATATTAAATTTTTGTTCTGTATTTACAATAAAATGATCTCAAATTAATTATCAGACATAAAGTATTGTTTTTAATACACATATAACATACTAATACCACGGAAATATACATTTTTTCATTAACATTACTCCAAATTAAAGAACTAATATTTTACTATTTCCACTCTACACTATATCAACTCTGGGAACCCGCTGGATACTAAACATATATAATTTACTATTCCATTCCAAACAATATTAACTCAGGGAAGATGCTGGACAGTAAACATATATAATGTATTACTCCCACTCCAAACTACATTAAATAATATATATGTTTTAATTATTATTTCACTACTATATTACTATATCAAAAAAAAATTGTTAATATTTTATTTTTTTTAATTTTATTTCATATATATTTTTTTTTTTTATTAAACAGTAATCCACAAGATCATGTGCAAATTTCACAAAATATCACAAATATATATATATATATTTTTAATAAATGTAATAATTTATTTTTAATATATAAAAACTTTAATTTAAAAATAAATGTATTTTAAAAATATCCCCCTCATCACCTATAACCACAACATTCCACTCCTAAAATCGATTTTTTTTATATAAATATATTTAGTTTTTTATAATTTTATTTTTTTATTTTTTTAAAAGACTCCCCACCCTTATCCCCTATAACCTCAACATCCCGCTCCAATTTGAAATTTCTTTAATGTTCATAAAAAAAGTAAATGAAATTTTTAAATTACAATTATTTTTTTTTAAACCACTCCCCATCCTTATACACTATAACCTCAACATCCCGCTCCTAAAACACAATTTTAAATTTCTTCAATATTAATGTAAAAAAAGTTACATTTAAATAAATATATTTTTTAAAACACTCCCCACCCTATCCCCAATAACCCCAACATCCTGCTCCTAAAACGTAATTTTTAATTTCTCATATATTAATTTAAAAATGTTAAATTTTTTAAATATTTTTTTTTAAACACTTCCCACACTTATCCCCTATACACCCAACATCCCACTCCTAAAAATGTTTTTCTATAAAATATATACAATTTAATACAAATTAGTAATGCATTTAAAAATACATAGTATAATCAAAATTCCACTACATTTACAAAATCAATATTTTTTTGTAAAAATATATGTTCAAAATCGATATTTTTACCAACGATATTTTATACAACACAGTAAATCGATATTCTTGACATCGATATTATACACAACGATATTTTTGAATTTCGACATTTTAAACTCGATATTATAGCAAAACGATATTTAAAACTCGATCTTATGTCTACTTACCACTTTACTCAGCCTACATAAAACCATACATATGGGCAAAACAAATATAGACAACATAAACACACATTTTATCATTAAGAAATTGTACATGTATGAACAAATACATGATCTAAAACAGATCAGGTATACCATAGAGAGCACCCAAAGGAAGCTGTTACAAGAGGACAAGTGCAAGTCTACATTGCCTTATATTTAAAGTGCAAAGTATCTGTAGTAACAACTATTTCCAAGGGGATAAACAACATTTGCACAAAAAAAAACCATTAAGGTCACCTGGAAGCGACTGATTGTCACAGGGCAGCACAGGATATCTATGAACAATTCACTACATATAGGCAAAGGAACTAAAAAGTGTAGGGCATTAATCCTAAAATGAGTGAGATAGAATCTGGTTTGCAAATTAATCGTAAAAGAGAGAAATTGTCGAGATCAATAAAAAAGAATATGCTGCAGCTGTAGATGTGCAATACTCTCTAAGATCCCTTGCAAACGCTTTAGGAGAGGTATAGATTCACTGAAGGCCACTAAAAAAGTTTGGGAACACCCAATTGGCCGCAAAGCTTTTTGATAAAAGAGAGTTGCGGATTACTGTCCCTGTTAAATGGGCCTCCAACTGCACATAACAATAACAATAGAGAAACATATTTTAATGAAATCCTCCAAATAGAACTCCCTCAATTCAGAATGAAAAACATGTAGGTGTAACAACTATGAGGAACTTATATCCGAGTATCCCCATAAGCCAACATCATAAATGGCCACAGACATTTCAAGGCCTATCTATGAGCGGATATACATCACTCTTTCACCAAGCAACACGCTGCAAAAGCGACAAAAAACCTTACATGTGAGTTAGGAAGACACACAAGGCCTCTTTGCGTGGCCCTGAGTAGCTCCATTAATGTGGAGTAAGGCTATACAGCGCAAATCACTGCTTTGCCTTACTCGGCTCTTGAAAGGTGCTCCACGGGCATTTCATGGTTTTTGACGCACTCCCAGATTTGCCAGAACTGGTAGATCTAGGAATGCGCCAAAAAGATAAGTCTTCAAAGGTGAGGCGTAAGGAGGAGAAATATCTTTATTTCTTCTTTGTATTTCCTCTTTCTATGGGGTCTATTAGGATGGCGGTCAGAAAATCACCCTGACCGCCATGGTAGCGGAAATCAACCATCTGCCGGTACCGCGGCAAAACTGACAGTTCGATTAGGATAAACCGCCCAAATAACCAGACTGCGGCGGAAGAAGGCCACCAAAGTCCACCTGTAGTGGGCGAAGCAGGTGGAAATCCGTCCGTGGCGGTCGGATTTGCAGCGTAGACACACTAAACCGCCATCAGACCAGCGGAGCAATCGCACGGAAAATTAGGATTCCCCCGATGTGACAGAGGGACGTTTCGCTGTTTCCGACCGCCACAGTCGCAAACAGTAATGAATGGGAGATCCGGCGGAAGGGCTGTAGCATAGCCATGACTGAGGACGCTCCGTAAAAAATATGGCGGTCGACAAAAAAGAACTCACAACAAGCCCACCAAGTGCCCCCCAAAACACCTAACACATCCCAATGACACACCCCCATGGCAACTTCAAAAATACAAATCCCAGCAGAACCCACACAACACAGCTGACAGCAATACTCCTTTTTGACACCCCCACATAGCTGAGCATAAAACTACCCCTTCCCTGACCAGAATCCTTTGCAATACTCAATAACTGAAGGGCACCAGAGCACAAAGGAGAGTCAAACCTGCACACATCACACCAGCACAACAACATACACACACCACCTACACCTCCCCCACCACCCTCACAACTGCACCTCAAAACACTAGCACATCACACACCATGGCACCACAGAAAATGCCCAAATTCACAGAGAGTGAGTTGTCAGTCATGGTGGATGAAATAATCAGAGCAGAACCACAAGTGTTTGGTAACCTGGTTCAACAGACTCAATTAGCCACAAGAGCACAAATGTGGGCACGGATAGTCGACAAGCTCAATGCAGTAGGGACCCCCCCCGCGCTCAAAAAATGAAATCATGAAGCAGTGGCATGACCTGAAGAGGGTTGTGAAACAGAAGAACAAGAACTGTGAGCTGGCTCAGAGGACTGGCGGTGGCCCTTCCATTCCACCAAAAGCATTCAATGCATGGGAGGAAAAGGTGCTTGCCATACTGCATCCAGGGAATCTTACAGGAATAGCCGGGGGAGTGCAGGCTGGTAAGGACAAACAAATGTAAACCATTACACTGCCATGTACTGTCTTGTACCACTACAAAGCTACACCTCCTAGGCCCAAGTACATTCATATGCCCCACAATACCCAGCACAGGCCCTACAGATGTAACATCCACTCCATCCAGCCATATCGCAGTAGCTACCGCCTGGCCCCAGCGTTGTGTCACTGCCAATGCCAAAGCCACACTCGCGGCAGTGATAGTAATATGTGTACTGCCAACTGGCGGTTGGCATGCTCCGCCACCCAAATCACTGTAATTCTTAGCAATGTATGGCAGCCATATCGTGGTAGCTACCGCCTGGCCCCAGCGGTGTGTCACTGCCAATGCCAAAGCCACACTTGCGGTAGTGATAGTGATATGTGTAGTGCCAAAAGGCGTTTGGCATGCTCCGCCACCCAAATCATGGTCATTCTTAGCAATGTATGGCAGCCATATTGCGGTAGCTACCGCCTGGCCCCAGCAGTGTGCCACTGCCAATGCCAAAGCCACACTCGCTGTAGTGATAGTGATATGTGTATTGCCAAAAGGCGGTTGGCATGCTCCGCCACCCAAATCACGGTCATTCTTAGCAATGTATGGCAGCCATATTGCGGTAGCTACCACCTGGACCCTGCGGTATGTCACCAACAATGCCCAAGCCCTTACAGTCAATGGTAACAGCAATCACAGTATACTAATGCAACTTTGAAAATCGCTGTAGGCGTGCTCAGCCACCGCGGGGTCGGCACCGCGGGCCGGTCATTGGATGCAATTGAAAGATGCACGACCGCAGTAGCGACCGCTTGGCCCCTGCGGTGTGTCACCGCCAATGTCCAAGCCCTTACAGCCAATGGGAAATGCAATCGCAGTAGACTAATGCAATCTTGAAAATCGCTGTAGGCATGCTCCGTCACCGCGGGGCCAGACATTGGATGCAATTGAAAGATGCATGACCGCGGTAGCGACCCCCTGGCCCCTGCAGTGTGTCACCGCCAGTGCCCAAGCCCTTACAGCCAATGGGAACCACAATCACAGTAGACTAATGCAATTTTGAAATCGCGGAGACGGTCATTGGATGCATTTGAAAAAGGCGGACCTGGAACACCAATTGCAGCAGCTTAGAACATCTGAAACTACCCCAGGGGGCTATATATGTGTGGGAGAGAGCTTCACATTTCCACAGGTTCCAGAGCCTGCTGCCTGACACCCCTCACCACCAAGTGCTGCTGCTCCTGTCTCCAGAGCCTACTGCCTGACACCCCTCACCACCAACTGTTGCTGGCCCTGTCTCCTGGACCCAGTGATGGTGAGGACTGAGAAGATCCGGGCCCGTCCCTTCACCACCGAGGAGCTGGAGGTCCTGGTGGACGAGGTGCTCACACAGTAAAAGAGGATATATGGTGCTCCAAATGTCATAGTAAGTGTTTCAGAGTGGAAGTAAGAGTGCAGGGAGTGCACACATGACGTTGATCTGCTGAATTATGTGCCTGAGAGTGTTGGGTTGTGTCAGGCACTGCCTAGCATGCTGTCTCCAGGGGAAAGGGGTATGTAGCCTATTTCACACATTTCCCTGCCTGCACATCAAAATTGGAGGGTCATATATTGTCTTGTCAGTCATACAGTGATGCAGCAAGTTGGTAATGCAGGAGTCAGGACAGAAATTGCCTGTGTGAATGGATGTGTGGGTCCCTGATGGTCTTCACAGGCTCATCTGTGGCCTTAGCAAGGGTTTACGTTCAGTGTATTGATGGAATTGAGTCTGACTCAAAATTTGCATCATGTATAGGTCAGCACTATTCTCAGGATTTTAATACCAGAGGGTGACACTCTTGGTGGTCATTCACCTATGACACAGCAGATTGTTGTACTTTGGTGCACAGCCCCTTCCATTTCCACCAGCATGTGTACTGACTTGCATGTGTAGGCACTGTTTACGCTCTCAATTTGTCCCTTCATGTGACATAAATGATGCCCCACGTTGGACCTCAGTGTGAGCCCACCTGGCCTGCACAGTCACTGCCCAATCTGACAAGGACACATCACTGAATGTACAGAGTGAAACATGTTTGTTATTTGCTAGACTATCCTTCAAAGGGCCACCTCAGCCCTGTAGATTGCACACGACAGGCCTTGTGAGAAGGGGGTGAGATTGAAAGATCATGTCCCTCAATGTGACTTTCATGACACAGTGAGCCATTCACAGGGCAAGGACATTGATGGCTGCGCAGAGTTGGACACATTGAGTCTGCCCCTAAACATATTTTGAAATGTATTGTATGTCTTGCTCACCCTCAATCTGGATAGTAGATGTGGGCAGCCTACACATAGCTTTCTGTGCTGGTACTGTGTCCACCCTCATGCCTGCATGCATTTTGTATTGTTCTCCCATGCTAATGTACTATGTGAGATGCTGTATTGTCTCTTCTAGACATATCTGTGAAGTTGTGCTGAGTTAGTGTCATGCTCCTGTACTGAGAGATAGTGGTACATAACACTGTGATACTGATTTTTCGCCCTCTTGTCTCCCATGCCTGCAGCTCAAAGTCCACCAGTGTAAGACTGTGTGGAGGGCCATTGCACGCAAGGAGTGGGCTCTGGATGTCTCCAACCGACGGCGCACACACTGTCACAAGAGGTGGGATGATATCTGTCGGCTGAGCAAAAACGTGGCAGAGATGACGCTGGGGCTGCTCACTCGGACTGGCAGGTTGGCGCGCAGAAGCATGACACCACTAATGGTCCGCATGTTAGCTGTGACACAGCCTGAGCTGGATGCACGTTTGAAGGAGCATCAGCTGCATGCTGGGGGTGAGTATTCTGGGAAGGGTGACTTTGATTGTGAGTGGCTATATGTGTTCACAGCCTGGGCCAGCACAGGGCTCTGTGATGTTGCTAGTGTGATGCAATGGCTTGTAAGTGGGCTCTGTGTTGGGTGCAGCTGTCATGCATTTGCCCTACCTGTACTTTCTCATGTGGAGTATTGGCCCTTGACATTGCATTCTGAGTCGTGGCCTTCTGGCATCGTCTGCATTGGGGTAGTCAGGGACATCCCATGGAAGGGAACGGCAGTGTGCATCACCTGAGTGTGCTTTCATCAATGTGTGCATTGCTTTACGCCAGAATTGTGAGGACTACACATCTGACACCAATGTGTAACTGTAGGTGTGCCCCAAAGTACGACATGGTGGATGGCATGAGCTCATGGCCATTGTGGACTGTTATGTTGGAGTATGTATCTGTGTTGTCCACATCTGCTGCCTCAAGATGTGACTGTGGCAACATGTTGGGAGGAACATATTTTCCCCCCTCAGGGCCCTAGGTGTGCTCAGAGGGATCTGTGTGTCTGGTTACATGGAGCCACCGGCAGGTTATGCCACGTTTGCATGATAACACGCAAACATCAACTTTTGAATTGAGGTTGCACAATGTTACTGCACAGGGTGGTGTGCAACATGGGGATATCATCATTTTGTTTTGGGCTTTGCTTGCATATGATGTTTGTGTTAATGCCACTGAACTGACCCTACATCTCTGTCTCATGCAGCATCTCCCATGGGCACAGAAGGACAGGGGACGGACACCAGTGCACATACAAGCACAGTGACACTGATGTGATCAGTGCGTCGGAGGGGGCAGTTGTCAGCTTGAAGAATCACAGCCAGAGACACCAACCTCAACGTCATCTGACACCAGCAGTGACACATCTATGTTGGCGAGCATAGGGAGCGGGAACTCTGCCTCCTCTTCCACCACACAGCATCCAGTGCCCACCCTCCCACCTACTTCCACTAGTGCTGCCTGTATTCACACCAGTAAGAAGGGAAGAGTGTCCTTCACCCCAGGCACCACTGCCCCTGCCCCTGTCGTCTCTCCTGCTGCCATCGGTGTTGATTCTGTGGACCTTTTGCGCCAGCTGTGTGTGGGCCAGACAACTCTCATCAACGCCTTCCTAGACCACGACAAAATGTTGGCACAGGTAGTTGCTTTCATGGAGGTCATTCATTCAGACGTGGGTGGACTACACCAGACTGTCCAGTCTTTGTCCTCTGCAGTGACGGCAGCCATTCAACTGGCACAATCTCAGAGTCCAGCTCCAGTCCCTTTGGCCACCCCCTGCCAGTGGCTGCATCTGACGATAGTGACCACACACCACAGACCTCAAGATCAAGATACAGCACACGCAGCACACAACAGCAGCAGACCAAGCGGTCCAGAGTGCAGACACCATCCCCCCAAAAAACAAAAGCTACCCCAGAGTGCAAAGGCAAAAACCCTTCAGGCGACACTCAGGGGCATAAAGCAGAGAAGCAGGCCTCAGGCTCCCATGCCTCAGAGGTATCCCCAGCCAAGGCCTCTCCTGTCCCAAAAGCGTCTCGCAAAGACAAGCAGACAGTTGCCATGCCCGCTGAGAAGCAGGTGCCTGCTAAGAGTCCACATAAAAAGAGCTCCAAGGCAGATTCACCCACAACCTCAACTCCCATCCACACCCCTGTGAAGCAGGTTAAGGAGGGCACTGTAGGGGGTACACCTGGTAAACAGGGGATGGAGGGCCAAAGTCGAGGCCAGGCCAAGCGTACCACTGGATCCAGCATGTCCCCAGAGGGAGGGCCACCGGCTGCACCTGATGCATCTTTGGTGGAGTGTGTGCCTGTTGTGTCTGCCCCACTTCCCTCTCCTACCAAGACTGGGAAGCCATTTAGACTCCTCAAAAAGTGGAAAGGCACCCCTCTACATTCTCCCACCCACACTGTATCTCACGGCAGCATGACTCCACCTCCACGTGCCACCAAACCACCCGGCTTCCTAAGCCACTGATACCTCTAACTCAGCTGGACCTCTCTTGTCCTGGTGTAGTCCTCCAACTGGCACCAACACTCAGCCACCTCCCAGTCGGACTGACAGACAAGTCTCAGTGAAAGTCACCCTCACACACCTGTCTCTCCCACAGCAGTGCCTGGACTGCCCCTTATTATCCCCCTAACTGTGTTGCTGACAGTGGCAGGGTACAGTCTCACCCATTCCCTGTGCAGGATCTCATGTACCTACTCTGCACCTGCTATTTGCCCATTCCCTTTTTTTATTATAATTTTTTTTATTTATTTGATCGTTATCAAATGTCATGGCAAACAACACATATAAAGATACATTAGGGAAATAGACAAAATTACAAAAACATAACCAAGAAACATAACATAGGCTTTGAAATCCGTCGTAGAGTCTAAAAGAAAAACAAAGATGAAGAGCACAATAGAGCATATACCTATATACCTATGAAGCTGAAATTGGCCGATCCCATCTGTAACAGTTATCATTGAGACCATTTCTTGATAGGGGCCCACATTTTAGTACCCATCTCCCGCCTCCTTTTCCCCCTCAAGAGGTACATAGATGACTCCATATTATATAGTGCCAACATCCTAGATCTCCAATTAAAAAAAGTAGGAGCTTCCGGGCCTATCCATTGTGATGTGATACACAACCGATCCATTGCCATTGCTATAAACAAAAAGGCGGCAGTATATCTAGGTCTTTTGATCATCCCAGTATCCTCATATCCCATTATGACCAACTCTGGGGAAATTATGACTGGGATTTTTAAACCGTATTTATAAAATACTCAATTTCATGAAAAAAATCCCCCAGACATGGGTACGAATAAAACATATGGCTCGCATCAGCCGCTTGGAACCCGCATCTGCCACATCTATCACCCTTCCCCCCCACTTGGCAATCTTCGCAAGTGTGTAGTACAAATCAAACACCGCCATATAACATTGAGTCCGAACGCTGCCAGAAATTAAGATCTGGCTTGCCAGTTCTAAGGAACAACCAATGTCAACCCCCTTCTTACCAAGTTTTCTCTCCCACTTGATATTCTGATCATCTATATGATCCGGAAAACGATAAAAGATATTGATAAATTGTGCCTATTCTCACTTCCCTTCGACCAGATTCAACTATAGAGATTTTTTCAAACACAGAAGTGGCCCCACTTCAATGTCTATCAAAAAAACTCCGAATCTGAAGATATTTTAAAAAGTTGTAGTTATTTAGCTGAAACTTTTCCCTTAAAAAAGAAAAGGATGCCATTTGCCCTTCCTGACACAAATCACTAATAACCTTCAGACCCACCCACTGCCATCTAAAGATAACCTGATCCTGAAAAATCAATGGCAATATACCAGCAGCCAAAAACGGTGTATAAGCATTGATATTCGGAATTTTCCATTTTTGCTGAATTTTCAGCCAGATCGAGTACGCAGCGCTGATTACTTTAAACCGCGTTTTCTTAAAATAACTCGGTTCCAATATCCAAACTAGAATGCCCTTTGCCGCCTCCCCCAGACCTATTTCATAAATAGTCGGACTGTTAGCCAACGGGACCTCAGCCCTATCCCCTACTAAGAGTACTCCAAAATGTTGCAGCATGGATGACCAGTAGTACAGCAAAATATTGGGAACCGCCCAGCCACCCCGGTCCCTAGGGAGACACATCCATTTGGCAGCCCTGCGTGATCGGCGATAACCCCAAAGAAATCTAGAACAGATCCTTTCAGCCCTAATCAGACATTCTTGAGAAATCTCTAGGGGGATAGTTCTTAATAAATACATAAACTTTGGAAGAACCAGCATTTTAAGTATATTACAACGGTTGTATAGTGGAAGATGAAGATGGTCTAGTCTTTCTAGTTTAGTATTTATAGATTCAACCACTGGTTAGATGTTCAGATCGGGGATGCTATCAACTGAAGCAGTGATTTTAACCCCCAGATACGTTGCTTCAGTAACTACAGAAACATCGACAAGACACAGAAATGCTGAATGTAGGATCTGCGTCTTCTCGATATTCAATTTATACCCTGATGTTGAGCCAAATTGCTCTGCAAGAGTTTTTAAAGTCGCAAAGGCCAAGGCAACATCCCTGGTTAAGACCACAGTATCGTCCACGTAAGCCAGTGTTTTATAGTCTGTATCATTGACCCTAATCGGCAGAATATTTTGATTCCCATCAATTTTACTAAGAAAAGGGTCAATGTACAGAGCAAAATGCAAGGGGGAACACGGACACCCTTGTCTAGTGCCCCTGCTAATGTTAAATGTCCCTGTTTCCTGACCTGAGATACGGATTGATGCATCTGGGGAGTTATGCAATGCCTGTAGTGCCTGAATAAATTCAGTGCTGATCCCTTTCCAGCGAAGCACTGCCCACAAAAATTGCCAGGAGACCCTGTCGAACGCCTTCTCGGTGTCCAACAGGATCACCCCCAAGGGCGACCTTGTGGCCTGCGCCCAATCCAGCAAAGCGATGACCCATCTGACATGGTCAGCCGTATCCCTTCCAGGAATAAACCCATGTTGACGAATGGACACTAGCGGGGTGATGACTCTCGCGAGTCTAGTGGCTAGGATTTTTGAGTAAACCTTGCTATCCGTATTAATAAGTGAGATAGGGCGATAGTAGGAGGGATTTAGCTCAGGCTTTCCTTTTTTCTTAAAGAGAACGTTGGTTGTTTGCCTCCAGGATTTGGGTATAACACTCCTTTGTGCCCCCAGAAATACAGATAAAACACCCTG